>NC_067399.1:651078376-652278376 GCF_016432865.1 Antechinus flavipes
TATCTGCGTCAGAGTCATTGTAAAGAAAAAGCTCTCACAAACACGGTTGCATCAAGCTTCTCATGTCCGCAGCCCCCCTCGTTTTCTCCTTCTCCCCCACTTTCTCCTGAGAATCTTATGTGGTGACTTGCAGCCCCCACCCTGCCCAGAGCAGGGCAGCCTTGTAGCTACAAGTGGTCAGGGGCCCCAGATTCTAATCCTGCCCTCTTTTTAACAAACCCTTCTCTTCTCCATTCTCTCATTTCTTCCTCATGTTCTCCAAATCAGCCCTGACGCTCCTGTTGGATCAGGAACAAGGAAGGGTGGGGTAGGGAAGATCAAGGGAGGATGCCAGTCCCAGGAAGCGGGGCTTCCTGGGAAATCTCCCTTCCCCATTACTCACCGTGGCCCAGGTGCAGAGAATCTCCCATCTTCCTCTCAACCGGCCTCAAGACCGCTCCAGGATGTGGGAAACAGGCCCAGAAATGGTGGGCAACTGAGCTGATTCATGGCACGTAGACGGGCATGTGCTCCCCGACTTAGCCCAGCACTCCTTCCTCTAGACAGGTCGGTCTTGAGTTCAAACTGGGAAAGGCCGGCAGATGGGCGGACCCAGGCCAGCCCCCAGACCCTCACTGATCCACAGCAAATGATCAATAAACAATCATTTCGCGAGCATCTGCTCACTAGTGGGCGCTCTGCTGGTCGTTCAAAGAATTAAACGGAATGAACAATGGACCAAGGGCCTTCTAACCTGTTGTGGATCCAACATATGAATTAAGAATTCTGTGTGTGTGTCTGTGATTATATATGAGTGTGTGTGTGTGTGTGTGTGTGTGTGTGTGTCTGTGATTGTATATGAGTGTGAGAGTGAAAGCGTGGGTGAGTGTGTCTGATTGTATGTGAGTGTGTGTGTGTGAGAGAGAGAGAGTGTGTGGGTGAGTGTGATCGTATATGAGTGTGTGTGAGAGTGTAAGTGTGGATGAGTGTGTGTCTGATTGTATATGTGTGTGTGGGGGTGAGAGTGTAAGTGTGGGTGAGTGTGTGTCTGTGATTGTATATGAGTGTGTGTGAGTGAGAGTGTAAGTGTGGGTGAGTGTGTGTCTGTGATTGTATATGAGTGTGTGTGGGTGAGTGTGTGTGTGTGTGTGAGAGAGTGTAAGTGTGGGTGAGTGTGATCGTATATGAGTGTGTGTGAGAGTGTAAGTGTGGATGAGTGTGTGTCTGTGATTGCATATGTGTGTGTGTGGGTGAGTATGTGTGTGTGTGAGAGAGAGAGTGTAAGTGTGGGTGAGTGTATGTCTGTGATTGTATATGAGTATGTGAGTGTGAGTGTGGGGGGGGTGAGAGTGTAAGTGTGGGTGAGTGTCTGTGATCGTATATGAGTGTGTGTGTAAGTGTGAGTGTGTGTGTAAGTGTGGGTGAGTGTGATCATATGTGAGTGTTTGTCTGTGATTGTATGTGAGTGTGTGGGTGTGGGTGAGAGTGTAAGTGTGGGTGAGTGTGTATCTGTGATTGTATATGAGTGTGTGTGTGTGTGTGTGTGTGTGTGTGTGTGTGTACACAACACTGGCCACAGGGAAGACGGTGGGTCCTTTCACGAGTAGCTGGAGAGACAGGGGGCGGCTGCTGTAGAGCCGGGAGGAGAGTGTCCCACAGCAGCCGGGGGCAGTGTGGGCGGCTGACACAGAGCAGCTGGGAAGGGTAGGAGCATAAGCACTGTGTAACCATATGTAACATTATGTGGTGTATGATAATGTGTATCATTGGGGACACCATGTAGGGATACACTGTTTAATGCCCTGCAACATGATATACAATATGTAACGTCATGTGTAATAGTAACAACAACAATAGTAAGTTAAGTAACATTTAACAGAACAAGCCCCCTTTGGTTCCCCAGCTGACAGAGAGCAGCTCAAGCCTGTGGAGGGAGGGAGGGGTGCGGTCAGACCAGAGATGTGCTCGGGAACTCTCTGTCCCTCGGAAGCTCAGTTCAGAACCTGTCCTGCGCCGAGCATGGGTCCGTCTGTATCCGGCAGGAGGGCGCGAGCGGGGCCCGGGGCCACGCCTGCACCTGCAGGATGCTCTCTGCTCCTTTGGGACCCCGCGCCGGCTCCGTCCCACCCCCGCTCACCCCCGCTCTCCCTGTGCCCCCGCAGGTCTCGTCTGTGACCGGGACCGTCTGACTTTCAGCTTCTGCGAGACCCTTCTCCTCCTGGGCAGGTGCCACTTGCCAAGCGTCAGGGCCCAGTGCTGCAAGACCTGCAGCCGGGACAACCACGGGGCCCGAGACCGGGGCGACGAGCGGGCGTCCCGCCGCTGAGCCCGCCGCCCGCCCCCTCCCTCGGAGGGATTGTTCACGGATCTGAGGGGGCAGCCGCTCCCTCCCTTTGGGCCTTTGCCCACCTCCGGGGACAGCACGGAAGGCCGGCCCTGGCAGGAGGGACTCCGGTGCTCATCACAACCCAGGGAAGACGCTACTGTTGTTACGATTATTGTTATTTTTAATAATATTATGGTAATTATTGTTATTTTAAAAGCACACCCCGTGGGGCAGATTGTTCCACAGTTGAGAAGGATGTGGCCTTACCTCATAACCCACTTCCCTGAGGAGAGCACTCCCTGAGCGTCCCCTCATCTCAAGCCTCCACTCACTCACTCGCCCTCAATGGTGCTAACCAGCAGGCTCTCCTGCTCTGTCACCTGTCCGACGGGGACAGACACCTTGACTTCCTGGGAATGGGGGACGCTTCCCCCGCCTCTCCCCAAAAAGGTTCTTAATGTTTTTTATTCTAATGAAGGTTCAAGGAACCCCAACTTTTTGTATTATAAATAAATATCTATTATCCCAAAGAACAGGTCTCCTCTTTGCTTATTGGGGAGGGAGGATGGCAGGAAGTGGAGCTGGGGAAAGTTGGAAATCGGATGTGACTCTGGGGTCATCTGACTTTAAAATGGACACCCCTGGACTAGGAACCAAGAGGGTGCAAAGTGGTCAAGAGGGCAAGGATGGGTGCAAGGCACAGGAGCCCCTGAGGATCCCTTTCATTGTGGCTAATGGCAGTAAGACTCCTGAGTTCCATTGGCTCTCTTTTCCCATCTGATCCCCAAGTAGCCCCCGAGAGCAATCCAAGAGCCCCCAAGTGCCAGGAATGGGCTTGTCCAAGCTCCTTCTTCAGGACTGGCTCCCACTGTCTGGCTTCCAGAAGAGCTGACTGGGGCTGGGATGCAGAGATTTGCCACCCACTTGCAGCTTTCGTGGCCACTCTCATTCCATCCCTCGGATGTGGGGCTTTCCAAGGGGCTGGATAACGGATTACAATTCTCCATCACTTTGAGATTTACAAGGGATGGGGAGGCAAAAGGGATCCATGATTCACTGGCATAGGAAACTTCCAGATGAGGGAATCTCCTCTGAAACTTAAGGTGTTGGCAAGTTGCTTGTCTGGACCACTGAGAAGCTAAACGATTTGCTGAAGCTCACATAGCCCGAGCAGTGTCTGAGGTGGGTCTCGAACCCAGATTTTGGGTCTTTCCAGGGCCTTTCCACTCCGTCATGTGCCCTCCCAAAGGAGTCACAAAGCTCTGGCTTTCTGTCACAAAGCTCTGGCTTTCTGTCACAACAACCTGGCGAGACAGGAGAGTCAATTCTATTTTACAAATGGGAATAATTAAGCTGTGGTCAAGTGATTTACCCACCATCATCCGGCTGGTTACTGGTCAAAGTCAGGATTCAAATGTACATCTCCTGTAGCCAGGTCCACAGCTTTCCCCCTGCGCCCTTCCATTTCCCCTTCTCTTACACAGAATCCAAACTCTCCTGCTAGACAGGTGGGGCAGGAATTACTATTTTTGTTTAATGAGGAGGACTCTGGAAGCACAGAGCTGTGAAAAGCTCATAAAAGTAAGCACACATCTTGACTGGAGGGTAGGGACTCCCTACTTACTTTGATCGGAGTGGAATGGCCTGGCCAGGTGATGGGAAGTCGGGAGCTGACAGGTGACCCATTGACCAGTGGAGAATATCCACCTATCTCCCGATCCTGAGCGCCCGGTTGGATGCACTTCTTGGAATTCACCCAACTACTGCTCCAGATCTCTGTAGCGGCCTCTTTCTAAGACATCCCCTGATGCGTGGAGCCTTCTGCCGCGGCCCAGGTATAGTTCTGAGAAAAAGGGAGAGCTTTTCAACCACAGTCCAGGAACTTGGTAAAAAATATTTAGATTATGCTATTCCAATATGACTGGTTTCTTTTGTATCTTATCCATCTGAAGCATTTAAAAATATGATTCTGAAAAGGGTCCACAAGTTCCATTTGCTAGCTCACCAAAGAGGTGCAGGATTAAAGGGTCAAAACCTAACTCAAGACTCACTCCCACAAAGCCTTCCCTCCTCTTCCACTGGCAAGGACATTCTGTTTACTGCCTCTCCGATGCATTTATCACATGTAACAGTTACGTGTGTCTTGTCTTCTCTTCTTACCAGCTAGTAACCTCCATAAGGGCAAGATTCGGCTAACAAGCATTTATTATGCACCTTCTGTGTTCCAGGCAGTATGTTGGGTAGAGAAGAATTCAAAGACAAAAGTGAGATCAGTTCCTGTTCCCAAGGAGCTTACAGTCTACTAGAGATGTCCCCTCATCCCCACCAAAAAAGAAGTTTTACTCTGTACAGCTACAAGATTGTATGTGGAGCCCAAGGACATTAGATCATCACGCCTTTTCCACTAACATTAGTAATATCATTCCCTGGAGCAAAGGGAGGAAAGGAGATGGGAGTGGTACATAAGCAGAGGGAGGCCGGATGGCAAGGTGCCCACCTTGGCTAAACCCTGGCGTCTGGGTAGAGCTTGTGCTCTCCCCATAGTTAGCACTTAATAAAGTTTGTTGGATGGATAAATGTTTGGTTACATGGATAGATGGATGAATATACGGATGGTTGAATAGATGGATAGATGGACACATGGATCAAATAATTCACAACATCACAGATTTGTAATTTTGAAAGATTTTTCATTTTTAATTTAAGAGCTCATTTACTGCTGCCAGGTACTGAGCACTATGCCAGACTATTAGGGAAACAGGCATAGGATTCTCTCCCTGCCTTGAAGGCACTGCTACTCTAGAAGGGGAGGGAAGACTGGAAGATTTAGGGAAGATCATGAAGATCTAGGGAAGAGGATGCATTTGCTTGGACTTTCAGGTCCTGTTCAATTCTACACTGTCTATGACTTAAGAAGCCGTTCAGACATTAAGAGCTTTGGGAATTCAGAGAAGGGATACATTCTCGGAGGCTGGACTTTATAGAGAAGCTCTCCCTAAAGGCGGATCTTCAAGAAGAAGAAATGGCATTTATATCCCACTTTCAGGTTGACAAAGCCTTTTTATGATCATAATTTCATGTAAGCCTCATTACATCATCACATTTCTGTGAGATGTGTCCCAATGGTATTGTTATCCCATTTCTCAGATGGGAAAATTTCTCAAGATCCCTGATGATGGAAGATGAAAACTGGACCCGAGTCTCTTAGCCATATCCCACAATGTCTTCCTTTCACAATCATACATAAATGAGTAAGGTCATGTGTCATTTTGTCCAAATAATGATCAGGGGGCAGAGCCAGACACGGGCCGTTTTTTATCCTTGTGAAAAGCCCAGGGGAAAACTCTGTGCAGGGAGTCCCCGTGAGGCACACTGCTCCCTATCCGGGGCCATTCCAGGGCAACATCTGCCTGCCACCTCCAGCTGACCAAGAAGGTCTGGCTCTGTTTGTTTCCTTCCAACCTTGGAATTTAGGTTATTTAGAGATCCTTCAGGCTGTGCCGGGTTGGGTTGTTTGCTCCCGGTAGCATCCTGATCATATTATGTGTCCTTGGCTCCCACCCCTTGTTCCTTCTTTCTCTTCCTCTTCTCTTCCTCTCTCTTATTATTTCCTCCCTCCTCTCTCTTTCATCCTTCTCCCTCCTCTCCCCTCATTCTTTTTACTCTGCTTTTTCTTCCTCTTACACTCTCCCATTCTCTCCTCTTATTCTACTTCTTATGCTCTTTTCACTTCTCTTTTTCTGCTTCTCCATTCTTCTCTTCCTCATTCTCCTTCCCCTGTCCTTTCTTTTCATTCTCTTCCATCTATCCTCCTTCCACTTCTTCTTCATAGAATTCTCCTGCCCCCCTTTTTTCTACCTCTCTTTACATTTTCTTACTTTCTTCCCCCTTCTTTTTCCCTCTTCTTTAAGTCTCCTCGAATCTATTTTTATTTACAATTTTTTTTTAAAAAGTTCCCCACATTTGCTGCCTATTATGTGAAATATGACTTCCTGTATTGTCCTACACCCCCCTCCTTTTAGCTCCCATGGAGTCCAGGAAGTGAAGAATGAGCCTCCTCAGTCTTGCTGTGAGTTCATGGGCTGTGGCCAAATCCCTTCTTGGGATTTCTTTATGTGTCCAAACCAAAGAGTCCCCGATGGATGGATGCTGTCAGATAATTCTAAAGTGTATATTCTAAGAGGGCCCTGCTAAAAATAGACTACCTTTCCAGAATCACGAAATAGGATTCCCAGAATCAACAAAGGGGAGCTTCCTGGCCCTAGAGACCCTGCTCTGACTAATGCAGGGGTTGAACTTTAGTTCAAGCTACTTTTAAATGTGTATCCCCAACTCTTAACACATAATAAGCACTTAGTAAACACCTCATTCATTCATTCATTGATCCATTCATTCACTTACTCCCTCATTCATTCATTCATTCTATAAAGGGAAACTGAGGTCTAGAGAGAAGAGGGACTCGACCAAGGTGGTTGACCCCCAATCTTGGAGAGCATTTGACTCCCAATGAATTTCTTTTCCTATTTGCCCAAGGGAACTGGAAGCCATCCAGTGCACTCACACCAAATGAAGATATTTAGCCTCCATTGGTAGTCCGTACAAAGTATGTGTACACACACTACAGCAGAGGCTCCTGTCGTCTCATGAGGGCATCTGGGAGCCAAAAGGTGAGCAAAGCTGAGGCAAGACGAGCCTTGGGCAAATTAATCTCACCTGTGCAGTATCGGGAACAGAGGGTCGATTATATTGTCGTTTTCTGCCTTGATTAGATTATGTTTGGAATATTGTGCCTGGATCTGGATGCTGCTTTTAGAAGGCACATTGGGAATCATCCAAAAGAGGGCTGCTAGTAATAGTAAGGATAATATTAAATGAGAAACCAAGGAGCTTTAAAGTGCTCTATAAGTGTTAGCTGGTGTTAGTAGGAATAATCCATATCTTGTTCATTTGTTTTTCAGTTGGTCTGACTTTTTGTGACCTCTTGTGGGTCTTCTTGGCAAAGACACCAAAGGGATTTGCCACTTCCTTCTCCAGCTCACTTTACAGATGAGGAAACTGAGGCAGACAGGGTTAGATGACTTACCCAGGGTCCCCAGCTACGAGTGCTGAGGCCAGATTTGAGCTCAGGAGGAGTCTTTAGGATCCCGAGCCTGATGCTCTCTGCACTTTAGTGCCACCTAGCTGTCCATAATTTGTTATTGCTATTAATAGTCACTCATGGTAATTATGGGTGTTGATAATGAAAACGGACAAACCTTGAACTATAAGAGTTGCTGGCGATATTATTGTTGCTTGTTCTTCATTTCCGGTGGAGGACCCGATCGTGGCATGATGTCTTGACTCCATGTGAACTGGATTTAAGTGAAGCAGTTGCAGCGGACAGACCTAGAGTCCAGAGGACCCGATTTAGCCTTGCTGGCTGTGCCAGGTAACTCTGTTTGCCTTGATTTCCCCATGTGTAAAGAGAGCTGGAGAAGGAATGGCAAAGCTCTCCATTATCTCTGCCAAGAGAAGTCCATGTGGTCTGTGTCCCAAAGACATTGTAAAATACGACATGTGCAATAACGTTTGTAGCAGCAAAGAACTGGAAGATGAGTGAATGCCCATCAGCTGGGGAATGGCGGGATAAATTTTGGTATATGAATGTTATGGAACATTATTGTTCTATAAGAAACAGTCAGCAGGAGAATTCCAGAAAAGCCTGGAGAGACTTACAGGAACTGATGCTGAGTGAAGTGAGCAGAACTGGGAGATTACAGAGCACAGCAACAACAAGGTTATGGAGCAACTGTGATGGACGTGGCTCTTCTCAGTAATGCAAAAGTTCAAGGCAATTTCAATAGTCTTAGGGTAGAAAGTGCCATCTGCATCCCAAGAGAGACCTATGAGACTGAATGTACATCAAAGAATAATGTGTTCGCCTTTTCTTGTTGTTGTGATCGTTTGTTTGCTTGTTGTTTTCTCCTTTTGATCTGATTTTTTTTTCTTGTGCAGCATGATGAATATGGAAATATGTTTAGAAGAACTGCACATGTTTTACCTATATTGGATTGCTTATTGTCTAAGGGAGGAGGAAGGGAAGAGAGAAAAATCTGGATCACAAGGTTTTGTAAAGGTGAATGCTGAAAACTATTTCTGCATGTATTTGGAAAAATAAAAAGCTATCAAATGTCAAAAATAAAAAAGCCATTCTCATCCAGAGAGAACACTATAGAGACTCAAGATTGAATGAGGATCAAACTATAAGATTTTTACCTTTTTTTCTCCTGATTTTTCCCTTTTGTTCTGGTTTTTCTTTCACAGTATGACTAGTATAAAATATGTTTAAAATGACTGTATATGTATAACCTATTGCTTGTTTTCTTGGGAAGGGGAGAGGTAAAAGAGGGAGGGAGAAAAGTTTGGAACTCAAAATCTTACAAAAGGGATTGTTGAAAACTATCTTTATATATAATTGGAAAAATAAAATAAAATACTATTGAAGGAAAAAAAAGAAAACTCCAAATGGGGTCACAGAGAGTCATTTATGAAAATGACTCAACAACAACAGCATTGCACAATGTCACTGGCCTCGTTCTCTCTTCCAGAGTCATCCAAGTCCAGTGGCAAAACAAGTCAGAATGATTGGCAACAGCTCAGGATGCAGTAGGTGACCTGGGCATCCCTGCTACCTGCCCAAGCTCTAAGTGCTCCACACACCTGCGTCAGCTGCCTTCACAGTCATTGTTCTGGGCCACTCATTCTGCTGGAGAAGTCTTCCCACTCTTGGGGTAAACACTCCCCAACTCATCCACAAGCGGAGCCCTGGTTCTGCTCGGGACTCTGCACATGCTACAGCTTCTTGGAAACACAAATGAGAAGTGGGGGAATCAAGTGAACCCAGCAAAGGTGGATGAACAGCCCTGAAAAGGGCTCCCCAAAGCTTCCCACCAGAGATGCTACTGCTCCTCAACAGCCCATACACCCCATCTGCACATAGTTGCCCACAGTTATTCTAGACATTAACTATTGGTATTAACAATTCCTCATGGTAATTGTGTTAGGAACAAAAGCAGATGAACCTTAGAGAACTGTATAAAGGCTAGCTATTATTATGCTAGCTGTCATTTAGCCCAGAGAGGACAAGCGACCCAACTCCACGTACTGGAAAGACTGTTGCAGAGAAGAAGGGTTAGTTTTATTCTGCTTGGCCCTGCCAAGACAGATCTAGGAACAATGGGTGGAAGATGAAGTGAGGCAGATTTAAGCTTAAAATTTCCTTGATTTCTTAAAAGATGTTGCCAAACTCTTGTTTTCATCCTGGCTTTCAGGTAATCCAATAATTCGTAGATTTTCTCTTCTGGACATATTTTTCAGGTCAGTTGTTTTTCCACTGAGACATTTTACATCTTCTTCTATTTTTTTCATTTTTTAAAATTTTGTTTGACTGATTCTTGAGTCATTCACTTCCATTTATTTGTCCAATTTTAATTTTTAGTGAATTATTTTCTTCAGTTATAAGCTAATATTTACTAACAATTAGAGTTACCTCAAAATAGAAACCAGCTGTCTGGAGAGGTAATGAGTTCCCCTTTCATGTAGAGGCTGGCTAACCCCTCATTGGGGATGCCACAAAGTAACTTCCTGATTGGTCTCTAGATGATCATGAATATCCCTTCCAGCTTTCAAATCCCATGATTTTGTGAATTGACAATCTGTCAATGTTTTCAGTTGTGGCTAGTAGGGATAGCATAGAGCTGATCCCTGCAACCATGATCCTCTAATGGAGATTAGAAAGGGGATCTCTGGAAGAAGGGGATCCTGAAAGCTAAAAAAAGGTTCATCTAATATTGAGATTAGAAAGGGGATCTCTGGAAGAAGGGGATCCTGAAAGCTGAAAAAAGGTTCATCTAATATTGAGATTAGAAAGGGGATCTCTGGAAGAAGGGGATCCTGAAAGCTGAAAAAAGGTTCATCTAATATTGAGATTAGAAAGGGGATCTCTGGAAGAAGGGGATCCTGAAAGCTGAAAAAAAGTTCATCTAATATTGAGATTAGAAAGGGGATCTCTGGAAGAAGGGGATCCTGAAAGCTGAAAAAAAGTTCATCTAATATTGAGATTAGAAAGGGGATCTCTGGAAGAAGGGGATCCTGAAAGCTGAAAAAAAGTTCATCTAATATTGAGATTAGAAAGGGGATCTCTGGAAGAAGGGGATCCTGAAAGCTGAAAAAAGGTTCATCTAATATTGAGATTAGAAAGGGGATCTCTGGAAGAAGGGGATCCTGAAAGCTGAAAAAAGGTTCATCTAATATTGAGATTAGAAAGGGGATCTCTGGAAGAAAGGGATCCTGAAAGCTGAAAAAAGGTTCATCTAATATTGAAGTTAAGTAGGATTAGGGGCAGAAGAAATCTGTATTTTAAGAGACAACAATTTGAATGGAAAAGACCAGAACAACAATCCCAAGGAGAAATTCTGGTGTTCAAATAGGGGTTTAAGGCATAGTTTGATCACTAGGTGGTATCATTAGCCACTAAACTGATGCTGTTTAGTGAAAAGCAGCTAGTGCCAGATTGTAGCTTTTCACCTTGTGATTATGTACTCCATCCCACACAACTGGTAACTTGTCAGGTTCTCTGTGGTTTGCAGAGAGTGAATGGCCTTCTATTTCTGGGCATATGTACAAATGCACATATGGACACACATACACCATCTTTTGTCAGTCTAGAGGTCACAGTCATTGTGCTTTAATCAATTAGATCAACTCTGCCCTCACCCACAGGCCAAAGTCGACCTCCTTCCTCCCTGTTCTTCCTATTTTTCAAATAGCATTAATTATACAGTCTTCACATAATAGTGTCAGCTTCCCCATGGGAATCAATAAGCATGCTCAAATACTGTACACAGTGTTTTGGTGTGGGGTTTTGGGTATAGGATTAATAAAAGAAATAAATTATATAGAAAAACATATCTACCACATTGCTGGCTGTATGTCCAGTTTCTCTGGACTAATTAAAATCTAGGAGTTCTAGGAAAGGCACAGTTCAACTTTTTAAAATTCTCTGTGACTGAGAATTTTAAAATTCTCCCCCTCCCTTGGGTGGGAAAAAATGTAGAAAAACAAAACACATGATAAAGCATTTTTTAAAAATACACAGAAGGAAGTTCAGAAAGGGACAAGAGATAAGCAGGGCAATTCTGTTGTTACTGTGTTAAATGTAATATACTGCCTCTGAGAGAAGTTCCCCATTTCATAGGCAAGCCTATGGTTCTAATCTTTGTATTTTTTTTTTTAAATATTCTTGGTGTTTGTCAAGTTCGTAGTTAAAAAAGAAAATAGAAACAGATAATAGGCTCAAAGATGTAGAGCTAGAAGAGATCTCTGAGTTCATCTAGTCCAATCTCCTCACTGGAAAAATGAGGTCCAAACAGCAAAAGGGGCTTACCCAGCATCACACAGATAAGTAGTTGATCTGGTCCTGACTCCAAGTTGAGTGCTTCTCTCCTAACTACCATGCTGCGCCAACCAAAGCTCCAGGAGAGTCAGCATCCAGGAGAGCCGTTTATTAAATCAAAGAGGTGAGATTTCTTTGGGTTCTGGATCCCAGTTACTGCTCTTCCTTAGTGCATGGGTTGTGAACTCGAGACGACAGGCAATCTTACAGCCAGTATTTTTCCTTTCAACGTCCTTTTGCCAGGGACCTCCAGCTGCTTCTTACCAAAGTCAAAATCAAGGATGGAGGGAAGAGACGTAGAAAATCGCTCTCTGCCCCCCTGTCACTGGGCCTCATCTGGACCCCTGCATCCTTGATGTCAAGGCCATCTCTATGGCCAAGAGATACATCCTAAATCACTTTCTTTGTTGTTTTATTTTCATTTATGGGAAGGGCTGGCCCTAGACACAGAGCAGTGGGAGATAAGGATGTTAACTCCGAGGCAACTGGTGGTACAGCACAACTCCAAACTTGTGATGTTGGAAGTATCCAAGAGATTCTGTGAAGGAAAAGACTTATAATGGCAGACAAGTGACCCAGCAACTGCCCTCATGGTTGCTTTCTCTGTCTGTCTGTCTGTCTGTCTCTCTCTCCCCACTCTTCTTTCTTTCTCTTCCCTTCTCCTCCTTCTTTTCCTCCTCTTCTTCTTTTTCTCATTTGTCTCTCTTTATGTCCTTGCCTTTTCTCTTTCTGTCTCTCTGTCTCTTCCTTTCTTTTTCTCCCTCTTTCTATCTTTCCCATGTCTCTGCCTCTGTCTCTCCATGTTTCTTTCTCTCTGTCTCTGTCTCAGTTTCTATCCTTTGTCTCTGTTTCTGTCACACACACACACACACACACACACACACACACACACACACAAAATGGAACTCTGGGAGGCACTTCTTAGTCTCAATTACATGATTTCCAAATGGTCTAAAATCCGTCAGTAATTGTTCTGAATAAAGCCTGGTACCCAATCACTCGCTTAGTTATATCCCTTAGCTGAAAGTATGTAAAGTAACACCTGTCTAATTACACAATATCGACATTCACACACCACTCCAGTGTTGTAGATAGTGCAAAGATTACATGGCCGTTTAACAGATAAGGAAACTGAAGTTTAGAAAAAAATTGCCCACGGTCCTACAGCTAGCATGTAAAGACTAGATTCTAATGACTGTATCCAGTCAGCCAACAAGCATTTATTAATGCTTACTGTGTACTTTACTGTCAGAAGCAAAGAAAGGTCAGGAACAATCCCTGCCTTCTAAGAGTTTGTGTTCTGGTCCCAAGGACACAGATAAGACTGCAGCCTAGATTTATTGCTAGAAGCAGCAGACTCATGGGCTTTGAACCTGAAGAGCTCGTCACATCCAACTTGGTGGAGGACACAGTGGAGGGAGGGCCCAGCCTGGAGTCAGGAAGGCCTGAGTTCATATCCAGCCTTGGACACTGACTAGCTCTAGTACTCTACACAAGTAATTTAACTTCTGTTTGCTGTAGCTTTCTTGTCTAAAAATAAGCTGATATAAAGGAGAGAAAGGGACCCACGTGTGCAAAAATGTTTGTGGCAGCCCTTTTTGTTGTGGCAGGAGACTGGAAACTGAGTGGATGCCCATCAGGTGGGGAATGAACAAATACGTTATGGTATGTGAATGTTATGGAGTATAATTCTGTAAGAAATGACCAGCAGAAACTGGGTGGATGCCCATCAATTGGGGAATGGCTGAATAAGTTATGGTCTATGAATATTATGGAATATTATTGTTCTGTAAGAAATAAACAGTACAATTTTCAGAGAATCCTGGAGAGACTCACAGGAACTGATGCTGAGTGAAATGAGCAGAACAGGAGATCATTGTACACGGCAACTACAAGATTATACTATGATCAACTCTGATGGACGTGGCTCTTTTCAACAATGAGATGTTCAGGGCAGTTCCAATGGTCTTGTGATGAAGAAAGCCTTCTGTACCCAGAGAGAAGACCCTGGGGACTGAGTGTGGATCACAACATCGCATTTTCACCTTTTTTGTTGCTGTTTGCTTGCTTTTTTTTCTTTCTCACTTTTCCCTTTTTGATCTGATTTTTTTGGTGCAGCACAATAATTGTGGAAATAGGTATAGAGGAATTGCACAGGTTTAACATTACTTTCCATCTAGGGGGGGGAGTAGGGAGGAAAGAGGGAAAAATTTTGGAACACAAGGTTTTGCCAGGGTGAATGTTGAGAATTATCCTTGCATATATTTTGAAAATAAAAAGCTTTAATAAAAAAATGAGATGACAGCTCCTCCCCTCTCTGGCTGGGTTGTTGTGAAGATTAAATGACACAGTAGCCATTCAGTGCTTAACACAGTGTCTGGCAGAGCGTGGGTGCTCAATAAAGCACCTTGCTCTGTTTCCTTCCTTCATCACCCTGTTCCCCAAGCTGCCCCGCTCTGGAAGCCATCCTCTCTGCTGACACATTCCTGCCTCCCTGGCGGTGTCTCCAAAGCCCGAACCACAGCACTCCCAGCTCCCCTGGGCCTGGGCTGGCCCGCTCCCCTTTGTTTATTTGCCCGGAAATGTAGTCCCTGGTGCTTGGGACGTGCTAGGGGCTGGGCTGCCAGGCAGCTGGTTATGAATGGAGAGAAGACAGGAGCTTGCAAAGCAAAGGCAGGGACCAGCCCCTGGGCCCCCGACCTCACCCTTTTAACGGAAGACTTCTTAACCAGATGTTTCCCCACAGCCCAGAGCCCGAGGAGGCGTCTCTCTGCTGGCAGCCTTCACCTGGACGCCTTTCAAAGCTGCCCTGGGTCCTGCGGTTTGTCCACAGGTATCTGCCGAGCTCCCAGTTATGTGCTTGGTCCTGTGTTGTGGAAAAACAAGGAGAAGAGAAGGCCTGCTCCCTGCCCTCCACCCCCACCCCTGGGAACTCAGGCAGGCTGGAAAAGGTCGGAAACAACCCGTGACGATGTGGGATCAGGGCCAGATGGAGGTGTTATCAGAATTTGGAGGGGGGTGATAATAAACTGACTTTGTGATGGTAACTTTAGATTCTCGGAGCATTTTCCATATGTTGCAGAGCAGGAAGAGAACCTCCTTCCTCTGGTTTTTTTACTTTGACCTGGCTTAATTTTTTTTCATGGGATTCTCAAAGGACAAGGAGAAAAACATCTCACTTTCTTCTCCTAGTTCCCCTCCGAAATAGTGCATTGGTTATATTGAACTGAATTCAACTGCCTGTCAATATTTTTGGGAAGGGGAAATGAACACAAATCATAGGATAATTTGGGGTCCATTTATTCCTGAGAAAATTGTGTGTATTTCCAAGGCTGATCAACATGGCACATTCTATCTGTGACTCATATTCCAGTCAGGGTTGTCAGGTCAGCACATCCTTCTGGCTGTTCCTTGGGCTATTTCTGGTCCAGAGGTCTCTGACTGCTAAATGAGATGCCCCCCAGAGGGATTTCCTAAAAAGGAGTAGAGCTGGGGTCTGGGATTTCCCCAAAAGGAAACACAAGTTGGGGTAGAGAAGAGGAAAGGAAGAAACAGGAACGGATGGCCACTAGACAAGGGGTTTCCCCGGGAATAAGTTATCTCATGACAGCTCACTGCTCCGCCTATTACTGTAGAAACACACCACTTATAGCTAGGAAGGACTGCCCAGCACTTAACAGAGGGTCTGGCGATGACGCTGAGGTTCAGAACCAAACGCTGAGATTGAGGGGAGCAGCAAAGGATGAGGTTCAGTCCTGTGATGAATTCACAATGGCCTTTCTTTTTTTTCATTAAAAAAATTATTTTTCCTAGTTGTTTTATATATAAAAAACAACTTTTTGTTATTCATGTACATTCATATTTTTACATATTTCCTTATGAATCATATTGGGAGAAAAAAATCAGAACAAAAGAGAAAGACAATGAGAGGGGAAAAAACAACAGAAGGGGAAAAACATGAACATTAGCATGGGTTGATTTACAATCTGTCTCCATAGTTCTTTTTCTGGTTATGGATGACATGTTCCATCCAAAGTTTATTGGGATTTCCTTAGACCATTGAAATGCTGAGAAGAACCAAGTTTGTCATAGCTGATCATCACACATTATTGCTGTTACTGTGTGCAATGTATTCCTGGTTCTGTTGGTTTCACTCACCATCAGTTCGTGTAAATCTTCCCAGGCCTTTCTAAAACCAGCCTGTACATCATTTTTTATAGAACAATAATATTCCATTATCTTCATTTACCACAACTTATTCAGCCATTCCCCAATTGATGGGCACCCACTCCTTTTCCAATCTTTTCACCACAAAAAGAGCCGCTACAAACATTTTCGGACATGTGGGTCCTTTTCCCTCTTTTATGATTTCTTTGGGATGCAGACTCAGTAGTATCTTTCCGTCTAGCAAAAGGTACATTATTTATAAGAAGAAGTTACAGACAAAATAAAGAGGTAAAATTGATACCAGGAGTGGTAAATATGAAATAGATTTGGGAAAACTTACAATTAGCAAGGGCAAAGGTTTTAACAATTAACAATGGAAAAGTCAAGATGGAGAAGAGATCATTTAAGAATTATTGGCCTACATGAAAGCAATGATCAACAAAGAAAGCTAGCCACTATCTTTCTTTCTTTTTTTTTTTAATTTTATTTTATTTAATAATAACTTTGTATTGACAGAATCCATGCCAGGATAATTTTTACACAGCATTATCCCTTGCAATCACTTATGTTTCGTTTTTTTCCCCTCCCTCCCTCCCCCCCCCGAAGATGGCAAGCAGTCCTATATATGTTAAATATGTTGCAGTATATCCTAGATACAATACATATTTGCAGAACCGAACAGTTCTCCCACTGCACAGGGAGAATTGGATTCAGAAGGTAAAAATAACTCGGGGAGAAAATCAAAAATCAAATAGTTCACATTCATTTTCCAGTATTCCTTCTTTGGGTGTAGCTGTTTCTGTCCATCATTTATCCAATGAAACTCAGTTAAGTCTCTTTGTCAGAGAAATCCACTTCCATCAGAATACATCCTCATACAATATCGTTGTCGAAGTGTATAATGATCTCCTGGTTCTGCTCATCTCACTTAGCATCAGTCCATGTAAGTCTCTCCAAGCCTCTCTGTATTCATCCTGCTGGTCATTTCTTACAGAACAATAATATTCCATAACATTCATATACCACAATTTACCCAGCCATTCTCCAATTGATGGGCATCCATTCATTTTCCAGTTTCTAGCCACTACAAACAGGGCTAGCCACTATCTTTCAAGAAATTACCAAGGAAAACTTCCCTGATATTTTAGAACCAGATGGTAAAATAGAAATTGAACGAATCCACTGACCTCCTGCTGAAAAAACACCAAAATTAAAACTCCCAGGAATATTATAACCAAATTTCAGAGCCCTCACATCAAAGAGAAAATATGGCAAGCATCCAGAAAGATAGAATTAAGTACTCGGGAGTCACAATCAGGCTAATATAAGGTTTAGCAGCTTCTACGTGAAAAGATCAGAGGTTTTAGAATATGATGTTCTGAAGAGCAAAAGGAGCTAGGATTACAACCCAGCAAAACTGAATAGAATGGAGGAAAATGAATATTCAGTGAAATAAAGGACTTTCAAGCATTCATGATGGAGAAAGCAGAGCTCAATAGAAAATTGGACTTTAAAAAGCAAAGCTCAAGGGAAGCATAAAAAGGAAAACAGGAAAGAGAAATCCTAAGAGATTCAACAAGATTAAACTGTTTACATTCCTACATGAGATAATGATATATGGAACTCCTGAGGAACTCCTTTCTTATTATTAGAGAAGGTATAAACATAGACAGAGTTGAGTTGAATCTGATGGGATGATGTCTAGAAAACATAAAATTAAAGGGTGAGAAAGAGGAATGCCCCAAGAAAAAGTGAAAGTAAGAGGTAGGATGGGGTAGATCATCCCATATCGAAGAGGCACAGAAGAGTTTTTACAGTGGAGGGGTAGGGGATGGCTGTTATTGTTGTATGTGTCTTTGTGACCTCCATTTGGAATTCTCTTGGCAAAGACACTGGAGCAGGTTGTCATTTACTTCTCCAACACATTTTACAGATGAGAAAATGGAGGCAAATTAGGGTTAAGTGACTTGCCCAGGGTCACACAGCGGGTAGGTATCTAAGAGCATGTTTGAACTCAATAAGATGAGTCTTCCTAAATGCAGGAGCAGCACTCTAAAAGGGCCCTGGACCTGGTGAGCCGGATCTCTATCTGAAGAAGATTCTAGCTTCCCTTTGTCCATCTCTGTAAAACTATATGGCCTTCAAAATGTTTGTGGCAGCCCTGTTTGTAGTGGCTAGAAGCTGGAAAATGAATGGATGCCCGTCAATAGGAGAATGGTTGAGTAAATTGTGGTATATGAACGTTATGGAATATTATTCTTCTGTAAGGAATGACCAGCAGGATGAATACAGAGAGGACTGGCGAGACTTACATGAACTGATGCTAAGTGAAAAGAGCAGAACCAGGAGATCATTATATACCTCAACAATGATACTGTTTGAGGATGTATTCTGATGGAAGTGGATCTCTTTGATAAAGAGAGCTAATTCAGTTTCAATTGATCAAAGATGGGCAGAAGCAGCGACACCCAAAGAAAGAACACTGGGAGATGAATATAAACTGCTTGCATTTTTGTTTTTCTTCCCGGATTATTTATACCTTCTGAAGTCAATTCTCCCTGTGCAACAAGAAAACTGTTCAGTTCTGCAAATATATATTGTATCTAGGGTATACTGTAACCTATTCAACATGTAAAGGACTGTTTGCCATCTGGGGGAGGGGGTGGAGGGAGGGAGGGGAAAAATCGGAACAGAAATGAATGCAAGGGATAATGCTGTAAAAATTAACCTGGCATGGGTTCTATCAATAAAAAGTTATTAAAAAAAAAAACAACAACATGGCCTTTAACACGCTTGGGCTACTCCAGATTCCCCTACATATTTTTTCTCAATAATATTTTATTTTTCCAAATACATGTAAAGATAATTTTCAACATTCATTTTTGATGGCTTTGTGTTTCAAATTTGTCTCTCTCACTCCCTTACGTCTCTCCTCCCCAAGACATCAAATGACTTGACATAGGTTAAATATGTGCAATTCTTTTAAACATATTTCCATATTTTTCATGTTGTACAAGAATAATCAAAACAGGAGCAGCTAGGTGGTGGAGTGGAGCCCTGAAGTCAGGAGGACCTGAGTTCAAATTTGATCTCAGAGACTTAACATTTCCTAGCTGCGTGACCCTAGGCAAGTCACTTAACCCCAATTGCCTCAGCAAAAAAAAAGAAAGAAAGAAAGAAAAGAAAAAAGAAGAAGAAGAATCAAAACAAAAGGGAAAACACAAGAAAGGAAAAACAAATAAACAAAAGATGAATACTATGTTGTGATCCACATTCAGTCTCTATTGTTCTCTCTCTGGATGCAGATGGCTCTTTCCATCCCAAGTCTATTGGAATTGCCCTGAATCACCACATTGTTGAGAAGAGCCAAGTTCATCATCACATAATTTTGCTATTACTGTGTATAATGTTCTCTCCGTTCTGCTCATTTCACACAGCATTAATTCATGTCAGTCTGGAGATTTCCCCATGTTTTTGAACAAAACTTCCTGGACTATGGATACATCTATGACTTCATTTCCTAGATCTATAATAAGACTGGAACCCATGGATAAATCTTTGTACCCTTTTATCTTTTTGGCAAATGAGTGTTCCATCAGGAGTTCATAAGCTATTAATAAGCCTGTAGTTAAATTAAAAAGCAGTCTTGACTGAGTTTCTTCAATTTAAATGCAGAATGGGATGAACTTGCTAGTATTATGTTGAAGAAAGCATTGTATTTGGAGTCAGAAGACCTGAGTTCAAAGTCTAGCTCTCCTAATATGTGATTTTGGGTAAATCATTCTCCTCTTCTGAACCTCAATTTCTTCATCTGTAAAATGGAGTTATGAAAAAAGTTACCACTCTTTTTTCTTTCTTTCTTCCTTTTTTTTTTTCTTAAATAACTTTTTATTGACAGAATCCATGCCAGGGTAATTTTTTACAGCATTATCCCTTGCACTCACTTTTGTTCCGATTTTTCCTCTCCCTCCCTCCACCCCCTCCCTCAGATGGCAAGCAGTCCTTTATATGTTAAATAGGTTACAGTATATCCTAGATACAATATATGTGTGCAGAACCGAACAGTTCTCTTGTTGCATGGGAAGAATTGAATTCAGAAGTTAAAAATAACCAGGGAAGAAAAACAAAAATGCAAGCAGTTTACATTCATTTCCCAGTGTTCTTTCTTTGGGTGGAGCTGCTTCTGTCCATCCTTGATCAATTGAAACTGAATTATCTCTCTTTATCGAAGAGATCCACTTCCATCAGAATACATCCTCAAACAGTATCATTGTTGAGGTATATAATGATCTCCTGGTTCTGCTCATTTCACTCAGCATCAGTTCATGTAAGTCTCGCCGGTCCTCTCTGTATTCATCCCGCTGGTCATTTCTTACAGAACAATAATATTCTATAATATTCATATACCACAATTTACCCAACCGTTCTCCAACTGATGGACATCCTTTCATTTTCCAGCTTCTAGCCACTACACACAGGGCTGCCACAAACATTTTGGCACATACAGGTCCCTTTCCTTTCTTTAGAATCTCTTTGGGATATAAGCCCAGTAGTGATACTGCTGAATCAAAGAGTATGCACAGTTTGATAACTTTTTGAGCATAGTTCCAAATTGCTCTCCAGAATGGCTGGATGTGTTCACAATTCCACCAACAATGCATCAGTGTCCCTGTTTTCCCACATCCCCTCCAACTTTCCACATTATCTTTCCCTGTCACTCTAGCCCATCTGACAGGTGTGTAGTGGTATCTCAGAGTTGTCTTAATTTGCATTTCTCTGATTAATAATGATTTGGAGCATATTTTCATATGTCTATAAATAATTTCAATTTCTTCGTCTGAGAATTGTCTGTTCATATCCTTTGGCCATTTATCAATTGGAGAATGGCTTGATTTCTTATAGAGTCAATTCTCTATATATTTTGGAAATGAGGCCTTTATCAGAACCTTTGACTATAAAAATGTTTTCCCAGTTTATTGTTTCCCTTCTATTCTTGTCTGCATTTGTTTTGTTTGTACAAAAACTTTTCAATTTGATATAATCAAAATTTTCTATTTTGTGATCAGTAATGGTCTCTAGTTCTTCTTTGGTCATAAATTCCTCCCTCTTCCACAGGTCTGAGAGGTAAACTATCCTATGCTCTTCCAATTTATTTATAATCTCATTCTTTATGCCTAGGTCATGAACCCATTTTGACCTGTACGGTGTTAAGTGTGCAATGCCTAGTTTCTGCCATACTAATTTCCAATTTTCCCAGCAATTTTTGTCAAATAATGCATTCTTATCCCAAAAACTGAGGTCTTTGGGTTTGTCAAACACTAGATTATTAAAGTTATTGGCTGTTTTGTCCTTTGAACCTAACCTATTCCATTGATCAACTAGTCTATTTCTTAGCCAGTACCAGATGGTTTTAGTAAAAAGTTACCACTCTAAATATGAAATGTTCTCCCCCAGTCCCAGAGCAAGGCAGATGCAACAAGGTCATTTGAGGAGATGGGAACTGGAAAAGTACCCAGTGTAAGGAGATCCCCTGAAAAACACCAGTTTTTGTCCAGTGGACAAGGCGTTTGGATGGAGAGGAGTTCTGTTATATTGCCAACTCAAACTAGAGTATTCTCTAGTGCCCTGAACTCCATGTCCGTCCTTGATAGAGACAACTTGAGGCCCTTGGAGTATCAGTGCAGAGACCAAGATTGCTTGCCAAGAGGCTCTGGAAAGTACCCAAAGAGATGAGCATTCGGCAGGGATCTGCAAGTCCTCCCAGGCCCAATGCCAAGGCTGGTTCTGCTCTAGGGCATCCGTCTTGGCTCGCCCAAAGCCTAGGGTGGGGGAAACAAGCTTTCCATTTTCTCAGCAAGTAGGGCTCTGTATGGGCTCTATTAGGGCTCTTAATTGTATCATGTGCTGCCTTATTGCCTCTTATTGTTTCACATGGAAGCTTCCAACAGACTATGGACACCCTAAGGGTAAAGACTGTAGTCTCTTGTTCTGTCTCCATTACAGTCTTCTCAATATTTCCCAAGTACAAAGAGGTTTATAGGATGGTAGAGCTTGGAGGGATCTTAGAACACAACAGAAAACATAGAAGGGATCTCAGTACCTAGCAGGCCAAAGCTGTAAGGGCCTTTAGAACTTAGAATGTCAGGTTTAGGTGGGAATTTAGGTTATTGGACACAGAATAGCAGAATTGAAAGGAACTTTACAATATACAATTTCAGAACTAAGAGGAATCTTAGGGCTTAAAATGTCAGAACTAGAAGGATCTTTAGATTAGAGCAGTGGTTCTCAAAGTCTGGTCCAGAGCATCCTGGGAATCTCTGAAATCCTTTCAGAGAGTCTACAAATTCATAATTAGTTTTTATTTTTAATGTGATCAATATCTATAACTATAAACCACATAAACAAAAACTCTTTGGACAGATCCTCAATCATTTTTAATAGGATAAAGATATTGAGAACAAAAGTTTGAGGATCACTGGATTAGAGTGTGTATAATGTCAGGGCTAGGAGAGATCTCAAAACATAAAATTTCAGAGGTGGGAAGACCCTTAGAACCTAAAATGTCAAAGCCGTAAGGGATCTTTAAACCCAGAGTATCAGATCTGGGAGAGAATTTATGTCACAGAATACAGAATTGGAAGGAACTTTAGAACATGCAATTTTAGAGCTAAGAGAATATTAGGACTTAAAAGGCTAGAGCTAGGAGGGATTTCAAAACATAGAATTTCAGAGCTGGGAAAACCCTTAAAACCTAGAATGTCAGTCGTTAGAAAATTTAGGTCATAGAACATAGAATGTGAGAATAGGATGAAACTTCATAACATACAGTGTCAGAACTAGGAAGACCTTTAGAACCTAGAACGTTAGATCTGGGAAAGGACATAGGTCATAGAACATAGAATGTCAGAATAGGAAGAAACTTTTAAACATACAATTTCAGAACTAGGAGAAATCTTAGAATATAGAATTTAAAAGCGTCAAGAGCCCTAAGGTCATTGTGCATAGAATGTCAGAGTTAAGAAGACTCTTCCAAACTAAAATTTTAGGAGCTAGTGGGAACCTCAGAACAAAGACAAGAGAATGTTAGATTCTGGCGAGCTTTGGAGGGAAACAGAAGGAGAAGATTCAGCCTTTGGAACCTCACAGTTCGAGGTCACCTAAAAACCATTGACATTAGGGTTTATGCTCTAAATCACCTTACCTAAGGGTGAGATCCTAGTCCAGTGACCAACCAGTGGACACACTCCCAGATAAATGGAATCATACCAATCTTGAATTAAATCAGAAGACAAAAGTTAGTTTTTTCATGTAAATACCAAAACAGAGTAGTTTCTAGTTAACCTTAAAATAAAAGAGTTGGTTTTATTGTGCATTCAAGGGCAACAAGAAACACCATTTTATCTTCTATTACGGCACTCGTAATGGCCGTGTGTTAAAGTTGCATGTGTATCTGCAAAGCCGATAGAATTAATTCATTGCCTTGATGCCTTTTCCAGCATAACAATCCAGCTTTGTTCTAGGAAGTTGGATCAAAGGATCTGCAGTTCTCTCCATACTCAGCGCCCAGCTAGACAACGCTTCTGGCAAAACATCTCAACATTAAATCCCTCACTGACTCTTTTCTTAGAAGCTTCCCCTTCAATTTTCTCCTCCCAGTAAGTCCCCCCAAACTTCCAAGTGTCAGTGCTAATATTGTTAACAAGGAAAAGGTAAAGATTTAAAGGAAAGAAAGGTCAACAGACTGTTTCCATGACTAGAGGGAAAGGCTTCAAGTTCCCATTAGGGATCCCAAGGCTGAGAAAAAGGAGTTGAATGATAGTTGCTTTGAGGGCTATAGTTGAGAGCTATTCCAGCAGAACAGCTTTTGTTCCAACACTCCTCATACACAATCAAGCAGCCTTGATCTCAGAGTACTTTCTTTGGAGTAGTTTCCTCTATCTGTGATTCTATTCTCCCAGCATCCTTTTGTCCAGCCCCATACTTCTACAATTCTCATCAGGGGTTGGGCCCTATTTGCATCTCTCTGTCGGCCAGCTTGAATAATATTGAAAGGTCTTCAGGATGCTTAATCTCTATCATTCTTCATCCTATGGCATCGTTTCCTTTCTGATTCACTCAAGGGACTAATTGGTGCCATGTAAATGATCAGCAAGCATGGTTGGATTCTTATAGTCAGCTCAGGATCCTTTTATCTGGTCTCTTTTACATATTTGGGTCTGTGAAATATGGAAGCCCTCCTTACACCAAGAAAAACATAACTGAAGTCTGTGCACCAATGTTTGTGGCAAAGGATAAAGAGATAAGGAAATTCTTCAAAAATAGCAATAAGCTCCAAATTAAATCAACAAAAGCTTTAATATTTGATGGCTTCAATGCAAAAAAAAAAAAAAAGAGTATAGAGAAGGATGGGGGAAAATATGCTGGAGAAACATAGCTCAAACAATAGAAAAGTGAAAGAGCAAAAAAGTCCCAAAAACCAGTCAAGATGGCTTTTTTATCATTGGTGACAATGGAGTAGTCACATGACTGTGGTGCTGAATGGAGAAGCAAAATTTAAAAAACAAACATGAGGGAAATAGCTGGGTTGACCTAGTAAACATGGAAGAGGCCCTAGCTGGAGGGCCAGCTTTGAAGGCATTGAGGGATCAACTTTCAAATGATCTGAAAGAAGAGAAGTGAAATTCTTGAGGAAAAAAAAATCACTGGAATCTAACACTCTCTCTCAAAAGAGGTGAACAAACTGCCCTTTGCTCTAAAATTTCCAACTTTCTCAATGAACAAAGTCAATGACTCTGTGCAATTCTTATCTCATTTAAATCCAACTCACAGAGAAAATAAGACAGATCGTTCGGTGTCATCGGGCCCCCTTGAAAGCAATGGACAAAACAACTTTCTCGATAATGTTTTCTGAGAATCTGTTCCACACTGAGGGCGTCCTTGATGAAGGCGCGAGAAGGCAACGGTCAGACTTTCACATATGAGGTTCCATTGCAGACCTCATCTTTCCAGAGCCACACGTGACTAAAAGATCATATGATAGAGAAGATACAGAATCCCACTGGGAATAACCTATAAATTAGAGCATTTGATTCAGGAGAACAAACTGCTGCTTTAAGGATTATCCAACCAGCCATTTCCCATAAGCCCAATTCATACAACAGCCTCTATTTGCTATAGAAGGGGGAGCTATTGATAAACCTTGTTATTAAGAGTGTCAAGCAAGGCACAAAATAGGGAGATATGTAGTCAGCAGAGCTGGTCATTGTCCTGGAGACCAACATGGAGTTGAAGGGAGCTTCCCTGTAATGGAGAATTCCTCCAGAGGTTCCTGTTTGGAGATGACATCTTGCTGATTACAGGAAGTTCTGTAATGTTACAGAGATTCTAACGTAAGATGTATAATCTCTCCAAAGATTTTGGTCTAATGATGTGTACAGGAAAATTTAGTATTACGTGATCAAGGTTCTGGCGATTGTTATTATTATTATTGATATAAAAATGACTTTCAAGTGTTTGGAGTCTCCTGCTAATGGCTGACTGGACTTCCACCCTGCCATTCCCTTCCCTAATCCCAAATCCTGGGAGGCCATTCCCTTCCCCACTCCTCTCTTCCTATTACCATCATGTCCCTGGAGTGATTGGACGGAGCTTCAGAGAGCACCTCCTCCAATCATTCCCTTGTGCAGATGAGAAACCTTGATCCACCTATTGAATATTTCCCTCTGGGCCCTTTGCTTGAAAAAGTCCTTTTATTGATGCACTAACAGAAGGGATTATTGAGGATTCATCCTGGGTAATCCACATGTGTTTTCTTTATTACTGTTATTTTAAATTTTGTCAGTTTTCAACATTTGCTTTTATGATATTTCAATTTACATTTTTCTCCATCCTTCCCGCTCCTCTCCCCGAGATGGCAAAATGATATAAGTTATGCACCACATACATTTTCAGAAGATAATAAATCCCACTGACTATCTGTGCTCCCCTCCCCCCTGCCTGACCCATTTCTGAAACCACATTTTCCTCCTAGGGAATGCAGGCAGGTATAATTACACTTTGTGCCGGGCTCTCTCTCATGCAAGTGAAGTCAAACTCATGGTTCAGCAAATATTTACTAATTAAATTCAACAATCATTTATTAAGCACTCACAGTGTGTGGAGCACTGAGATACAAAGTTTAAGAAGAAGCAAGTTGCCAGAGACGTAACTAGGGTAGGGTGATCAGGCCTTTGTCCCAGGATGCTGACTGCAGAGGGTGCTAGACTTGAAAACAATGGACAAAACAACTTTCTCGATAAGGTTTTCTGAGGATCTGTTCCACACTGAGGGCATCCTTGATGAGGGCGCGAGAAGGGAACGGTCAGACTTTCACATATGAGATCCATAGTGGTCTTCAGGAGTGTAGAAATGTTAGTCCTTAATGAGCAAGAACAAGACAGTGATAGCTTAAGGACAAAGACTGGAGCTAGGGCTTCATTAGTAGAGGGAATTGTTAGGTGAGAAAATTCTTTCCACTAAGACAGATTAGTACCTCTCTGTAATGTGCACAGGTCAGTTAGTGAGGATAATTAGCCCAAATGAGAGGTACAGAGAAATCCTTTCTTCCTACCATATTTCTCGGTCCCAGCCCCCATCCCAAAGCATGAAGGGAGAAACCTGGCCATGGATTCAGGAGAACCTGTGTTTAAAGCCCAGCCTGGAGACTCATTACCTAGGTCTCTCTAGATACTTAGTCATTCTGGGTCTCAGTTTCCTTATCTGAAAAATGGACTC
Source organism: Antechinus flavipes (assembly GCF_016432865.1). NCBI lineage: Eukaryota > Metazoa > Chordata > Mammalia > Dasyuromorphia > Dasyuridae > Antechinus > Antechinus flavipes. The sequence continues at coordinate 651,105,055 of NC_067399.1, forward strand.
AGTGACTTCAAAGGATTCTTTCATGTATAATTCTATGAGTCTGGGAGCTGCCTCATGCCAGGTTTTATGGGTGGAAAGAAAGGAGATGTGAGAATTAAGTCTCTCTCTCTCCCTCTCTCCCTCTCTTTCTCTCTCTCTCTCTCTCCCTCCCTCTATCTCTGTCTGTCTCTCACCCTCCCTCTGACTCTCTCTCTCTCTCTCTCTCTCTCTCTTTCTCTCTCTCTCTCTCTCTCTCTCTCTCTTTCTCTCTCTCTCCTTCTAACTCTCTCTCTCACCAGTCCTCTTTAGGAAGGCCGTGGTGCAGCTCCTGAGATCAGAGCCGAGGAGACAGTGGGAAAGGCTGACCAGCCGCGGCCCCTTGTTGTTACTCAGTAGCTGATCAGCTGGGCCCATAGTGGCAGGAAGAGTGACTCAGCCACACCAGATTCCCTGAGCCAACACGCAGCCCAGGCTCAGTCCTGTCTGCCTGAACGCGTCTCTGCCCCCTCCCGTGGGGCCTGCGGGGCGTCTGGGGCTCCGTGTGAGTGCGGAACGGAGGCCGGGCATGGGACAAACAGACGCTGGAGCTGGGAAATGTCTCACCACAGAGGCAGGGAGCAGTCACGTGGCACTGGGGCAGTGCCAGCTCCTGACACTCAGGAGCTCTGGGGAGGGGCCATGTGTGTTTGGGAGAGACAGACAGAGACAGAGAGAGACAAAGACAAAGACACGGAGAGACATAGAGAGAGAGACAGAGCAGACACAGAACCAGAGATACAGACAGACACAGAGAGAAAAACACAAAAAGACAAAGACAAAGATAGAGACACAGAGAAAAAGACAGCGACAGAGAAGAGAGGCAGAGAGACAGAGACAGAGACAGAGAAGAGAGGCAGAGAGACAGAGAGAGACAGAGACAGAAACAGAGACAGAGAGACAGAGAGAGAGAGAGAGAGAGAGCAAGTACTGTCAGAGCCCGTGGGCCTTCAGTACAGCCAGGCCAGTGAAGAGGGATGAGGGCACACCAGCCTCACAGCCAGCTCTGAGGGCCAGCAGAATGGGCTGAGCAGAGTGTCCGGGGCCCAGGCCCAGGCCCAGTCCTTATCCCTTGTCTCCTCCTCTTCTCCCAGAGAAAGGTGGGTCAGGCCGCGGCTCTCAGCCCTTTTTGCTGCAGGTTCGCTCTGGGCCAGCCCGGAGAAGCCGAGGGGAGCCTCCCAGAACCACGACACAAAGGCATAGATAGACTAAAAGCCAGCATCTGCGACAGTAACTGAGGATACGAAAATCCAGTTATGACGTTAAGAACACATGTTTATGGCCCAAATGGAGACTCCAGACAAGGTGATCTCCACGGCCCTTTCAGCTGTCTATCCTATAAAAGAATGCCCGGGTCTCTTCTCTAATTAGGATTTCTTCTATCTGATTCACACACAAGATAACAATTCCTTTCTCCAGGCTTCCCCGTGAGGGGGGAAGGGGGGGGTCTGGAAGGTCTGAACCAAAGGTGGCACCAAGTGGGAGAAGGTGTCAAACACAGGACATGGGAAAGACCGAGTGCCCGCCTCAAGGGGCCTTCACCTTTTGGTGCCCTGAGCCCCTGGGGCAGCTGGGCGAGCGCGGCTCCCCTTCTCAGAATCATGCCTTTAAATGGAGACTTACAGCAGTGACCACTTATATCGACAGACCCAAGAGGGAGGAGGGCGGCTGAGCCCGTCCACAAAACGCCTCCACACCGAGCTAGGAAACGCGCCAGACCAAATCCCGTCAGGCAAACCCAGAAGTCCCAGAGAGTCCCTCGTTCCAGGGACACAGGGCGGTCTTTGCACCCTGGAAATAGAGTCAGAGCAAGAATACATGATGGGGAGCACTCCGGCACCTGGGGAAAGGCCTCCCACCAGGCAAGAGAACGTCCCTCCTCCCCTCGAGCATCTCTGCCACCTGCCACCCAGTCCCAAGCCCAGAAGCCGCCTGCCAGGCGGGCAGCAGACAGACCTTGCTGTGGATCAGACCCTTCGGGAGCCTGAGCTGTCCCTGAGACCCTGGGCTGGCCCGGGGCAACAGGACCAGCTGCCGCTTTCCCTCCAAGAAGCCCTCGGGGGCCAATGCGAACCTCTCCATCCCAGCACCAAGTCCCGAGCTAAGACGGGAAGAAGGAGCAAAGGAAAAAAGAAATGATTTAGTGGTGGGAATCTCAAGACGCCGACACAGAGAATGACTCCAGAATGTCTGCAAGCAAAGCCTTATAGAAACTCGCGGCTTGGGCAACAGTTCAGCTAGAATTCCTAGAAGACACGAAATAAAAGGGTTTTTAAGTTAGAGCAAGGCCAACATATGTATATGAGTCTTTTTCTGTGTCTCTGTGTTTCTCTGCCTGTCTTTCTCTGGGTCTTGTCTCTCTTTGTTTCTATCTCTGTCTCTCTGTGTGGTGGATAAACCAGCAGCCTGGTCGCCAAGTTCGAATCTACCCTCACATACGTGACACTAGCAAGTCACTTGTCTCTGATTGTCTGAAAGAAAAAAAAAAACCGTTTTAAGTGTGTTTCTAAATGAAATGAGAGAGCTTGAGGAAAAGAATGGAAGAGAAATGAGAGTTATGGAACAAAGAACTGGAAGGAAATCACCAGTTTGCCACGTAAGGTACAAAACCTTGCAATGAACTCCCTGAAAATTAGAAGGGACCCAATGGAAGTTGAAAAGATAGGCTGGTGGGAGCCTTGAATGCCAGGCCAGGGGGCTTGAACTTTCCTTGGCAGACAAAAGATTGGGATTTCAGATCCTGGTTCCAAATCTGGCCCTCTGTGGTTGTATCCCACTTCCTTCTGGTATTGTTAGAACAGACGAGATTATGGACGTGGAAGCATTTCAGAAAACATAAAGAAAAGTACAAATACATAAAATGCAAGGAGTAAATAGCAGGCGTTGGCGTGGTACAATGCAGGGGGAAAAAACCATTGGAAGATCTGGGTTCGAGTCCTGACTGACCTCCCAGGGGTATGACTGGCATTAAACTCAATCTAGTTGGCTCCAGAGGGTAGAAACAGAAACAGCTGGTGGAAATCGTAGAACCATTCGTTTAGGCATGATTCACATTAGTGCTATGCCAAAGTAGAACGGGGGCAGCTAGAAAGTGTGGCGTGCAGAACACTGGCCATGGAGTCGGGAAGATTCGAGTTCAAATCCAGCCTCAGACAGTTCCTGGCTGTGTGATCCTGGGCAAATCACTTCTCCCTGTTTGCCTCAGTCTCCACATTTGTAAAATGGGTTAGAGAAGGAAGTGGCAAAGCACCGTAGAACTTCTGCCAAGAAAACCTTCAAATGGGGTCAGAGAGAGTGTGACAATGGCTCAAGTACAACGGGCAGCCTGAGGGGGCAGCGAATCTCCCCTCTTCGGGTGGAGGCTAGATGATCTTTGGGGATATTATGCTACAGAGTATTCTCAGTGAGGAAGAGACAGGCAGGGCCATGGCAGAACAAGCTGAACAGACTGGAGAGAGCCGCTTGTTAAATCATTTCTGAGAACAGCTCTGGTTATAAGTTAAAACACATGGCTTCTGGGGCCCTTCCAGCATGGAGAGCCTTAGCTTCCTTATCTGAAAATGAAAAAGGTCAGACTTGCCCTACATGGAGGAGGCTGAGAAGGAGAAGGCTGAGGGAGATGGGAGAAAGCAGGTTTAAGTGGTTTCTAATTAAACCTTTGGTGAATTCCTCTGTTACTGGGTTATGACCAAGGTGGCTTCCCCCACTTGAACTGTACATCTAGTTCCATTCCCCCTTCTGATGTTTAAGAGCTCTGAAGAGGGTTCTGGGAAATTAGACTTTTAATATTTTTGTAAATAATCCAGAGGAAGAACCAAACCAGGCCCTGTGCTCTGGAGCTCAGAGACTGGGGAGAAGAGAACAGAATTCAGGGTCCCCTGGAGAGTTCAGTCTGGGTTCTGTCTCTCTGTCTTTCTCTATTTGTCTCCTCTGTCTCTATCTTTCTATGTCTCTGTCTCTGTCTCTATCACTGTCTCTGTGTCTCTGTTTTTTCTCTATCTCTTTTTGTCTTTGTTGCTTTCTGTTTCTCTGTCCTTTCTGTTTATCTGTCTTTGTCTCCGTTTCTCTTTCTTTCTGTCTCTCTATCACTATCTCTGTCTGTGTCTCTTTTTCTCTGTCTCTGTGTTTCTCTGCCTATCTTTCTCTGTATCTTGTCTCTGTCTCTGGCTTTGTCTCTGTCTTTGTTTCTATCTCTGTCTCTGTCTCTGCCTGTCCTTGTTTCTTTGTTTTTATCTCTGACTTTCTCTGTGTGTCTCTGCCTGTCTCTATGTCTCTGTCTGTGTTTCTGTCTCTCTCTGTCTTTCTCTGTCTCTCCTCTCTCTCTGTCTCTCTTTCTGTTTCTCTCTCTCTCTCTCTCTCTCTCTCTCTCTCTCTCTCTCTCTCTCTCTCTCTCTCTTCTCTCTATTTCTCTCTCTGTCTCTCTGTTTCTCTGTCTCTCTGTCTCTCTGTCTCTCTCTGTTTCTCTCTCTTTCTCTGTCTCTCTGTTTCTCTCTCTCCTCTCTCTCTCTCTCTCTCTCTTCTCTCTCTCTCTCTCTCTCTTCTCTCTCTCTCTCTCTCTCTCTCTCTCTTCTCTCTCTCTCTCTGTTTCTCTGTCTCTCTGTCTCTCTCTGTTTCTCTGTTTCTCTGTCTCTCTCTGTCTCTGTTTCTCTCTCTTTCTCTGTCTCTCTGTTTCTCTGTCTCTCTGTCTCTCTCTGTTTCTCTGTCTCTCTGTCTCTCTCTGTCTCTCTGTTTCTCTCTCTTTCTCTGTCTCTCTGTTTCTCTGTCTCTCTCTGTCTCTCTGTCTCTCTCTCTGTTTCTCTCTTTTTCTCTCTCTGTCTCTCTGTTTCTCTCTCTGTCTCTCTCCTTGTCTGTCTGTCTGTCTGTCTGTCTGTCTCTCTGTCTCTCTGTGTTTCTCTCTCTCTCTCTCTCTGTCTCTCTGTTTCTCTCTCCTCTCTTCTCTCTCTGTCTCTCTGTTTCTCTCTTTGTCTCTTTGTTTCTCTCTCTTTCTGTCTCTCTGTTTCTCTCTTCTCTCTCTCTCTCTGTTTCTCTCTCTGTCTCTCTGTCTCTCTGTTTCTCTGTCTCTCTGTCTGTCTGTCTCTCTCTCTCTCTCTGTTTCTCTCTTTTTCTCTCTCTCTCTCTGTTTCTCTCTCTGTCTCTCTCCTTGTCTGTCTGTCTGTCTGTCTGTCTGTCTCTCTGTCTCTCTGTGTTTCTCTCTCTCTCTCTCTCTGTCTCTCTGTTTCTCTCTCCTCTCTTCTCTCTCTGTCTCTCTGTTTCTCTCTTCTCTCTCTCTCTGTCTCTCTCTCTCTCTTTCTGTCTCTCTCTTTCTGTCTCTCTGTCTCTGTGTTTCTCTCTCTCTCTTTCTGTCTCTCTCTCTCTGTCTCTCTCTGTTTCTCTCTCTCTCCTTCTCTCTCTCTCTCTCTCTCTCTCTCTCTCTCTCTCTCTCTCTCTCTCTCTCTGTCTCTCTCTGTCTCTCTGTTTCTCTCTCTGTCTCTCTGTTTCTCTCTCTTTCTCTGTCTCTGTCTCTCTCTCTCTCTCTCTTTCTCTGTCTCTCTGTCTCTCTGTCTCTCTGTTTCTCTCTCTCTCTCTGTCTCTCTCTGTTTCTCTCTCTCTCCTCTCTCTCTCTCTCTCTCTCTCTCTCTCTCTCTCTCTCTCTCTCTCTCTCTTCTGATAATCTCTTCCAGGGTTAATTATACTTCAACTTGTAGATGATGAAATAAGATATAGGCAAAGTCACTTCCCATTGTTGGCCCGTGTGGGCGTCTCTCTCCTGACTCCCCTCAGATTTAAGCAGCCCGCAGGATTGAGATTTGTTCCCCAACGCATCGCCTGTGTCGAATGGTCTGTCAGAAGACAATCTTAAGCTTAAAAGTAACCCAAGACCAGGCGGGGATCTCCGTGATGATCCTTGAGATGCGCTGGGGGGAGACACTGTCATTTGAGCTTAAAAAAAAAAAAAAACCAACCAAGCAAACATGTCTAAAGGAATTCTAGTAAACGGGATTAAATGTATTTTAGACAACCTACATGACATGTTTTTAAAAGCAAGGCCTCCGTTCCAAATAAATCAAGGTAAAAAATAAATGAAGAAGGCTTAGGATGAAATCAGTCCAAGTTTGTGCTGGCGTTATATAAATGACAAAAAGCAGCAGCCCCTTATGGTCCGTGACGTCAGCTCCCCAGCTGAATCTGTTAGCATTTCTCCTTTTCTAAACCAGGCTTTAAGAAAATCCCAAGTGGCATCTCATCGCCCTTGCAACAGCCCAACGGGGCGCCATCTGGATTCCCGTTTCTGCCCAGAAAGAACTGATTGTTTTATAGAATCAGCGAGGATTTGCCTAACGGAGCGGTCAGCGATCACCCTCAGAGGTTTTACTGGCTGGCTTCTCTCCTCTGGGTCTTGCTTTGGTTTCGAGAGAATCTCTGGGGCTGGAGGAGGGGGGAATCTACTTTTTATGGGATGTGTTTTTGCAGGATTCTTTTGTGAGTCGGGTGACTTGTGGATGGGGGTTCATGACCACATCAACTCCGGTGATTACCCAGCCTCCCTTCCTCCATTCTCAGGCTCTTTCATGGAAGTTTCCTCTATGAGCGAATTGTCTGCCATAGTCTGCCCTACTGCCCTCCTCCCCCCCCCCCCCATTAAGGAGGTTTGGGGACATCTGGGCAAAGGCTTAATGGTGGGACGTTTAGTCTTTTTATAATTTTATATTATGTTTAGTAAACAAGACCCTAATGCTAGCTAGTAAATATATAGTGATTTGGTTTGCAGAGGGCTTTCTGTGTCGTTTCATTGGATCCCACAGAAATAACGGCTTTAGAAAGCAGCAGATTTCCCAGAGCTGGAATGGGGACCAGAACCACAGATTTCCCGATTGTGGTCATTCTAGCTATGTTTGGGACATGCTCCCAGATCAGTGCCGGGCCTAGAGCTGACCTCCACAGCCACGTGGTGCCCGAGTCTGTCTCTCTATCTGTCCGTGTCTCTATCACAAAGAACCGGGAGGATGGGAGGGGAAGCGGGCCAAGAACTCCCACCCGGAGTCACCTCTAGTGGACCTGGGGGTACCGCAGCCGTAGTGAGGTCCGCTCCCGGGGAACAGGGAGAAAGCGGGGCACGAATTACAACAGTAATGATGAGGACGAGGAGGATGATGGTAGCAGACAGTGTCCAGCACCGTGTTCAGTGCTCTATAAATATCTCATTTGATGCTCACGACAACCCTAGGAGAAAGATGCTGTTATATCCCCATTTTGCAGATGAGCAAACTGAGGCAAGATGAGCTTAATTGATTCGCTCAGAGTGACACGTCGCCTCTAAGGGCAGATTTGAACTCGGGTGGCCCAGGACTCTAGCCCCTGGACGAGCCGCCCCTGGAACTGTTCGGCAGCTGTTTGAGTATAGTGCCACCATGTGGACAGATGATGTGTTACCTCTCACACTGATTAAATGATCCATAAAGCGAAGGTGGTTGTGACTGCGGGCTTGTGGGAAGCCGGATTCTAAATCGTTGTCGGAGACAAAGCCCAAAGTGTTTGTGCTTTCTCCGGCTTATCCCACGTGCACATGGCGGTCCCTGGAAAGATCAATTCGTTCCATCTATCAGGCTGTTCGTCAGTAAGCACGCATTGGACACCACTGTATACACGGTGCTCAGAGGGAGGAGGGAGCGTGGATGAGGGCCCTTCTCTGCCTTCCCGGTGGTCAGGGAGCGGGGTCAGGGGGAGCACAGGGAGCGGGAGACTGTGTAGTGGGGAGGGACTGGACTTCTGGGGGAAGAAGACACAAACCCGATTCCTAAAACACTCCCAAATGCGGGACAAAGGCGCAGCGGAAACAGGACGCGACCTTGCCCGGGTGTGAGCGAAAGCGCGGCAGGGCTGAGGGACGGGGCCCTGGCTCCTCTCCGCCCAGAAGAGGGCGCCATCGGCCTCAGGAGGAAGAAGGGGCAGGAGGGCCAGCACGGTCCAGCGGTGACCAGGGTGTGGGGGGGAGGGGAGGCAGGATTGGGGGCAGCGCAGGGCGGGGGGAGGGGGCAGCACAGGCCGGGGGGAGGGGGCAGCACAGGCCGGGGGGAGGGGGCAGCACAGGGCGGGGGGAGGGGGCAGCACAGGCCGGGGGGAGGGGGCAGCACAGGCCGGGGGGAGGGGGCAGCACAAGGCGGGGGGGGGGGGGGGCAGAGCAGGGCGTGGGGGAAGGCAGCGCAGGGTGGGGGGGGGGGGGGAAGGGGGCAGCACAAGGCGGGGGAAAGGGGCAGCGCAGGGCGTGGGGGGAGGCAGTCTGGTGTCGGGGCCCTCCGGTGAGACGTGTCCATCTTTGGGCCGGACCAGCCCACGTGGGACAAAGTCTCCTCCGCCCGAGGCTCCCGGCGCCAGCCCCGTGACCGTGAGCCGGTCATTGCCTCTCGGGCCTCGGTTGGCCGCCCCTGCGGAGCTGGGCCCCACGATGCTTTGACGGCCCCTCCTCTAAGGCTTGCCCACGACACTGACGGTGTTTGCAGTTATTTGCTGCGCCCAGGCGCCCCTGGTTACAGGCTCCTTGGTGGGGGCGGCGGTGGGGGCTCCCTGGGGCCATCTTTCCCTGCGGAGGGCCCGTGTCTGCTATGGGGCCGTTACCTGTGTCCACGGGCCGGCGGCCTCCTTTAGTTTGGGTTCTGAAGCCGGGACGGCCCCTGGGAACTCTCAGCGCATCCACCAGCGCCCGGCTGCCCAGGCCCGTGACCCAGGGAAGGGTTAATGACTTCCCGGGGCCCTCTGCTTTCCCCTCGCCATTGCAACAAATGGCAGAAAAGAACGTGTGTACCCCCCCTTCCCCATGACTTTCCCGTTGGAGACGGTGTAGCTCCCGCAAGCAGCCGGGATTCGGGGCGCCGGCTCGGGCGAGAGGAAAACATTTATGCGGCTCTCATAACGCTCCTGTCTGGGCTGGCAGCCGGACCCCCACGCACCCCTTCCCCAGCGCTCAGTCAGCTGGACCTTCCCAGCCTCCGTTTGGACGCCCGCCGCCCTCTTCTTCCCCTGCACAATCCTCCTTCTTCCTCCTCCAGGGAGCTCTCCGTGATAGCCCCTTAATCTGCTTCAGCACTCGGGCTCTGGGAGCTCCCTCCCCCACCTTTTCCATTTTCCCTCCACAGCTGGCCCGCGGCCTTCCCGGGGACCAGGTTGGCCGAGGGACGGGGACGGGGATGGGGTTGCGGAGGCCGTTCCAAATGGTGGATGACTTGGGCATAATCGTGGAGATTGCAGGGGCGGTGGAAAGGAGGCGGCAGGTACAGGAGAGATCGCGGAGACAGAAAGGCCGGGATACCGGGCTGGATGATTCCGGTTACTAACCCAAGACCCCGCGAGAACAGAACCCTCTTGTTGGAGGCCCACCCAGCACACTCTCTTCGAGGCCTAGTTTCTGTGCAGCCTCCTTCAGGAAGACCTTCCCGATCCTCTGCTCGCTTGTTCCCCACATCCCCCAAATCATCTATTTTTGTTGTACACTCTCAGGGCGGGTTTAATCTTCCTTCTTAGCGCTCTCTCCACCAGTTTCTCAATTCTAGCAGAGCAACAAGACAAGCATCAGGCCCGACTTGTGCCCTTCTGCCGATTTATCAGGTGGAAACGCTCCCCCTGAAACCTTAGCAGCCGCCTCCACAACGCAGCTGCGTGTACAGCTCCAGCAGAATAAAGCTCCTGGAGGACCCGGGCTCTCAGTTTTGTCTCCGTATCCCGGCACCTTAGCACCGGCCTGGAACATAGATGCTTAATGTTTCTGGACTTAATTGAGTTGGCTATTAAAAAGAATTAACTTTTAATTATTCTCAAGATTCCTTAAGCTTTCATTAAGCTTAATTAATGCTAATGGAGGTAAATTGTCCATTACCTTAGGCAAACATTGAACGGGTGTTCTTTTTATTTCTCTCCTAGTACAGTGTTTGTTTTTAATTCATTTTTTAAGTCTTTCATTATATACTCAATCATGAGTAAACACAAAGGTTTCGCTATACACGAAGAACAAAAAGAGGATTATATGTGAGGCTTGTTAAGGTGTTTATGTGCGCACACGCCTTCAGGTCTAAGCTTTATTAGCTGTCATTCCTCCTGGTCTGAAAAAGGCTTCAAGTTTAGGCTCAACAAATGCGTTTTTATCGTTCAGACACCAGCCTTGTACGAAGGCTGCCAATCCTAAACCTTGACTCAGAGAGGGTGGGGGGGGGGGTCCTTCTATGAACATATCCGATGGGGAATTCTCTGCTAAGGCACCCAGAGGGTGCCCACTCACACCCCCGCCTCCGTGATGCAACCACCGCTCTGTGGATCACTAACAGACTCGTTCAACTTCGTTTTCCACTTTATAAAATGTTCCTGTCTTAAAAGGGTTGTTCACGCTGGTGTGTGTGAGAGTGTGTGTGTGTGTATGAGTGTGTGAATGTGTGAGTGTGAGACTGTGTGTGTGTGTTACATAAACGTTTCACAGGGTGGCAAGAACAGACCCCTCTAGTGCCTCCTGCCCTCACTTTATTCCAAGAGAGCCCAATTCCCACCAAGGGGGAGAGCAGGAGGTCAAAGCCAAAGGCTGGGCTGCTCGGCTCTCACGAGAGAGGGGTTCTGGGCTAGAAGGAAAGCTCTCTCCTCCCTTAAATGTAATTAGTCTAGGGAGGTGATTTTTAGGTTCAAGCTTAACACCTGATCACCACCCTTCCTGAGGAAGGACTGCTCCAAGGTTTCTTTCCTGCCAGGTGCCAGTTCCACAAGGAACGTGAACAAATGGCCAAAAGGAATTCATTCACCTAAACTGATAGCAGAACAGCAAGCAGAGACATTACGCTTAGGAGAGTGGACGACGGACAAAACAGGATAAAGGAGCTCTCATCGGGAGCAAGGTCATTTCAGAGCAACAAAGAGAGGAAAGCCTCAGTCTTCACCCAAAGGGAAATTTCCCCAAGGTTTCTGGCAAAGGAGTTGAGGTAAGGAAAGCAGGAGGGATGGAGACGGTGTCACGTGAGCAGTGCTTGAACAAGGATGGATGTTTAGCTTAGAGAGAAGAAAACGTATGGAAAGTCATAACTGCAGTATCTTTCAGTACCAGAAAAGGCACCTTAAGGCACTTGAATGAATTGGGTCACTGAGAGACATGGAAGAACACATAGAGGGTGATGGTGAAGGCACAGATATCAGTAACTGAAAGGATGGGGTGCTTTCAGAAGAAACAAAGAAGTCTGGAAGAAGGGAAAGAGGATGAATTCCATTTTGGACACGTTTAGTATGAGATACTGGAGAAACATCCTGGAGAGATACCCAGCAGGCAATTGGTGATGAGGGATTGGAAGCTCGGGGCTGAATAATACATTTCTTATCTTAGCTTGGAAGAGCTTATTTTCTGCAACACTGATCCATAAGCCACATTATCTTTACGGGGGTCTTTTTGCTTATGCTTACTAAACACCATGAAACCAGATGATGACCGAATGCTCTGTGAAAGGATCCTTTCTGTTGCCTTTGGATATACATCTGTGGTGGTTATACTGTCATTTCGATCGGGCCTATCGGAGGTTTTCTTGACAAAGATACTGGGATGGTTTGCCACGTCCTTCTCCAGCTCATTTTACAGCCTGGATACACACACCACTTGTTTTATTTGTCCCTTCAAAGAGGGTCATGCTTCAATTTATGTCATTTCTTTTATTTTCTGGCTTCATTTACAAGGAGAAAATCAATTTTCACATGCTTTAGTTTCTGACTGCAAGGCTCTTATGTTGTCCCTTAAAATGAAATAAAAGGAACCTACCTACTATCTTTGCAGAAGTGGGGGGGGGGGACTACTACAGGTGTGGAATAGTGCATATGCTATCACATTTAATGGATGTCTGTCAGGGGAGTGAAAGGGAAGGGAAATAGATGGAAACAAAGATGATAGAAAACAGTATTAACAATATATACAAACATCTATATGGAGAAAGGAGGGGGAAAAGAGACAGACAGAGATAGGAACACAGAGAGAGAGACAGGGACAGAGTTCAGAGTTCAGTCCCCCCAGTAACACTTAGACTGATTAGTTGCCGGATAAAGATCTCGCACTGGAATGATCAAGCTATGTCTTTAGGCAGTCCACACACTGTGAAATGACTGAGAAACAATTTAACAATACCGTGTAATTATCACAAAGCCTCTGTTAGTATTCTCCCCCTGCAGAAACAGAAGGCAGGAGGGACAGCAGGCCATTCCCCCCCCCCCCATTTTTATCTGTTCGTGGATCTCCAAGAGCGAAGAATTCCTCACTGAAAGGTCAGCTATTGCTGAAGTGATGGCTCTCTCCCCATTTAGAAGAATTTCTAGGACAATTCTGGCATGGGAGAAGCTGTCATTGTCTTTGCTCTTCTGGCAGAGTCTTTGGGACTTCAGGATCCTACCTCCAAGCTGCAACGAGGCACTGCGGGAGGATTTTGTGGAAGGCATTTTAACAAGTTGGAGTCGATTCTGGTGCACATTTTGTTTACTATAGAGAGACAACCATGATGGCAGAGGCCCTATGAGGTTCTTTGGATCTGGGGATGTTTAACCTTGAAAAGTGGTGGTGTTGGGGAAGGTAGTGAACATAACACTTGATTTCAGTTATTTTTAGGGGTGTGATGAACAACAATCAGACTTGGTCTCCTTACCAGGGAGTTACAAAAAGGTGAATTCAGGTATAGCTATACTTTCTCTGTCCTTCCCCATCTTGATCTCTTTAGTAAACTAGTTCAATTCTAGATTGTTTCTTCTCTTGCCCACTTATCCCACTGCTGATCCAGTCTTAGAGAAAATCAAGAAACCTGGCTGGTTGGGTCAGCACAAGCTCATGTTATGTGCACAAGCTCATGTTATGTATTATCAACCGGGCCCTCCCGGCTGTGAGGCAGTTCTTTTACTCCTGCCTCACCGAGCCACTATTCCACTTTTCACAGCAGCTCTTCCAGACCTTCATGTCAGACCTGGGAGAATTCTTAAAACAGAGAATAGGAATGGGAAGGACTATTAGGGGTTTTGACACATTCCAATGAAACTTCTTCATACTCAAGAAAGAACAAACTGTCAAACTGGTCCAGAGATTTAGAGAGATTTAGAACCCCTCTCCTACGGGCCCAGACCCCCTCCCCCACCTTCCTGAGTCCAGCTGACCATTCTGAATGGAAGAAATTGAGGTTGAGAGTGGAAGCAGGTGGCTTGGAGACGTCTAGGACCTTAATAACTGATGATTTGGAATAAACTCTCATAACTGTTACACACACACCCACACACACCATCATTAGCCAACTTTATGTTTTTTCCCCTCATTAGAATATAAGGTAGCTGATGGCAGGGGCTATTTTGCTTTTTGCCTCTCAGTATTCCGAATACTCTGCGCAGAGCTTGGCATGCAGCAAGCATTTAATAAATGCTGTCTCGAGATGTTCTGGCCTCTAACAGAGTTAGCCCTAGACTACTACATCTGATTTCTTGACTCTTGATCTTTCTCTACACTCCAGCTTACTTACAGTGATTCTTTTAATTGTGTAGACAGGGAGAAAAAAAAAAAAACACTGAAAAGTTACACAAAATTAACATTTTATTTTTTCCTTTAATATTACAATTCTAAAACTTCACTTGAAGACTGTGCACATAGCTCCAAGTAGAACATAAGCCAACGAGGGCCTTCCTTTAAGGCAGGTTACTTCAGACATTTTTAGCCAGCTCTGGGGCTGGAAGAGGGGCAATATGGATTCTCACATCACAGATTCCAGCTATACAGGAGCATCACATGCTCGTGTCAAAATGGCCACTCCTGAGGATTTCTCCCCATTCCCCTGCTCTCCAATGATCTGGTCAAGCTCGAACTGCCAGATCCACCCTTGTACACACAAAGAAAAATACTGCAAGTAACGTCCTCCAGCCCCTAGTCCCAAAGCGGGGGCAGTTTATACAATATGATAGACCATTATCAAAGAAAACAAAACAGTAATACTTGTCTATAATACTTGATATTCCCATACACAGTATAGTTGAAACCTGAATTACTATCAACCCACCACAGACCCCACAGCTCTTCTCTCTAGTATTACTCTTAATATTCCAGCATGAGTAACACAAGGGGATACCTGGGGCCAGAAGTTCATGCATAAAGTGAATGCTGACCAAAGATAGAGGAGAACCGTAACTCAGTGGTTTGTGCTTACATAAATACACATAAAGGGAATCATGCATTTGCCATATAAAATAAAATGTCCATTACCTAGAAAAACCTCGATAAAATTGGCTATAAAAATATAAACTGTAGTGAAAATAAACAAAAAGTACTTATTAACAGATATTCATTGCATTTATCTTTTTCATCTTGAATACTGGATTTCCAAAGCATTGGTTTAGAACTGACCAGGCTCAACTGCGGTTCTTCCAGCTGAAATGGGAGACCCAGAAGGCTAAGGTGCTCTCCATGACCTCTGGGCTCCTTCACTAATTCTCCAGTCTTGGTCTGCCAGCCCATTGACCCTACTGTAGGATGACAGCAATGGAGCCCATTCCACTCTAGGGTGAACAGAACGAACCTCCTAGACACACTAAGATGAATTCTGAAGAAGTTCAAGCTCCATCCTGCCAGTTCTTTGGTAGACAAAGTGAATGTTGGGGCGAGGGAGAAGCCTATCCCTTCCTTTCCCCACCCCCAAGTCTCCTGGACATCGGTGAGCTTGTACCTCTCCACATTCTCTTCTGGTGTGGTCCCGGAGCAGGAGGGGACAGACAGCAGGAGGCGATGGGGCTGGACCCCAGGATTGCCAGAGTGAGAGCTGCCCTTGCCTCCCATGTTTCTAGGATTAATTCCAATATAGATAGCCCTGCAGGGATCTACTGATAATGTGAATTCCTTCTGCTCTAAAAGAGCACCACAGTACCTATCAGGGAATCAAAGGATCAAATACCATTCCCTTAAGACTAAGGGCTGAATTTCCAAATTCAGACCATATGTGGCAGTTCTCCTCTCTGGAAACTTTCTGGAACCACTTTCAAACAGCAAATGCAAGATTTGTTTCTAGAAACAGTATCTTGTGAAAAGTTAACTCCAAGGGATCTGCCAGAGATAAGCAAATTCCCACTTGGAACTTCCCAAGTTAGGAACCATCACTTTATAGGGCGGAGGTCAGAGACTGCTCAGTGTGTATCAGTGGCTGGGAAGTCCCTGAATGGCTCATAACTGCAAGGCTCAACTTTCCACTGACTTCTGGAGAGGTATGTGCTCCACTAACTCTAGCTATACCCTATCTTTCCCCATCTCAGCCAAGGATGAATTTTCTAATGCATTTCACATCAAATTTAACATCTGAATAGAGAATAAGACTATCGTATTAAAGGTGTGGTTCACTCTAGAGTTTTTTCAAAAGAAGAATAATCCAAATTCTAACATCAGAAAGACTAAATTGAGTCTCAGTTGATAGGATAATTTTTTAAAAAGAGTAGAAATATAAAATTTTTTAAAATCACAAAACAGAAATTCTAGAAATCACTAACAAATTTGATAGCATTTGCAGGATATGTATGATTATTTCTAGAAGTCTTTAGTCCAGTCAGGGACTTTGGAAAAAATGTCATTTTAAAACTCAATTTTTAAAAATATTCCTTACAATGTTTGCGAATTAGAGTGGAACCACAGTATAAAGCACAAACAATTGCCTCTAACCCAAACTGCCTATATATTTTCTACTAAAAACTAAAGAAAGTCTCCCACATTCTGATCAGATTTAGAACAAACGGCAGCCACTTTGTTATCAAACTGCATCTCACGGGAAGTCTGTAAACAGCTGGCCACAGGCTATCATGGTAAGGAAAACATGGCTCTCTGGGAGACACTTGCTATCTTTCTCGGCTTCTCACAAAGGATGTGCTCTAAGACTAACCAAGAACCAAAGGGACCATTGGCTTTGACAGCAGAGAGAGCCAGGGCAGTGCAGGAAACCTAGATTGTAGGGGAAGCCCCCAGGATAAGGGAATACAAAGTAACTCACCTGGAGCCAATGTGCTCTCCTGGGACAGAATCTTGGGAAAAAAACTGAAGCGGGGGTTGGAGGGGGGTGGGCGGCCCCGGGGCTCCCCAGTCACCGACGCCCACACTACTGCTTATCTGTGAGATGCGGTTTTGTTACCTCTTTGGGAAGTACAATCTTACCCTGATCAGTCTTGCCAAAAATCTGCCTTAAAGTCTCCTCCCCCAAATCACGCCAAGCCCGCCAGGGTGGTGGCCGGACAGCCCCGGGATCTGCCACCATCTCCACAAGCCGCAGGCCCTGGAGACGACAGCACTCCCGAGGAGAACCAGGGCGGGCTTTGCATGCATCGAGGCCCGCGGTTCCAAAGTTGCTTCAGCTCCCCGGCTTGGGGAGATGGCCGCGGAAGGACAAGGAGAACGGCCGAGCCGGCCTCCCCGGGGCCCTGGCACCGAAGCACTTCCAGGAGTTTCCGGAGGGAGGGCGGGCTCGGGCCTTCGGGTTCCTGCGGGCTAAGGCGTGGCCGGGACCAGACCAGGCCCGAGGTCGGGGCTCTCCGCCTCCCCCCGCGGCGGGCACGTGACTGGGAAGGCGGCTGTAAACAAGGCAGAGGGCTCCTGCCTCGGGCGGGGGCGGGGGCCGTCGCGTCGGAAATGTGTCCAGCAGACTCCCGGACGCGCCGTGTACATTCTCGGGAGAACAGACCGCCCGAGCTGCGTCTGCTCCCCTCGCTTTGGTCGTGACGCCCGGGGAGGGGGGAGGGACGCTCAGCTGTCCTCGTCCTCGTCGCTGATGAGGTCGCGCTTGTCGGCGTCCGTGTCGCGCTCCCGGACAAAGTCCTCCCGGATGGCCTCCAGCTCCGAGAGCTCGAGACGCACCTTCTCCAGGTGGTAGCTCCTCCGGTTCCGGATGGGCCGCAGAGGGAAAGGGTTCAGGTCCCCAAAAGCAATGCTGATCAGCTTCCTGGAAAGCAAACACACCGGGCCGGGCCCAGGATCACTCAGCTGCCTTCAGTTACCGCTTCGTCCCAGCGAGCTTTTATTAAGCCCCTCCTCTGTGCCAGGCCTGCCCCTCCCAGAGCTCTCAGCCCGCTGAGGGACCGCAGCCCTGGGCAAACCAGCTGTGGGCAGGATGAACCCGGGCTGAGGAAAGCCACGGCCGGTGAGGGCCATCTCGAGCCTAAAAAGTCTGAGCACCATGAGATCCCTTCAGAAGGCTCCTAAGCAAATGAGGAGAGAACAAGGGCCGGTCTACCTCCCAGCTCTCTGGGGAAGGAATATGGCCAAAGAACCACCAGAGAACATCATGAAATGCAAACTGGATAATTTTGATTATACTAAATTAAAAAGTTTTCGTAACAGACAAAACCAATGCTGCCAAGATGAGCAGGGAAGCAGAAAGTTGGGGAGGGGGGAATTTTATATCCACAGACTCTGATAAAGGCCTCGTTTCTAAAATATGTAGAGAATGGACTCAAATTTATAAGAATGCAAGTCATTCCCCAATTGATAAATTGGGAAAAATTGATAAATGAACAATTTTCAGAGGAAGAAATTAAAGTCTTTTTCTAGTCATATGGAAAAATGCCCTAAATCACTATTGATCAGAGAAATGCAAATTAAGACAACTCTGAAGTAATGACAAATGTTGGAGGGGATGTGGGAAAACTGGGACACCAATACATTGTTGGTGGAATTGTGAACAGATCCAGCCATTCTGGAGAGCAATCTGGAACTGTACCCAAAGGGCTATGCATACCTTTGATCCAGCAGGATGTCTAGAGGATCTGTAACCCAAAGAGATCTTAAAAAAGGGAAAAGGACCTACATGTGCAAAAATGTTTACAGCAACCCTTTTCCCTTTTTTAAGATCTCTTTGGGATACAGACCTTTTTGTAGTGGCAAGAAACTGGAAGCTGAGTGGATGCCCCTCAGTTGGAGAATGGCTGAATAAGTTATGGTATGTGAATGTTATGGAATATCATTATTCTATAAGAAATGATCAGTAGGATGATTTTAGAGAGGCCTGGAGAGACTTAACAGGAACTGATACTAAGTGAAGTGAGCAGAACCAGAGAACATTGAACACAACAAGAAGATTCTGTGATGATCAACTGTGATGGAGAGAGCCAGAGAGAAGACTATGGGGACTGAATGTGGATCACAACATAATATTTTCACCTTTGCTTGCTTGTTTTTTTCCTTGGGCTTTTTTCCCCCTTTTGATCTGATTTTTCTTGTGCAGCCTGATAAATGTGTTAATATGTTTAGAAGAACTGCACATGTTTAACTTATCTTGAATTGCCTGCTGTCTGGGGAAGGGGATGGAAAGAAGGAAGAGAGAAAAATCTGGAACAAAAGATTTTGCAAGGGTGTATGTTGAAAACTGCTTTTGCATGTATTTGGAAATATAAAAGGGCCAAAAAAAAAAAAAAAAAGAAAGAAAGAAAGAAAGAAAAGAAAGACAAAGAAGTGTTCCTAGTGCATGGGGAAGCAGAGAGCACACAGGGTAGTGGGACTAAGGCCTGAGTGTGAAAATCAGTTTTGTGATGTTGGGCAAGTCTCTCTGGACATGGATTTCCCTATGAAGGTCTCTTTCTAGCTCCAAATTCTATTAACTGTGAACCCAGGGAAGTTGTATGGAGCATCTGATTCATACATTTATTCACTACAGAGCACAACTATAAAAAATTCAGGGACAGCTCAATGGCACAGTGAATAGAGCACCAGCCTTGAGGTCAGGAGAACCTGAGTTCAAATCTGGCCTCAGACACTAAATATGTTCTAGCTGTGTGACCCTGTTTAAGTCATTTAACCAGTTGCCTAGCCCCCCCCCCAAAAAAAGTGCAAAAACCAATGTCAACAATTTGAGAAAAAATAAAACCCCAAAGGACTTGAGGAATTCCTCTAGATTTCTGCCCCTTTTAGTATATCCCCCTTTTAGAAGGTAAGAAGCTTTTCTGTCAATGCTGGCATAAGACACAATCAGCACAACGGTGCCTGCCGGGGCCATGCACTCCTCAGCGTAGCTCGGTCCTGGAATCTGCTCTTTTCTCTCTAACTCTCCCCTTGGCAATCTAAAAGGCTCCCATGGAACTCATGTTTCCATAGGTGCCTCCCAAGTCTACACATCTATCTGGCCCCAGCATGTTAACCTAGGAGTTTTACTTGTACTTCCAACTCAGTTTATCCAAAATGGAACCAATGCTCTTTCCCCTCCACATTTCCCTATTTCTATTTCTACTGTTTTCCAGTCACTGGTTGGAAAGCTGAGTCATCCTGGGTCCCTCTCTCTCCTTTACAGGCTTCCACCCATGTCCAGTCAACTGCTCTGTCCTGACTGCTCCATGTCCACAAGCCCTCCCTTGCTCTTCCCACGGTCAGCAGTGGACCATGATGGCCATCTCTGTATGAGGTTCTCCGCCCGCGGTGAGCGGCCAAAGGGATATTCTCTGAGGCCCCCACCCTGCAGTGGCCCCTCTTGTCTAGTTAAAAATGCAAACCCTACTGTCAAGAGCACTCTGGCTCCAGCCAAGACCTGTCCCCTTCCTACGCTCTGTGCCCCAGCCCAGGGATCCTTCACCTCCATCTGTCTTTGCCCAGGCTGCTCCTTTTCAACTCCATCTTTCAGCTCAAGCACCCCTTCCCAGTGAGGCTTTTCTAGATCCCTACCTCGGGACCTTGTATTTGTTTTGTATGTATTTTATACTTCTTTTTATATCTGCCTGTGTAGAATGAGTGCTCCTAGTACACCTGATGGATAATTAAGTGCCTACTGACTGACTGAATGGGTCAGAGTCCTGCGAATTATGAGACCAAAGGAAATCAGAGCCATAAGACTTGAGCTGGAAGGGATCTAAGCATGTAGTCCAGAGGCCCAGAGGGAAGAAGCCATCTATCCATGGCCTCAAAGCCAGTTGGTACCAGAAACAGAGACAAAGGTAAACCTCCCCAGCCCTGCTTCCCCTTCATGTATTTTCCACTCTTTTTGATGAGTTAAGAACATGAAGAAGCAAGTCACAAAGTTGTCTCGGACAAGTGACAACCTCTCTGAGCCTCTGTTTCCTCACCTGTATGATCAGGGGTCTTCAAAATCCCTTTGAGTTCCACAAATGTCATGCTAAAATCCCAGGCTAAATTACCTCAAAAATACTAAACAAGCAACTCCACAGAAATTCACAAGGTGGAGCTCTGCTGCCATGTTTAAGAAGCCAAATCAATCCTGGGTTTGACAAACTGGGCTGAAGGCCACGCTAACGTTCCCATCAAAAATGACGGCATTTGGCCCGAATCCCGGCAGAAATGCACCGACAATGGCAAGTCAGCCCAACTAGGAACTTTGTGCTGGGAACCAAGACAGCCTGAAAACAGCTCATTTTAAGAGAAGAACCTACTGCTTTGGAGCTCAAACTCTGTCAAATCTTCCTAGAAACAGAAATGACAATAGCTCACACGGTCCCTCTCAAGCCTATTATTCCAAATGTCGGAGATGGCTTCTCCAAGATCCCCAAGAACATTTACTTAGGCATCAGCTCAAGGAAGAAAGACTACGCTGTAGCTTCTGAAGAATTATCTCCCCCCACCATCTGTTGCTCATCATCGTGTAGAGGCAGCACCCATAAGCTCAGCCCAGTCCCGCCAAGTACTGGCCCAGTAAAAATCCACGTACTCTCCAAGTGCTGGGACAGAAGGGTCACTGCAAGGCTAGACGTGACTAATATTTTCAGGCGCATCGGCTCAGAGGTTATGTATTATATCACCGAGAAGATGACACCACACCATGGAAGCCATTATTGTGGAACTCAAGCACAAGGATGAAATCACTCCAAGGTCAGGGTGACTAACCCTACCTGAAAGCCATTTCCCATTTCCCACCGGTACGGCACCTCCACACGGCCCCCACACAAGCCTCTCAGTGTGCAGGCACTGCCCCTCCTGCGCCCTGCCCAGACAGCTCTCTTACCCCCGTTCTCCAGACTATTCCCCTGCACCCCTGACCTGACTACTGTGTGTTACTGAACTGCAGGAGTGGCTCAATCACTGCATTGTCTCGGTCTTGTTTCTCTACCACAGCCATCGGGCAAATCAGGGCCTCAAGGTCCCCAATCTCAGAAAGGGGGGATCAGCCAGATAATCCCCAAAGTCCTTCCCCCACACACTTGGCAAGGGGTTACCCATTACATACAAAGGAGAAAGCTAAGCTCACCAAATGAGGACCGGAAGAAAGCTGCTTCTGAGACCCAGAGAACCTAAAAGGCTAGCACGCAGCAAGCCACAACACAGACAGGGAAAGCTGACCCGCTCCACTCAAACCCTTGACCCTGGGGCTCTTTGGCTCACGTGGGCCGGTCTGAGGCTGCTCTGGTGGCCCGCGTGGCCACAGGTAAAACCTGGAAGGAGCTGGATGGGGGCAGGGGCACGAGGGAGGCTGCCCAGCTCCTGAGAGCGGTGAAATAAGCATCAGGCCCTTTTCTGGCCCCTCACCTGACACCACCTCCTGATATCCTGTACCCCAAAAGAGGTAACCTTGAGCCCGGCCTCTCCTCACAAAAGGAGATTTCTTCGTGACAGGACCATTAACTATTAGCCAAGATTTCTAATCCCTCCTGTTTTGGCAAGCCCGTACCTGGCATCGAGAACTGTGCGAGTGAAATATCGCAGGTACTTGAATATGGACATCGGATCGTGTAACTTCAGGATTGCTTCTTCTTTGTACTTAAAAAGCGCCAGAGCGAAGCGGAAAATGACCTGTGGATTCAGTGATAAGAGTCAGAGGGCTCTGGGAAGGGTCCCCATTGCCAAGCTCGCAGCCTGAGCCCCCCTCCTCCAGCACCCCAGGGAAAAGACATGGGCCTCTGCCTCAGGGGGGACAGTGAGGGGCAGGCCATATTTCCCGAGACCCATTCTGGGCTCTGCCCACGTGTGACACCACGAGCCAAAGGAGAGTGGCCGATGACAGGGCTCCTCTTGGAGGGCGGGAGAAAATGGAGCTCATTGGTTTCCACTCAACTGGCTCTCTCCTAAAACCCCAGCAACATTGCTTCACTTTGGCCAAGGTCAAAAAGCTTTATGACCAAGCACGGTTTTAAATTTTTCTTTCATAACCTAATGCTTTCCCTGTTGCTAACACTACAGGGAAATCAGAAACTACTTTTCTTATCTGAATTAATGGGTTGTTGATTAAAGAGAACACAGAAAGAACACTGGATGCTGACTGGCTAGCTAACCTCCAGCAGGGCCTTTAGATTCCCTAGGTCTCAGATTTCTCCTCCGTAAAAAGAAGAAAATAATCTTTATACTTTGGAAGCAGAATGCTGGGTAAGCCTCCAGCTTACTGGGAATTGTGATTACCATTGCTGTCCAGGATTCGAACAAGTAGCCCCAGGCCAAATGAAGTCTCCCTTTCAGGTATTTGTCCCTTCTTTAGAAAGCACAGAAGCCAAAGGATCTAGGCAATTTCTGTACCTATTTGCCACCATCATTAAGTGATTGAGGACTATCAACTTTTAGGCTTGTTCCATTCAATCAGTTAAGAACTATAATTCAAAATAAATGTTACTGACTAGAAATTAAATTAATGGGGCTTAAACTTATGGGTTTCATATCATGGGGATATACGACTGCAAAATTTAGAGAGGGTCCTGCCTACATGGGATAGTTACCTCTGAGGCATAGTGGGGGACCATCTTACTGATGAACCAGTAGATAAATTCTTCACTTCTGGGCACTTTAAAAAACATTTGTTTATTTATTCTGGGCAATTCAATTTTCAGAACTCCCCAAGGCAAAGAAATTCCTTTGTGCCCTTCTTTTGCCCTTCCCTCAACCAAATAGTTTTAGAGTTCTATTGTAATACATGCTTTTCTTTAATAATCCAGAAAAAAAAAAATCACTGACATCTCCCACAATGTAACAAAAGCCCAGAGCGGTCATCTTCCAATACAAGCAGGGCTGCTGTCTACAAAAAGGGTTAGTCTTGTTTTTCTTACCATACTGAGCAGAATTAAGGACAATGGACGGCAGATTTAGACAACAAAAGGAAAACTTTTCTGACAATCCTAATAGCACAAAGGCAGACTAGGCCACCTCAAGAGAGAAAGGGTGGATTTTAAGCTATAGGTAGATCCCCATTGGTTTCATGACAGGAAAGATTTCTGATTTCAGGATTAGAAGGCGCTAAGTCCTTCCATAACTCACAGGCTAAAATAAAAGATCATTTGCTAAACAATTCGGATTTCAGCCAAACTGACAGACTGAGGTCACACAGACCTCCCTTGAGGAGGCAAGAAAACAGTCTCAAGAGATGGCCCGCATGAATTCAAATCAGACCAGGCTTCAACTTCAGCTCTGGGGTCTTCCCTTCGTTTCCCTATTACACTTCCTATTTGGCTCTACCCAGACTTCTGATGTAAAGTGGTAACAGTATGGTCATGAGATAGCTTCAAATATAAAAGTTAGGAGGCAAACATACCTTGGGTCCTTCATAAAGGAAAGAGTCCCAAATTTTGAAGAGGATGTCACTGACCACACTGTCCACAAATATCACCAGGAACCAGTTGAAGGTGATGAGTGTATAGTCCACTTTGTACTGTTCAAAGTGGGCGTGTAACCGAGGCAGCTTCTCACTCACCAGGTCTTTGAAAACGCGCTGGTCCACCTGCAGAGAGAGGAGAGCGTGGTGAGGATGGAAAAGGAAGGGGGGCTGGGGGAGAGGGAGGGAAATTTGGAGCATGGGGTTTGGCAGGGGTGGACGTTGAGAACTTCTAGGAAGATAGAGAGTTCTTATTTGAAATAAACAGAGGAAGTGGCAAACCACTCCAATATTTTTGACAAGAAAAGCCCATGATCACAGAGCCTTGGACACAGCTGAACAATGACTCCACAAATGTCAATTTTGTGAGCATTCTGAAGATGGAGAAAGACAGGCCAAAGATCTGAGCTTCCCGCTGAGCTCCGTGACACCCATGAGCCGCAGTCCTCACCTTTGCCCCTAAAGGTAGCATCAGGTGGGAAAAGCAAGTTTGTCTAAGCCTTGAAGCTTGAAGCTTTTCTAGCTCTTCTGACTTCACTCTGCATCAGTCCCAGAAGTCTTTCTAGGCATCTCTTTGCCTATCACGCTGGTCCTTCTTATGGCACCAGAAGAGCCCAATTCATTTGAAGGATACCATTTGTTTAGCTGTTCCCAGCTTGTTCCCAGTTCCCGACCATCACAAGAAGGGCTACCATTAAGATGCAATGTACAGGGGGCCTTTCTTTTTGTCATTACCCCCCAGGGCGTATGGGCCTGGCTCAAACAGCAGGGATCTTTCGGTCACCATGGTTGCACGACTTCACAACTGCTTTCCAGAAGGGCTGTGGCAGAAGTGAGAAGCTAAGCTCCACCTCTGGACTCCAGATCTAATGTTCTCTCCACACTGAGCTGTTTATCACCCTCCAAACAACTGACTACAAGTGTGGGCTCACAGAATGTGACAAGCCCTTCTGATCTCAGCAGCACCCATGAAACAGCCCTTGTTTTAACTTTTCATGTTAATTTCTTCCACACTTTTTCCTGACATTAACTAAAACCTTTAAAAGAAGTAAATAAAATGATAGATTTAACTCTAAAAAGAAATGTAGCATTTGCCAAATCCTGTAGTACCTGTGATCCCAGGAGCGTTTTTGTATAATAATCTCGGGGCATAAAGACTTCCACGATGGTAACAAGACACCAAAAAGCATCTTCTTGGTCCAAGTAGAGGAGAGCAACTGCAGCCAACCTGAAAGGAGACCAAGAAAAATGAAAGAGCTGAGACTTCCAGAAGAAGACATCTGCTTCCACCCTATTTACAGGAGACATGTTTCTCATTCCTTTCCAACAACCAAAATGATCTACAGCTTCCCAATTAGGAACAGCTAGCAGTACTCCTCCTCAAGCCCAGCATTTGAGAATTGAAAAAAGATTTCCTTTTCCATTTCCATTTTTTTTTTTTTTAAGAAACTTGTCTTTGTTGCCAGGACACCACAAGTCAGTTTTTTCCTTCGACTGGACTGTTTCTCAGGAGCAATCATACATATTATGCAGAAAAACAATACTTAAAAAAACAAACAAGAACATCTCTCTTCATCTCAGTAATTAAGTTTGTCATCCTATTCAAAGAGTTCAGGTGGATCCACAGACACTTAACAAGAAATCAGGAAACCAACGTGAAAAGTAGTGGCAATCTGAAGCCCAAAGGTGATCGTGAACAAGTAGGGGCTCTGGAGCCTGCGACTGAGGCTTGTGCTATTTATGACACAGGGGAGAAAACATTTTTATGTACATCCCCGAGTTTGGGGGAGCAGGCTTCCAAGGATTCAGAGAAACTGGCAGTCTGATTTCATGGCCTCCTATTCTACAAGGTTCTGGAAAAGATAAGGATGTTTTGAAAATGAAGTTCTGAAGCCACAAAGAGAAAGTTCTGAAGAGAAAAGAAAGGAGGGAGCCGTTTCCAGAGCTCAAGAAGCAGGCCCTGGAATGAACTCCTTGTCCACCTTCTGTTGTCCAAAGACACGCCCAGAGGAGGGGAGCCAAGGCAGCTAAAGGAAGCATCCTGGGAGAAGAGGGCCCCATGTTTGCTTTCAGCTGGGTTTTAGCTATTGTGGTGGTCACTGCAGAGGAGCTGGGACCTTAGGCAGGAGGGAACTATGGAAGGGCCTGAATGGGAAGGTGACAAGTCAGACTGGGGTAGGAGGAAGGCCACTTTGCCAGCTGTGCAGAGGATGCAGAGGGGGAGAGCGGAGACTGGAAGCCCCAGGCCTGAGGGGAAGCAGCTGAATGCTCAGGAGGGCTTTATTTTGCTAGCAGAGGCTTCTATTGGCCCCAAAGCTTCAATACTAGGGATTGATCATCCCTCAACATGCCAGCTCAAGGACCTGTATTCTATTGGGGAAAAAGTGTCCAAAGCAGCACCTTCTGTACTCAGAGATAATAAGCAGGCCGGCCCGGGACGGATCTGACACATTTGTATGAATGCCTTTCTGCTGGTGCATTATTTAGTCCCTCCTGTAAATTAGAGGGAGAACCAAATGACTGCAGACAAAAAAAAATATAGCTTTCCGCCATACTAATGAAGAGGGGACTTATTTCTCAGAACTGCTCTGCTGCCAAACTGGATGTTCTATTTCTTTTTTTACCTAAAAAAGCAGGGAGGAAATATGGCAAGATGGGAGAGCATTGGCTATGGATCCAAGGATCTGGGTTCAAATTCCACCTCCCATCCTCCTACCCGCACCACTGGCCCGGATCCAGCTTCCCAACCCCAACATTGGCCCGGACAGAATCTGAGGCACCCAGGTCCCAATCTGAGACCCTGGCAAGTTCATACCTGTTTAAACCTTGGCAATATCCTATATCGGGGTTTCTCCATGAAAAGGCCAAGAGGACATTGCGCAGTTTCTGAATGCCTTCTGAAGTCGGGGAGGAGTAATGCTTGTTATTTGGCAACGTTCTTAAGAGGTCCAGCTCGATCTGCTTCGAGGCCGGATTCTGCTTCTCCAGAGCGTTCTGGAGCAGGGTCTGGAAGTAGCCGGGCTCCGCCCGGTCCTTGAACTTCTTCATGCGGAGGTCCACGCACCACTTCCAAATCTTGGAGCGGTGCTCGTGGGGAATCCCGGTGCGGATGAGGTTTTTCAGCTCAGGGGAGCAGATCATCTCTCGGTTCATGGTGCTGGCAAAATAATTTTCCCACTTGACCCCAGTGGAAATGTCCTGATTTTCTGTGAGCGCCAGGGTCTTCAGATCCAGCGCCCGCACTTTAGCGACCAGCTTCTCTTCCTCGTCATCCTCAGGCACCGTCCGAAACCCATAAATGTCATACTCGCTGAGGGGGAGAGAGTCAGAGCTGTGTCAGCCTCAGGGCTATGCTGTCGCATGCCGGCAAGAGCTCGGCCTGGGGACTGTGTGGGCACCGAGGCTGTCTGGGTGACGGGGCACTTCCCCAGTTGGCTCTAAAATGGGGCAAATCCTACCACTCTGTGTTGCCTGGAGCCATAGTGCTGAAAATGGTAGAGGACAGTCTTTGCCCTCAACAAAGGGGTGAGGGAAGAGAAGAAGCATTTATAGAGCACCTCCTGTGTGCTGGGCTAAGTGCAGCAATAAGAGTTCTGAGGTACCTATCTCATTTAAACCTCACGACCACCCTGCACGGTAGGTGTGGCTAAGCCCTTGTCTTGCAGCTCAGCAAACTGAGGCACACCAAGGCCACCAGTACGCAGCTGAGGCTAGATCTGAAGCAGACCTTCCTGCCTCTCCAGCCCCCTCTCCATCCCCCGGGGCCTCCAGCCTCTTGTAACCCAGTAGGAGAGAATCAATTAAGAAACATTTTGTGAGCACCTACTATGTGCCAGACATTGTGGCTAGAAGAACAAATGTAAAACAGACCTTGTGACCAAGGACAATCTATTGAGAAGACACATGTACGAAATAAAATAACTACGAGGTAGTTCAGAGAGAAGGCGTAAGCTCCACAAGGTGAAATCAAAACGTAAAAATCAGCAATAATGAGTGCAAGGACACAGCCTGGACCACCTTGGGCTTCTCCCGTTACCTAGAAGCTCAGTGACCGTGGGGGCCGGTGACTCCACCCTGAGGGCTCCTCCCCTCACTCCCCAGAGTCTGGGCCTCTATCCTTTTGTCCTAATTAATAAAGCTTAACAAACTCTCCAACCGCAGCGCTCTGGGTCCTGCTGGAGCCTCAGATGGGAGGATGGGAGTGCCCGGCAAGTGCTGCTGTTACTGGCTCCATCCCACACAAGCCAGAGCCTTGGGCTGAGGGGCGGGGACTGCAGCCCTCTACATTCTTTCTTCTTCACCTGTAAAATGGGGGCAGGGGGACAAAGGCCCCGGGGTGGGACAGTCCTAATCAAGAGGGAAAAGCAGGGCAGGCTGGATTCTGCCCCTGAGAGAGCTCCCACTTACCTGACAAGATGTGGTTTGACAAAAGCTTGTTCGGGCTGCTCGGAGCCTTCCACCTGCAGGGCATCTTCCAGGAGCCGGGCTATGACATCCCGGGCGGGCCCCTGCTCTTCAGAGCACACAGGGTTCTTCATTTCTTGAAGCAAGATCAAGTACTTGCTCTCTATCTGACACAGCTTGGCTTCCAGGCTAGAATACTGAAGAAAACGTTCTCGTGACTACTTCAGGTCAAAGACAGAAGCAGAAAGCACAAGAATCGGCTCTCCCTTACGTGACACTCCCTCTGCTAATGCAGATCACGACCCATCACCTCACTCTGACAAGCGTCTGCTGGTCCTTAGACAACACAAAGTCTACTAGTGTGTCTACACACCTCAAGGGGACTTGTCTCCACTTGCACAGCCTTTAAGGCTCAGTCACCTCCATGCCGCAGTGAGGTAGCCAAGTGGGACTTCTGTGGATAAAGACGTAAGGGGAAATAACAACCCTAGCTCCTCAGTTTCCTCATCTATGAAACGGGTACAGAACTACTCACACTCTCATAGTATCCTGAGGTTTGTGAAGCACTTTACATGTATTATCTCATTTTGTCCCATCCCAAGGGTGTGGTGCTTCTCCCCCCTCTCCCAGGGCTAATGTGGGACATTTATCTTTCCAACTCCTCCAAAACGCTACCAAAAATGTAATGCAATTTGCTGGGGCCCGAGTTCTGAGCTCCATCTTCTAGATGATGACATGGCCCGTGTTGGTCTTATCTCCTTTCCATACCTCAACTCCTCTACACTTACCCCATTTGATCACTTTTAGGGTCTTAGTCGCAAGACTAAGAAAAACATTACAACTTTTGAGCAACATGAACAGTTCTTTTGAAAAGGAGACATACCAAAATGATATTTTTAGCCATCCCCAACAGCGTCCCTTAAAATGTCACAAGAGGATCCCTCTTTTCAATCGGCAAACTGATGGTATAATTCTTCGTAATCCCCAATAACGATTTCTTCCTCCGTGAGATTTCTGCTTGAACTGGTTCTTCCCCAAACGAATAAACTGGCTCTCCCCCAGGCCTTCCCCAAATAGGGTGAAACTTTCCATCTGACCTTAATCATTAAATCCTTTTCTCGTCTTTCCGCATTTCTCCGAAGAGTTGAGAGTTCCAAAATCTCTTTATTTAGAAATTTATTCTGTGTCTTATACCCTTGAAGACTGTCCTGCAGAAGGAAAAAATAAATAAAAAACAACCCATGAACATAAACATACATTTCGATTCTGTCATTAGCACAATTAGAAATACTTGTTGGGTTAAAGCATCTTGCTTTTTATAGGTGGCATTTAAGTAAATCCTTTTAACGGTTGCAAAGCTTTTTATGAGTTTACTCATTTGGTCCTCACAACAACTCTATGAAGTAGATGTTGTGATCATCCCCATTTTACAAGTAGGGAAACTGAGGCAGAGAACAGCTGACTTGCTCAAGAGTTACTCCTTTACAGAGCTGGCTTGATGTAAAGAGCCAGAACTAAAGCATTCCTTGGGCTTCCAATTTAAGGACAGATATTCTGAGTGAAATGGACTTTGCTTAAAGGTGGTGGTTTTCCATACTGTCTATAACATAGCTCCCCCATCTTGGAATAACTTCTTAAAGTCACACAAATGCTGTGCACATGCAAGTCCCCTTTTGAAAGCAGGATAACCTTGTCTCAGATTGAGAAGAAACAGGCTGGTTATGCACATTCTCGCTTCTCCCTTCCTCAGCCCCAGGGAGGCTGTAATCACAGTCCCATCTCCCAGTGTTCCACTGGCCTCCGTAGCCCAGCTCTCTAAAGTCAGTGTCCAAAAGGACCCTGAACCCCAGAGCCAAGCGTGTTCACATCAGAATGAACTTCAGAAAAGAGATGGTCAGTTCAGCAAAGGAGGACAAAGGCAGGTCTGAGCTGGAACCTAGCACAGAGGCCCAGGGAGGGGGAAGCTATAGTTGGTCAGGGCTAAAACTACTAGAACCCGACCCTCCTCTACGGTACCTCACAGCAACTCTCAATAGATTAAGAGTTTTTGAGAATCAGCTCCTCCTCTATTGCATGTCACATGCTCATCTCCATTAAATATATCCGGTTCCATTCCAGGCAGTATCATTATCATTCCAGTCACTGGATACTGTGTCTGTATTTTAAAAAAGCGTCCTGCCCAACACAATATAAAATCACTGGGATTGAGATTTGGCTGAATTTTAAAATCCTTCTTGCACAATCTCCTCAATTGTTAGGGGAATAAACTGAGGTCCAGTGAGGAGCAGGCGGACAGGGCTGGAGCGGTGAACTTGGATGCCTGGTTTCCAGCCCTGTCTTCCTCTGCCCGCGGAGCACAAGTTTTTACAGCCGTTATCGTGGGCTTTCTGGAGGAGACACACGCTAGCTCTAGGTGCACACGCAAAAGCAGTTAGCTGAGTGCATCGTTTTCACATTCCGTAGCATAAGAACAAGCTGGTGACGAGCTCGGCTGACCTGCGGCTTAAGTGTGGGCTTGGCAGAGAGTCAGGCACACTATCAGCTATGTTTCAGGAAACCAAGTCCCTTGGAACTCTGAGCAGGAAAGATTGAAAGGAGTGAGAAAGAAAATGTGAAACCAGAGTTTTCGTGCAAGACCATATGCAAACAAGGTTCAACGCACACAATCACACACCTAAAAATCAGGGTTTTCAACAGCAAGCTGAGCCGGGGGCTTCCCCTGAAACCATCAGAACCGCGAGTGCCAGGCTTGCTGCCAGCACTGCTGGTGACACTGTTCAAATGCTTTCAGAGTTCCTCGGGGAAGTATTCTTCGCCAACACCCAGATTTATTAGCACGCCCCTCCACACTACAAACAGCTCACCAGTTGCTTTTCTTTGCTAACTGACTTTTCGTGATCCAAATGCCCAGGCAATTTAGCTGTGAAAAAAAAAGCCTCTGCAGACTCTGAAGAAGGGGCTTCAAGTAGGGATGGGGGGGCACAAGACTGGGGACTCCAGATCCGAGCCCCAACATGTCTGGATCATGAGAAGACCACAAGCTTCAGCTTCTTCCTGCACAGAAGGCTTGTGCCATCTACCCTGGGGGGCCCTTTCAGGCAGGACCTTGGAAAACCACCCCTTGAGATGCCCTGGTGCGAGGCTGACTCGCCCAGCCAAGCCAGAGACTCAGGGTCTAACAGAGAAGGCTGCCCTGTGCCCGACATGCTGGGCCACGGCATCCCCATCTCCAGGTCACAGAAACGAAGCGATGGAGTGGCGTGGGGCAGCGGGAGCTGGGAGACCTGCTTCTATTGGCCTCGTCTCATTAGAAGGCCAGAGAGAGCTTCTGCCTCCCTGGCAAATCTGGACAGGACATAAGTTGGGGGGGAATTTGAATCCCAGCCTTGCTGACTCCAGCCACCTGGGCCTCACTGAGCTAAGACAAGGGCAGGCTGGCCATGGAGGCCACAAAGGGCAGCAAGCTCTCTCCCAGAGGGGAATTAAAGGCCCAGTTTGGGGGCAGTCACCCCTGCAGTGAAGGGGGTGCAGGAGCAGGGGTATCACCCTTGCAAGGACAGAGCCCTGAGGGGGGAGCAGGTTTCTGGGCCGGGCCACACCAATCCACCAGGTAATAATGGGCCAATCAGCGAGGCCAGCCTAGAGAGGAGCGCCTTGTCCACCCCTGCATTCCTTTCACTAAGTCCTGAAGCTAGCTCCCACACATCACTGGGGCCTAGCTACAGGGGCTCCCACCCCAAACCACAGCAGGCTTCCTCTGCTTTCCCCCAGAAGCCCCAGAGGGAGACCACCCCCGGCCCCAGGGAAGGAAAGCAGCTCCCTGTAGGCAGCCAAAGCCGACAAGGGTGCTGTCCAGCTTGGCCCAGAAAGCACAGGGACGGTTCTTTCCCCTGCCTGGCTGACTAGGTCCTTCTGAGCCTAGAACCGTCAATGACCCTGTCTGACAGTGGCTCTGGAGCTCAGAAATGAGGCGCCCCCGAAACCTTCGCCTGGCAGCCTCTGGGCACTTTCCCAATCTGCTCCTCCTCCTCCTATTAGGGCCAGACAATGTTTTATAGGGGTTATTATTAACACAGGCAGAGACTTTATAAAAAAAAATTCAAAAAACATATTTGTATTTAAAAATACAAAAAAAAATCTATTTCATCCCCTAAACTCCCTAAATTATTTTAGATTCAAGTTCCTTGAGTCCCAGCTTTCTGAGCTAAGCTCAGTGTCATGGCCACAATTCCACTCATGGGAAAAAGGCAGCTGGCTTCTCCTCAGAATAGACTGGGCTGAGCCCAAGAGCCAGCAGGAAGAGTTCCCTCTTCATGAAGAGGCCCACAAAGGCAGGGGCCCATTTAGATGGTGCGCCCTCCATGGACATCCACCAGCATTAAATGGTATTGCCCCCACGGACATGCACCAGCATTAGATGGTGCTCCCCCCCCGGCAGAGCAAGCTGGAGTAACCTTCCTGTCCTTGCAGGGCGAGCATCTGGAAGGCACCAGCACACTGCTCTATAAACTCTGGGCAGCTACCTGCAGCATTTGTACTAGAAACACGTCTAGTAAGTCTCGCCAGCACCTCTGGAGAGCAAAGGAAGGGTCGTGAAGGTGACTGCAACAATCCCAGCAATCCGTGAGGAAGCAAGCCTGCTGACCCGCAGCGGAAGGGTAGGCCGCAGGCATCTCAGACGCAGCCGCTGCTTCTATGTGTTTGGGACTGTAATTATTTATTACAAGGGAAAGCTCTATGAAGGGAATGAAGGAGACCACTAAAAAGTGACAGATGTTTAAAAGAGCATCAATTACCTATTTAAAAAGAAAGAAAATGTACAGACTTGGGAATTTTTTTGTTTGTTTTAGGAATATCCTCGTTAATCTCTGCTTCTATTAAAAAATCTACAGAGAATCATTTTGGTCTGAATTTGTGATTTCCTAAGTGTAGGGAAATAAGTACGCAAACTACCAATTCAGGTCAGAAACAGCCCTGTAACTTACTCAGGAAGTTGTCTTGGCTGCCTGGGGCATTGAGAAATGGAGCAATGTGCCCAGTCACTCTGAGCAGCTGACCACTATCAATCCAGATCGTATTGCCTGTCT
Source organism: Antechinus flavipes (assembly GCF_016432865.1). Classification (NCBI taxonomy): domain Eukaryota; kingdom Metazoa; phylum Chordata; class Mammalia; order Dasyuromorphia; family Dasyuridae; genus Antechinus; species Antechinus flavipes. The sequence continues at coordinate 651,138,047 of NC_067399.1, forward strand.
TAAAATTTAAGAGAATTCTAAGGCCCAGAAGTTGTTCAAGCCATCTTTATGATCCCTGGGTTGTAATATGCACAAATCCAATTTTTATTAGGTATTTGTAAGACAACATCAGAAGAATATAGCTTCATTTCAAAGCAGGAGGCTGACAGGTCTGTCCTAATTTGGCCTTAGACAGAAAATCTTGATGATTTCACTCAGATTTGGAACCTATCATTTCTAAATAGAGTTTCCATGAATTAGAAGCATGTGCCCTCAGTGAATCAGAGTCATCCAATGGCATGTTATAATGAGTACTGTTTAACCTAGCTTCTTTCCTGTGACTTCTGGTCCACTCAATTTTTTCTTTCAAATTAGGAGGGTATAGCACAAACCATTCTAGATGAATTTAATCAAACCTCATAAACTAAATGATAAGTGAACTAATGTCAACTTGTTGGGATCACCACTGGGGGAGAAAAAAAAAAGATTCAGAAAAAGCATGTATCTGGACATTTTACAAATCATTCCACATCCCAGCTCAATGACATCATCAAGGATCCCCTCTAGATGTGGAGGGAAAAGTTTAAAATTCATCAAGCAAAAAACTCAGGTACTTTAATAAAATATTACAATTCTGGTTTTATCAGGTCTTTTCTATGTGTAATCAAGCTGTAGGAGATAGGATTGGACTGGACAACATAAGGAACCTCTGCTAACAGGAAGTCTTGTTCTTGTTCCCAGAACCCAACCAGCAAACCTCCTGACGTGCCCACAGCTCGTGGCTTCAGCTGCTGCTGCAGTGGGGCTGGAGGCGTTGCTCAGAGACGGCCCCAGAGTCCACGCAGCTCACAGCTCTGAGAGGAAGTACAAAGTCAAGAAGCGCCCAGAGAACGTGGGTGTCGTGTGGAAGGAGGAAGAAGAGACAGTCAGGGATGCTCACACTCCCCTGGGGGAATACCCCCTGCACACCCCAGAGTCCCCCTCTACCCCCCACTGCCCCCCCCCTCTCGTTCACCCCAGCAATGCTGGGCAGTCCAAGCGCAGTCTCTGGGCCATCTTCCTTCAGGAGGGCTGTAGCCACACTGAGAAGGGCTGGCCACCCTCGGCCGCCCCTCCCCACCATTCTGGTCCTCCACTTCCCTCCCTGCAGCCTCTCATCAGCCCCGCACAGGACCCTGACCTGATGGTTCTCTACTTGTCCCCCAAGTCAGGGATGGACCCCAGGCCCTCCCCGGGGGGCAGCAGTCCTCTTTCCCTGATTGTATGTCTTATTGCAGTCCTTGTCAGCTGCTTTTGCCCCTAGCCTTTCACACGGGAATGAGAGAAATCGAGAGAGGCACAAACGGAGCTGAGGGGCTTCCATCTGTGCCCCTTACAGGGGCTCCTCCGAACCTCGCCACGTCCCTCAACCTCCCTAGCTCCCCGCCATCCTTCCTCTTGGCTAAGAATCGAGGACGTCCTCCAAGAGCTCCCTCTACTATCCTGGTCTCAATGCCCATGTGCCAGATACTTTCTGCCTCTTCTACCAGACAAGAGTGACTCCGTTCCATCCTAGTTTTACTGCAGATTGTCCCTTGTCCGGCCAGTCTTCCCCCTCTGACTGCTGGTGATATCTCCCCCCCACCCCCGGCCACTGACCTGCCCTCCCTCCCCCACCTTCGCAGACCCTCACTTCCTCCCCAGGACTATTGTCCCATAGCCTGCCTTCCTTTCATGGCTCTTCTCTGAGAGGGCTGGCTAGCCTCGTTCCCCACTGACTCCTCTTTGTTCCAACCTCATGCCCATCCAAAGTCCCTGGGATCTCGTAATGGCCTTTTCTCAATCTTGGCCCTTGGCTCTGCTCCTGACCCCGCCCCTCTCTGCGCTCCCTCCAGACCACTGCCCAGGGCGGATATCAGCCCCCTGGATTCGCTCTGGGCTGATCACTACAAGACTTGCCCAGCCTAACCTCTCTGCCCATCCTGAGCTGGCCCTCCCTTCGCCCCACAGTTTGCACACACCTCCTCCAGCCGCCCCTGTGCCCTCCCATCCTGTCCCGTTCTCCTGGCTCCATCTGCCACAACTTTCCCTCAGGGCTGCCCCCCCTCAAGTGACCCCCAACAGCTCCGTGCCAGTGTTTCCTGATCTGGCTCTTTCCAGGCTCTCTCTCACTGGGCCGGTTCCGCCTTTCCTTGTACTCCAGGATTTAACAGAGCCGTTTATGCGGTAGGTTTAGTGGTTTGACTTGACTCTAAGTTACACAATTTCTGGGGTGCAGTTGTTTGTTAGCCATAGGTGACAGTATGCCCCCCCACTGCCCTTCTGGTACCCCCCAACTTTCACCCCCAGGGGCCCTGGATCCACAGCCACATAGCCCCACCCCGGGAGCCCTGGGGCTCAAAATGAGCTCCCGAAGCCCACTCTCCGAAGGCCTCCCCTCCAGCTGGGGGGCCCTTCTCTGGCTCCCCTCAGGGTCCTATCTCACCATCGCACAAGGTCTGCTTTGCAGGCGTCTCCTCTGAGCATAGATGCCCCCTGAGGGCAGGTTGGGTCTTACTGATAACCCAGCAACCTTCTTGCTTGCCCTTCATAACATCCTGCACCTCTGGAAGTGACTTGTCCTGAGACCCAGTGACCTGGTGTAAAGCTTCTATGGGGACCATGATTTCCAAACCTCCCCCAGGATGTCCCAGGCTCACAGACAGGACAGACTGTTATTACGCAAGCTCCCTCAGAATCTGAGGTATTTGGCAGTTGTATAGATAAATCCAGTATGACAAAATCCAGTGGGCATGAATGTAACATCCCCTATGTTCTAGTATGAAAAAAATTAATGACAAGAACATATGGTTGGTGAATTATGATCAGACTTTTTTCATGATAAAAAGAACTTTGGGCTTTAATGGTCTGTGAACTCAATGAGAGGGCAGCGGGAAACGGCAGCCAAGAAAACTAAAACAGCTTTATGGCGGTTGAGTTGGAGGACACCAGGACACCACCCCCATTCCCGAGCTGACATCTGGACAACGAGCTCTGCCTGAGGGGCTGTGCTTTAGAAAAAATGCTGACTGTCTTATGACTAGTAGATGCAGATTGCTGTGGTAGCTAAAAGTCGAGATTACTTATATTAGAAAAGGATGTGGAAGGTGGGAGTGATCGAAACGGATCTCTGCTCACTCACAAATATTGGGTTTCTTTTCTGTTTGTGGGTCTTTTTAAAACACACTGACAAGAACCTACTTTTCCCCCAGAGCGTTGAAGTCAGGAAAACCTCAATTTAATTCCTTACCTTTCACATATTATTGTGTGGCAACTGGCAAGTCCCTCAACCTCTCAGGCAACCATCAAATACGACGCAATGTGGAAAGAAGGATTCATCCTGAGAATTTCCCACACGGATGAATCATTTGCAGGACCACCAAGTGCCTTACATTTACCTCACAGACTCACAAGCTATCTCCAAGGCCCTCCAGACCTGCCCCATCTCAGAAAAGCGTCCCCTTCCCCTCCTGACAAGTGGTTAGATGGTCTCGGCCCAAGACCTCCAGTGAGGAATGGAGACAGGCCATTTATTCAACTTCTGGAAAGTGCTTATTGTCAGGAAGCTTAGATTTACAAGCAGAAACCTGTCCTATCTGCTGATTTCCTGAGATCAATGGAACAAGCCCGTTCTCTCTTCTTCATGGCAGTCCTTCAAACACTTGAGGACAGCTTTCCTCAACTCCAGCTCAGCACCTCAGTTCCCCTGAATTCCAGAGGCCTTTCACCACCATGGCTACCTTCCTCAGGATGCCCTTCAGCTTTTCAGTATGAAAACGTGGGGCACAGTTCTGAACATGGGCTGGCCAGGAAAGAACATATCAGTTCTTTTCTTACTTCCTTATTCCTGGAAACTACACATCTTTTAAAGTAAATAAAGGTGGCTTTCTTGGCTCCCATTTCAAGGAACCATTTTCTTGAGATTTCAGTCCACTAAAACCCACAGATCTTTTTCAGACTGCCGTCAAGATCCTCATCACCAGTCGGGCACTCTAAAAGTTGATTTCCAAATCCAGGTGTGTAAGACTCTATTTACTACTATTAACTTTCATCTCTGTTCTCAGCTCCACGTCCCAGCCTACTGAGCACTATTTCTGAACCTTGCCTCTTTCTTTCTGCATCACAGACATCTGCAAATCTGATAAGCACTCCATCTATGATTTTATCCAAGTTACTGATAAAAATGGTAACTACCACAGGTCCCACAGTGCCAAGACAATCTTCAACCATTAAGATGGCTCTTGGGACCCTGGTCATTTGCTGTGGTATCATCCAGTCCACATTTTTCCATCTCTCCAATAGACAGAGACACTTTATGCTTGCCTGTATCTCTGAAAGCTTCATCCACAGGCTTCCCCTGATTTGTTAGTGTAAAAAACAAAGGAAGGAGGATGACAAAGTTAATCAAGCCCTATAAAACAGAACGTAAAACTTTAAGTGAAGGTCGCTGCCAAGGTCTGTCCACTCTGGGCTCTTCCCTTCTCGCTAACGAGTCCAGGATCTGAGGTCCCTCGACATCTTCCACAATCCTTCAGCAATCACACCTGCTAGGTATAAATTCCCAGAGCCAGGTGACCTGAACTCAAAAAAAGCAGAGCTTTGTTCTCTTAGGAATTCCATATTTACCTGCAGTATCAAATATACTATAAGCCATTTTGTTATTCCTTTCTGGCACAAAGGTCGCTCTCTTTGGCAGAGAAAAGCAGCAGACTGAATGGAGCAGTTCTTTCTCTTCCCCCTAAGTGACAAGGTCCATCCTGCCTTCCCTCTCTTATCACTCTGTCATCCTGGGCTTTCCAGGGCAGCTTCAGCTGCCTCATCAGCACTTCTGATCTTGCTCTGGCAGGGCTGGAACTCAGGTCCATGCTCATTCTCTGTGACTTTTCTTCTGTATATCTCTCAGTGAGAAATACAGGAGCCTCATGAATAAAGTGTTAGCCTGGAAGACCCGACTTAAATCCCAACTCTGGGCACAATGGATCCTCTGACATCAGTTAACAATCATGTACTAAGCACTTACTAGGTACTAGGCTTAGTGTTAAGTGGTAGGGATATAAAAAAAAAAAAGCAACAATAGTCCCTGCTCCCAAAGATTCACAATCTAAATGGAGGGGAAGTATGAAAACTAGGTAAAAATAAGAGGTCTAAACTGAAGGTAATCCACAGGGGGAGGCAAATTAATAGTCCCTGTTTGTAGAAGCTGGGTTTTCAGCTGAAATGTGAAAGAAGTCAGAGAGAATGTCTTGATCAAGGAACAGCAAGGAGGCCTGTGTCTGAATCACCGAGGACACAGGAGGGAGATGGGAAGGAAGTAGGCTATGAAGGCTTCCAGTGCCAAAAGGAGCTTTTGAGCTGCTCCCAGAGCCGTGATGGAAGCACTGGGTGAACAGGAGGGGGATGATGGGATGCTGGGGCTGAGCAGCAGGGAGAGAACGAAGGCCAGAGGACCGGCCTGGAGCAGAGAGCCTGCACGGGGGGTGCAGCAGAAAAGGAGACAAATCTGAGAGAGGTTACGAAAGGAAAAGGATGAAAACAGGTGGAGAGCCAAGGAGAGCAAACAGTTTGCAAACCTGGGGAGCTGACAGGCCACTGGTACCCCTGACAGTAGCAGGAAGATGGGGAAAGGGAAGGATTTGGAGGAAAAGGAAACTCCATTTTGGAATCACAGGCTACACAGTCTGCAATGTCTCATGGCTGGTGCAGATTAAGAGAGGAGAGAGTTCCATAATCCCTATATTCTGAGACAGCAACAAAGAAGGCTGTGGATATCTCAAGTGATGAGCAACGCATCTCCCCTGCAGAATACACTCTTGGTTCCGCTACTTCTGGGTCAACCAGGATTAGAGTAACCTACACTCGCAGCCCTGTTGCCCTTCGCTATCATTTCTCGAGGAAGTGTGGGGCATCCTTTCCCCAGAGGCAACAGAGCTTAGCTTTCTGGGGCTAACAAATCTCTGATTACTGTTCAACTAGGTCAGATGAGGAATTATGGCACATTATACAAACTGAGGACAGGCAAGAAATCATCACTGTCATTCTCAAAATGTGATATAACTATAAAACAATACGGCTTCCCTGTGTGATTCCAAACCATTTAAGCATGAGGAAGTCCACAGCTGTGGCCTTATTTCCCTTCTTTTCCTCTTCAGTCCACCCGAACTGTTGTCCTTGCTATTTCTCACCTAGGACACCGTTTCCCATCCCTCATCTTCATGCCCTGCCCTAGCTGTCTGCCCTTTGCTCAGAATGTATTCTCTGCCCACCTTGGTCTCTTAGAATGTTTTTCTTTCTTTAAAATTCAGATCAAGTGCTACTTTCCTCACGAGGCCTTTCCTGACCCAGAGGAGTGCTCCTAAAGGGCTCCCCTCATCACATCAAGTCCCTCTCTGCTCCTCTAAGCATGAGTTTTCTGAGATTCGTTCATCTAGTACAGAGCTCAGCACACAGCAGTTACCTCATCGATGCTTGCTGACTGACTGAGGGCCTCAAACTGATTACTTGAAAGGAGAACCTTCACTTAGATATGAATGACATCTTGAAAGTTCGCTAAAAACAGTCTCATTATTTTATAATCACATGGAGTGTGCAATTTCTCAAGCTCATCATCAACATCATTAGCAACCAATTTTTCCCAATCACTTCCAAACAATGTGAGTTTCTGGTTCCTCTTCCTGTAACAAATAAGATAAAGACTACCTTTTAACATGCTTACTTTTAGTCTGTCGAGCTCCTGGAGGTCTTTGTTAACAGAAGCGGACGTGGACGTGCCGAGTGTTTGGGAAGATGCGTTCCCTTCACATTCACTGAGCTGTCTGGAGAGTTTAATGATCACTTCATCTTTGGCTTGGATTGTTTCCAATAACATGCCCAGCTGTTCGTTGAGTTCACCAACTTTGCATTTCAAGTTCTTTACTTCCTGCTGGAGACTGTCTTTTTCCAGATTGAACTTTTCAAGTTGGTTGCTGAGGCCTAAGATCTGATCATCCTTTTGGTGCAGAAGCTCAAGTTTCTCTTTTGGGACTCCATCACAAAGATGGCTACTAGTGAAATATTTATCATATTGGGATGACCTGACCGTCTGCTGTAAAAGTCGTACAAGTTCCTGGGGAGAGGACAGGGGGTAAGGGAAATAACAGAGGTAGGCTGAATTATTAAAACCTAAAATGAAGAAAAATAAAATAACAGCAACCTTCCTCAGAGCACTTACCAGAAAATGAAGAAACTTTGCTGAGAATACTAAAACCCAGAATTTCTCCTTGATGGACTTAAGAAAAACGTATTTACTTTTTAAGGAACGCAATGAGAAAAGAAAAAATCATAATACATGAATAACTAAATGAACAGTAAGTATTATTATGGGAATATTTATATGAGTATTAAATTCATCTTAGAATCTGAGGCATTTTTAGCACTTGAATTATTCAAGTCCATGTAAGTCATAAAATATATCTTTCTTTTCCAATTGACTCAGAAATTAATTTTGTTATCTGGCTTGTCTCAGCTAGATATAACTAAATTATCATTAATTCTAATGACTCCTGAAAACTGGAAGCTAGCAGTTCCTTGAGTCACGAAGATTTCTAAAACCTATTAAAAGCAATAATCAGGTTTGTGGATGCAGACCAAGGTAGGAAGTAGGAAGCTATTCCCCTTTAAAAAAATTAGTTTGACTTCAATGAAAATTCAAGACATCAAGCTAACATTATTGAGAATATTTGCAACTGCAACACTAACTATGGGCTCTGGAAATTTTAAAATAAACTCACTTTCTGGGATTTAAAATGTCTTAAATATTTATGTGAAATATGGAAGCTCTTACTCATTTCTGGTTCTCTATTCACCATGCAGTTTAAAAAAGAAACAGTTACCTTTTGGCTAGAGAGTTCCTTCTTCAGTCTTTCTAGGTCTCCCTGCTGGCTTTGAAACTTCAATTGCATTTCAGAAGCTGATTTACTGCCATTGCCTGAAGTCCATTCAACTGGAGAATCACCACTATTATTTCGGTTCTTGTATGACCCAATCATCTCTTTCAAAGGTCGCTTTCCTTTATACGGAATACGGCCAAAATCAAAAGGGAACGCCGAGCTAGTCACTCCTATGCAAAAACAAAACCATTTGTCGAGTAGAGGCCATGAAACTCAATCTGAAACTTCACAACTGCCTTTCATTCCTGCATAGGGGGCTTCCTAGCAGTACCTAGTGACCCCAGTAGCGTACCCACTTTCACAGACAGGAGAACGTGGCCCCTGAAGAGCTTCACCTTCTCCCTCCGCTAGGGGCTCTCCCTTAGCTCTGGCACGGGGACCTCCGGCCTCACTGATGAAGGCAGTGACCACCACCCACTCCCCATCCCATAACCCAGCCGGCAGAGTCACTCACTGCTGTGACCAAAACAATGCGTCATCACCTAGCTGCTCATTCCACCAGATGAGATCTACAGGAAACCCCAACCTTCTCCAGAGCCTCCGCCCCCAAGGGGCCCCCCAAGTGCTCATCGGTTCCCACTCGTTTGCTCGCCAGGACTTTCTCTCTCTAGAAACTCATCATTCTGCCGAATGAAATAGCCCCTCTGACCTCTTCCAGGGTGCAGGCCTATGCCAGAGACCCGCCTTCCAGCCCCACTTTTGCGTCTTATCTTCCCCCGCAGACAGGGTGCTCCTTGAGGGTAGGCCCTGCCTCATGCCTTGCATAGCGTCTAGCACAGTGCTGGGGATACAGGGGAAGGGGAGTGCTCCATCAGTGATCAGGGGCTCTTGCTCCAGATCTCGTCTGGGTGAGGAGCATCTCTGAATGAGCTCTCAGCCCTCACCCTACACCCACTTGGCAGGGCCTGCTGAAACTTGGCTTTGGCGGGTATGGGCTTCTGGAGCCCGGAAGCAGCACCCTGCCAACTGTCTGAGACACTAAATGCCAATCTACTTGTTCAGAGGCAAGCAACCCTGCGGGTGTTCCTTTCTTCAGTGGGGGGCTTTCCCCCCAGAGGAGCCCAGAGACGCAGACTCTAATCCCGCTGGCTTCCTAAGTTTCACCCAGAAGACCTCAGAAGCCCCTGCCAGCTCCAGAGTCCAAAGGCATTTTCCATCTCTACCATTTCAACCTGATAAAAGTAAAGGGGGCAGTGAACGCATGCATCCATAAATAAAATGGGGGTGATAAGCACGCTATTAGGGGGTACAGGCCTTTTCCAGGGGTACAGCCTCCAGCAGTGTTATCTCAGAAAAGATCGAGATGGGGCAGAGAGGGAAATGTCAAACATCTGGAGAGGGGCAGAACTGAGACCAGAATCCATTGTTTTTTCTACATATGGGGCTAAAAGGTCTTTGTGTTTCTATAGCTTTCTCTAAAGCAGGCTCCGTTAAAAAAAAATAAATTAATTAAAAAACAATGCACAAGAAGTAAAACAGAGTTATTTCTTAATAAAACCTATGTAGCCATATAATTTTTCTTTTGATGGTGCTGGGGCCACTGAAAGTTTCTGTTACTTTGAACTGGGCTCTATTTCTCTCCTTTTTTACCTTTTCACTGCTTGTGTCATTTTCATGCACTCAACAAGCATTTAAATACTTGCTAGAGGCTGGGGATATAGAGATCCGATGCTCAAGGAACTTGCATTCTAGGGGGGCAAAGGAAAGCTCTATAAAGACAGTTTTGCCGGGTGGCTACACAAGCTGGAAGCAATCAGGATGGGTTTCAGTTGGAGAAGGCACTAGAAAGAGAAAGTCTGAGAGGTAGAAGAAGGAGGGCGGGGGGCTGGGTAAGCAGGGAGGTCTGGCTGAAGGACTGAGAGAGGATGTCCAGAAGCTGGTGGAGACTGCGGCCATGGGAAGGCGAGGGCCCAGGGAGCCCCCATGTTGCTTGGCCCAGAGCAGGAAGTCCCCAGCTGGATCTTTACCTTTGTTTCCCTCAGAGGTTTGCTTCTTCCCTTGCTCATGAAGCACAGATTCCTCTAAATCCTTTGGATTGGGGTCTATAAATTCCCATTCTTCATTGGTATAAAACACACTCTTCCGGCTGTCATTATTTCCTCTTCCAGGTCGAAATGAAGACATCGAATTTCTGTGAAAATTGGAGGGAACAGCTACTTAAAACCTTTTACTACACCAAGGAGAGCCTAATCACTCTTGTCAGCACATTTCCAATTTTGGTAAATATCTGAAAGAAGTTAGTGTCTGATACGTTCTGGTAGAATTGTGAATACATCCAGCCATTCTGGATAGAAGTTTAATATGAGGCAATAAGGGCGAGTTCCAAAGAAGTCAGAAACACCTCAGCCAACATTTCTCTCTTTGCCAATTGGAAGCCAAGGACAATAGTGGTTTAAAAAATTCACTTGTGAAATGTTACAGGAGATGGCAGATAATTATAAGCAGTTTTATCTCAAACAGCAAATAGAAGAATAATCCAAAAGAAGAGTATATACAGCTCAGTATGAGAATTGATAAACTCCAAGTTAATAAACTGAGAACATTCAGAAAAAAAGGACAGAAAAAAAGAAAAACTGGAAGAAAATAATATGCATTTTTACAAGTGATTTTTTTTTATAATCAGTGACAGCATAACCACCACTTTTGTCTCCAATGTCTACATGAGAAAGAAGTAGTACTTAAGTTATCCATACAAATTACAGCTAGACCCACACTGAATAGAGGAGAAAAATGTGCAACAGGAGATCATTTTATAAAATATTTCATTGAGGAGAAGATACCAAAGATATTGAATGGAACTGACAAACAGACAATACTATTACACTTCCCAAAAAAGGCCTCTGAAAGTACAAAAATAACAACCAACTTAGACTCCTTCCAATCTTCCTAAGAAAGATCTATATAGAGTTTTTATTGATGACAAAATGAGAATTGAACAGGTGGGCTCTCACTTATTTTGAGTTACTATACCAGATCACATCTTTATAAGTATTCAATTCAGAGGAAAGTAGAGTGAATACAATAACCAGTTGTATTTGTTGACTAAATAAAAGCATTTTATTCCAATACTACAAAATGTGGCTTTACAGGTTCTTCTTCAACAGAGGGTTCCTCTCACCTACATTTTAAGATAATATGGAATTCTTTCATACATTCAAGTTTAAAGATGATTCTGTTCAACAATGCTTATAAGCTACATTATATGTTGTATGTCTTTAAATCCCTAGTACCTAACACAATGTCTGGCACATAGAAGGCACTTAGTTGTTGTTTGTCCTTTGTTCTCAGGGAGGTGATGTCATGACATGCAAGAGAATTGGAATAAAGTGAGGGTGGACTGTGCAAGGTTACCTGCCGCACTTTCTCCTCAATAAGCATTTGTTAACTTATTGGAAGCATAAAAAATTAGGAAGCTCAAAGATATTTGCCAAAGTCATGAAGGATGTCTTATATGGGGTCTCAAAGGAAGAGGGATTCTTACAGATGATAAAATACTCCAGATTTTCAAATGCCATTATATGAATTACATTAAGACCCAGAATATACCAGAATCTCTTCAGTGAGAATCATCACCATTAAAAAAAAAAAGAGCATCCTATGAAATAAGGATAAAAAATGTCTATTGTTTAGGATATAGTGTTTGGTGGGCAATCCATTGATTTAGTGAATCAGTATGTTTTTATAAATGACGGGCACTAACAATTTATTAGTTCCAGAACTAAATATAAACTTTGTACAGGAAACCAAACAAAAAAGGTCAATATGGAGTTGATAAATAAAGATAGTAAGAAAGCACTGAGATGTCCTTAATGAATTCAAGTCAACAGTAACCTAACTAACTATATTACCAAGTCATCATCAATAGTCTTTGAAAGATCAAATGAATGACAGAATTGCAAGATTGAAAAAGGGCAAATATCTTGATATATCATCCCTTTCTTCCCCTCAAGCAAAGAATATAATCTGCAAATTCTTTCAGTGATTTTCAGTCATGTCTGACTCTTCATGATTACATTTAAGGTTTTCTGGGAAAAGATAATAAAGTAATTTGCCATTTTCTTCTCCAGCCCATTTTACAGACAGGAAAACTAACGCAAACAGTTAAGTGACTTGCTCAGGATAACACAGCTAGTGCCAGAAGCCAAATTTCAACTCAGGAAGTTGAGTCATTCTGACTGCAGGCTCAGCATTCAATCTACAGTACCACCTAGCCACTCTCCTCTCCTGCAAACTCTTAAGTCAGAGAATTTGACTTTTGATTCCAGTCAAAATTCCAGAATTTATTATTAACAAGATGGCTAGTGAACAGCTAGAAAAGAAAATGGGTCCCATTGAGAATAAGGATGGCTTTGGCAAGACCAAATCCTGCTAGACAAACCTTGATGTTAAACTGATAGAAAATGGGAATGCTGCAATTTACTCATCAAAGCATGATAAAGTTATTTCATGCTCTTCTTATGGAAAAGTTGAGCAAACACGGATTAGATAAAGAATTGAAGGGTTATATTCCAAGTCATTAATGGTTTGTTGTCTACTTGGAAGATGGTCTCTAATGGAGTGCCCCCAGGATTCATGCTTGACCTTTCACTGCTTAACATTTTTTATTCAATGACTTGGATAAAGGAATAGAAGTAGGTTTATCACCTTTGCAGATAACCCCAAATTAGAAAGCCTCTGCCCCATAAGGACTGACTGGAGACTATTAGCCTGGAGAAGAGAAGGTTCCTGGGGTCCTGATAGCTGCCTGCAAATGACTGAAAGGTTGTCCCTTAAAAGCTTGATCTGTTTTGTTACAGAGGGCAAAAGTGAAAGCAAAGAATAGAAAGTTCAAAGTGATAAATTTAGGCTTGATCTAAGACCAAAAGTACGAACAACTGGTTCTGATAAAAAGTGGAGTGTATCAGGAAAGGGGGTTGTTCAAGCCTCAGAGAATTAATCTAGCTTCTCTCTGGGGAACTGCTCCCTGCCTACTTTTGTACTGAAAGGTCTTGCTCTTGGTCACTTGCAGAATGAATTTCTGAACTGAACTGTTAAATTTAATCCTATATGTCTAGAAGTTTGCAGGTTTAGGGGTTTTTTTCTGTAGGCAATCTATGTATTCTTTCCATTGCTCTTCCTTTCCTGTGTTCAGAAATTCCAGATATCTTTCCTCTATTATTTCTTGAATTATGGCATTCAGGTTTTTTGACTTGGATTTTTCTAGATCTATAATCCTTGTGCTGTTGCTTGATGACTTCTCTTCAAGACCAATATGTTTTTCTTGAAATAAGAATATGTCTTCCTTCAATATTACTGTTTTTTCCATTTCTTCCTCTAGGCAGGGGTCCTCAAACTTTTTAAATAGGGGGCCAGTTCACTGTCCCTCAGACTGTTGGAGGGCCGGACTATAGTAAAAACAAAAACTTTATTTTGTGGGCCTTTAAATAAAGAAATTTCATAGCCCTGGGTGAGGGGAGATAAATGCATCTGGCTCCTGGGCCGTAGTTTGAGGACCTCTGCTTGAGTCTAGACTATCCTTTGCTTCTATGTGCATCCCTAATCAGCTACCCTCTCTTTTGTCTATTTCTTTAGGCAGACTTGGCCACTGTAGATTCAAATTTTTCTATCCTACTAACTATTTCTGACTCTAAATGCTGCTCTCACAATTCTCATTTCTCTTTTGATATACTCAGGAACAGCAGGCTGGAGTCCCATTTTCCCCTCTTTTTTACAGTCTGCAGCTCAGATCCCCAGGAAACTTGAATGAGGGAGGGGGACAAAAGTGAAGGGCCCTTGGGTTAGGCGGGCATGAGGTGGATGGTGAGGAAGCCACTGAGTGACCTGGAGGGAGTTATTGGTTCATGGGATTTTTGTTTTGCTTTGTCTTCTTTTGGATTCCTGGTGTCCTAGACTAGACGGATGAAACATGGACACACAGTGCTCTAGACTGGGAAATATTTTACATAATAAATAAAATTACAGTAGAACACAGATGATGTTAACATATGGTTTTCTAGTTAAGATGCAATTCATGGAGTCCTTATATATAATTAAGAGACCCCATTTCCATCTGAGATTGACACTTCTGACCCAAACCATGGAGATAGCTGAAGTAGGGGCATCTTTGGGGCATAACTTCTGTTCTGAAGAAGGTTGAGAGGCTGTAAGGATAAGAAAAAATGCCTATTCTCCATCTTGTTGGTCATATGACCACTAAGTCTTGTGACTTCTGCAGTACATTCAATAAGCCCAAGATGTTTTTTGACATAAAATTTCATCTACTTAACACAAATGTTCTTCTGGTGGCAAATACTGGGATGGTACATTCTCCAAAGACTCACAATTATACCTGACTCAAAGGGCAAAGGAGATCTAATACAAGATAGGTATAAGCAGGTTGTAGCAGATGAAACAATGGCATGCAATAAATAGTATAGGGGATATTTTCCTAGAAATGTATCATCAAGAAAGGAAGTCATGTTGTAAAAGCAAGAAGTAACATTTGGCCAGCCCAGGCATTGCTCTGGTACACTTCCCCCATCCCATTTCCCCCAAAAGAGGAAGGTTTCTAGCCCAGTGGGTAGATTTTCTTGAAGGATCTACTAAAGAACAAGTACAAGAATAAAAAAGGACAAGAAGGCACGATGAGGCTGCAATTTGCACCAATTTATACCGATGAAGGTCTGCTCTGTCAATAGCTGATAGAGGTGGTTGCTTATTGTTTAGGAGTAAAAATCAATTAATGTCTCCTTGAATAAAAGAGCATACTTATTAGATGATATAAAAACAAATGCAAGAAACCCTTCCTAGACAAAGTACGCAATACAAACTTCTAAAAGAGTTCTTGACCCTAGAGAGCTTCTTATTTAATAGAGAAATTACATGTATACAAGTAGGTAAAGCCTAAAATAAAATGTTGTAAGAGAAAGGGGGAAGAAGACACTATTTAAGTACTGTGGGCCAGGCACTGTATTAATTGCCTTACAAATACTACCTCCTTTCATCCTCACACCAGCTATACAAAACAGGTGCAAAAATCATCTTTTTTTTTTTTTCAGACTGAGAAAACTGAGGCAAACAGGGTTAAGTGACTTGGCGTGGGTCACATGATTAGAATATGTCTGAGGCTGGATTTGAATTCAGGTCTCCACTACATCACCTAAATGCCAAAGAGCAGTTCTGCCTTTTTGCCATAAAACAAAGATAAGATCCAAGAAAATATAATTTGAGGAGAAAGTGATTACTTTGACTCATAAAGATGCTGACATGGTCTTCAGTAGGCGGAGGTGTGCAATGGGGGAAACAGTGGGAGAAGACCTGGGAAATGCATGGAATAGAGGGTAGGAAGAGATCGGGCGGCAGCAGGTGGTCTTGCTCAGCCATTAACAATCTGTGAAGGGAAATGGCATGAAACAAGGCAGTAAAGTTAAGTTCACAATGGGTTTAAGTAGAGTCTTTCTACTGAAAGGGTTAACACAGTCAATACCTGGTAGAGTACCCCGATACTATGGATCCTATAATCAGTTCATTCATTCAACAAATACTTTGTGATCATCTACTATGCAGGATGAACATCAGCTTATTTTTTTTGCATTTGTTCAAAAATGATCTACAGTAACACAGCCCAAGATGGTAATAGCTCACTTCTGCCAAATGTTAATATTCCATCTAGATTTTCAAAGGCAAATTGCATGGTTCACTTTTTATTATTGCTTTGTTATGTTTGGATCTAAAAAAGTTCATAGAAGCATTAGAAAAACAACTATCAAATTTCTCAAGGGCCTGGAACCATATGAATTCCACCAAGAGACTTTTCAGATTCCACTGAAGCCCAATGTAACCAAACCTCTCAATGGGATTAAAAGATGTTAACAAAGAAAGGGATATTGCCTCACTAAGAACTCATTGCTTAAATTCTCCCTTCCAGCAGGCCACTGACACCCTGCCTGCCTGCCAACAAAGTCTCTCAATCAGAGGCCTAGGAGCATACTTTAAAACAAAGCCCTGCAATGAGATTTTACCATTCAAGGAACTTTTGTGTCTGTGGACAAACTGAAAGGCTCCATTTTTCCATGGTCCATCTCTTGTGGGATTAAGTTATAAACTTCAACTTTGGAAGTTCCAACACATTTACATTGGTCACAATAGAGTTTACTTCTTTTGGGAAAGCTGCCTGGCCATCAAACGGACCCAAGGAAAGGCTGACCAAAATGGGACACATCTAAGGTACTTGAAAAGAACAACATTCTATGATGGACAATGTATTATGGAGCTCTCCAAAGTCATTTCTGTCCTCAAAGCTTTTCCTCCTCTCCTCTTCACAAAGCTGTCCTTATTATCAGAAAACGAAAGCTTTAATGAAAAAATAAGCCTGGACCCATTTTTTAATAGAGCAACAGAACTGGCACCATCTAAAAGAAAAACCATAGCATTTCGCCTCAGAAATCTTAGTTTTCATTCCAGGCTTCACTTTTTACTAGTTATGTTAGCTGGCCAATCTCATAACCTTCCAGCCGGCAGTGACATTAAGGAAAACCCTTAGAAAATTGTAAAATGCTACATAAAAATGTGAAATATCATTAAGTAGAACTGTGGCTCTAATAATCACAATGATCCTAACTTTTGTCATGCAAAACAAATTTCAACTCCTGAACTTAGTTAATGGAGGTAAGTATATGGCAGAACAGAAGGGATGGACAGGAGAGAAAGAGCCACCACTGAGGGTTAAAGAGCACAAATCTGTATTTCAAAGTAAGCTAACAGAGACACTGAGCTTCAAAACAAGCAAGACTCAAAGCAAAAGCCAATTTTCTGTAAATATTAAACTCTGAGGTCATACGGTGACTATTGTATATTATGCCTTATTAAAAAAAAAAAAATTTGGATAGCCATCATGACTTTGAAAATGCCACATGGAAACTACAGTTAATATCTCTCGTGATAAAAAGACAGTTATACCATATAGCATCATGGGCATGGGAACCTCCAATACAAATGCCACCTTATAGTAGTATAAAATTTTGACCTTTCCGAAGTCCTTTTATATTTATTTCACCAGCCCCCCTCCCAGGAGAAGGTATGAAAAGCAGGCATTTTCCCTATTTAACTATGAATAAAACGAGAAATTAGAGGACTATCACTAAATAGCTCTGTGCCACATGGATGGTTTGATGCAGTTACTTAATAGAGTAGTATAATGGGTAGAGATCTGGGTTCAAAGCTCCCCTGCTGGTCTCTGGACAAGTTACTGAAGACTGTGTTTCAGGGCTCTAGTAAAGAAGCATTCCGACAGTGATGAAATCCAACTCAGGCCCAGTCCAAAAAACACGCAATTACAAAGCACTGCCAACACATGAAGTCATCAGGCTGGAGGCCTGGGGCCCTGACTCTCAGCTCCTCTCTGCTGATCAGCCAGGGACAGGTCAATGGGTCAACAGCACCATTTCACAACAGATGCAGGGACTCCCTGCCTCTCAAGCCTCGTTCCATCCACTCTCCCTGGAGGGCACAACAACCAGGGCTTTCTGACCACAAGCTGACTCCCAGGAAGGGGCCCAAGATGCCGCCCGCTCCCTCGGGGAGCCCAGGGCCTCCTCCGCCCCGGGCCCTCTCGCTTCCTCCTCTCACTGGCCTTTTTAGAGATGGCAGTGATAGTTATGAGCAGAGTTCTGGATTAGATTAAGAACCATGTGAGAAAGCCTGACAGGACCTCAGAGCGACAAGGAAACACTTACATCCGGCCTGAGGAGAGACTCCCTAACAATGACAGCTTTCCCCGGGGATGGGAGCTTCCCATCTCGAGAGGTTTCCAGCCCAGGTCCAGACTCGGGCGATCCCTGCCCTGGCACAGCTCAGACCAGCTGACAAGCTCTTAGGAAGCCCCAGCCTGGGAGCTGTCCAATGGACGGGACCAGCCGGCTTGGAGGAGCTGCTGCCCAACAGGAGGACGGGCGCTTCTCAGAGAACACCACAAGAGCCCGGGAGTGGGGCTGGCCCCCCAGAGGCCCTCTAAGTCGGGGAGGCGGGCGCAGGCCCAGAAGCTGCCCAGGTGGCAGGGGATGCGCCCAGAGAGAGGGCCCAGGCCATGTATGTCAGAAGCAGGATCTGCCCAGCTCCCCTCCCTGCGTCCTGCCTTGGAGCAGCCAGCTCCTTCTGCTCCTGGCCCCGAGCCCCTGGCCCGGCTGTCTCCCAGCCCTTCTCTGGGCCCCAGCTTGGGATCTCAAGGGCTCTCTCCAGACTAAGGTTGTGTAACTCTGTGACATCTTCCTCTCCTTTGCACCACTTTTGTGATTCTATTTTATGTACAAGAGAGTCTTTCTCTAGAGAGAAGAGACTCAAGACAGAGGGTGCTGGGGGTGCTGGCAGAACGCCCCAGAATCCTGAGGAAGGACCCCGTCTCACATTTAAAGCCAGGAAGGCTTACCAAACCCTGCCAGAGCGTTCCCTCACCGTAAGTAAAGTGTTCCCACTTTATAAAGGAGGAACTGAGGCCCAGAGAAGTACTGCAAAGGCCTGGGTTCACACAGGGCCAGACCACAGCCAGGCCTCTGGACTGGAGTCCGGCCTCTGGACCTTCCATGCTGAGGAGGCCATTAAGCTGACAGACTCACTTGATGTCGGTGCCCCACTGCTTCAGGGAAAAGTTGCTGGTGCTGGATTGGGTCGGGGCCGGCTGGATGGCGGCCTGCTCTCCCACCAGCTCTCCGGGGGCGGCCTCCACAGAGAGGACGTTTCTGGCCTTCTCGGCAGAAGTGTTCGGATGCAGGAGAATCCCATCTGAAAGAGAAGGAACATCAGCATCAGGCAGCCTCAGCTTCCCCCCAGAGCCTAGATTTAGAACTTGTGGATCGGAGACGTCTTTTCTATCTATGAGCAGCTTCTGGCATTCTTTCAGGGCTCTGAAGGTCTTCTCTTTTGAAAAGAGGAAGAGAGGCTGGAAAGAAAAGTGTGCCATTTTCTGAGATTTCTGGAATATTATGAAATGTTTCCCAGGGATATGAGAGCAAACTACCAAATAAGATCACCAGTGACAGATGAAAATATACTGTCACTAAATATGGCACTGATCACTTACCACAACCCTATCCCATCTAAATACAACTGTCTGATATTGCAGAATGCAGAAGAATTTTTTTTTCCCAAGAGGAAAGGCAATAATATTGAATACACTGTCAAACTTTAGCATATACTCTCTCTAAAATAAAATCTCTGCCAAATGTTTCCACCTACAAGTCAAAAAAAAAAAATTATAGAAATTCTTCCAGATGAGATATCCAGGGAAATACATAATTTAAATGTATCAACAAAATGTGTCAAATTATCCACATTCTCTCTTTATACCAACATTGTTCAATTTGGAAATTAATTTATTCTTTAGTTCATGAAAAAAAAAAAAAAGTCTAGCCAAGAAACACAAAAAACACAAAGTGGACTTCCAGAATTGAGAAGAACTCAAGAGTTCAGGGGCATAACAAGTTCTAGAAGCACCATGAAGCCAAGATGAAAATAACTAGATATTTTGAGTCCAACTTCCACATAAACAGAATCACTTTTTTTCCAATGGAAACAAAGTTCAAATCAAAAGCAAGATTAACCCAGTGAATTCAATCCAACTGACAATGAAAGCAGTGCAACAATTATGTAGTAAAGCATGAAAAAAAAGTGATCAACTTTAAATCACCCATACTGGTAGATGTACCAATACCTACACTGATATAGTTGGCTGCCATCACTATTGTCTGACTCAGGCTCTACACAGACTAATACAAGTAGATGCAAGAGAGATAACAGTTTAAGTAGCAGAAAAACAAAGAAAAAAATTCAAATACAGAGAAAAAGATCCACTGTATTTATCAATGAAATTCACAAGTACAATTAATCAGGAAGAAGAAAGTTCACTGGACTTGTTTTATATGAATGCTATGGTTGCATTTAGCATGGAATCTAAAAAACTGAAATATCCTGTCAATAGTAGGATGAGAATTATTCCAAAGAAAAGAAGATACTTCTAATAAACAAAAATTTAGGCCAATATTTCTGAAAAACTGGATGCTCTAAATAATCAATTGAGGTCTTCAAATTCAAGATCTAACCCAGAAAAATGAAGTGACTAAATGCATGAAAAATTTATTATAGACAATGAATTTAACAAATTTTTTTTTAATTTTAAAAAGACTTGTTCTGCACATCAAACAGAAGAAAGTAAAGACTTTCTTTAATTGCTGCCTGGTCTATATAGAAATCATTACCATTTTATTTTGATGGCCTAGATATTTCTAAATAATGAGGGACATATTCAAATTGAGTTTTACCCAACAGCAGAGCTCACAATCCATCCCTGATTGTCCATCCTAGATGACTTATCTATATTCTCCCAAAGGTTTGCCACAGGAGGTCTATCAACACACTGGAGGTTGTCTTTTCCTCCCAAAATATCAATGATCCAGTGGAACCTTCTGCCAATCTAATTTTTATGAGCAGCCCATCTTCTTTGATTTTTCTACAACTTCCTGTTCCTCTTTGGAATTTCCCACTGTCCATGTGCTACATCCTCTCCCTCATCCTTCTTTTGCTTGCTGTGTGATCCTTATCTTTAGTTCTTTAGAAGCAAGGGTGTCCCACACCTCACTGCCATATAGCAACCCCAATAAAATGCTGTCCTGAAAAGAGGGATCTTTGCTTTCACAGGCTGCTTGAGGTCAGTAAAAGAACTTTGCAAATTCACTTCCTGAATGTAATCTAGCCCATCCTCAGTTCAAGTCTGGGCCTAATCTCTTATCTATCTGTACTGTCTGTCCCAAATATCTGTACTATTGGGCAAGCTCCATTAAAGGTGGATAGAAATCCATTTGCCACAGATTAATCTGAAACATTTTATTTTATTTCAAATGAACAAGAAGAGAATGTCTTATGATGGGACATTGAAACAAGAATTTAAACTGGAAAATCTTTTAGTTTGGCTAATAGTCAATAAAAAGTTCTCCGGTTTATCAAAGAAGTGGTTCAAATTTTACTATCATTTGAACATCCTGTCTGCATAACAGGATTTTCTGTTGTAAATATTATAACAATAAAATATCTATCTCCATTAGTGTTTGAAAAAGAATTATGCGTAACCATTCAATGATGACCCATTTTAAGGAAATTTACAACAAGAAACCTCCATACTTCATATTTATAATACTATTGTGGTTATTATTTTTATGTTGTAAATGTGAAAATTATTAAGGATGTTATATCAAAAGACATCTATATAAGTTATGGTATATTTAAAGTTTGTTATAAAAACAGTCATAAAAACTGTGAAGGTACTAATGAAAAAAAGTAGAACAGAACAGGTTCTATTAGTAACTATAAAGCAGTAATTATTAAGAAAAACAATTTGGTACTGGTTAAAAATTGAGAATTTGATCAGAATATGATATCTACTGTTCAATAAACCCAAACACCACAGTACTAGAATAAAGACTTAGTATTTGACAGTAACTTCAGGGAAAACTGAAAAAGCAGTTTGGTAAAACCAACCTCTCAAATCAATATCATGATAAATTCCAAAAGGACACAAGACTTGATGGCCTCATGAGCAAATTAGAGGAGAAATTAGAGAAGAAAGCACATCTCCAAATGGGGAAAGAGTTTATAATTAACAAATAGGGAGAATCAGAGGAAATAAAGTGGATGATTTTTCTTATGAAAAATTTAAAAGATTTTGTACTTTTAAATTAGAAGGGAGGTATCTGGGGCAATATCTTTGCAGCAAACATCTTTCTCTGAGAAAAGTCTCCTTTCTAAAGATAAATAAGGAATTGATTCCAATTTAAAACCAAGAACTATTCCCCA
Source organism: Antechinus flavipes (assembly GCF_016432865.1). Taxonomy (NCBI): domain Eukaryota; kingdom Metazoa; phylum Chordata; class Mammalia; order Dasyuromorphia; family Dasyuridae; genus Antechinus; species Antechinus flavipes. Next base: position 651,159,787 of record NC_067399.1, read on the forward strand.
ATAGATAAATGGGCGAAGGATATAAACAGGGAAAGGAAGAAATTCAAGTAATCAAAAGCCACATAAAAATGCTCCAAATCACTAATCAGAAATCCAAATTAAATCAACTCATGACCTACATTGACAAAGATGAAAAAAGAAGAAAGTAGCAAATGCTAGAGGTCTATGGGAAAACAGAAACACTAGTGCACCTTTGGTGGAACTATGAATTAGATTAGTCATTCTAAAAATCAATTTGGAATGATACCCAAAAAATGAACAAACTGTCCATATATCCTTACTAGGTTCAAAGAATCAAAGAAACAGGAAGAGAACCTACATGCACAAAATTTCTTATAGTAGCTCTTTGCAAAGTAGCAAAAAACTGGAAATTAAAATATGGCTAACCAAATTATAGTCTATGAATATATAATGGAATATTATTTTCCATAGAAAATTTAAAACAAAGAATTTTAGGAAAAAAAACTGAGACCTCGATATACTGATGTAGAAGGAAATGAGCAGAAACAGAACAATTTATATAGATGTTATTAACTTTGAAAGATTTTAGAACTCTAATGAATGCAATAATTAAATTACAAGTCTAAGGGATTGAAGATAAAACATAACATCAAGTACCAACTAGAAGTGATGTCTCAAAATGTTCCTAAGATTATCAAAGGATAAGTTAAAGTGACAAATTGTCTCACTTAATCAACTTATGTTTGCGTATATACCATGTTAAATATTAACAGTTAAAAAAAAAAAAGTGCAAAAAAATTTTAGAATCTTAAAGCAAGAACCTGAAATATCCAACCAGTCAACAGTAAATCATTTATAGATGATCACTAGCAACCCCCTAACTGGTATAACCAGGACTAGAATGAAGTTAACTCCTACTCTATCTAATTTTTCTGCTAGATGATGCTGGGGGGGAAGAGTCTAATGATGCATGTGTTTTATAGGAAAAAAAATAGTAATGAGAATAAACTTAGATACCTTCCCACTAATAGCAACGGTAAAGAATAGATGTTCATCACTACTATCCAATATTGTCTCCAAAATGCCATCTATAGTAAATACCAAGTGAACTAAAAGAAATTGAGAGAATAAGCATCAGCAATGAGGAAACAAAATGGTCGCTTTTTGCAGAGCATGCAATGGTTCATACTTCAAGAAATTTGAAGAATAAACTAAAACTAGTTAGATTAAATTAGTTAACAATTAAAATAGTTAACTTCAGTAAAGTTACGGGCTATAAAATAATCCCACATAAATAATTAGTATTTCTGTTTATTACAAAACAAAACAAAAAGAAAAGGAAGAGAGAGAAAATTTATTTAAAATTACTACAGAAAGTATTTTAAGAGTCTAGTTGCCAAGAAATACACAAGAACTATGTGAACACAACTATAAAACACTCTTTACATACATTTAAATAAATGGAAAAATATTCATTGTTCCTAAGTAGGCGAAGTCAATATAAAAGGGGGAAATGGACAAAGTAATGGAAAATACTGGCAGAATTTGCTCAGGTCACACAATTATTGTGGTTCCTAGTCTAGTCTTACTCCTCAATCTTACCTAAACAATTCTTTTGACCAAAATATAACAAAAAATGGCTACAAGAAAGCTACTCTTTTCCAGATTCTAAATCCTGATTTTTTGTGTATAATTATTCTACCTCTTTCTACTAGAGTAGTTTCCTTTTTCTACAAGAGTAGGAAGATAAAGGAAAAGCAATCATAAAAATTATCTGGAGTGTGAATATTCTTCAATGGATGGTGAAATGGAAGAGACATTTGCCCCTCATACCTGTGTATAAGTAGAAAAGCCAGAAGTCAAATCAAGTTTTCTAACTCCCCATCCAGTGTTACACCAAGCATAGTCACTCGTGCTGGTCATCCTTGCTACCAGGAAAGATGAGGCTGGTACACTGTTTGAGTTCTAGAATGCTGAGCGGTAGTAAGCTAATCCAGTTGGGGGCTTGACATTAAGTCTGGTACCAACATGGTGAGGAGCTAAATGAGGAACAAACCAGCCTGAGCTGGAACCAGAGCAAATGTTCTGGGGAACAGAGGAAGATCCAGTTTCTACCCACTTCTGTCTCCCCACCCCATCTCCTTAAATCAGTATTCTTTCCATTATAATTAATAATATTAGTTATATGTGCAAATCATACATGGAACTGCAACCACTATAGAAAGAGAATGGGAGACAGAGGTAGTTTTTTTTTTTTTAATGCACCTTTTATAATTACTTGATTTGAAAATATGGAAAAATTTCAACTTGATAAAGAGATAAACAAAAGAATAGAAAAATGTAAGTTTAACTATATAGGGATCTGTATGTTTTTCCAACAATGCAATACTTGATGACTGTTAGATTCACAATAAAAAATTTTCCACTTAGACAAACATTATGGCAGCTAAGTGGCGCAGTGGATAGAGCACCAGCCCTGAAGTCAGGAGGACTTGAGTTCAAATTTGACCTCAGACACATAACACTTCCTAGCTGTGTGACCCTGGGCAAGTCACTTAACCCCAATTGCCTCAACAAAAACAAAACAACAACAACCAAAAAAAAAAAAAACCCACAAACATTAGCACTTGATAAACCATATTTTTTTGGGAAAAATCACTGTGTTGAAACAAACTGAAAAATCTATTTTCTTCAGTCTTAAAAAGAATTAATTCTTGAACTTCAATAAACTGTTCTTTACATTATGTCATGAAGTATAAATTGGAAAAGGATGGGAGGGAGAGATGGAGAGATGAAGGAGGGAAACAACCATTTATTAAGCACTTACTATGTTCTAGACCAGAGTATTAAGGAAGCCATTACCTAAAGAACACTGATCTCACACACTTCTGTTTAAACACTTTCAAATGCTCTTTGCTTTTTGTAATAATTATGATTTTCTGGAATTCTAGTTCCCCTCCAGGCTTCTACTTCCTTATCTGTCACATGAAGAGGTCAGACAGAAGGATCTCTGCAGACCCCTCAGCACTTCCAAATGTTAGGGATTTTAAAAAAAATATTAATAATCTTAAGTTTTCCAAAATAAGCTCCCTAGGCTGGAAGGGTAACGATAGTAGTCATTACTTCTGAACTCAGTAAAAGCAATTCCAGTAATAACAAACCAACCTTTCCCTGCAGGGGATCACAATTACATAGGACTTCACAGCTTGACAAGCAGGTCTCTGACAACAACACAGTGAGGCAGGAATGAGAAAGTATAACGGTCCCCAATTGACAGATGAAGAAACTGAGGCAATAAAGGTGGAGATGTGCCCAGCGCCACATAGTTCATCTGTCTTAGAGCTAAGACTCAAATTCTAATCCTAACCCCAACTCGAAATGCCTTCCCACTCTAACCCTAATCCTCCCTACCCCAAGATCAGTGAGTCTATGAAACCGTGTTGCTACAACTATGTCCTTAGGACATACTTTCTGTTCTGTAAGATAAATAATTAGCATCTAAATGGGTCCATAAAATTTGTGACCCATGCAGTGCAGCCTGGTTTACAGTTAGGTTGACTGTGAGACGGGGAATGGACAATAGACAGGGAGTCTGGAGCCCTTTTTCTGCTGCCAGAGACCGGCCAAGAACCTTTCTCCAGAAAGAACATTTCAAATACGGTCTAACAAATCATTCCCTGGCCCAGGACTTTTGCAAAGACGCCCCTTGCTGTGTCTGGCTCTCATGTCCAAGGCCTCTGTAGGCGCCTCTCCTCTCTATGTTCTCCAAGGAAAGGATCAGAGGAAACACGAACGTCACCAAATGCTCAGTCAGCAAACCAAAGCACGTTCTCCATCCCTGCCAAGCAGGGCTTGTGGAGGAACAAGGGAGTTTTCTTGGCCGAGTCCAGTGCAGCAGGCAGGGCCTGAGGACCCTGAAGGCCTCTGAGACCCCGAGGACTCTCCTGCGCACAGTGAGCCGCCCTCCCTGGCTTACACAGTGATTCTGGGGGCTCCATGGCGCAGGCCTAACTGCCCGTATTTGCAGGGCCCAAAGCCTCGAAAGCCCAGCATTTCTGCCCCAGATTTTTAAGGCTGTTCCCTTTTCCCACTTTACAGAATCAGAGAATTTAAGGGCCTGGAGGGAATGTGAGCCAATCACTGTAAAGAGAACCAAGGCCCGGGTGGGGACATCAGGGCAGAGCCAGCTTCTGTCTCACACTGAGCACCCAGGGCTCGGCAGACCCAGCCCCACCAGGTGGATGACACGAGCAGAGGTGCCTCCCAAGCGCACGTGGACATGGAGAGCTGCTAGCCCTGCTTAACAACTGCCGCATTCCCAGGGGTCTCTAAAAAGCAAGATCCTTGCTAGGGAGCATGAGACAGGAGATGGTCTAAGAGAGTAAGCCCAGGTGGGGACATCACTGCTGACTCTGGGGGCTGTGGGTGGCTAGGGGGAGAGCAGGGAGAGCTTTCCTTCCCTTCTCTTCATGGGCCATGTTGCCCGCGCAGAGCCACCAGCCCAAAAGGACACAAGGCACCCAGAAGACGCCCCAGAGCATCAAGGCAGCTCACCTGAGCAGTTCTACAAATAAAGGATGTGCCCTCTCTATGGGGAAGAATCTGCATCCTAGAGGCAGCTGAACCGCTGTTTCCCCCTGCCTGGTACAGCCATTTCCCACCCCCTTGCCCAATGCAGCTGTGCCCCCTGCCCAGGGCAACTATGCCCCCCCCCAACTAGTGGCCCTCTGCCCAGTGCAACTGTGCCCTCCAACTAGTGCCCCTCTGCCCAGGGCAGCTATGTTCCCCATCTAGTGCCCCCTACCGGGTGTAGCTGTGCCCCCCAGGCTGTTGCAGCTATGCCCCCCACCCAGTGCAGCTGTGCCTGCTAACGACTTTGCACTGCCTGAGACATCCCGGTGGGAAGCGGGCCTAAGTTCTTGTGCACAAGCCTCTCCATGACATCGCCCTCCTGCTGGATTCATTGAGTCTCGTCCTCCCTCTGACAACGCGCACACCGGAAGAAATGCCCCAAGTGAGTGTGAGGAGCATTTCACTGCTGTTTTTCTCTCTGTGCCATTTCACTAAAGGTTTTTGCTTTGAACTAATTGTGTCCTCTGGCTGATCAGGAAGAACCCAGGAGCTGGTATTTAATGGAAATAGGGCCCAGCGCGCCCTTATGTGGGGGAACGCCCTCCTGATTCAGTTCATTCTTACGTATGAGCTTTTCCCTCTGGACACGTGGATGTCACTTTCCTGGGTCTGAGAAAAACACTGTCCAGTCAGTTAGTTGACTGTTTCAACCCCATTGAAAAATGTGGATAATATGAAGACAAGAGATATCAGTAACATTTTAACCGGTCAGCACTAAAGATCCATACAAGTTCTCCCACATTCCCTCAATTCTTGACATTACCTGCGTTATCTTTGGCAACAAGACCTTTGGAAAAGTCACCGGGATTTGGGAAGGTCCTGCTGTCCCGCTTCACAGGATCAAGACTGTTGCAATATTCCCACCTCTTCTGCTGTAGTTCTTGTAACCAGTATGTCATGAGTTGACGGTTAGGAGCCTAGATAGGGACAAAAAGTAAATAGAAGATAGCTATGTACTAAGAATATAGGAAGAAATGTGGGTTTATTCAGTCACAGCCAGTTATATCTTCAGGAGAGAGGAGGAAGAGAAGGGTCAGGAGGGAGAGAGGGAATCTTGTCAGGTCTGGGAGTTGAAAGCACCAGAGTACAATAGGTAGCACACTGGGTCTGGATTCAGAAGAAAACTAGGCAGCAACCAGAAGTCACATAATAAAGTAGTTAATTAACACTGACCACACTGAAGAAGACAAAGTATCATCAGTCCTCCAAATAACTATAAAATAACACTTCAAATCAAACTTGGGACCAGCAGAAACAACAAAAGGTAAGAAAAGATTTTTCTAACCTGGCACAACTTAGGTCTGCAGGAGCACCTGTGTTGGCCTTGGAGGTAACTGCTAAAGCAGCAGTACCTTTAGGAACTCTCAGTCCAGAGACAATAAGGGGGGCAGGCAACTGCTCGGAAAGAAATTACAGAGGACACCTCGCAGGCACAGGATGCAGTTGATGCTAGTTGGCAACTCTATTGCTCACAAGCAATTCTGGATTGCCATTCCGGGGAAAAGAGTGTGTCTGTGTTGGTCAAAAGGTGGCAGGGGCTCTAGTCATAGTTCCAAGGCCAAGAGGAGTGCTAATGCTTGCAGCTACAAGGGAATGGGGGTAAATACCAGAAGACAGATCAGGAGAGCAATGACCACACTTCTCCCAGGATACCACCTTTTAAGAACCAAACAATTAGACCCCCAGAACTAGCTCTGAAAACAGCAGTCCCCCCCACACACACACACACAATTGGCCTAATAGTATAAGAGGTACAAAAATTCACTGAAGAAAAAAAAGCTTCTTTAAAAGAAGAATAGGCTATTCCACAGATCACTGAAGAAAATAATTCCTTAAGAATTAAGATTGGGCAAATGGAAGCTAATGACTTCATGAAACTTCAAGAAACAATAAAACAAGTCAAAAGAATGAAAAATAGAAAAACTGTGAACTATCTCATTGGAAAAACAAATTATCTGGAAAATAGATCAAGAAGAGATAATTTAAGAATTATTGGATGACCTGAAAACCATGATCAAAAATACTTTCTAGATATCATCTTTCAACAAATTATAATGGCAAATTATTCCCAATATTCTAGACCCAAAGGGTAAAATAGATATTGAAAGAAACCACCAATCACCTCCTAAAAGAGATCTTAAAATGAAAACTCCCAGGAATATTATAGACAAATTTCCAAGTCAAAGAGAAAATATGCTTTGTATGATTTCACATGTATAAATGAATACTGTGTGCTCTCTCAGTGAGGGAAGGGTGGTGAGAGGGAGGAACAGAATCTGGACAAAATGTAAAAAGAAGATAAAAATATATAAAAATGATCGTTTTAAAAAGACTGAACAGAATTGTAAATGAGGGAAAATCAAATAACAGAATGATTCTCTACTTGCATTCATGAAAGGACAGAAGCTTCAATGCTGTCAGAAGAGGAAATACTTCGTGGACAACAGATGAAAGCTTATGTCATGGAAGGGGCATTTCTCATGATTCAATTTCTCAGCAACCAGCTGTGCCTCACCGGCTCTTGTTCCTTTTTGCCAACAAATCCGTCTTCCCTTGCTACTTTCATTTCTTATAGAACATCAAGTTTGGGATAATACTCTCAAGAATGCTATTAATTTACTTAGCCACCTCTGGAACAAGAGCAAAAGCTATTTAAAAACACCACCACCACCTCCTTTGAAGCATGTTGTGGCAAGAAGACTGGACCTGAGCTGACAATCAAAATGGAATGTTGCAAAATTACAATGACCAAGTCTGGTCCCAAGCCAACAATAGGGAAAGACACCTACACTAGCTTCTTTGCAGATGTGGGAGACCATTGGAAGCCTGTACATAATGTCACACTTTTCCAATGTACTGATTCATTTTGCACACTACTACTCTCTTAGTTGTGCCATCCTGGCAGAAGAGAAACATGTTACTTGCAAAGACACATGGTAACTTATAAAGTATTGCTGGGAAGAAACAACTCAAGTATTTAAACTAGGGGTCTGTTCTTGCTTATGTACTATAACTTTAAACCTGCATGCCATATTATATGTCTAAAATCTCGTGTGACTTTCACCACAACTTTGTGAAGCAAGCAAGGAAGAGATTGTCATTCTATTGAAGAGTCTCAAAGGGGATTGGTATAGCCAAGGTGGCCCCAGGACTCAAAAGAGTGTGGAATTTCTTCAATAGTGCTTCAGAGAACGGAGTATTTCACGACTAAAAGCTATACATCATTGAAAGAACAGCCTCATTACAAAGATGGACTTCTCTTTCAGAAAGAAGTCTAAAATCATTACATGACTTTTGCAGTTACCACAGCAATTCAAACTATTCACTTCCTCAGTTCCATTCAGAATTAGGTCAAGTGAATTTCTTTTAACTCCTGGCAATCAGTGGGCCAAGGCCCACTGTGATGAATCTAAAAGAGGCCCTTAGCAGCAATGGAACTAGAAAGTAGAAAGCTAGCCATGAACTCCTGGCCAAGATAGAAAAACAAACAGATAGACGGACGGAGAGATATTTGTATACACATACATGCATGTATATTAATGTATACAGGTATGTATAGAGAAACTATCTGCTATATCTCCTCTACAATATACCTGATAAACAAGAAGACTTCTTCTGAATAGAGGTTTAATTATTAAAAAGTTTTTAAATTATATCAAGTAAAAAGGTGCTTAATGTAAATTGTAGGGAAACATGTAAACTAAGACATATTCCAGTAGTAGATACATCCAGCTGGAAGAGAGTTCAGATGGAGTATGGAGCAGAGGTATGCTGTGGCCATGTTGTCAGGGAACTTAAAAGGGAAACAGAGGTGAATGCACAAAGTTTGTTCAAGAAATAATAAAATATGATGAGAATCTTTAGTAAAGTCTCATATGTTTCTAATGTTGAATCATTTTTTAAATTTATATTTTATTTATAAAAAGTTCCTTGGCTAGAAATGTATAAAAGTATGCTATCCTTCATTCAGAATGCCTTCTAGAAGACGCTTAATAAAAATGGACCAGAAAAGAAGATATGCTTATGGTCTAATATGACTTCAGCTAGATTATAGGGATGAACGGTAGTGCCTTGAGCCACTCCGATTAGCTTTTGCCATTATTCTCGAGGCAATAGGGTCAGGAATGGAGTCTACTGCCCTGCTCCTCCCACCCCCTCCCAAAACCGGGTCCCACGGGAGCAGCCCTTTTAGGAATATGATCTGTGCCTGCTTCTGTAGGTGATGCAGCTCCTGCCTCTGCAGTATTCAGAGCTAGGGAAGAGCCAAAAGCTTTTTTCACAAAATCCTTGTCATTCATCAACTGGTTCAGCATGAAAAATATCTAAGGTTCTAGTTAAGGTTTTGATATTTTACATTCCCTGAAAAAACCTTATGCATTCACCCCTTTGTTTTTCTATTAGAAACAATACAATAGAGGGGAAGGAGCGTGGACTTGACCCAATGGTGTGAAAAAATGAGGCACTGCTGCTGCCTTGGCTCTGTTAGGCCTTTCCATCTGACTTGTAGCTGAACTCTTCTGAGTGTTTTCTCCTCCATCACAATATAGGTTTTACCCACCCGGCCTTGGAGAGACCAAAGCCCTCACACAAGTCAAGAGTGTGACAGTTATCCCTAAAGTTCATGAAATCTCAGGATGCATTAATAAAGGTGTGATGTCAGAAAATCACTATCCCACTGTACTTGCCCAGATGAGAAAAAACCTAGAGTCCCAAGTGCAGATCTGGGTAACAGTTTTTAGGAAAGATGTGCAATATGAGAAGGTATCCAAAGGAAGACAAACTACCTGATGAAGAGTCTTAAGATCCTGTCACAGAAAATCAGTAGAAGAACAAGGAAGAACACAGGAGGCCTGGCTTGGAGAAGAAAGTGCTTAGAGAGCCATGAGAGCTGCCTCCAGGTATCTGAAGGGACATCACATAAGAGACTAGATTTTTTTCTCTTAGACTTGTTTTGTTTGGCTCCAAAGGGCAACACAAGGAGCAAGGTGGGAAATGTCAAAGGCAGATAGATCACCTCCAGAAAGAGATCCCACAAGGAAAACTCCAAGAAACATACTATAATCTCAAGTTAAAAATACTGCAAAATGCCAGAGAAAAACAAAAACCAATTCAAGTATCGAGGAGTCACAGTCAGGATTACAGAGTCAGGCAGCTTCTACAATAAAGGACCAGAGGGCCTGAAATACCATATTCTAGAAGACAAAGGACCTGGAATTACAACCTAGAAGTAACCGTCCAGTGAGGCTGCGCATCATCTTCAGGGGAGGAGATGAATCTTCATTGAAGTAAGGGACTTTCAATCATTTCTACTGGAAAGCTCAAAACTAAACAAAAAATTTGATCTCTAAATACAAGACTCAATCATAGAAAGGTAAACAGGAAAGAAAAAAAAAAAGATGTGTTGGATGTCTCAGGAGTTGCTGTTAATTGTTAGTCATGTTATAGATAGTATGAAGCCGATATCACCTATTTGGTTGTAAAAGATGGCTTGTAGGGTGGCAGTGTTTGCATCAGTTCGTCCAAATCATCATCTGATGAGCATAAATGATATAATCCCCACACATTCTCATCCGATGAAAAGTTGGAATAGGTTGTTTGCAGAGACACGGATGATTATAGTGAATAGGAAGATAATTAGATATTTTTTTAAAACGGTGTATGTTAGGGTTTGCATTATTTAAAAGTTAAACTGTTTATATCCCTAGATGGAAAACTGATACTTGTAACACTTGAGAACTGTATCTTTTATTAGGGCAGTTAAAGAGGGCATACATAGACAGAGGGTATGGGTATAAATTGACTCTGATGTGATATTAAAGAAAAAAGACATTAAAGGGTCATAAGAAGGAGAAAAAGAAAAGGGGAGATAAATGGGATAAATTAGATCACAAGAAGAAATATAAAAGACCTGATACATTAGAGGGAAAAGAGGGGCATGAGCATTATCTGAAACTTAACCTCATCAGTTTGGGCTCAAAGAGGAAATATCATATTCATTCAGTTGTGTACAGAAATTTCCCCTCTAAATGAATAATCAGAAAAAAGGGGAAAGAAAGGGAGGGACTGGATAAAAGGAAGGTAGAAACACTAGGAGAAAGATTTAAGAGAAGGGAGGAGGGACGATAGGAGGGCAAGCTGAGCACAGGGTTGATCAGAAACAAAACACTATTAAGGAAGAACAGGATGGAATGAGAATAAAAGTATATATAAGGGAGAAAATAAGATGGAGGGAAATACAGAACTGGTAATCATAATGTGAATGTGAATGGGATGAACTCTCCCATAAAAGAGAAGTAGATAGCAGAGTGGATCAAAAATCTGAATCCTACAATATGTTTACAAGATACACATTTGCAACAGAGAGATACATAGAGAATAATAGTAAAAGACTGGAGCAGAACTTATTATGTTTCAGCTAAGCAAAAAAAATAAAATAAAATAAAGCAAAGGTAGTAATTCTGATCTCATATAAAGCAAAAGCAAAAGCAGATCTAATTAAAAGAGATAAGGAAGGAAATGACATTTTGTTAAAGGGTACTATAAAGAATGAAGTGGTATCAATACTAAATGTACTACCAAGTGGTACAGCATCCAAATTCTTAGAGAAGAAGTTAATCAAGTTACAAGAAATAGACAGCAAAACTATAGTAGTGGGGGACCTCAAACTCTCCTCAGAATTATCTAACCACAAGAAAACAAGAAACTAGGAGGTTAACAGAATCTTAGAAACATAGATATTTTACACTTCTGAAGAAAACTGAAAACTCACACCCCATGCCAAAATAAGGTCAAAATAGTACACAATTTGGGTATAAAGGGTGATACCATAAGCAATTTAGGAGAGCAAGGGATAGAGAAGAGAGGAATGTATGGCAAAGAAATAGAGAACATTATGAAATGTAAAATGGACAACTTTGGTTATGTTAAATTAAAATGTTTTTTGCACAAATAAAATTAAAGCAGTCAAGAATAGATGGGAAACACAAAGCTGGGAGGGGAGATTTACATCTGGTGTTTCTTTAGAAGTCCAAATTTATAAGAATGCAAGTAATTCCCCAAATGATAAATGGTCAAAGGATCTGAACAATTTTCAGATGAAAAAATTAAGTCCTCTAAATCACTATTAGAGAAATGCAAATTAAAATAACTCTGAGGTACCACCTTACATCCCTCAGATTGGTTAAGAGGACAGTAAAAGATGATAAAGATTAGAGGGGATGTAGGAAAATTAGGACACTAATATATTATTGGTGGAGTTAAGAAATGATCCAAGCATTCTGGACAGCAATTTGGAACTGTGCCCAAAGGGCTATAAAATTGTGCATACTCTTTGATTCAGCAGTACCACTACTGGCTCTGTATCCCAAAGCAATCATAAAAGAGGAAAAAAGAACTAGACATATAAACATGTTTATAGTAGCGGCAAAGAATTGGAAAATGAGTAGAGGCTCATCAAGTGAGGAATGCCTAAGTTAAGCTATATCAAAATATTATTGTTCAAAAAAAATGATGAACAGGCTGATTTTTAGAAAGACATGGCAAGATTTCCATGAATTGAGGCTGAATAAAACAGGCAGAACCAGGAAAACATTGTACACACCAACAAGAAGATTGTATGATGATCAATTATGACAGACTTGGTTCTTCTTAGTGGTTCAGTGATCCAAGGCAATCCCAACAAATTTTGGATGAAAAATGCCATCAACTTCCAAAGAGAGAACTATGGAGATTCAATATAAATCAACACATACTATGTTTGCTTATTTTTTCTTTTTCTTTTATTTTTTTTTCTCTGATGGTTTTTCCCTTTTGTTCTGAATTTTCTCTCTCAACATGATTCATAAGGAAATGTTTTTAAAAACCTGAATATACATGTATAACCAAGAAAAAGTTGTTTTTTACATGTAACTGCAAAATAAAAAATTTTAAATTAAAAATATTTCTTGACTGTTAAATCATATCTGAATAGTTCCAAGAATCAATCAAAACCATTAAGAGATCTGGGGATGTCCTAAGGAAACTGTATAAAAGGAAGGAGTTATCTGAATCAGAAGAGTCCAAGGGTCTGGAAGCTGAGAAGGGGTAGCAGAATTATATGGATTGAGCCAAAAACTGATAGCCCCGAGGCAATCAGTGAAAGGAAAAAGAAAAAGTAGAACTGAGTTATGGCAGGGAAGAGAGACCTGAAGGAGAGTCATTAGCTAGACAAGCATCTCAGAGCAGAAGTCAGATACTTATGTCACCTATGGACTCACCTCCTTAAGGACAGTGGGAAGTCCTGACAAGGGATGCTTTTCCCAACTCTATAGTTAGTATAACTTCTGTTCTTATTATTCTTACTGTTCTTAGTATAACTTACTATTCCTTATCTAAACTTTCTAGTAATATGAATTTTGTTTCAATTATAAAGAGACCTTATCTTATTAACTTCTATCTTAACTAAAGATATGAGAATTCTTTAGATTTGGGTAGAGGTTGGACTCTGTGCCAAAATTCATCCATCTAGCCACCCATCTAGCTATCTAGATTTTACTTGGAGGTTTGGAATGATTGTGACTGAACTTATAATTTCATTTAAAATAATCTCCCTAAAAACAGCAGCAGGAATAAAGCTGACTTTAAAAAGTGATTCTATTTTGGCCTTAGATTTAAAATGAGCAACGTAGGGTGTTATATATTTATAATCTTATAAATAAGTAAATAAATTGATATTGCAGTTATATGACTAAACCTTTTTTATAGAGAGGGGTGAGACTACTATAGAAAGCACTGGTCTAAAAAATAAAATATAAACTCCTCAGCTTGACATTTAAGACCTTTCAACAACCTAGACTCTTAAATCAATGTTTACCTGATCTGAACCTACCTTCCCAGCTTCCTGCTCTTCAGCATATACCAGTCAATCTGCATGCTTTGAATGCATCTATAATCTTTACCTTTCAGAAGACTTCTTTCTTCAAGGAGAAGTGCTACCATCTCTATGAAGCTCCCCAAGCCCCACAAAGAGAAAGTATTCTCTTCTCATTTCAATTGTCCCAGAGCATTCTGGATTGCTCTTTTGCCCCTACCAGAGCCTAACTTCTATTATACTTAGCTATGTCTATGTTGTGGTCACCAACACACACACACACACACACAGACACACAGACAGACACATAGACAGACACAGAGACACAGAGACACAGACACACACACACACACACACACACCAGTGAAGCTGACTAAATCCCTTGAGGCCAGGGATGATGGTATTATCTCTGGATTCCTTATGATGGTGGTATTGTTTATCTCTGGATTCTGGAACTTTATTAGGCAATGAGGAAACTTTTAATTGAATCAAACCAAGATAAAGAAGACCAAAACCATTTTCTGCTTTTATTCTTTTTCATGGAGTAGAAATGTTAAAGATTGTTGAAAATACTTTCTGTTTCCAAAGAGCAGGCTAGTATGAACTATTAAAAAAAAAAAAAAGTGACCACATCTACATTCCAATAGATTGGGAGAGCAGCTGGGTCATTTGGGTGAATCTGAGCTGAATTTGTAGCTAACCACTATCCAATCTAGGACAGTCAAAGTGCATGCGCTCTACTTTTGTTTATTTGGGATAAATAAAAATTCACATAGCCACACCCAGTGTCATACGGGGATTTCTGCTCTTGGCTCTGTTGCTAATAGTTTCAATGTGCCATTACATATTGCATTACATGATCTTAGCTTTTTTAATACCATCATATTTTTGGAAATACATGAAAACTTTACAAAAGTGGAAGAGGAAGATGAGAAGGCTATACATTCTAAATTAATCTGTATCTGCTTCTAAAAGAAAACATTTCAATATCCTGACCCCAAGCTGAAAACTCACACTCAACTCACTGCCGCCATGCACTATAGGTTCAAAATAGTGTCACAGAAGAACATCTGTTATCTGATGGAGAAGTCTGGGGACCAGAGGTTCCAGAGCCACTTAGCCAGAGCCTTCTTGGCTCTCTGGTAGTGGCCATGGCAAACCCATACTGGCTGTATGAACTGCTGCGCCGGCCTCTCAGCTACAAGGCCTTTGTGCTGCCGTTCTTGATAAGCATTGCTGAACACTGGAAGAAAGTCACACTTTGAAGGCACCAAGGAAATCAGGCTAGAGTTGAGCCAGAACGCCTCAAACCCTGTATTAGCTGTACCATCTGTGCCTCTCTGTGCCTCATTTCTTCAACTCTTACATCAAGGGCCTGTCCCAGAAGATCTCACAGGACCCTCCTTGTTTAAAATTCTACAGTCCTGTGAGTCCTGATAACTTTTTTGTGGTAGCAATACCTACAAAATAAACTATGAAACTATTTGAGGAAGTGTTGACACAAGAGTGCAGAGATAAACCTGAAAACCACTGGTCTAGAGCAAGCTCATTTGGATAAGAAGACATTCAAATACTAAACCACAAAGGGTTCCTTCCACAAGAAATATGTTCACGATTCATTAAAGACACTTACCACTTGTTTTGTGGTCCTTAAAGAACCGCTGGGCCTTTCCCATCTGTCCCATAACTGAACCTTCCTATATAGGTTGTCCCCCCATCTCCCCATTGAAAGGTGATTTCCTTGAAAGCAAGACTATCGTGCTTTTCTTTTTATAATTCCAGGATTCGGCACAGTGATTTTCACACAGCAAGCATTTAATAGATGCTTTCTAATTCCTTCATTTATAACATGGCAGTGGCCACATAACATGGTATCCAACTCTATTTTTCATGAAATAGCTCACTTAACCCCAATCTGCATTGGGAAGTGGTAACCAAGGTAACATGGTGCTAGCTCCCTCTTAAGGTCCTAGAACTAATCCTGATATGGGGAGGAGGAAAAGAGAGAGAAGGACAATACAACAGTTCTACTGATCACCACTATAGCTCTGGAACCCCAACTAGTATGCTCCTTATTTATACAATTAGTCACAATGACACTATTAACACTTAAGTATGAAACATATCCTAACAGAGAAGGCAAAATCAAGAAAAATTATAAAATGTACTTAAAAGGTAAAAATCATTGAAAGATAACAGTCCACTCATTAACCTGAGTTACCCTCTCCCAGCAATGCACACAATGTCCATGTTGGAGAAAGTGGGTACAAATCTAAAGGAACCAGAAATGAGACACATGAGAAGAAAAAGCCTTCTCAGGTCTGTCCCAGCCCATCACTGAATATATCAAGTCACCCCAAGGAATATTCACTTCCTGAGAGAGCTTCTTCTGACCCTCTCCACTGTCCAGTGGCCTCAGGCCACAGAAGAAGCGCTTAGCTCATTTAATAGCCAGCCAACATTGACTAACTGCTTCATGTGCACCAGGCATTGTGCATAGTGGCACAAATCATACAAAGAAAGACAAAAGGCAAGTGCTGCTTTCAAGGAGTTCATCATTTGGTAAATAGCTATGTACAAACAAGCTGTATTATCAAAAAAAGACTGCTCCCATCCACAGGATCAAGACCTTGTACTTTATTCAGGAGGCAATGAATGTTTCTGACAGTCAAAGTGATCCCTAAAGAATGTTACTCATTAAAATAGAGCACTACTTCATTTTCATTTTATACAGAGCACATCCAGGTCTGAACAGTAAGGAGAACAGTTCAGAGTCAAGAAGACTCAAGCGAGTTTTGAATAAACCAAGAAACTATTTGGGGAAGTACTCAGTCCTTGGAGTATTATTTTTTCTCTCCTACTTGTCATAATTCCCCTAAACTGCTAGTCATTCCTTGCTGTAAACAACTTGGAAGACCTCCCTACCTAATTCCTTACCTTGAAGATTTAACCTTCTATGACACTCATAGTTCTTTTACAATCCTGCTTGGAACCAGAGCCTCCCTGGACCTCGTAGCTGGAAAGATGTCCAAGCACAGTCCTTCCTGGACAAGCCCCTCCTCATGCTTCAGCTTCACATCCCTCCTAGCCATACAGCCATCCCATGATCTGCCACACGTCACTTTTTAATATTCCTTTCCCACAAAAATGCTTCTCAGTGCCCACAGCAGCCAATAAGAACAGAAGACAGTTAAAGATCTCTATGCCACATAGAACATTTGAAATCATGAATTTCTGATCTAGATAGAAAATCCTTTAGATGAATTCTCTGATTGTTTTGTATATATATGTCTTACCTCTTTAACTAGATCATAAGCTCCCTGAAGAGGGGATTCTTAATTTGCATTCTCTAGAGCACCTGTTACATTATTAGCACCCTTACATTAGCCAGACATGGTATTCAGCAGAATTCACTGGAATAGCCATACTGAAATTTCTAAAAATAGAATTTATCAATTTTCTATTTCTATGTGGTATTCATTGTTTAAAAAAAAAAAAAACTATTGTTTGAAGAGAAAAAATAAATAAATAAATTCACATCAAAACATTTCTGACAACTGGCTATATGCTGATCCAATTTAAACGCACATTCAATTAAAAGTACAGCAAGGTACAAATAAAACTAATGCAAACAAGATTAGAAGGGAAGCAACAAACTGGGAAAACATTTTCACAGTTAAAGGTTCTGATAAAGGCCTCATTTCCAAAATATATAGAGAACTGACTCAAATTTATAAGAAATCAAGCCATTCTCCAATTGATAAATGGTCAAAGGATATGAACAGACAATTTTCAGAGGATGAGATTGAAACTATTACCATTCATATGAAAGAGTGTTCCAAATCATTATTGATCAGAGAAATGCAAATTAAGACAACTCTGAGATACCACTACACACCTGTCAGATTGGCTAAGATGACAGGAAAAAATAATGATGAATGTTGGAGGGGATGCGGGAAAACTGGGACACTAATGCATTGTTGGTGGAGTTGTGAACGAATCCAACCATTCTGGAGAGCAATCTGGAATTATGCCCAAAAAATTATCAAAATGTGCATATCCTTTGATCCAGCAGTGTTTCTATTGGGCTTATATCCCAAAGAAATACTAAAGAAGGGAAAGGGACCTGTATGTGCCAAAATGTTTGTAGCAGCCCTGTTTGTAGTGGCTAGAAACTGGAAAATGAATGGATGCCCATCAATTGGAGAATGGCTGGGTAAATTGTGGTATATGAATGTTATGGAATATTATTGTTCTGTAAGAAATGACCAGCAGGATGAATACAGAGAGGCTTGGAGAGACCTACATGAACTGATGCTAAGTGAAATGAGCAGAACCAGGAGATCATTATACACTTCGACAACGATATTGTATGAGGACATATTTTGATGGAAGTGGATTTCTTTGACAAAGAGACCTGAGTTTCAATTGATAAATGACGGACAAAAGCAGCTACACCCAAAGAAAGAACACTGGGAAACGAATGTGAACTATCTGCATTTTTGTTTTTCTTCCCGGATTATTTATACCTTCTGAATCCAATTCTCCCTACGCAACAAGAGAACTGTTCGGTTCTGCAAACATATATTGTATCTAGGATATACTGCAACATATCCAACATATAAAGGACTGCTTGCCATCTAGGGGAGGGGGTGGAGGGAGGGAGGGGAAAAAAAAATCGGAACAGAAATGAGTGTCAATATAATGTAATTATTAAATAAAAAATTAAAAAAAAAAAAAAAAAAGTACAGCAAGTGCCATTAGGGAGGTCAGCTCAATACCTCTGCCCTACATTTGTTTCACTCCTCCCACTGCTTCATAAACTGTGGTCACTCTTAAAAGGGAAGGAAATTGGGAAAGTATGTGATCTTGCACTACTTACTGCAAAGAGCAAGAGGAGTCATTAAAGGTTAACAGCAGAAAAATTTCATGTTAGCAAGACTTAATAAAAGCAAATTAACTGCACATTACTTGTGAAACCACACATTTCATCTCACCTTTTGAGCTATATTGGAGAGAGGTTCTACTTAGATAATTTTGTGACTAGATACATATATACATGTATACACACATGTATATGGACCTTCTCTGCAAAGTATGAACCACAGCAAATGACTCCACTAAATGAAACTTCAACAGGTTTTTAATAAGCACCTACTATGTGCCAGGGACTATGGTAAACCCTGGGAATAAAATGAGACACCCTAGCAAAGCGTGCAGATGAATATGAAATCCACAAACTGCATACAAAATCATTTCAGTGGCCAGCCACCAACACCTGGAGGAGCAAGAAGCCTCTGGAAGTTGAGCCTTCAGGGATATGGGCAGCAGGGAGGAGGAAGAGGAATCTAAATGAGAAGCTAAGAGGACAGCAGCTGGGACAGAGTCTTGTGTGCAGGGAAGGGCAAGCAGGCACAGGTGGTAAAGGGCTGAGGTCGTGGAGGGGAGCAATAGGCAAACATCATAGAAAGAAAGCCAGAGCCCAGCTGTGAAGGGCTTTTGATGCCAAGTGGAGAACATTGCATTTGATTCTAGAGGCAAGGAGCAGGTCACAATAAATGTCAGTTGGACCTGACTGTTTCAGTAACATCCCTTTGGCTGCTGTGTGGAAGCTAGATACAGAAAGATTACTCAGAAAACTTCTGCAACGGTACAAGCAAGAGGTGACAGGAGCCTGAAACACAGTGGTTGTGGTATGTATGAGAAGCAGGGGACAGACGGATGTGAAAGGTGTTGCAAAAATAAAGTTTCAAAAACATGTTGGTGACAGATCCATTGATACCATTGGTGGAGCCATGAATTGATCTAACCATTCTGGAAAGCAGTTTGAAACTATGTCCAAAAAGTGAATAAACTGTGCCTATCTTTTGACCGAGCTTAAGGACTGAGAAATCAGCCAGTAGAATGATGCACTTTAATTTTTAATTACTTTTGTGAGAGTAACAAATGGTCTAACATCAAACAAAACTCAAATCAAATATAAAATAATCATACAGTGTGTTGAAGGCCTGGGATTGTGTATGAGTCTGTGGGAGCAAGCAAAGAAACGGAGGCGGGACCAGCATATAAGAAGCCTCCAATCTTTTGGGAAAAACAGGTGAGGCAGCAAAAAGCAG
Organism: Antechinus flavipes; assembly: GCF_016432865.1. NCBI lineage: Eukaryota > Metazoa > Chordata > Mammalia > Dasyuromorphia > Dasyuridae > Antechinus > Antechinus flavipes. The sequence continues at coordinate 651,179,344 of NC_067399.1, forward strand.
CAGACTTAAGCAGTAGTTCAAGACAATAGCTAAAAAGTTGTGACCAGAGAATCTATAATTAAAGATTAAGTAATTAAATGCCAAATTACTGAGTTCTTTTGGATAAATTATACTTTCTGTGATTACAAAAGCCACAAGTATCTGCCAAGAAACAAGATGTTTCACAGAAAAGTTGTATCTTTCACACAAACATGACCATGTGACTACTCAGTTGTAGTGACCTCGCCCTGCAAGGCAAAGGACACACAAAATCCCAGTGTGTGCTGCAGCACGGGGTCATGGAAACCAACCCGAACCCAAACCAAGGCCCGTCGAGGAAGATGGGGGCAAGGAGGCCGGATTAAGGGAGTCCGATGAAATTCCGCAGGCACTCAGTAAACCCAGACTGGGCCCCAGGCAAGGCAGGGGAAAGACCCCATGAGGCGAGTCCTCCCTCCAGCAGGCTCGTCCCCACCACCCTCCTGCTGTCCGTGTTCATTTGTCTCATCTTATGACCTTATTTCAGTTACAGGAACAAGGGGACACTTTGCAGGCGGCCCAGTCTGCACGTCCACCATTGAGCAGGCACTGAGCCCTCCCCAGCGCCAAGCCTGGCCAAGTGTTTTCCAACTGCCGGGCTTGATCTGAACGGCTCTGGGCTTTCCACTTGTAGTGGAAGGGGACTTTTGGTTTATCTAAGGTCCTGGTTTTCCAGAGAGGGAAACCAAGGCTCTGGGGCCTGAGCTGTTCTGTCCAAGTTCAGGAGCCAGACAGAGTGAAGGCTCAAACCCAGGCTGTTTCAGTGACACCTAAGTTATAAAGTCATAGAGAAAATGCTTCCTATCCTTTACTTAAAAAAAAAAAAAAAAAGTTAAAAGAAAATCCCTGAATGAAACAGCAAGAGGCCACACACTAAAATACCTCTGGTTCCTGTTGCTGCACAAGGACTGATTCCCAAGGAGCTCTGGCTTCTGGCAAGAGGGGTTACCAGTGGGCTGCTCCAAACCCACCTCCACATGGCGGTTTTCACACAGGATGTTTACTAAGAAAGACATGGTGAGCCATTTGTCAAGGCTCCTCAAGAAGTGAAGTGTCTCAGGAAAGCCCAGAAACCCACAACCACAGGCACTGTGCTTCCTAAAACAACCCCAGGGGAACAAAATTAGCATCATTAGAGTCAGAGGATCCCAACTGAATCCCCCTTCCCACACTTCCTACTGCTGTCACCATGGGCAAGGCACCCAGATAACATCTGACACCCTCTCTTCTGCAAAATTACCAGTAAAGACTAGACAGTCTCTAAGGCACTTACTGACTCATCTGGGTCCCCTTGTGGGATAGCATGCAGAGAAGGTAGGTGGCCTAGTGGATAAAGCACCTGGCTTGGGTCAGGAGAACTCATCTGCTTGAAATCAAATCCAGCCTCAGACACTTTCTACCTGTATAACTCTGGGCAAGCACTTAAGTCTGTCTGCCTGTTTCCTCATCTGTCAAATGAGCTGGAGAAGGAAATGTCAACCACTCCAGCGTCTCTGCCAGGAAAACCCCAAATGGGATCATGAAGAGCTGAATGTGACAATAAAGGGGATATAAATAAGTTCATAAAAGGAAAGTTCTTTTTATAGCAAATGTTTTACACATACACATATGAAACTTCAATTTAAACAAGACAATCCAGAATTACAAAATCCTTTTGGAAACTGAGTCTACCTTGTGACAAGTTAGGCAATGACTAATCAAACTGAATTCACTATGAACCAGGAGTCTGATTCAAAAGTTAGGAAGAATGAGTACTAATTTTCACTAAAACTTAACAAAGCAAAATTTAAAATTACATTATGATTCAATCTCTTAAAGCCTATTCCCATCCCAAGTCTCATGTGTTCAACTTTAATGTTGCTGCTTATAGGGCTCTCACTTTGTCTTCATTTTTAAAATATTTTTAAAATAAAATAACTTAATTGTTAAATTCCTTTATGGCCTTACTTTGTTTGAGGCTAATTTCTTATGGTAGATAGGTGTGTGTGTGTGTGTGTGTGTGCAGAGACGAGAGCAAGATGGAAAACTGATGAATTTAAGATCCTTTGTCTAATAACCTCAAAGCCACTCTCCTCAAATCTTAAAAGATCATTTCTAGTAGCACAAATTTGAATCACAGAACTTCAGAATTGCAAGTGGTCTTAGAAACTGCCCAACTCCTTCATTTTCCAGATGAGGAAACTTACAGCCACAATCAAATTTATTATCACTAGCTGTATTGTCCCTCTAGAAAAAATAAGGGTGAAAAAGTTTCTTCTCCTAGATAGCATAACTAAGGACCAATTCTTATTTTATATAAACAGTTTTTTGATATACACATACTTGGAGAGGAGGAGTAATAAAAGCAAGCCCAAAAGTAATCAAAGAAATTCTGAAACAGGATACCAAGACCTGAAACCATGTGATGAGAAGCTTCTATTTTCATTTTTAACAAACAATTCCACAGGAAATTAAATTTTCATTACAGTGATAATTTTGCTAGCTACTGAGTTCTGAGCAAAAGTCCCTCTGCAGTTGATGAACTATTGCTAAATTTACATATGGAGTTTGGTAAACACAACTCAAACTTTGAATCTCTTCTTCTTTGGAGAAAAGCGCCCACAGGTTCTAAGCATCTAGTAAAGCAGCACAGAGAGAATGTTTGCTAGCACTCACAGGCCATAATCAAAACTAGAACAAAATGATAATGAAGAATAAAGAGCAAACACTTCAATAATGGCCCCACTTGTGGGCAAAGAGAGCTCTGAGGATGACCAAGCTTAGTAAAGAACCCCTGGTTCACAGCTGTCACCCCAGTAGCCAGCACTGGCAGATGCTGATCTTACTGTCACTTGGTTCGTTTTTTAAGAAACATACCATCCAGGCGACAGATGACTTTGAATAAGGAACAGATTATGAGAAAGAAGAGAAAGAAGAAATGGAAAAGATGAGTAGGTTGGACAAGAATGAGAAAGAGGGAGTTGTGGGCTCTAGCGAGAAGGTCATGGTAAGAGAAGCAAGAAATGGGGAAGGGGGTAAAGCAGAAGGGCTGAGAAAGCAAAGCAGGGATATTAAGGGGGAAATAAGGAGAGGGAAGGACATATATGACTGCTATGAAGGGGGAAATAATGGAGAGAGGCCACAGAATCACTGTGAGACCTTGGAGGCCATATGTCCCACTTCCTCATTTTGCATTTGGGGAAACTGAGGCAGAAAGGCTCCATGGCTGCCCAGAATTGCTAAGTCCAACATCCCCGCCACTACTACTCCTTAGGTGGGTTACAGAGGAGCAGAAAATGAAAAGGACGCCCAAAGATAGACAAGGAGGTCCAGGAAACGTTTCCAGACAAGGGCGCAGGACACACAAAGGAGAGGCTGCACAGCGCCAGAAGTCACCCAGAGCTTTCAATCAGGCAAGGATTTAACGGTGGGAATGAATCTGGGGAGGGGGCACTAGGGGCTACTGCAGAGAAGGAGCTCGACCTCCTTATTTAAGGAGCAAAAAACCTGAGGGACCCAAAGGGAAAAGAGGCAGTAAAAGGCAGAAGGGGGGAAGTGGGTGGGAAAAGGAACTGGAGAGGAAGAAGGGGCTGGAGAGGGGGTAGACATGGAGGGGGAAAGAAAACAGGAAAGATGAAGGGGGACTCAATTTTCCCAGGGTGCCGACTTGGGAGGGTTCTGGGGGTGCCCGTTGGGGAGGATTCTGGGGGTGCCCTTGGGGAGCGTCCCCCGTTGGGGAGGATTCTGGGGGTACCCACTGGGGAGACTCTTGGAGGGTGCCCGTTGGGGAGGGTCTGGGGGTGCCCGTTGGGGAGGATTCTGGGGGGTGCCCTTGGGGAGCATCCCCCGTTGGGGAGGATTCTGGGGGTGCCCGTTGGGGAGGATTCTGGGGGTGCCCTTGGGGAACGCCCCCGTTGGGGAGGATTCTGGGGGTGCCCGTTGGGGAGGATTCTGGGGGGGCCCTGGGGGAGCGTCCCCCGTTGGGGAGGATTCTGGGGGTACCCACTGGGGAGACTCTTGGAGGGTGCCCGTTGGGGTGGGTCTGGGGGTGCCCGTTGGGGAGGATTCTGGGGGTGCCCGTTGGGGAGGATTCTGGGGGGTGCCCTTGGGGAGCGTCCCCCGTTGGGGAGGATTCTGGGGGTGCCCGTTGGGGAGGATTCTGGGGGTGCCCGTTGGGGAGGATTCTAGGGGGTGCCCGTTGGGGAGGGTCTGGGGGTGCCCGTTGGGGAGGGTCTGGGGGTGCCCGTTGGGGAGGATTCTGGGGGTACCCACTGGGGAGACTCTTGGAGGGTGCCCGTTGGGGAGGATTCTGGGGGGTGCCCGTTGGGGAGGATTCTGGGGGGTGCCCGTTGGGGAGGATCCTGGAGGTGCCCATTGGGGGATTCCCGCGCCTACCTTGAGCACGGTGACACCGCCTCCGCTGTGCACCTGGAAGAGCGCGGCGGGGGGCTCCTCGGCGCCCCCGGTCGAGGCGGCCCCGGCTGCGCCGGGCCCGGCGGCGGATGGCTCGTCGGGGCCCTGGTAGCTGAAGCAGGCGTCGGCGATGTCCAGGTGGCCGAGGGGCAGCGCGTCCTGAGGGCTTTTGAAGTAGTAGAGGTAGCAGCGGCGCGGGTCGAACACGAACCAGCGGCTGCGGTAGCCTCGCAGGGGGCCCTTACCAGACAGCTTCTGCAGGTAGCCGCAGAGCCGCGCCGGCTCCCGGGCGGCCTCGGGGCCCCCGCCCTCTTCGGCCGCCACAGCCCCGGCCTCAGCCCCGGGCATCCCCAGGCGCCCGCAGCGCCAACGGCCCGCCCGCCGCGGCCGATCCCGGAGCCGAGCCGCCCCGCCTCCGCCTTCGTCCCCGCCCCACTCCCGACTGACAGGACGGCCGCCCGCCGCGCAAGGCAGCCTGGGATACGTAGTCCTCTCCCGAGCGGGGAGCAAGGCCGTCTGGGAAGTGTAGTCGCTCCCGCGCCCTCGGCTTTCTCTACGGACCGGCAGGCTGCTCCGCAAAGCAGCCTGGGAGTGATATCCTCTCTTTCCTACCCTCCTTCCCTTCCTTCCCTCCTTTTTTCCAGCTTCTCTTAGTCGTATGGCAGGCCGGCGGCAACGCACGGCCTCCTGGGATTTGTAGTCTCTCCTTCCTCAATCCGCTTCTCCAGCCCCTCCGCTTTCCCTGAGAGAGCAGCCGCGAGCTTTCCCTTCCATACCCCATAAAGCCTTTTGCAAAGCTCTGTGGAAGTTGTTCACGTGACAACTTGAAGCGCTTTGCAAACCTTAAAGGACTGTGGAAATAAGTTCCTGCTGTCCCTGAAAAAGTGCGCCTGATGCTTAGAGAGCTGACTGTAGGGAGGGACGGGGTCGAGTCCTGCCGCGCACACAGGCGGGTGGTCCTAAGCAAGGTCCTGCCCTCTCAGTATCTCCAAGGAACTTCGGAGCCATAAATGGCAGCTGCCAGCCTGAGTCCGCAGGGCGAGTGCCTCGCTCCGGGATCCCTAACCCGCTCTGAGCCTCAGCTTCCTCCCCGCAAGAAACAAGAGGCCTGGGAGCAGCTTGAGGGCCTGGGGGTCCCAGCCGGCATAGAGTCGGCGCCTAATAAATGCTTGTTGATTGACTGACTGAACTAGATCATCTCTAAGGTTCCTTCCTAATGAAATGGACAGTGCCTGGCACATAGTCGGCGCCTAATAAATGCTTGTTGATTGACTGACTGAACTAGATCATCTCTAAGGTTCCTTCCTAATGAAATGGACAGTGCCTGGCACATAGTCGGCGCCTAATAAATGCTTGTTGATTGACTGACTGAACTAGATCATCTCTAAGGTTCCTTCCTAATGAAATGGACAGTGCCTGGCACATAGTCGGCGCCTAATAAATGCTTGTTGATTGACTGACTGAACTAGATCATCTCTAAGGTTCTTTCCTAATGAAACGGACAGTGCCTGGCACAGAGTCGGCGCCTAATAAATGCTTGTTGATTGACTGACTGAACTAGATCATCTCTAAGGTTCCTTCCTAATGAAATGGACGGTGCCTGGCACACAGCAGGGGCTTAATAAATGTTGATTAATTGATGACTGCGTTTCTTCAGATCTATGGTAAACCTCTGCGAAGGGCAGGCTCCAGATCTAGCCAGCAGTATTCAAAGACCAAAAATCAGCCAGAATTAGAGTTAAAAGACACCTGGGAGATGAACCCAGTCCAGCCTCTTCATTTTCCCCTTGGCCAAGGGACTTCTAGAAAGGGAAAGTGTTGGAATCCTTACTAACTGCTAACTAATTAGAGTTGACCTAATCTTATAAGAAGATGTTTTGGGCAGAACCTGAAACAAGGTACTAAGTAGAACTAATCAATACAAGGCTTGTGTTTACACCTTTACTCATTGGAGATCAATGAGTTCACACCTCCCTTAAAGCTGGTAGGGCCAGAGAGCACTATGGGAGAAAACCCACAATCCCTCTCTCTCGTATCCCACAATTCCTCCCTCTTGGATAAAAGAAACAGACAGAGGCTCTCAGAGAGATTTCACCGGAATGACATGAAGACTGGCTGGAGGCTGAAGAAAGCAGAGGCAGAGGCTGAAGGACCAGACCTTTGGATTTGGCGACATTCGGAGAGAGCTCTTGGAACCAAGCAGAGACATAGGCCTCTAAGCTAACCGGGCTATATTGGAGATAATAAAAGATCTGAACTTTTATCACCTGGCTGTGTTTTGGGAAGAAGATCACTACATTTTGGCGCCCAAACAGACACCGACAAAATCCTGATTCCAGGGAAGGCACCCAGAGAGAACCTTTATAATATTTTATAGAAGAACAAGAACCCAACATTTGAACTCCAACAGGAAAGTGAGCAGCTGGAGGCCAGCTGGAGGCCAGACGGTGATCCATAAAAAGAACCCCGGTGTTTTGTATTTGGGGTGCCCGTTTCTGGGGGTGTCCTTCCAGAGCACCACCCTCTGATTTTTGACAGGAACGCATATTTCAGGTGCATTTTTTCCATGACAAACTGCCCCAGGGGGAGCACAGGAAAGGAAGGGCCTCCATGGGGACGACAGAACGGAGCATTAGGGGGCTGCCGGGTCAGCCGCAGGCCAGGACTTCCCCTTCCAGCTGGGTACTGGCTAACTAGACTTCTGGTTAAAGAAAGCCGGTGACGGCTACTCTCCACGGTTAATGCCTTTCTTTGGTCCTACCTGGGCCCGCCCGGGAGTTTGTAGTGCGACATGGTTTCCCCACAATCCCTGACTTCCTACCCTCCCTCCCACTGACCGAGTCTGCTTCCCCCGGCGCTGACCTTCCTACGTCTAATCCCAGACTATAGCCAGACCCCTGTTCCTCATGAGGCTCTTCTCTGGACACCCTGACACTTGTTCTCAGTCCTGCCACGGACACAGGCCGCTTCATATAATTCTGCAATAGAAATCTGACAACGTAGCAATTAGAAAAGGGAGAACAAGTGGACAAACAACGGCTGCTGCTTGGATAATAGCCTGTCTCTGTGTGGGACAGACGTGCACAGGGACGATGGGGAGGGGGCCAGCTGGACCAGGGGCGCAGTCTGACTCCCTTCCGAAAGTGGCCGGCTCCTCGGCGTTCGCCGGCCCCTCCCTGGTTCTCCTCTTCTTCCCAGTCTCCTTTGGTGCTTCCTCTTCCCGATCACTAGCCATGGGGGTCCCCCCTTTTCCAACCTTCCCTAGCATTGCCAAGAGTCCCCAGGTCCCTCTGCGTCAAAACCGAGCCGTTCTTGATTCCTCCCCATTTCTCACTCCTTGTATCTAATCTGCGCCAAAGCCCACCATTGCATCCTCCGCAGAAAGCTCAGCCCACAGCCATCCCACGATTACTCTGTTTTAAAATAAATTGCCTGTTTATCCTGGAGGCCTCTCGCTTAGGTAGATGTTTAGTAAGTTCTCCTTGATCTGCCTTATTGTCTGGGGATTTCAGTGGCTCCATCTCAGAGTTGGAAGGATCTCCACCCTTCCATCCTCACTCTGCCTTGGTAGAACGCCGCTGCAGGATGCGGAGGAGTGGCCGCTAGCCTCTGGTTTGGGACCCCCTTCATTACTAGGACATCGGTTCTCGCACCAATCCTGACTCTGCCATTTCTGCTCATTGCCCACTCCCCGCGCTGCTCGCCCACCCATCCGCCCCGTACTCCCCGAGCCCCTTCTCTAGGGAGCAGAGATGGAAGGAAGCGGCTCAGCCGGGGCCCCACGCCGAGGGAGAATCTGACCCGCCCTCCGCACGGCTTGCTTCCCCAGGTCTGAGTGTGCTGGCTGAGGGGGCCTGGAGCAGCACAAACCGGAAACGTACAAGCCCACCCGTAGCCCCCGCACGTCACCGAGACAACAGGAGGGGAGGAGATGCCGCTCCGCCCAGGCTGGTCACCACAGGGCCCCTCCCAGCCTCAGCCAGGCCAGTGCCCCGCGGGCCGGGCTCCCTGGGGCTCTCACCACCGAGAGCCACGGCGCTCTCAAACTCAGTCGAGCTCGGCAGAGCGGCTGGTTGGCTAGGAACACTTCAAATTAACATTATCCGGGCTATATTACATTTTTATGGAAGCATTTTCCTCATCCTGTGCTTGAAAGTTTTACAAGCAACAGGACTTGAAGTCAATCAGCCAATCAGCAAGCATTTATTGAGTGCTTGGGGTCAGGAAGATTGATCTTGAGTTCAAATTCAGCTTCAGACACTTATGAGCTGGGTGACCCTGGGCAAGCCCAACTCATCACGACCCCCTTGGGGTTTTCTTGACCAAATTATTGGAATGATCGGCCATTTCATGCTCCAGCTCATTTTACAGATGTAGAAACTGAGGTTTAACTGCAGGGTTAAGCGACATTCCCAGGATGGCACAGCTGGTAAGTGTCTGAGGCCATATTTGAACTCCTGAAGATGAGTCTTCCTGATTCCAAGCCCAGGGTCCTATCCGCCGGACCACCTACATGCCCTTTCCCCATTCCCTAGCCTCCTTCTTCACCACACCATCCTTCCTTTGAACAAGTCCGAAAGCTGAGCAGAATGCCGACTGAACATCTAAATATTACTCTGTATTACCTTTGACACTTACCCCTTATTTCTCCCGTCCAATACATCGTCGGATCCTAATAATTCTCCTCAATAATATCTTTCCTATTCTCGCTCTTCCTTTTATACTCTTTGGACTTAACAGTTCACTGTAGGAAGTAGAAAGTGCCTTAAATTTGAAGCCAGATGAGGCCCAAGTGTGATTTTCCAGTTGGATGACTTGGATCGAGCCCCTCGGTTTCCTCCTTTGTACAGTAAGGGGGCCGGGCTCGAGGATTTCCAGCGTCCCAGCCGTCGCTGACCGGCTTTGATGGTTTTCAAGCCGGAGACAGGCTCAAGCCTTCTATCACCTCGGCAGTGCCGTGGAGTCCCCCTCCCCCTGTGCTCTGGTCCCTCGTGCCTCCAAGCCCCAGACCACCCTTTTCTGTTAGCATAAAGCCCCCAAGGGAGGCTGGGAATGCCCCTACTCTATCTTTTTATGGGGAAAGGCCAATTATAAGGAAACAAGAATAGAGGAAGTAGCCAAAGTTTACTTAAATGAGGAAACTGGGGTAACAAATGTATCATAATCCAGCCCTGTGATGGGCAGCCCTCTCAGGCTTGCCTCGTTGCACCCATGCAAACAATGACTCATGTAAAGCCGAAAGATTGGGTTTTCCTAGATGCCGTTCAGGCTGAGGAGGAATGGGAGAGGGAACCGCTCCCCTTGGGCTAAACAACTCTTCTAAGCAGCCCCCCCCCCACAGGTGAGTTACTCCAGGTGGCACCCAGTGCCTTCTCAGAAAGGGGGAGCTTTTATCACAACGCAGCGGTGAATGTACTCAAAACACTTACTCCCTCTTAATGAAATATCAGCTCCTCAGCCTGCCCCGGCCACCACCAGCTTCTAACTGGGCTTTCCAGGCCTATTTAATGTGTCTTCTCACCCTTCCATACACTGATACCATTCTGCCCAGATATATCTAGGGTAGGGTGAGTGGGGATTTGCCCTAGGGTGCTAAAATTGAAGGGGGTAAAAATGAACTCTAGCAATGGCAGAATAATGAATGAATGAATGAAAAAGCATTTATTAAGCACTTACTATGTACTAGGCACTTTCCCAAGTGCTAGGAATACAAACACAAAAGAAAGATGTTCCCTGGACTCAAGAAACTTATTCCCTAATAAAACAAAGCAACATAGGAAAGGGAAGAAGGGAGTTGGAGGGATGGTGAGTGATACCTTAGACAATCAATTGATGTATCTTTTCAGAAACTGAGCAAGGTTGGAGCAGGAGGGAATTGGTATTAAGTCAATGAAAGACAATAAGATGAAGTTATCCTAGCAATTATTTCCCCTTCCTCTCAATCATTTCTTGTTTTATTTTGACATTAAGAATTACAGCAATCCAAGAAAAAAGAAATACAAAGAGGCATCCGGGTGCGGCGGGTAGATAGCAGACCTAGGATCCAGGGGAACTGCCTCTGTTGCCATCTGTGTGACTCAGGAGCTCCCAGGGCTCCTTGCAATGGCCAGGGCTCCAGGCTGTAGAGAAGGGCGCCGGCCCCTCCTGTCACTAAGGAGTTCCTTGTACTGGCCCTGAATTTTCCCTAGGAGTGACAAAGGGATTGGATGCTACTGACTCGCAGCGGGGTCATGCTGCTTCTCCCGTGTCCAGCTTGCTGGTTATGGACCTGCCCCGACACACACACTTTCAGACTTCCCTGTGCCCACCCTCGTCACTATGTCCACTGAGCCCCTGTGCAACATTGCCCTTGCCAGTCTCTCCGAAAACATGACCAATCTTCCTCCTCCTCTCCCTCCTCAAGTCAACAACTTTCTTCTCCCTCAGCCCACCCTCTCCAACGCCCAGTACCGAAGATACAAAGACAATGAAGCTCTTGCCCTCGGGGAGTTTACATTCAATGTGAGTAAATCCCTCAGAGATGAAGAAGTAGATTCAGAATAAATGCAAATGTAAAAGATAATTAAGGGAAGAAAGCTCTTGTGACAGGAGAGAGCAGGATAAATCTGTAGAAAGAAACAGCTAAAGGGGGTTTTGAAGGAAGCCGGGGCAATAAGGAGAGAATACACCAGGCAGAGGGCACAGCCTGGGCAAGGTGTGGAGAGGGGAGATTGTATTCTCTATGAGGAGCAGCTGAAAGACCAGTTGGGCTGGATTGGTTAATACCACATCAGGGTAGAATGACTTCTTGCTCAGTCGTGTCTGACTTTATTTGACCTCATGGGTATTGTCCTTTGGGTTTTCTTGGAAAAAATACTGGAATGGTTTCCCTTCCCTTCTCCAAGGTGTTCCCATTGTACAGATGAGCTCTGGGCCCCGTGCACCTCTGGCTACTGCACTTTAGACCTCACTATCTCTGGATCATTGTCTCCAAGTTCTGGAACTTAGAAATCCCTATCTCTGTCAAATAAGATAATAATTCCAAAGCACTTCGCCCAGGACCTAGGCCCTAGGCAGGGCTATGTAAATGTTAATATTATTATCACTGTTATGCTCCGGTTTTCCCCACTCTCTCACTCACTCCAAACCTATCCCTCCCCTGCTTTCCAGCTCCAAAGCCCCTCGCCTTGGTCCCAGCCTGGGGCTTCTGGCTCATTTCCTCCATTGTGGCTCCATCACAAGCCTTGCTGCCATGTTGCCTCATAGCTACAAGAACTCCTAGCCACAAAGAGTCCACGGAGCTCGAGATGAACCATCCAATCCAATCCCTTCACTTACCACTGCACCACCCAGCGACTTCCGTTGGCGCTCACTAGTCCCAACATGCAAATCCTCATTTTGGGGTAGCCCTACAATGCCCCAGTCTCTCTGTCCCACGCCAGTCCCTCTGACCCACGCCCCAGGGCTCTCCGCCCATACTGCATCGTCCCTGCTGCTCGGGAAGCCTTCTAGTCTGTCCTTATTCCCCTCAATTATCCTTCCCAGTCCCTTCTTCTCTCCTCTTCCTCCTCCAAGGAAGCTCGGACTCTGCCCTGGAAGTGCCCTGGGCTTTGGCAGAGCAGCTTTTTGGCTCCGTCTCCCCGAGATCCCACTTGCACTCTCTTTTCCTGGCCGTCTCCATGCTATGGTGTCACAGGCACACCCTCCCCTCCCAGCCGCCCTTTCCTCATCAGAACGTTAGGTCCTTCGGGACAGAGACTGTCTTGCTGGCTTGTAGCCCAGAACTTGGCACGGGGCCTGAAATCTTGCCCAAACCCCTCAAAATCCATAATCTCGGAACAGACGGCTCACTCCATGATAGAGAATTCTAGCTATCCAACATCAGTCTTCCTTGATTTCATCTCCCTCTTCCCCATCTCCTGGGTCACCAAAAAGGAGACATCTTCAGCCCTCAGGAAGCCCTTTCAAGCCCTGAATCCTGCTCCCTCCTGCCTCATCTCAGCCTTGCTCCAGCCATCCCCTTTTGGTTATAAAGCTGGCTTAGCATTGGAGAGAGTATTGACCTTTAAATCAGGAAGATACAGATCCTCATCCCAACGCCAACATTTACTGGCTTTATGGCTCTGGGCAAGTTGCCCACCTACTTCCTCATCTGTAAATTGGGAGTGCTAACAGCATTGAATCCAGGACCCTAATTTTATATTTTTATAGACCAAGAAATTGAAGCAAAGAGAGACTAACCCATAGTCTCACACAGCTAAGTCAGAATCTATGTGGGGATCTGAATATGGGTCTTCTCGACTCGAGACCCCAACTTACAAAACATTTTGCAAACTTCAAAGCGACAAATAATTGCTTGTCTTTCTTATCATCCTTTCATCTCCATCTCCTCTGACTTCTAACCATTGTCTACAAAGATACTCATTTCCCCAGTTTAAAAAATGAAGTCTTACCTTGATTTTTTTAGACCTCAGTCCTTGAAGCAAAATCAGCTCTGGTTCCATCTCTCCCCCTCAATGAATGCTAAATGTCTTGACCAAGTTATTGACATCCAGAAAACGCCTCCACTTCCCCTCTCTCCTCCCTTTCTGTGTCTCGGGGCTTCCGACCTCACCACTTACTGAAACTGTGGTCAAGGTTCACCAGTGGCTAAAGATTCTTTTTTTTAACTCTCATCCTCCTCTTCCTTTTCCTCCTCTTCATCTTCCTCCTCCTCCTCTTCCTCCAGGGGCCTTTCTAAAGTTTTGGCCATGATGGATCATAAGCTCTTCCATTCTATTTTTCCTCTTCTGTTTCAAAGATATCATTCTCTCTCTGTTTCCCCCTTTCTCTAATGGCTTTGGGTTCCTCAAGAAACATCCCATCTGTCAGCGGTGTTAACCTTCTGCGTTCTGAGGGTCCCTCTGGCAGACTCCCAGTCCGACACTAATTGTGCTACTTTTGACAAGTTACTCATCTGATCCTTCTCAGTAACATGAGAGTAGGCGTCTGGGAGCCAGAAAATCTCTTAGCTTTAAATTCAATAATTTCACAATCACAAAACTTTAGTGAAGGAGGGAGCCTTAGAAATCCTCTCATTTTATAGAAGAAGGTACCAAGGAATAGATAAATTAATTGATTTAGGCAAGGTGACAGAGGTGTGAGAAGGAGAGTTTAGATTCAAACCCAGGGCTTTTAAGTCCAAATACGGTGCTCTTTCCACTCAATCTCATAATGTTGCCTCAGTCCGACGTCCAAGGTCTCCCACTGCATCCGGGGCCATTTCTATCTGGCCACCGGACTCATATGGCTCCAGAGGAGACTTTGGTGATCTTACACAGTCTTCCCTCACTTCGATCCAATTCACTTGCATATCATGGCATCATCTTCCTGATGTCTCGGCAGTCTTCAGGAACAAAGACAAACATCAACAATATCCCATGAGGAACAGCTACTTTCCCATTTATAGGTGAACACACTGAGGGCTAATTCCTTTCCTCTCTACCCCTGCTTCTCACATTTAACAAAATTACAAAATCCCATTATTTTTGAACTGGAAGGGGTCTCAGAAGCCCACTAGCTTAATCCATGCCCAAGAAATGGTCCTCCAGCCTTTTCAGGAAGACCCCCCAATGAGAAACGGCCTACTTTCTCTCTAGGCCATTCTACTTTAGGGTGATTCGTTGTCAAAAATATCTTTCCTATATCAAGCCCCAATTTGTCCTGACACCTTTCACTGTTGTCTGCGGTTCTGTCTTCTAGAGTGATACAAAATCACTTGGATCGCTTATTCACAAGACAGCCCTTCAAAGATTTGAAAATCACTATCTCATACCCCTCTAAAGGGGGAAAGATCTTCAATGACTAAGTACATCATTTAGCATTTTTGTGCCTCAGTTTCCTGATCTGCAAAATGGAGATAACAGTAGTATTTGCCTTATTATTGAGGATCAGATGAGGTAATCTAGGAAAAGTACCACATAAGTGTTAGCTGCTGTTATTATTATCATCTATAAAGTGGAGTTGAACTAGATGCTAATGTCCTGTCTTATCCTTAATCAATGATGCTATGATCCTAGCTCCATGCCTCTAGTTACTATCTTAAATTGTGAGATGCTTGAGGGGATTGTCTTTGGCTTCCTTTTCTATTTCCAGGGCTTAGTAAAGTGCTTTGTACATAGTAGGAGATTAATAAATGTTTATTGATAGAGTGATTTTATGGCTGTCTCAGCAGCTTACCTCTTAGCTGACTTGAAGGGTGATGATGGTGCCTTTACACGTTCCCTCAACTTCCAAGACCACAGGTATTGCCATAAAAGAATATTTAGCATACCAGAGGCCTCAAAATAAGGATGACTTAATAATAACAGAATTCAGGCCTCCTTGATGACCTATGAAGGCTATTTTTTAGATGGAAACAGCTCAGCAGAGCTACAGTCTCAGAGCAAGTAGTATTTCTGACCTTCCAGGGAGATAGATGCCTCTGAATGCTTGAGTATCCCAGAATCACCTGCCCTGGAAAACTGGCACCTCACCACACTCAAGTTTCTTCTTCTCCTTTAGCTCCTAAATTTAAAGCTAAATGAACCTTAGAAGATATCTAGCCCATTTTGCAGATGAAGAAACCAAGGGTCAGGGTGATTAAATGCCTTTCCCTACAGGAAATTTATCATCAGAGGTGAAATTTGAACTTAGCTCTCTCTGACTCCTAAATGCAGTGGTTCTTAGAGGTACTAGCCAACAGAGAGAGGAGGAAGATCAGGAAATTCATCATCAGAGGTGGGATTTGAACTCAGCTCTCTCTGACTCCTAAGTGCAGTGCTCAATTCACTGTATCGTGATGGCTCTTAGAGGCTGGTCCCAACAACAGAGAGAGGAGGAAGATCAGGACCCAAGATTCTGCCTCCTTAGTCCCCTTCCTTTTCACCCAGGGCCATCTCCACTCATCTTGATTTGTCTCTGGCCACTGGAGCTCGATAGCTCTGGAGGGGAAAGTGAGGCAGGTGACTTTGCACAGCCCTCCCTCCCTTCAATCCAATTCACTCGCATGGCACGGCATGGTATCATTTTCCTTAATTCATGGTTTTCTTCGAGAATAAAGGACAAACAACAATCTTTTCATCCCCGCACTGGAGACAAACACACAGACACATTCATCCCCAGGAAGCTTTGTAAAACCCTCAATCTACCCAGACCTTTCACAAGCTAGAGAGTCTTTGACTCTGTCTCTGAAAGCAACGGACAACAAGGTTACAGCTGATAGAATTACCTAGAAGAAGCATTTCTCACTCTCCTCCACCTCCCAGATAAACGCCCCCCACTTCCACATATGGAGAGAATGAATGCTTGATGCTAGATCTGAAGCCTTCCCCAGCTACTAATGTTACAATAATGCTTTCCCCCAGATTGTCCTCTCCTCTCCTTTTCTCTCTTCTCCCTCTGAGGAGATGGGAAGCTGAGAGATAATAAGGAAAGGGTTTCCTCCCACAAGAGAAGAAAATAGAACGAAGACTGAAGGAATCACAGAAAAACAGGATAGCTTAGAAAGTTTTCTTTTGAATTTATTTTATACTTTAAAAGAAAAAAAAGACTCTACATAATAGAGTTTCATAGATTCATACGTAGTCTCCATTTTTTGTACCACACGGTGTGTTTGATTTGGCATTTGTTGAGTTCAGAATGTTGTGGTTTTTTTTTTTTTTTTTTAATGTAAAGTATCTTCTGTGTGGATTGAACCAAATATCCGCGGTCCCTCCCAGTTCTACATTCTGTAATTATGTGAAATCCCACTGAACAGGTGGCCGGTTCTCAGCTGCAGTTATGTGTGCATGTAATAATGGCTCTAGTGATGGGTATATTTCAGAATCTCAGAATGTGGGAATTAGGCAGAAAATTAGAGAGGCAACCCTGTGCAGTGAAAAGCTGGATTTAAAGTTAGGAGCCTCAGTCCAAATCCAGGCCCAGCCTGTTTCTTTATGGGGGGGAGGGACTGAATGGCTATTTTAGTAATTGTTTAGCCCAATCTCCTCATTTTATTGGGGCTCCTCCTCCTGAAGTTTGTTGGTATTTCCATAAAAGAGGCCCATATGTCTCCAAGGAATGATTCCATCATTAATGATGAAATATCACCTTTGATAGATTTGTGATGGATATCTTTCTGGGCAAGTAAATAAGAGAAGAGACTGGAACAGGTAAAACGAGGGAAGGGAAATGACTGATTCAGAGTCACACACAACATAATTAAGTCTAGAGTTGGGAAGAGCCTTCAAGGCCCTCTAGTCCAACCCACCTCATTTTACAGATGAGAAATAGAAGCTCATGAAAGTCTCACATGATGAAGACCATTATTCCTAACCAGGGCTAACTCCTCTACCGTTGAAGTGATCCCATTCCATCCCATTTGCTGATTGCTCCCCTTTTCATCCCACATTTATCACTTCTTTTCTATCTCTATCTCTCTCCTACTGGCTCCTTCCATTCTGTCTATAGACATACCTACGTCTCTCTTATTCTGAAAAAAACAACAACAATCTTTCCTTGGTCTTTTTATTCCTGATAACTATCATCCTATTTTCTTTCTGCCTTCTACAGCTAAACTCAAAAAGGCCATCTATAATCAGTGTCCTCACTTCCTCTGCTCATCCTCTTCTGACGATGTAGCTTCTAACTTTATTATTCTACCAAAAAGGCTCCTCCAAAGGTACTAGTGACCATTTGAGTGGCCAAGCCCAATGGCCTTTTCTCTTTCCTCATTCTCCTTGACTTCTCTCTGGCCTCTGACACAGCCAATCATTCTCTCACCTTTGATATTTCCTTCCCTCTCGGTTCTCGGGGCACCCCTTTTCCTGGCTCTCCTCCTCCCCATCTGACCACTCCTCTGTCTTCTTCGCTGGATCCTCCTTCAGACTGTGCTCTTTAGTAATTTCAGGTGTCCCTCAGGGTTCTGACCTGGGCCTCTTCTCTTCTCCTTCTATCTCACTTGACTTGGTGTTCTTATCAGATTCCAAGGAATTTTATTCTCCTATTTATGCTGATGATTCTCAGATCTACCTTTCTTGCCCAATTCTCTTTGCTGACCTCCGACCTTGCTTCTCCAACTATCTTTCAGATATCTTAAACCGGATATTCAGTAGGCACCTTAAATGCAATCTGTCCAAAATAGAATCTATTATCTTGACCCCTAAACTCTCCTCACCTCCTGCCTTCCCTAGCTATGACTGTAGAGGGCAACACAGGTTCTTCAGGTGTTCAATCCAAGAGTCACCATCTTTCCCTTCCTTTCCCTCTATAGCCAACCTGTTGCCAAAACCGATTGATTTTGCCTTCCTAACATCTCTCTCTCTTCTCTCCTCTGTCACCACCATTGCTCTGGGGTTTACCTTCAACATCATCATCATCATCAATCACCTCCTGCCTGGACTATTGCAATAGTCTGCTGCTGGATTTTACCTCAAATCTCCTCATTTCAGTCCATCTCCATTCACTTCTCAAAATGATGTTCCCAAGTGCAGATCTGACCATGTCACCCAATTCCCACTCAATAAACTCCTGTGGCTCCCTATTACCTCTAGGAACAAATATGAAATATTCTCTGGCATTCAAAGCCCTTCATAACCTGGTTCCCTTCTATCTTTCCAGTCTTCTTACACCTTACTCTCTTACATATATTCTTTGACCCAGTGACAGTGCCCTCCTGACTGTTTCATCACTCAATATCCGGCATTTCTCTGGCTGTTCCCCATTCCTGGAATACTTTTCTTTTTTTTCTTTTTCTTTTTTTTATTATTAAACCTTTTTATTTACAAAACATATGCATGGGTAATTTTTCAGCATCAACCCTTGCAAAATCTTCTGTTCCAACTTTTCCCCTCTTTCCCCCTTCCCCTCCTCTAGATGGCAGGTAGTTCCATACATGTTAAATATGTTAAAGCATATGTTAAATTCAATATATGCATACATATTTATATAGTTATCTTGCTGCACAAGAAAAATCAGATCTAGAAAGAATTCTGACCTCCGGAGCCAGAATTCATCTCTACACTCCCAGTTCAAGGCTGTTTCTAAATACCATGAAGCACTTTATCAAACAGGGCTCTGAAGACAAAATACAGTGAGTAGCACCCAGTATTGCCACATCTAGGCCAAGAGACACAAAGAAATCTTTCCTTGACACATGTGACATGTGCCAAACAGAAGCGTGACATCTTCTTCATCCTTCCCGCTACACGGAACGGGTAGAACTGCCGCCATGTTGACCTTCCCAAAGCATTCTTTCTCCAGTGACCTGTGGGATTTGTTTTTTAAGAGAGCAGGAACTTTCCTCTCTGGTTTCATGAGACAGGATCATCAGACACACAAATGGACCTGAGGGATGGGAGGAGGCGCAAGTCATTCCTGCTCGGCTGCCTCCCTCATCCCGGAGTTTGCCAGTAAATTCCAAAGAGCCAGGAAATAGTTCCACCCTCTATCCTTGGAGGGGAAACAACTGAACATCATTTGCCAAATTCCTATGGATTCTGGCCAAGACAGAAGGTATGGAGGTTGCCAGGACCTGTTTGTTTTCTGTGCTAGAGGAGAATTTACCTTGATTTTAGAGTCATAAAATCTCTCAATTGGAATGGGCCTTACAGGCCATTTCCCTGAACAGGCATCCTCTCTACAATTTTCCTGACAAATTGACATCTAGCCTCTAGGGTAAATACATTCAGTGAGAGGGAACTCATTACCTGTTGAGGAAACTTGTCAAATCACTCAATCAACAAGCATTCATCAAGCACCTACCACATGTCAGAAATAGTGCTAGTTCCTGGGAATACACAGAAAAAAAAAAAAAGCAAAACCATTTTTGTCCTTATGGAACTTACAATCTAGCTTGTTATACTTCTACGAAAACTCTTTCTTATTCCAAAATGTATCTTTATAATGAGCTGAAATCTACCTCCCTGAAATCTCTCTTCACCTGTCCTCTGGGACCCAGAAGAATAAGTCAAATCTTTTTTACCAAACAATCAATAAACATTTATTAAGCCCCTACGGTGTACCAGGCACTAAGCCAAAGGCTGGAGATACAAAAAGAATATAATAGACAGAACCTATCCCATGATGACACTTCAAATATTTAAATAAAAGCTAATACCCCCAGCTTATACCTTAGAATCTGGGAATCTAATCCACAAATACAAGTGGGGGTCTATACTAGTGGGGATGCTATACATCATTGCGCAGTTTAAGTGTTTTCAATAGTTCCATATTGTGTCTAGAATCAAATGCAAAAGCCTCAGTCTAGCATTGAAAATGCCCCACCGTCTGGCTCCTGCTTCTCTTCCCAGTCTTATATCATGCTCAGAAACTTCCTTACAATTCCATTTGTCCTACTCTGATTATCTTGTCCATACCTCCCACCTGTGACGTGCCCAACTGTCTCTTGGATGGGGAACTTACAGCTCTCTCCTTTTCTCTGCCTCTCACAATCCCTAGTTTGCTTTGAAGCACAGCTCAAGAGACGTCTCCTACCAGATGCCCAAGAAACCTCAGTTATACTTGGAGGAGTAGGAGATATTGCCGGTTCCTACCAATTGTACAAACCCAGGACCAGAGAGCCCCATCATGTAGGATGTTGCTCACCAGGTGGCACTCTCACATTGTTTTTAATGTCTTCTACCAACTCAGGAAAGGAGGATTTTTTTCTGGGTTTTCCAAAACTAGAGGAAAAATGCACATTTTTAGATTACTTTAGATCTACTTTAGATTAGAAAAAAACCTCTGGATACTCAAGTTACTTTTAAATTCTGCCCATTTCTTTTTTTTCTTTATTAAAGTTTTTTTTTATTATTTTTAAAAACATATGCATGGATAATTAATTCTTTGAAATTAATCCTTGCAAAACCTCATATTCCAATTTCCCCACCTTCCCCCACCCTCTTTCCTAGATGGCAAGTAGTCTAAAAATGTTACACATGGTAGAAATATGTTAAATCCAACATATGCATACTTATTTATACAATTACTTGGCTGCACAAGAAAAATAAAATCAAACCAGAAAAAAATGAGAAAGAAAATAAAATGCAAGCGAACAACAACCAAAGAGTGAGAATGCTCTGTTTTGATCCACACTCAGTTCCCACAGTCCTCTCTGTGGGTGCAGATGGCTCTCTCCATCACAAGACCATTGGAACTGACCTCAATCATCTCGTTTTTAGAAAGTCATATTCATCAAAATTGATCATCCTATAATATTGATGTTGCTGTGTACAATGATCTCCTGGTTCTGCTCACTTCACTTGTGTAAGTCTTTCCAGGCCTCTCTGAAATCCTCCTGCTGATCATTTCTTACAGAACAATAATATTCCATAACATTCATACACCATAACTTATTCAGCCATTCTCCAACTGCTCTACTCAGTTTCCAGTTTCTGGCCACTACAAAAAGTGGCTAGAACAATTTTGCACATACAAGTCCCTTTCCCTCTTTTAAGATCTCTTTGGGAAATAATCCCAGTAGAAATACTGCTGGATCAAAGGGTACCACAGTTAGATAACCCTTTGAGCATAGTTCCAAATCGCTCTGCAGAATGGTTGGATCA
This sequence comes from Antechinus flavipes, assembly GCF_016432865.1. Taxonomy (NCBI): domain Eukaryota; kingdom Metazoa; phylum Chordata; class Mammalia; order Dasyuromorphia; family Dasyuridae; genus Antechinus; species Antechinus flavipes. The sequence goes on from NC_067399.1 coordinate 651,200,295, forward strand.
GTTCACAATTCCACCAACAATGCATCAGTGTCCCAGTTTTCCCACATCCCCTCCAACATTCCTCATTATCTTTTCTTATTAGCCAATCTGAGAGGCACATCTCTCTGAATAATAATGATTTAGAGCACTCTTTAATATGATTAGAAATGGTTTTAATTTCTTCATCTGAAAATTATCTGTTCATATCTTTTGACCATTTATCAGTTGGAGAATGGCTTGAAGGAAATCTAGTGTTAAGAGAGAGGTAAGAAAGACTGGCGACGGCCCAGGATGCAGTGGATGGCCTTGGAACCTCTGATGTCTGTCCAAGCTCTCTGTGCTCCACAGTGTCTACTTCAGTCCCCTCCATGACCATTGGACCACATTGTTCTCCTCCACCCTCTCTTCGCATGTGTAGACATCCCCCTGATGCACTGACAAATCTAAGACCCTTCAGGTACTCTTAACCTGGTAGCCCCTCCTGCCGAGATTCTCGGGACGTGGCCAGTGTGTGTGCTGTAGCTTCTTGGACTCACAGGTGAGAGTTGTGTGAAAAGCAGAGACCAAAGCAGCCCAGAAAAGGGCTCAGCAGAGATGCTAATCTTCCCTGAACTCCCCCTGCAGTCTCTACCTCTCCCACTGGAGCAGAGGAAGGGCCAGACTAAGATCTCACTTTTTGGTGTTTTGTTTTGTTTTGCCAGACTCAGAAAGTTTCCTACAGAGACACCATCACGTGGCACAAAGTCTAGAACAGGAGTCTCAGCTCCCCTTCTTAATCATCTAAGCCGGATGTCACCTGAACTTTGGTTTCCTCCTTGAGGAAAGAAAAAGAGATTGTACTTAATGGTACCGAAAGTCTGTTTCAGCTCTAAAGAATATGAAGAATCCCATTATTATTTCTGTCCTGGGCAGATCCCACCTGGAACACCGATTTTAGTTCTGGGCCATACTTTAGGAAGGATATAAACTGTAAGCAAAGTGATGAGAGGGCTGGGTCCTATGAGGATGAGTTGAAGGAACAAAGGATGTTTAGCAAGACAGACTTTATAATCCTGGATTCAAATCCAAAGGTCTAATAAGTAGAAAGGGAAGTGGTTAGCCCCAAAGACTAGAACTGGGCTGGGGGAGGGATTAGCAAAGGGGCAAGTTTCTGCAGGAGGTGAGGAAAATTCTCCCTAAAAGTCTGAACTATCCCAAAGGGAATTGGCTCTCTCAGGCAAGTGGAAATGGAGCAGAGGATGCTATGGAGAGGGAGGGTTTAGCCAGGATGGTCTCTTGTTCTAACTCTGAGACATTGTGTCTCATCAAGGTGTGCAGCAAGAGCAGGTAAGGTGGACTCTCAACCTGCATCAGGCTGGGGGGCTGGGCTGTGAGCCCAGATGTGCTGAGGGATAAACTGGAAACAGAGACTCTGTTGGCTAAAGGGAGAGGCTGGGCCCAGCCCTACTTTTTCCTGGTCATTGTGACCTGAGACCCAGAAGAGAAAGAGGATGGGACCAGATTCCCAGGAGGGACTTGCAAAGCACTGGTTAACAAAAGTCAGTAGCTCATAGACCCTCAAACCTAGACAGAAGCTTAGTGGTCATCTAGACCAAAGATGTTGAATACTCCCATCCTCAGGACATCCCCAGGACACCCCTAAGTACAGCAAAACCAAATTAAGATGTAATTGGGAACTTTGTAAACAAAACAAACAAATACAATAGAACATGGATGATGTTAATATGTGGTTTTCTAAGTCAATAAGCAAACTACAATTTAAATTTGTGATCCTATGATCTTCTTCTGGAAAACGAGGTGAGGGACAGCCAGGTGGTGCTGGTCCTAGAGGAAGACCCTGTGCTTAAATGTGTCACTGTGTGACCCTGGGCAGTCACTTAACCCTGATTGCCTCCAAAAGAAACGAGGAGGTCGAATTGAATTATCTTTTTCCATCTCTAAAATTCTGCGATGTAACTAAAGCGATTGGGTCTGGATCAGGTAACTGCCCTGGCTGTCCTGCTTTCTCATTCTGCCTCTGGTCAGCCCGAGCCCGCCCTCTCTGGAATCTTCAGGTGAGCAATCTGTCCTGGCCATGGGACGACATCATTTTCCACCTGGCAGAGGCTATTTTCCTATCAAATTGGAAAGCAAACATTGCGACTCCCCCCATTCTATTTATAAGGGAAACATTTTGAGGACACAGGAAAACATTTCAGAGACCTGAGCCCAGTATAGGATCGGGGTAAAGAGGGGCGTCGAAGGCTGGATGATAGAGGGGGAGGTCTCTGGTCTGAGAGACTAGGTTGCAGCTTGCCTTCAATAGCCCAACTCCTGCCTTCACCGTGTCCTCACCCAGTAGCCTCGTGCTCAGAAAACTTTCCCTTTGAAAACCTGTTCTCAGGCTATCAGACCCAAGCCTCTCTCATGTTACAGGTGAGGAAACTGAGGACAACAGAGGGAAAGGGTCACACGGCAAATAGTAACAGAGCTGGGATGGCTTTGGACCTCCCGGTTCCAAGCCCAGTATTCTTCCTATTTTCCCACATCAATGGGCGCAGGATGAAATGAGCGAGGGAAGGAAGATCTGAGCTTCCAAGCATCTCAACTGATTTAGCAATACGTGTCCACTGCCCAGCAAAGCAGGACCGGTAACCTTCCTCGTCCTTGGCACTGGACTCCAAATACAGGGAGACAGCCATTAAAAGCAATCAAATAAGGTCGATTAATTCAAAGGAAACAATTAACTAGAACATAACATTAGGTAATCTGAATTCTACTTGGAGGAAAGATAAGGGACTTTCCAAGGGGGAGAGTGATCGGGTGCAATGTCTTGAAATCGGAAGTCTCACTTCCCCCATGCGTTTTGAACAATCAAAGGAACATGGAAACAATAACTGATTGGCCAGTATGAGGGTAGTTTTCAAATAAGACACAGGAAAAAAAAAAAAAAAACAAATAAGACATAGGGGTGACTTGAGATAAATAACTGTGAGAAAACTTGCATCAATCTTCAGGTCTGACTGGGTTTCTGGTCAGCATAACCTTGGTCCTTAGTTAAGGGTCTTTAAGGAGCAGGTAGAGGGGGTCCAGCTTCCCAGCCATGCAGGGCAAGGTTCCAACAATACAAAAAGCTCCCTCCCAATTCCCACATTAAATAAAGATTTTTCACAAGACAAATTGAACTAGACTCATATTGAATAGAAAGAGCTAGCTCCAGAATTGAGTCACAAGATGCAGCCAGTGTGGTTCTCTCAATTCCCACCAACACTTGCTGCTCAAGTTCCCTTAACGCCATCACATGACATCACATGAAAGGAAAGAGAAGGAAAAAAGGCTTCCTGGTAAGGATCCAAGAGAGAAGATGGGTGGGTTGTTGAATGTTCTTGAGGAAAGATTAAGGGATTTGGAGCCAGAGGACATGGGTTTAAATTCCATTCAATTCCTTTTCTGTGTGACTTTGAGCAAGGATCAGTTTCCTTGCCTGTAAAATGAAGATTATCATTAAATCCATGACTCTCTGTGCCACATGTCTACCACAATCAGGCTCAATACAGCCTCCAAGCTACTGCCAGACTAAATCCCCTCATCCCTAGCTTTGACTATTTCGCAACTTCTTTTTTTTTTTTTAAATTAATAGATGATTTTAATGGCAATCTTTTTTTTTTTTTTTAACAGCCTTTTATTTACAAGTTATGTGTATGGGTAACTTTACAGCATTGACAATTGCCAAACCTTTTGTTCCAATTTTTCCCCTCCTTTCCTCCATCTCCTCCTCCAGATGGCAGGATGACCAGTAGATGTTAAATATATTAAAATATAAATTAGGTACACAATAAGTATACATGGTCAAACCGTTATTTTGCTGTACAAAAAGAATCGGACTCTGTATTTCGCAACTTCATTCAAAAATGTTCATTGGCCTCCAATTATCTGTGGAACCCAATTTAAAATCATTAGGTTGGCAGTGAAAGCCTTCAGCAGCCTAATTCCAACCTAACCTTTCCAACTTTATCATTTTTCTCTTCTCTCAATCCTTTTTGCCCTGCCCACACCCGTCTCTTCATGATTTAGAATCAACCCCTCATTCGGCAGATGAGAAAATGGCAACTCAGACAAATTCAGGTTGCCCAACATCAATGGCTACTAACTATCAGAAGTAGGATCTGAACATGGGTCTTCTCAACTCCAAACTATAATCTATGCCTCTGGTTCCTACCCCTTCCCAAGGCTCTCCAGCTTCCTTGCCTTCACTCACACTATTTCTTTTTTCTGAAAATTTTTTCTTCCTTTCCTCCTTTGCCTCCTGATGTCTCACCTAGACCTAATTTCAAAGCTATTGGGTTTGGATTTAGGGGAGTGGAGGGGAAGAGAAATCCAGGGAAAGGAAAAAGTAAGTTTCTCATGATACAAGGTACTCAAGGGGAGAATGGAAGTCTCCTTGTTGGATTATTGAGGGGGCTGTTCACAGACTATCCAATTTTCTTAGAATGACTTCTCTTCCTTTTGGAAGTTTGAGATGACATCTTGGCCCAGCTCAGCGATCACCTTCACTTTTTCCTTACTTCCCTTGATGTTCTTAGTGTTTTTCTCCCTCCTTAAATTAAGCTAGTTTTACTTATATGTTTATGGGCTGCATCCCTCAGCAAAACGTTAGCTCTTTGAAGGCAGGGAGTGTTTTGTCTTTGCATCTGCAGTGCAGGGCTTGGATCGCAGTGACTGACAACACAAGTGTGGAATAATGCTTTCTCATCCATTTAGTATTGAATGGGTGTGGGGAAGGGTCACTAAAAAAATCAAAACTTATCTATAGGCTTTACAGTGAACACAAACTTCTTTCCAACACTCCTAGGAGGTAGTAGTCTGAGTTCTAATATGCCTATTTTACAGATGAAGAAACCAAGGTTCAGGGGCAGCTAGGTGGCCAGTGAATACAGCACCAGTCTTGAAGTCAGGAAGACTGGAGTTCAAATCTGGTCTCAGACACTTAACACTTCCTAGCTGTGATCCTGGGCAAGTCACTTAACCCCATTGCCTGAATGAAAGAAAGAAAGAAAGAAGAAAGGAAGGAAGGAAGAAAAGGAGAAAAGAAAGAAGGAAGGAAGGAAGGGAAGGAGGAAGGGAGGGAGGGAGGAAGGAAGGAAGGAAGGAAGGAAGGAAGGAAGGAAGGAAGGAAGGAAGGAAGAAAGAAAGAAAGAAAGAAAGAAAGAAAGAAAGAAAGAAAGAAAGAAAGAAAGAAAGAAAGAAAGAAAGAAAAAAAGAAAGAAAGAAACCAAAGTTCTGCATCAAGTAATATAATGCCTAGAATAGAGCTGGCCCTTAATAACTGAATGCCCATGGATGGATGGGGCAGAGAGACGAGAATCTAGCTTCACAATTCTTCTTCCCCTGGCCCTCCAGCAGGTCCAAAGCTACAGCTTCAGGGGCCATCACCTTCATCATTTGCATGATTTCTGAATCCTGGAAACCTGGCTGTCTTTCATCTCTCCAGGGGAGGAGAAGTTTCCATGTCCACAAAGCCCTTTATTTTCTTATGCAAAAAAAATTAGATTCCAGGTCCATAAAAACGGCCCTGGTCTTTGTATTCTACCTGAGTGGGAGGGGAAGAGGACCAGTTTCATGGAAAGGTTCAAACCTTCCCTGGCTGATATTTGAATACTCCCAGCCCAGTTTTTCCAAGCTGAGAGAACTCTAGAATTAGGGTCAAAGATGGCAGTGACCATTATCTCCCCAGCGGTCTCCATTTTGTGAATTTAAGGACATTCTGTTCATCTAGGATTAAAAACAATTGTTTCAATTTCCTCCCTTTGATGATGATGATGAAGATGGTGATGATAACTACTTGTGCTACAAACATTTAGTCAGTTTAGACAATTCAAACATACATTAGCCAAGGAATAGTAGAAGGATGTCTAAACTTTTAGAATCAGGAGACTTGTTTCTTTCAGGTTCTCAGCCTCAGTTTCCCTCTTTTCTAAATGATGATAATAGAATCTATCCCTCAGGGTTATTGTAAAGATTATATTAGATAACAGATTGTAGTGCTTTGCAATACTTAAAGCACTATGCAAAATGTTGGCTATTATTATTAGCAACATCAACTCTATCAAAGTAAATAATAATAATAATTGTGTGAGCCCTCCCAGTTTGAAGTCCTTCGAAGAAGTCTTTGCCTTTGGCTTTTTCCAACTTGCAAAACTCCTGTAAGTTCAACTAGGAGAACAAAAATCTCTTTCCCTGCTGGGAAACCCTCTCTGGAGGGTTCTGTCTCACATCTCCAGGGCAATTTAGTGATTAGCACAGGGAAGACTGAAAGGCAGGTTCCCATCTCATCTCTGATCTTTACAAGGTTTGTGAATTGCTTCTCTTCAATGGAATCTTCTCATCTGTGTAATGGGACTATTACCGTAGCCTCTCCCTCCCCAGATTGTTGTCAGCACCAATGAGATGCCCATCAAGCATGTGGCCATTTTCAAGCCAATCTATACATGTGATTCCTTATAGTCAGACATCTTTAGCTACAGTGTCATTGCCCCCCCTAGATCCTATCTTCCTCCCCTCTGCCAGATATCTCAGACCATGTAATGGATTGCTTTGGGAGGTAGTGAGTGTCACATCTCTGAAGGTGTTCAAGGGAAATCTTATGAACATTTGTGGGAAATATTAAGAAAATTCTTGTTTCAGGTAGTTTTATAAATAAGATGATCTCTAAGCCCCTTCGAGATCGAAGATTCTGTAATTTTATAGGAATAGTTGGCAAATTCACAAATCAGGGCACGGTGGTAGTGGTGAAAAGAAATTATACTTAGATTATTAAAATATTTGCATTTTTCTCAAGGCTACTCATCTCATAAATTAAAGGTTTTTCTCTGTTGATTAGCACTGCACTACCGGGGTACCCTAATGAAGGAAGTTACAAAGGGGAGGCAAATTTATAGTTGATGTTAAAAAAAAAAAACTTTCTAAGAATGAGATGAAGAAATCAATGAGCATTTTGCAAATTTAATTTTTTTTAGTTAACAAAAATCCATTTCACTCCTTTTACATCTTCCCAGGATGGGGGAACGGGGTAGAGCAAAACCTTTGTAATAATATGCATAAACACAACAAAGTTTTATCATATATAAAACATATATGTGTATATATATATATATAATAAAATCACTATTGATCAGAGAAATGCAAATTAAGACAACTCTGAGATACCACTACACACCTGTCAGATTGGCTAGAATGACAGGGAAAGATAATGTGGAATGTTGGAGGGGATGTGGGAAAACTGGGACACTGATGGTGGAGTTGTGAACTGATCCAACCATTCTGGAGAGCAATTTGAAACTATGCTCAAAAAGTTATCAAGCTGTGCATACCCTTTGATCCAGCTGTGTTTCTATTGGGCTTATACCCCAAAGAGATACTAAAGAAAGGAAAGGGACTGTATGTGTCAAAATGTTTGTGGCAGCCCTGTTTGTAGTGGCTAGAAGCTGGAAAATGAATGGATGCCCATCAATTGGAGAATGGTTGAGTAAATTGTGCTATATGAATTATGGAATATTATTGTTCTGTAAGGAATGACCAGCAGGATGAATACAGAGAGCACTGGCGAGACTTACATGAATTGATGCTGAGTGAAATGAGCAGAACCAGGAGATCATTATATACCTCAACAACGATACTGTATGAGGATATATTCTGATGGAAGTGAATTTCTTTGACAAAGAGAAGATCTAACTCAGTTTCAATTGATCAATGATGGACAGAAGCAGCTACACCCAGAGAAGGAACTCTGGGAAACATTTTTGTTTTTCTTCCCAGGTTATTAATACCTTCTGAATCCAATTCTCCCTGTGCAACAAGAGAACTGTTCGGTTCTGCAAACATATATTGTATCTAGGATATACTGAGACATATTTAACATGTATAGGACTGCTTGCCATCTGGGGGAGGGGAAGAAAGGAGGGAGGGGGAAAATCGGAACAGAAGCGAGTGCAAGGGATAATGTTGTAAAAAGTTACTCAGGCATGGATTCTGTCAATAAAAAGTTATAATTATTTTTAAAAATCATATATAATACATAACATACACATGTTATATATCTATTTAATGTATCATTTATATTAAATCCATTCCCCTTTTGTCAGAAAGATAACATGCTTTATCATTAATCTGAAATTTGTGTCAGTTATCGCATTGACCAGAGTTGTTAAGTTTTTCAGAATTGTTTATCTTTCTAATGCTGTCAGGGCAGCTGGATAGAGCACCGGTCTTGGAATCGAGAGGAGTTGGGTTCAAATGTGACCTGGCTACATGACCTGGCCAAGGTGCTTAAGCTGCATCATCCAATAATGTGATTACCGTACTAATTGCTTTCCTGGTTCTGCTTGCTCCAACGAGCATTTAATAATGACAATAGCTATCATCTATCTATATATATCATAGATATCTAATATCTGTATAATAGTGCCTGCTACACTCCAGGCGCTGTACTTTGTAAATGTTCTCTCATTGGACCTCACAAGGTAAGTGTGCTCTTATTATCCCCCGCATCTGACAGATGAAGAAACGAAGGCAGAGTCAAATGACTTGCCCAAAGAGACACAGTTAGTATCTGGGCGAGAACTCGGGTCTTCTGGACATGGGGCCATCCGCTGCCCCATTTATTAAGTGCTTCTGTTCCTGCAGCTCTGCTTGGGTTTGGGGACAAATCTAACAGACCCTCGAAGCAAGGCGCGCACGTTCTATTGGGAGAAACAGCAACTAGATCCCTGAATGGCTAAAGGCAGAGAGGGTGGGTTCCACCCCATTGGAGGGCTTCAAAAGCAAAGGCTGGGCTATTTTTCCGGTTATGGCCACAGGATTCCCCTGTGGCCAAGACCTCTTTTTGTGTTATTCCTTTCTCCAGCTCATTTTACAGATGAGGAAACTGAGGCAAGCAGGATTTCAGTGACTTACCCAGAGTCTCATACCTAGTAGATATCCGAAGCTGGATTTGAACTCTAGGCTTCCTGGCTGCAAGCTGTTCCTCTAGCCACTCGGTGCATTACGGCGCCACCTAGTGACCTCATTAGCTGATCAGGATCAGATTTTTTTTTTTTTTTAATTTTAAGTTTTTATCTTTCCATCTGTCTTTACGCTTCACTCCTCCTAGATCTATTTTTGGGGACTTGGTGATGCAGAATTGTCAAGCCTGTTTCTACATTAATTAATCTTATTGAAATGTACTTTTTCCCTCTTTATTTCATATTTTTGGTTCTCTGGGTAGGAGAAGGGGAAAGATATACAAATAAAAGTGATATAAAAACAACAAAAAAATAATTTTTTTGCAGAGAAACTTTTTTCTTTTTTATGAAGAATTACTGTCCCTATGTATAGAAGAATTGCATATGTTTAACATATTGGATTGCTTGATGTCTAGGAGAAGGGAGGGAGAAAAATTTGAAACACAGTTTTGTAAGGACGAATGTTGAAAACTATCTTTACTTGTATTTTGAAATTTAAAAACTATTATTAAAAATAAAAAAATAAGTCATTGTCCCCATTGTACAGATGAGGAAAACTGAGGCTGAGCAAAGTAAAATGACTTGATATGGGGTACAAACCTAGTAAGTATTAGTTAAGATTTCCACCTGGGTCTTATGCTCTTTTTAATGGACAATATTTCCTTTCATAGGTTTAGTCTCAATGAGGAGTGAGGAAATTACCCAATCCCTTCACCTGATCTGACTTTTCCAACCTCTGCCCATCATCAGAGTGGAAACAGGTCAATGGTCTTGGTATCAATAAGGGCTTGTGTTCTCTGCCAGTTATAGCCGGAAAGGAAGTCGGGATTAAGCAAATGAGCTCTGCTTTAGGATATAGAGAGCTTGGGGATGGGACGGAAAAGTAGACCTGGGGATTCTTTCTCATCAACCATTCCCCTTCAGATGTCCCAGGGCTCGGGGAGACCAGATGGAGGACAGGATGAGGACTTCAGGGCCAGGAAAGGGGGCGATCTCCACGGACAGAGAAAGCCAGGGCATGGACATGCTCAAAGACATTGCCATCCAGTGGTTTATGGAGACCCAGGCACCCCTCATATTGCAAAATGGCACTTTACCCGAGTGGTTCCATGGATTCATCACAAGAAAGTAAGCTTGGCTCTTCTGGCTGGGGTGGGAGATGGGCTTGTTGCTAGGGTTACACAAGGGTGGCAGGTGGTGACCAAAGTGTGGTTTTTTTTGCCTTATTTATATTGTACAATATTGTCCACATTATATTGTTATTATTATGATACATTATATTATTATGATAACAATCTGGCATATATTATTTATATTGTCGGGGATATAGGGCCTGAAGGACCGGGCAGGTGGTCTGGGACAGGTGAAAGGGAGAGCGACGGATTTGTTGGCAGAAGTTCTAGCTAAATATCCTGGCTCAGCTTCTGTTAGGGAAGTCCTTCCTCTGTGTCATCTGTGAAAAGAGGAGAGGGCAGCTGATTTCTGTATCTCCCAAACTGCCTCTGGCTTGGCTTAAAACAAGCAGGGATTGGGGAAAGATAGGGAAAGGACAGTAATGTATTGGTCATCCTTTGGACAAACGGAAGGGTGGTAAAAAGCGTTTGTGTTTATGTTGGGAAAGGACTGCTAAAATGGTGAGAGCAGGGAGGGGTTTTCCCAGAAACCAGCTGCCCCAGAGCAGAGCCCCTCTCTGAGCTTGCTGTTCCTGCCCAAAAGAGGGTGGGGGAAGGAGAGCTTTGGGCTCAAAGCACTGGCTTGACCATTTACAAACTGTGTGATCTTGGACAAATAACTTAAGCCTCTCTGGGCTAAAATTAGGACGCTATCCTAGAAAAAATAATAGGTTCTTAATTTGGGGTCTATGAACTTTTAAAATATGTGTTAATAACTATATTTCAAAGGAATTCATGTTCTTATCCTATATGTTTTATTTGATTAATTAAACAACTTTATTTTAGAAAAGTTTTTATAGATTTAAGCAGAGTGGCAAAGGGTTCCACGATGCCAATCTTGGGGTCCTTTGTTCTAGATTGTGATTCTTTATGATTACATAGAATTTGATGGGTCACCACCAAGCCATCATCCATGGGAAGTGAATCCCGGGCATTGTAGAGATTGTCTAATGTAGGAAGGCACTGAATGGCTGGAAGGAGGGTAAACAAAAGAATCAATCAATCAAGATTGCTGATAGTATCATGGGTCTACAGCTAGAAGGGGTCACCTAGAGCAACCCCCTCTTCATTTTAGAGAGGAGGAGACTCTGGGCAAGTGACTTACTCAAAATAGGTAAGTGACAAACCAGCATTGGAATCTAAGTCTCTGAGCAACAAACTCAATGCTCTATCCACTCTACCACATTATTTGACACAATTTCTTTTTTTCCCCTGAGGCAGCTGGGGTTAAATGACTTGCCCAGGGTCATACAGCTAGGAATGTTAAGTGTCTGAGGTCGGATTTGAACTCAAATCCTCCTGACTTCAGGGCTGGTGCTCTACCCACTGAGCCACCTAGCTGCCCCTATTTGACACAATTTCAAAATCTATAAGATCATCAGACTATTTCACCATTTATCCCACTTTTGGCATTTTATAGGGACAGCTGTATGTCATGAGTCGGGAAAGACAGGAGCGCCAAAGATGGTGGAAGAGATTGGGTGGGATCCTTGAAGGAATATCATGCATCAGTTGCAATAATTCCATAACTCCCTACTCAGCCTTTAACTGGTCTAACTTGGAATATACCAACAAGTATTTGCAAACTCGTTAGCATCGTATTAAAACAGGGATCTAAAGGCTTATGACCAGCTGTTAAATTTTCAGTGGGACCATTTACAGCTCAGAAATTGGCAAATGAAACAAATCAGGGCTTGGTTTAAGATGTAAGAAAAGACAGAGAAAGTATTAATAATGAAAATTAAATTTAAAAGTCCTGAGGACATTGATTTTCTCTGAAGAATTAGTTGTTAAGTGTTTATCAGCACATCCCTGCCTACGGGATCTGTTTACAGCCTCCAGCCACCCTGAGCATAGAGTGCCCTCCTTTGTCCTTGTCTAGCTAAAATAATCGAATTTTAAAAAAATTTTTTGTTATGAGAAACAAAGATTGAAATCGATATAGGCTATAAAATCAAACCAATGTGAAACTGGCTTTGAGACCTCAAGTCAGTCTCTCCATGACTCCTAAGTTTTATTCTGCTTTAAGGCTCTACATTTACCTCTGCCCCAACTCTAGCCATCCTCAAGCCCAGAGATAAACTGACCTCGGCCTCTGATCATATAACAGGCAGAAATGTCAATCCTGGCCTCCGTGGCCCAAATTGTAGCAACAGATTTACCCTCTGGCCACAGTGAAGCTCTTACCTCATCCTGAGTCTCCCTGAGACGTTCTCCTACGGATGAACGGTGTGAGAAGCTTTGGGCCCCTTGTCTCCTCTGCTGGAGAAGGAGCTGGAGGCAAAGCACCAGAAATGGGGACTTGGGACACCGGCGTCCACATCCGTATTCATGGAGGGCATCCCTGGGAGAACCGAGAAGCAGCTGGACATGCTCAGTTATCCAGCAGGAGTGAATGCTCAACGGGAAACACAAGTAAAGGATGATTTGAAATCCTGGAGGGGGATTCATGAGTTGATTGGAAGTGAAGAGGTGGTGGTGGGAGCTTCAGGTTCAAAGGCATTTATTTCTTCCCACCAGACAAGCGGAAGAACTACTTAGAGACAAACCCCTTGGCTGCTTTCTCATCAGGCTGAGTGACAAGGCCATGGGCTACATCCTTTCCTACAGGTAAGTCCTGGACTCTGGTGGGCTCTGGCTTCCTGGGGGAACTTTTCTGGTCTCTACATGCTGATCTACAGAATCTTAGTATCTGTTTTCTCTTCTGTAAAATGGATCACTTGCTTCCTTCCAGATACAGTTCAAGTGCTCTATACCCAATTTTTGATGGGTTTTTTGGTACATAACTATTATTTACTTATTCCCAGCTGAATTTTTTTTTCCTCCAGTAGATTATAAGCTTCCTGAGGGCAGGGACTTATATTTTTGTTCTTGCATCACCAGCCCATAAAATAATACTGACCCATCCTTGGCACTTGATCAATACTTGATGGATGAATGAATAAAATGTCTGGAATATTTCAAAGGTTTTCTCTGACCACGAGACTCTGTGACTTGTTGATTTTCAGAGGATATAACCGTTGCCGCCACTTTGTGATCAGCCAGCTTCAGAACCGGAGGTACCTCATCTCTGGGGACACCTGCAACCACGCCACACTCACCGACCTCATCAACTATTACCAGGGAGCAAAGATAGAACCCTTTGGGGAGACCCTCACCACCGCCTGCCCTCGGGTATGCTGGGGCTCACACTCAATGCATCACGTACTGCGTGGGCTTAGGGGGCGATGTCCTGAGATGTTTGCTGGGAAGATACAAGGTAGAGGAGGCAAAATTCTGCTTTCAGGGAGCTTAGAGAATAACCGAGGAGAGAAGACACAGATTTAAGTCACTGGAAAATGAGGAATAAGATAAGCACAGAGGGGAGATAAAATCTAGCTGGGGTATATAATAGGGTGGGGCTGGTGTTAGGGAGCAGACGGCATCTGAGTTGGAAGGAAATAAGGAAAGCAGGGGATTTCACCTGGGGTCAAGGGAAGGATATTTTTTCTAGGATTTTGGAGCCTAGAGAAAGGGACAAGGTTATGGAAATGGGAAAGCATAAAACTGGAATGGGAATAGAAGCCAGCCTGGATAGAATGTAGGGAGAATTGGGGAAGAAGATCAATCTGAGAGGCTGAAACCCAAGGTGGAATTCATATTCCAGGGTCAGGGCAATTGGAAGCCTCAGAAGTTACTGCCCAGATCTGTCTGATACACTCCCCCTTCTCCTGCAGGGGCACTAAGTCAGAGAGTGGGGACCTGCAGCCTAGCCCATTATGCTAGGTTCCCTTCCCCCAAGGGTGCCTCCCCTCCTTGGCTCTTAGGGGCAGACGCTGCAATAATTCAGTGAGTTTATACAGCACCTAAATCTCTGATGTGGGGGAAACATAAATCAGGTCTGAGTTTCGACTCTGTAACTGACCATCTGCGGGACCCACACAAGTCAATCAACCTCTCATTAAATCTCAACATCCTTATCTGTTAAATGGGGGGCTTCTATCTCATTCTCATGGATAATCCTATTTCATGGAGCTGTTTTTAGGATCAAGCAGCATGTCAAAAAAATAAGCAAGTATTCATTTTTACACAATTTACACAAAGTCCTTTTCTTCACATACATATGTGTAAGATAAGATGAATTTTCCCTCTGTTGTCACACCTTGGTCTAACAAAATACTATGAGACAATAGAGGCCAAATACTATTATTCCCACTTATAGACATGAAAACTGAGAATCAGGGAAATCAAAAATAATAGTGAGATTCTATATTATGCCATAAGGTTTACAAAGCACTTTACATAGTATTTGACCCTCACAAAACCCCGTGAAGTAGGTGCTATTGTGGGTCCCCATTTTACAGATAAGGAAAATTGATGAGAAGTTAATAGAGTTGGTAAATATCTGACTCAAACTCAGATCTTCCCAATATCTTGCCAGCACCTCTCCACTGTGTCACCCAGTTACCATAAGGCTGGGGAGTGACAGAAACAAGGTCCTTTGGCTCCCAGAATTTTTTTCCCTCCACTTGGAAAGACTTTCCTATTCTACCCAGTCCAACTTTGGGCTGGATCGAGAGGTGCTCAAAAGTGATGTCCTTCCCTCTGCCACAGCTCCAGGAGAACAGCTTGTATGACGCCATATCCCTGAACCTCCTGCTGGTTCCCCAGCCTGAATCAACCAGTCCCTCAAGGAGAAGCAAGAATTGGGGGACTTAGAAAATCCGGCTAAAGGCAGGGACTCCGAGGCCAGCCCCACTCCAAAGCCCAAGACTTCCTTTGTCCACTTAAAAAAATCCCCGGAAGAAGACCCTTGGAAAGTCTCAGCAGAGGACAGTGATGTAAGTATTCCCTCAAAGAGCGGCAGTGGGGTGTGATGGGCGCTGCCATTTATTGGCTGTGTGACCATGATGTAAGCTCTCCAGACCCCCATTTCCTCTTTTGTTAGGAGAAAGTTAGACCAGAAGATCTCTACATCCCTTTTAACCTCTAAATGCTCAGGTGCTATACCACAGGGAAGTTAAAGGATCAAATGAAACCATTATTTAGAAACGTTATCTAGTCCTCTTGTTTTCAGAAAAGGAAATGGAGTCCCAGAGAGATTAAGCAATTTGTTTAAAGTCTCACACAGAGCCAGGACTAGAAACCTGTCTGATCTCTCAGCCCAGTGCCTCTTGGGCAGGTTAAGGACCATCTTCCTCCCTTTTTCTCTTGCTAGAAATGAGATCTTTCCCAGCTTTAAATCCACTTCCAGGATTAGAAATTGTGCGTCCAGGAGTAATGATCAATCAATCAGTGAGCACTAATTGAGTACCTACTATGTTCCGAGAATAGTGCTAGGATCTGGGGAGAAGAATATGACATCGAATTAGGATCATTGGACTAAAGAATCCTAAAGCTGGGCAGAGTCTTTGTAACTTACTGTCCACAGACAAGGAGTCCTGGAGAGACTTCAGGGGATTTATAAACTTAGTTGGGGGGAAAAGTGACATTTATTTTGACTCACTTTTGTAATTTATGTTATATGTTTTAAAACATTATTCTAAGAAGGGGTCCTTTCTCCACCAGAGGGGTTCAGTGTCCACAAAAGGTTAAGAACTCCTGCTTTAGGCCAATAGACTCGTTTTACAAGTGGGGAAATTGAGGTAGGGATGAATGGAAAAACTTACAGGAGATCACACAGTGGATGGTAGAGTCTGACCAGTCAAGGAACCAATCAATTAATTAGTTAAGCTTATTAGAGTGCCTCCTGTGCTCAGGCACAGTGTTAGGTGTTGGTCATATAAAGATTAGAGATTGAAATGGGTCTTTGCCCTCCAGGAGCTTACATTCTATTAGTTTGATTGGATCTGAAATATGGGGGATTTTAAATGTGGTTTGACGGGTGGGTTTTGAGCATGTTTCGCTCAAGCCTCTCCCCTTCCTCAGCTCCAAGAAGAAGCGCCTCCTCTGCCTGAGAGAAGTTCTTCCCTTCTGACGGAATCCTTCAGTGACAGGCACTTGGGAAACATCGTATATGCAGAGCTGAAGAAAATGAATCACAACCAGCAGAGCCTGAGCATGGAGGCAGCAGGAATTTCCCATCAGACCCCTTCCCCTGGCAGAGAGCACCAGAGAAAGCCCAGCAGTCTAAGTGGAGGAGAGCCGGCTCCAAAAATCAGGGATGCTCCCCTCCCTCCTTCCCCAAAAGCTACCAAGCTCCTGGAGATGAACTTGGATCCCAATAAGAAATCTCCCACTGTTCCCCATCGCCATGCACTGGAGCCCAACTCCCCTGTGCCCATCTTGACCTCTCTTGGAGACAGGTCTGCCATGGCAAGCTCCCCACCTCATCAGGCTTCTCCCAAGGCTCGGTGCTCCCCTGAATCCAAAGAGAGCGCCCAGGGATTTGCCATCCATACTGTTCCTCAGTCCTTGAGAGACTCATGGCCCAATAAGCCCAGGGAACCCAGCTCTCCAAATACCCACGAACTCCTGCCCAAGGGGAACAGCTCCTATTCTCGGGAAGATCAGACTGCGGCCTCAGAGACCCATGGCTACGAGCCTATCCCCGCTAGGCTGCCCAAGCCAGCCTTTCTCCCACTTAGAGCAACCTATAATCAGCCGGAGGGCCCCGGAGGCTGGGTGGTTAATGCTTATGAGAAGATTCCAGGAAGTCACACAGAGGCCACGTCTTTTTTGCCAAGTAACCCCTATGAGCAGATCCCCTTGAAAGTCCAGGAGACCAAGCAGTCACATAAGGTACATAAGGTATGGCGCATCCCAGGGGACCTGGACATTTTATCCCCATTGCTCTGGGATCTTGGGCTAGGAATTTCCCTTCTCAGATACTCCATTTCCTTCTCCATTAAATGAGCAAAATAATACTGCACAACTGTGAGGGAAGAGCTTTATGAGCTTGAAACATGAATCATTGCCTTTAGGTCATAGATTTAGAGCTAAAATCCAACCCCTTCATTTACAGATGAGGAAATCAAGGATTATTAAAGTTGAAGTGACAACCTCTTCTTCAAAGCCAATTGGCTGGGGAGTGAGGTTGGACTATATAATTTCTAAGGTAGCTTCCAGCTTTTAATCGATGATCCTAAGCATCAGAAATAGAACTTGAACCCAGATCTTCTCATTCCAAATTCATTGTGCTGTCCACCGTAATCCCTCAAGGAAAATTTACCTCAGTCCTGATTCTTAGCCAACTTGTGAATTGTGTGAAAAAATATTTGCCTTTGCCCAGCTTCAAGCACCTACCTGGTGGTTTTTATGATTGATCTTTGGAAGCAGAAAGGAACCCTGGAGAATACCTAGTCTAATCTCCCACTTAGTGTGTAATCTTATGGATAACCTCTCCGATGGGGGCTCATCCTTCCTCTGCATGCACAGTTATAGTAATAAAAAGCTTGCTTTTGCCTAAAGTACCCCGTCCCAAAGATCAATAGTTCTGATGGTTAAAAAAGCCTTCCTAATGCTGAGTGAAATCTGGTTTCCTATGATTTCCTGCATCATTCTGAGCTCTGCCCTCTGAGACCCCCATAGAATGTCTGATCGCCTCTTTCTGCCATTTGACAGTTCCTAATATGAGCATCTAAAGTTGTTCAGTCAGCCAACACACACTTATTAAGTACCTACTATATGCAGGTACTTGCTAAATGCTATTGATACGAGGAAAGGCAAAAACATAGCGTCTGCCCTCAAGGAACTCACAGTCTAATGCAAGGGAGACAATGTGCAATAACTATGATCATAGAAGACATAGAGAGGAAATATGGAAGACAGTCTTAGAGAGAAGACATGGCAATGAAGTGGGGGTGAGAAAGGGAGGCTGGGAAAGGTCTCTAAAAGGAAGCCAAGAGGTCAAGGGAAAGGGGAGAGTGTTCCCCTCCTGAGTTAAGCCCAGATTTGAGCTTTCTCTGCCTCACATACTCTGGATGTGACTCTGTGTCCTTTCTGGATTTGTTTTTCCATTTGTAACATGAAGGGCTCTGACTTGATGCGTTCCTATGACATGTGCCGAGCACATGGTAGGCACACAATAAATCCTTGTTGATCAATTATATAATTTCTAAAATCCCTTCCAACTCTGATTTCCCATGAATCTCTCAATACTTGAGCAGCTGTGATTACTGACTCTCTCATTCCTTCCTCTCTTCTCCCTACTTCTGGCTCACTCCCTTTTTCCTCTTCTCCATCTTCCAGGTTGAAAAACACAAGAGGTTCTTCTTCATGGACCGGAAGAATAAGCAGTGATGAGCCAGAACCTGCTGGCTGTTTCAGCAGCAAAGAGCTCAGAGGAGAGAAGCCTGGGGTTTGAGGAAAGTTCCCAGGGTCAACAGCTGACCAAGGGGCTTGGGTCACTCAGGATCCAGTCAACTGCAGAACTTGTAATCCCAGACTCCTGGGCCCAGCATAGACACAAAAACTGAAAACAAGAGCTTAAAAATAAAACCTGAGGGACCTAAGCTCGAGGCCTTGGACTTTGTAGGAGAAATGAACCTGTAAAGGAGAGTCTTAGAAGATCAGAGCTGCTGAGATACCACTACACACCTGTCAGATTGGCTGGAATGACAGGGAAAGATAATGCAGAATGTTGGATGGGATGCGGGAAAACTGGGACACTGATATGTTGTTGGTGGAACTGTGAATACATCCAGCCATTCTGGAGAGCAATTTGGAATTATGCTCAAAAAGTTATCAAACTGTGCATACCCTTTGGCCCACCAGTGTTACTACTGGGCTTATATCCCAAAGAGATCTTAAAGAAGGGAAAGGGATCTATATGTGCAAGAATGTGTGTGGCAGCCCTCTTTGTAGTGGCAAGAAACTGGAAAATGAAAGGATGCCCATCAATTGGAGAATGGCTAAATAAACTGTGGTACATGAATATTATGGAATATTATTGTTCGGTAAGAAATGACCAACAGGATGATTTTAGAGAGGCCTGGAGAGACTGACATGAGCTGATGCTGAGTGAAATGAGCAGGTCAGGAGATCATTATATACTTCAACAACAAGACTATATGATGATCAATTCTGATGGACGTGGCCACCTTCAGCAATGAGATGAACCAAATCAGTTCCAATGGAGCAGTAAAGAACTGAACCAGCTACACCTAGCAAAAGAACTCTGGGAGATGACTATGAACCACTACATAGAATTCCCAATCTCTCTATTTTTTTCTGCCTGCATTTTTGATTTCCTTCACAGGCTAATTGTACACTATTTCATAATCTGATCCTTTTTGTACAGTAAAATAACTGTTTGGACATGTATGCATATATTGTATTTAACTTATACTTTAACATATTTAACATGTAATGATCAACCTGCCATCTGGGGAAGGAGGTGGAGGGAAAGAGGGGAAAAATTGGAACAAAAGGTTCAGCAATTGTCAATGCTGTAAAATTACCCATGCATATAACTTGTAAATAAAAAGCTATAATAATAATAATAATAATAAAAAGATCAGAGCAGGATGAGCCTTCACAGGTCACTAAATTAAGTTGCTTCATTTTATAGATGAAAGAATCAAGGCCCAGAGAAGGGAAGTGGCTTACTCAGCATCACACAGCAAAACCAGGGCAGAGTGGAATCTGGACTGCTTCTTGCCTCCTAGGCCAATGACTCCATCATTCAGTGCTTTCACTCAGTTCTTCCTCATTTGTATGTCTCTAGCAAAATCTCCTATGGAGCAAGGGGCCAGTAAGGCGGGAAGGAGGGAATAAGCATTTATTAAGTACTTACTATAGGCCTGGCATTGTACTAAACACTTTATAAACATATCTCATTTGATAGCAAAGAAATAGTAAAAAAAAAAAAAAAACAGTTTGCTCTATTTTAAAGAAATGCTTTATCAATATTCTTCAAAATACACGCATACATTGCCACCACTTTCCAAAGCCTATCCTCTCCTCAACAGAACTCTCCCTTCTTAATAAAACCCAGATTTAAGCAAAACAAAGTAATACATTTCCAACAATGCATGTTTCATTGGGCATTTCCTCTCCATGAAGAAGTAAAACTCTTTTAATCCTAATTTCAATACTGCCTAAAAACTTGGTTCTCTATTAAATTGGAGAGTATCATATAGAAAACGCAAAATGGCTAATGATCAGGAAAAATACATGGCAATTGTTATTTCTTTTCCACTTACCTCCCAGGCCAAGGGCTGCCCTAATGTGAATTGAATCCCCAAAGCACACACTCATTATGTGGGCATTGAAGAGGAAGTGTATCTCCTTCTGGGAAGATGCTAGGGCCCTCAAAGGCAACGTGTTCTGTTTAAAATTTGTCCACTTCCAGAAAATTATGAGTCAGATATTGGCAAAATGAGACTTGCTAAGTCATTCTCTTCAGGAGCCCCAGCATTTGCAATCAGTGAATCTGCTTTGGTGCCCCAGCTCTGACATCTATTAACCTGTGTGACCCTGGGCAAATTAGCTAGGGTTGCATTCCCTACCTATTCTCCCCACCCATAAGGTTGATATGAGAAAAGTATTTTGTAGGTTTGCATGGGCTAGAGTATTGGAAATTTCCATTACAATTTCAAGAGCCTACAATGACCGAGAACCTTCCACTCTGGACACTGATGGAAGTCCCTTCCAGGGAAAACACCCCTTCAATGTTGCTGCATGTGGTTTGTCTGAGGAGTGCCCTTAGGAGCCTCTTAAGCATTTCAAACTGAGAGTTTCAGGCCCCAGAGCTCAGTGCAGACCAGGGAGCCTCAGACAGCTGGACTTCAATGAATTATGGGTCTTGGAAGTCAACTAGGTAGTAGAATAAAAGCTACTTGAGGACTGGGATTATTTCATCTGGCTTTGTTCTTCAGCACCTAGAACAGCTCCTGGCACGTTATAGTTGCTTCTGGTCAATTATGAGGTTGGGGCTGTCCCATAGCTCCCCCACTCCTCATTTATGATAGAAGGAAATGGCCCTGGCTCACTGACTTAAATCATCAAAACTAAGTTCAAGCTTGAATTCTCCATGAAACCCCCCTTGATGACTTCAGCTCACAGGGATCTCTTCTTTCTTTAAATTAAGTATAATAATGTTCAATCAAGGCCCTAGAGAATGAACAGTAAAAGTCTTTGCCTCCTTTCTGCAGAAAGGTGAAGAATCTTGCAAAATTGTGCAGACACAAGGGAATATGTCTATCCTCCTTAGAGTAGCATTAATCGTGAGTAGTTGATGGATGTGACTGGAGAGGAACAATAACCCGACTCTGAGAGTATTCCTGTGTGTTTAGTGGAGGGATATTAGTGTTGATCCTTGGGCAGTCTTTGGAGAACTGGGTAGAGATTCTCAGAGGATTTGGTTTGTCCCTAAAGTGAACTTTCATATAGAATCATGGGAAGAATGGAGAATTAAAGTAGGCATCAACCTGTCTCTCCTCACCCCACCCCAAACACATACCCAATCATCTCTTGGCTAAACATCCAGGGCAACTTTTTTTTAAATTTTCATTTAAAGCTCTTTTGTTCAGATTTACTAGTTTCTGCTGGACCACCACAGATGTCTCCAACTCCTGCCACCTAAACCAGGGGATCATTTCATATCTATCACAAAGTCATGGTAGCAATGAGGCGGAATGTCACTGAATGGTTCTCTGATTGACAGCCCTTATTTGAGGCCTGAGCCAAATGTTTAATAAATTTCCATCAATTCTTCATCAAAAATTTCCTAAGGGTTTCCAGAGCACTTATTATTCAGTACTTGAGGCAGAAGAGTGAAATAGAGGCAAAGATAGTCAAAACAGGATCTCCCTGGCTTCCTTTAAGATTCAACTAAAATCCTACCTTCTACAGAAGGCCTATCTCAATCCTTCTTAATTCTAGGGCCTTCCTTCTACAAATTATTTGTGATTTATCCTGTCTCAAACTTGCATTTTGTATATTTGTAGCTTGAGGATGAAGCTGTCTTTTGCTTCTTTTTGTATCCCCAACTCTTTGCACAATGCCTGGCACATAAAAGACATCTAATAAATGTTTATGATTAATTGAGGTGGTTCCTGTCAACAAAAAGGTTTTACAATCTAGTGGAGAAGTGTCATCTACATCTAGTTTAGTGACTAAGTAAATTCCCTCTCTTGGCATGGGGGGGTGGAGTTTGCATATTCTAAGAAAATTTGTGGAGAGGATGATGTTTAAGCCAGAGAAATAACTCTTTCAAGGTGGACCTTCTCAAATAATACTGTGCAAGAATTAGCTTCTTACACTTTTCATTTCTCCATGAGCTCAACTCCTAGGCAAACAGTAGATGCATAATGTTTGTCAAATCATCAACTGCTTATTGCATATTTCCAAGAGGATGTTCTGTAGACATGTCAAAATCAACAAGTCCAAAATGAAACCAATCTCTCTCTCTAAACTCAACGCTCTTTTGAACTTCCTTGTTTCTGTTGAGGGCACTATGACCCTTCCAGCCTTCCAGGTCTGAAATCTTGGATTCATCCTTAATTCCTCTCTTCCCCACTCTCTCTCCAACCAGTTGTCAAGTCTGGCCAATTCTTCTTCCATATCCTCCCATCCATCTCTTTATCTCCTTCAGAGAGCATTCAAGTTCTTATTACTTTTTTGATTATTACAATAACTTCCAAATTGGTGCCTTTGACTTGTCTTTCCTCAATGTGATCCATCTTCCCCACAGCTGCTGAAACAATTGTTCTAATGTTCAGATCAGAACATACCACTCTAATTCAGCAAATCCAGAATGGCTACCTATTGCTTCCAGGATCAGATATCAACTCCTTTTTTGGCCCAATAACTTCATCCTACTTTTCCTGCCTTATTCTTTATCACTATCCCCACCTCCTTTCATGAAATTGGTTCTTTATTCTTCACACTTCATCTCTCAATCTTTGCATTAAAGAGGAAGTGTATCTTCTTCTTCTGGGAGGATGCTAGGGCCCTCAAGAGCAACCTGCCCCTTTTAAAATCTGTCCACTTTTAGAAAATCATGAGGCAGAACCTATATACTCCCTGTCTCTTAGAACCTCTAGATTTTTTCAGTCTTCTGATCAAATATGACCTCTTGTTTTTTTAAATTTCCCTAAATGCTAGTGATTTTTTCCCAAAAGTTATTTTGATATTTATTTTTATATACACACAGGCTGTCTTCCCCAATAGAATGTAAACTCCTATTTTATCCTTTTATCCCCACCCAGTACCTAGTCCAATGTAGGAACTTAGTCGGCACTTGATGATTGTCTGAGTGAATAAATAATGGAGCCAAGCGAGACTTACATGAACTGATGCTAAGTGAAATGAGCAGAACCAGGAGATCATTATACACTTCGACAACGATATTGTATGAGGATGTATTCTGATGGAAGTGGATTTCTTTGACAAAGAGACCTAACTGAGTTTCAATTGATAAATGATGGACAGAAGCAGCTACACCCAAAGAAAGAACACTGGGAAACGAATGTGAACTATCTGCATTTTTTTTTCCCGGGTTATTTTTACTTTCTGAATCCAATTCTCCCTGTGCAACAAGAGAACGGTTCAGTTCTGCAAACATATATTGTATCTAGGATATACTGCAACATATCCAACATATATAGGACTGCTTGCCATCTAGGGGAGGGGGTGGAGGGAGGGAGGGGAAAAATCGGAACAGAAATGAGTGCAAGGGATAATGTTGTAAAAAAAATTACCCTGGCATGGATTCTGTCAATATAAAGTTATTATTAAATAAAATAAAAAATAAAAAAATAATAGAGCCAAGGTTTACATACTCTTTAGCTATGGTCAAAATCAGTCAGAATATTTAATGAGGAAAAGAGGGATGCAGTGAGAGTGACAGAGCCCTTCCTTTGACTGCCAGAGGCAAGCGGCAGTGGGTCCCAGGCCAGGCCCGGACAGCGGGTAAAACAGTGTCTGGTGGAAAAGGGAGAAAGGCAGAGCTGAATACAGGCATTTGATGAGAGATATTGCATAGCTGATTCAAAACCTCATCCCTTTCTTTTCTTTTTGTGCTCACTCCCATGCTTTTTAGATATCTCACGATCCTTCAATTAAGTGAATTTCCCTTTTTTTAAAGGATTTTTTCCTTTCTTCTTGTTTTTTTAAAGAAGTTTAGGAAGGAAAAGTTATAGCTGTTGTCATGTCTGAAGCCTCTTTTCCCAAGGCAGGAGAGATTTAGACCCAGACTGATCTCCACTGTGGAGCCAATGGAGCAAACTTTAGGCCAGGAATCAAATATAGTCCCCTGCTTGTGACCCCCCAGACAGGAGATGGACATCTGACTTCACACAATATGGCTGGAGATCATTACCAGTCCCAGCATCCTATTGACTGAGAGTATTCCACATGGGGGGAAAAGCTGTCAGAGCATGAGATCTTTGGGAGTCTCCCAGGAGGTGAGTTGATTATGGTTACTTTTCTGGTATTAGGTTTGGGGTATTGTTTTTGTTTGTTTGTTTTTGCTGATAGGGCCATAATAAATTTTCACAGGTAGAAAATCACAGGAAAGCACATCTTCCGTTGATAACGGGAACCTGGAGAAACCCTTTACTCCAAGGAGAGAGTGTTGGGGACCTCATAGAGGTGCCAGGGCTGAGCTGATGTCATCTCTAGTGGTCTTCTCGGTAGCTTCAGATCCGAATGTGGAAAGTGCTGTGGAGAAACAGAGAGTTGTCAGAGAGAAAGAATAGGATCAATGGAGGGGGTGGGAGAAACAGAGTGGGCTAAGAGCCTGGAATCAGAGGGTAAGAAAACATTAGCTTAACTATAGAATCATAAAATGGGCAAGCTGGAAGGGTCTTTAGTCATCTTTCAGTCTTGACTCCCACATTTTACAGATGTCACACTGTGTATTAGTAATAGCAGAAGTATGATAGGAAGATTGGGGAGTCGGAAGCCCTGGATTTGAAACCCAACTCTAATAAGGATTACTATTACTAATAGAATTGTTTTTGGTCCTCTGTTTAAAGTCTACTTAATTAAGTCCTCTGTGTCTTTACTTCCACCTCTGTGAAACAGGGATAACAATCACACTGATCTCACAGGATTGCTAAAGGGATCAAATGAGCTAACTCCTGTAAAGACCTTTATAAAGTGTTAAATAGATATGATTATTAGGATGAGAATCCAGGTCTCCTCAGTAGCCAGATCAGAGATATTAGAGAAAATCATCACAATGCCTGTCAGAAGGGAAACCATCAGCTATAACTTCTAAGCTCCTACAGGAGAACTTGCCTAGAACAAGGAGGTGGGGGCAGGTCTCTTCTGGAACTGATTTTTCACATCTGTTGCCCGCTGGGGCGCATCCTGCTTATGCTCCATTGCTAAGGCTCCTGAAGGCATTTTACTCTGGACTATACTGTAGGTGGATCGATCTGGTCCTAAACTATGAGCCCTTTGGGCATGAATATGAAAGCTCGAGTACTTTTTCAGGAAGCTCCTGAGATTCCAGGGAAACTCCTTCCTGATGGCTTTTAATTTCTAAGGAACTGCATCCACCTGGGGGCATTGGAATATGTTTTTAGTAAAAAATATATATATATATATCTGTTTGAACACAAGCTCTGAGTGGCTCAGTGGACATTGGATGCTGGATTTGAAACCAGTTTCCTAAGGGAAAGGGCAGTCCAACTCTAAGGTTAGTCAATTTGAGCAGCAAGATTGAGATTAAGGAGGAGATGGAGCATCATGGAAAAAGTACTGGACTCAGAGTCAGGAGAAACGTGAGTTTGAATCCCAAAGGCTGTTACCTCAAAAAGTCAGGGGACTTAGCAATCATGTCTTCAAAGTCTGCATAGCTGAGTTTCCCATCTCCATCCAGATCCGCCTCCTCAATGACCTTATCGCACACCAGAACCACCTCTTCCTCCTCCAGTTCTGACTTAGTCAGCCGGGCCAAGGTCATCTCCAAGTCTTTCTTGCAGATGAAGTTGTCATTATTGAAATCTCAGGGAAGGACAAAGAGGAACTCTCATTACTGCTATCATCATCACCATCATCAAAATGGAAGTCTCTGAGGTCTTTGATTATGATTCTGAGATTCTGATTCTTAGCTTTTTGCCTTAGTATAATCTCTAAGGACTGTGATATCATAGCTCACTGGGTCCCAAAGAAAGACTAGAAATAGGTCCCATTAATTAAGAAAATCCACCCTGGGATGTTTGAAAAAAACACTGGTCTACATTCCAAAACACCTGTAAATACTCTACTTCTGGCTCACTCGCTGAATGGAACCTTGGATAAATAATTTTGCCTCTCCAGGCCTCAGTTTATTGTTCTGTTATCATGTGAATAAGAAGTTGGTTAGCTTTGAGTTCCCTGGGCGCCGACTCACAGAGGACTGAAAACATGTCCACAAAGTCATTGAAGGTGAGATTCCCCTCACCATCCTCAGAGAAAGATGCCACAAGAAACCCAACCAACTGGACAATCCATGGCAAAAAACGACCCTGAGCTCTGAAGTCTAAATTTAGAGGCAGGAGACCTGGCCTCTAGTCTGGACTCTTTTTTTGCTAGCTGGGCAAGCATGGGCAAGTCATTAAGTCTTGTTTCCCTCATCTATAAGATGATATTCCCTCTCAGCTGTGGGAGGGATATGAAAACGTGGAATATCAGAACTGGGAGGAACCTGAGAACATGGAATATCAGAAGT
Source organism: Antechinus flavipes (assembly GCF_016432865.1). Lineage (NCBI taxonomy): Eukaryota > Metazoa > Chordata > Mammalia > Dasyuromorphia > Dasyuridae > Antechinus > Antechinus flavipes. Next base: position 651,227,009 of record NC_067399.1, read on the forward strand.
GAGAGATCAGAGGAGAGGCCTTCATCTTATAGATTATATATTAATGTCCAGCTGTTGATAATTAATTTTCCCTTCCCACTTCCATCTTCAAGCCTTTCCTGACTTCCCTGCCTGAAAGCCAGTTTCCCTTCATCAGATTTATCTTGGGCTTCTTGTTTTATCTTTATCCCACTTTCCCTTTTATTATAGCTAAGGTGGCTCTAAAGTATGACCCTGAGTAAGTCACTTAACCTGTTTCCCTCAGTTTTCCTATCTATAAAATGGGAATGTAATAGCATCTATTTTGTGAGATTGTTTTGAGGATCAAAGGAGATATTAATTGTACAGTGTCTGGCTCACAGTAAATACTATGTAAATGCTAGCTTTCATCATTGTTACTACTTGGCTATACAATGTTTGTTGTTGTTGCTTATGTCTGCCTCGTCATGACCCTATCTGAGGTTTTTTTAGAAAAGATACTAGAGTGATTTGCCATTTCATTTCACAGATGAGAGAACTGAAGCAAATGGGATCAGGTCAAATACTCTGAAGCAGCATTTGAAGCTGGGTCTTCCTGCCTCCTAGTCTAAGACCAACCCTCTGTCCATGATCCCATGCTGTCTCTCGTTCATATGAGGTACCTCATAGCAGCTTGTTAAACTGAATCTTCCACGAGGTAAGGAGAGAAGGTCCTGAATCTGGGAAAGCGAGCCCTCAAACTTTCCAAATACTGTTCTGCCTAGAATGGTTCCTGGTCCTTTCCCCTCGATGGAGGCACTTGCCTGCCCTGGTGGAACCAGTGGCAGCCATGACCACAGTTCACTGGTGGAGTCTGGGAGGGGGACACATGGGGCTGGTGGCTCAGTGCCTAATCCAGCTCAGTCGTGGCTGAGTATCCATCCTGCCTCACTGGGTAGCCTTTGGGTATCTCTTTCCAAGCCCAGAAGGCTTAGAATGGGAAACTCTAAGACAGGGTCCTAAGTGAGCACCTGCTCTTTCACCACCCCAGGTCCCGGATTTCCTTTGATGCCTGTTGGGCACTACTCACCATAGATCTTAAAGGCATAGCTTGCTTTGAGTTCCCTGGGCGCTGACTCACAGAGGACTGAAAACATGTCCACAAAGTCATTGAAGGTGAGATTCCCCTCACCATCCTCAGAGAAAGATGCCACAATTCTCTCCTTGAAGGGATTCTCCTATGGAAAATTAGAAAGTGTGAGTAGGATCACACAAATTCACAAATTTACCATCTCTTTCTGTCTTTGTGTCTGTCTCTGTTCTGTCTCCCTGTCTCTCTTTCTCTCTGTCTCTCTCTGCCTCTCTTTCCTTGTCTTCTCTCTCTCTCTTTGTCTATCTCTGTCTTTCTCTCCACTTCTCTGTCTCTGTCCTCTTTCCTCCTCTCCTCTGTCTCTGTTTCTGTCTCTCTGTCTCTCTCTCTCTCTCCCTCTGAAAATATTTTTCTTTTATTTACCATGTTTGTATAGGTCCACCCTTCTTTTTCTATCCCTTGATCCTTGGTACACATGTATATGTATATATAGATAGAAAGAAGGCAGGATAATATAGTGGGCAAAGTTAGTCTCAGAGTCAAAAAGATGTGGATTCAAATAGCATTTATTGGCTGTGTGACCCTGCACAGGCACTTAACCTTAAACCTGCGCAGATAGAGATCCACTTGGAAAGAAGGAGCTCCTAACCCTTGGATGAATGAAATCATGAGTCTGATTCTTTAAAAAGTATGTAAATATGTTTTTAAAAAACATACAAACATATGTATAAAAATGCTTATGCAATACAGATAGTTATGATATATGCATATAGATCTATATCTATATCCATCCATACATGCATATATAACATAGATGGTTGGTTATGCTCAAGGAGAACCAAATGTCATCTCTAAATTTGCACATCTCATACTTCCTTTGAGCTACTGCAATTCTACTTTGCTCCTATTTAATATATAGTTATATCTATATATAAGCTATATCTATATGTACATCTATATATATATAGAGAGAGATTTTATATATGTACATATATGGCTCTAGTTATTAGGGAGTTCTTTTTTTATTCTGAAACCTGCCTTTCTAGCACAAAAAACCCTAAACTGAAAGGCAGAAGAGCTGAGATTTTATTCTTGGCTTGACCATCAACTATATGACCTCATATAGTTGATATGACCTTTCCTGGCCTCAGCTTCTCCCTCTGCTCTGGGCTCTGGACCACTTCTTTCCCCTGCTCTTTACTCACTGCTTTCCATAACATCTCTCCCTTTCTACTTTGTACTATGCTTATTTGAGTTTCTGGCTGTCACACTGTTCGGTCTATGATGATTCCTGGTTCCTCTCTCTCAACAGAGACATTTGTACATCCCCATTGGAACCATTGGCAGCCATTATTATGATGGGGTCTGGGGTCTTCTGCTTTTACTAGGGATCAGAAGCATCAAAGGAACTTTTTCTTTCCTATGGACTAGATGAAAAAAAAAAAAAAAAAAAAAAGGAATATCCTCAGATGTAGAACTTTGTATTAGGCTTATTTGGGTTATCTGGTTGACACACTTGTGAGTTAATTTGCAGGACAAAGAGCAGGTCTCTTTTTATCAGGATCATGAGGAAGAAAACTTTCCTCAGGAGGAAACACTATCTCAGAGGATTTAAGTGACTTTTCTGGAGTCCCATATGTACTTAGTGGCAGAGCTATGACCACGGCTAGCTGGTGGAGTCTGGGAATGGGACTGGGAAGACACATGGGGCTGGTAGCTTGGTTGCCTGGTCCAACACATTCAGGGTTGAATATCCATCCTGCCTCAAGGTCCTTCAGCACCTTTCACCTCATTGATGCAGTTTTCAGTTCACATTAGGAAGATTTTCCTAACAATTCCATTCCTTAATATAACTACATCTCCACTGCAAGATGATAAAGGGAAAAAAAAAAGAGAGAGAGAGAGGTGGGAAAGTGGGGAGAGGCCCTTCAATTCAATTCAACAAACTATTTATTAAACACTGTGCACAGAGCACCATGGGTACCTGACATACAAAGACAACAAACTTACATTGTTAGTAATATGCACCACGTTTATAAGTATAATGGAATGAATCCTGAGGGAGGAGAGCCCACTACTGGGAGGAAAGGTGATCTTCATGGAAGCTTCATGGCACCTAAGCTGAGTCTTGAAGGAAGACCAGGATACTGAGAGGCAGAAATGAAGGAATGCTCCCCAGGAACGTGCAAAGGGCTTATTTAAGTGCACGGGAATAGGAAATAAAATACTGTGCCAAAGTAATGGCCAGTCATCTAAGTTGATTAGAATGTGGTCTTCGTGTGGATGAATGAGACAAATCAATGAGACAGTACCACAGGCCCCCCAGCTCCTCCTGGTGGGCTAGCCCAGGGAGAGCCCAAAGGTTTTCTTTATACCCCTCTCCCGAAGAAGCCCTTTAAGAGTACCTTGAACTCCGGCATTTGTATGATGACCGACATGGGCACGGTGACAATAGGGTTCTTTCGGTAGTCCATGGGCACGATGTTGGGCGCTAGCTCGTAGTACCGGGCATGCAACCTACAAAGCAACCAGAAGATGGGACCATCACACAGTTAAGGGCTGAGTCTTCAGAGAGATCCCTAAAGCAAATGCGGTACCCAAAGTCTTTGACTGAGGAGCTGGGAAGGGACCATCTAGTCCAATCTCTCCATTTTATAGATGAGGAAACAAGAGCTACTTGCCCAGATCACCCAGGTGTGAACATCAGAAGCGGGATTTGAACTCATGCTCTCCAATTCCAAAACCAGTCCTGCTATTTCGTAGATAGTCTAAGAATTGCCTTAGAGAGGAGGTTCTGAACCATGGGTCCTCAGATCCCTGGGGAGAGATTTCAGAGGGTCCATGCACTTGGAGGAGGGGGAAATTACATCTTCATTTTCAGTAATCTAATTGGAATTTAGTGTTTCCTTAGCAGGACATGACTCTGAGAAGAGATCTAGAGGCTTCATGAGATTGTTAAGGGGGGTCTATGACCCCCAAAAAGTAAAGAGCCCTTATCTTAGAGGTTAAGTCATAGATACAGAGTTAGAAAGGATTTCAGATTCCATCCAACTCCAATCCTCTCATTTTACAAATGAGAAAACCAAAATCACATAGCCAGGAAGGGTCGGTGGTGAGATCTGAACTCGGCTCTTCTAGACTCCAAGTCTAGATCTCTATTCACCATGTATCTTTTGTCCAATTTGGTCTCCTTTTTCCAAGGATGGCCAAAAATGGATTAGAAAGTGGAGTAGTTGGAGTTGAAAGAGACCTTAGAGATCATTTAGTCCAATCCCCTTATTTTACAAATGAAGAAATTAAGATCAGAGAGAAGTAAAGTGACTTGTCCCTGGAGAGAGTCTCCTAGGAAAAACAAGAGCTTGTGTTTAGAGAAGAAATGGGTTCTCTAACCTGTTGACTGTTTCTTAGGAGTTAAGGAGCTACAATGGTCTGGTCAAAGCACTGAACCTTCTTTGCCCTATGGTCCTACCCTCCAGAGACAGGCCTGGCTTGCTGGAAACAGGGAGTTCTGTTTCTGAGGGCATTTCTTTTTTATCCACTCCATGGAAAGAAAAGAGGGGTTCCTCTGATGCTTCTAAACTGTAGTGAAAACTGAAGACCCAACCTTCATGGAAGCAAGACGCTCAGAGCACAGGGAACACCAACATTCAAGTTACAAGGTATCTGAATCATGGGGAGAGAAGGAGACAAACTCTTGAAGCACCTGGAAGTTCTGACATCAAAAGGGCAAAGATTCAGTATTCACGAAGACAAGGCTGGGGAACAATCTCATAAGTAATGCAGAAGGATAGATGCAAAGACATAGGGAAGATTCCCCGAGCATCACAAAGAGCCAGCATCATAGGGCCATTCTATGCAGCCCAAGAAAGAAGCAGGAGAGACACACAGAGAGAGAGTCCCAGTTGTTAAGTATAAGGGTTCAGTATCCTGGAGATAAAGTAAAGAAAGGGAAGAGGAAGCGGGGAAAGAAAGAGAGAGAGAGAGACAGACAGACAGATAGACACAGACACAGACGGGGAAAGAAAGAGAGAGAGAGAGAAAGAGAGAGAGAGAAAGAGAGAGAGAGAGAGAGAGAGAGAGAGAGAGAGAGAGAGAGAGAGAGAGAGAGAGAGAGATTCAGAAAGCGGAGAGGAGAGGTGAGAGACACAGAGAGAGAAAGACAGAGAGAGACAGAGAGACAGAGAGAGAGACAGACAGACAGACAGACAGAGACACACAGAGAGAGACAGAGAGAGAGAGACAGAGAGACAAAGAGAGAGAGAGAGAGAGACAGACAGAGAGACAAAGAGAGAAGAGAGAGAGAGAGAGAGAGAGAGAGAGAGATTCAGAAAGCAGAGAGGAGAGGTGAGAGACAGAGAGAGAGAGAGAGAGAGACAGACAGACAGAGACAGAGAGAGACAGAGACAGAGAGAGACAGAGAGAGACAGAGAGAGAGACAGACAGACAGACAGAGACAGAGAGAGAGAGAGAGAGAGAGAGAGAGAGAGAGAGAGAGAGCATACCAGAGTGTATGCATCTATAAATGAGGAGTCTGGACCAGGGATGGATCTCTAATTGCTCTTTCTGTTCTAAATCCTAAAATCCTGCATCTGTTCATTGAACCCAGAACCTTTGTAATACACAGCCTTTGGCTCTTTCATCCCCTCATGCAATCATTTCACAAGTGTTTGCTCAGCACCAGTCAGTGGGTCCAGCACTGTTGGAGGGAGAGGGCGAGGGGACTTAGGTTTTTAGTTCCAATGGGTTAAGTACAAGGACTCAGCACCCTGGAGATAGAGAAGAATGAGGAAAGGAAGAGGGAAGGAGGAAGACAGAGAAACAGAGCGAGACGAAGAAGGGGGGAGGAAGGAAGAGACCGAAAAAGACAGAGCGGGGAAGAGAGCCAGAGAGAGGGAGGGAGTTTCTGCTTCAGCAGCTCGGTCCTGGAGAACGTGCAGCTGAAGCCTGAGCCACTTCCTCGGTATGTGCTGAGGCAGCAGCCCGGGGCAGCCAAGGGCAGAGCAGCCTGCGCCCACCAGCCAGGAAGCCAAACTGTTCTCAGCTGCCAGGGATTATAAGAGGACAGGACCAGGGACTGAGAGGAGGCTGCTAAGTGTCAACCCACCCTTTCCAGCTGTGGGGCCATTGGCCGGTTTTTCCCATATGTTCCCATCTTCTCCAGAATCTTGTCATCCTTCAAGGCTCACATCACTTCCTGTTCTCATTCCTGCAGCCTTTCCCAATAACCCCAAACTGCAGGGATCTCTTCCTACCTGAAGGTGCCCAGAGCCCAGGTCAGAGAACCCTGAGATCAGGGGGGGTGGGTCTGCGTTCAAATTCTCATTTCACCCCCACTTCCAGTGTGACTATGGGCCAGTCCTGTATCCCTGAGCCATGGTGTTCACATCTATAAAATGAGGAGGCCGGACTGAGGATCTCCCAGAGCTTTTTCTGTTCTAAACCCTAGAATCTGTGCCTGTCCCTCGAACCCAGAACACCATGGCAACACAACTTTTGGCTCATTCACTCACTCATCTGGCAAGTGTTTGCTCAGAACCAGTAAATGGAACTAGCCCTGCTGGCCCCCCCAGGGACACATATCCGAGATTGTAACCAAGGGCCTCCGATTCAGTTCGGGAAACAAGACAGACCAGGGACAGTTCAGGGGAAGACAATGAAGGGGGCAACCAGAGAATGCCACGGGAACATCTGACGTGTCAAATATAACAACTTCCTTATCCATAGCACTTAGAAGCTTATAAAGCACTCCCTCCTTACTGAGAACTCCTCAAGGGAGATAATGCAAGAATCAGCAATGCATCTGGAAGATATTTGGGCAGCGAGAAATGTAGGTGGGAACTGGCCGGGCTACCCTGGGAGGACAGTGTATTGGAGACCCTTCTCCAAGTACAGATCAGACTGGTGATCTCTGCTGTCCCTGACAGCTCTGGCACTCTATGCTCCTGTGATTGAAGAGGAAGTGGATTGGAAGAAGGGAGATAGGTTAGAAGGCTAAGACAAAGGCGTGGGCGAGAAAGGAAGAGATCTTCAATGAGAGAGATCTGATCTCGTACCTGACACAGTGACTAATCCTCTGGCTCCAGGGGAGTCACTTAACTTTTGAGTTGTTACCTCATTGTCAAATGAAGATGAGAAATACTTGTACTTCCTGTATACGAGGATTTTCCCCCTAAACTTTAATATTTGTTATGTAGAAATAATGTTTGTTAATATAGAAATGTGAGATGTCAGCCAGACAAAGTCCAAAGCCATCCTGCCCCTAGACCTCTTACCCGGCCCTAGCCCCCCAAAATCAGGCAGTGTTGAGGAAGAACCAAACAATAACACTCTGAGTCTGAGCAAGCAAGGCAAATCCCGTTCACCAGATCCATCCCAGACTGAACCCAACGAGCATTCATCAGGTTCCTTGGGGACAGGAGAAGCTGAAGAAAGGGGAGGAGGAGAAGGCTAGAGAAGAGGCCCATGTTCAATCCTTTCCCAAGCACGGGCTCAGGCTAATATTCAGCCAGAACCAGAGTTAATGGGCTGCAGAACAAATCAACTAGTCTCCTTTTCCCACCCCCAGACTCAATGGAGAAGAACATTCTAGCATATTAGATCATAGACTTTTCAAGATGAAAGTCTTTTGCTATAGACTCCAATGGGTCATAAGCATTGCTAAGCGAGCAATGCTCAGTTCTGGAGACCATATTTTAAGATTGACTTTTGAAGGTCCAGTGAAAGGCAACCAAATTGATGAAGGGATTCAGACAATGTCAGAAGGACACTGGATCAATGGGAAAACTGGGATTGTTTAGCCTGAAGAAGATTCAAGAGAGAAGGGGAGAGCTGAGAGCTGACTTCAGATATCTGAAATGCTATGATGAAGAGGAGAAATTGGGCTTATTCTCTTTTACCCAAGAGGTAGAACCAGGAACCGGGAACAATAAAAGGGACTCTGCCAAGAGGTCAACTGGGGCTGGATGTCCTAGCAATCAGAGTGACCATGAGTGGAATGAAGCTGCTCGGGAAGGTTGGGAAGTGGGACCCCATCATGAGAGGTCTTCAAGTAGGGGCCCAATGACCTTTGCAGAAGAGGATTCCTTTGCTGTGGGGATTGGGCTAGATGGCCACTGAGTCTCCTTCTAATACCCCAAATTCTATGTTCTTTGAAACCCACCAGTCCAACCTTCTACCCGATACAGGAATATTCTTGTTAAAAAGTCATCTAACCCTGTTTAAATGCTTCCAATAGGGAGCTTAACTCTTTATCAAAGCCCTGCTGGACAACTCTAATTGTTAGATATCCTTCCTTCAACTGAGCCAGAATATGCCTCCTTTTAATTCAAGGGAATTCTTTTTTTATTTTTCCCCAGGTATGGATTGCACTCAATGATCACTGACATCCCTTAGAGTTTCTGTGACTGTAGTGGCTCCTATCCACTTGCTGGCCCAAGATCTATCCTAAGCGGCCATACAGTTTACTCCTTTTTCCACAACAATCCATTGATCACAGCTACCCCAAATCTTCCTCTTACTAAACAAAACATTTTTAGCTCCTTCATCACCTCTTAGAGAACAACAAGGCAGTTTTGAAGGAATAAATAGGCAGTTAGGTGGTGCAGAAAGAGCATGGAATCATTGCACCCACCTAACTGCCCATTTATTCCTCAGGATTCCTTGGAATCAGTAAAACTCAAGTTGAGATCCAGCCTCAGACACTAATTGAATATGTGTTAAGATGTACTAGTGTAATCTTGGACTAGTCATTTAACCTTGGTCTGCCTCAGTTTCCTCAATTGTAAAATGAGAATAAGGATTATTGTGAGGCTCAAATAAGATAAAACCTGGAACATAGTAAATACTTAATAAATGCTTATTTACTTCCCTAAAGAAATATACAGGGAACCAGAAGTACAATATACATTTATTTCATTATTGTAACAATTTGTATAGATAGGACTTGTGACCTAGGCTGAGGTATAGTGACTAGAGCACTGGATTTTGAGCCAAGAAGCCCTATACAAATTCTGCTTCAGATTTCTACTAGCTGTATAACTTGGACAAGTCACCTAACTCCATGGACCTCAGTTTTCTCAAATATAAAATGAAGTGGTTAGACTTCCTAAGGTCTCTTCTAGCTTTAAATCTCTGGTCTTCTTGGCCTATGATCTCATCAGTATAGGGAATACCAAGGAGGAAACTTCTTCACAGAGATGTGTTAGAGGCAGCTAAACTGAGCCAATTGTTAAATTTTCAGTGTGAGCAACATATGTGAGCATTTATACCTTGGAAATTGGCAAGTGATACAAATCAGGGTTTTACTTATTGTGTTTTGTTGATTATTCAGATGTAAGATAATGATGCAGAAAATGCTAATGATGCAGCTCAAACCTAAAAGCCTATTCTGCCTTTTCAGAGAGCTGGTTGATAAATATTTACTAGCACATCCCCGTCCCTTCATCAAGTCTAAGTTAGCATTCCCCACCCATCTTTACTTCCATCTTGCTACTACTCTCCACTGGCTCAGAAGGAGAGAAAATGAAACTCCATAATTTTGCTCAACTCTCTTCATTTAAGTCCATTTCATGTATAAATCAAGACATCCCCCTCATGATGTCATTAATCCTCTCTGAAAATGAAGGAGCAACAAGTTCCTATCCATTGGAACTTTTTGAGATGAATATATTAGGATAGTTTTCTCTTCCTTTTTTTCCTCTGCTCACAGACTCCCTGAGTCTCTGTCCTAAAGTAGGAGAAGGCATCTATTCCCATCCTTAACCCAAATTCCTCCCACCCGAGAAATGATTCTGCTTCAATAACCCAATCTAAAAATCAGAGAGGCAAGGAAAAAAATGGAATGAGGAGGCTGACTGATCCCACTGGTGGGTTATTGCCAATAGCTCACTGTCTAGTGAAGAGGCTGCCTGTCTCATCTTGTCCCTCTGTCATCAGCTTTACTGAATTTGAATTGATTTGGGGTTGGGAAAGTCTGGCGTTAATTCCCAAATGAGGCTTAGAATCAACCACAGAGTTAGAAGGGACCACACAGATGCTTTTAGAGGGAGGAGGCTCTTAAGATATTATCTAGGGGATTATAAGTTTTTTTTTCATGGAGCCAATGACCCCTTTTCATAATGATGTTCTTAAATTCATAAAGTAAAAGACATGGGATTATAAAGGAAGGCAATTATGATGAAATAATTTTTCAAATGTTTAACAAAAAGTCATGGATCCCTCAGCTTCAAAACCTGTGATCGAGTCCAACCCTCCTATTTTATAGGTGAAATAATGGAGGAAGAGGAGGGGTGTGCTTAAGATAACATGGTCACTAAGTTAGGAAATGGCCTTTGAGCAAAAAGGGAACTCAAAAACCACCTGGTTGAACCCCTTCATTTTACAGATGAGAAAACTGAGGTATAGATGTAAACGTTTCTGAAACAGTGACAAGGCTAGGATTTGAATCCAAGTCCTACCCACTGCATCATTTGAAATCAAGTCTTCTGGGTCCCAAGCATTTCTAGTTAAATGTAAGATACTCTTTATTCCAATCTAAGCAGAAATGCCCTCACCAAAGTCCCTATCCTGCCTTCTGCATATAAAGTCCAGGAACGGGCAATTCACTCACTTATCTCCTAAGGCTGGTGGGCAGTTCGAAATTCTCGGACAGGTTTTCTTCTAACAAGCTGCGATCTGTCACTGTAACATCTATACTCTTAGGAGTCCTTCCTTTGGGGGCTGAACAGAACTCCCTTAAATTAAGCTTTAAAAGGACTGAAGATCATAATCGTGTCATTTTCCCACTGTCACCCTGACCCCAGGCTTTTCTTTTTTTAATTTTATTTAATATTTTCCCCCATTACATTCAAAACACCAGCCTTTTCTTCTTTCCCAGATACAACATATCTCAACTAGTCTTCATAGGGCAAAACAGGCATGTTTTCTCAGTACCCTGGTCACCCTCATCTGAACATGCTCCAGGCTGTAGTCGTCAGAATGGACCCCAAGACTCCACTTGTGGTCAGACCAAAGGACAACAGGCCTTTCCTGAAATTCCAAGCTATTAGCATTGTCTTTTATGTCCACATGCATTTGTTGGCTCCTTCCCTTCACCAGGAGAGAATGTAGGCAACTTGTGGGCAGGGACTGCTTCCCTTTTGGTTTTTGTAGCCTCAGAATTTGGCACAGTTCTTGGCACAGAGCAAGCAACGCTTGGTGAATCAAACAGAACTATTTCCTCTAATTCTACCAATTTCAAATTTCCAATCCTCCAAGCCCACATTCAACAGATTTTTATTTCTTTTATTATTTTTATTTTATTTTTAATTTTTAATTATTTTATTTTTAATTTTAAAAATAAATTAATTATTTTTAATTTTAATTTTAATTTTACAAAACATATACATGGGTAAATTAACCCTTGCATAATCTTTTGTTGCAAATTTTCCCCTTCTTCCCCCCACCCCCTCCCCTATCTGGCAGATAATCCAATATATGTTAAATATGTTGAAATGTTTCCTTTTTTATTTAGCCCTAAGGTTTCATCAGTTTAAAAAACTCTACAAGTACAGGCTGGCGCCTTCTTTGGTACATGTAGCCTTACAGCTTGCCTGGGGCACTGAGAGATTAAGCGACTTACTCAGGGTCATACAGCTGCTGTGCCAAAGGCAGGTGCCAAATCTGGATCTCTGTGACTTCTGCCATCCCTATGGCTGCTACACCACGCTGCCTTATTCAGATTTAACGAGAATTGATTTTTAAAGTAGCAACATCGAAATACAATCCCTTTCCACTGACTAAAAGTGTTCTCTCCTCAACAGCTACAGAAACAACACATATTAAGCTCCTATTCTCTCACTGTATCCCCGGGGACAAAAATTTACCAGTCCCTGTCTTCAAGAGGAGAACATTCTATTGGACTGAGCTACAGAGAGCAGAATCACCTGACTGATAACTAGTTCTAAGTTCTAATCCCACTCTCTCACACTCTATTATCTAATTACATAGTGTCTAACAATAAAAACAGTAACAGCTAACCTTTATGTAGCGATTACTGTATTCCAGGCACTGTGCTTCGCAATTATTATCTCATTTGATCATCACAACTATCCTGGAAGGCAGGTGTTATTATTTCTCCCATTTTACAGATGAGGAAACTGAGGCAAACAAGTTAATTGATCTGTCTAGAGTCACATAGCTTATAAGTGTCTGAGGCCAGATAGGAAGACAAGTCTCTATGCAAGTACTCTATTCAGGGTCAGAAAAGAATGTTCCAAGTTATAAATCTTCCTTAACCATGGAAGGCAGTCTCAAAGACAAGTGATGGTACCCAATGATACGTCCTTTCCCCATCGCATAGATCCCCAACTCACTTCACAAATGAGCCAATCCATTCTAACAGCTTGGCCACTTAATACGAGCCCTTAAAATATAATTAAGGATTTTTCCCAGCAGCCTTTGGGGAAAAGCTGAACAGCCTTAAGAGGGAAATTCTCAACAGCCAAGAATTTCAAAGAAAAACGTAGGGTAAGTGCATGAGTTGATCCATTGTTGTTATTGTTGTGTCAGTGATTGAGTCACGTCCAACTCTTCGTGACCTCATTTTCAGATTTTCTTGGCAAAGATATTGAAGTGGATTGCTATTTCCTTCTCCATCTCAATTTACAATTGGGGGAACTGACACAAACAGGGACTTGCCCAGCTTCACACAAGGAAACTCTAAATCTAACTATGATTAGATGGTTCCCTCTTAGAAGAAAAAAGGATCATGTTGCCAAAGGTGTTGACCTGATATGCCATTCCTCCCCACTAGAGGTCAGTAGCACAGAAAAAAAAAAAAACTGGTGGGATAATAGGAAAATTATTAGAGCTGACACCACAGTTCTAGGTTCAAATCCACGCTCAGCCACTTTTGGTGTGATTTTGAACAAGTCACTTGAGTCCAAGTTTCTTTATCTGTAAAATGAATGGGGATGGACTAAATCAGAGATGTCAAATATTGCAATGTTCTTGAAAGCACTTGAACCAGATTAAAATGTAATTGGGAAATATTTAATAAACTAAAAATACAACAAAACATGAATAGTGCCGGGCCTAGAATCAGGAAGATCTGAATTCAAATCTGGCCTCAGATACTGCCTCAGTATCTTCATCTATAAAATGGGGATAATAATTATACTTACCTCCTAGAATTGCTGAGAGGATCAAATGAGATATTAATTATAAAACACTTAGCACATAGTAAGTGTTATATAAATGTTAGCTGTTATTATTAATATTAAAATGTGTTTTCCTAAGTTAATATATAACCACAGGGATCATGATTTGGTTCCACCTTTTCTCCCATTTCCATTTGTGTTTGACACCATTAGGCTAAATGACTTGAAATTTCTCTCCGAGCTCTGAATCTATCCTCCATAACCTCTCAAGACAGGTGGGCTAAGGGAAAAGAACCCTCTTATATAGAAAGCACCATAGCATCTTAGAGCCCATCTAGACCAATGCCTACCTGAATAAGAATCCCTTCTACAAGCGACTGGACAACTCAGACCGCTGTCTTCAAGAAAAAAACATCCTTCCCCTTCCTGGGGATGGGCAGGAATATGTTGATCAGAACCAGTTTGCCCAGACATAGTCATTCATGTTGATTCGATTTGAGACATTTTTTGTTTTCTGCCTGCAGAGGACATTGTACCCCCACTACTACTACTACTAATCCTCCCATAGAGCCTTAAAGTTAGTCAAGTGTTTTCTGTATGGCAGAGGGGCAGTAAGCTCCTGGAAATGGAGTCAAAGGCTCTGGATTCAAATCCTACTTACCACTTGGGTGACCTTAGGCAAGTCATATAGCTGGACTTCCCATTCCTCATCCATAAACTAGCCTGAGAACCAGTGTGTCCTGAGGCTGGTGAGGGACACCACCACCATGCATTAGTTCTGGAAGAGTGTTGGGCTTTGAAGTTGAAAGATTTGTGCTATCATGTCATTGAGCACTGAATTAGCATCTATTTTCTGCCAGGACCTGACCTAAGCAGAAAGGTAGGACCTGCCCTCAGGAAACTTACATTCTGATGGGAGATGACAACACAAGAAAGAAATCTGAAAGGAGGAGGAGGAGAAGAGATGGAGGAACAGGTGTGAGGGCCTTGTAGAGAAAGTCTGGGGGAAGGGCATGAAGGCCCAAGTGACCTAGACATCCTCCTTCTTAGCTATCCTTTGTTGTTGTTCGCCCTTCCTTCTCGAAGAAGACCATGACATCAGGGAGGTGATATCCTGACATGTGAGGGGCGTGGATTTAAGGGAGGGAAGGCTGTGTAAGGTCACCAGTCTCACTTTCCCCTCCAGAGCCAGACACAGATCAGGAGGCCTGGAGATGGCCCTGGATGCGCTGGGAGACTGGACTTTTTTAAGCTAAGGTCTTCAACAGGTCCCAGATGATCGTAGACAAGATTGAAGAGTCAATCAGTCTGAGCATCCCCCTTATTAACTACATATGATTTGGGGCAAGTCTAATAGCCTCTCTGGGGCTTTCTGTGAGATGACACGCTGACCTTTGAGTTCTTTCTAGCTATTCATTTTAGGATCTCTGATCCTCCCTTTGCTGTCCTAAGTCATTCCTTCCTGGAGAGGAAATGAGAGCAGAGAAACTTGTGGAAGGAGCTGAGTCTGCAAGGGACAGCAGAACTCAGGAGTCTTCTGGAGAGCCTCCTTGGGGAAGACCCACAACAGGAAGGGACAGAGGCCAGAGACAAGCCGGCCTTTCTTGGACTGCAGAGAGGTCTGGCAACTCCAAAGCTGTCCTGATTCAGGTCGCAGGCGGCCCTCGCCCCCCTCATCGGAGAGAAAGCGAAGCCCAGAGATTCTACAGCTGTTTCTGGCTTTTAGTGCAATCGGATATCCCTCCTGGCAGAAGGAGACCCAGTGGAGCCAAAAACGAGGTGAAATTTCCCGTCATTTCCCAATTCTGACAGGCCTCTTGTGATGGATGCCATCTTTACCCTTGCAGCAGACTTGGAAATCTGCTTCAATCAAAAGAGGGAGAAGCTGGGAGTCATGAATGACAAGCACAACTCACCTCCAGCCCACAGGAAGTCAGGAAGGATACCAAAAAGTTCTGGGCTTGCTGTGAATTCTGGGGCCTCTACTTACTTCCTACAGAGAAATCCCTCCTCCTCTCTGATCATCAGTTTATTGTTGTATAAAATGAGGGGGTTGGACTACAGATAACCACGAGAGTCTGTGAAATTCTACATTATGTCGTTATCTGGATGTCCCCAGCCTTCCAGGGGGAGGGAAGCAAGAGGGTCCTAGTTGGTGATTTCAGCTGAGTTCCCGGCGTGAAAACTCCCTCCCCCCGTTCCGGTTGTGAGACCATGAATCGGGAGCCTGGAGACCACAGAGGTTACTCAGACAGAGCACGTCATTGTCAGGAATGGACTCTCAAACCAGGGTCTTTTCCACTGAACCACACATGCAGTCATTTGAAACAAGTTCATAGAGTGTTCAAGATGGAAGGAGCCCAAAGTCCAACTGGACTTTTTAAAATGGAAAAAAAGTGACTGGGAGAGGAATATATGTCTCGGATTTGTCCTCAGTCAGTTAGCAAATGTTTATTAAGTGCTTACTGTGTACCAGGCTCTGTTATAAGTGCCAGCTAGACTAAGACAAAAACACCATTCTGGCCACTTTCCAGGAGCTGAGGTTCTCCTGGATGAAGGAGATAACAGCTACCAAACATAGGATGCGGGAGGTGAGCCCCGACGGAAGACATAATGGGAGGTGAGTCTTGAGGGAAGACACTAACAGGTTTGAGCTGAATCTTTAGGAAAGCCAGAAGTGAGAGGCCAGAGTGCTCCGGGCCAGGCACTGGGTAGAGAGGAGGGAGCCCCACTGAGAACACTCATAGTCTCTGCAGTAGATGTTTTGCTGAATCATTTTTTTTCTTTGTCAAAGGCTGAAATCAGTAAGGCAGTGGTTCTCAAACTTTTGTTTTCAGTATCTTTATCCTATTAAAAATGATTGAGGATCTCTCCAAAGAGTTTTTGTTTATCTGGATTATATTTATAGACATTTACCATAATGGAAATAAAAACTATTTTTGAATTTGTAGACCCTCTAAAAGGGTTTCAGAGATCTCCAGGATTCTCTAGACCACACTTTGAGAACCACTGCAGTAAGAGGTACTAAAGGGGTACTAAAACAGGATGAAAGGTATCAATAAAAAGGAAATGCAGGGTCCAGTTCTAGAGTATCGCATCACAGAGGAGCCGTGATTGGCAGTGATGGATGGAAGGACTCACACTGAGGAGCTCAGAAATGCAAGAAGAACAGAGATATCAGCCCATGGGCTCTGGAATACTCAGCCAATACCTGTATTTTAGCCACAGAGCTGGCTTAGGGACAGGGTGGTCTAGAGGGAAAGGATAGGAAAGGGGTCGGGAGGACCTGAAATGAAATCTCTTGGTCTATACTCACCAGTTGTGTGACCCAGAATAAGTCACTTCTGTGAACCTCAATTTCCTCATCTGTAAAATGGGAATAATGCTAACAACCACCTAAGGGAGTTTTTGTACATCAAACGAGACAATGTGTATAAAATGTTTTATGAATCTTAAAGCTCTGAGTTTAATTTATTGTTACATCATCATAGAGATATAATAAGTGGCTACTTATAGAATTGATTTTAGGGATACCAAGAAAGCCTTCTGGCCCCTGAAAAAGCATTTGTACGAGCTACTTACAGATTTAGTCTCTGTATCCAGCTTCTTCTCCCTCCTTTGAGCTTCTGGCATCAATTTGAGCCTCTCTCATGACCAAATCTACTGGATTTTATAGACAGACCTTCAGAGGTAGAAGTTCTCTGCACCAATATAGGTGCATCTATCATCTACATCAATCCCCTCATTTTACAGGTGAGGAAACTGAGCCTGGAGAGAAAGTCATGAGCCCAAAGCCACACAGCTAACTAGTGAGAGAGCTGTGAACCAGAAGTGAGCCCTCAGTTCCCATCCCACCAACTACCTAAGGAAATCCCCTTGATGTTGTTTAGGACCCATTTAATCATTTATCAAATGGAGAGGCAGCATTTATACTAACCTACCTCACCTGGATGTTGTAAACCCTTTGCAATTTGGAACTAGAATTGCAGTTCTTGTTATTATCCTTATGAGCAGCCCCAGATGAAGGGCAGGGAGGCAGTTTGAGTCTTGTATGTTTTCTGGCTCTGGGTCCAAGAACATCCTCTGTCTTTTCCCATCTTGGAAAGAAAGGATAGCTGGGGTCCCTGGGCTTTGTGTGTGTCCTACCAATGATCGGATACTACATGACCCCCAGAAAGAGAACAGACAAAAGAACAATCTGCTTACTTGAGGATGTCATTCCGATTGAAGAAGGAACAGTCCTGTTAAAGGGGGGAAAATCTGAGTGAGTCGGCAGCATTTAATTACTTGAAAATCTCTGAAATAAAAATGATAGGTAGTATTCATATAACATTTTTAAGTTGAGAAGCACTTTATCCATCTCATTCCATTTAATCTTTGAAACAACCCTGAGTGTTAGAAGCCATTATTATCTCCTTCTTTACAAATATGGGAACTGAGGTGGACATGGACCAAATGACTTGGCCACAGGCACATAGCTAATCCATGTCTGAAATTAAATTTGAACTCGGGTCTTCCTGATCCAAATCAAGAGCTCTCTCTGCTATAGTCCTTCACGTCCCTTTCCTGGGTAGGGCAGATGGTCTGAACCAAGAGGTAATGGCCACACACATTCAGACAAAGCTAGGGGAAATGGGAGAATTGCTTTTCTTTTAATATCAAAATGCCACATTGAGTCTACCTGAATTGCCCACAATTCACTAACAAGTAAAACTTGAGATTTTCTCTTCCACCCCTTAGACCAAAACCTTGAGAACTGGGAATGTGGTGATTCTAAATGTATGATAATTAAATCTGGACCTGAGGACCAAAGACAAAACCTAGCCTGTCCATGGTCACTCCACTAGGGATGAGAAGAGTTGAGACTGAAGGCAGAGGACCTACATTCAAATCTCCCTTCTGACCCTTACTATCTGTGTGATCTTGCAAAAGTCATTTTACTCTGATGTGACTCAGTTTCCCCATCTGTAAAATAAGATGGTTAGATTCAATGGCCTCTGAGGGTCTCTTCCATCTCTAAATCTATGTCCTCACCTCCCTATGATTCCCAGATCCCTCTCAGCTATGTCCCCCAAAAGAAGACAATAAGAACAAGGAATGGCTGCCAAGCAAATTACTGTTACACAACTGCAAGGATGATAACTAAGTTAATTAGTCAAGATGTCCTAATTCATGGTTTGAGGTCTTCTAGAACTCCCTCTCTTTCCCCAGGGAAAGTTTTTAAGGACACTTGGTAATCCTAGAGGGATGAAAGAGTTCCCTGCTCGCCCTCTTGGGTTTCATGAGCTCAGGGCTCATATATCCCAGTTCCCTGGCCTCCCCTGTATGGAGCCTACAGGCAGATAGTGTAGCAAGAGTCTGATTACTGGGTCTGGGGCCAGATGGTACCTTTAGCTCATATTGTCTCAAGAAGTCCAAGTTAGGTGATTAACTCTTTGTTCACTCTACTGCAGTCAGGCTCCCATATGGGAAGTTCCCTCAGGTTTAGCATATACTAGGCACTTAATAAATGCTTAAAGACAGCTGCCATCATTTGGCCACACAAGGGATACTAAGAACAAGAAACAGCATCCTCATGCATCTGAAGAACGTTGGCTCTGAAGTGAGAGGACCTGCCTTTAAATCCTGCCTTTGACTACTTGTTACAAGTAGTGACTGCCCAATCTATAAGGCTCTCTTCCCTCGGACCTCTTGTAGCATTTCTATCTTATACTTCTCTGATGTATATCTGATGTGTGTATATCTGATGTATGTTCTAAAACATATTGTTGTATATTTGGGCGCATCTCTTTTTAGCTCTTATTGTCCCACTAGACTATAAGCTACATGAGGGTAATAAGCATGTCTCGTAGAAAGTTTGTATTTCTGCCAGCACGCCACAAAACACTTCATGGAGTCACTATACACGCTTGACTTCTTAATAGATGTCATTTTAATGAATAAAGACCAAGTTAGACAACAGCAGAAAACATTCTCAGAAAAATGAAACTTTGCTATTACTTTTAAAAACACGTTTTCCATCTCATTTGTTAATCGTCACTTAAAATCACTTCTAACTAAAGTCTTCTCATTACAATAAGATCATATCATCATACATGTGGGATTCAAAGGAACTTCTCAAGTCATCTAGTCCAGCTGTCCTCAAACTTTTGATGTCAGGACTTCTTTATACTCTTAAAAATTATTGAAGGCTCCCTCACCTTTCCTACAAAGAGCTTTTGTTTATGGGGCTATGTTTATTGATATTTATCATATTACAAAATCAAATATCTTAGTATTATTGGAAAAATAGTTTTGACCTCTGGAAGGGTCTTGGGGACACCCAGGGATGTCAGGATCGCACTTTGAAAACCAGAGATCTGGTCAAACTGGCTCTTTGTTTTTATAGATGAGGAAGCCTACAGCAAAAAGGGTTGCATGACATGCCCAGGGTCATACAGATCATAAATCTCATTTGGGTCTGGGTCCTCTGACTTCATCACAGTGACCCTGGGCTGGAAAAGGTCATACCAACAAGGAAGATAAATTTGAAGGAGCCCTTAACAACATGGAATATATGTGTGGGCCAAATGTGGAACCAGGTACCTTTTTTTAAAATTTTTAATAGCTTTTTATTTACGAGTTATATGCATGAACAAGAGAACTGTTTGGTTCTGCACACATATATTGTATCTAGGATATACTGTAACCTATTTAACATGTATAGGACTGCTTGCCATCTAGGGGAGGGGGTGGAGGGAGGGAGGGGAAAAATTGGAACAGAAGTGCAAGTGAGTGCAAGGGATAATGCTGTAAAAAATTACCCTGGCATGGGTTCTGTCAATAAAAAGTTATTTTTAAAAAAAAAGTTCTATGCATGGGTAATTTTATAGCATTGACAATTGCCAAACCTTTTGTTCCAATTCTTCCCCTCCTTCCCCCCAACCCCTCCCCCAGATGGCAGGATGATCAATACATGTTAAATATATTAAAGTATAAATTAAATACAAAGTAACTATACATGTCCAAACCATTATTTTGCTGTACAAAAAGAATCGGACTCTGAAATATTGTACAATTAGCCTGTGAAACAAATCAAAAAATGCAGGCAGGCAAAAATATAGGGATTGGGAATTTAATGCAATGGTTCTTAGTCAACTCCCAGAGTTCTTTCCCTGGGTGTAGCTGGTTCAGATCATTACTGCTCCATTGGAACTGATCTGGTTCATCTCATTGCTGAGGATGGCCACTTCCATCAGAATACATCCTCATACAGTATTATTGTTGAAGTATATAAGGATCTCCTGGCCCTGCTCATTTCACTCAGCATCAGTTTGTGTAAGTCTCTCCAGGCCTTTCTGAAATCCTCCTGTTGGACCAGGTACCTTTTATCTGGAGGCCAGCATGGCTAAATGGGAAATACTCTTTTCCAGAAATA
This sequence comes from Antechinus flavipes, assembly GCF_016432865.1. Classification (NCBI taxonomy): domain Eukaryota; kingdom Metazoa; phylum Chordata; class Mammalia; order Dasyuromorphia; family Dasyuridae; genus Antechinus; species Antechinus flavipes. Next base: position 651,247,590 of record NC_067399.1, read on the forward strand.
TATACTAGTGGACAGATTATTTATGGCTAAGGCAACTCACAAAGACTATCTACTGACAAAATATCATATTATTTGGAGCTAGAAAGGGCCTTACTGATTATATATTACATTATATTATAATGTAAATGTAATATTGCAATATAATACATATACATATATATTATAGTCTCACCCTTTTATTTTATAAAGAAAGAAACTGAACTCCCATCACACTGTAAAGGGCAGAGCTCAGGAACCTGGACTCCAAATCAAGTGATTTCCTTTTACCAAATTGCCTGGGACAAGGATTTAATCCCTATGGGCAGAGGGTGTCCCCACATGAGCCTCTAAAGCAAAGGTATCAAACACATGTTAAATACCTTCCTAAGCATCATCCCAGTCAGATTAAAAAGTAGTTCCTATAGGGTTTTAATGTGTCCATGTAAATGTGGTTTCCTAAATCAATATGTGGGCTACAGGGATCATTACATACTTAGTTTGACAGCTGGTTTCCATTTGCATTTGACAGCACTGCCCTAAAGAACTAGTGTACTTAGAAAATAACAGCAACAACTGACATGTCTATAAAGCTTCTTGAGACTTCTCTGGATAGACATTGTTATTATTCTCATTTTTCAGAGCAGGAAACTAAGTCCCAGAGCCAGGAAGTCAGTGTCCTGAGGTGACACAGCTGGGCTAAGGTGACAGATCTGGCCCCCCAGTGCGGGTTTTTCCCTGACCCTCGAGATCTGACACAAAACAGGGAAAATAAACACCTGGTACAAGAGATTACCTCAGCAGCCAGGATGGGGAGGAGAGGGCTGGGAAAAGGACAGAGGGAGGATTCAAAGCTCTGAGCCCTGGTTTGGAGATAAGGATGATGGCTCCATTTCTATCAACCACAGCATGACACACACCAACAGGTGCTTTTGGGAAACAGTCATTTTTAGGAGGTGGTACAGAGGAAAGAACATTCATTGACCTTACGAACAAAGAACCTGGGTTCTAAGGGAAATACCTTAAAGGATGGGAGATGGATGGAGAGAACTGATCCGGCTGGGAGGCCATAAGTCTGTATGGAAGTTCTAGTTTCCACTCCCCCATCCCTTGTCCTCAGTGCTATCAGAAGGGATGATTCTTGGAGAAAATAATCATGGAGGGTACCTCAATTTTCAAACAAGGCAGCTTATTTTAATGGAAAGAACACCGGATTCAGTGTCAAGGGACAAAAGTTCAAGTCCCAGTTTAGCCATTTATGAAATCACAGAATTCAGAACTGGGAAATACTACATTTGGTCCCACCCATCACTCACTCCCTGAATAACTCTGGGAAAGTAATCTCTCTGAGCCTAGTTGTCTTTGGCTGTACAAGGGAGAATCCATCTTGAGACTGATTCTAAACTCTGGCCCGACCTTGTCTCATCTGATGCTCACGGTATCCCGTGAGAGAGGCAAAGCAAATGTTCTTCCCATTTGACAGAAAATTATGACCCAGAGGGAAGGGAAATAATTTAAGCAAGAGCACTCAAATAGGTAGGTAGTGGTAGAACTGGGACTAGAAGCCGGGGCCAGGGCTTCTACTACATCTCATTCTTCTTCCTGACTTCTAAAAAAGTAAACAAAGCTTTATCTGAGCCCCAACTCACCTTATTCCTCTAATTGCTAATGTAACTTCCCAAATTACCTTCTTTTCTTCTACATATATATTTCACATTCGCTTATCTGTGTGAGCAAATGAGATAATATTTACAAAATACAGATTTTAATCTGCTTAATCAATGCTTGTTCCTTTCAGCTTTGCCCTCTGTGCATGTTATTTGTAAACTTCTTGAAGCAGGAGCTTTACTTTGGGAGGGGATATCTCTAGATCCTCAGCACCTAGCACAGCACTTGACCTGTGGCCAGCATTTTCTAAGTGCAGAATGAATGAATGATTTTGAATGTACTTTGGATTCCGATGAGATTGCTTCAGAGAATACCCACTGTCCTGGCTCCAGCTTCCTTTTCTCCTGCCAGAGGAGACTGGGCAATTTGACATGCACGGCAATGAGAAGTGCTTCTGTTTGGAACCCTGAGCAGCTCCCAGTCAGCAGGCAGCCCAGGTCCATTCTCAAAAAGGACCCAGCCTCTGTGATGGAGTTGCTGACACTGCACTGGTAAGCCGGAGTACTTTTTATTAGTTTAATTATAATCAATAATAATTAATTTAATTAAATTTTAAAATTAATTAAAACAATTTATTTTAATTGATTAAAATTAATAATTTAAGCAGAAAGGAAAAGGGGTGTATGAGTGTGTGTGTGTGTGTGTGTGAATGTGTCTATGCTTTAGGAAATTAATCATTTTGTGTTCTAATGGGCCAACAAAAGCCTAGTCCTTCTGTTTTGATTCAAGAGAAAGAAGAACCCTAAAAGACCAAGACCACCAATGACTTAGAAATCACCCTCACCAGGAGGTTAGGTGGTATGGTGAAAACAGGTCAGGGCTAAGATATGTGGGCTCAAGTTCCAGCTCTGCCGTCAGCTGTTGGACTTTGAAGAAAATCCCAGCGTCCTCAACAATAAAGTGGGGAGAATTATAGCAGTTTATTACAAAAGAAACCTCCCATTATCTTGGGTGGGAATGTTATTGCATTGTTGCTGCATGTTAAGGACATATATGAGGTTTGACATTAACAATGAGAAGAGATGGCATGGTACAGAGGGTTTGGAGTCAGAGGAGCTGAATTCTAATCCTGATTATCACAGCCTACCTCTATGAGCTTGCCTCAGTTTCCTCATCTGCATAGTAAAGGAGTTAGAATGGATGAACTCTGAGGTCCTTCAGTCTATAAATCTAGGGTCCCATAATATTGGGGGTGGGAAGAGAAGGGAGAATGAGAAGGGAAATGATGTAAAGAGAGCTGAATTCATTGAGTGTTCATCCGTGATTTGAGAATTAGAGTCACATTTCATATCCAAAAGATGGAGTTGGGGAAGAATCAAAAAAAGTTTGAAAAAAAGACAAGAACATCAGTTGTATCTTGGAAAACAGAGGCATCATGGGACTGAGGAAGGAGTGCTAGATGCAAGAGATCTGGGTTCAAATCTCACCCTCAGCATTTACTAGCTACATGGCCTTAAGCAGAGCCCTTCTTTTCTTTTCTTTTTTTGCTTTTTTCTTTTTTTTTTAATTTAATAATAACTTTATATTGACAGAATCCATGCCAGGGTAATTTTTTTTTACAACATTATTCCTTGCACTCACTTCTGTTCCGATTAGAGCCCTTCTTTTCTTTAGGTCTTAGTTTCCTTCTTTGTAAAATAGAAAAATTCTGTGTATTCTACTTTCCTCACAGGTCATCATCAAAATATGGAATAAGAGTAGAGACTGACCTGTGAGTTCCACTGATAGGGAATTTCCTGATGAGGAAATTCATTCTACCAATACAAATCGGCACCTCAGCAGCGACTTCTAGTCTTATGGAGCACTAAAGGATTGAGTGAATTTGTAAGTCAGAGGAAGAGCTGGAACCCAGGTCTTTTTACTCTGTGTCCTGTCTCTGTTCATGATACTACATGGCCTCACTTAAAAAAAAATGAGAAGTTTATATTGCAAGAATGTTGGAACAATGGGAAATTTGTGACTTTCGCTTTCCCCACTTTGAGTGAGAAGAGAATTTAAAGGCAATGTATTCAAATTTCAGTGAGGAGAATATAGTTTAATATAGAAGCCCCAGAACCAGGGCAAGGAAGCAGATAGCTTAAAGCAATAGAAAACTTCAAGGAGTGGACAGAGGAGAATGAGAAAAAAATAAATTTTATTATTTGAAAAGACCAAGAAAAGAAAAAAAGAAGGGAAGTAAGAGAGGAGAAAGGGAAAGGGGAAGGGAAGAAAAGGAAGAAAGTAAAGAAACAGGAAGAAGAAAAAGGAAGGTAAGCAAAATAAAGGGAAAATGTGGTAAAGGAAGAAAAGGAAAAAGGAAAGGAAAGAAAATTACAAAAAGGTGTAACCTTCCTACGGGAGATTAGAAACTACCCTGGAAAGTTTTAAGCAACAGCTCTCTGCTCAGGGATGGCCAATCTAAACATTACTCTTTCTTTTTCCTAATTTTTGAAATCCAGAGACAGCTTCTACCACTATAAATCACAGCAGGCCCCATATCACGAGGTGCTTTTGGGAAACTATAATCTATAAGAGGTAGCATAGCAGAGGGGAAAGAGCATTCTTTGCCTTTGGAGACAGAAGATATGAATGTGAATCCTGGCTCTGCATTAACTGTGATTCCTACCCTCACTCCCATTCCCAAAACATGAACTTCTTTCTTGGAGCATCAATGGAGTAGAGTAGAAAAAAGTCTGGACCCAGAGTCTTTAGACTCTGTCATTTATTCCTTGTGTGACTTTTAGCAAATTACTTAAAGCTCCCTAGACCTCAGTTTCCTCATTTGTAAAAAAAGAAGAAGCATTGAACTAACCTTTACCATCCCTGGATCTAAATCCTTTAATCCTACAGACAGTTTGATTAGTTCATCTTTGGGGTCCATGAAATTACCAGGAGGAAACCCCGTGTTGTTCTGGGATGCCCTCCAAGGGCACCCATCTTGGGCAGTAGGAGGGTGTGTTGCTACCCACCCTCTCCTTGGGAAATGACCAAGCATCAAAAGCTACTATTCCAAGGATGAAGTTTCAAGGATAACAGCTGAAGAAGGGAAGTCTCTGGGCTATAACTTCACATATATTATTCTTCCCTTCGGTGCCAGAGCCAAGACCAGGCTGGGTTCCTGAGCAGACTTTAAACTTGACACCAGTGACTTCCTCCAAGCTCTGTAAATGAAACTGGGTATAAGATAGAGACCCAGTAACCAGAACACTGTGTTGGCACTCCAAGTTCCCAGGGCCAAGATCCCAAGTCCACTTTATTTCTTCAAAATCTACTTGACATCTAGCAACCTGAGAGCCCTGGGTCATTCAGCTGAGTTTCAGACTCCTCTCCTTCTGAGCCAAAGGAGGCAGATTTCCAAGTGCTCTCTCCATCATCCCTCACCCCTACTCCCAACGTGAAAGTCTAAGTCCCAAATCAGATTTTGTGGTAGGACCATTTCCTAAGAATATTGTGAAATGAAAAAGAAACTGCTCTGTCAAAATAAAATATTTAGGGCAGTTGATGCATGGAACTGGAAATAATCTATAGGAGCAAGGATTGGGACAAATTAATAAACTGTGATCTAATTAAAAAAACAAAAATGAAAAGTCTTTATGGTAGCACAAGGGGGAAGGGTTTAGGATTAGGGAAGGGAATCACAGAATTTGAGAGTTGGCAGGCATGTCAGTAGCCATCTGGTTCAACCCTCTCATATGCAAAGGGATCCCCACTCTAATATATCCAACTACCTTTGCTTGAAATCCCCAGGAGGAAGGAAATCTCCATCTTTCTAGGTGAGTCATTCCCTTCTGGGACAGTTCTAATTCCCAAGATGGTTTTTCTGTTACTCAACTCTGCAGCTTCCCCCACTGTCTCTTGGGTCAACATGAAAGTCAAACTTGAAGATAGCTACCATGTCTCCCAAACCTATTTCCTTCAGCTCATCCTCAGATGTCATGAACTCAAGGCCTTTCGCTACCCTGAATGCTCTTCTCTGGACACTCTCCAGTAGATCAATATCTTTCTTAAACCATGATGACCATAACTGGACACAATGTTCCAGGTGAGGTCAGACAAAGGCAGAATACAGTAGGATTATCATCTTCCTATTCCTGGAAGTTATGTTCTCCCTAATGCATGCCAGATAACAGTAGTTTATTTGACTGTCATAGCAAACTGCTAACTTAGAGTGAGCTTGAAGACCACTAAACCCCTCAGATTGTTTTCAGAACGATCTTTGTCTATCCATGCCTCCTCCATCTTAGGCTAGAGGAGCTGACTTTTTATACTCACACACAAGACTTTACATTTATCACTACTGAATTTCATCTTATTAGATCCAGCCCCATTAACGCCCCCTTCCCCCCTGCTGTGTAACTTTGAATGGTCATAATCTTCTTGGGCTTCAGTTTCTTCATATGTCAATTGGGAGTGGAGGTGGATTGTACTAAATGATTTCTAAGGAAGAGGGAGGAGGAGAAAGAAGGAAGGAAGGAAGGAAGGGAAGGAGAGAAGGAGAGAGGAGACAAGGGAGGAAAGAAGGAAGGACGGAAGAAAGGGAGGAAGAGAGGTAAGGAGGGAGGGAGAAAAGGAGGGAAAGAGGGAAGAGAAAAAGCAAGGGAGGAATGAAGGAGGGAAAGAAGAGAAGGAAGGAAGGAAGAGAAGGAAGGAAGGAAAGAAGGAAGGAAGGAAGGAAAAGGAAAGAAGAAAAGAAAATGAATAGAAAAGAAAGAATAGAAAGAAGAAAAGAAAAAAAAAGGAGAAGCAAACACCATATTTTGAAAACCAAAAAATAAATTATAAGTGCATAGACAGATTTAGAAAAAGCAGGGGAAAATATGTTGCTATTATTTTCTAAAAAAAAAAATTATTTTTCCCATTTCTTTCGGTCAGAATATAAAACAAGTTGAATTCTAAGGCAGCTGGGTGACACACGGGATAAAGTGTTGAGCAGCCCAGCCCAATCTCTAATATTTTCTCCTACTCCAGAGCCCTAGATGGGCTCTGATTCTAGGGTACCTGGAATCTGAAAGTGAGTCAGAGGTCCCGTCATATGAAAGGGGAGACAGACTCGGGAAACGATGTGTAACTGACATCCTTTACCAGAGCTCACCATCGTTTGCAAAAGCACTTTCCTAACAATAGTCTTCGAAGATGAAGTTTGAATATCATTCTCCTTTCACAGAAGAGGAAACTGAGTCGGGGGAGATACATAGTTACAAAGCCAGCAAGTGGGAGTGGGAGTGGATACTCAAAAGCTGGTCTTCTTTGCAAAAACTTCCTTTCCGCCCCCGAGGGGGCTGGAGACGACAGGGAGTTCAGATCACAGTCCCCCACATATCTGTCCCAGCCCCGAGCATCCCAAGAGCCCAGAAAGATGGCAGGAGATAAAGGGCGGCTCCCCGCTGAACCTGCCTCCTGGGCAGCGGAGCGTGGTTTCCTTAAGTTAGGATGGGCCGGGGATGGAGGAGGAGCAGGTGGCAGGTGGTAGAAGGAGGCAGAAGGGCGCACCATTCCACTCCCCCCGGCCCGGCCCGGCCCGGCCCGGCCCCCTGCTCCCAGCCGGGCTCCTCACCTGGTAATTGTCCAGCTGCTCGTCAGTGAAGATCGTCTGCTTGTTCCCCATCTTAGCGGCGGAGCCGGGGCTCGTCCGGGGCTAAGTCTTCCATCAGAAGGCGCCTGCTGGCTCTCGGGGACCCCGGCGTCCGAGTGGCTGTGGCCCGACCAGACGGACGATGTCCGCCCCCGGGTGTCCCTAGTGCTGCCTCTCCTCCAGATAGCCCCCTCCGGGGGTCAGGTGACGGGAAGAAAAGCGGAGATGGCTGGGAGGGCCGGGGGCCAAGGGTCAGCTCCGCGGCGGTCCCAGTGGACCTTCGCCGCTGCCCCTGCCTCTGGCAACGCCACCGGCTCCGCCTGGGCTGGGATCGAGAGGACGGGCAGAGGGGGAGCTGCCTGAGGGGGAGGAGGGCTCGCAGCCTCGGACAGCTCGGGACAGCTCCCGCTCCCGGCCTCCTCTCCAAGATCCGCCTGCTCAGGGGGTCCGGGCCTTGGAGGCCGCCCAGTCCGGGGCTTGGAAGGGGAGTAGGGGGCGGGAATGTGGCAGCTCCGCCCCTAGGCTGCCCCTCGGCCGGACCAGGATGGAGGCTCCGCCTCCCCAGAACGTGCAGAAGGAGGCAGACGCCGACCGAGAGAGGTCAGGGAACTGTCCTTCTCCGAAAACTGGATTCCATCGAGTTCTCTGACACCCCTTTTCGCACCCCATCCAGCCAACTCCCCACTTCCATCCTCCCACTCCCCAGCACCCCAACTGTTGTTTGCCTGAGGGGGTCTGCAAGCAAGGGCCCCGGGTCTCCGCCCCGACCACGCCCACCATGATTTAGTTTCTGCTCACTTTATGCCCCAAACTGTGTCCCTAACCTCCCTGCCTCTGCTTGTCCGAGTAAGGACACATGGAAATGGGAAGCCTGGCTGTGTCACTGACTGTGACGAGGTCCCTACTGCCGCTGGAATGAACTCCCCCCCACCACACACACACACACACACACTCACACACACACACACACACACACACACACACTCACACACACACACTCACACACACACACTCACACACACACACTCACACTCACACACACACACTCACTCACACACACACTCACACACACACTCACACACTCACTCACTCACACACACACACACACTCACACACTCACACTCACACTCACACACACACACACTCACACACACACTCACACACACACACACACACACACACACACACACACACACACACACACCCCACAATTTATTAAGGTTCTTCCTAAACTGATCTCAGCAATCAATCAATCAGCTGGACGACACAGTAGAGAAAGCAATGCAATCAAGAAGACCTAAGGTCAAATCAAGCCACTGAAGTTCAGTTTTCTTGTCTGTAAAATGGGAGCAATAATAGCGCCTACTTCCAGGTAATAACAACAGTTGTTTCAAGGAGCGCTTGACACAGCGCCTGGCACAGAGCAAATCTGATAAATGTCTATGTGTTTCCTTCGCTCCGATAACTATTCAAGTACCCATCATGGGGCAGGCTGGGGCTGCGGAATGGATTCAAAGCTGGCCTCGGGCTTGGGTGCAAGTGCTGCCTCTGACACTAAAGATAATATGACACTTGGTCTCTTGGTGCTCTAAGCTGCTCTGAGGCTTGGACTACAGCTGTTGAGGTGCCTACCTGCCCTAGTAGAGGGAGTTCCCTTTACCTGTAAAATTCCAGGCCCCCATCCCAATCCCCATTCCCTTCCAACGTCCTATGCTTCAGACACCAGGTCTGCCAGCTGTTCCCTCATCTTGTTCTGCTTCCTTCCTCCCATGGACCAGCCTGGGGGCCCATCCTTATTGGGTCTGCCCTCCTCTCACTGCCTTAATCTATTGAAGCCCTTTCTCTCTCCTTCATGATCCCTTCCTGACATTCCCAGCTTGCTGTTTTGGTTCTCCTCACATTTCCCTGAAAGATTTTGGCTGGATTTCTCCCGCATTTGTACTTCTATTACATTGGAAGTCCCCCTAGTTGTTTTTGCCTTCCTCTCCCTAGAATCCTAGAATCCCTAGAGGTCTAAGGGTTTGTATTAAAATTATTTGGTTGTTGGAGGCATCTCTGGCACCAACCTGGATGTCATTAAGAAAATAAAATCCAGATCCAGAGACTGGCCTGATTGCCGCCAGCCGGCCCTTGCCAGTTGTAGAACTGTGAGGGGAAGGAAAGGGGGGAGGGCGGGGAGGGCAGAGCATAGGTTGGCCCTGGCTTAAGAGAGGTCTTGGACGTGATACCCCAGTGGGAGGTTAGAGGGCTCTCATCCTTCCAGTGACTCCCTCTGGTGCCAAAGGCTGGAAGAGAGGAAATGATGGCAGGGGCCTTTCTGAGTCTGATCTAACCCAATTAGCCAAGGGGAAACCTGATTCCTAAGAAATAGAAAAGGAAGACTTCTCTGGAAATACTCTGATTTGATCCTGGGACAGAAATTATAAAAAAATGAATTGCTAAAGCATTTTAAACATTTTTTAAAAATCTATAAATTAAGCCATCATTTCTCTACTGTGTTCTAGGTTCATATATCTGATTGTTTGCTAGATATCTCAGTTGGATGTCAGATCGGAAAGCAAGTAGATAGATAGATGGAAAGGTGATAAATAGAGTATTCATTATTTATTTATTTAATATTTTGTTTTCCTCCAGTTACATGTAAAACAATTTTTAATATTCTTTTAAAAAATGTTGAGTTCCAAATTCTCTCTCTCCATCCCCATTTTCTTCATTGGGAAGGCAAGTAACTTCATATAGGTTATACATGTCCAATCATGTAAAACACATTTCCATGTTAGTCATATGAGAGAAAAAAGACAAAAAAACAAAAACAAAACAAGAAAAAAATGTAAGAGCGTGCTTCGATCTGTATTCAAACTCTACCAGTTTTTTTCTCTGGAAATGGCCAACATTTTTCATCATAAGTCTTTCAGAATGTCTTGGATCATTGTATTGCTGGGAATAGCCGAGTCATTTTCAGCTGGTCATTGTACAATATTGCTGTTCCTGTGTACCCTGCTTTGGTTCTGCTCACTTTAATTCACATTAGTTCATGTAAGTCTTCTCAGATTTTTCTGAAAGCATCCTGCTAAGCATTTCTTGTCTGCTCATCATTTCTTATAATAAAACAATGTTACTCTATCATAGTCATATATTATAGCTTGGACAGCCATTCCCCTATTGATGGGTATCCTCTCAATTTCCACCACTAAAAGAGCTGCTATAAATGTTTTTACATATATAGGTCCCTTTCTTTCTTTTTTTTTTTTTTTAATATTTTTTGAATACAGTCCTAATAATGTTATGGCTGGGTCAAAGGGTATGCATGATTTTATAGCCCTTTAGACAGAATTCCAAATTACTCTATGGAATGATTGCATCCGTTCACAACTCTACAAACAGAAAATACATCTTTTTTATTCCTAATCCATTTATTTCCAGTTTTTCAACATTTTTATTTGAAGGTTAATGATCCAAATTCTTTATTTCCTTCCTCTCCCCAGCTCCACGCTCCCACCCCAAGAGATGGTAAGCAATAAAATATAGGTTATATATGTACAGTTATATAAAACATTTCCATATTAATCATTTTGTGCAAGAAGACTCGGATAAAAGAAAAAATAAAAGGAAGTGAAAAACAGCATGCTTCAGTCTATATTCAATCAACATCAGGATAATCAATACTATTTTTACTTGCTTAGTATGCGCCAGACACTGAGATAAGGGCTCAGGATACATACATTAACAAGACATTTCCTGCCCACAAGGAATTTACATTCTAATGGGACAATATGAGGTATGGAGGGGAGATGGGTACATGGTACTACAAGAAGTATCAGAAAGGATCAAGTCCTGGCAAAATAAAACTAAAAAGTTCCCCATAAGGGCTTCAAATTCAATATATCCAAAACAAAACTTAATATCTTTTCTTCAAAGAACATCCCTACACTTATGTGTGTTGAGGGAACTACAATTCTTCAAGTCAGAGTCATTCTCCGCCTTTCATTCTCATTCACAGCTCTATAGCTGTGAATTAATTAGCTACTATAATTAGCTACCAGGGCTTCCCAATGCTGCCTTGTAACTCTCTCTCAAATCTCACATTTTTCGCTTTCACATCACAGACACCCTTATCCTTTTGTATTATACTGTTGGAATAACCTCCTGCTTGGGATTTTTGTAATCAGTCTCGTCCTTCTCCAATCTATCCTTTATATGACTTTTTGTTGTTGTTCAGTCGTTTCAGCCATGTTTGATTCTTCATTACCCCATTTGGGATTTTCTTGGCATAAATACTGGAGAGATTTTCCATTTCCTTCTCCAGTTCATTTTACAGATGAGGAAATTGAGGCAAATAAAGTTAAGAGACTTGCCCAGGATCACACAGTTAAGATCACAGAATACCTCCTAGAATATCAGACCCTCGGTGCTCTTTTAGTAATGGAAGTTACTTGAGTAAGAATCCTCTGAGAACTAATCATTCAGTTTTTGTTTGAAGACCTTCGGCGAAGGCAAACATTATATTTCATTCCACTTTTGGTCAGTTCTGCTTGTTAGAAAGTTTTCTCTTCTTTTCTTCCTCAATCTATTTCAGTTCCTGAATCTCTAAGCTTTCAGTGAGCCTTCCCCATCTCCTATATTCAATATAACAGAAAATAAATCCTAGAGTTTACCATTCATATATAAATAAAAAACCTAGATGAACAGATTTCAATAGGATGCTATTGTTATTTACCAAATATTTCCTTTGCTCCATTATAAGATTCTCACACCCATGGGAGGTTTTATTAAAATTTCCCCAGAGAATGTAAGCTTCATCATGATAAGACACGCAGGAGACGTTCTCATCATTTTATCCCCAGTGCCTACCAAAATGTCTGGCACGTAGTATTAATGCAGTATGAATATTTTGCTTTTCCATAAAACCAAAGTTATCCTTTTTTTGACTTCTATCTATTGTGCCTTATTTTGATTTCTCTTCCACATGAAAATCCCTCAAAAGCTTGGAAGTGGTCATCAAACCCTATCTTCTGTGGCCATCAAATCCTATCTTCCCCAGCTTTCTCATTGCTAAGGATTAAATATTTCCAGAGTCCCAGAAAGTACGATCCTGAAGTCCTTCTCATTGTCTTCAGCTTGCCAATGCTCTTCCTAAATTGTACCCAAGTACCCAAGATTGAACACTATATTCTTAGCGCTCCCCATACCTCTTTTGACTATTCTTGCCCTGTCTGGTTCTACCAGGACAGTATATCTAACATTATTCAAGAAAAAAGACATTTACTTACCAGCTGACTAGTCTGAACCCATAGGGAGGAAGAAATAACGCCATAAAGGAATATGTTTGGCCAGATTAGTTTCTATGGTAGAAAGACTACTGGGCTTTGCCATTCCCCAATTGATAAATGGTCAAAGGATGTGAACAGACAACTTTTAGATAAAGAAATCAAAGCCGATTCTAGTCACATGAAAATAATACTCTGAATTACTATTGGTTGGAGAAACACAAATTATGACAGCTTTGAGGTACCATGTCACGCCTCTAAAATTGTCTAAGATGACAGGAAAAGATAATGATAAATGTTGTAGGGGATGTTGAAAAACTGGAGCACTAATACATTGTTGGTAGAGTTGTGAACTGATCCAACCATTCTGGAGAGCAATTTGGAATTAAGCTCAAAGGGCCATGAAACTGTGCATACCCTTTGATCCACCAGGGTCTATATCCCAAAGGGATCATAAAATAGGGAAAAGAGCTCACATGTGCAAAAATGTTTGTAGCAGCCCTTTTTTAGTGATGAGGAACTGGAAACTAAGTGGATGCCCACAGTTGGGGAATGGCTGAATAGGTTGTGGTGTATCGAGATAATGGAATATTATTGTTCTATAAGAAATGATGAACAAGCTGATTTTAGAAAAGCCTGGAGAGACTTACATGAACTAATGTTAAGTGAAATGAGTAGAACCAAGAGAACATTGTACACAGCAATAACAAGATGATGTAGTGATCAAACCGTGATGAACGTGGCTCTTTTTCAACAATGAGTGATTCAGGCCAGTTCCAATAGAATTGTGATGGAAAGATCCATCTGCATCCAGAGAGAATGTTGTTGTTGTTTGTTTGTTTCCCTGTTTGTTTTTTTCTTTAATTTTTCTCCCTTTTTGCAGAAATTAGGCATGGACCCACACTTAACACCATATACCAAGATAAGATCAAAATGGGTCTATGACCTAGGCATAAAGAACGAGACTATAAATAAATTAGAGGAACATAGAATAGTTTATCTCTCAGACTTGTGGAGGAGAAAGAAATTTGTGACCAAAGATGAACTAGAGACCATTACTGATCACAGAATAGAAAATTTCGATTACATCAAATTAAAAAGCCTTTGTACAAATAAAACTAATGCAAACAAGATTAGAAGGGAAGCAACAAACTGGGAAAACATTTTCACAGTTAAAGGTTCTGATAAAGGCCTCATTTCCAAAATATATAGAGAACTGACTCAAATTTATAAGAAATCAAGCCATTCTCCAATTGATAAATGGTCAAAGGATATGAACAGACAATTTTCAGAGGATGAGATTGAAACTATTACCACTCATATGAAAGAGTGTTCCAAATCATTATTGATCAGAGAAATGCAAATTAAGACAACTCTGAGATACCACTACACACCTGTCAGATTGGCTAAGATGACAGGAAAAAATAATGATGAATGTTGGAGGGGATACGGGAAAACTGGGACACTAATGCATTGTTGGTGGAGCTGTGAACGAATCCAACCATTCTGGAGAGCAATCTGGAATTATGCCCAAAAAATTATCAAATTGTGCATACCCTTTGATCCAGCAGTGTTTCTATTGGGCTTATATCCCAAAGAAATACTAAAGAAGGGAAAGGGACCTGTATGTGCCAAAATGTTTGTGGCAGCCCTGTTTGTAGTGGCTAGAAACTGGAAAATGAATGGATGCCCATCAATTGGAGAATGGCTGGGTAAATTGTGGTATATGAATGTTATGGAATATTATTGTTCTGTAAGAAATGACCAGCAGGATGAATACAGAGAGGCTTGGAGAGACCTACATGGACTGATGCTAAGTGAAATGAGCAGAACCAGGAGATCATTATACACTTCGACAACGATATTGTATGAGGACATATTTTGATGGAAGTGGATTTCTTTGACAAAGAGACCTGAGTTTCAATTGATAAATGACGGACAAAAGCAGCTACACCCAAAGAAAGAACACTGGGAAACGAATGTGAACTATCTGCATTTTTGTTTCTCTTCCCGGATTATTTATACCTTCTGAATCCAATTCTCCCTACGCAACAAGAGAACTGTTCGGTTCTGCAAACATATATTGTATCTAGGATATACTGCAACATATCCAACATATAAAGGACTGCTTGCCATCTAGGGGAGGGGGTGGAGGGAGGGAGGGGAAAAAAAATCGGAACAGAAATGAGTGTAAATATAATGTAATTATTAAATAAAAAAATTAAAAAAAATTTTTTTTCTCCCTTTTTGATCTAATTTTTCTTATGCAGCATGATAGATGTGGAAATATATTTAGAGCAAATGTTTACTTATATTGGATTACTTGCTGTTTAGGGCAGGGGGAAGGAAGGAAAGAGGATGGAAAAGAGGGAGAAAAAATTTGGAACACAAGATTTTGCGAGGGTGAATGTTGAAAACTCTCTTTGCTTGTATTTTGAAAAATAAAAAGGTATTAATATTAAAAACGGTACTGGGCTTTGAATCAAGCTAGACCTTAGTCAGAATCTTCTCTGACACTCTATTTAAGAAAAATCACTTGTGACTCACTTTCCACATTTGTAGAATGGGAATAATACATGCAATACCTAAATCACAAGATGATTTTGAGGAAAGTGCCTGATGAACCATAAAGTCCTATAAAAATGTGAATAATTATTATTATTATTAGCAGAGTTTAATGGGAATGTCCCTTAAGAATATCCAATTGACAGTATTCCCAATTCTGAATATACCCACGTCAGACCCTAGCGTCTGATCTGACAGATTGGATTCCTATCATGTAGATCTAGGAAAGTAATACTCTCTGTGGCCAATGTTGTCTCCAGCCCAGATTTCTGAGCTCTGGAAAATGTCCTAGTTAACTCCTTTCCAGCACGCTACCAGTGCTAGCAGAGGTCCTAAAGGCACTGAAATATAGAAGTATTCATTGATGATGGAGCTGGCACTGTGTCCGGGCCTGGGCTGTCCTGAGTGATGTCTTAGCTTTCCTAACCATCATACATAGCCAATCCTAGACTTGCTTCACATCCCATTGAGTCATTCATCAGGAAACCAGAACCTACTCAGTGAGAGTATCTTGCCATCTGTGTTGTGTATGTTGAAATAATCAAATTGATTCTGTCTTTTTAATTGATACTATTTTAAATTAATTGATTTTGTTCTGTAACTGCCTAAGTCATAATTCTTTGTCCCTGAATTTAGTTTGGAAATTCAGCTGGCCTGCGAGGAGTTAACTTTAGAAATTTAGTTCTCTTGTTAATAACTGTTCTCTCTTGCCTCAAGGAAATCTGTTATCCTTGAGAGGTATAGATGGACACCAAGGAGTCTGGTCCAGAGTCTTTGCACCATTAATGTCTGGTTGTCTATCCAAAAAAATCTGGTCCAATATTGAAACCACTTACAGATAGTCTCAAACAATGAATTTTTCTTAGTCACAGGAAGGAAGGAAGGGGTGTTGCTAGCTCCTCATTCCCAATTTCTAACCAATCATCTTGTTACCCATGCCTCAGCTCTATAACCAATTCTAGTGGTTTTACCACCCATGATGTTGAGCTCTTTTAACCAAACATAATTTGTTTCCCTTTTATGAAGTCTTGATCTTTGTGCTATACTCCCCAAAGCTATCAAAGGGAGCTGTCCCCTTCATTCGGGGTCTTAATATTGCTGGGGAAGCTGAGAACTCATTTACTGGTAAATTTGTGTTTTACTAATGAATTGATCATGCTCAGAACTTTGTGCTTCAGTCTACCTTAGTTTTAACTGGTACAGTGTACCCACCATCAGTCCATCTGCACCTCTCACACTCTCCTCCTCTGAGAACAATAATCAAATAAAATCAGAGCCATAGTTTCTACTGGAAACCTGTCATATGTTCCTATCTAGATCTAGTCCCCATTCCTGTTACCACCTAGACTCAAACTCCTTTCATTGCCTACTGAAAGTATACATATACATGGATGGAGGGAGGGAGGGAGGGAGGAAGAGATGGATGGTTGTATGGATGGATGGATGGATGGATGGATGGATGAAGGGATGGAGGGATGGAGGGAAGGATGGATGGATGGATGAAGAGATGGAGGGATGGATGGATAATCTCCCCCCCCCTTAGAATGTAAGCTCCTTGAGGGCAGGGGCTGTTTCACTTCCATATTTGTACAAAGAACAACTAGCATGGTGATTAGAATGTAGTGGGCATTAAATTCATTCAACCAAGTAATAAAGGACAGGAAGTCATCAGTGCCTTTATCCTGGGTCTTCTCATTCTCTTTTATAGCAATAGAGTTTGTCTCCACCCCTCTAAATGCCCAAGTTTATGATTGCCATCTGGGCAAAGTTTCTTTGCCACTGGAAGGGAGATTTAGAAACCATGAATAGGCAACTTTCCCAGCTATTCTGAGTCATTGCTGAAATCCCTGTCTTTATGACCTCCATGTACCTGGGCTGGGTACTTCTCCATGGCTGTCTTCTTCACTTCAGCCTTTTTCTCCTCTCCTCATAGAAGTTCCTTCCTGAGATACTTTTGTCCTTTTTCCTTTTTCATATTCTATGGACTGCATCTTTCTTCACCCCCATCCCCCATCACCTGCCCCTATACAAATTGATAGAAGGACACAAAATGCAAAGATTATTTTATAGTTTATATGCTACAAATATTCATCAAGAAAAAAAATTTTTATTATAGCTTTTTATTTACAAGATATATGCATGGGTAATTTTTCAGCATTGACTCTTGAAAAACCTTCTATTCCACCTTTTCTCCTTCTTCCTCACGCCCCCTCCCCCAGATGTCAGATTGACCAATACATATTAAATATGTTAAAGTATAAGTTAAATATAATATATGTATACATGTCCATACAGTTATTTTGCTGCACAAGAAAAATCAACTTAGAAATAAGGTAAAAATAACTGAGAAGGAAGTCAAAAATGCAAGCAGACAAAAACAGAGGGAATGGAAATGCTATGTTGTGGTTCATACTCATTTCCCAGAGTTCTTTCACTGAGTGTAGCTGGTTCTCTTCATTATTGAACAAATGGAACTGATTTGGTTCATCTCATTGCTGAGGATGGCCACTTCCATCAGAATACATCCTCATACAGTATTGTTTTGAAGTATATAATGATCTCCTGGTCCTGCTCATTTCCCTCAGCATCAGTTTGTGTAAGTCTCTCCAGGCCTTTCTGAAATCCTCCTGCTGGTCATTTCTTATAGAACAATAATATTCCATAACATTCATATACCACAATTTATTCAGCCATTCTCCACTTGATGGGCATCCATTCAATGTCCATTTTCTGGCCACTACAAAGAGGGCTGCCACAAATATTTTGGCACATACAGGTCCCTTTCCCTTCTTTAGTATTTCTTTGGGGTATAAGCCCAGTAGTAACACTGCTAGATCAAAGTATATGTACAGTTTGATAATTTTTTGAGCCTAGTTACAAATTGCTCTCCAGAATGACTGGATGTGTTCACAATTCCACCAACAATGTAGCAGTTTCCCAGTTTTTCCACATCCCCTCCAACATTTTGCATTATCTTTCCTTGTCATTCTAGCCAATGTGACAGATGTGTAGTGGTATCTCAGAGTTGTCTTACTTTGCATTTCTCTAATTAATAATGACTTGGAGCATCTTATCATATGGCTAGAAATAATTTCAATTTCTTTGTCTGAGAATTGTCTGTTCATATCCTTTGACCATTTATCAATTGGAGAATGGCTTGGTTTCTTATAAATTAGAGTCAATTCTCTATATATTTTGGAAATGAGGCCTTTATCAGAACCTTTAACTGTAAAAATGTTTTCCCAGTTTTTTGTTTCCCTTCTAATCTTGTCTGCATTAGTTTTGTTTGTATAAAAGCTTTTTAACTTGATATAATCAAAATTTTCTATTTTGTGATCAATAATGATCTCTAGTTCTTCTTTGGTCACAAATTCCTTCCTCTTTCACAGGTCTGAGAGGTAAATTATCCTATGTTCTTCTGATTTATTTATAATCTCATCCTTCATGCCTAGATCATGAACCTATTTTGACCTTATCTTGATGTACGGTGTTAAGTGTGAGTCAATGCCTCAATTCTGCCATACTAATTTCCAATTTTCCCAGCAGTTTTTATCAAATAGTGAATTCTTGTCCCAAAAGCTGGGGGCTTTAGGTTTGTCAAACACTAGATTATTAAATTATTGACTATTTTGTCCTTTGAACTTAACCTTTTCCACTGACCAACTAGTCTATTTCTTAGCCAGTACCAAATGATTTTGGTGACTGCTGCTTTATAATATAATTTTAGATCTGGTACAGCTAAGCCACCTTCATTTGATTTTTTTCACATTAGTTCCCTTGAAAGTCTTGACCTTTTATTCCTCCAGATGAATTTTGTTATTTTTTCCAGGTCATTAAGATAGTTTTTTGGGAGTCTTATTGGTATAGCGCTATGTCATCTTTATTATATTTGCTCGCCCTATCCAAGAACACTTAATATTTTTCCAATTGGTTGGATCTGATTTATTTGTGTGGAAAGTATTTTGTAGTTTTGCTCATATAATTTCTGACTTTCACTTGGCAGATTGATTTCCAAATATTTTATACTATTGGTAGTTACTTTAAATGGAATTTCTCTTTGTAACTCTAAGTGTTGGGTTTTGTTAATGACATATAAGAATGCTGATGACTTATGTGGGTTTATTTTGTATCCTTCAACTTTGCTAAAATTGTGGATAAGAAATCTTTTTAATGGACAATCTGAAGTCCTAAATCCTTGCTGGATAGGAAATATCCTGGTCAGCCAGGAAGTCAGGCAGGCATATCTCCCATTATAAAAGAATAACCATCTTCTGATACCCTTAAGTCTCATGGATTTTCTCCCAGATTCCTCTACTCAATTCAAAAGGTGGCTGGTGGTACTGGATCCTGAAGGGATAGGGATAAGGCTGGACCTGAAGTTATAAAGATCTAAATTAAAATCCAATCTCAGCCACTTATTAGCTCCGCAATCATTGACGTGTCACTTCTCCCTGTTTGCCTCAATTTCCTCATCTGTAAAATGAACTAGAGAAGGAAATGGCAGTTTTCCAGTATCTCTGCCAAGAAAATCCAAAATAAGGTCACAAAGAGTCAGATATGACTGGAAATAAATGAACAACAATAGCACTTAACTTCCTGCGTTGTTGAGAGAGAAAATGGGATACAATGTGTAAGGTATTTTTTTTTTCTTATGGTCTGTTTCTTTTTTTTTTATAACATGACTAATATGGAAATAGGTTTTATAACATTGTACATATATAACCTATGTCAAATTACTTACCATCTTAAGGAGAGAGAAAATTTGGAGCTCAATTTTTTTAAAAGAACATTAAAATTTGTCTTCACATGTAATTGGAGAAAATATTATTTTTTTTTAATTTTAAAAATTTAAAAATGTGTAACATACATTGCAAACTTAAAATGTCACGTAGGTGTAAGCTGCTATTATTATTTTATATAAAACAGGGGTTTTTAAGGGAAGGTCCTCAGAGTCTCAGATTTTAGGGATCCTGTGAATTGAATGGGAAAAATATTAAATTTTTATTTCAATATAATTGGTTTCCTTTGCAATCCTGTGTGATTTGTTTTATACATTTAGGAACAGTTCTGAGAAGAGATTCCCTAGTTTTTACCACAGTATCAAAGAAGTCCATGACACAAAAAAGGTGAGGAATCCCTGGTACGGAGCTTTAAGCAATGGAAAGCGTTCACTGACTCCAAGAGCCCAAAAGCTGCAACACATAAATGATGCTTGACCTGCTTAGAGCAGCAGAGTGGGAAACAGATTTGGAAGCAGAGGTTCCTGGGTTTGGATCTAGACTCTGCTATTTCTGACCTTTATGACCTTGGGAAAATGCCTTCCCTTTTTTCATCTATGTCTACCCATAGTCTAAAATGAAAGGGTTAAAGAATAAGCATTTACAGAGCACCTACAGTGTACAGGTACAGTGACAAATGCATTATAAACATTATTTCATTTGATCCTTGATACAACCTGTGAAATAGGAGATGAATTATTTCCATTTTACAGTTGAGGAAATTGAAGCTGAGAGAGATTAAATGACTTGTCTAGAGTCACACAAACAGTAAAAGCCTGAGGTTAGATTTGAACTTGTCTTCCTGACTTTGAGCCCATTGGGGCATCTTGGTGCCCCAGATAACTTCTAAGGTTCTCTCATTCTCTGGTTTTCAATTTATGGGATACAGATGGAGAGTTGGAAAGGACTTCAGAGGAGATCAATTTTGGCCCCTTTCTTTTACAGAGGAGGAAACTGAAGCTCTTAAAGTGTCTGAGTCACTCAGCTGGTTAGTATCAGGGTTAGAATTTGATTGTGGACCCCAATTTGTCTAGGAGAGCTGAGTGAGATGGATGAGTCAACTTATAAACCATATATGGATTTCCATTTTGAATTCTAGTTTGCAGCAGTATTAACATAAAGGAGAGAGTCCCAGACTCAGAGTCAGGAGACCTGGGTCAGAACCTTGTCTGTTACTAATTATGGTGCCTCAGGAGAATCACGGTGTCTCTTTGGCCCTCAGTTTTACCATCTATAAAATGGGTATAATTATCGGCACACTATCCATTTCATCAGACTGTTGTGAGGGTGAAATGATGTAACATTCCAATTCAAGCACCCCTTTTTCTATTAAAGATAATGGGTTTTTCTTATAACAACTCTGAGAAGTAGAACCCTTAGGTATCATTATGACAGTTTTAGAGATAAATAAACCAATGCTCAGAAAACTCACAGTTGTGAGGCAGAATTGAAACCCAGGTCTCCTGACTCTGAGTCCTGTGCTTCCCACTGCACCCCACCACACTGTGTTTGAAGTCCAGAGAAAATGACTTTCCCCACCATCCTCCACTCAATCTCTTATTTAATGTGTTGCCGTCATCAGCAAAGGCTATAAACTCCACCAAGCAGGAAACCCAGTTCCCTACACTTTGTATCTCTCTGGAACATAATACTGAACACACAAGAGATACTTCATAATATCCTTTGAGAAGGAAGAGGCAGGAAAAAAGGGCGGAGACCAGGGCAGCTTTGAAAGCTACCAGCTGGATTCTCCTTTCGCAACATGAATAATGTGGAAATATGTTTAATATGGTTCTACATGCATCACCTATATCAGATTGCTTGCCATCTTGGAGAAGGGAGAAAGGAGAGATGAAAGAAGGAGAGAGAAAAAAATTGCTCAAAATCTTATAAAAATGAATGTTTAAAACTATAGTAACATGTAATTGAAAAAAAATACTATTAAGTGGGAGAAAAGAAGAAAACCAATAATAAATTGTCTTTATTACAAACTAAAAAGAAAAGCCAACAATATCTAACAGAGATTTTTACTTTCACATATAACCCTCTTTTTCTTTTTTCTTGTGCACATGAAAATCCCCATTTTATTTGTGTTTTTACAAACATGGATTCTATGCTAAGTCTCAGAAGCAACTTTATGAATTGGGAAGTATTGTCTCCATTTTATAGATGAAGTAACTGAGAGCCAGAGAGATTAACTTATTTTCCCAGGGTCACACAGTTTGTAGCAGCACTTGAATTTGAATTCATTTCTGACTTCAAAACTAATTCTCTCTCCATTGACCCATTTGTCTTAACTATACTATAAAGGATCCTACATTCTTTCTTTCTTTCTTTCTTCCTTCCTTCCTAATGTTGTGCCAAAGTTCCCTTTTAATGTCGTGACCCAGTTTCTCCAATTGTTCTATTTAGTTATTCTGTCTCAGGTTATAACTTTTCCCTCTTAATGTTTAATGAGATAAAGGTCTACCTCAGTTGCTCTCCCCCAAAACTCCAGGCTATAATCATATCTTTAGGTTATAGACATTCCTACTGAATGTTTGACAGGATAAAGGTTTATCCATTTTAGATGTCATTAGAATATCAGTAACCTCCCTCCATTGTGTAATCCATTAGATTATCCCCATCCAGGTACTTCCCCCATTATGTCATTGTTCTTGTTATCCTATAAAAAGCTTGCCCTCTGATATTTAAGGTCCCAGTATTTCTCTCCATTTAATAAACTATTGAATTTGTCTCTAATCTCTGTCTTGCTCAGTTTCTCCGGCATTACATTTCCTTCCTTTCCTTCCTTTCCTTCCTTCCTTCCTTCCTTCCTTCCTTCCTTCCTTCCTTCCTTCCTTCCTTCCTTCCTTCCTTCCTTCCTTCCTTCCTTCCTTCCTTCCTTCCTTCTTTCCTTTTTCCTTTTCTTCTTTCTTTCTTTCTTTCTTTCTTTCTTTCTTTCTTTCTTTCTTTCTTCTTTCTTTCTTTCTTTCTTTCTTCTTTCTTCTTTCTTTCTTTCTTTCTTTCTTTCTTTCTTTCTTTCTTCCTTCCTTCCTTCCTCCTTCCTTCCTTCCTTCCTTCCTTCTTCCTTCCTTCCTTCCTTCCTTCCTTCCTTCCTTCCTTCCTTCCTTCCTTCCTTCTTCCTTCCTTCCTTCCTTCCTTCCTTCCTTCCTTCCTTCCTTCCTTCCTTCCTTCCTTCCTTCCTCCTTCCTTCCTTCCTTCCTTCCTTTTTTTCCTTCTTCCTTCCTTCCTCCTTCCTTCCTTCCTTTTTTTCTTCTTCCTTCCTTCCTTCTTCCTTCCTTCCTTTTTTTCCTTCCTTCCTTCCTTCCTTCCTTCCTTCCTTCCTTCCTTCCTTCCTTTTCTTCCTTCCTTCCTTCCTTCCTTTTCTTCCTTCCTTCCTTCCTTCCTCCTTCCTTCCTTCCTTTTCTTCCTTCCTTCCTCCTTCCTTCCTTCCTTCCTTCCTTCCTTCTTCCTTCCTTCCTTCCTTCCTTCCTTCCTTCCTTCCTTCCTTCCTTCCTTCCTTCCTTCCTCCTTCCTTCCTTCCTTCCTTCCTTTTCTTCCTTCCTTTTCTTCTTTCTGTTTACTAGTTAGTCTTCTTTTTTAGGGACCAGGCCTTAAACCCAAAACACTATGACTTTTATTAATTGGCCAGTAATAAGTCCCAGACCAAGTCCCAGCTCATCATTGTTTGGGCCCTGATTGGCCCAGACTGAATGTAAATAGCCCTTATTTCTGTTTTGACCAGAAACCCTGAAAATCCTCCCCTCCCAGACTGATTTTTTTTGGACTAGGTAAAAGAGCCTCTTCTCCGTTTCAAATAATACCTTAATCATGAATGGGTGTTGTTTCAGTCTGTCCATGCAGTATGTTGTAAGGGAAAGAGCCATTCTATCAACAAATCAACTACCAATTTATTAAGGGCCTACTATGAGTCAGGCTAAGTTCAGGACATATAGAGAAAGGCAAAAACCCAACAGTACTTGATGTAAAAGAGCTCACAGTCTAACGAGAAAGAGCTCCTCCAGGCCTCTAGAGACACAGCATTGTAATCTGGATCTTTTCTCAGTATCTTTTGAGCCTTTGTGTGATTTAAGTCCCTTTTAAGCCCCTTGAGTGTCAGCATCAACATCTCTAAAATGAAAGGCTTGGAAGGAAGGATGTCTAAGATCCTGGCCAATTCCCAATCCCACTAGGATAAAAGTTAAATTTTCAAAAATCCATTTAGGAGCCAACAATATGTGTATCACTGTTTCAGCTGACAATGATTAACCATTCTCTTCATTTTCTAGGGTATTTGGGATTTTTAAAATAAGCTAGTCAAGGAAAGAGGAAGCTCTCTGCTGTGTTGAGTGGACTCCCTGTGGAAGATTTGTTCAGCTGAACTGTTTGACGTTCCTCCCATCTCCTTGCCCCACACTGGAATTTACTTCTCTCTTCTCTCCACCTCTCAGGATGTCCAGTGTTCCTAAGCTCAAAACATTATCTTCTACAGGAAATCTTTCTGGATTTATCCCCTGTTACTGATGCCTTCCTTCAAAATCATCAGATAGCCTTTTGTATCTGCCATCGTACTTACACATTGTTTTCCTTGCCTAAAACTGTGAGCTCCTCCAGGGTAGATATTTTATGGTTTTGTTTTTGTATTCTCAGCATGCAGCACAATGCCTGGCACACGTAGGTGCTTAATAAATGCTTATTGAAGACTAATTAAATGCAAGAGAAGACAGGTGGGAAAAGGACCTAGTAGGATTTCTGTATGCACTGATCAAAAGAGACTTGAATTGAGAGCTAACTTGCTCAAATTGGCTGAGTGTCATTATCTATATTTGTTCAAAGTCAAGTCCAAGTGATATTGCAGTTTACCAATGACTGAGTGATTACACAGCAGAATGATGATCCTGCAGGGTGGAAGGTCAGTTCAATTCACCCTGCCCATATTTGTTGAGCTACAGGTGGCTGGGGTTAGGCTTGGCACAGACTGGCTTGAAGTGAGTGGAAAGACAAGGAGTCTCTTTTCTCATAACTAGGATCGGGCAATAAAGATTTTAGTCCACGTTACCAAATTTAAAGAAATTCATGGTCTGTTGGCTCAGTGCAAACAACAGAATTCAGCACATGCTGGAGTTAGCAAAATAATTAGTTAAATCAGAAAGCCACAGGAGGCTAGGCTGGAATGAGTTCCACTTTTGGTGCAATGGAAAATTCACTAACTTGGAATCAATTCAAATCTCCCAGTTACTAGTCACTTGGACCTCACGTTCCTATTCTGATGGAGACCAGATCAGGTGACATAAGATCCCTTCTAGTTCATAAAAATTTCCCTTCCTATTCTTCTTATGCTGGTCACATGACAATCCCCAAAATAAAAGCCTTCTACTTGTCTTCCCCCAAAGGGTAATATCTTGCCCCATCTTTGTACCAAGGGAAAACACAACAAATCAAATGTTCACCTAGACGTTTCCTATTTCTTGACCATGAATATCAAGGGGATATCAGCTGCCAAATGTAATACCATTAGAATGTTGGCTCCTTCATTCCCTTGTGAGCTTCTTGAGGGGACCCACCTGTTTTAGCCTTTTTCTTAGTCTACAGAGCTTAGCACAGTATCTGATGCATAGCAGGTGTTTCAGAAATATTTATTGTCTGACTCTCTATGACCCATTTAGGGTTTTCTTGGCAATGATGCTGTAGTGGTTTCCTTTTCTCCTCCAACACATTTTACAGATGAGGAAACTAAGGCAAACAGGGTGAAGTGACTTGGCCAGAGTCCCACAGCTAGTGTCTGGGATCAGACTTGAATTCAGCGTTCCTGATTTCAGATTCAGTGGTCTAACCGGTAAACCATCCAGCTCTCTCCAAAATACTTGTTGACTAACTGACTATTTCTCAATCCTCCTGCTTGTGGGCTTTCTTTGCTCGGAATCAACATAGGCTGTAAGCTTTTCTTCCTGAGTAGCCTCTCCTCTCTGGTTTTGTGACATGGCTCCCTGTTGGTTCTCCTGCTTGTCTCACCTCTCTTCATCCACTAACCATAAGTGTCTCCCAAGGTTCTGTTCTGAACCCTTTTCCCTTTTTACTCTGTATTATCTTACTCAATGATTTTGTCTTCTCCCATGGGTTCAATTATTATCTCTATGGAGAGGATTCCCAGGTATATGTATTGCAGCCCTTGAGTATTTCCTGAGCTCCAGGTCCCAAGTTAACACCTGACTATGGAACATTTTATTTTTTTATTTTTATTTTTTAAAATAACTTTTTATTGATAGAACCCATGCCAGGGTAATTTTTTACAACATTATCCCTTGCATTCACTTCTGTTCCAATTTTTCCCCTCCCTCCCTCCACCCCCTCCCCCAGATGGCAAGCAATCCTTTACATGTTGAATACTATGGAACATTTTAAACTGGATTTTTATTTATTTTTATATTTTTTATTTCACAAAATCCATGACAAGATAGTTTTGAACATTCACTGCTGTAAAAGTTTGTGTTGCAGCCTTTTCACTCTCTCCTCCCCCGCTTCCCTAGATAGCAAGTAATCCAATATAAATTAAATGCCATTCTTCTGAACATATTTCCATATTTGTCATGATGCATGAGAAAAATCAGATCAAAAGGTAAAAAAACCACAAACAACAACAATAAAAATAAGGCAAAAATGCTATGCTTTGATCCACATTCTGTCTCCATAGCTCTCTCTCTGGATGCTGATGGCTCTTTCTAAACTGGATTTTTACAGGCGTTTCAAATCCAACCAAAGAAGGCTATCTTTCCCCACAAACCTACCCTATTACTGTTGAAGGCATGACCATTCTCCCAATCAACCAGATTGGCAAGGTCCTTGTCATCTATGGTTCCTCATTCGCTGTTTATCCATAAATTCTTCATAATCTGGCTCAGGTTATCATAACTTTCCCAGCCTTACTGGGTATCACTTCCCCTCCCACACACAAGTCAGCTAAACTGGCTTTCCCTATGTTCATGCCGTCCCCTTCTCATCCCCATGCCTTTATCCTGGCCACTCACACGCCTGAGAGAACTCTATTATCTAGTCCACTTCATGGAGTCCTTCTCTCCAAGGCTCAGCTCAAACATCACCTCCTCCACCAAGCCTTTCCTGATCCCTTCTATTCCCCGCAAACTGCTGGAGTCTTCCCTCCTAAACTACCTGGATTGAACTACTTTGCATTGCCTTGTATTTATTCCGGATGCTTCTTCTATAGATACATAGTCGGTATCATATATAAATACAAATACATTTCATATACACACATGTGGACACATATTGTCTCCCTGATAGAATATAAGTTCTTTGAGGACCGGATGTGTTTCTCATCTCTGTCTCCCAGAATCTGGCACAGTAGCCGGCATAGAGTAATATGTCAATTATTAATTGATTGATCTGTTCCTATACGTGTTGTCTCCATCATTAAAATGTAAGGTTTTTGAGAACAGGAACAGACTCTTTTTTGCTCTTCCATGTGTCCCCGGCATTGAGCATTGTGTTCTGCACATAGTAAATGTTTATTGGTCTATAGAAAGGTTTGCTGGTTGATTGATTGTCTATAAATTATCCCTTCCTTGACTCCTCATCCTGATAGAGGGATGACCCCAGTCCTTGACCTTGCTCTGTACCCATCTTCTATTTAGGACTTTGGGGAGAAGAGAAATATGTAGGTAGGTAGAAAGGGGAAGGGATTCAAAGGGAGGAGGAAGGGATACTAAAGAGGCAGAGCTGCGCGATGTTAGTGGGACCAATAGGGAAGAAGGGAAGGAGGGCAAGAAAAAGAAAAGTATAATCTGGGGATATTAGGATGGCAGGAAATGCAGAATTGGTTATTTTAACCGCAAATGTGAATGGGATGAACTCTCCCATAAAGAGGAGGCGGATAGCAGACTGGATCAAAAGTCAGAACCCTACAATCTGTTGTTTACAAGAAACACATTTAAAACAGGGAGATGCATACAGACTAAAGGTAAAAGGCTGGAGCAGAATCTATTATGCTTCAGGTGAAGTCAAAAAAGCAAGGGTAGCCATCCTTATCTCAGATCAAGCAAAAGCAAAGATTGATATAATTAAAAGGGAAGGATAGATAGATAGAACAAATGGATGGCTGGACAGATAGGTGGGCAGACAGATGGACAGATAGATGAATGGATGGCTAGATATAGATAGATGGACAGATGGTTGGACAGATAGATGAATACAAGGATAAATGTATGAATAGAAAGATAGATGGACAGATGGATAGATGGATAGGCAGGTAGATAAGTAGGTAGAATATTCATTTAACACTTAACCATGTCTCAGGTAAAGTGATAAGTGCTCAGGATACAAATACAAGCAAGACAGTCTTTGTCCCCAGGAAGCTTACAA
Organism: Antechinus flavipes; assembly: GCF_016432865.1. NCBI lineage: Eukaryota > Metazoa > Chordata > Mammalia > Dasyuromorphia > Dasyuridae > Antechinus > Antechinus flavipes. The sequence goes on from NC_067399.1 coordinate 651,275,753, forward strand.
CAACCTGTACATAAGCTAAGGGTGGCCCAAAAGTCTCAATGTGGTTATAAATCATTAAAAACTGTACTAAGATTTTTGGGACAGCATAAGTCTATATTGAGTGAAGGAGATTTGTAGGTGACTTTTGAGAAATATTAACAGCAATCATTCCTATAGTGCTTTAAGGCTTGCCAGGGGCTATACATCTATTCTCTCTTTTAAGCCTCACAGTAATCCTGTGATGGGGGTCCTGTGGGCTTTATTATCATGCCCATTTTACAGATGAAGACAATGCATCTCAGTCAGGCAAAGTTACTTTTCCAAAAATATTTGAAGAAGTCCAGCACTCCCACCACTGCATCTTGCAGTGAAGTCATACCATGAAGTCAGAGCCTTGAAAGTCACCTCAGTCTGTAGCTTCTGCCCCTCCAGATTTTCCCTCTTGACTTAAAGGTCAGAATAGGCCTCTCTGGCTCTCTTGAGTAATAATTCTTAACTTAAAATATGTTGCTGCTTTCAGAGAATCCCAGCTGCTTCTGTGCTGTGAACGCTCAATCCCAGGGGATGGTTCTCCTGTAGGAAGTTTCCCTGGTGTTCAGCCAGCTCAAGGTCACATAGGTGGCTGAGATTGGATTTGAACCCTAATTCTTAGACTTCTACCCTGTTTATTATATAATGCTGCCTTCTCTCTCCCCTCAAATAACAAGACATTTTACAATAATAATTTGTCAAAGTTTTTCACATCTCACTACCACCCTGCCAGGTACCATGATTCCCATTTCGCAAATGAATAAAGCGCAGAAAGGTTAAATATTTGCTACATTTATAAGTGTCAGAAGCAGGGTACTGACCCCGAAGGCAGTAATAGTGTTCAACCTGGAGCCAAGTCAATAATAGAAAGTAAGTTTCCTGAGGGACTCAGTCCCTGGGGTCTTTGGATCTGAACAGACACCGGATAGGTACCTAAAATATGAATTTTAAATCCATGGTTGAAGGACTAGGTGAATGACAATAAATGAGTGAGTGCTGCACATCCTTTTTTATCACAGGAGAAAAATGACATGGTTGATGTTTTGACACCCACGAGAATTGGCTTTGCGGCAGAGTTGTTCCCCCAGAGCTGCGGGTGGCACAGTGTGCTGGGTCTGGAGTCCGGAACAGAGCTCAAAGCTGGTCTCAGACACGGACTAGCTGTAGCACTTCAGCTGTTTGCCTCAGTTTCCTCGTGTGTAAAATAAGCTGGAGAAGGACATGGCCAACCACACCACTATCTTTGCCAAGAAAACCTCAAATGGCGTCAGAGTTAGACAACAGAGTTGCCCCAAATGGTCAGCTTCTTTCTTGCTTCCTGTGCCACTGAAAGGCAGCGGCAGGACAAAATCACCATCGGGCCGCCTGGGCGGAGGACCCCGCTATCTTCGATGAGCAAGCTCTAAGCCCCTGCTTCACCCGCCATTCAAACAGTGTTCTCCTCCATCCTGTCAGCTGGACCAGAACCGGTCTCTCATCTGGCCAGAGCTGAAACACAGCAGGCTAGAGACCAGAGAGGCAAGATCCAAACGCAAGTTTAATTAATCTCATGAGGAAAATGCTATTTGCAAAGGGAAGCCCCCTCAGCGCTGCGGAGGCTGGAGCCGCTTATATGCCTGAAAAGGGCTGGCGCACAACGCGATCGTTCTTAAATCTGGCATAATTCTCATGGGCAGCATTTTGTTGGGAAGATACAGATGTTCTTTGGGAACGGCCATTGTCTCAGATCTTGGGGGTCGTGGACTCGGCGGGGGGAGGGTCACAGAAAGAGTTTTGTGTGAGGAACGGGAGTATCTGTTGGGGACAAGGGGCAGGGATTGTGACCGTGTGGTGGACAAATAAGGGGCACTAATCCCCCAGTGACACTTTGCCAGAGATTATTGACAGGACACAGGCTGCTTGCTGAGCCTTCGCTCTGGGAAGCGGAAGATGTCCAGAGAATCGGAGGAAGTCTGCACACGCTTGGGACCTCGGGGACCTCACAGCCTGGTTAGCCGCCTGCCCAGACAGGTTTACACGGGTGTGGCTGCTGGGCAAGTTTCTTGGAGCCACAGGTGAGAGCTGGTGGCAAGGTGGCAACCCAAAGGTGGGCGCTCCCCAACGTGCCGCTTGCGGCGTGAACGAATGAGTGAGGGAATGAATGAGGGAGCCCACGTGGGCCGGGGTCCGGAAGTCCCGGGTACCAAAGTTTTTACTAATACACTTAAGAGCGTTCCAAGGCACAAGGGGGTTTTTCCGTAGCACCTGGTAAAGCGCGGGCCGGCCTTGCCCGGCCCGGTCCGGCCCCCGCCCCGCCTCCGCCCCGCCTCTTCCTCTCTTTACTCTCTCCCTCCTCCCAGCCTCCTTGTCTCTCTCCTCCCTCTTCCTTGGAGGCTCGCAGTGTCAATAGACCTGCGCGATCCAACGTTCTTACGTCACCTCACGCGGAGAGCGGGAATTGGCTGTGGAAACAAGCCGGCGGTGGGGGAGGGGCAGACTGTGGGGAAGAGCCGGAGCCGACTGGGAGGAGCCAGCGGCGAGATGAGGGGAGGGGAAGCAAGGAGAAGGGAAGGGAAAACCTGGGGCCCTTGGTCTTCCCTCCTCCAGGGGCGGGGTTTCCGGCGCCGGGCCCGGGAGGCGGGGCCTGCGAACGATGCCGGGCCTGGGCTCTGGTACTGAGCGAGTCTGCGCATAGCCGCTGCCGCCGGGCCCTGACAAGCGGACGCGATGGCCGGTCCCGCGTGGATCCCGAAGGTGAGCTCGGAGGGGCTGGGCCTCGGGGCACGTGCGGTCCCTCCAGCAGCCCCCCCTCCCCCCAGCCCCGGCTTGACGCAGCAGGGGCGCGGGTCACGGGGCTCCTGTTGCGGGGAGGCCGGGCTTGGCCCCGACCCCGACTCCGACCCCGGCTTGGGCTCCCACCACGGCCGTATTCCCCGCTCCCTGCGCCTCCAATTAGGCCGAGCCGGGTCTTTCCGTGGGCTTCGGATGCCGCCCTTCCCGCCGTGCGGGCCCCGGGCCCAGCCCGGCCCAGGGGCGGCGTCAAGGTCACAGCCGCGCCCTGAGCCCTCGAGGCGCGGGGAGGGGGGGCCGGCCGCGTGGGCCCCGCAGGAGGGGCAAGGGTGGCGAGGCGTGATCCCCGGGGCTCGGGCGAGTCGGGGCTGGCTCGGGGGAGCGCAAGCGCTGGGCACCTGGGGCGGGCAGCCCGCAGACCTCGGCCTCGCGTCCCCGGGGCCCTCACGCGTGTCCGGCAAAGGCGGCCCCCAGGCCGCTGACAACCCAGCTACTTTGGGAGGGGGCTAGCGCCCCCCGGGGCCTCTGAGCGGGTCACTTGGGCAGAGGCCGATTTCCTCCCGCCAAGGTCAGCCGACGAGCAAAGATGCAGACCTCGGCCTCCCCTTCCCCGTGACCCCCTTGCCACCGTGCCCCGCCCGGCAGCCCACGGAGGCTCAAGGTCACGAAGGTGGCCGGGATTCCCGGGGTCAGAATGCAGCGCCGTACAGACCGAGGCCCGGAGAGTTCCCGCGGCTCCCTCCCTCTCGGTGTCCCTGTCACCGAGCTGTACCTGTCTGAGCGGGACCCCAGATTCAGCCCCAGTGCCCAGTCCACTGGGCCTGAGGCCGGGAGGTAGAGCTGGGGCTGTGGAACCTGGACGACCTCCAAGGATGGTCTGTGCAGGAAGGCTCTTGTCCCATGCTCTCTGCCCTCAGGTAGTGGAAGGGTCGGCAGGTTGGTAAAGTTTAAAGGCAGAAAAAGCATCCTGACCGTTAGATCAGACCCAGACCTGCCTAGGCTCAGGTTTTAGGAAGGCAACTATGGAGTCTGAGAGCAGGGAACTGCTAGGCTCACTGTACTTAGTCCTGATTTAGAACATAAAGACTCAGTTGTGGGGAACACTATTAAGCACATGGATAAACTAGTTCAGAGGACAGCTGGAATGGTGAAGGACCTGGAGGTCATGCCGTCTAAACACTGGAGGAAGACCCAGGAGGGGCACATGGTACCTGTCTTCAAGCACTGAAAGCTCAGTGGCGGGGTCTCCTGTATGGTACCAAATTTCACCCAAAAGCAGTAGGATAAACAGTTTTAGATTTGGTAGAAGGAATACTAATAGAGTGGATCCAGAATTGAGTGGATTGGCTTAGGAAATAGTGCTGCTTCATCCTTGGAGCTCTTCAAGAAGAAGGTGGATGACCACTTTTTAGGGATACTGTAGAGGGATTTTCACTCAATAAAGGCGTCAAAACTAGGTCATCTTTGTGTATTTAACCAATCAAGGCCTTTGTCTTCTTCTCCTCTCCAAACTGACCTTTGGTTTTCTGATGTCTTTGAATCCCTGTTCAGCACAGCCAGCTCAGATTATCTGAAAGAAATGTCACTGGAGTGGTGATGTCACTTGTCTGGTGTGGTGGGGCATTTTGGGAAACTATGACTGGATGCATGGAAGACGCTATTCAGTAGCTTTTTAAAGGGTCTTTATTGCCTCTTCATTTTAGAATTACCTGATACTAATAAAGAAGTTAGGCCTTTTTAGAGTTCTCAGGCTGAGAGGTTGCCCTGTGCCTAAAAGTGACCAGTTGTTAATATGGATCCTCCTCTGTGTTTTCCCATCTTTGTGTAGTACATCTTAATTTTCTTGTCAGGGCTTTTGATTGTAGTCCAGAGTGAAGTTTTGGCTTCATATACTGTCCTAGGTCTCCTTGGCCTCCAGGATTTCTCTTTCTGAATCAGTATCCAGTTGGGGACCTTTCTGCATTAATGACCTTCAGAGTGGGAGATCTTTTCAGATCATCATTTTGCTGTTCTTTTCTTGCCCACTACTCGAACTTTGCCAGCATCTTTTTTTCTCCTACCTAAGGACAGTACAGTGTTTTCCAAATTTTTTTGGTACTTCTGACTCTGCCTTTGAAGAGATAAGAAAATAGTAAATGCTGGTAGCATTTTGCTTCTATAAAAACTCGAGCCTAAACAGGTTAACTGTTTTGATCAAGAGCACAGCAAATCATTGATGCAATAAAGAACAGACTCCTCTCCTCTAACATACTTATCCCCAAATCACCTCATGTTGGAACATTTTAGTTCATTTAGGTCAACCCCCTTATTTTTTCAGGTGAGGGAACTGAAGCAAGTCCCAAGAAATGAAGTGTTGGTTCAAGGTCATGCAGGTAATGAATTTCAGGGTCCAGGACTTGGAGTCAGGTCTGCTTAGTTCCACGCCCAAAGCTGGGGCATTCCTTGGAGGACACTGTTCCGCCACTCCTGGCACATTTCTCTTTGGTCAGCCACGTTTTCTGTGATATCGGATATGGCAGACAAAGAGAAGCTCACCGTTGTTCAGATTGCTTCGTGCAAGGAGTTCCCCTTACTGGCCCTGGCCATATAGCTAGGACATTGCTCCTGTGTCAGCCTGGAGAAGACCTGCTTGTGGGAGGCCGGCTTGTGTTGTCTTATAATGATGTTTGCCACCAGGACAGGAGTTTGTGGCATCATCAAGTCAAAGTCAGCGCATTAATTAGGAAACTTAGTACCCACTAATGAGACGGTAACAAGGCATTTACTGTTCTGGCTGCAGGGAGAATGGAATTCCAGGCCTGTCCCTGCCACTAGGTGGGGGGATGGGGGAGAGGAGAGGGAGTGGTAAGGCAATGTCCAAGCCAATACCTAAATCCTTTTAATCCTTTTCGTTTTTTTCTTAGAATCTCTGATTTAATAGATAAAGGGATCTCCTGGTGAGGACACTCCCCTAGCTAGGGTTATCACCAGCTGTTTGGCCATTTGTGCTCCTGGAGAGCTTCCTGCAGCATAGAGAGGTTGGGACCTTTGGAGGGAAGGTCACCAGTTTGTATCCCAGCTTTCTTGACCCTATGGCTGTCTGTATCTTCTCACCTTTAGGGCCTCTTAGGCCTTTGTTGGAAATTCTCTGTGATTGGTTCAGTACATCGGTATTCTCTGAGGGCTTGCTTTGAATGCCTAGCATTCTGCCAAGTATATTCAGAAGCTGGGAACTCAGGGGTGACCAAAAGAAGGGAAGAGATGGGGTTCCTGTCTTCTGGGAGCTTCCCTCAGAGTCCTGTCAACTCGGCATCATGGGCTGTTAAACTTGGAAGAGCTTAGAAGGCAGAACCAGCCCCTTCATTTTCACATGAGAAACAGGGAGTGACTGCCAAAGGTCACACTCACCTGATTACCTGGGGGTATAGGAGCAAAGCATTCTCACTATCTTGACACAGATTGTAGATCATGTTCTACAATTGAAAATGCTAATCACTGGAGGAAATCATTTTTAAGGAGCATGTGTATGTGCTTAGTAGAATAACCTTTACTTCATATCAGCCAGATGGCTGGCGGCTTTATATCCAGAGCACAAAGCCACTTTTGAAGTTTTGTTCCTTCTCTTTTACTTTAGAGTGGAAAGGAAGAATGTTGCTAAATTGTAAACATTTAAGGGCAGTTATTACTGGTTGTCACAAAGTATTGTATCCATAGACAGCTTTTAAAACAACCCTGGCTTTTTCTTAGATATTTATGCCTAAAGAATATAGGATGATTGGGAACTGTTTTTCCACAGTGCTCTTTAAAACATAATATTGAAAGAGAAAATCAGCCCACAGCCTATGTCCTTTCCCTTTGCAATCAATGAGAACATCACTTTGCCAGTGTTAGAAAGCTGGTACTGGAGGAGAAGAGGGCCCTTCTTTGATAAATCATAGACTTTCTGTGTCGGATGGAACACGTGGAAGCTTATTTAGACCTGTGCCTAATGGGGCAGAAGACTTCCAAGTGATGGAGAACTCAGCACCTTAGAATACAAACTACTTTGGGACAGTCTTAAGACTGATGAAGTTTTCCCCACATGCCAAGCTGAAAGCTGCCCTCCCCCAACCCCTTACCATTGCTAATTCTGGTCTCTGAAGCCAAACAGAAGGAGCGTGCTCTTATCCTTTCTTGTTTAGTACTTCTTAGTAGAAATTATATATTAATATTGCAGAAAATCAAGGTAGAGGGAACAGGGTCTTTCTTTGGGCAGGATGAAATACAATCTCCAATTGTCACAGTGTCACAGTGTCACAGTGGCTCTCAAACTTTTGTTCTCAGTATCTTCATGTTGTTAAAAAACTATCAAGGATCTGTTCAAAGAGTTTTTGTTCACATGGGTTATATTTACAGCTATTTACTATATTAGAAATAAAAAAAAATTTGAATTTGTAGACCTTCTGAAAGGGTTTCAGAGACCCCAACAATTCTTTGGACTGTACTTTGAGGACCACTACTTTAAACCATTCTTTAAATCTTCTAAGGGAATTATGGAACCTTAAGAGATCATCTGGTTCAGCTTCTATTTACAAATGATGAAACTGAGGTGCAAAAAGGTAAAGGAATGAGCCCAGAGACTCACAGGTAGATGGAATTCCTGACTCAGGTCCTTTGCTTCTAACTCCAGAGCTTTTTGCCTCGGGTTGACTGCTCTGCTCATCAGTTCTCTACCATTGTTTTAAACTCCACATTTTGATTCTTTTTCTAATTATCCTTTATAATACATTTACTTTATCTCTAATCCAGTGTGGCTTTGGACCAACAAATGATTTAAGGACTCCAGTCTTTGTAAAGGTCATTTTCATCACTTCCTCTAGATAAATACAGAAAAATCAAATGGTATTTAATAGTTCCTTTATTCTTATTGTTATGATATATTATTTCTAAATTCCTCTAAGAAGGTTTAATACTTGGTTATTTGCATTTTATTATTATTATTTAATCCCCATCATTTCCCATGGTCCAGAAGTGGACTAGTTATATCTTCTGGCTTCCATTCTAGTTCTCTATGATTGGAGAGGAAATTAGTGGTTTGAGATAATGTGTAACTGCTTTCTCTTTTTATATGATAATAAGGTAAATTAAGTTAAGTGAGTTGCCTATCACTCTGAATCCACTGCTTTTGCATTTGTATAAATCTCAGCATTATCAGGACCCAGCCTGGATTCCTTATCTTTAATTCTGTGTATTTATTCTGTTTCTTGATGACTGACTCTTCTTTTTGGGTGTTAATACTAGGTATCTCGGCTGCTGCTGGGGGCATTCAACAACCCAAAACAGGTGACCCGAGGTTTTGCTGGTGGTGTGAGTACCTCTCATATTTTTCTGTTTTAGAAGTTTCTCAAGAAAGGTGTTTAGCACATTTATTGCATAAAACTTAATTTCCATTTACAAAGATGCATAGGCAAGCCCACAATTCGGTGACAAGTGAAATTTGTTTGCAAACTTGCATGTGAACTGATCAGGCCAGTTGCACATTTAAAAGAATTCTATTCCAGCTGGCTGGGAGGCCTGTCGTACTAAAATCTCATACCAGCCCTGTTTAAAAATAGATGGAAATTCCCCTTGAGCCTGGTAACATTTCATAATTTCAGCTCATCTCTGAAAAGCAGTTTCTGTGAAACTAGTGCAAATGGAACCAAAGTTGTTGAGAACCTTCAAATCTGGCTTCACTTTTTTTGAACTTTCCCTAAAAACAGTAGATTTTACTTCCCTTTTAGAAAATTCTCCTGCTTTTGTAGACCTTATTAGCTTCTGGTTTTTCAGTCTTAATCATTGAGTCTGTTATTAATGTTTCATTTACTTAACTTTAAATCTGCTGTTTTTAGACTTCCCAGCATCAGAGAAACCTGTGCCTTTTCAAAACTGATTCCACATTTTTAGTCAATCTAAGGTTGTGGGTCAGTGATTCCCTATCTTTTTTTCCTTTAATTCTCTCCTTAAATGTTCTCACTTGGGTTTCTTAATTCCAGCACTCCCAAATAACATCTCAGGGTATAAAATTTCCATAAAACTCAGGTATATAATCAGTCTCACCTTTTCAGCTGTGGAAGGGCTCTGACCTTTTCTGTAATCCAGTGACCACCAGTGGAATTTACAGTCAATCAAATGTTATTGGGAGAACAGGAAGGAAGAACCTAAAGGATTCTTAGCTTTCTGTTAGTGCAAAGGTTAAGACTGAGTGCTGCTGCCAGAGTTGCAAGTATAGCTAAGTTGGTATTTCAAACAGAAACCCCGGAAGATGACATTTCGGGCTTAGCATCTTGAATCACCTCAGTCTTCTACCATTATTGAATGTTTGTGCCTGTGTTTTCAGAATATTTAGTCATCTCCCTGCTGTATATTTTGAGTAGATATCTGAAAAAAATAAGAGTAGATGTTAGCTTACAAAGGTCTTTGCTGATGACATACAGGGTGATAGTGGGCTAAGAAGCATTAAGAAGTCTCCTTGGAGTAGACTGTTAGGGCAGCTCATGAGTACAGGCAAGGGGCTGGTGCCCCACTTGGGGTACATAGTATACTTGGAAAGATGAAGAGCTGCTGGATGTCAGCAGAGCTCCTTTTGTGCCCTGAGCCATTTTTTCCATTTGCTTAAAATGCTGGTTTCTTGAATGGAACATTTGGCATATTGGCATTGCTTTGCGACTGCACTTGCTGTCTTTCATTTGAGTATTAATCTTTGCATAGATAATGTCAGATATCATTTTTGGCAAAAAAAAATTAAAAGCTCTCTAGATCATACTATCAGAATTAAGGCAAAGTTTTGTCAAATAAATGCTTCTTAGCTAGAAGTAATACTGAAAGAAATTCCCAGAACCCCTTTTGATTTTTTTTTCTCTTGAATGATGGAATTTCTCATTCTTCCTTCAGAATGTTCTTGTGGACAACATGGTTTACCGAGAAATTGATCTAAATGTTGTACAAGAAAGTTGATCTCACATTTCTAAAATAAAACCAATTTAATTTCAAATACTTTTATCAAGTACTTGAGATTTGCCTTCAAAGAAGGTCAGAGAGATCACTTTTGTAACCCTTAGATCTCTTTTCAGTTTTGTTATATAGACTATGCCACCTCATGCTTCAGTAAAGAAAAAGGACTGGTGTTGGGAAGGCTTTTTTGGTAACTTAATTATTACTTTGTCTAATGAACATCAGCAGGGTCCTTGTCAAAAAAAAAAAAAGTTGAATTCAAGGGAAGAGTTGACTTGAAAGTCTACTATAGTCACTATTTATTGTTTTAATAAGTCATTAGCCATTTCAGGGAATGTGTTTTTTAAAATATAAATTTTAGTTTTGGGTCTAAGTTCATTTGGTCTCTTGGGGAGCTGGTAAAGTAGCCTTCATTGGCTCTGCTTCTCTTATACACTCGTTTTGTATTACGCTCTCTTACAGTGCTTATTTTGCATTTTCTGGTGGTTTTTTACATTTAGGTACAGACAGTGACCTTAATCCCAGGAGATGGTATTGGACCAGAAATCTCAGCTTCTGTTATGAAGATTTTTGATGCTGCCAAAGTATGTGAGCATTTCTAATTATTCAGTCATAGTCCATACAAAACCTTTTTCCAACTAATGGATTGTCATATGTTTTTAAAAGGATGGGAGTGGGTATAGGTATAAGAAGTCTTAACATTAGCAGTAACTGCAGAGTTTACTTAAAAACCTGCTGTGCTTGCATCAATCCACAAGCATTTCTTAAGCTTTTACCTTTCCGCCAGACATCGTGCTAAGTGCTGGGGCTGCAAAGACAAACGTCCACCAGCCCTCGCCCTCTAGTAACTTATCTGAGGTATTGTTGGCTTAAAAAATTTTTTTATTGCTTGGCTAGCTGATGACTCCCTGTATCCCTCTCTCTGTCTTGTGGGCATTAATACAGCTGCTGGACATGTAAGCAGGATGTGTTTTCTTTGTAAGTTTAAGAGAATACTGGCCAGCATTTAAAAGTCTTGTTCTTTTTACCACATGGTGGCTTATGGGCAGCAAGTATCAAGTCAAAATAATATTCCTCATCCATATTTTGCGTAAACCCAGCCCTACTATAGTTTTTAAATACACCATTCATTTGGGAAATCTTAAAGACTTATATTCTCTTTGCTTTGTGCCTTAATAGTTGCTAATTATATGTCACTGCTAAGTAAAATTAAACATGACCATAAATAGAGGCCATGATGTCCATGGCAACTCTTCCTTAGAACCTCCGATGCCTCAGCATGGTGTGTACTTCCTGGAGCACAAAATCCAGCAGATTCTTTGATGCTGCCAGGGTACCAAGTAAGGCCTAGCCCCTCTCTGGCCCTGTCACACAAGGACCAGCCAGAATGAAGAGAAGCTCATCCCCAGGACACTTACCACAGTGTTCAGGAAGAGCTTTGAGAAAATCTCTGCCAGAGATTGAGGAGCAGCAGCTAAAGGCAGATGAAGCCCATTTATTTAACTTATTCACACATTAATGCATTAACCATTAATCCCCACCATAAAGAGATAACAGAGCTGTTTAAAAAAAAAAAAAATCTGCTTGAATGAAATGGACAGTATTAGTATCAGGAATTCTATTCTGGGGAAAAGAGAAAATGGAGATGTTTCCTAACTTTTTCCCTATATTGCTTAGATCATTAGATGAGAGAGTTAGATCTGGAAGGCACTTCAGAGATTATCAAGTCCAGCACCACCCCCCATTTTACAGGTGAGGAAACTGAGTCCAAGGGAGATGAACTGACTTTTCTAAGTAGTAGGGTAGTACTAGGTGGTAAGTGGTAAGCTAGAATTCTCCAAATCTCACACTTACACAATTCTTCAGTATCTCCCCATGCTCCTCATCATAAGCTAAAAATAGAAATCTTCCTTAGCTCTTTCTGCAAGGGTAGGGAAGAGAAGTGTGGGTATATGGCAGCTGTTAACCATTTCCTAATATTCCCAAGTGACTGTGGGTAATATGACAAGTGTGATACTGAGCCATTCCCTGGGCCGAGAGCACAGTAAGATCAGTGGTTTTGTGACAGGAACTGGCTGTGATGACCTTTTAAATACATAATTTCACATGACCTCCCAGGAGGTCATCCTAACTCACTTAAGAACCAAAGGATTGAAGGCATTATAATAGCATGCCAGTTTTGGTCAAAAATATTCCTCCTTTACAATGACATATATTTTGGTATTAGGCACCTATTCAGTGGGAAGAGAGAAATGTCTCTGCCATCAAAGGACCTGGAGGAAAGTGGATGATCCCTCCCGAAGCCAAAGAATCCATGGACAAAAACAAGATGGGACTGAAAGGTATGGCTGCAATCGATGAGAGTGAATTTTGTTACAAGTGGTATAATTTTGGAAATGTGTGTGTGTGTGTTTGTGTATCTACATTTTGTATAGATTTAAATAATTTTTTTATATTTTATTTATATTTATATTTCCATATAGATTTCTTCCTGCAAACCTATTCTGATTTTCCCTTTCCTTAACCAAAATCAAACTGTCCTTCTACCTTGCTACCCCTTGAGTCTTAATCCCATAGTTCTCTTCCCCTTCTGTGTCAGATTTCTTAAAAACAAAGAATGATCTTCACTCCCTGCCTCTGTTTCTTCATAGAAGCAGAGGAAGTTTGGGGTAATGGGAAGACTGCTGACCTTAGAGTCAAAACAGCTTTGATTTGGAGTGCTGCCTCTGATTCTTATTGTTGTGTCACTTATGATGGTAAATCTTCCTCCTTAATCATCACCTGGACCATCAAGTGGATCTCCCCTCCTGCCCACTACCCCCATTCTTTCTCCCAACTTTCATTGGTACCAACACAATTGGCTCACTTGTTGGCTGATGCTGCTTAAGAATTATTGATGTTTTTGCAACCATGCAGGCTGGAAAGCTCTGATATTGCTGTAATTCTGCCATCAAATTTTCTGCATCCAGACCAGTCCTAGTATCAGCTCTTCTCCCTCTTTCATACTCTTATCTCTAGTCCAAGCTGGTGGATTTTTTGACCTTAGCATCTTGCCCCCTGTTCTTTCTGCTCCATTTCCATTGCAGCTACCCTTACCCCAGCACTGGCTTGAGAATCAGTGGGCATGAATTCAAAATGCAGCGATGTTGCTTATTTCTAAATGGTATTGGCAGATCTTTTATTCTCTTCTAAAGAGACAGGAGGATCATCAATGCTATGTGTGTTTTGCTTTTTGTGTTTGTGTAGTTCTCTTTTTTTTTTTCTCTCATTAAAAATGTTGAAATATCACCAACTAACAAGGGGCATATAGGAAGCATTAACTCCATTTTCAGTTTAGAAATTTGTTCAGGAAAACTGAGTGTCTTTCCTGAGAGCCAGTGAATTTTTAGCATCGTGTGGCAAAATACTGAAAGATCATAAGGAGGATAAACACTCATTTGTTTCCCCAAATTCAGTGTGAATGCATTGTGCTTCCCAGAAGTCAGTGGAAGAATATGGATAAACTGTCTGCTCACTGCATCTCTGAACTGGTGCTGGAGAAACACAAGCAGGGAGAAGAACACAAATGTCCCCAAAGTTACTGGAGATAAGGGTTGTCACCTTTTGATTTTGTTAACTAGTTCGTCATTTAAGAATTCTTTGTTTATTCCAGGCCCCTTAAAGACACCAATAGCGGCTGGACATCCTTCTATGAATCTCCTGCTTCGGAAAACTTTTGACCTTTATGCAAATGTGCGTCCCTGTGTCTCCATTGAAGGCTACAAAACCCCTTACACGGATGTAAATATTGTCACAATTCGGGAGAACACCGAAGGCGAATACAGTGGGATTGAGCATGTGGTACGTGTGCTTCTGATATTCCCTCAGGAACCAGGTTACCAGTTGTAGCATAGATTTTTTTTTCATGTCCTTTATACCAGTTGTACAAGCTAGAAGTTAGTGTTTGTGAACTAGGATCACAGATCCACCAATTTTGGCTTTTATGAAATGTGGCCAGCTGGTGTGGTGATTGGCTAGAGAGCAAGCTCCTGCCTGGGTGACTCTGGTTATTGTGACCTTAGGGAGAAGGTGCCAGTCTGCCTCGGGTGAAGGAGCTCCTCTTGGAGCTCGGGGCCAAGTCATCACCCAGTGGTGTGGATGGTCAGCTCCTTGTGGAGGTGGCTAGAGCTCCGAATGTGCGGTCTTTGTGGGTGAAGAATGGAATTGTTAGGAACAGTTTGCTTCTTCTTAGTTCTGAGACTATTTGTTTGTCCTTGGTCAGATCGTTGATGGTGTTGTGCAGAGTATCAAACTCATCACTGAAGAGGCGAGCAAACGTATTGCCGAGTTTGCCTTTGAGTATGCCAGAAACAATCACCGGAGCAACGTGACTGCTGTGCACAAAGCAAATATCATGTATGTGGTCTGGGCATTTGGGCCAGGCTTGGACTGAAGGGGGGAAACAACTTGGTTAAAAGCTCTGAGAAGGGGAACTGGAGCATTTTCTTAAGGGTGCAAGTTCTGAACAATTAGTTCTTTTCCTGGAGTCTTACTACAGCTTAATGAGATGTTAATTTATGGCATGATGGGGATAGCAGTTCTAGCACCTTAGTTTTGTGAAAAGCTTGCCTGTTTACAAAGTGCTTTCACATACACTGGCTTCTTCGACCTCCCAGTAGTCCTTTGAAGGAGGTCAGTAGAACAAGTCTTCTTCCCCTCCATATTACAGAAGAGGAAACTATTGTGGCAAAGGGGGAATTAAAGTATGGAGCCAATGGTGGTTGGAGGGTGTGAGGCTGCGGAAGTAAGGCAGAAGAGGAGGATCACAGGCCCTTGGATTTAGTGCCTCTGGCCATGGAGTGCAGCCTTCTTATTTTATAGGTAGGGAAAGGACCAGCCCGTAATTAAGTAGCAGCCAGGCCATCTTCTCCAATTCCACGTGGATTGATTGGCTGGTGTCCTTATTTGCTAGAGCTCCCTCCCCCCCCCCCCCCCCAAAAAAAAAAAAAAAAAAACCCTTGGAGAATTAAAGCGCTACTGGTATATTGAAGGGCAAGCAGTCATTCATTGAAAGGCATGAGTGTGATTTCTGTTAAAAGTGGTCTGAGCAGTGAAGTCTCTACAATGCAGTCACCTACTCAAGGACCCCCAGGAAAAGCAGGAGAGCTGCTGCCTTATTCTGGCTTTTCCTACTAGCTGCTTTCTAGTCATATTAACCAAAGTATCAATCAAACCCAATCCTCTGTTCCCCCTAAAAACTACCTCCAAATTTATAAAAGTTTCCTTTTCCTAACCGAGAAAAATTCCTGAGGATGTAAAATCTAAAACTTTGTAATTATTGACTTTTCAAGGCTATTTTAGTATTGTCAGAATGTTCTAACATTTGATGCCTCTTACACTTTGAAGGAGAAGAGTGACATAAATCAGACTCATCTTCTGCCTTTTAATACTGTGGAGCTCCTCTGGCTTCTGTCTCCGTTCTCCTCCTCCACTGCCTGTGAGCCATGGGATATTTGGCTCAGTTTAGATTTCATCAGATACCTAAAACTGAATTAAATTCTAACTGAAACCAGCGAAGTTGGCTCCCAACATTTATGCCTCGATATGCTTGGCTTTTAAACTTTAATCTTTTGCTTTCTCTAAGGCTTTGCTTTCAACAATTTTTATTTGATTAACTACAGGCGAATGTCAGATGGGCTTTTTCTCCAAAAGTGCAGGGAAGTTGCAGAAAACTGTAAAGATATTAAATTTAATGAGATGTACCTTGATACAGTATGTTTGAATGTAAGTATATACTAAGAATTAAGGCCGGGGGTTTTGTGGCAAAGAGTGCTTGCTCTCTACAAACGCCCGAACGTGTTCTTGCTTCCAGATGGTACAAGATCCCTCCCAGTTTGATGTTCTGGTGATGCCAAATTTGTATGGGGACATCCTTAGGTAAGTGTCTCCGCGCTTGCTCCGCTGATAGAAGTTCCCTCTGAGTGCCCCTCCCCCCCGTGACCTCCCAGCATCCGCAGGTTGTGTGCAGAGCGACCCGTAACCTTAAGAAGGCCGGGCTCGGGCTTGGAGCGGCCCAGGACAGAGTCCCTCCCTCAGTGTGGAAGGACGACTTGGGGGCTGGGCGCTCCCCTCCCTTTGAGTGTTTCCTTTTGGAAGTTTACTTCAGAATTCTTTTTTTCAGTGATTTATGTGCTGGCCTGATAGGGGGTCTTGGTGTCACCCCGAGTGGAAACATTGGCGCTAATGGAATTGCAATCTTTGAATCGGTAAGGACCTCTGGAACTTCCTTCTGCTTTCTAGGCCAGAACTGCCCGGCAAGCCCCGGGCTTCAGAACGCGGATGTTCCCGGCCTTCTCGTTGCCATCGCAAGAAGCCTTGCATCTGTTGCCAAAGAGAATGAGATGTGTTTGGTGTTTGCATTTGATCTTGGCTTTATTAGCTATTTTATGTTTTTGGGTGTTTTTCCAAAGTTATTTGGAAAAAAGAAATCTTAATTGATTTTTATCTTTGAGAAATGTTTCTTTATTATTTTTCTCTCTGGCCTACTTGCCTTTAGATCATATAAAGCCTTAAGAATATAGTGTGAGATCATCTGGTATGCTTACAAAATGCTTGATATACCATAATTTGATCTTCACAATGGTCCTTTGAGGTTGATGTAAATTTTTTTAAAAATATATTTTTGTTATCTTTGTTCTTTATATCATCCAGATTTCTCCCATCAGTCCAGTCCTGTCTCTTACAAAGAACCAACTCATGTAATTTTTTTTCTAAGATAGTTGGGGTTAAGTGACTTGCCCAGGTCACACAGCTAGGAAGTATTAAGTGTCTGAGGTCAGATTTGAACTCGGGTCCTTCTGACTTCAGGGCCGGTGCTCTATCCACTGCGCCACCCAGCTGCCACCATGTAATATTTTTTAAAGAAAAGAGAAAGAGGGGAAAAAAATAGCAAGACTTGGCAATACATCAAAAAAAGCCTGCAAATAAATGCAAATAACCAGACTGGTGGGCGCTCCTCTCCCACCTCTCCAGAGAAGGGGGGCAGGACTTGTTTTTCTTCTTTGGAGCTAGAGGGGCTCTTCACCTCTCCCGGCATCCGCGGCTGATGGCTGTGCTCTCCACCCCATGGTGGGCGTGATGGCAGCTTTGCTTTGCTTGGCTCTGCTCTTTCCATGGCATCGACACTTGTGTTCGCATAATTACAAATTGTTTTCCAAAGCGGTTGTGCTGGTTCTTGCCGGCCAGGCCGGGGGCTTGTCAGAATTCTCACTTCGTAGTTGAGGCATTGGAGGCTAAGAGTAAGAGGCTACGACTCGACTAGGGTCCGTCTCCCATCCCGGGGGGGAGAGGAAGGGGGATCGGAGCACGATTAGAACTCGGTTCTGCTGGCTCCATGGCTAGTGCTTTCCCCACTGAGACATGAGCTCAGTAACCGCTCCACTGGAGTGTGACGGGGAGGATCGACAGGTGCCTTCGAGGCCCGTGGTCTGGCTCACCCTATGTCTGAGGGGCCAGTGGCCCGGCACCACACACAGACTGAGGCTGGGAGCCGCGGCCTGAGGGAGGTTGTCCTGACTAGGGAAGGCGGGTGGAGCTCTTGGTGCCCTTTAGGAAAGGGAATGAACCGGCTAAGTGAGAGTGTCCTGGGAGGGAGGGGCCTGAGGTTGTGTTGGTTGGTGCTTATTGGAAGGGAGGAACGGGCTGGGAGGGTGAGAGCAGTCCTGAATCCCCCACAAGCCCGCATCGGGCCCCTGGAGTGCCGGGCCCTCAGCTGACTGCCGGGGGGTGTGAATGCACAGGACTGGCCCAGACGGGAGGCCAGGTCACAAGCAGAGGGCCCGCGCCCAGGACTAGGAGCTGCCCTGGCGGCCGGGGCCCCACTGCTCGGAGCTCTGGGCCCCTGCTTGGGCTTGTGCCCATGGGGACTCGAGGTCGTGCTGCCCTGCAGAGCCATGTTGCCTCCTGAGAACGCTCCCCAAGATGCAGCTTCACAGGTGCACGCGGCTCGCCTGCTGTGGATCACCCCCGTCAGTGTGGCCGGTGGCCCCCTCCCCCCTTGCCTTGGCCAGGCCAGACCTCCTTGTGCACCCCCACAGGGTTGCACCTGATGGAGCCGGTGCTCCTGTGGCCCAGCCTTCAGAAAGCCGCGGTCCTTTCTGGGCCCCACGGAGCGAGCCAGTTCCCGTTTAGGGAGGGCGAGGATTTGCCTGTTCTTATCCCCATTCAAAGATGAAGAAAATGAACCTGGGAGCTGCGCTTGCCCCTGACTTTGGACTCAGAGCCCTGGGTTTCTGGCCCATCTTTCTGCTGCCATGCTGACGCTCTCCCCAAGAAGGGTGACTGTTTGTCTGGTGTCTCACCCGGCTTCTCACAGCTTCTGGGGGCCCTGGATTCTTCACGCTTTCCCAAAGATCAATAATTTCCTTTGTCGGCAGGTTCACGGAACAGCTCCGGACATTGCCGGGAAGGACATGGCCAACCCCACTGCCCTGCTTCTGAGCGCCGTGATGATGCTCCGGCACATGGGGATGCACGACCACGCGGCAAAGATCGAGAGCGCCTGCTTTGCCACAATTAAAGACGGGAAGGTACGTTCCTGATGAAGGCGGTGTCCGGCTCCCTGCCTTTCACCCGGGGCCCTTCCCGGGGGCACATCATGTCTGAACGGAGGGAGCCTGCGCTTAACCAAGGGGGCCTGTGGGGGAGGTTCAAAAGGTCCTTAACCGGGTGGGAAAAAAGCAGACAAGTTTATTTTCACTGACCTCTTATCAGAAATTTAGCTTTTCTTCAGTCATTTAAAACATGATTCTGAAAAAAGTCCTGAGATCTCACCAGACTTCTCTATGGGTGCAAGACGGAACCTTTAGTTGGACAGATGCCCTGGACTCCAGAGGACGTGGGCCCTCCCTTGTCCCCTTCTCCCTCCTCTTAGGAAGAAATGATTCTTGAGTTACCCGGGGAAGCCGCTGTCTGGATTCCCTGCAGTTCTCTACATAACTTAGAAAAGGTGGCATAATGGGGGAGGGGGTCTTGTGGGTATTCGTCAGGGCTGATGGGCTCAGGGATCCCTCCTTGAGAATGGCCTTGTGGGTGGCCAAGGACAAAGGACGGGCAGAGAGCTGCAGCCTCTCTGGGGACAAGCCAGCAGGCCTCCTGGTCTTGGTGCGTGTCGCGCAGCCAGTCACTCCAACCCCCCAGGACTGACGTACATGTTAATGCTTTGTATATACCTTATCTATATACCTTGTATATAGGGGCAAAAAGCCGCAGACATCATTTAGTGGAAGACTGAAACCACAGCAAATGTGTATTAAAATTGTGTTCAGTGTGAAGAGTTTCATTTCTTGTCTGTAATCCCAGGGCTTTAGAGTAAGAATGGACCTGAGCCTGCAGGTAATTCAGCTCCTTCCTTCTGCCCTGTCCTGGGCCAGCCTCCTAGTTGGGGCTCGGTGACCTCTGGCCTCAGGGCTTCTGTCCAGGCAGTGATTTTACACAATGGGTAACTGGGACCCAGAGAAGTTAAACCTAGTGCTTAAGTAGCAGTCTGAACCCAAACGGATCCCGATCCAGAACAGGATTTTGTGCGAGAACTCATTGTGTGCAGCTGTATGGCACAGCATTTTTGAACTTGGAGAAATGCTGTTTGCAGATTGCTCGGTGGTCTCGGCTTCCTCTGAGAGCTGTGGGAAGGGAAGGGGGGTTCCCCCAGTGTGCAGCCTTCTGCCAAGGCCTTTCCCCTCCCTACTGTCATTCACGGCCCTAGAGGCGCTGTCATGCTTTCCCCTTTGCTTGTATCCTCTCCTCCTGCCTCTTTCTCCCAGCTCGTCCTGGGCAGTTCTGGGGCCCGTGGAGGAGGCAGCCATCCCTTGCCCAACCCCTTCAGGCCTAGTCATCATTAATTGTATGTTGCAGGCTGAGGACGCCAACAGTGAGTTCCAGTTCAGTTTTGTTCATGGACTGAACCCCTGCTCAGAGCCAGGCATTGGGTTTAAATACCGCCCACAAAAGACAAGACAGACTCTCCCTGCCTGCCCTTTATATCGCCTGCAGTTTGAATTCCATCAAGCTCATGCCCTTGTTGGATTCTTCCAAACTACCAGAGTTTATTATGATTTAAAGCTTCCTGCTGCACCCCTGGAACCCCAGCTTCCAGCATGTTCTGTGGGCCCCAAAGCAGCCTGCCTGACCCAGGCTGCAGCTTGCTGGAGATTTTGCATAAAAACTTACTTCTCTCGTTAGTGACTATACCAGTGGGGCTTACTGGGCCTGATTACTGCTAGTTTATTGCCTTTTTTTTTTTTTTTTAAATATGGCTTTCTTTAGCCCAGAGGTGTCGATTTTGAATTTGTTGTGGAAGCAAAATCTCATTCTATAATTAAATTCTTATGGCTATTGAAAAACCCAGGAGCCACAGCTTCTTAGACTTCCTTTCACATCAGTGTTCTTTCTTACCGAGTGTACATTGAGCCCTCATTTGCTATACCGAGAGTAAAATTTTAAGAAACCCTTCCTCTATATTTTTAAAAGGCCGAATACATCCATTAATTTCTCCTTGGTCCTCCCAACCCTTCCTCCCCCAAGGACATCAATGGGGTCTCTCCCCCCGACCCCCTCACCTTGGTCAAGGGTGCCTTGACTAAGTAGAACCCTTTTTGTTCTGATTGAGATTTTTACTGGAATCACAGGCTTCATGTGGGCAGGAGTGCACCAAATCACCCCTAATTTCCATTTTTCCTTCCTCTCAGAGCTTGACAAAAGATTTGGGAGGAAACGCCAAGTGCTCGGACTTCACGGATGAGATCTGCCGCCGAGTCAAAGACCTAGATTAAGAGAAGGCTTCTCCCATTAGGCATTCTGCAGCAGTCACTCCTAATGGACACAGTAGAAAAACCTATTCTAGACTCTACCATTCGTATACGTTGGGGTTGCATATTTCTTGACAGAGCAAACATTCTAAATTGGGCCTCTTCTTAATACATTCTGTGCCCAGGGACGCAAGTGACCCTCTGGTGCCTGCTTCCAATGGACTTTTTTCGAATGCATTGTTTTATTTATTAAATGTCTCTTATCCGGTGAAAATGTTTTATATATTGTAAGGATGGATTCCTGTCCTGTCATTTTCCATTGTTAACCATTTTACACTTAAGTTAAAAGTTTTTTTCCTCAACTGAAAGACTTGCTGTAAATATTAGAATACTGAATTAACAGGAGAAACAGCTAACTTTTTAAAGAAAACCCCTATTTTCCTGTAAGCATGTAAAGTAAAATGGAAACAAAACAGGATACTAACATAGCACAAGATGACATTCTTAGAAAAATAAACGGGTATAAGAGGAAGTTCCTGGGAGAATCGCATCAAAGAGGGTACAGATGATACGTTTTAAAATTGTGTAGTGGGCTAAGAAATAAAGAGATTTGCTCTTCAAAAGATTTATTGTATGCATGAATAAAGATTGCCAACCCGAGATATATTTAATCAGAGATGTATTTTTTTGAATATGAAAACGAAATAATCTATGCAGGACAGGTAGCATTCTAATCCAACATGTTACATGTGGGCTTTGTTAAGATAGCGTAATATTTCTTTGCTTATAGTTGTGCTTTCCCAGAGAAGAAAAAGGGGCAACAGTTGCTGAATCAGATGTTTATTGTACATTTTAAGTGAGCAAAGCTTTCTGCGTAGTGGAACTAAGTAGCTGAACATCCTTGCCCCAAAGCTATCGCTGTATTGGATGTGTATGTGTCCGTATCTGTGACCCTGCTAGTAAGGGAACTGTCCCGGCCGGAGAGGGTCCTGCTCATGCTGTGAGGGCGTCCGGGAGGCAGCTCTCAGGCTGCATTTAGGAGCCCAAGAGCTTCACTCATGTTGGAGCTTCTCTTCATTCTCCTGCAGGGAACATCCGGTTATTTCCTTCCCCAAACAAATGACACAAAGAACTTTGTTGCCTGGCTGCAGGCTGGATTGTCACATTCACTGGCTGTTAAAGATCACAATTAAGCTTCCTGAGGGCTTTAGGGCTTGGGAGCAGCAATTTTTCCGTCATCTAACATTAAGTTCCCCTGTTAGGCGAATGCTGCATTTTACTTTGGTCCCGTAGTGTAGCTTGGGGCTTATAGTTGACCAATTCCTCTCTCAGCACCGTGAACCTGTGGGAGCAAGATGGCAGCTACTTGCTAGCGTACCCTCAGTCAGAGTGATTGTGTCTGAGTGTCTCAGCCCCGCTGTGGAAAGGGGCTTCCTCCCTCTCATGATGAGGGCTTCAGCTCGCTTGTGATGTACTTTTATTTATCCTGCTGCTTCTGTGTTTGTGTTGGATTGTGCCAGCTGTGAGAGTGCCTGTTGGGTTCAAACAGCGAAGTAATAAAGATTTTAAAAACTGGTTAAATACACGTATGATTTGTCTCACGTGTTCCCTGTGAAGAGGGTTTGTTTTTCTAGCATTTGAATTCTTTGGGCCCAGCTTGTTCCTAATATCTGCTTAATTTCTGTCAGTGCCAACATCGAGATCCCAACCAGGTAACCAAACCGTGCTTTTTATGTGTTCTGTTTATATATTCTACACTAGCTATCTGTGCTGAACCAATCAGTGGGTCTCCCTGTGCTTTGGTGCTTTTTGCACAATTTTTCAGATCTCCAAAGTGTAGAGTCAATAGTTTTGAAAACGAATGACATTTCTATCTGGCCAATAATCCTTTTAGAAACATGGAGGAGCCGCGCAAGGGCTAGAAAGGTTAGATTGGTTGTTCTTCACCATCTGTGAATGTATTCAGATACTCAGTCCCCTTGAAAGCTTTGTTTAGTGTTCAAATTGTACATTGATTTGATTATGGCCATTAGGAAGGAGACGTCGGCAGCTTCATTAAGCGCTAGGTCCTAGGGAAGCACCATAACCAGGGCGACGCCGGTCCTTGGGGACTGGCACTTTCGGATCGGGAGTGGATGGAAAGCCGTTCTCCTTGGCGGTTAAGCAAGTCTACGCTCCCTGCCATTGCCCATGTTAGTCGTGAGTCGCTTCCATAACCTGCCTTTCCTCTCTCTGCTGTGTTGATTTGTAGCTCATCAAGTCTAACGGGAATTAGAGCCGGGGGATTATCAGGAAAGGGGTGTTATGGCGGGTGCGTTTGTTACGTGTAACACAGAATAGTACAGCATTCAAACTACTTATCTACAAGTGAAAGCCGGCCCTTCGGGGTGTCCAGCCGCAGAGCAGAGGCTGACGGCCGTGGCTAGCCCGGACGCCATCCCTCCTGGAGTTGTGACAGATTCCTTGGGGATTCTTTTTGTGCCCCTGTTTTAAGATAGCCTGATTCTCGGGAGAAGAATCCCCAGCATCTGTTCAGCAGACTAGAATAAGAGCCCAGATTAATTGTTTGGTTCTTTGTAAAATGATTCGATTTCTTCTTTGTACTTTTCGAGAACTGCTAAGCGCTTCAGTTTCATTGTGGGACCTGAAAGACAAATCAGAACAAGCACGTCAGCCCCGAATGCCAAGTAACGGGTGACAAACCCCAGCATGTGGGGACCCGCTGGGCAGGAACAGGGGACTCTGGTCTCTGGGACGGGGACATGCGAAGGAAGTTCCAGGCAGAGCAAGGGGGTTTCTCCAGCTGGAACCAAACTGTTTTTAGCATTGAACCAATGTATTCATCACCATGATGGAGAGGAGGAAAAACATGCACCTGACAGTGTCCTCTGCCTATATGGTTACACATGTTTATGCTGGGGAAAGTGAGGGAGCGAGAGCCACCGAGGCGTTCTGGGCTCCCCCAAATTCACTTCCTCTTCTGTAACATCCCTGGATGGGGATCAGAGGTGAGTGGACCCGATAATCGGTCCCCAGGGTTTGGGGAGGGTCCGGTTGAATGAGCGCTTTGTATAAATGGTAGCTGCTGTTGTAGACTTTAGAGCAGAGAAGGAAACAAACTTCAGGAAGAGTGTCACTTGTTTAAGGTCTCACAGAAGTAGAAGAGGCAAGTTTCACCCTCGGGCCTCCCAACTCCAGCATTCCTGGCTTCTTACTCTCCCTAATGCTGTGAATGGTGTGAAAACCAGTCCTGGAGACAACCAGCCTCATTCATCTCTCTGACTTTCAAGGCAGGTTATGTAAATATATTGGACTGAGCTGGCTTGCGGTCAGAAGGAGCAGGGTTCGAATCCTGCATCTGACACTTGGGACCTTAAGTCACTTCTCTGAGCCTCGGTTTCCTTATTTGTGAAATGAGGAATGATAAGCATTGCACTTCCTGCCCATCAGGGAGGTTGTAGGGAAAACATTTCATAAGCCTTAAAATGCCGTGGAAACGTGAGCTACTGTGACGATAGGGAATCCACGGGAACCCAAGTTTAACTGTCCGGTCAAAAACAAAGGGCTCAAGTTGGTCATCGGAGCCGTCTTTGTTGAGCTTAAAGATGCATCTTCAGGGTCTTATAGCAGACAGTGCAGGAGTGCTGATAATGTCCATCTTCATCTAGTCTTTCAGTGAATGTAAAAAGCGGGCAGTGAGATTATCTGCCCATTAGAATGAGCTGAGATCTGTGCTACCAGAATCCTGGGCTCCAAAGGCTACTTGACCTGGTCCTGAAGCTAATCAGATGAAATTGTACAGGGATAAATGCAGAATCAGACCTTTGGTTCAAAAAATTAACTCCCTAAGTCCAAGTAAGAAGAAGATGGAAGGAAGACATTTAGGAAAAGATCTTGGGGTGTTAGCAGTGGGCTTGCAAGCTACTGTGCCGGCAATACTAACTGTGTACCGTTCCCCATTCAAACTTGGCTGCCTTCCCAAGAGTCTTCCCCAGCTCTGGTGGCCACAGGATGGCGCGGCAAGCAAACCTACCAAACTCTCCCCCGGAGATGGAGAAATCCCTTTCCAGGAGGGCCCACTTCTGGATGCGGTAAGGTTGGGCAGCGGCTTTCTCGTTGACTCTCCGGATCCCTTCCTCGATTGCCTGGTAAATGGCCTCATCTCTCCTGCCCACTATCTCGGACGCTTTGGTGGCCTTGCTCCCGACCTTCTGGCAGAACTCCAGGGCTTGGTCCGTGAGATAATCCGTGGGATCTGAGGTTTCTGGATCTAGGGTACACTGAAAATCCGAGGATTGGGAGGTGAGCGCCAAGGGATGCACAGAGATCCCAGGCCGATCCCCACCGACACCGGGCTATCCTGAATGAGAATGAGGGGGCCCCAAACCCCAAAATCTCCAGGCTACTTATCTTAGGACACACACGCACATATAGGATAAACAATGTATGTATCACATATAGAATAAATATATATTTTGTAATATACAGGATAAATATATAGTGGGAAAAGGAACCAGGAGACTGGGTTCTGACCCTGGCTCTATTCTTAGGTGTAGACTAACCTATTCTTCTGTGACTTTATCCAAGTCTCAATCTCAATTTGCTCTTCTATGAAATTAATTAAGGGATTGAGACAGATGAAGTATCTTTGACTAGTAGAAAGAGCACTGGGCTGGGGAATTAGGACATTGTGAGTTTTGAATCCTAACAGTAACTTCCTAATTTCATGTTCCTGGGCAAGACCCTTTAGCCCTCTCTGGGTCTCAGTTTCCTAATCTGAAAATAAGAACAATAACCGTCTATTACCTTAACAACATGTTAGAAAATGAAATAATGGGTTTAAAGTTCTTTATGTGCTATAAAATGGCCTTTATATTGCACTGAGGTTTGCGAGGTGCTATGCAACTCTTCTCCCATTGGAGAGCTCCAACAACCCTATTGTAGATATCATTCCCATTTTATATAGCGCTTTTAAGACTAAGTTTTAGAGAAGATGCTGAGGAAATTTGACAGAGGGGATGTCCTCATCTAGAATTTCCCTCAGTGAAATGTCAGGTCCTCTCTCTATGCTATATACAAATATAATACAGCTATCTGTATCATATTATACAAATATAAATACAAATAATTCCCTGTCTATCATAGATTTCATATATAACTATAATATATTTATTTATTAACCTAGAATATTTTATTTATTAATGCAAATGTTGTAAATATAAATACCTCTGATATGACATATAATGTCTGCAGACACCAGGAATAGAAAAAGCTTAAAATTAATGAGTCTGCCCATTAAGAGTCCTTAATATTATTTCTTACTGAATCAGTCAAGTTAACTAGCATTTGTTAAATACTAACTGTGTGCCAGGAACTGTGCTAAGCAGGGAGGATACAGAGAAAGGTAAGGCCAGCTTCTGCCCTCCGGGAGTTTTCTGTCTAATGGGGACAACAAGAAGTCAGCAGCTACAGATAAGCAAGGGACAGATTCAACTGGAGATAATGTCAGGAGAATGTCATTGAGAAAGGCTTCTTGAGGAAGGTTGGCTTGAGCCTTGAAAGGAAGGCAGGAGACAGAGATCAGATAGAACCTGTCCCTAACTGATCCATCTAAAAATTAGTTTTTATGAAGTCAGTGTTCTCTGGAGCTTCAGGGTCAAGGCAAAAACACCTGACAACACATGCTCATTGTGCAATCTCGGCCGAGACACTCCATCTCTTGGAGAGTCCATTTCTTCCCTCACAAAGCCGAGATAACAATCCTTGACGCTCCCTGCTGTTCAGAGGAAAGCCTCCAGTTAACCTTGATTAAGCATTTGTAGCTGCTGGTATTATTTTACGTTACCTACAGCTAGGTGGCGCCATAGCAGATAGAGCGCCAGGTCTGAAGTCAGGAAGATTCATTTTCTTGAGTTCAAATCTGGCCTCAGACACTTCCTAGCTGTGTGACCCTGAGCAAGTCACTTCCCCCTGTTTGCCTCAGTTCCCCATCTGTAAAATGAGCTGGAGAAGGAAATGGCCAACCACTGCGCAGACCCAAAATGGGGTCCTAAAGAGTGGACGTAACAAGACTCTTCAACGACAACAAATACTACAGAAGTATCCTGGGGTTGAAGGTTGAAGACTATCATAACTACCTGGCACAAAGCAATCTCATCACCTAAGGATCTCTCTTCCTGCTTTCCTCAGAGAAATGGCTTCATTTTCTCCTCCCCCACCACCTCTTGTATACCATTTTCCAATTCTCTGGATTTCAAGAAAAACCTATGTATGCTTAATCATGGAAGTGATCACTGCGGATGGATGGATGGATGGGCGGATGGATGGATGGATAGTGGGATGAATGGATAGATGGAGATATCATTTGGTTGGCCCCCACACATAAAGGAAGCTGTGAGGAATGATGGAAAGACTAGACTTGGGTTCGCCAGATTTATATCCTGCCTCTGATGTGTGGGATCTATGTGACTTGGGAGAAGTACATTATATCCCCTGGGCCTTATTTCCTCAAAGAAATGGAGAAGTGAGCTGAGGAGTCCTGAGGTCCCTGCCAGCTTTAGATCTGTGGCCCTATATGGAAATAAGGTAAATGCATTTGGCTAGTACTTGGTTAACTGAGCATGTGCACCAATTATGTGCAAAGCATGTATGTTTTATCTATTTTGTTGATGATTTTAGGCAAGTTTGGCCATCTGGCTTGACTCACACCTTCGTTCTGTCATCTGTGTATTGCATTCAAAGTCTCTCAACTTGCAACACCTCCCCCCCTCCCCATCCCTTCTAATCTTATGTCTTATATCCCACCATCTGCTCTGCAATCGGGGACTAGCTCTTTCTTAAACAAGACTTTCCATCTCCCAACATGGGTTTCAAAATAAGACTTCGGACAACTTCTTGGGCTTTGTTTTCCTCTTCTAAGTCTTCATTTTGAAAGGCAATAGGGTATAGTGATTACTGCTCTGGCTCGGGAATCAGGAAAACCTGAGTTTGAAACTTTCCTCAGGCCCTTGCCAGCTGTGGCAAATGAGGTGGGAAAACTGGCTCTGAAATGGTTAAATTTTCAGTGTGAGCATCTATACCTTGGAAATGGGCAAACACCACAAATCAGTGCTTTGTTTATTATTTTGTTGATTATTTAAGCTTAAGAAATCGATGAAGAACATGGTAATAATGCAGGTTGAACTTAAAAGCATATCAAGCATTTTTAAAAAGCTGTTTGTTTAACATTTAAATATGTGACTCCAGGTAAGTCACTTAATCTCCCTATGCCTCAGTTTTTTTATCCATAAAATGGGAATAAGAATACTTATGCTCCCTACCCCCCAGATTTGTTGTGAGGATCAAACAATGTGATGTTTCTACCCACTTTGCAAATACGAAAGCACAATATAAACATTAACTATGATTATTATTACATGATACCTTCAGGGTCAGCAACATGGACAGAAATTTCCTCTGGTCCCCAATTAACATGGCGTTGCTAACGATGGGCAATTCCATCTTCACGGCCTCCTCAATGGGGAGCGGGGGCACATTCTCCCCTCCAGCTGTTATGATTAACTCTGCGGAATAACCATAAGAGATACCCCCCCCCATCATTACTAGATGGGAATTCTCAATTGGGCTACAAAGCTCAACTGCAACAAGCTGGATGTTTTCCATCCAAAATCCCCTTTCTCTAATCGATCTTCTAGCTCTTCCTTTCCACTGGCTTTTTCTCAGCTATCTGCAGACATGCTCAGATCTCTTCCAAAACTTCCCCTCCATTTTATTTTGTCACTGTCCACGCTCCTTTCTCTGAAAAACTTTTGGGAAATGTCTTTGTGCCCAAAGCCTCCAAGTAGTCTCAAGGTTGGCTGTTATTCCCTTATTGCTCCTTCTCTGCCTCTTTCCCTTTCCTGAGTTCTGAAAGTGGGCAATCCCCTGGGCTCTTCCTGCTCCACAGATTTTCCCTCGGTGAGCACCAATCGCATTCCCTCTCATAGCTTCGACTATTAGGTTCACAACAGGTGACTTAGGTTTGCATCTACCCCGGATCTCCAGAGCCAAAGCCTCTTCTGTGCTTCTCACGGGCTCGTTCCCGCTGCAGATGGGAGAGCTGGGATGATCCTGCCCCTTTTCCTTCCCCGCCCGTCTGTTCTGCCCTTGGAGGCCCAGCTCGTGCCCACCTGGCATCACGAGGCCATATTCAGCCTCTCCAGCCCCCGGGTCTCACCTGCTTCTTGCACCGATGCCCACTGAGCCTTTTTAAAGGGAAGTCTCACCTTTGAGCCTCCCGGTGATGTAGAGAAAGCCTTCATTGTCCAGCTTCCCCATGTCTCCTGTGTGTAGCCAGCCGTCCTCATCTATGGTCTCCCTGGTCTTCTCCTCCATGTTGAGATAGCCCATAAAAATGGTCCGGCCCCACAGACAGAGCTCCCCGTTGCCTTCAGCGTCGACATTCACCAGCTTCGCCTTGCAGCCGGGCAACACCTTTCCGGAGCTGAGGAGACGGCGATGATCAGGACTCGGCGAGGGGCTCACGCCAAGGCGGGGGGGTCGCCCTGGCCACCCTGACTCGCCCCGCCCCCGTCCTTTCTGCCTCCGACCCCATGACGGCCACCACCAGATCCCAGAAGGAGGGCCGGCAGCCAGCAGCAGTTAAAGGAACCTTAGCCACGGGTGATTTCATTTTCACAGATATCTTAGGGATCTCCAGAAATCAAGGTCCAAAGGAATGAAAGCCCAGGGATGAAGCTTTTGGGGGTCGGTGAGTGGGGAGGGGACCATCTCGGGTCAGTCTGTGGCGGGGACCACAGCTCCAGCTGTGTACCATTTCCTAGCTACAATCGAGGAGGCAGGGCAGTGACCACGGGGCAGGAAGGTGGTCCCTGCAGCCGAGACACAGAGCAAGAGGGATGGGTTTGCATTCGGACGGCCCGGGTTCAAATCCTGGTCTGCTATTTATTACCTGTGTGACCTGGGACAAACTATTTAACCTGCAGACCTCAGTTTTCTCCTCTGTATAATGGAGAAGGGTGCACCTGCATGGCCTCCGAGCCCCTGTGAATCCCACCTCTCTGAGAGCCTCAGTGTTCCCACCTGTAAAGTGGGGGAGTGGGAATGGCTGTGAGGGCGACCAGGGGCCTCACCTGTAAAGTCTGTAGTTGTAGGAGTTGGACATGAAGTGGGGGCCGGAGGACTCGCTCAGCCCGTAGCCGGCATAGAGGCGGATGTTGAGGCCCAGGAAGAAGTGCAGCGTCTCTGTGGTCATCGGGGCCGCCCCGTAGAAGTTCTTCTGGCAGTTGGCAAAGCCCAGGGCCTTGCGGATCTTGGCCAGGACCAGGTAATCGGCCAGCCTCATGGTGAAAGGCTTCAGGTCACTGGATGCCCGGGAAAAAGACACAGGGACGTTCCCATCACTGGACCGGGACTGCGTACCCGGCAAGGTGCGCTCACGCACCCGCAGGTGACTCGCGGGGCTCTGCCGTGCAGGACCACAAGTGCTGGGTGAGCTTGGGCAAGGAGCCCCCGACTCTCTCTTTCCTCATCTCTGAAATGGGTATATAAAGCCCTGCTCCTTGCTACCTCTTAGAGCCTCCTGGGCGCCTTTAGCTGCCATAGCCACGGAAATCCCTGCGCTCGAACGCACGTCCTAAGTGGCCCCACACCAAGCACTGGACACATTTTCATCTGGACCGGCCCCACTGTCTGCTTTCAGCTCCTCCTACTGGGCTGTGCTCCCTCCCCACCTTAATCTCTGAGAATTCCCAGGTCCCTTCAAGGCTCACCCCTCGTGCTGCCGCCTCCAAGAAGCCTTTCCTGATTGCCCCCAGAGGCCCCGGCTCTCTCCCTTCTCTCACTACTTGTTCTCTATTCACTTCTCTGTGCACATTACCTCCTCCTCCCCCTTGAAGATGGGGACGGTTTTGCTCCTTCTTTGTGCCTCCACGACCAAACAGGGGCTTGGTGTGTTATAGGAACTTAATAAATGCTTGTTGAATTAAACCGAATTCACGTTCTTGCCCTCTGAGCCAAGCTGGACCAGCTTTATCGGGTCCGTCCCTTTGCTCATGACATCGCCCACTTCTGGACGTCCTCCTCCCCAACACCCTTCCTGCCCTCAAGGCCCAGCGTGGGATCTCTCCCCCCAAAACCCCTTCTCCCCTCCTCAGGCTGCCCAGGGCCTCCCCTTTCTTGGCGTTCCTCTTTCTCCTCACTTTATCAGGATTATCGGGGTGCCCACCTCCCCACCCCCCCTAGATCCTTGAGACCAGGGCCTTTATCCTGTCAAACTCTACAAGGCTTTTAAAGCATCCATGTTCCCCAAAGACCCAGGCGGAGTGACCCGGGGCTATCCAGGAAGACCTCTAGCAGAATGTAAAGAAATGAGGCTCTTTGTTGGGGATGTGGGTCCCACAGAGAGAAGGGCCTTGCCTGAGACCCCCCGGCTGGGCCCAGCTACCCGAGAGGAGGGGTCTCTTACCTGCTTGGGCAGCTGAGGTTGCGTTCCATGGTCACGGCCATGGCCCACAGGAACATCTTCCTCTTGAAGAATCCGGCCTGGGCCGAGGCCTCCTTGATCCCCTCCATGATCTTCTCCCACACCCTGGGCACTCCCATGTGGGCCGTGGGCTCCACCTCCCTCAGGGTGGTCACCAGGCTTGTCTGTCAATGGGAAAACAGGACAGGAAAGGACAGTCAGGGGGATGGGACCTGCCCAGGCTGCCCCAATGGGGAGCTGACCCGGAGGGCTACCTCTCAGCTTAATCCACCGCCCATAAGCACCGGTCTTCTGCAGCCTGGCCCCCAGCCCCCTCTCCCCACGTTCACCCAGGTTCATCTTGAGTGGCTCCGACTGGGCCAGTCTGGCCAACCTCCCAATACTGGGAAGGCAGCTGTGGCGGGGGCTGGTCCAACCCCCACCCACCCCCCACAATGCATAGAAACAAATAGAAATGTCCCATGGGAAAGAAAGAAGAAAGACAGAAAAAAGGTAGGAAAGAGGAAGGGCAAGGAAGAAACAGGGAGGTCTGGGAGAGAGCAACAGAGAAATGGAGAGAGAGACAGAGAGACCCAGAGATGAAGACAGAGATAGAGGGAGACAGAGACACACAGGGAGAGACAGAGACAGAGAGGAGGGGAGAGAGAGACAGAGACAGAGAGACAGAGACACAGGGAGAGACAGAGACAGAGAGGAGGGGAGAGAGAAACAGAGAGACAGAGACAGAGAGACAGAGACACACAGGGAGAGAGACAGAGACAGAGAGACAGAGACACACAGGGAGAGACAGAGACAGAGAGACAGAGACACATAGGGAGAGACAGAGACAGAGAGAGACAGAGACACACAGAGAGAGACAAAGAGAGACAGAGATACAGGGAGAGACAGAGACAGAGAGACAGAGACAGAGAGGAGGGGAGAGAGAGAGACAGAGACACACAGGGAGAGACAGAGACAGAGAGACAGAGACAGAGAGAGAGACAGAGACAGAGAGAAACAGAGAGACAGAGACACACAGGGAGAGACAGAGACAGAGAGAGACAGAGACACACAGAGAGAGACAAAGAGAGACAGAGACACAGGGAGAGACAGAGACACACAGACAGAGACAGAGAGGAGGGGAGAGAGAGAGACAGAGACACACAGGGAGAGACAGAGACAGAGAGGAAGGAAGAGAGAAACAGAGAGACAGAGACACACAGGGAGAGACAGAGACAGAGAGAGACAAAGATACAAAGGGAGAGACAGAGACAGAGAGAGACAGAGACACACAGGGAGAGAGACAGAGACAGAGAGAAACAGAGACACAGGGAAAGACAGAGAAACAGAGAGAGGAGGGGAGAGAGAAACAGAGAGACAGACAGAGATACACAGGGAGAGACAGAGACACACAGGGAGAGACAGAGACAGAGAGGAGGGGAGAGAGAAACAGAGAGACAGAGACAGAGATACACAGGGAGAGACAGAGACAGAGAGAGACAGAGACACACAGGGAGAGACAGAGACAGAGAGGAGGGGAGAGAGAAACAGAGAGACAGAGACAGAGAGACAGAGACACACAGGGAGAGACAGAGACAGAGAGAGACAGAGACACACAGGGAGAGACAGAGACAGAGAGAGACACAGAGAGACAGAGACAGAGAGAGACAGAGACACAGGGAGAGACAGAGACAGAGAGAGACAGAGAGGGGAGAGAGAAACAGAGAGACAGAGACAGAGAGACAGAGACACACAGGGAGAGACAGAGACAGAGAGGAGGGGAGAGAGAGAGAGAGACAGAGAGAGACAGAGACACAGGGAGAGACAGAGAGAGAGAGACACAGAGAGACAGAGACACATAGGGAGAGACAGAGAGAGAGAGAGACACAGAGAGAGAGACAGAGACAGAGACAGAGACACACAGGGAGAGACAGAGACAGAGAGAGACAGAGACACATAGGGAGAAACAGAGACAGAGAGACAGAGACACATAGGGAGAGAGACAGAGAGAGACAGAGACACAGGGAGAGACAGAGACAGAGAGAGACAGAGGAGGGGAGAGAGAGAACAGAGAGACAGAGACAGAGAGACAGAGACACACAGGGAGAGACAGAGACAGAGGAGGGGAGAGAGAGACAGAGAGAGACAGAGGAGGGGAGAGAGAAACAGAGAGACAGAGACACATAGGGAGAGACAGAGAGAGAGAGAGACACAGAGAGAGAGACAGAGACAGAGACAGAGACACACAGGGAGAGACAGAGACAGAGAGAGACAGAGACACATAGGGAGAAACAGAGACAGAGAGACAGAGACACATAGGGAGAGAGAGACAGAGGAGACAGAGACACAGAGAGACAGAGACAGAGACAGAGACACACAGAGAGACAGAGAGAGAGAGACACACAGGGAGAGAGACAGAGAGACAGAGAGAGAGACAGAGACAGAGAGACAGAGACACACAGGAGAGACAGAGACAGAGAGGGGAGAGAGAAACAGAGACACAGGGAGAGAGAGACAGAGACACAGGGAGAGACAGAGACAGAGACAGAGAGAGACAGAGACACACAGGCAGAGACAGAGACAGAGAGAGACAGAGACACACAGAGAGACAGAGACAGAGAGACAGAGACACACAGGGAGAGACAGAGACGGGGGTCGGGGGAAAGGAGGGAGAAGAAACAATCGAGGCCTGGAGAGTTTAGAGGCTCCAGTACAGGGGATTTCTCCCAGCTCTTGGGCATGGACATCAGCACATGAGACATTCACAGACCAAGGAGGAGATGGGCAGACTGACCTTCAGGGCATCAGGCTCAGCAAAGCAGATGTTGGCCCCCCACTGAATCCCTGTCCAGAGATCGTACATCTGGGCGGCGATGTGGCTGAGGGGCAGGTAGCTCACCACCACCTCCTGCTGAATCTCAGCGGGCTGGATGTCCCCGGCCCGGCTGCCAAACTTGGCTGTCCAAGTGATCTGGGGGAGGGGGAGAGAAGGGCACAGGAGGTCCAGACGTTTTCTGAGTCTCAACTTCTCCCTCTCTAAAATGGGAGTAATAAAGCCCTGACTATTCTGCTCCACGGGAATTCTGGGAGGAGCCAGATTATAGTTGTCCTTCTATTCCAATATTTCTGGGCAACGGCCGTTCGCCATTACAAGAATTACTTCCCTCTTAACACCTGGGCCCACAAAATCTCGGAGCCCAGAAGTACTCATCAGCTGGTGGCCGCCAGCACCCAGTTACTTCTCTGGGCTGGCTCCCCTGGGCCGAGGGGCGAGCGTGTCTCCCCCAAAGACCGCACCCGTTGTCCCTGACTCTTCCTATTCGATTCCTCAATATTTTTATTTATGGACACGCTCGCCTCCCACCAGACCTCGCCCCTTTTGTGAGTTTATCACGTTGTGTTTTTAAATAAATATATATTATTTGTGCCATCTGTCTGTGAGAGGAGCGGTCATGTGATCTACACTTCTCCTGCTGCCCCCTCCCCACCCGCGTGCCAGCCCCTACATTGTCCTGACTCAGCATCACGCCTTTGGGGTTGCCGGTGGTCCCCGACGTGTAGACGAGCACGCAGCACTGGTTGGGTTTTTGGGAGTTCAGGATGGCATCCAGGGCGGCATCAGGAACCTCATTGCCTATCTCTAGGAAGTCTTCCATCTGCAGACGGGAAAAAGAAGTGGGAGTGAGGCGTTATCAGCTGCAGAAAAGGCCCAGCATCGGGGAGATGCTGACGGTCCCTGTTTTAGAGCCCGAAAGGAGCCAGAAATTGCTGCCTCAGGGCAGAGGCTCATGGGAGCTGTCCAGTTTCCCCAGAACCGGTCCTGAGCTTTGGCTCTTCTAGCCCAAGAGATGGAGGCAGTGGGATCTTTTTTTTTTTTTTTAAATATAAATATTTTATTTTATTTTATAATAACTTTGTATTGACAGAATCCATGCCAGGGTAATTTTTTTACAACATTATCCCTTGCACTCGCTTCTGTTCCGATTTTTCCCCTCCCTCCCTCTACCCCCTCCCCTAGATGGCAAGCAGTCCCATACATGTTAGATATGTTGCAGTATATCCTAGATACGATATATGTTGAGGCAGTGGGATCTTGTGTATTTTGTTTGTATTTGCCTCTGCTGCACTGTTTCTCTCACTGAAACATGAGCTCCTTGAGGACAGGAGCTCGGTTCTTTTTTGTCTTTGCCCGTTACCTAGTACGGTGCCTGGCACATAGTAGGTACTTAGTAGATGCTCGCTATAGTGTATTATATTAGTAAACCAAAATTTTGTACTTTGTATTATATTAAATTTTATATTATATTATATATTAATATATATTTATAATATATTTATATTATATATTTATTTTATTATATTTTCTAGAGATTAATATTTATACATTATATTATATTATATATTTATATTATATCTATAGTTACATACATTTTATAGATATTAATATTTTATATTATATTTATATATAAACTATATACATAATATAATTAATATATGTACACAATATATATTTTTATATATAAATATTGTATATTATATTTTTAAAAACCTAGCTTCCCAATCCAGTCCAGAATCCCCCTTCCTTAACCTCAAGTTTCATTCCTCCATCTAGTACAGTGCCTGGCACATAGTAGGTACTTAGTAAATGTTCTCTATAGCATATTGAATTAACAAGGCAGATGCTATCGCTGTCCCCCGGGTACAAGAACAAGTCCCAGAATCCCCCTTTCTTAGCGTTAGGTCTCCTACCGTATATACGTTTGGAATTCTCTCTGCTGGGGTCTCTCTGTACATCACAACAGCCTTCAAGTACGGCAAGTTCTTCCAGATCTGTGTCATGTAAAGAACAGAGCAGATATTATTAGGAAAGGGAAGAAATCATTTTTATTTAACTCTTTGGAAAGAATTAGGGTTCTCCCTTAGTCTGTTATTCCAAATAGCCCTGATGTCATTAGCGGAGGTGTTTCCTCCTGAGCCCACCACAGCTCTGCTGTACCTTTAGTCAACAGCTCATTTGGCTGCTTCACCAAACAATTCATCACCTAAACTCATCATCCTGAGGCGATGAGAGGATTGAGAACTAGATGTGGACTTAAGAAAATGCAAGTTCTAATTCTGACTCCACTATGTGACCTCAGGCAACTACCAAGTGTAAACTCCCAGTCTCAGTTTCCTCAGCCGTAAAATGGGAATAATTCTGGCACTTAACCTCAGAGGAATTATTGCAAGCATAAGACAAAACATATATATCAGAGAAGGATTTCAGGAAAGACTTGTTAAATTAACCTTCTTAACTTGTTCAATTATTTCCAGCCAGTATGGGTTTCAGTGGGGAATGGCAAAGGGTGATTCCATTTCCTCTGACGATATGAAGTTTGGAAAATAGTACTTAGGGACACCAGACCACATTTGAGTCCCAAGCAGCAGAGAAAAGAGCAGCCAGGTCCGAATGTCTCTGCTGGGGCTCTAGGTTGGCTCAGTATCAGATTGTCTCTCAGATATGTTGGTTGTCAAAGGACGTCCGGAGACTTCCGTAACAGGGTGATTCAGTCTTGCTGGGGGGCTCTTTCTCGTGTCGTGTACGTTTCTGGGGAGAATTTAGTTCCAGGCCATGCTAGGACTTGCCTGAAGTCTTTGGCACAGAGCGCACTGACCAACCAGCTGATGATGATTGTGTTCCAGGGCTAGGAACACCTGCATCCTTGACAACACTTTCTGAGACCTTCTTTCCTTTTTCAAAAGTTCCTGGGTCAAGGGTCATAGCACTTTGCTCCCTGAGCATCTTACTTATGACTTTTTGTCAAATTTAGGAAAAAGAATAATTAAATATCCCCACAAATCCTCCAAATTGAAAAATCGCAGAGGAAATAAGTTGAGTAAATAAAGTTGAGTTACTTTAAATACACTATGTCTTGTCATGTAAGATTTGGTTTCAACTTGTAGAAACTTTTTATAGTAAGTTTGCATTTACCCAGTATTACTGACAAAATATGATTCTATATGAGAAAGCAGCCCCTCTCCAGACTTCTTTTTTTTTATTCCCCACTATTTTATTTATTTTAGTGTATATTTCATACACTATTTATGTAAGTTCATTAAAGGCAGTGATTGTCTCATTTTTGCTTTGAATCCTCAAATATTTGTTGATTGATTAATTGATGTTGAGAAGAGTAGAAACAAACTTGAATAGTCTTACTGGACAATACACTTAATGTGAGCCAATCATGAGCAGTGGTTATTCCCTATCTATAAAGAGGGTTTGGAATTAGAATCCTCAGGGTCCCTTTTAATGGATCTAAAATTCTAGAGTCTGTTTTCACATTCTGTATCTTTAAAATGCTTCCAAATGCTTCCTGTTCTAACGTTGAACAAAGTACCTTGTAACTCCAAAAATGAAGAAGTAAATTGTTTTTATAAAAACACGAGCTTCTACAAATCTCCCTCCTAAAGCCCCTTCTACCTCTAATAGCTGATGACATGATGACTGGAAAAAAAATCTATAGAGGGTTCCCAGCAGAGGCTGAGAGTCAGAACAGATTTTATCTTTTCTTGCCCTGGATCTATCCACCAACGTTCAGCTGATTTTCAGTGGAGTGAAAATCTGTTGTCTCACCACAAGATGGCAAGATTTCTCTGTCTATGCTTTCCCTTCCTGGTTCTGTCTGGGTTGCCAAGTGCAAACTAAACACTGGATGCCCCTCCTACCAGTTTTAAAATCGCCTCTACTTATCTGAGTATCACAGGGACATTAAATCAACCTTCATCCCTCCGGGGGTCCAAGATTCTTCTTGTTTAAGTTAAGGAAGATTTTTATGTTTTTTTATCTCATTTAATCCTTACAGGTAAATGGCATATGTATTATGATTCTCTATTTTCTCCATTTTATAGTTGAGGAAACTAAGACTCAGAAGTGACACAATTAGAAAGTATTGGAGGTGGCCAGTCAGAGATTTAGAAGCTAGTAAGTGCAAACCCCATTCCCTCCATTTTTCAGATAAGGAAACAGAAGAATAGAAGGATTAAGTAAAAGAGGTAGGATTACACAACTCCTGAGCTTGAACCTGGTATCCCAGACTCCAGAGGCTTGTCCAGAGCTGCTACTCAGTGGTACTGAGAATCCCTGAACAATGTCTACATTATCTCAATGCCCCCTCTAAATCCCAGTCATCCCAAACAGTGGGCAGCTATGAGAATGAAAGCCCTACATTGGGATATCTAAGTACATGGAGAATCACTCTTCTAGCCTCTTGTTTTCCCATCTGTAAAATGGGTGTATTGTGAGGATCATCAAGATGCCATCAATGAACGGAGTTCTGGCTTTGGAGTCAGAACACAGGTTTAAATCCCTGTTTTGTGGCTTTGACTGAGTCTGCTTCAGTTTGCTCATCTGCAAAATATATATTCTCTTGGGCCCCTCTGAGCTCTAAAACATCATCCATGTTTTGGATATCCTTAGCACCTAGCCCAGTTCTGGGCACCTAGTAAGCACTTACTAAATGCTCTTTTATTGCTTCACTTACTCCTTCCTGGCTCCCGACTTTGCCAGCCCTCGTACTAGGAAAATCAGGTTTTATGGAGCCAGTGGCGATGACCATCTCAGCCCTCTTACCTTCAGTATCTTTTCCAGCTGTTTCTGGGAATCCACCAGGATAATGTTGGCTTTACAGTCGTGGGCAATGTATTGGCAAGCCTCGGGGGAGCTGGTTGTGTAGATTCCTGTGAGGATGCCCCTGAGCGGTGACATAGAGGGAGCATCGTCAGCCTGGGAGCCGAGACCCCCCGAGCCTTCTGCACAAACCCCAAAGGATTCGGCCTGGAGGACTCGGCCGCCTCCTTCTTCAGAGACAGCCAAGCAAATGCCCAGGGGCCTGGCAGACACGGGCAGTAGGAAAGCAAATGTGTGTGTGAGGGAAGAAAGATGAGAAGCGACAGAGTGAGGAAAATATGGAAGAGATGGGGGGAAGAAGAAAGAGAGTTAAGAGAGAAGTAGTGGGAAAATAAAGGGAACCCAGAAGGGCTAGAGAAGCAGAAGGAAAAAGGGGAAGAGAACAAAAGAGGAAGGATTATGGTTGAAGAAGAAGGGAAAGAATAAGACCAAATAGATTCTTAGGACAGGAGGACAGATGTGAGGTTGGAAGGGAGATAGTGGAGGGGCGGTTTCACCTTTGTCATTGAGTATAGAATCTGGTACACAGTGGTGCTTAATAAGTGCTTAGTGGTTAGTTGGTGGGCAAAAAGAGTCGGAGGGAAGCGGGAGGGATCTCAGTGTCCTTTTATGTGATGTCCTTTCCCATTGGAATGTAAGCTCTTCCTTAGCAGGGACCATATTGCTTGCTTATACTTACATCCCCAGAATATAACATAGTCTCTGATATGTAGGAAGTCATTAATAATAAATAAGTATTATGTTTTTCTCTATAAATGGCCTATCTCTTTATCCATCTATTATTTACCTATCATCTCTCTCTCCCTCTCTGTCTCCTCTCTTTGTCTCTCTGTGTGTCTTTCATTCTCTGTGTCTCTGTCTCTGTCTCTGTCTGTATCTCTGTCTCTCACTCACTCTGTCTCTCTTTGTCTCTGTCTGTCTTTGTCTCTCACTTACTTGCTCTGTCTCTCTCTGTCTTGTCTCTGTGTCTTTCTTTGTCTTTTTCTCTGTCTCTATCTGTATGTCTTTTCTCTATCTGTTTCTTTCCATGTATGTGTCTCTCTCTGTCTCTGTATGTCTTGTCTCTTTCTGTCCTTCTGTTTCTGTGTCTCTATCTCTTTTTGTGTCTCTGTGTCTCTCTTTCTGTATCTCTGCCTCTGTCTCTCTGTATGTCTTTTCTCTGTCTTTCTGTCATTCTCTCTCTCTCTCTCTCTCTCTCTCTCTCTCTCTCTCTCTCTCTCTGTCTCTCTTTCTCCTGTCTCTTTCTGATGCTCTCATTCTTTCTTTCTTGCTCTGTCTCTCTGTCTGTCTCTCTATGTGTCTCTCTCTCTCTCTCTCTGTCTCTCTCCTTTCTCTCTCTCTCCTCTTTCTCTCTCTCTCTCTCTCTCTCTCTCTCTCTCTTTCCTCTCACTGTCTCTCTTCCCCCCCACTAGGGAAGTGATGGAGGATCCATAGACCCCAGAGCCACCCCCTTTTGCCCTAACCCTTCTTGCTCATCCCCCTACCTGTGCCCAAACCTAGACAAGACCCCGAACCTCAGCCACTCACCCAGCGAAGACCGTGCCCACGGCAGAGATGAACCACTCGGCCGAATTGAATCCTAGGATGGCAACGCTGTGAACACGCTCCAGGCCGAGCTGCGAACCGAAAGTGGGAAGCTCAGCCATTTCACACGGAGGATGCCGGGTCCCACAGCCCTAACTGTAACCCCAACTCCCCTCACCCCCTGCCTCCCTGGTGGCAAAAGGGCCGCCGGCGATCGGAGAGAGGGGAGAGGTGTGAGACATCCGATGCAGTTCCAGGAGGGCACCACGTGCAGCCGGGTAGCCTGTCAGGCTTATTAAGAGTAACCAAAGTGAGGGTAAGAATATTCGAGGGATTAAGAAAGAACATTCAGGGCTGCCTGTTCCCTCCTGAATCAAGTCCAGATTTTCAGCCGGTCTACAATCCCACTATAATCTCCTTTATGCTCCTTCTCTCCTGCATTTACAGAGCGGACCCGCTCACCATGTCCCAACAGTTCCCGGATATCTCCGCCAGACCTTGCTTATTTTCTCCTTCCTTCCCAGCTTCCTTTTATGTGATGGCTTTCCCAATAGAATGTGAGCTCTCTGAGGGCAGGGGTCGGCTCGCTGCTTTTATTTGCACCCCCAGCACGTAGCACATTGTACCATCCATCTATCATCTCTCTATTTATCTGCTCCCCAGATGAACTCAAACTTCTCCCCCCACCCCAAGCTTCATTTCCCTCTTGGAGCTTTTTTCTTTATTTTCTACTTACCCCTTCCCCTCCCGCCCCATGGATAAGCATGGTGTAAAGAGATGGCTTGCATCAGAACACTGGCTCTTTCTAGTTACATGGCTTTCAGTAAGTCACTTTCTCTCTCTGTGACTCAATTCCCTCATCTGTAAAATGGGGAGATGACGATCTCCATGGGATGCTCATCCCCATTCCTGTATTCCCAAACCTTTTCCTGTTTTAACAGTTCTTGAATTAAGACCTCTGTTAAACTGAAAAGGAAAGAGAGGAGAAAGATGTCCTCCTAAATAGAAGCGACACAATCAGGCAGTTAATGTTGTGGAAGAATACTATAGAACGCCTCCGCAGGAGAAGGAATTGGATCAGAAGCTCAGGAAACCCGTAAACCCGGCACAGATGCAGGACATCTAAACATCTAAACACAAGTTAACTTGTGATTTGTCTCACTGAGAATGTTATTCTTCAAAAGCTGGAAGAAACAAGAAGGAAATTTCTATTCTGCACCGGGTTCTGACGTAGATGGCAGAACTCGTGGCTGAACCTGAAATAAGAGACTCCTTCATCACGGGGCTCAAGATGAAGAAAAAGGGAAGTCCTGAACACAACCTAGATCTGTGCTACATTTCAAAAGTTTCCAAGAAAGCAGAGATGAATTCAGGACGGCAAACAGAAAATTCTAAAGCACTCGTGGAAACAATTCGGGGCCAGTGCGGATGCTCAAGGAGCTCA
This sequence comes from Antechinus flavipes, assembly GCF_016432865.1. Taxonomy (NCBI): domain Eukaryota; kingdom Metazoa; phylum Chordata; class Mammalia; order Dasyuromorphia; family Dasyuridae; genus Antechinus; species Antechinus flavipes. The sequence continues at coordinate 651,317,362 of NC_067399.1, forward strand.
TGATTAACTCAGATTTTAATAAGACAAATGGGGATGAGGGCAAATAGCTGAGGATGAATACGAAAGAACAGGATGATCCCTCAGGAATTTCATCAAGGAGACCAAGGCCAGAACGTCCCAGGTCGGTGATGGATACCAAGGATGCCAAAGGTTGTCTTTCTTTCCCCAAGATTTATTGGGAGTGATGGGACAACCAAAGAATGGATAGACCTGCTGTTCACAATGGCTGTGATGATGATCGTGGTTGACCCTGAGAAGGCTGAACTACTCTATTCCTCTTGCTCTCCCCTTCCCCTTTTCTAAGGAGGATAAACTTTGGGCTGTGAAGGATTGAGCAAAAGGTTTTTTTAAATTTGATTTTAACAAGATGTTGAGAACAAAGATAAGGGGAAATAAGAAAGCATCTAGCTATCCTCGATGCATTCAAGCTACCAGGCCCAGTCAGACTGCATTCCTAGATGCTGACAGCAGTGGCAGCCAGGGTTTCTGAGCCACTGCCTGTGATTTTTCTTTTTTAAAATATATTAATGCTTTTATTATGTCACATGACTCTATCATGAAACAGAATTGGTAATAATTTACTAGGTAAAAGCAAGCATTTTTGCCAATGATATCCTCATTCCCAATTTTTATAACATAATTACAAATCAGTGCAGGAGAATCATAAGGAATAACTGTATTGGGGCAGCTAGGTGGTACAGTGGGTAGAGCACCAGCCCTGAAGTTAGGAGGATCTGAGTTCAAATTTGATCTCAGACACTTAAAATGTCCTAGCTGTGTGATCCTGGGGAAGTCACTTAACCCTCCAATTGTCTCAGCAAAAAAAAAAAAAAAAAAAAAAAAAACCAAAAAACTGTATTCCCAAAACCTATGTGAAATGAAAATTGAAGAATTATATTAATCTGAAGGGGGAAAAGCTGAAGAAGTGAAAGGAATTGGAAATATAACTTGACAAGAACCCTAGGAGAATTCCTTAATAATGAGATCAGTAGCAAAAATGACACTGATATCTTAAATGATTTCCAACACTGCTTGTGATTTTTAAAAATTCATGGAGTCTAGGAACAGGCCTAGAGGATAAATGTCTCATTTTGCTTTTTAGAGGGAAGATAGTAGGGTCTGAAAGCTTTATAACAGGGAACTTGATTTCTGTTCTTGTCAAAATTCTAATGATTCTAAAGTAATTTCTAAATTACTAAATTCTAAAGTAATATTAGTTAGCAATTAAATAATGCTTTGAGATTTACAAATCACATTACAGATATTATCTCATTTTGACTTTATGATAATTCTGGAAGGTAATTCCACCTTCCACATTTTATAGATGAGGAAATTGAAGCTTAAGTGACTTACCCAGGATCATAAATTTAGTAAGTGTCTAAAGTGGGATTTGAACTCAGGGCTTTCTGCTTCTAGACTCCATGTGATGTCTCACTATTACAAGAATTTTCTAGCATGCTTTATTAAAGGAACAGTTAGTGAAGATATTGGACAGGACGTTTAAGGACAAGACTTGGGTTGATATTTACAGAATCTCCATTTGGAAGAAGTTTGCATTTTACTTGATCTCAGAGGCCAGAATCAGGACCAATGGGTGGTAACTAGAGCAAAGCTCAGCCCAGGATACCACAAATCTCCCAATAACGAACTACCCAAATTGCCGTCCAATTTTCCCATCCCTGGAAATCTTTGAGCAATCTCCCACTTGTCAGAGATATTAAAGAGGAGAGTCCTGTTCAGGTATCGAGTCTTGGAGGCACCTTCCCTATCTGTGCTTCTATGATAGCCTATGGCTCTATTGATATATGCTTCTGGGTGACTTTGTATAGGAAGTTCTGGGACAGGACAGGAGCCTAGATGTCTTGATTCCAAGCCCGGGGCTCTCCCCCCCGGAGGTTACTGCCTTTCTTTTAAGAAAGCACTCTGCGATCAGAGGAAATGGTAAAGGACCCATATGTACAAAAATATTAATAGCAACTCTTTTCGTGGCAGCAAAGACCTGGAAATGGAAGAGATGCTCGTCAATGGAGGAATGGCTGAACAAGTTAAGACACATGGTTGTGATGGGATACTGTTGGGCTGTGAGAAGTAACCAGGGAGGTGATTTCAGAAAAAACAGGGCAAGACATGTTTGAGCTGATATGAGAAGAACCAGGCAGTCATTGTGTAGAGGAACAGCAATATTGTAGCAACGATCAACTGTGTTATAAAATGTAGTCTGATCGGTACAATATCCCAAGACAATTCCAGAGGATTCAAGATGAAAAATGTTATTCACCTCCAAGGAGAGAATTGATGAATTCTGAGTGCAAATTGAAATATAACTAACTTAATAACTTTCTAACTTACTTTCTTTCTTTCTTTTTCTCTTTTCTTTCTTTCTTTCTTTCTCTCTCTCCTTTCTTTTTTCTTTCTCTCTCTCTCCTTTCTTTTTCTTTCTCTCTTCTTTCTTTCTTTCTCTTCTCTTCTCTCTCTCTCTCTCTCTCTCTCTCTCCCTCTCTCTCTCTCTCTCTCTCTCTCTCTCTCTCTCTCTCTCTTCTCTCTCTCTCTCCTCTCTCTCTCTCTCTTTCCCTCTCTCTCTCTCTTTCTTTCCTTTTTTTTTTTTTTTGCAATGTGGCTAGTATGCAACAATCCTCCAAACCCTTGATGGCAGCTATCATGTCCCACTTAAATCTTCCCCCTTTGAGGCAAAACACTCCCAATTCCTTCAGTCACTTCCCACATCTCCACATCCTTCACCATCCTGGAGAAGACATGTTAAAACCCACCCAGCAGAGGTCCTCTTCTCACTCCTGCCCTCTTCTCACTCACCTTCAAAAAGCCTTTGGCAGCTTTTCGGGAGAGAAGATAGTACTGAGAGTAGGTGATCCTCTCCCATTTCCCGTCCCGCTTGCTGCTCAAGGCATTCAGGTTTCCATATTTCTCCAGACTTTCTAGGAATACCTGGTGCACAGTCTTTGGGGTCTGTGAGCAGGTATGATCCATCCGTATCTTGACCAATCCATCAGCTGATGTAGTCCACAGGGACTCTGCAGGGGACAGGACAGGTATGGGTCAACTAGTCATCACATGCTTTTTTCTGTAAAGAGTATTTTATTTTTTAATTACATATAGTTTTTAACATTCATTTTAATATGATTTTGAGCTCCAAAATTTTCTCCCTCCTTACTCCCCAATAATCTAATACAGATTATGCACGTGCAATCATGGACATGTATTTCTACATTAGTCACATTGCATCAGCTTCTTTTTCTGTGTAATAATCAATAAAATCAGATGTCCAGTGGGAGAATGGGAAAAAGATTTGATCTGTACCTTCAGGGGACTTTTAATCCAACTGCCTAGAAACTTGTCTTCAGTTCTTTGAGAGACATCTGTGCTTTCTTTGCCCTCCACTAGGGCAGGTAGCAATTTCTCCCTAGAACTCTTCATGAGTTGTTATAGCCAAAAAAAAAATATATCATCTGGTGGCCAGCCTTCTGGTGAGGAGTATTTCTGAACTTTGTCAATTAGTCAGTCAGTTGACAAGCATTTATTAAACACTTACTGTATGCCAAACACTGTTTTAAGCATGATGGAAGACAGATAGTTTCAGACATTAGAAGCCCATCTCTTGGCTTGTCAGCCAAGGAGAGATTTGCTGGGTATAGAGTAATAGGCTGTCATTACTACAATAGATAAATTTGAGGTGGTGGATCTCTTGATCTTGGGAGTTCTGAGCTGCAGAAGGATAAGCCAATTGATATTAATATGGGGAGTCCCTGAAAATCTCAGGGGGCCTCACATTTCCTAAAACTAATATGGGTTAGAAACAGAGCAGGTCTAAGCTCCTGTGCTGATTAATTGTGGGGTTGGCCCCTAGGAGACCATTTGAATTCTCAGCAAGATAAGGAGGAAGGAGGAAGAGGAGAGAGGTAGGGGAAGAGGAAGAAGAGAAAGAAAAGGAGGAAGGAGAGGAAGAAGAGGAGGAGAATGTTTTGAGTACATCTGCTAAATGACAAGTTTTTTTAAATAATAACTTTTTGTTTTTCAAAATACATGCAAAAATCGATTTCAATATTCACACTTGCAAATTTCAAATCTTTCTCTCTCCCTTCCCATCTCCCCCTTTCCCTAAACAGCAAGTAATCCAATATAGGTTAAACATGGGCAATTCCTCTAAACATTAGACCATAGTTTTCCAAATTATCCCACTTGGTCTGCAAGAATGAAGGGAGGTATAAAGATATTGGTCACAGTAGTTCTTGAAGACCGAGTGCCAACACAGAGGGATTGCTTTGTGGGATGGAACCTCGCCTACATAGAAAGTATTCAAACCCAGTGATTCTTTGAGCTTCCCCATATCCTCTGAGCTGAGCTGAACAGAGAAGAGTCAGGATTTCACAGATGAGGAAAATGGGGCTCAGACGCAGGGAGGCTTATGGGAACCTCTCATCTCAACCATGGAATCATCGAATCTCTGCACTCGAAAGAACTTTGGGAGCCATCTAGTCACTTAGTGATTTGCCTAAAATCACAGAGCCAACAGATAAACAAGAGCCTCGACTTTAAATCATGGCAACCCAGATCTAAACCTGGAAGGAACCCTGGAGGCAGCTAGTCTGGCCTCCATTCTGTGGGAGAGTAAAGGAGGTCAGAAAGGGTTAATGGTTTATCCATGGTCACATAACATGAGAAATGAGATTTGAATCCAGGACCTCTATCTCCAGGGCCAAGGTTCTTTCCACTCACTATCCACTAAGAGCCAGTCTCACTTAGCTTTATCTCTTTCTGTCTCTATCTGTCTCTCTCCACCCTCTCTGTCTCTGTCTCTCTCCTTCCTCTTTTTAACTCTATCTTTTTGTCTCTTTCTGTCTCTGCTTCTCCTGTTTCTGTCTCTCTCTTCCCTCCCCCTATGTCTGTCTGTCTCTTTCTGTCTCTGCTTCTTGTGTTTCTTTTGCTTCTCTTTTCCCTCCCCCCCTTTCTCCCTCTCTCTCTCTCTGTCTCTTTCTCCATCTCTCTCTGTCTCTGTCTCTATCTCCTCTCTCTCTTTCTCTCTTTTCTCTCTCTTCCCCCTTCTCTCTGTCTCTGTCTCTTTCTGCCTCTGCTTCTGTATCTCTTTTCTCTCCCTCCTTTCTTCCCTCCCTCCCTCCCCCTCTTTCTCTCTCTCTCCTCCTTCTATTTCTTTCTGTTTTTCCTTCTCTCTCTCTTTCTCTCTCTCCCCCTTCTCTCTGTCTTTCTTTCTGCCTCTGCTTCTGTCTTTCTTTTCTCTCTCTCCTTCCTTCCCTCCATCCCTCCCCCCTCTTTCTCTCTCTCTCTCCTCCTTCTATTTGTTTCTGTTTTCCCTTCTCTATCTCTGTCTTTCTCCTTCTCTTCCTTCCTCCCTCCCTCCCTCCCTTCCCCCCACCCCATCCAGGTTTAGAAATTCTCTCCCTCTGTGTTTGTGAGAAAAAATAAGGTAAAAGAATGTGGGGGAGAGAGATAAATTCCCTGTCTCAAGGAGGACAGACTGACCCAAAGAGCCAAGGATTGATGGGGGTGAAAGGATTTCTGGGAAGCTCATGAATTGAGCTCACAAGGAGAATACAGTGTACAGGCCAGAGGGACAAGAGGTCAAGTGAGGAGATCTTAATTTTCCCTCACCCAGAAAGAATGTGAGCCGGGGGGCCCTGGGAGAAGGTCATTTATTGACAGGGGTGTTAACCATTGTCAGAGGGAAAGGCTCCAACTCTCTTGTGGGGCTGAGCACCTCCCCTGGATTAGCCGAGTCTACCCTTATCTCATCTTTTGGAGGAAGCCGCAAGAGACCAATGGCACAGTCCCTCCCACCCCACACTGTCCGACACTGAAATAAGAGCTTTGTCCTTGAGAAGCAGAACCTGGCTCCGAGTTCTGCCTGGCCCACTTAGGAGTTGCATTTGTGCCAGTGCTCTGCTTCCCGGATTCCAAGCCCTGGCTAGCTGGGCTGACCCACGGCAAGCCAATGCCTCAGTTTACTCTTCTGCAAAATAGGGATGATGACATTGACATGACTTGCCTCCAGGAAATGTCCTTAGCACCAAAAGCTGTTTGTGAGAAGGAGCTGGGGCTGTAGTGGAAAGAGCGGGTTCCAGTCCCTGTTGGGAATCATTGTGACCGTGATCAAGTCACCCAAGTGGTCCAAGATTCAGTTTCTTCATCAGTTAAGAGGGGATAACAATAATTGTTAGGCTATACCATTTAAAGAGTAAGTTTGGGCTAAAGGGGTTGAAAAAGTTCACTATTCTTCCTTTATAACACAAGAGGGAAACTGTGGGTGTGAAATACTGCATTTATCGTCAGCTGTGGCCCGTGACGAACAGATTTTTTCTTCCTATTTACTTATTTATTACTTTAAAAATAAAGATGACATAACAACAAAATTGATCAATAAAATTAGAGAAAATAAAAATAAGAAAATTTTATGGTACAACATGAATCTAAAATGATCATTTTTATCATCCATTTGTTTAAAAAGCACTTATGACGACACTTTGGCCATGGAGGATATGAAAACAAAAACAATCCCTGATCTCAAGGATTTTACATTCTACTGGTGCTAAGGCAGAAGATAAGCAGCTGGCACATAGATAAGGGAATACAACGTACAAAGTAAAAAGATAATAATAATACAGTGAGAGGGGGACAATATCATTCCTGACTTCTTGTAGGAGATGGCTCTTGAGCTCATTTTTTAGGGAAGCTAGAAGTTCTGAGGGGCAGAGGTGAAAATGGAGGGCTTATCAAAAAGGGAAAAGTAGGCAGGGTTGGAAGAAGGACATATTCAATGGCTACGATGATATACATGGAAGAAACAACCAAAAATTGTCAAAAAGGAATCTTTCAAAATTAGAAAGACCAAGCTTTGCCCCTTAGAAAAGTTTTGAGAAATTACTCTTCTAAGCTTAAGATGGGAGTCAGTAAACCTGTGATGTAGTCACACAACTTGCTATTGACTAGTTGTGTAAACTGGGAAAAATCACATCTATAGTTCTGTGTCTTACCCTAAAATAAGGGAATTACATCAGGGGATCTTGAAAGCTCTAAAATTCTGTTTCCATTAGACCCCTCCTTACTTAAGAGCGTTGTACACAGAGATTTGCTTGTTTTATAATATGTCTTGATCATAGTTGTTGCTTATGTTGTCTAGATAGCCTCAGTATTCATTTTTATAAGAATTCCAGTGTGATTTGACCTTTCAACTGCAGTACATTTCTATAATAAAGTGTGCCCCGGGATTGTTTTCTTTTCATTTGAATTGCATTGTAAACTAAGCACCCTCTTTACACTGGGCCCAATTATGTTCTTAAACCTTACAGATTATTTCTTGTATTATAAATATACTTTGTGTGGGATGTTATAATAGTTTCCTAGGAGCTATATAGAAGAATATCAACTGTATCCTTATATTTTATAAATACAAGGGATGAATTAATAAATGGAAATTAAAAAAAAAAGAAATTACTTTTCTTTTAACCTTTCCTCACTCCTTTGCAGAGGTGAGGATCCATAAACATTAAATACAGCAAATTTACTACATTTTGATATATTAAACTTTTTTAACTTTTTAATTATTTTTCTCTTCCTTTTCATTTTTTTTTATTTATAAGAGATGGATCTCTGAGAAGGAGGAGAAAGAAAATCAAGATAATCCAGATGCTCCCTCCAAAAAAGGAAGAGGAAAAGAAAATCAAGATAATATAAAACAAAAAATGTCAACAAAAATTTACTTTTGGAAAAAAGCTTTTCCTTTTATGGAACTGAAATCTGTCTCTCCGATTATTTCTCCCATCATGCCTAGTTCTGCCCCCTGGTGTCAAGAAGCCTTCTTTTAAGGCCTCCTGGCTGAAGGACCATTCACCCTCTGGCTGCCCTACAATTGTCCAGTGTTTTTTTTCAACTGCAAAATGGGGCTAATGATACTTTTTGATGCTCCCCTCACAGAGCCGGTGGGAGAGTCCAGAAATAATGGAGACAATATTTAGCCAACTCTGGAGCACTACCGAGCCAACTTCTTACTGCTCTAATTTCCCCCCATTGATGCTAATTCTGCTGAGCCAGATAGTATAGCAACCTCATCAGTCAATCAAAAGGCAGCAAGAGGGAAAGCTGGAAAGCAGGTTAGCAGAAACTAGATATAGATATCTCACACCCTATACCAAAATAAGGTCAAAATGGGTACATGACTTAGACATAAAGGGTGTTACAGCTTTGCTTACAGCTTTGCTTACAGCAGGGGAACGTGGAAAGCTTACTTATCAGATCAATGGATAAGGCAAGAATTTGTGACCCAACAAGAGATGGTGAGCATTACAGGATAAAAAAAATGAATCATCTTGATTGCATTAAATTAAAAAGGTTTTTACAGATACAAATCAATGTGGCCCAGATTAAAAGGAAAGCAGAAAATCGGGGGGAAGGGGGAAATTTGAAGCAGATTTCTCTGATAAAGACCTCATTTCTTTTTTTTTTTATGTTAAGATGGTAGAAATACATGTTAAATCCAATATATGCATACATATTTATACAAGTATCTTGCCGTACAAGAAAAAAATCAAATCAAACAGGAAAAACATGATGAAGAAAATAAAATGCGAGCAAACAACAACAAAAAGAGTGAGAAGGCTGTGCTGTGATCCACAATCAATCCCTACAGTCTCTCTCTGGGTGGGGATAGCTCTCTTCATCACAAGACCATTGGAACTGGCATGAATCAAGACTCATTTCTTAAATATACAGAAAATTAAGTCAAATTTATAAGAATACAAGTCATTCTTCAATTGATAAACAGTCAAAGGATATGAACAAGAAGTTTTCCATCAAAGCTTTGAAGCTACCTCTAGTTATATGAAAAAAATGCTCTCAGTCATTATTGACTAGAGAAATATAAATTAAAACAGCTCTTAGAGGCCATCGGATTGGTTAATATGACAGAAAATAAAAATGACAAATGTTGGAAAAATTGGGACACTAATACAATGTTGTTGGAATTGTGAACTGATCCAACCATCCCAAAGAGCAATTTGGACTTATGTTCAAAAGGCTATAAAAGTTAGCATACCTTTTAATCCAGCAAAATGACTACCAGGTGTATATCCCAAAGAGAATTTTTTTTTAAAAAGGAAAAGGACTAATATATACAAAAATATTCAGAGCCTTTCTTTTTGGGGTGGCAAAGAATTAGAAATTGAGGTGAATGACTGAAAAAGTACATGATTGTGATAGAATACTGTCGTGTTATAAGAAGTGACAAGCAGAATGCTTTCAGAAAAACCAGGAAAGATGTACATGAACTAATGCAAAGGGAAGTGAACAGAACCGAGGGGCGCTATACACTTTACTCTTTTTGCCTGTTTCCTCATCTGGAGAATGAGCTGAAGAAGGAAACGGCAAACCACCGCAATGTTTCTGCCAAGAGAACCCCAAAATAAAGTCATGAAGAGTTGGACATGACTAAATCAACTGAAGAACATATCTAATCAGACAGCAAACTTCAAAGCATTATGTAGGTGGCAGTCTTAATTCTAAGCTATCCTGTTCTTATTACCTAACCCTCTACTAGATAAGTAGATCTTTAAGGTCGGCAGCCAAGTAGCAAAATAGATACGGTGTTGGGCTTGAAGTTAGCGAGGTCTGAGTTCAGAATCTACCTCTTTCTGATCTGGCCGAGTCCTTTAACTTTGGACAGTCTCAGTTTCCTAATTATCAAATGAGATAACAATAGATTTAAAAATAATATTTATTTTATGGTAATATATTTTAATTGTGTGAAAATATTAATATATTTTATTGGCAATAATATCTTAATTATATTAACACGAGTATAATTTTTACATTTATATAATATTTTTAAGTCTTTTGCAAACCTTAAAGCATTATATAAGGATTGCTATTTTTGTTAATAGTAAGAGTAACGAATGTTGGTTATTATTATTTGTATCTGTCTTCAGTGCCTAGTATGTGAGAGACGCTTAGTAAATTCTTGTCAGTTGATTGATTGGATCAAAGAATGAATTATCTGTCCTTAGATATGACACGGTCAGAGAAGAGTCCTCGACTGATCATCTTTTTGTGGGAAAGGTTCCCCAAGTCCGCTAAGTTGAAGAAAAGACTTCCCCTGCCCTTGGACAATTAGGATCAAATTAAAGAGAGGAGCAGCACAGAAAGAGAGGGCAGGACATTGAAATTTGGTAGTTAATACACCTATGGAGCTGTCCACATAATAACTAATAAGCTCAGAATGAATTGCCAAGGCTCAGCAAAGTCCCTGGGATCCTTTTAGGCAGATGAGACATAAATGGATTATTGTACTTAGTTAACTAGGCAAGTACAGGCAGATCATTGCTGGAGATACCTGCCTGGAAAGGCTAAGTTACCCATAGTCCTTGGCCCTTAAGCAAAACTTGGAGATTCTAAAATAGCAGGCTCATAAATGCAAGGGACTAGCAGGCTCATAAATGGAAGGGAATAGCAGGCTCATAAGTGGAAGGGAATAGCAGGCTCATAAGTGGAAGGGAATAGTAGGCTCATAAATGGAAGGGACTAGCAGGCTCATAAATGCAAAAGAACAGCAGGCTCATAAATGGAAGGGACTAGACTCCCGATTTCCTAACTGCAAGATCTCTATTAAGGACAGAGACAGGGAGCTTTGGGAATGGGGTGATTTGGAGCTGAGTGAACTGGCTCTAATCACTCCAAGTCCTTTCTTCCCAAGGATGCAAATGAGAGGAAGAATCCTGAGCTGGCCTTGGCTCTCCCAGAGCTGCCTTAAACTCCCCTCAGTTCAGTGGATGGAATAACTCATTTCTATGGCACATTATACTTAAAAAATGCTTTTTTATTAATTTTTCTATTTTATGCTATTTTTATTAATACTTTCCTATATTGTAGCCCTATGATTTAAGGAGTGCAAACTTCCATTTTATTAATGGCCAGCCTAAGGGTGGGAGAACTGGCATTGAACCTGCAGGCCCAGCCCTCTGCCCACTCCTCTCTCCTGGATAAGAGGGGAAATTCAGAGCACTGGGTTGGACATCCAGGCAGGGAGCTCCGCTCCCTGACCAGCTGAGAGATATGGCTGCATGACACGGAGCCAAATGCGTGGGCTCGGAAGCCAGGGGTTTCCGTGCTTTGGGTCCTGAGAGGCTTGCCTCCTGGGTCCTCGGTTTCCCCAGTCCAGAGAAGAGGAGTTCCAGCAAGGTGACCTCCTCGGGTCCCTTTCAGCCGCGGCCGTGCTCTGAGTCAATCATTCTCTGAGAGGCGTTGGGACCGGGGAGGGCCCCTTTCCCACGGCCGTGAGGGCTCCTTGGCTCACCCCACTGATCCCTGGTTCACGCAGACTCCCCGCGGCTCCGCTTTTAACTTTCTCTGCCTAGTCCACGTGCACCGGTCTGTCTCACGAAGTCCGAACGGTTCCTGTTCGGACATGGGAGAGAAGCCTAGGGATGGACGGTCTGATCAAGCAGGACGTTCCTTGGCGGAGGCTGCTGCTGTTCTAGGTGACAAGGAGCATTCGGGGCCTGGGCCCGAGCAGGGCAGGGGCTGGCAGGACACCAAGTTAGGAGGCAGGACTGGCTGCCCTTTCCATGGATGGCCTATCCCCTGGACGGCCGGCAGCTGCCAGCGGGGGACCGGGCCGTGGGCCTCTGCGGCCCCCAGAAGGGGCGAAGCTGTGCCTGGGCTACGCCTCGGGAGCTAACCAGGGACAAGGACGAAGGGAAACGCTCGAAGGAGAAGAGGAGAGAGTGAGCCATTAGACTTCATGCTTTCTGGAAGGGCCTCTGGAGTCCGGCAGTCTACTTCTCAGGCCTTTTGGACCATAGCATCTAGGATAAAGTGGGCTGGGGGACAGCAATACCATATAACCGTGGGTGCCGCCGTACCAACAATCACTAGCATTTATGTAGCCCCCACTGTGTGCCGGGCACTGTGCTAAACACTTTACAGATATCTCCTACTGCTATTATCATCCCTATTTCCAGGGCGAGGAAACTGAGCTAAGATTAAGTTAAGGTTACATAAGTATCTGAGGTGGGATTTGAACTCAAGTTCTCCTGACTTCAGGGCTGGTGCTCTAAGTTTGTAAAATTCTTGTGGGAAATCAAAGAAAAAGGAAAATGAGTCCTATGTACAAGCATATTTATAGTAGCTTCTTTTTGGGTGGCAAAGATCAGAAATTAAGGACTGGAGAAACGGATATATAGATGTATTAAAATACCACACGAAGGTCCATATGGCGGGGGGGATTGTGCTGGAAGAAATGACGAGAGGTACAGAGAAACTCGGGGAGACGTGTATCAGCTGATTCAGAGTGAGCACAACCAGAACAACTGACAGCCAGGTCCTGCCTTATGAATACGGGTCTGGGGGCCTTCAGGCAGAGGCCCAGACCCCCACGTGTTAACGCCGGTTGCCTCTCATTCCAACCAATGAAACATTTAATAACACAACAAACCATCAGAGCCAACATTGAAGCCAAATCTTCCTAGCTCCCCCTCACGACCCCCAAGAAGCCCACAGTAGGGATGGCGACAGGGGGAAAGTAGGGACGGCGACAGGGGGAAAAGTCGGACCTCCTGAGTCAGCCTTAGGGGTCACCTAATCAGCGCCTTGCTCTAGAGTGGAGATATCAGAGACCTGCAGAGGTTTCCTGGGAGTTGTTCTAGGTCCTGCCACCTCATCTCGGGCAGTCTTTGGTCTTGGCTGGGCCTGGGGCCACAGCTTGCCCATTGTGCTCCCTTGAAGGGGGGTGGTCCCCTTTCTGTCCCTCCTCCTCCTCCCTACCCCTTCCCCCACGCCATCCCCCCTCGCTCATTCTGGCCTTTGGTGGCACTTTATCAATCTACTCATTATGTGCCAGGGCAATTTGGAGTAGCAGTGAGTCCCTGAAATAAAAGAGACTCAGTGACCACAGGAAGCTATTCCCAATGGGAAGGAAAGAAGAGAAATATGTCAGCCGATGAAAAAAAATCCTCCTGTATTTTGGGGTTGTGGGTTTGGTTTTGTAAATCTGTGGGAAAGAAGCCCGAGCTGCTGGGGGGAGAATGGGACGCATTGTACCGGCTGGAACACTCGGAGCCGCTCACTGAGGCAAAGGTCATTCTTAGGCTTTGGAAAAATCTCCCTTGGAGAAGCTTCCCCGGGTGACGAAGCCCCGGAGCCCTCCCCTCATCCTGAGGCAGTGCTCCAAAAGTGCAGGAGATTGGAGGGGGGGGACTTGTGTGGTATTGTGCAGAACACCCAACCTCTGGGAACCCCGGCTCTTCATCTATAGAAGGGATGGGGAGGGGAAGACCTCTGCCGTCCTCCCAGCTCTAAATCCATGATCCCCAAAGACCTGTAAAAGGCCCTGAGCAGATCAGGAAGGATCGGTCTATTTGTAGCCTGATTGAGCCATAAACTACTGCCTTTTTCTTCCTCTCATTAGTCCATCAATGAGCATCAACCAGCCTGTGCTAGGTACTGTTGGGAAGGAGGAGGAAGACGGTTCCTGCCTCCAAGGAGCTGCCGATCCCGAATCACATAATCTCAAAGCTGGAAGAGACCTTGGAGACCGTCTGGCCCGGCCCTTCCATTTACAAATGAGGAAACTGAGTCAGTTTCCCATACACAATACTCCGTCTCCCATCTCTGAGTCTTTAAATGGTGACTTTTACATCTGGGATGTTCTCCTTCTTTACGTCTGCCTCAAACACGCTGGTAAATTTAAGACTCAGCTCATGTTTCACCTTCTAGCTAAGATGGAATCTCGTCTCTTCAGATGGAAGGCTTTTCCTGTTTCCTTCCCTCCTTGATATTCCCTGAACTATGGGCCAGATCTCAGACCAGGAAGAGCTCGCCATGGCCCTCCAGCTCAGGAAGCCATCGCCCTCGAGACCACCCATTCCACCCTTGGAAAGCTGAGATTTTTAAACCTAAATCTCTTGCCTTCATCTTCCCTATTATTTTCTGCTCTACTTTCTGAAGTCAAACTGAACAAGATCCCCAGTGTCCCAGAAGCTCCCTGTCCTGCCCTCACTAAATATTCCCTTGTCTGAGTTAAACATCCCCCTTTCCCTCAAGCGACGCTCACACAGCGGGCTCACGAGACCCTTCTGTGGATGCTACACAACTTGCCAACGTCCTTCCTGCCAGATGACATCCCAAAGGAGTCTGTAGCTCACGCTGTAATCTAGTGAAGGCAAAGGACCAGGGAATCTGCAGCCATTCAATTTTAGGTTCTTGATTTAATCCCATCCAGATATCTCCAGATAATCCAGACATACCAGAAACCCTAAACTCACTTTCATAAACTGTCCTGGATTTACAGTACCTAGCAGAGGGAATATGTTGAGGAACCAACATTTGAACAGGTTTCATAGTAGTTAGAGCACCAGATCTGAAGTCGGGAAGACTCCAGTCCAGCAGATTTGACACTAACTAGCTGTGAGATTCTGGGCAAGTTACTTAACCCTGTTTGCCTCAGTTTTACTCATCTGTAAAATGAGCTGGAGATGATCAATTGGAGAATGGTTGAGTAAATTGTGGTACATGAACGTTATGGAATATTATTGTTCTATAAGGAATGACCAGCAGGATGAATACAGAGAGGACTGGCGAGACTTACATGAACTGATGCTGAGTGAAATGAGCAGGACCAGGAGATCATTATATACCTCAACAATGATACTGTTTGAGGATGTATTCTGATGGAAGTGGATTTCTTTGACAAAGAGAGCTAATTCAGTTTCAGTTGATCAAGGATGGACAGAAGCAGCTACACCCAAAGAAAGAACACTGGGAAATGAATGTAAACTGCTTGCATTTTTGTTTTTCTTCCCGGGTTATTTTTACCTTCTGAATCCAATTCTCCCTGTGCAACAAGAGAACTGTTCGGTTCTGCAAACATATATTATATCTAGGATATACTGTAATCTATTCAACATGTAAAGGACTGCTTGCCATCTGGGGGAGGGGGTGGAGGGAGGGAGGGGAAAAATCGGAACAGAAGTGAATGCAAGGGATAACGCTGTAAAAAATTACCCTGGCATGGGTTCTAGCAATAAAAAGTTATTTAAAAAAAAAAACAACAAAAACAAACAAACAAACAAAAAATGAGCTGGAGATGGAAATCCTTCGCCAAGGAAACCCCAAACTGGATCATGAATGAAAAATGACTCAACAACCACAGCAAATCTTACTTAATCTTTAGTCCCCATTCCCACACCAATAGTAGGGCCCTGAAATTTGGAGGAAGGGAGGAAAGTGAGGAGAATAGTATGGTGTCCCAGGAAATTCTAGGGGACCCAGAAAAGCAGATGACACTTGGGGGAATCCCTGAGGAGGTCACTTTCCCCCTGGCATTGGCCAGGGGTCTAGGTAAGGGACTCCAGGCCCCAGAGTAGGGGACAGTAAAAGGAAGGCAGAAGTTGGAGTTGTTCCAGTTGCAAAATCACTAAGACAAAATTTGCAGTTTATTTGTAGAGTTCCCCCCTCCTTTCCATTAACTCCCCTACCTTTGTGACCTCCACACCCTGGCTTGCAGACCCCGCTACTTTATAGGAGCTTACCTATTTGTCAGTCCTTGCTATCCTTCAAAAGTGACCAAAAAATCTGTCTCCTCCACTGGGCATAAAGACTTCCTTTGTGAGGGGTCATAATGGCTCCTCTGTGGCCAGAGCTCCTGGGACAGAACCCAGGGAGCTCAGCCATTTGGTCAGCTTGCTTCTCTAAATGAGGGCCATAGCCCAGGAGCAGATCCTGTTCCCTGGGGAACCGTGACCCATCCAGACGACCCTCCCCTGACCCAGAGAACTCTGCCTTCTCCCCCTTGAACCTTCCCCCCCCCAAACCGTACAAGGACTGCCATTCTCTCAACTCATTCTTCACCACAACTCCAAGGGGCCACTAATGTGAGCAGCGTTATTATTCCTATTTTACAGATGAGGAAACTGAGGGTTTGAAAAATGAGGTCCCCTTGGCCATGGTCGCCCATATAACATATGGCAGGGCTAGGCTGCCTCTGTGAACCCAAAGGATGGTCCAAAAGGGAAGGAGTAGACTGAAGGGGGAGCCAGAAAGTTGTACTCCTCTTTGGGCTACGATCTTGTCAGTGGGAAGCTCTATAGTACATATGGAGATCTTCCTTATTGTTAGAATCTCACTGCCCGTGACTCGAAAGCACAGAACCTCACCAGAAGAAAGTTTGTGTTAAAAGCTTTTTGCTCCAGGAATCGGCTCACGACATTCCAAATGCAGACGAAATTTCCCGTCTCACTCCAGCCGGCTCTCATTCTCCCAGCCAGCCCTGTTGACTTGACTCGCAGCCAATCCACCGTCCTGCTTCAGACTTGCCCAAGACTCATGTGCTTGACAGACTATTTTGATGACTTGCTGTTCCCTCTGTATGACCCAATATAGACACTGAATATTCTTACTCCATTTAAATTTTTCCCATTTAGCTCATTGGAGCGATTGTAGATCTTCATAAGGGGATTCATACGGTCATAGAATGTAACTGGCCCAGTGACAACTGCAAACGAGTATCAAAGGATCTCTCCTTCCTTAGGAAACTCCTTTTCCATTTGGACTTTGGGGAAGGCCTGCTAAACAACAGTAATTTCCATTTTTGAGAAATATACTGCTCCTTATTTTCTGTCTTGCTTCGTGTTGGTTTGCAGAAGGCTGTTGAATAAAATGATTTCTGGAGTCGCATGTATCAAGAAAATCTTGTATGATCATAATATATGCATGGGAGTATAATGTATTCATGATATATGCATGGGAAATAAGCCTTTCAGGCTGTATTTTGTATTATTAAGTCAATTTTAAAAAATAATGATCAATAAACAATAAGGATAGTGGGATTTTATATTCTCTTCTTTTTCCAGTTGCTTAGGAGGCTGCTAGGAGATGCAATGGGATGGATAGAGCAATGGAACTGGAATCGAGAACTGAACGGAAATCTAGTTTCTGACCATAATAGTCTAGGCAAGTCACTTGACCTCTGCTTTCCTCAGTTTCCTCACACGTAGAATGAGGAGAATAATATCTCATTCTTCCTGGATTGTTGTAAGGATAAAAACCATAATATTTGTAAAGTCCATTGCAAACCTTAAAATACTATATAAAAGCTGACTATTGTATTTCTGTTTGACTGTGTGGCTATGAAAAGTCAGAGAATATTAAACGCAAAGCTTGGAGGGAGATCACGGAATCCAAATTTTCATTTTACACATGAGGAAACCAAGGCTCAGAGGAATGAAATGACACAGCTTACACAGCTCGTGAGTGACAGAGGCAGGATTCAAACTCAGGTCTTCTTCATTCTCAGTCTAGCCCTCCACCTGCTGCTTCCCCATGTGGTCTGCTGGACCGCCCACCTGGGACCTTATGATGCTTTCATCACAGGCTCCTTCTTCTGTGTCAAGACCTTCCTTCGTGCCTTCCCTGCACACGTGCCTCCTTCTGGGTTCCTCTGATCTCAGGGTGGCCAATTCCTCTTCTCTGTGTCTCAGGAAAACTCTAGGGGTTTCACTCACGAGGCCCCACTGATGGGCTTCGCGTTGGTTATTGGACCTCTAGTTAAAAGTATTTTAGTAGGAACGGCAAGGATGTTTATTGTAGAAATAAAACCCCAAGCTGGGGCACAATCTTCAATACTTATGTGAGGTTTCTAGGGAAAGTGGGCTCAGACTTACAAAATGGGAGGGAGACTTAAAAAACTCGGGAATCCATGGGTCCCCAGGGTGGCTCACAATTCTTGCTTCATAAAGGCCCTTTTCTTCCATTGAAGCTTTCTGTTAGGTGCAGCTCTCCAATGGATTCCCAGGGTTTTTGTCCCTGGAAAGTTCCCTCCCCCAAGAATTTTTTCTCAGTGAGCTTATAGTGTTCCTCTTGACTTCCAACGCAGACATTGCTCCCAGTCACTGCCGGTCTGGTGCTCAGCGGCCACAGCCAAAAACACTAATGGGACATCTGGATCTTCTACACTTCAGAGTTCCTCAAATCCCGATCTGGGCAGTCCCATCGCTGGCTCTTGTCCACCTTTCCTCAGGCAGCCTCTTATATGTCATTAGCAGGTCTCTTTCTACTTCTTGCTGGCTTCACTGGCTCCTGTTCAGTCGTTCCTGTCTCCAATAACGTGGCTAAGGAGGAGCAGAAAGATGGAGAGGGAGATTCTCTCTCTTTCCCCAAGACTGACTCCTCCTCAAGGGCCTGGAACCCGCGGGTCCTGAATTTAGAGTCCTCTCCCACTCAGGACCTACTAGTTCCAAACTAGCTTGTGGTTGCATGTATGATCCCGTGGGCCATGGCTGGTTCTCTTCAACCGGTCCCAAGATGTTTCCAGTGTGACATCATTTACTTTCATTAAGTGATTCCAAAGTTCCTGTGATTCTTTCAAATTGAGTGAGGATTCATTTACACCTAGTTTACTTTTGACTTATTGATTAATTTAATCAATATTATTGGCTTTCCTCTCTCTCTCTCTCTCTCTCTCTCTCTCTCTCTCTCTCTCTCTCTCTCTCTCTCTCTCTCTCTCTCTCTCTCCTCTTCTTCCCTTCCTCTCTCCCTATCTTTCTCTATGTCTCTTTGTGTCTCTCTCCCTCCCCCCCTTTCTTCCTCCCTCTCTCTCTTCCCCTTCCCCCACTCTCTCTCCCCCTCCCTCTCTTAGTAAGCTTCTCAAGGGCAGCATTTTTATCTCCAAGTGTTAAGTATAAAGCCTGAGACACAGCAGGTGATTAACAAATATTTGCTGATTGCCTGATAATTTTAAAGAGATGGCAAGCAGCTTTAAGTCAATAGTTACCACAGCCCTCTTGGTCATGGATGGGTAATTTTAACAGCTATGGCTTTTTCCAGCCATTTCCAGCCATATTTTTTCAGATAGCTTAATTAACGCTTCAGTGCTCTTTAAAAAATGATGTTGTCCACCACACAGATGTCTTTGGTGTCCTTGGGTTGATAAGGTCACTTTTTTCCACGTTCATCTTCTTTTATCTCATTTTTCTTTCTTCATATGGCACATCAAGGACTGAGGCCTTGGGTCCAATTGGGTCAGTCCTGACTCACTGATGATGAGAATAGCTTGTTATAAAAGCACAAGCAGATTGAGTTCATCGTTTCCTTGTTTTTGTCCTTTTGTTTCTTCCCTTATAAAGCCTCTTGGCAACCATGTGCCCCAGTAAGTTTCTCTCCTGTTGCTTTTCGCTCTTTTGCGATGCAATACTCCTCATAATCACTAATCAGATTTCTCTGAAATGTCTTACAAATTAGTTTATTCTCTCCACTGATGTTGCCCTTGAAAGTTACATCTCTCTGTTTGGCAAGGAGATCAAAGGGGCTGTTTTCTGAATCAATTGGCTTCTGTCCTCTTAACAAATATGTGAATTTATTATCCACTTAATTCAGAACTCTTTTATCCAAGTGAATTCCTCTGGCACTGGGTTCTTTTATCCCTAAAGATGGAGGTGCTGATATGGGTAATTTTTGAGACACCCCTGACCTTTTTCCAAGTTTGGAGGTCTTTCTAGCTCAAGAAGCAGAGCACAAGGGATTAAAAGAATCATCAGGAGACTAATTACTTCTAAATCCTACCCATCTTTCAAAGGCTGGCCTGAGTCACACCAGCCGAGAGCCTTCCCTGACCCCTCAATCAAACATGAATCACTAGTCATTCAGGGTCTGAATCATTCAGTACCGTTTATGTGTTGTTCAAGTTTCATCTCCGGTAGGAGGAAGAATAGCCGGGGCAATCTGTCTTCATGTATCCAGAGGTCGGTCACATGGAAGAAGTAGACTTTTCTGTTTGGCCCCAAAGGGCGAACCCAAGGAAGAGTTGATGGAAGTTACAAAGAGAGAAACTGAGTCTGGGTAGAAGCCTTCCAATGAGAACTGATTGTTCAGTAGGAAGGGCTGATTCAGATGGGAGAGAGTTCCCCATCCCTGGAGGTCTTCAGGAAAGTGTGTAAAGGTATGCTGTAAGAGGATTCCTTTTGGTTTGGGTCAGATGAGCTTCTGAAGTCCCTTCCAGACTTCTGTGAATCCCAGAGAGAGGAAATAATCCCAAACTGCTCTGCCAGGGAGTAACAGAGCCACGACTTGAACCCAGACTTTCTCACTGGGGTCCAACACCCTTCCCATCATGTCTACTTGCCAAAGAGCAGCCAGCGTCCAATCCAGGGTTGGCCACTTGTGAGCTGTCTGACTTTGGAGAAGCCCCATTCCAGGACTCCGTTTCCTAATTTGGGAAACGAGAGGGCTGGGATAGGTAGCTGCCTAGGCCCGTGCCAGCTCGAAATCTGTGAGTCCATGAGCCGCACAAGAACTCTGCCCAGTAGTTCCTCATTCCAGTTCCCTTAGGGCCCTGCCAGGTGAAGGCCAATTTACATAAATTTAATTACATTAATGTGTCACTGGCTAACAACAGCTTGATAATTTATCCCTCCCAGCAAATGTATTTCCATTGTGCCTCGGACCCTGGAGTAGGGGTCAGCCTGATTCCTGGAGCCCGGCCACAAACTCTTCAGGCTCTCACTCCTCAAACCAGTTTGTCTTGGGGCAGTCCCTCCTTTCATCTCCACCCTGGGAACTGGCAGAGGTTCAGAGACGTACATTTGGAAACGGGGCCTAGGAGATCACAATGGCCATTCCAATGGCTTTGCTGGGGCCCGGACACAGCGCGGCCCAGTGGGGAGCTCAGCTGGACTCAGCCCAGCCGTCATGCCGTCCCATGGCACCACCTGGCCCCCTTTGAGAGAAAGGCAGGGCAGGGAAGAATCCATTCGGAGAGAAAGGAGTGAACCCAAATGCTGACCCCTCTTTCTCCTCCCGCTCCCAAGTTCTCGGCCCTCTCTCCTGCTTCCTTGCCACACCCTCCCTTCCCCTACAGTCTCACCCCTTCTCCCTTTCACCTGATTTAGGTGATGTTTAGCAGTAAGGGTTGGATTACTTCCAAAAGAAACTGCCAGAGGGTTTCAACCAAGGGACAAGTGGGTCCAATCCCTTCATTTTATAGATCTAGAAACTGAGGCCCAGAAAGTGATTTATCCAGGAAGGGAGGAAAGGAACAAGCAATTATTAAGTGCCTTCTGTGTGCACTGTGCTCCATGTTTTACAGACATTCTCTCATTGGTTGTCATATCTCAGATGACAAGTGGCTGAAGAGAGATTCAAACTCAAACCCTCAGCCTCCAAGACTGGGGCTCCTCTCGCTTTCTATGTAGAAGCTCTCTTTGTGGCCAGGCTCTTTGCCTTTTCTGGGGGTGGATGTCCCCCTTTAGTTAGGGAAGGTTAATGGACCTCCCTCCACATCATGTTCTTAAATTCATAAGCCAGAAGATGAAGGAAAATAAGTCTCCAAAATGGGTTGGCTTTCTCATCCTGTCACCCACCTTGTACCCCCAGCTCCCCCTTTCTGTGGACAGCACAAGCCCCCATCTTCAACTCTTCCTTCTCCCTTTCCTCCCCAAAGCACAAGCCACCAGCCTGCTTTCTCCCTGCTTCCTCCTCTGTAAAATGGAGGCTGGAACGCACCTGCCTTCTAGGGCTCTGGTGAGGATCAAATGACATGAAAAAAACAATAGCTGGCCTTTACCTACATGTGTACAAATATACGCATCTGTAATATATCATTATTGTTGCTGTTTATCATGTCTAACTCTTCTGATCCCTTTTGGTAGAGATACGGTGGGGGGGGGCATTTCCTTCTCCAGCTCATTTGACAGATGTAGAAACTGAGGCAGGAAGGGGGAAGTGCCTTGCCTAAGTGTCTGAGGTTGGATTTGAAATCAAATCTCCCTCACTCTAAGCCCACTGCACCACTCAGCTGCCCATAATATGTATATGTGTATAGGGTGTGTGAGTTAATATACATGTACCTTCAAGGTTTAGCAAAGAGTTGTTAGGTAACTTGCTTAGGGTCAAACAGCAAATGGTCACATTTGAACTCGGGTCTTCTTGAATCCAGCTCCAAATTTCTAACCACTACTGAGCTCATTTTTTCCCTTTAAGTAGAGCACTACATGAATGCTGGCCACTGTGTGCTATTACAGAATGCTTTCTTCTCCAGCATCTCTCCTGCCAGATTCTTTTTTTTCTGATTAAATTCATTTCAAAAGTGATGTGACTTTAGTGAACTACTTCCACTCTCTGAGTCTCAATGTCCTCATCTGTAAAATGGGATTAACAATACTCACATATTCCTATCACCTATTCCATAGTTCCTACAGTGCTACACTATGCTAGCAAACATCTAGTGAATTTGAATGTAGATGGCCAAAGAAACCGGGGGCACTAAATTCAACTCACCCTATAGGTCACCCCTATGTTGTGTTTCATAGGTCTGACTTTGGGGGAAACTAAGAGGTGGGGCTAGGAAGGGGTGCGTAAGTGTTAGCTCACTTTTATTACTTTGCTTCTCGGATCCTCTCCTAGAGCAGGCCATCCTAACGGGGGTGAGACTCATCATGGTTCCTGCTAATCATGCTCCTCCCCAGACATTCACATCTTCCATCAAATCAGAACTGCCATTATTCTAGCAGAGCCAGGTCACCCCCTATGCCCATTGCTCCCTTCACCATCCCCTAAACTTCCCCAGCCAGTATCCCCTTCCATGGTCTTATTCCCTAGTTAGCACATGAGTTTTTGAAGGCAAGGACTGGGTCTCTTTTGTATTTGTAAACTCTTCCTGTGCCCAAACACCTAGCAAAGTACTCAGCACACAGTAGGTGCTTGCTAGATGTTTTTCACTCATTCACAGAAGTGCATAAATGACTATATCTCATCATTATTATTCAGTTCAGCAGAGGCTAAGCCAATATTCACCTGCCCAAGATGGAGAAGCATCATGGGAAACCAGACAAGTCCTGTCCAGTCACTCAAGCTCTCAGCATCCCAGACAAGCCCCCAATATGCCAGATGATGATAACATCCCAGGTCCAGAGTACAAGAACACATGGACAAATAATAAAACACAATATGACAGGGCTGAAGAAGATATCTGGATAAAATGTCATAAAAAAGGTGAGAAAGAAAAGTCCTTTCCAGCTGGAAAATCCTGGAAGGCTTCATGGGTCCTGAAGTGAGGGGAGGGTTTTTTATCAGGGATCGAGATTAAACCTGAAGGCACTAAGGCAGGAGGAGGCTGGCTGAGGGATCCCGAGGACCTGGAGGTCCAGTGTGGCTTACACACTGTGTGCAAAGGGTCTGCAAAGTGGTGGAGGCAGGGAGAGGATTGTGGGATGGCCAGCCCTTCTTCAGAGCGTTTTCTCCTCCAACGTCCAAGACCCAGAACTCTCCTGATTTCCTGCCCCCCTCCCCCCCCCCCCGCTTTACACATGCTTCTGCCTCCTTATCTTGAGATCACAGAATCAGAAATTCAGCCTTACAAGAAGTCCAACCTCTTCATTATAGATGCCCACGAAGGTGGGAGTTGAACCCAGAGCTTCCCACCATGCAGTCCCCTTGCTTCCTCCATTCTGTTGATGACCTCAACATGGACAAGGTGCAAAATATCTCAGTAGTCACCTACCTGTAGAGACTTCCTCCTTCTCCTCTGCCCTCTGCAGGTACAGGTTCTCCAAGGCATTGTTGAGGGACTCTTTGGAGAGGTGCTGTTGGTCAGGCAGGATGCTGGGTCCCCAAAAAAAGAGAGAAAGAGAAAGTAAGAAACTGTGGGACAAGGGAATCTCGGGGGGGGGGGAGAGGAGGGATTGTGGAAAGAGCTGTGGTCGAAGACCTCTGTTCCAGTCCTCCCTTGGCCGTGGACTATGACAACACGATTTTGGCTGAGTCCCTTCCCATCTTGGCAACTCAGTATCTTATCTGTACATGTGCTAACCACACCACTCCACCCCCTTCCCACCCCCCTCCCCCTGGAACCATCGATTCCCTCCTCCAAGGCCATCCTGTTGGCCCTCCACCCAAGGTGACTGGAACAATAACCACTCCCATTTCTACTGCACCAAGTTCACAAAGTGCCCCCGCCCCCTGTGGAGGAGGGATAATCACTTCAATTATCTCTGTTTCACAGATGAGAAAACCGACACAAAGGGCAGTCATTTCAGCAAGGTCACACGACCCAGAAGCTGCAGTCTTAGCATGAGGCACACTGCCTACTTGGTGATGTTGGGGCCCAGAGCCCTGTAGGAAAGTCCGGATACCTGATCTAGGGCTGGAAAGGACCTGAGCCATCGCTGGGGGCCGGAGTCTTGCAGGAAAGCCCTGATCACTGATCCAAGGCTGGGAAGGACCTGACCCACCACTGGGAGCCTGAGTCCTGCAGAAAAGCCCAGATCTCTGATCTAGGACTGGGAAGGACCTGAGCCACCAACTATGGCTCCAGCTTAAGCAAAGTGACCGGGCCAAGGTGATAGAAACAGTGAGTCATTGGGTTGGGACCCCGATCCAAGACCTTTCCCCAAGTCCCTGTCATCCACATTTCTAGCCAGAAGAGCACCACCTGTCTCCCAGGAGCAAACAGGGTCATCACCACAATGGCACCTTTCCAAGAATGCAAGTTCCCTGAAGGAAGAAAGTGTTTTCTTTATGGTTTAACATCCTGGTGAATCGTTGATTGGTCGGCTGATCCAGTCTCCTCCTTGGGTCCACCAACAGCTGTGAGGCCCCGAGGCATGAGAAGGAATGCACCATTACCTTGGGACCATCCGGTTCAGGAACTGCTTGGCTTGCTCCCTGGCCACAGGTCACCTTGCTCCTGGAGCCCGACACCTTCCCTGGTCTCTGACGCCAGAGCCGCTGGCCCGGTGATGGTCCTGAAGGAGTTTGCCAACTAGGTACCTCATCCACAGCCCAGATACCTAGGGGGGCATGGAAATAGTGCCCAGCCTCCTGTAAGATCATCCACAGGGTCATCTCCTCCGGAGGCTTCAACGTTCTCTGGGAGAGCAAGGGATTCCCCAGGGATGCTGGTCTGGGTCTACCCAGGAGACCCTCATCTTCTTCGCAGCCCAGGAGGACTTCAGATCTCTGATGATGAAAGGGAAGACCGGACAACCTTCCTTTCCAAAGGGACTACTGGGGCCCGGGGAGGAGGGCAGGCTTCTTGCCTCCAGAACAGTTCAGGATCCTAGCATTTGGGGAACGTCTCCAACCCTTATGGGAGCTGGAATCTGTTCTAAAACAACTCTGACCATCCAGTCACTTCCTGAAGACCTTCGGGAATGAGGAACTCCAGAGGGACGCCCAGAGAAGGATCCCTCCGCTGGTCAGTTTGGGATGACCCTCATTTTTATGAAGTTTTTTTTTCTTATGTTGGATAGCCAAGGGGTGTGAGCCTAAGTCTCCCCACACATTAGCAGCTCAAATATTTGAAGATGTGTCTTCTCTGCTCCAAGAGAAATACCCCCAGGCCTTCTTTTGCAGGATCTTAAGCAACCTAGACATCCTCCTTCCTGATGCCCACAGGCCCAGACCAATCCATCAGCCCTTCCCTCTCCCAAAGGCTGCTGGGGGGAGAGGAGGGACCATAGGCTGAATTACCTTCTCTGAACATCCTGTCTTAATTCTTTCAGAAGCGGTGGAATCAAACTGAGCTTTCGAGCCTGTCTTGGAGGAAGTCTGTTCAAAAACCTAAGATTAATTTTAAAGTGACATAAGTCAAAAGATTAGTGAGAAGGTGTAAGAGATAGAAGAAAAAGGGGGACATGAAAGTCAAATCCAGGGGGCTTGGATTTATAAAGCACCATTCCAGCTCAGGGAAATAAGCACCAAAGAATTCCAGCCACTCTCCAGGACCTCTCTGCAGCTACTGGACTCTTCCCTTCCCTTAGGGTCAAGAGAGGGAAACAAAAGACCTGAAATCCTTTCAGGATGAGGGGATCACAAGGCTCTGATGGTAAAGATCCTCAAAGATTGGTCAGCCGGGAGGACTCCTTGCCTCTACTTTGGAAGGCAGCCAGCTGATCCATCTCCTCTCTAGGCTTTACCCAGGGTGTTTATGAATTTCCCAGAACTGAGAATTCTAGACCTGAAGCTCAAACCATTTTCCTTCCACAAAGAAGGTGCCAAAATATACTAGGAAGAAGATCAAATCCAGAGGCAAAAGCCTAGGTTCTAAGTGATAGGATTCTTCTGAACCTTCAAAGCTTGATCTGAAAAATAAGGAGGCTGAGCTGGATAATCTTTAGGATCCAATGCTTGACATTTAGACCCATGGGCCCTCCAACTTGGACATCATTTGTTCTCTCACATTCTAGGTCTTAAGGTCCTCTCCAGCTCTGACAACTTAAGCAGATGTTGGTTCACTGACACTAGTTTTTCTACTATCTTTGTCAAAAAGAAAAAACTTTGTAGATGACTTCAATCTACTCTTATCTGAGCTTATACTAAAATGAATCTATATTTTAAAACTTTTTTCCACCTAGAAGTGTTGCTAGAGTTTCTCCCACAATAAAAACATCATAAACTATAATTTTAAATGGCTAAATGGGAACCAAACATTAGCTCCAGAATCAGAAACAGCTTTGGAATTCATGTAAGGTCATGTCTAAGGACTGGGAGGGACTCTAGAGTTTTATCTAACCTATGTTACAGATGAATATAAGGGATGTTGGTTCACTGACACTAATTTTTCTACTATCTTTGTCAAAAAGAGAAAACTTTGTAGGTGACTTCAATCTACTCTTATCTGAGCTTATACTAAAATGAATCTATATTTTAAAACTTTTTCCACCTAGAAGTGTTACTGGAGTTTCTCCCACAATAAAAACACCATAAACTATCATTTTAAATGGCTAAATGGGAACCAAACATTAGCTCCAGAATCAGAAACGGCTTTTGAGTTCATGTAGGGTCACGGGCTAAGAACTGGGAGGGACTCTAGAGTTTATCTAACTTATATTACAAATGGAGAAATTAAGACCTAGATGGATGTGTTAAGGGAAAATAACACACCTTTTAGCAAGATTAGTAATTTCCTTCCAGATAGCAATCCACACTCTCCACATGCTTTTATACATGTTATCTTTCTGTCAGTGGACTCTCTTGGGGTCCCCTGCTTTCCTCTCCTGCTTTGGGATAAAAACCTGTCACTTCGGGCAGGTTTCAAGTAGGAGTCTGGAATCTCTCTCTTTTGGAATTTTATCCATTTGGACAAAGAGCAGCCCAGGCTGGGCAGGAAAGATCTAGATCAGGCCCTTGGCTTAGGTTTCTGAGGTGACTCCCAACTGACTCATATCAGAATATAGGACAAAAATGGCCATGGGACCACTTATTCCTCTTCCTTTCTGAACTCATTTTACCCAAGAGGGTTGGGTTTGTCACCCTGTAATATACCAAAAGAGGCACCTCACTTTTTCAGTGTCTTGGGGGAATGATTGTTCCACATACATGAGTTTTGCAAGTCACTAAAGCTTAACTCTTGATATGCTAAAATTGAGAAAAGCAGATTTAAACATTTGAGATAGAAATCTTTCTAAAATGCATCATATATTTCCTGAACATTTTTTTTCTGGTTAAAGACACTTGTTTATTGGTTACAATATCAACTCATGGCAGCATGTTTCACTGTGCCATTGTACAAATACAAAGATTAAATCCATTGGAAAAAGCTATAAATAGAAACTGAATTTCTTAAAACAGAATTTACTATAAATCAATAGAATGAATATGTTAGAGCTGGGAATGACCTTGAGGATGATGGGGTCCAAGATTATGGCTCATAAGTGCCAGGGCTTCTGATGACAGACTATCCCTGTTTGTATCCCAAGATCATCACAATGAATGAGCCTTAATTCCAAATTCTGGATCTGGAAGAGATGGATGCATCTAAGGGAGGTGGCAAGACACCAGGGAGGGGAAAATTGGCTTTGGAGTCAGGGGAGGTCCTGGGTTCAAATTCTCCCATTGATGTTTTTCACTTTGGGGACTTATGGTAATTCACCTAGAAACTTTTTCTCCTCTGTAAATTGAAGTTCCTTCTAGATCTACAATCCCCAAACCTGGACTTAAGTTTCTTTGAATCTCTGATTCTTATGCTTTAAGCTAAGGAGTTAGATTAAAGGACCCCTAAATTCTCTTCAAATCTTTATTCTAATCTAGCTTCCTTTTATAGAGAAGGGAAGGTAAAATCACTTCCCCAATGGGAAGACCAAAACTGAACCCAACAACCCAGACCCAGAGATCTTTCTCCTGCCCCACCCAGTCTTACATGGTGCCTTCAAAAAAATCAAATGACTATAGAATTATGGGTTTTAAAATATTTGTATCCATTTTTTCCTTAAAATAAGTTTTTCTGTGTTTCTGCTTCTTCCAATCTCTTTGATATGGGTTATCAAGCTAGATGACTCAGTTTATTAGGAGTGAGTACAAAACAAGAGTCAACAAAACCTCCACGAGCAGGTCAGTCTGAGAGCTCTGTTGTCCAAGTGGGCTGTTGGGAGGCTTTGTCCGCTTCCTTCCTGGTCCTGAGCACCTCCCAGCGAGCTCCAATTGCCAACTAAGGGACTTCTCCCTAGGGAGGTGCCATGTTATCATAATTATTGTTAGTGTATTGTTACCTCTATGCTGCAAAGGGGCACACTTCCTGCATTAAAAAGCTTGGGGAAGTTGGCCGAGGTCCCAGAGACAATTAGCCCCTTCCTCTGGTACTTGGTCACTGTTAATTACATTGATAGGAAGAGGGAATATGGCACTCAGCAGATAGTCTTGCTTGGGAAGGAAAAAAATGGAACTCCTGAGAAGGGGGGTTAGTTGCTCGTCTACTCACCGAGCCCCCAAACACCCCCATTCCCAGCAGGCACTGGCTTTGACTTAGCTACATTCCGAGGCCGGGGCACCGATTAGCCACGCCCTAGTCACCCAGAAGTCCCTGGGCACAAGCATGTTTGGTGAGTGATTAGGGGCCAGACGGGGCTCCAGAGAGAAGGGGAGAATAAAAAGGAGCTCGATTTCCCTTTTTGATAACCTAGCCTACATGCAGCATCCAAGTTCTTCAGGCTTCCCTCCATCCCTCAAATCACACACCTTGCCCTAGGAACCCTGTCAGGCAGAACAGTCATGGGACAAGGCAGGGCAGGGAGTTGGAATCACAGCACCAAGCTCTCTCCCTAATCTGCACGGCACTGGGCGAGCCACTTAGCCGACCCCTACATCTCTAGTGACCCATCTGTAAGAGAAGGGCTCCAGGTGGGTTTTTCTAAGAACCCAAGGCAGCTACACAGTGCCTTCTATGGGAAGGCTGCCTCAGGCTCTTGCTAGCTGCATGATTTGGGGCAAGTCAGCTAGTAGTTTTCAGCCTCAATTTTCTCATCTGTGAAATGGGCATAACAATAGCACTTTGCATTGCAGCTTTGGTGTGAGGATCAAATAAGAATATATATGAAGCACTTTGGAAACCTTAAAGCCTTTATATATGTCATTATCAGTGATATAGTAATAATCATAATCATACCTAAGGCTCTAAATCCCATAATCCCAAATTCTGAGACAGTGACTCCAATAAACATCCGGAGCAGCTAAGATTTCTTTAATGCATGTGAGCCCTTCTCCAGAGCAGCCCGAACCCTTCCCACTTCAGCAAATGTCCACCCGAAGTAGCTGCAGATACAAGCTAAGGAGAGCTAGGTTTGAAGTCAGAGGGCTTGAGTTCAGCTTCCACACCTGTCACACACTACTTGGGTGACCACACACAGATCATCTCGCTTCTCCAGGCCTCAGTTTCCCTCTCTGAAAAAAGAGCTGATTAAGCCAGATGATTTCCCTGGTTCCTTCCAGGTCTGGCCAGTTCTGGGGCCCCTCGACACCATGCTCTGGACTTGTGGTAATGAGCATCCTCCCTGAATTTAGGCTGGAGACAGACACGGCCCATTGCTGGACCAGGACCCCAACTCTCTACTGCACAGAGGCACCAGGGCTGCCTTTCACAAAAGCCTCCCATTGTCCAGGTTTAAAAACAAGTGACTAATAACAGCTGCCCTTTAAGAGCACTTTGAAGTCTGCAGTAAACTGCACCTATCTTAACTCATTTGATCCTCACAACAACTTTACAAGGCGTGCATGTGTTATTATTATCACCCCCTTTTTCAAGAACTCAGAGAGACTGAGGGGCTTGCCCAGGGTCACACAGCTGGGGGGGTCTGGGGCCAGCTTTGAAAGCCTCATCTAGAGCCCACAAGAGGCCACGTGCCTCTGGAAAGGTCTACCCCCCCAGGAAGGATTCTGGGATCGTCCTTCAGTATCGCAGGCTCCCATAGGTCTTTGGTGAGTGAGCAGATAAAGGTGAAAGAGTTCTCTGGAGGGTACTAGGGATAAGCTAATAAATAAACAACAAGGGAAAACCTGAACCCAAGTATGTAGCTAGAACCCCAATTTAGGCGCCCATGCGGCCCCCCAAGGGATGGTACTTTCATGTCTTTGGGAGCAAGAAGGCCGGGAAGGGGAAAGGGAGGGGAAGACCCATTCTCCACGAGCAGGGAATGGATGAGTCCGTGGTCCTTACACTGTCCTCAGAATGGAGCGAGCTGACCTGAGCAGTAGGACCTCGGGCATCTTGGCCCACCAGTGGCTCCTTGCTTACCCCGGGGAGGTGAGAGCTGCATCAGCCTGAGAGTGGCTGGGCTACCCCGAATGATTCTGGAACAGAGATGGATGGGAGGTGAGTCAGATCCCTACCACGTTTCACCCCTGCCCTGAAAAAGGAGAAGGGTGGGGTACTTTCCTCTGCCTCTATCCCCACTTGTGGCTCCTTTCTGGGGATGACTCATTGCCTTTCCCTGGAGCCATTGGTCCCTGCCTCCATGTTCTAACACATTCAGCCTGGGATACTTCACACTCTTACAAATCCAGCTGGAACCCTCCGAGATTGCTTCCCTAGCTCACCTGTGACCTAGCGGCTCCCGACCCTGGCTAAGCTAAAATACCCTACTGAAGTTCCTGGGGGTCCCGGCTACCTCACCTCTGCTACCCAGGGTGCTTTGGGGGTGTCAACCAATACTCCCCCCATGCCTTCTGGCCCTTTAATTCCCTCCTTAATGAATCACGACTTCGGGGCTGAGCCTTGGGAGCGAGTCTGAGACTTCCACTCCCAAGATCTCCACCCTACTCCCAACCTCAAAACTGGAGCCTGGGAACACGCTTTTCATAAAAGAGGCAAGAGCCTGGCTTGGAAAGCTCGACAGCGTGGAGGTTCTGTCCCGTCAGATCCCCCCGAGCCATGGCCGGGAGCCCATCAGCGGTCTCGGCTGCCCCCGAACCAGCCATTCCGCACCCTTGAGTTTCCCTGGTCTCTCCTTGATCTCAAAAGCATAAATTTCAGCCGCTCCTGTCTCCCACATCCCTTAGCTCAGGTAACCTCAAGCTCGGCCTGCTAGGTCCCAGCCAAGGTTCACTCACGGCGGAGGGTGCAGCCGGAGCCGGGAGTCGCCGCTGGACCTGAGCTGCACCTGACAAGCAGGGAGAGCTCTTCTCCTCCAGGCTCCCCAGGTGTTAATGGATGAGGCTCCACATCACCTGGGTGGCTGAATCTACCCGTGTGGGAGGTGCCGCAGGTGAGAATGGGAGGAGGACGGGAGCAGTGGGTTGTGGAAAGGCCCGGCCCCTTCTGGGCCGTGTTAACCTTCCCCACGGCGGGCGGGTTGGCAGCGGGGTGGGGGCTTGTCTCTCCTTGCTCAGCCCCTCACCCACATGCTCCGGTTGCCCACCTGGAAAGGAGCACGGGCAGGCTGGTACTCTGCAAATGGCCAAAAGGGCTTGGAAGAGGTAGAATGGAGAGGAAAGGAGGTGGGAAGGGAAGGAGGCAGAATCTCCCACAGGTGCAACAGGCTCCCAGCTGGGAGGAGAAGGAGAAGCTGTAGGTGGGAGAGATAATAACTAGCCTGGGGCAAAGACGACGGCCGGGCAGCTCACTCTCCAGCCAAAGGGACAGGATTGGAGAGCCTCAGAACAGAGGAGCTCGGGTGGAAGACGCAAAGCATGAGAAGAGCAAGCCATGATCCTCCTAGAACCTTGGCAGTTTGGGTAGGGGAGCATGACTTGTAGAGGGGGGGGTTCATTTAATTTTTATTTTTTAATTTTCTTGTGAGTTACTCGGGTTATCCAAGATCACAATGCTACCTGAGGAAGAATTTGAACTCAAGCTGCTCCCAAGGGT
Source organism: Antechinus flavipes (assembly GCF_016432865.1). NCBI lineage: Eukaryota > Metazoa > Chordata > Mammalia > Dasyuromorphia > Dasyuridae > Antechinus > Antechinus flavipes. The sequence goes on from NC_067399.1 coordinate 651,349,445, forward strand.
GACTTTTAGAAAAAACCTGCTGTCCAGACAAAGAAGAGCTTGGGATAAGCCGAGGGCCAGTCAGGCATCCCTGCCCCTTCCTATGCCAGCTCCAGCTGTCCCTGGTCCTCCGGGAAAGGGCACAGCAACACAAAAGGGCCCTGGAAATGGAGTCGGTTCTTTTTGGATGGCCCATGATGCCCTTCCCAAAGGATGCTTGGGGCCCCAGCTCCTTCCTCCCCCTCAGGGACACAGCAACACCATCCAAATCCTTTGCGCCAGCCCCCAAGGGGTTTAAACCCAATAAAACTCAGGTGAGGGAAATGACATCTCCATGACATCTTTTCTCTTTACCCACGGACCCTTTCTACCTCTAGACCCTGGCTCAGATTCACAGACTTCACAGACACAGACAGCCTCTGACACTGCCCATATGCCCAATGAGCAGGAATCCCGACAAACAGCCATCTAATCCGTCTTAAATACTTTCAGTGACAGGGAGCTCATTATCAGATCCAAGACGGGATAGTATAAAGAATATTGGAGTTGGAGTTGGGGAAGACCTTGAATCACATGCTGCCTCTGATTCTTCCTAGTTCGGCTATCCTTATTAGAGACAAGAAATTACTCACACTAATTACTCATTAATGAGGATTTTTTTGGGGGAAGGGGAAGATTGTTAAACCAGACCTGTAATTTCATCAGCATGGGGAGCATCCAAGGCTTTAAGGTGAGGATCAACTCTGAAATCCAGTCCTAGAGAAATGTCCCCGGACCCTGAGATAATAACCATCTCTTGCCAACTTTTATCCAAGCAAAGTATCAGAGGGAACCTGACTTCACTCGGTCTTAGCTGTTCTCTTCAGAGCCACCGGTGATCTCTTAATGGCCCAGAAAGGATGGTCTTCTCTTAATTCTGACCCTTCTTGGTCCACTTGCCGCCTTTGACAATGTTGATCACCTCCTCCTGCCAAGACTCTCTCCCCTCCTGCCCTCTCCTGGCCCTCCCATCCAGCTAACTGAATTATCTCGGTTTCCTTCTCTATTTCATACCCTCTTACTTTGGGTGTTCCTCCAGGGCTCTGCCCCGGGCTCCCTTCTCTTTCCACTCCACATTTTTATCTCAACATTTCCCATGAGTTCCGTGATCCCTTGAAAGGCAAATGATTCTCAGGAAAGTGAAGGAAAGAGACAGGAAAGGGATAGGCATTTAAATAGCGCCTACTGCGTGCGATGCTCTGTGGTAAGTGCTTTTTTGTAAATATTATCTCAATTGATACCCAGATGCATCATCCAGTCCTAGCCTCCCTCCTGAGTCACAACCCAATATCCAAGGGATCTTGGACGTCACAAATTGGACATCTCGGGCATCTCGACGTGTCTACAACCAAATCCATCCTTTCCCCCTATTCTGTACTTCCCTATTGCATCATCCCCCTATCACCTGCACTCACACACCTGGCTGCCATCCCTGACTCCCTCATTCTCATTCACTCTACGTGGCCAAATCTTGGTTCTGTTGCTTTTGGATAAGTAACTCTCTTCCCACCGGAGTGCCTAGGTGCAGGCCCTTACCACCTCGAGCGTGGCCCCAGACCAGCTTCTGGGTCAATCTGGTTTTTCTAAGTTGTCCCCGTGCTCCGGGAGCTCCAGCAAGCCCACGACCTTTGCCATCAAAAAGGAAGTTCTTTGTGGGTATTAAAGCTCTTCCTAACCCAGTTTCTTCCTTCCTGCTTTCCCTCTGAAATTATGTAGCTTGCAAACACATAGCCGGATGAATGTTGGCCCTCCCATCAGGCTGTAACTCCTTTGAATTAGGGCCTCTTTTGACCTTACTCTGAATCCCCAGCGCTTAGCCCAGTGCCTCACACAGAGTAAATGCCTCATAAACATCTGTCTCCCGACCAACTGACCCTTCACCTTTCTTACACCTTGTTCTTCCAGTTCTCAATAATCCAGCTCCTCTGGCCTTTTTGATGTTCCTCAAACATGCCTCTCGGTCTCCTTGCTCTGGGCTATGGTACTGGCTGTTCTATATGCCTGGATTGTTCTGTTCCTTCGTTACTGCCTCTCAGTTTTCTGGGCTTTCTTCAAAACTCAGCTCAGATCCCACCTTCTGCCTTTCCTAGGCCCTTCCAGCTGATAGGATCTTTTCCTAAAAAATGACCTTTCATCATCTCTAAATACATCTTGTTATGTGCAAGTTATCTGTCCCATTCCACTGTGAGCTCCTCGAGGGGCAGGGACAGTGACTTTCTGGCTCTTTTCCAAACAACATACCCTATCTCTTAGTTCCAGCGCTTTCACTGCCTGTCCCCCATGCCTGGGACACACTCCTCTTCAAATCCACCTTCTGGCTTCCTTCAGACCCCAGCAAAAACCTCATCTTTTATAGCAAAATTTCTTAAATTGAAGGTAACTGAATGTGGGTGTCGTGACATTTATTATCAGTAAATGTTTGATTTGTATACCTATTTTATATACCCAAAGTCAAATAAAAATTTCTCTGCGGAAAAAGAGATTTTTGAGAGGAAAAAGTTGAAGAAGTCTTTCCAAATTCCTTTTAATCCTGGTGTGTTCCCTCTGTTGATTATTTTCTATTTGCCTTGGCTATGGCTTCTTTGTACGTTATTTGGTATTTATTGTTTCTTCCATTAGACTGTGAACTTCTTAAGGGTAGGATTATTTTTGTCTCTTTTGTCTTTCACACCTTGCACATAGTACAAGCACTTGATAAATGTTTATTGACTGACTGTTTCTCCTCTGATCAGTGAGAAAAGAGGTAGAAAAGGGGCAAGGAGAAATGATTAAGTGCCAAAGTGGAATCATGTTCCTTTAAATATTTATTTGCTGGAAACAGAATGGATGTCCATCAATTGGAGAATGGCTGAATAAATTGTGGTATATGAATGCTATGGAATATTATTGTTCGGTAAGAAATGACAAGCAGGAAGATTTCAGAAAGGCCTGGAGAGACTTACAGGAACTGATGCTGAGGGAAGTGAGCAGGACCAGGAGATCATTATACATGGCAACAACAATACTATATGATGATCAGTTCTGATGGGTGTGGCCATCTTCAGCAATGAGATGAACCAAATCAGTTCCAACGGAGCAGTAATGAAATGAACCTGCTATGCCCACCGAAAGAACTCTGGGAGATGACTATGAACCACTACATAGAATTCCCAATCCCTCTATTTTGTCCGCCTGCATTTTGGATTTCCTTCCCAGGCTAATTGTACACTATTTCCAAGTCCGATTCTTTTTGTACAGCAAAATAACTGTATGGACACGTATACATATATAGTATTTAACTTATACTTTAACATATTTAACATGTATTGGTCATCCTGCCATCTGGGGGAGGGGGTAGGGGAAAGGAGGGGGAAAAAGTTGGAACAGAAGGTTTTGTAACTGTCAATGCTAAAAAATTACCCATGCATATATCTTGTAAATAAAAAGCTATAATAATAAAAAAAATATTTATTTACATCCCTATTCTATTTGAATTTTAAAATGTATGACCATTTACTATGATTTGTCCCCATGTTTAATGTGGTGAATGGTCTGGAATTGAAGGAAGAGGAAGACAATCAAAAAGAGAAAGATTAGACCCAGTCAGGAAGACCTGATGTAATAAAACTAAAATACTTACTAAATGTGCCTCTAGAGTCTCCTTCAGCTCCAAATCTCTGATCCTTTAATGAGTTTTAGGCTGAGATGAAAGAAAGTGTCTACAATGTAACTACATTAAGAGCTAGCCATCCCCTCCACTGCTTGGGAACCCAGGAGAGAGAAATTGAAAAGGAAACAAGTCAGCGCAAGTGACATTGACATTTGTTCAAGAAATCTGCCATCAGCCCAGATTGTTATCTCTTCCTGCCCCTTCCACTTTGGGCCACTTCTGGTAGATCATTTGTTCTTTCATGGAGATACAAGGTATCTCTGTAACTTCCATTTTTTTTTTTTGAAAGTTTATTTTTTTAAATAACTTTTTATTGACAGAACCCATGCCAGGGTAATTTTTTACAACATTATCCCTTGCACTCACTTCTGTTCCGACTTTTCCCCTCCCTCCCTCCACCCCCTCCCCCAGATGGCAAGCAGTCCTTTACATGTTAAATAGGTGTAACTTCCAGTTTGGATGCTGTTTCCTAGAAGTCTCTTAGGCCCTTTTCATAGTCTTTGAGAATTTCCTGGAGTGAGTAGAAGCCTGTGGAAGCCACCAGATATCGGATGTCCCTCTTTGAGAGACCCCCCTGCCCAATCATCAGTAATTGGCAGGAGGGATGGGTCCTCCCCAGGATGGCGTGGGGAAGGGCAGGTGAGATCATGTCTCTTACATACTAATCATGAGGCCGTAATTACAGGTCAGCTAAAAGGCTCCCCCACAGAGCAAGCATCTTGTACCCTTCAATCAATTCCTGAACCCTCAGGAAGAGGCCCAGGTTTAGATAGGAAGTCACCCACCCTCCTTCTCCTGGCATAGCCTTGGAGTCCATCCCCATTTTCATAGGCACTCATTCAATCAACAAACAGCACCTACTTTATGCCAGCAATGGAGATACAAGATGTAAAAATGGTACATACAGACATACATACATGAGGTATAAACAACGAGGCAATCCCTACTTGTAAGGAGCTCACATTCTTTTTTTTTTTTTTTAAATAATTAAAGCTTTTTATTGACAGAACCCATGCCTGGGTAATTTTTTTTTTACAACATTATCCCTTAAATTCATTTCTGTTCCCACTTTTCCCCTCCCTCCTTTCACCCCCTCCCCCAGCTGGCAAGCAGTCCTATACATGTTAAATATGTCACAGTATATCCTAGATACAATATATGTTTGCAGAACTGAACAGTTCTCTTGTTGCATAGGGAGAATTGGATTCAGAAGGTATAAATAACCCGGGAAGAAAAACAAAAAGGCAAACAGTTTATATTCATTTCCCAGTGTTCTTTCTCTGGGTGTAGCTGCTTCTGTCCATCCTTGATCAATTGAACCTGAATTATCTCTCTTTATCGAAGAGATCCACTTCCATCAGAATACATCCTCAAACAGTCTCGTTTTTGAGGTATATAATGATCTCCTGGTTCTGCTCATTTCACTCAGCATCAGTTCATGTAAGTCTCTCCAAGCCTCTCTGTATTCATCCTGCTGGTCATTTCTTACAGAACAATAATATTCCATAATATTCATATACCACAATTTATTCAGCCATTCTCCTATGATAGGCATCTATTCAGTTTCTAGTTTCTCACCACTACAAAGAGACCTGCCACAAACAGTCTTGCACATACAGGTCCCTTTCCCTTCTTTAGTATCTCTTTGGGGTATAATCCCAGTAGTAACACTGCTGGATCAAAGGGTATGCACAGTTTGATAACTTTGGGGGCATATTTCCAGATTAAGGAACTCACGTTTTAATATAATACCATAGTATGTAACTATTGCAAAAATATTAAGTGAATATATAAAATATCTACAGAGCCTCAGAGCTGAAAGGGACCTCAGACTCTAAATAATAATAATAATAATCACCATCATTTATGTAGGACTTTAAGGTTTACAACTATCTCATTTGATCCTCACTTGGATCAAATTGATCTTTGGATCCTTGGATCCACTTGATCCTTGGAAATAGGTGCCATTATTATCTCAATTTGGCAGATGAGGAAACTAAGGCAGATAGAAGTTAAGTGGCTTTTCCAGTAAGTGAGCCAGCTAGTTGAGTGCCTAAGCACTGGCTGGATTTGAATTTGGACATTCCTGTCTATGTACAGCTAGGTGAGGCCATAATTCTCAGAGTACTAGGCCAGGGGCCATAAAGACTTATCTTCCTGAGTTTAAATTCAGCTTCAGAGCCTTACTAGCTGTGTGACCCTGGACAAGACATCCAATTACATCTCTGAATTGCTCCATTATCTAGAAACTTTCCCTTCTCTTTGGAATATCCATCAGATGGCTCCTACATCTTGCCTCTAGGGCTAAGTAGGAGAAGTTGGCTTTTCCCCAAGTGACAGCCATTGAAAAATACAGATATAAAAAGAAGGAAAGAAAGAAAAGAAAAACACAAAGATAGCTATCCCATCCCTATGAGTCTTCTCTGGGTTAACTGCTCCCCCTTCAAGTAACCCCCATCCTAGTTGCCATGTTCTGGGTACTTTCCACTTGCCAGGATCTTCTTGAAAATGTGGCTCCTAGAATCCAACACACACATTCAGAATGGTGTCTGATGAGGCAGGGGACAATGGGATCATCTCCCCAATTCTAGGTCCAAGGTATAAAACTTCTTGCTCCTCTTTGGGTGTAATTCTGTCAAGCCATTAACTTTGGAAGCTGAGTTTTTAAAAACTCAAGTGTAAGGTTTTCTACTTATCTCTGTTGCATTTCATCTTAGTAGATTCAGCCCAATTTACAAATCTGAGGACTGTAATCCAGGGCCCTCAGCTTCCTCTCAGCTTTGTAGGATTTGCAAATCTCTAAGCTATGGGTCCTTCTTCTATTCCAATAGTGCCCAACTTCATGACCCTATTTGGGGGTTTCTTGGCAAAGATACTGGAATGATTTGTTATTTCCTTCTTTAGCGTGTCACCATTTTACAAATGAGAAACTGAGGTAAAGGATTAAATGATCTGCCCAGGGTCTAATAAGAGTCTGAGACTAGATTTTAACTTCAGTCTTCCTGATTCCAGGCCTGGAGTTCTATCGACTGCCCTTCCGATGGGCATTGAAAGCTATCGCAGCATAATAATTCTAGAGTTGGTCTTTGAATGAGGAAAAACTGGGTTCAAATCAAGTATTAGACGCTAACACTGTGACTATGGGTAAGTCATTTTATCTCACAGAACACTAATTTCTAGACTAGCTGCTTCAGTAGAAATAATTTCAGTGGCGAGTTTCCCAAGCCAATAAAGCCCTAAGAACTACAACGATCACATAAGAACCCCAATCATCGATATGGATTGGAAGAGAAACTGGAAGCCATCTCATTCAGTCCTCTCCATTTACCGTTGAGAAAACTGAACCTCCAGCAAGACACATGACTTGGCCAATATCACTCAGGTGAGTAACTGAGTATCCCAGGTGAGAAAACAAGTCTTTGACTCCAGATCCAGGGCCTTGCTGTGCCATATCCTTACAATGATGGACAAAACCTCCTGATAAGCCGAAGAACAAGCAAAGGAGAGAAGCCACAGTGTTGAAGCTGATATTGGGATACCCGGAGGGTAGGCTGAAAGACACTTGGGGAGGAAGGGGCAGCTTTCCTCTGGCAGTTAGAAGGTTGGCACAGGCAGAAGGGTTCAGTTTATTCTGTTCTGTCCCAGATCTGGGAAAATCCTGGCCGGATGCTGCTCAAAAGGCAAACTGAGAGGTTGGCTGTAAAGAAAAGCTTTCTAGCACTCAGTTATGCAATGGCAGAAGGGATCACTTTCTAGCAGTTGAGTCATCCTCACTGGAGGAAGTTCATCGAGTTCATCAAAGTCTTGACATTTGCTGCCTATGTGAGGGACTGAAGGGAACCACATTTATTAAGAGACTACTGTGTGCAAGCACTGAGCTGAGTCTGAGCCTCTTAACAACCCTGGGAAGTAGGTGTTATCATTAAAGTTCAGGGAAACTGAGCAAGACATAGGTGAAGTGACTTCACCAGAGTTAGGAAGACCTGAGTTCAAATCCAGATTTAAATACTCACTAGTTGTGTGACTCTGGGCAAGCCTCAGTTTTCTCATCTGTAAAATGACCTGGGAAAAAAGTGAAAGAGCACTCCAGTATCTTTGCTAAGAAAACCCTAAATAGGATATAACTCCAGGCAAATAGGCAATCTCCAGTGGCCAGACCACCTCATGCTTCAGCCATAGACCTAGGGAAATGCAAAACACTCCCTCATACACCTCAGCACACAACAAACACGGTGGCTCAGCACCAGGAAAGCTGTCAGATCCCTCTGGTCTCTATAGCACCAGCCACCCCTATCCCACACCCTCAGGGAAGCAAGGGTCCCCTATGGACCTCAGGGCAATATCAGTGACATACCAGGTAACAGCCTGGTAAAAGGGAGGGAAAAAAGGCTGAAAAAAGATGAGCAAATAAAAATTTGGTAATAGGAAAGATCCATATACAAACTTGGAATTTCTATTGGCAAAGCCTCAAAGAAAATTGGGAAATGGTCTCAGGCCCAGAAAGAACTCATAGAAGAACTCAAAAATGAGCTTAAAATCATATAAAAGAGGTAAGAGAAAAATTAAAAGAAAAAGATGAGTGATACAAGAGAATTATGAAAAAGAGTCAACAGCTTGGAAAATAATGGCTTAAAATGTAGAATTGATCAGATGCAAAAGGAGATACAAAAATCCACTGGAAAAAGCAGCTCCTTAAAAGGTACAATTGGCTAAATGGAAAAGAAATACAAAAACTAATTGAGGAAAATAATTCCTTAAAAACTAGAATTGGGAAAGTGGAAAGGTAATGCTTCTGAGACATAAAAAAATCAATCAAATAAGTTCAAAAGAATGAAAAAAACTAGAAGAAAAATCTAAAATACTTTATTGGAAAAACAGCTGATCTGGAAAATAGATCCAAGAGAAACAATGTCAAAATTGTTGGACTACATGAAAGCCATAATCAAAAGAAGGACATGGGAGGGGACAGAGCCAAGATGGAAGAGAAAAGGCAGTTGTTCACCTGAACTCTCTCCCAAACCCCTCCAAATACCTTTAAATAATGCCATAAAACAACTTTTGGAGCAACAGAACCCACAAGACTGAGTTAAATAATTTTCCAACTAAAGACCACTCAGATGGTCAGCAGGAAAGATCCGTTGCTTTGGGGTGAGAGTGGAGTGCAGTCTAGCATAATCTCACCAGAACAACCCCAACCTCAGAAAATTAGGATCAGGCTTTGGGAGCCATTGAGTCAGCAGCATCAGATTCCAGAGTTCTCAGCTCACAGAGAGTAAAGGGGGGATCAAACAACTGGTTAGAATCATTGAATCTGGATCACAATCCTGGGTAGGAGACAGTCCCAGGGTGAGGCAGAGCTTGAGGCCCCAGTGGAGCAAGGACCCTCATCACAGTTCCAGAATAGGAAAGGGTATTCGTGGTCACTCACAGACCAGAGCACAGGTCAGGAGATCAGTAAGCCAAAATTCTGACCATAGAAAGTTACTTTAGTGAGAAGGAAGATCAAAAGACATACTCAGAAGATAACAAAGTCAAAATTCCTGTCTCCAAGAAAAATATGAATTGGTCTCATGTCATGGAATAGCTCAACAAGGATTTGAAAATTGTGTAAGAAAGGTAGAAGAAAAAATGGATAGAGAAATGAGAGCAATACAAGAAAATCACAAAAAACAAGTCAACCATTTAGTAAAAGAGACACAAAAAATACTGAAGAAAATACCAACTTAAAAAACAGATTAGGCCAGATGATAAAAGAGGTACAAAAAGCCAATGAGGAAAAGAATGCCTTTAAAAAAACAAAATTGGCCAAATGGGAAAAGAGGCACAAAAATTCACTGAAGAAGAAAATCCTTTAAAAGTAGAAGTGGACAAATGGAAAAAGAGGTACCGAAGTTTACTAGAGAAAATAACTCTTTAAAACTGAGTAAATGGAAGCTAATGACTTTTTGAAAAATCAAGAAACAATAAAGCAAAATCAAAAGGACAAAAAATTAGGAGACAATGTGAAATATTTTATTGGAAAAACAACTAACCTGGGAAAGAGATCCAGAAGAGATGATTTAAAAACTATTGAAATGGTTGAAAGTCATAACCAAAAACAGAGCCCAGCATCATCTTTTAAGAAAATATCAAGGAAAACTATCCCAATATTTTAGTACCAGAGGGTAAAATAGAAATTGAAAGAATCTACTAATCACCTCCTGAAAGAGATCCAAAAATGAAAACTCCCAGGAATATTATCACCAAATTCCAGAGCTCCCAGGTCAAAGAAAATATTGCAAATAGCCTAAAAGAAACAATGCAAGTATCATGGAGCCATATTTAGAATAACACAAGATTTAGCTGCTTCTACATTCAAGATTAGAGGGCTTTGTACAGAGAGCAAAGGAGCTAATACAACCAAGAATCACCTTCCCTAGAAAACTGAGCATAATCCTTCAGGAAGGGAAATTACCAAAATAGAGGACTTTCAAGCATTCTCTATGAAAGGAGAGTTGAAGAGAAAATTTGACTTTCAAGTACAAGACTCAAGAGAAGCATAAAAAGAAAAGTAAGAAAGAGAAATCATAAGGGACTTAATAGGATTAAATGTTTACATTCCTACATTAGAAGATGATACTTATGACTCATAAGGACTTTTTCATATGGACAGAGCATAGGTATGAGATGAATATGAAGGGATGATATCTAAAAGAATAAAATTAAGTGGGGGAGAAAGGAAAAGGTAGTAGGATAAGGTGTTAAACTATCCCATATAAAAAGTGCAAATAAAAGCAGCAGAAGGAAAGAGGGAGAAAATAGGGAGAGTGAGTGAACCTTACTCTTATCAAAATGGACTCAAAGAGGAAATTACATATAAATTCATTTGGGTATAGAAATCTATCTTATCTTACAGGAAAACAGGAGAGAAAGGGAATAAAATAAGCAGGCAAGGGAGGATGATAGAAGGGAGAGCAGATTAGGGGAGGGTGACTTTTGAGGAGAGAGGCTGAAAGGAGAGTGAGAATAGAATAAATAGGAGAAGATAGGATGAGGGGAATATTGTTGGCAATCATAACTGTGAAAAAAGTTTTGAATCAAGTTTCTCTGATAAAGATCTCATTTCTCAAACATAGAGAACTGAGTCAAATTTACAAAAAAAAAAAAAGATCCATTCCCCAATTGATAAATGATCAAAAGACATGAACACTTTTCAGATGAAATAACCAAAGCTATCTATAGTTATAAGAAAAAGTGCTCTAACTCAACTCTTGATCAAAGAAATGCAAATTGCAATAATTCTGAGGCACTATCTCACAACTACTAGATTAGTTAATAGGACAGAAAAGAAAAATGACAAATGTTGGAGGAGATGTGGAGAATATGAGGCATTGTTGGTAAAATTATGAGCTGACTCAACCATTCTGTAGACCAATTTGGAACTATACCCAAAGGGCTATAAAACCATACCATTTGACCTAGCAATACCACTAGTAGGTCTGTATTCAAAAAGAGTTTAAAAAACAAAAAGGAAAAATGTACAAAAATATTTATAGCAGTTCTTTTCTGGTGGCAAAAAACTCGAAATTGAGAGGATATCCATAAATTAGGGATGGCCAAGCAAATTGTGATAAGGGATTGTGATGGAATACTATTGAGCTATAAGAAATGATGAGCAGGATGCTCTCATATAAATCTGGAAAGACTTATATGAGCTGATGTAAAGTGACATGTACTGTGTACAAAGTTAACAGCAATATTGTAAGATGATCAAACTGTAAATGACTTCTTAGCAATGCAACTCTGAAGGATTTATGATGAAAAATACTATCCATCCCTAGAGAAAGAACTGATGCTGTTTGAATACAGATTGAAGCATACTTTTAAAACTTTCTTATTTTTCTTGAGTTTTTTTGATCTATGTTTTGTTTTACAACATGACTAATATGGAAATGTTTGCATGACTACATATGTATAACCTATATCAAATTGTTTGCCTTGTCGATGCAGGAAGGTGGGGAAAGATAAAGGAAGAGAATTACAAACTCAAGTTTTAAAAGTGAATGTTAAAACTTTTTTACATTTAACAGGGGGGGGAGAAATAAAAAACTAAATAAATTTTTAAAAAGCAAAAAGGAGAACCTAGACTCATCTTTCAAGAAACAATCAAGGAAAACTACTCTGCTATTCTGGACCAGGGGACAAGATAAGCACTGACCGAATCCACTGATCATCTCAAGAAAGATATCCCAAAATAAAAACTCCAAGCAACATCATAGCCAAATTATAAAACTATAAAGTCAAGACAAGTGGCCAGAAGAAAACAATTCAAGTATCAGCAAAACGTAATCACACAGGACTTAGCAGTTGCAACACTAAAGGCTTGGAGGGCACAGAACATGATATTTCAGAAGGCAAAGAAACTAGGACTACAACCAAGAATCATCCAAGAATGCACTACCATGCAAAATTAAGCATACTACTTCAAAGAAAAAATGGTCATTAAATGAAATAAAAGACATTTAAATTTTCATAAGAAGAAGACTAGCATTGAACTCAAAATTTACTCTCCAACAGTAAGATCCAAGAGAAGCCTTAAAAGGGAAAAGGGACAAGAAAACATAAAGGATTCAATGGATTTGAAATGTTTACATACATCCATGGGAAGATGATATTTGAAATTTTTTTTTAATTTTGCCACTCAATCACAATATGCTATTTCCACCTTTTTTTGTAGTTTGCTTGCTTGTTTTTCTCTCTCAATTATTTTTCTTTTTGACCTGATTTTCTTGTGCAGCATGATAAATGTAGAAATAAGTTTAGAAGGTTTGAACACATTTAACTCATATTGGATTACTTACTATTTAGGGGAGGGGGAAGATGAGGAGGAAAAAAGAAAAATATGGAACACAAGATTTTGCAAGTGTGAATGTTGAAAACTATCTTTGCATTATTTTGAAAAATAAAAAGCTATTAAAAATTTTCACCACTAATAGTACAGATAAAAAGAATATAAATAACTGAAGGTACAGGTATAAGGTGAATTTGAGAAATGACATTAAAAATAATTAAGAGATGAGAAACAGAAGTACAATGGATGGAGAAGGAAAGGAGAAGTAGAATAGGTTACTTTATTTCACATGCAGAGGGGCAAAAAACCTAAGACAATAGAGGAAAAGATGGGAAGATGGGTGATGGATATTGCTTGAGCCTTACTTTCATCAGTATTAGCTCCAAGAGGGAATAAAATACACAGTCAATTGAATTTAGGAATCTATTTTATCCAACAGGAAATAAGGAGGGGAGGAGATTAAGTAAAGGAGTAGATACATAGGTGGAACTGAGAGAAGATAGGGCAGACCATGGGAGGTACTAGCCCAAAGCAAAACACTGTTGAGGAGGGAGAGGGTGAAAGAGGAGAAAAGATGAACAGGAACTAAAAATAAGATGGAAGGAAATATACAGTTAGTAATCATAACTTAATGGAAAAGGGATAAACTCTCCCATAAAATAGAAGAAGACAGCAGGTGGGAATAAAAACCAGAATCCTACAATATGATGTTTACAAGAAACACCTGAAGGCAAAGAGACACAAAGTCTCTTTTGTAAAAGTAAAAGTAAGGGGCTAGAGTATAATCTACTATACTTCAGCTGAAATGAAAAAGAAATAGGGGTAGCAATTCTGATCTCAGACAATGCAAAAGAAAAATTAGACCTAATTAAAAGAGATAAAGAAGGAAACCACATCTTGATAAAAAATACCATAGACACTGAAGTAATATCAATATTACATGCACTAAGTAGCATAGTATCCAAATTCTCAAAGGAGAAGTTGTTTTTTTTTTTTAAATAACTTTTTATTGATAGAACTCATGCCAGGGTAATTTTTTACAACATTATCCCTTGCATTCACTTCTGTTCCGATTTTTCCCCTCCCTCCCTCTCCCCCTCCCCCAGATGGCAAGCAATCCTTTACATGTTGAATAGGTTACAGTATATCCTGGATACAATATACGTGTGCAGAACCGAACAGTTTTCTTGTTGCACAGGGAGAATTGAATTCAGAAGGTATAAATAATCCGGGAAGAAAAACAAAAATGCAAGCAGTTTATATTCATCTCCCAGTGTTCTTTCTCTCAAAGGAGAAGTTAACTGAGTTACAGATTTATGACCAAATAAAAGATAGAAAGAATTATGAAATGTAAAATTGGTATTTTAATTATATTAAATTTTGAAACTTTTGTACAAAAGATGGGAAATAGTCTTTACAGAAAATCTCTGAATTAAGCTTCATTTCTCAAATATATAGAGAACTGAATCAAATTTATAAGACTATAAACCATTTCCCAATTGATAATGGTCAAAAGATATGAACAGGTAGTTTCCAGATGAAGAAATCAAAGCTATCCATAAGTATATGGAGAAGTGCTCTAAATCACTTTTGATTAGAAATTTAAAACATCTCTGAAGTATCACCTCACATCTATAAGATTGGCTAATATGATAAAAAAAATTATAATGTTAGAGAGAATGTGAAAAAACTGGAACACCAGAGCACTCTTGGTGCAATTGTGAACTGATCTAACCATTATGGAAAGCAATTTGAAAATATGCCCAAAGGGCTCCCAGACTGATTCTACTCCTTTGATTCAGCAATACCACTAGGAGATCACAGAAAAAGGGAAAGGATTGATATATACAAAAATATTTATAGCAGCCCTTTCTGTAGTGATGAAATATTGAAAATCGAGGAGATGCCCATCAATCAGGGAATGGTTGCACAAGCTGTGGTATATAAGTATAATGGAATACTACTGTGCAATAAGAAATGATGAAGAGGCAGGTTTCAGAAAAAAAAGATGTGAAATGAGTAGAAGCAGGGAAATATTGTACACAGGATCAGTAAGATTGTGAGATGATCAACTATGAATGACTCAGCTCTTCTCAGCAATTCAGTGATCCAAGACAAGTACAAAGGACTCAGGAGGCAAAATGTTATCTACATCCTGATAAAGAATTGATGGACTAGGAATGCAGATTGAAGCATACTTTTTTCACTAACTTTATTCTTTTTATGTTGTTTTTTCTTTTGATCTGTTTCTTCTTTCACAACTGTGACTAATATGGAAATATATATTTACCTGATAGCACAGATATAAGCTATCTCAAATTGCCTACCATTTTAGGAAGAAGGGAGGAAAAAATTTGGAATTCAAAATCTTGCAAAAATAAATGCTAAAAATTGCCTTGGCATGTAATTGGGGGGGGGGGAATAAAATGCTAGTTATGTACCAAAAAAAAATGTAACTGGAAAAATACAATAGTATATTAAGAATAGAAAAGAAAAGAAAATCTCAAATGGGGCCATGGAGAGTTGGATATTACGCATAACAATAATATACTGATTAGATCTAGAACAATTTGTACATTCATTGGCATTGGATTAATTATCTCCAACCTGTCTATGTTCAATGAGATTTCTTCTACATCTTCCTCAGTAAAGATTTCCTTGGGTAATTCATTCTCTTCTTCCATCTATCTCTTACTTAGCTCTTCCATCAATCAATTAACTCCTTTGTGCAAATGATTAGGAATGCAAAGAGACAAAACACAGTTCCTTCCCTCAAGCAGCTTGCAATCTAATGGGTGAGACAACAGGCAAACAACTGCATACAAAGTAAATAGAAAATAATTAGCGGATGGAAAGCGCTAGAATCAAAAGGGGTTAGGAAAGGCTTCTGGGAGAAAATAGCATTTTAGCTATGATTTAAATAAAGCCAGGAAAGAAAGTAGGTAAAAATGAGGAGAAAGCACTTCTGGCATGGGAGACAAATGTCTGCAATTAAGAAATGAAGTGTCTTATCTGATGGGTAACCAGGAGGCTTGTGGTAATGGAAAAGGATGAGTCAGAAAGTAAGTGGCAAGAAAACAGGAAAGATAAGAGGGGACGAAGTTGTAAAGGACTTTAAATAATAAACAGAGTAATTTGTATTTGCTCCTGGAGGTGAGAGAGACTCACTGGAGTTTATTGGGGGAGAAGGAGGAAGGGCAGTGTGATCTGACCAAATCGGAGGGTTAGTGGCTGATGGAAGAGAGACCAGAGTGAGAATAGAGTTGAGGCAGACAGATCCCTACCCTAATCAGGATTACCGTAACCCAGGTGCATATGAATATTTACAGAGGTCCTTCCTATGGTGGCGAAAGATGCCCGTCACTTGGGGAATGGCTGAACAGACTGTGCTATACAAATGTAATGTAAAATAAGAAATGATGAGGCGGATTTCAGAAAAACCTGGAAAAATTTGTACCAACTGATACAAAATGAAATGAGCAATGAGGAGTGGCCACAGGGGTGGCTGTGGTCCTTCCCTTTAGCCATTTAGTTTGGGGAGGTCATGGGCCCCAGACTGAGAACTTTGCTCTCCATAAATGTGTCTCTCTCTTAGTTGCTCAACATTATGGTCAGTTCCCACGTGACAAGTGTCTCTCATGGTGACGGGACTCTGATGATTTTCTCTATGCTGCTTCTTACAGGCTGATCGTAAGCAATGTGACAAATAATATTTGTAAAGTGTTTAGCACAATGTCCTACTCAATGTGGAGGAAGGAGAAGGGAATAAGCATTTATAAAGCACTTTACTATGTTCCAAGCACTGTACTAAACCTAGAAATATATTTCTGTATAAATATACCACAGTCTGTGGCCATTGTGCATTTCTTCCTTTCATCTTTAGCTTTCTAATGCATATTAATTTTTATTTCTGAATCCTTATTTCATAACTGGGGTCAAGGAGGAGACTGATGAAATTGTGTGTTCTCATGTGCAAGACAAGAGCTTAGATGAGATAGCCTTTGAGATGGTTCCCAGCTCTAAATCTCTGAGCCACGTGAGACAGATAACTGTCTCCTCTCCACAAAATAAGGGAGTTGGACCCCAGGGTACTCCTACCTCTATACCTCTGATCTGACTCTTCCTGGACTTCAGTTTCCTCCAAGTATTTGAAGAAAATGGGTTCTGAGCTTCGGAGATATGGTCTGATCACTTATCAAAATGCATTCTGTTTGCCTCATCTTTGAGAACCCAGGCCATCTCTACACGCCCAAGGAGAGCTTGAACTTAGATAACAATAATAAAAAAGCAGCTCAAGGGTCTACAGTGCCTTTATACTGTTTTATATATACAATTTTCAATTCTATACTACAACTTATTCAATCATTCTCCAGTTGATGGCTATTCCCTCAGTTTCCATATATTTTAAAATTTGTTTTTATTTATTTTTACACACACACACACATATATATATATATGTGTGTGTGTGTGTGTGTGTGTGTGTGTGTGTGTGTGTGTGTTATACTTTATACTATACTATATAAAGCCCTTTTCTCCTAACCACCTTGAGACAGGCTAAGGCAGGTAATATGCCTAAGTTAAGATTCAGGGGTGATTTTGAATCTTAGAGATGGTAAAGTCCAAGCTGTATTAGAGAAGGACATTCCTTTCAATGGGTCATTCAGTCTCTGCCCAAAGGTATCTAATGGATGGGAATTTCCTGCCTCCCAATGGGCTTCAGTCTTGTTTTAGGCAACTCTACTTAAAAGTTTTTCTTTAAAAATGACAAATTCTGGAGGGGATATGGAAAAGTAGGGACACTAATGCATTGTTGATGGAGTTGTGAAATGGTCTAACCACCTTGCAGAGCGATTTGGAACTATACCCAAAGGACTATAAAATTGTGCAGATCCTTTGACCCAGCAGTACCACTGCTAAGTCTGTATCCTGAAGAGATAAAAAAAAAAAAAAAGCAAAGGGCCAACATGTACAAAAATATTTACAGCAAATATTTTTGTGGTGGCATAAAATTGGAAACTGAGGGGATAGCCATCAATTGGGGAATGATTGAACAAGTTGTGGTATAGGATTGTAAAGGAATACTATTGTACTATGAGAAATGATGAGGGTAGTTTCAGAAAAACTTGGGAAGATCTACATGAACTGATGCAGAGTGAAGTGAATAGAACCAGGAGAATACAGTAAACAGTAAAAGCAATATTTTAAAGGTAGTCAATTATGAAAGACTTAACTATTCTGATCAATACAATAATACAAGACAATACAAAGAATCCATGATGAAAAATGCTATCCACCTCCAGAGAAAGAACTGATGAATTCTGAGTGCAAACTGAGACATATTTTTTCACTTTCTTTGTGTTTTTGCCTCTTTTTTGCCACATGGTTAATATGAAAATGTTTTGCACGATTTCATGTGTATAATTTATATCATATTCTTGCCTTCTAGGGCAATAAAGGGGCTGGAGGGAAGGAGAAAATATGGAACTCAAAATTTTTAAAATAAAATTTAAAAGTAAGTAATTTTAATGTTATTCTTTAAATTGAATTGAAATCTGCCATCAAAGATATATATATCAGACAAAAATGATCAATGATCAAATCATCAAAATGATCAAATGATATTTGGTAGACTCTAGCAAAGTCACATTTTTTAAAACACTTAAGTTTTGCACAAAAGATAGTATTATGAGGCTATTTAAAATTCTAGATGGCTTATTGTATATTTAGCTCCTTGTGTTTTTGATTTAATAGGAGAGTGCATGAAAATTCATCTTAAAGAACAAGACCATTGAAAAAGCTTAATAATATTATTATATTAATATATATAGCAATACATTAATATATAATAATGATATTACATCAAAACAATTTTGAAAGTTGGCATTAATTGCCTTATATGTGCCTTAAAATATGCCTTAAATGTGCCTTAAAATATAAGTATATGTTCCTTTGGACAACATTCCACTGTGACACTTACCTTGTAGTCTT
Source organism: Antechinus flavipes (assembly GCF_016432865.1). NCBI lineage: Eukaryota > Metazoa > Chordata > Mammalia > Dasyuromorphia > Dasyuridae > Antechinus > Antechinus flavipes. Next base: position 651,367,930 of record NC_067399.1, read on the forward strand.
AGATCAATTGGACCAATTAAGTACATTCATTGATTGGTGTGAACAAGCTACTGAATTCCAAATTGTTTGGTTTCTGAAAAATACAGTCTAATTTGTTCCTTGTACAAAGCACTTCAAAAGCACATTTTAAAATCTGTCTTCCCTGCCACCTTCACCTCAACAACTGAACAGATCCATTGTTACTATCCAATAATTCTCTGGTATCATTTGAAAGTTTGTCCATCTGCATGGACCTTCATTAAAAAAAAAAAACAACTTTAAATCTATGGTCCTAAATGAAGAAAAGCTTTCTCAACAATGAGCAATATCAAAAACAGAATGGACTGCCTTGGAAAGCAATGGGGTTCTTCTCCCTAGAATTTTCTAAGCAGAAGTAGAATGAACCCTGGTTGGAGAGGCTACAGGGAAAAATCTTAAGTCACTTGAAGCCTTTCCAGCTCAGAGACTCAATGATTCAAATCCAGCTCTTGAAGGTAAACCTGGAAAAGAGGTCCCTCCCACATAGAATTTTTTTCCTAATATCATTGTTCAGAACCCTGTTTTGTCATTGTTGTTTTAAGGAGGCTCATATTTAGCTGCTAACATCTGTATGAGAGGAAAGTCTGCATGCCTCTAGGTCTCCAGGTCGATAAGAGGTGTAGAGCAGGGTAAAATGGCCTTTTGACCATATGTATATATATATAGTATGGGGACTCTCTACTCACCCCCAAATAGAGCAGAGCTGTACTTGTCTTGGGTTGGGTAAATAAGTCCTAGGGGATCCCTATCATAGACTTCAAGTTGGAGAGACTCTCAGCAAATCCAACTCCCTCCTTTCAAGTATCAGGAGACAAGGATTTAGCATGGTTAAGTAATTTGACCAAAATCACACAAGTATTAAGATATCCATCCACCAGGAGGCTTAACTTCAGAGAGACCTCAAAAGTTGACTTTTGTTCCTCTCTCAATGGACTTCTTTCCAAACACACACTCTTCTTGAACTCACTGTCAACGTGAGTTCCTTACCCTTAGCCCAACACTAATGATCCTGAATCTCTGGCAGCTGATGGATAATCATAGTTCCCCATTCTCAAATCAATCCTTCTTCAGGTTTACCTCCTTCCAACAGACCTTTCCCAACAACGTCCCACTCCAGATCGTCAAAGCCCTTCCATGGTGCCCTTTGGAATGGTTCACACCATCTCAATTTATTGCCCAATTCAGAGCCTAGTGTCTCTTATCTCTAAAATCCAAGGATGTCTCCTTTCCCTTCTGTCCTAAATAAATTCAGTACCCAACTCACAGACTCTCTTTTCTCCCCATCTGCTCCCTTCATGGAAGGAATCTTCAACAGAAATACTTAGAATTCTTCTAATATCCCTGTTCCTCCATCTACTGCATTTCTTTGGCTTTCTCTTCTAATTCATTTCAAAAAGCAGATTTATGTTCTTGATCTTAGCATCAGCCACAAGCGTCCCATTTCTGAAATTCCTTTGCCTGAGCATAAATCTTTATACTTCCATTTTCCTCCATCTCTCTCAACTCCAACCCTATTCTTTGTTCTTACTGTGACCTCCATTTCTTCCATCCTGCTTTTTCAAGGCCCTCTTTCTTCCACTAACTCTTTCCTCCCTTCCCTATCTCAAGTCCTTGGCAGACCAGATCAACTTTCCACCATTCTCCACCTTCAAACACCTTGCCCCCTTGGCCTAGAATTGATTATATCTTGGCAATCCCCAATCCTAGATACGCCTACCATCTCCCTCTTTCACAAGATGGTTAAGTCTTCCCTGGATTATTGCCATAACCTCCAACTGATCTTCCTGACACCAGTGCTTCTCCACTCCACTCAGATGACAAAAGGACTTTTCTAAAGTTTGTCTGACCTTCCTACTTTCTGCTCCCACCATTCCATTTAACAAACTCATCCCGATTGCCTCCAAGATCAAATATAACATCATCCATTTGGCATTTAAAGTCTTGTGGACTTGACCTTTTCCTACCTGTCCAGTCTATGGCCTTCTTCCCTCCTAGAGACCCTATGATTTAGCTATACTTGCAAGCCCCCACTACCCATCCCCAAGTTTGGAATGTTCTTTCCCCTTTTAGTTACTCTGGTTTCCTTCAAGACTTAGCTTAAATCTTACCTTTTAAACCTTTCTGGCTTTTGCCTTCACACCTCACATACCCTGCAGCTAATAATGCCTTCCTCTTCAAGACTGCTTTCCCTTTTCTCAAAATACATATGATGTATACCACACAATTTATATATTGTCTTCCTTATTCAAAAGGAAACTCTGGAAATAGGGGCTGTTTTTGGACAAAGCATGGAGCTTGATACATAGCATTTACTCAGATCTTTACCTGATTTCTGATTGATTAATTGAAATGGTATAATCAGGTCTCCCCAACTCCAAAGCCATTACTCTTGCCATCCTCCCAGCAGCTCCCTGAGTGGAAGATTCGCCAGAGGCAATGGGGAGGAGAACTGCTAAGATATCACAATATCAGCTAATGTTACTGTGGTTTAGTGGAAATTCTCTCAGTTGGTTTGTTCAGTTGATGAAAGTGAAGAACCATGGCTAAGGATGACTGTGTGGCCCAGTCAGTATCCACACTCAGGGAAAACTCAGTCCTGTGACTCTGAATTACAGAGTTGGAAGGGACCTCAGGGGTCTCTTTGTCCCTGAATAGGGATCCCTTCTAGAAGTGGTTCTCCAGTCTTTTTGAATATCTCCAATGAGAGGAAACTCACTGCCTTTGGAGGTCCTCCATCCCACTTCAAGACAAATAATTGTTAGAAGGCTTTCCCCTGGGCAGAAACAAAATGGGTTTCTTACTATTTCCCCCCACTGATCCTTGTTCTTGCAGGGCAAGTGTGTACTCCTAATTTTCCTAAGCTTCAAAACACTTTCATGGGGCAGTGATAATATCTTGTGATAAGAGGAAAAGAATAATGAAAAGATGAACCTTAGACACAGACCAGTCTCCACCAATGCTCAAGATTCCATATCCCACTAGTGTCTTCAGCTAGACCTGCTTAGTTATTCTATCAGGGGCTTCATTTTCTGTTGATATTAATAAGAATTTGGTAACTTGACATAAAAAAGAATTGTCAAATGATTAACGACTCTAATAAATCCCAAAAGCACAAATGGATTCTCTTCTGCAATTGATCGTGAAGTCAGGAGACTGAAGACCAGGAGTCTATACTGGGGATTCATAGACTATGTCCCTCACAGCATTTGTGAATGGATTTCAGGGAGTCTGTAAATTTGGGTCATAAATAAAATCTTTATTTTTATCAACCTTTACCTGAATCTAGGGGCTGCTGAGTGTTATGTGTGAGACCAGATTTAAACTCTACACCTACCACAGGCCAGTGCTCTAGCCACTGCACCATCTAGCTGTTCCTAATTCTTTTCACTCACATTAGCTCTGTCCCCTGGCTGAGTGGTTTAAGCTCAGTCTGCCTCAGCTTCTTCATCTGTAAAATAGGAACAATAATAGCATCTACCTCCCAGGATTATTGTGAGGATATAATAAGATAATAATTATTGCAAATAATTGCACTTTTAGAAGGCAGTGATAACATCTTGTGATAAGATGAAAGGAATAATGAAGATACTTAGACACAAACTAGTCTCCACCAGTGCTCAAGATTCCATATCCCACTAGTGCCTTCAGCTGAACCTGCTTAGTTATTCTATCAGAGGTTTCATTTTCTGTTGCTATTAATAAGAATTTGGTAAAAACACACTGGATGGCACATAGTAAGCACTACATAAATGTTAGCTATTATAGCATTGCTGTTGTGTTAATTTCCTTCAGTTATTTAAACGCATTCTCTGAAAAGGAGTTCATAAGTTTTACTAGATTATCAAAGGATCCGTGACATAAAATCCTTGTTGTAGATTAAAGAAATCTATCTCTTACTTTTATGTATGGTGCCCCAGAAATCCAAGTGTGGTTTAAACTATTAAAACTTAAAGTAGCCCTTCTCCAAGCAATCAGACAATGGATTTTAAATGGTTTGCATTAGTCTTGGAAGACAAGACCTAAGATATATAGAAGAGGACACTGAGGAAAATGGCTTCAGTTGTTAGCTACCATTTGTTAAGATACAGGACCAGAAAGGAGGAATCAGATGGACTTGGACCATCTCCTCTAGACCCCTAAGGAATATGTGAAAAAAATGGCTTCAGCTGTTAGCTACCATTTGTTAAGATCCTGTATCTTAACAAAGGAAGGAGGAGTCACATGGACTCTGGACTCCTAAGGAATATTAGAAAATATGTAATTTTTGATTTTTGATGAACAAGTTACCATCTTGGACACTGTCGCAATAATGAATAAACTATATATTCTCATTGAATGTTTCTTTTTATTTTCTATTAAAAGCAATTAAAGCTTAAAATGGGTCAGCTAGATAGCACAGTGGAAAGAGTACCAGCCCTGGAATAGGCAGATTCATCTTCAAGAGTTCAAAGCTATCCTAACACACTTAATAGCTGGGTGACTCTGGGCAAATCACTGTTTGCCTCACTTTTCTCATCTGTAAAATGATCTGGAGAAAGAAATGGCAAACAACTGCAGTGTCTCTGCCAAGAAAACCCCAATTCAGACCATGAAGAGTTGGACAGAACTGAACAGCATAAGCTCAAAACTGCACTAAGAACTTTTGTTCAAATGGACATGGATCTTATTCTGATTAACAAAATACAAATTTATCCTAAAGCTTCACTGCCATCAAGAATGATAAGAGATACATAATTGTCACTAGCTGTATGACTTGGAGCAGTAGGGCGGGGAGAATCCCTTCAGAAGATCAGAGATTTAAAGATAGAAGGGACTTCAAGAGCCACCTAGTCCAATACTTTCTCTCTTATGGGCCTTAATTGCTTCAATTTTCTCTCTTTTTGCTTCACAATTGGGGTGTGACCTTCCCAGGGTCACACAGCTAGTAGTGGTAAGTGTCTGAGGGTGGACCTGAATTCTGGTATTCCTCCTAGATCTCTCCAACACACCGTCTAATGCCCCTAATTATTTCTATGCTCAAAGAGAAGGCTTAGATTAGATGACCTTTAGAGTTCCTGACACTCTGAACCTCTACTTGTCAGGTTTTGACATTGCAAGAGCCCGAAGCTACTGAAAAAGTTGTTCTGCCATTCCTATCTGGTCTTAAATAATGGGACAGACATTTCTAAGGGCAGGAGGAAGGTAATTATCAGGCTTCCTAAGGACTGAGAGTGGAGAAAGGTTAATACTTTTAAAAGATAAAAAAGGAGGAGCACCCAGTAACATAGAGTAACATAGAGTAACATAGTAACCCATCCCTCCTTCCTGGGTAGCTCAGTCAAGGACTGTCTGAGAAATCCAGGCACCAAGTCTCACAAGATGGTAACAAATCATCTTGTTTGATAGTTTTAAGGCAACAAATAAAGAATGTCCAAAAAGTAGCTCAGTATTAGCTAACACAAGTCTTTGGATAAACTCCTTCCACTCTCTGAATCTAGAATTTCTGCTCTGGGAAATAAATGGGAGGGCCGTGTGCTGGGTAAACGCTATGATGTTCTCCAGCTTTGACAGTCTCTGATTCACTTGGGGGTACCTGCCTCATTCCTTAATTAGACCTCACGTTCCTTGAGGGTAGAATGAAGGTCTTCTCTATGTTCATTTATACTAATTAATGGTCCCTCCATAACTGGAATCAGCCAGCGCTCATCATAAGGACTTAATGAACGTTGTTTGTGCAATATAATTGATTGGGCTAGACCAGATTCCAGATTCCAGCCTTCCCAGGAGAAAACCCCAGCTTGCCTGAACCTGACTGGCCAGACAAGTTTATATCTCACTCATGAGACCTTGAAAACTGCCAAGACCTTTCCCTTACACTCTTGGTTTCCCCATACCCAGCTCATGCAGGGACCTCCCTGCAAAGGTCCTTAGAGATATACTCTATATGCCTTTCTGGGTCCTTCCCCCAGAATCCTCTTGATCCCAGAGAGGGAGCTACAATGGAAACAAATAGAGGATACCTTTGGAAGTTCTCTTTGGTTGAAGCCGGAATATGAACAGAAATAGAGTTCAAAAGTGGATAGAGAGGTGGAGGGGAGGGGATCATGGAGGGCAATCTTAGTTTGGTGAATTTTGGGGGCTGCAGTTTGTGTGAGAAATCCAGTCCCAAGTGTATCCTTCAGCAAGCTCCTCTGAGACCACAGTGACACACTAAATTTGAAAAGTTTGATTTAAAGTCAGAAATTCTACCTCAATCATTTAACTTCTGGGTGACCTTGGGAATATAATTTAAGCTCTCTGGGCCTCAGTTTCCAATACTGTACAAGTATGGAAGTGGCCTAGGTAATTTCTAAGATCCCTTGCAGCTCTGAATCCTATCACAGCAGGTACACATAGTCTGACCAGGAATAATCAAGGCAGCCATAGGATTCCCCCTCTCAGAAGATGCTTGGTTCATCAGCTTGACCAAGAACATAGAAATGTTGTATAGGGAAGAAATCAACCAAATACCTCATCTTTTCTGAGCCCTCCTAACCTCCCTCCCCCAAGTATTCAGCTGCCTTATGGGAAAGTCAGAGAAAAAGCAGATTCTGCCCTTCAGTAGATTATAAGACTGACAAGACAAGATATATAGGGAGCTACAGAAGTCAGTCATGAGATTAAGAGTTAAATTGTGTGTTATCCACAGGTTAAAAATAGCTTAGGAGTTTAAAGATAATTGATTAAGAGTAATAGTATTAAAACAACAACAACAAACCAGGGGAGCCCACATAATAAGACTAAGACACATGATAAAAGAAAACAGTGGATTTCAAAGGCTAAGACGAAAGAAGTTGGAAGTAAATGGAATATTATTGATAGTAATCTGCCCTATAATCTTCAAATAGTTTCATTCCTTCTGGGCAAGGAGCCCAGGTTGAATAGATATCTGGTGAAATTTTCTAGAAGTCAACTGGATAAGATGTGGAGCAGCTGGCTTTGTTAATACATCCCTCTACCCTTCCCCAGGGTTCCATGTTCCTTCTACCAAACTTTCTGAAATACCCAATCCACATTAAACACATTTTCTTCTATCTTAAACTTTTTCCTCACTGCTTCCTTATTTTCCACCTGCCTCTCCCCAATGATACTGCTTAGGTTGATTGTATTTTCACTCTTTCCCTCTTACACCAGCTTTTTGATTGAGGTGGGAGAATGAAATAGTCCTTATTCTCCACTGCCACTTCTTGTTCCCCTGCCACCACCACCCAGCAGCTGTTTTTCTAAAGTTCACACTATTCAAACTTATCGCCTGCTCTGGGTCCTGGTAGCCAGTATTTGTCCTCACCTGGGACATTTCCCTTCTTCCTTCAATGAGTTCAGAACCAGATGCATGGTCTTTCTTACCCATCCAATTCTTGCTCTCATAGTAAGGGGATTCACTGTACATGCCATTGCTCCCTCAGAAAATTTCCTAGTTCTTTCATCTTCTTAACCTCCATGATCTACAACCTGAGCTCCACTTCACACATATGCAGAAATGGCCATTCTCTTAATTTTGTCAAGAGTTCCCTTTTTCCAAGATCATGAGCTTCAAAATTGCTTTATTTTAGAATGATATTTTATTATCCTGCCTTTCCCTATGCTTCATGACCCTAACCCTAATCTTCATAATCATGATCACCTCCATTTCCTTTGAGTTCTTTCCCAGGCTATCTTCCTTGAATTAACTAATGTCTTCTCCCTTCCCTATCTTGACCCTTTGGTGAATCAAGGCAACTCTATTCTATCCTCAAGTCCTATAATCCTCATCTCTTTGGCCAATCACTGATAAAAGAAGAATATGGGTTTACAGTCAAAAGAATAATTTATCTAGCAAAAAATCAACATGATATGGCAGGGGAAAATGGATCTTTAATGAAATAGAGAACTTGCAAGAATTCCTGATGAAAAGGGCTGAGTTATGAAAAATCTTAGAAGTGCAAACAGGAATTAATAGAAATTCAAATAGACACATTATAAATAGAGAAATTGATAAAAATAAATATTCTGATAGCAGAATAAATGAATGAACTAGTAGAAATATAAAAAGTAAGCATGAACAATGATAAAGGATTAAACAAAGATAAAATGATTACATTCTAATATGTCTCTTCTCTGACTCCTATCAAAATAGAGATTGTCTAATTAGACAAGGCCTGGCAGAGAGTCTGTTATATCTCAATGAACTTAAGAAAAGAACAGGAGGGGATGGAAGAATATTCAAGAGGGAAGAGAGAAAAAGGTTCGGAAAAATTATCATATAATCAGGGTGTACAAATGAACATCTGTACAAAGAGGAAGGGTAAGAAAGAGTAGCTAACACTTGAATGAATCTTCTTTTCATCTGAATATATCAAAGGAAGGAAGAATATACACAAAGGAAGATAGTAATACATTTTACTCAACTGGTAAAATAGGAAGAAGAAAAGAGAGATAGAAGGAGGGAGGTTTAAAAGAAGAGATTAAAAGATTAAGGAGGATTAAATTAAAGGATTAAAGGTGGAAAAAACCTATTGTAAGAATATCTGAAAATATCTACAGCAAAGTATGGGAAAATCAGACGATGCCCATAAAAGAGTAATGGCTGAAAAATTGCTGTAAATGTAATAGAATACTATTGTGTTCTAAGAAATGATGAAGATGGTTTTCAAAAAACTTGAGATGATTTATAAGAACTGAACCCTAACCAGCAGAATAATCTATACAAACACAGCAATGAGGTAAAGACAAACAAGACAGACAGAATCAGGAATTCTGATCAGTGTAATGACCAACCACAATCCCAGAAGGTTCGTGATGAAGCACAACCTCAGGATTCAGAGGGCATCATGGGACCTATATTGTTTTGACATAATGTGTGGGCAACAAGGATTCCCTTCATTATCATTGTAATGGTGTGGGCTGGAGTGGAAGAAAGGTAGATTTTTGCGGACTGAAAACTATATGTTATATATATTTATACATATATGTATATAATTTTTGAAAAATATATAGTTATGTATATTTTGAAATTTTAAAGAAAATGTGCAGAAGTAGGAGATGAACTAATTTGTTCAAGGTATAGCAAGAAGTTCAATGATACTGGATTATAGAAAACATGGTGGAAAGCAAGATATAAAGAAAATAGAAAAGTAGAAAGAGGCTAGGTTATGAAGGGCTTTTAATACCAAAGAACTAATTTTATATTTGATCCTGGAAGTAATAAGGAGTCACTGGTATTTATTGAATGAGAGTGTGGAGAGAGGGAAATGGTTAGATTTTCATTTTAGAAAGATCAATTTGACAGATGATTGAAGGATAGACTGAGGAAAGAAGACCAATTAGTAGACTATTGCAATAGTCTAGGTGATCAGTGATCAGAATCTGAAGCAGGATATTCAATGTCAGAGAAGTGAAAGAATCATATACAAGAAATGTTAGGAAAGTAGAGATTATTAAAGCAGACAAGAAAAGAAAGAAAAAATAACAATTGTTGACAGGGCTTTGGGAAAGCAAACAATGCATTAATGCATTGTTGGTGGAGTTTTGAACTAGTCCATATATTCTGGAAAACAATTAGAACTATACCTAAAAACCAATTCATCTGTGGATATATTTTAATTCAAAGATAAAACTATTATTTCTATACCCCAAGGAAATCATAAAAAGAAAAAAAGGACCTATAAGTACAAAAAAATTTATAGCAGCTCTTCTTCTGGTGACAAGGATTAGAAACTAAGGAGGTGATTACAAACTGGAGAATGGGTGAACAAGATTTGGCTTATATTCATAATGGAATACTATTATGGTATAAGAAATTAGGAAGAGGTCATTTCAGGTAAATCTGAAATTGAATTTTTTTTCCAGAAATCTGGAAAGACTTATGTGAACATTGCAGGGTAAAGTGAGAAGAACTAAGAAAACAATTTTTATATAATATATATGCATATATTACACATTATTTTATATATATATTTATATTATAAAGATAAACACTTTTGAAGGCTTTAGGAATGCTGAACAACACAATGATTAACCATAATTTCAGAAGATTCAAGATGAAACATGTTACCTATCTCTTGACAGAGGTGATGGAACATCATTGTTGAGATATATTTTTTTTGGACATGACCAATGTGGACATTTTATATGCTTGATCAAACAAGTTTATAACAGGGGTTTTGTTTTTCTTGATTTCTCAATTGCTGGTGAGGATGTGAGGGGAAAGGACAGAGTATACCACAAAGATAGTTTCCAAGAATAGCGATGATAAACCCTTTTGTCTTTTGTTTTCATCAGATTTCATCTACACATTATGTTCAGTTTCAGGTACAACAATTTTAAAAGAACACTGATAAGCAGGAAAAATGTTCACAGGAAGGCAGCCATGATGGATTATTCTTGAATTCATGACATGTAAGGATTGACTGAAGAAACAAGGAATATTTACCCTAGGAAAAAATTCATGGAGGAGACAACGGTAGCCTTCATGTGTTTGAAGGGCTATGATATGGAAAAGAGTTTAACCTCTGGGTTAAGAGTTTGGCCTCTGAGGACAAAACCAGGAGTGAGTAGTGAAAATTACAAGGAAAAATTAGGTTTGATGTAGAGAAAAAAACTTTCTAATAATTAAAATAGTCCAAAAAACCAGAATAGACTATGGTGAGAAGTGGTAGTTCCCTCCGCAAGGAGACTATCAAGCAGGGATTGGATGGATACTTTTTTTTTTTAAATTAAAGCTTTTTTATTTTTCAAAACATATGCATGGACAATTCTTAAACATTAGTCCTTGCAAAACCCTGTGTTTCAATTTCCCCCTCTTTCCCTATGCCCTACCCTAGATGGCAAGTAGTCCAACATATGTTAAACATGGTAGAAATATATGCTAAACCCAATATATGTATACATATTTATGCAATTATTATGCTGCATAAGAAAAAAGAGAAACAAAATAAAATGCAAGCAAATAGCAATAAAAAGAATGAAAATGACATGTTGTGGTCCACATAGCTCCCACGGTCCTCTCTCTGGGAGTAGATGGCTCTCTTCATTACGAACAATTGGAACTGGTTTGAATCATCTCATTGTGGAAGAGAGCCATGTGGATGCACACTTATTACGAATGTTATAATGGGGTTCCTTTCAGGTGTAAGTTGGAGCACATGGCCACTTAAGTCCTTTCCAGCTCAGATTCTGTGAAAGTTCTGATCTCAGAACTAAGAGAGGGATGAACTACCCCAGTCATCTTGACAGAGCTCAATATATTATTTGCCTTAGACCTAGTTGTTATTTGTAAAGGGCTGAAACTCTTGAGTTGATGCACTGAGGTCAGACAACTGAGCGCTTAAGGCTAATTACTGATTGGACAATATTCTATAAGCATATGCTTAGAAAATGGCCCTTCCCACTATTCTGTGCTGGCTCGATAATTGGTGTATACAGAGAATTGTGGGAGGGAGTAGGGAGTGGAGTAAGACTAGCCAGAGTCACTTTCGGGTGGGAGATGAAGAGGAGAGGTCCTGGAGATTCTGCATCCATCCAATCACTTCTATCCCTAAAAAACCAAGAATAAAGACTAGGGACTTTTGCTTATCCTGACTCCGACTGATTCTAAGGCATCCAGGTGCTAACAGTCATCACAGTTATTAACCAATTGCTTATTATTCCAAAACAGGATCTCACACCATGTTCTCAATAGACTTGTTTTCATCTCTATGACTGCTCACTATTTTATAAGAAAATAGGGATCATAATCTTCCACCACTTTCTTCTGTGATGTTTTGCCAATTGTTTTTATTCAAAATAGTTGTTGCCTGTGGGTGCCATATTTCTCTACTTGGCAAGGAGATCAGGTATTTGCTGGAATGAAAAGGTTATCTGAACTATTTGGTATTGATTGAAAAATAAAAAAATTTGATCAGTGGAGCAAATTTGGTACTCAACATGTAGAAGTAAGTGAACATAGTAGTCCAACATTCAATAAACTTCAAGACTCCTAGTCTCTGGAATATGGATTTACTTTTCAATAAAAACTGCTTAGAAAGCTGGAAAGCAGTCAGAGAGAAATTAGGTTTGGACAAACATCTCAGATCATATCCCCAAATAATTCCAAATGGATACATGACCTAGCTATAAAAGATGATATCATAAACAAACTAGAGAAACAAGGAAGGAAATATTTTCTACAACAATGAATAAGGGAAGAGTTCATTTCCAAGCAAAGGATGGAGAGTATCACAAAAGAAAAGTTGGATAAATTTGATTTCACATGTAAGTTATATTGCCTCTTTTTTAGGATCTTTTCTTAAGGATCAGTTTAATGATGAAAATTGTACCTATTTTCTAAAATGGAAATGATGGACAAAAAAGGCAGAATGAAATAATATTTTCATATGTTACCAACACCAACAATGTGTTCAGCTTATCTATGCATCTATTTATTACCAGAATTTGTTTTTCTTTCTTTATTTCTTTTTAGTTTGTATGGGGGAGGTGGAACGGAAACAAAATAAATTGTTGTTAATTTTTTAATAAAAATACTTAAAAAGAAAATGGCAGAATAGTAGTTTTGAGTAGACATAAAGATATATTAATTAGCAAAGAATTTAAGATATTTTTGCATCTAATAAGATTTGCATTTGTGCTATTGAAAGGAAAGGCATTGGTGACAGGAAATGGATATAGGAACCAATATAGGAAATGCAAAAAAAAATTGACATAGGAAACTGAAGATTGTGGGGGAGGTGGGCAGGGATAGTTTAAAAAGCTAGTTATTCAAAACCCTGAGACATAGGAGTATTAGACAGAAAGATTTAGATAATTGATTTCTGATTGATCCAGGAGAGAGATGACTTCATTGGCCCAAAACTACATGAACAGCTATTAAGTGGGAAAAAGGTGTCAAGTTTGTTGCTCTCCGCTGTCACCTCTAATTTGAGAAGGAAAAGTCCAGTGAGATAGAATATAAGATATAACTCTTATAGTTAAACATGTTGATGCCTGATAGGAATAGAAAAAGAACTTAATAGATGTGTAAAAAAGAAGAGCAGTTTTTAGACAGGATTTGGACAGTTGGGGGAAGAAAAAGATCTTGTATAAAATATTAAGAATTGAATTTTTGTGATTCATATAAAATGATAATCTTACTTGTGTAGGTGCAGTTTTATGTTATAAAGAAGAGAAAGATCCTTATTAAGAACTAGAGATATATGTAAAGAAACACAGTTTCAAGGATATTAATTGAAGACTTAAGAGCTACAAAACATTCTGATATATTATTATATGTACATACATGTTTTATGACTAAAATGGATAAAAATCAAACAAATGAGAAATAATATAAACATTTGAAGGCATGTTTTTTTAAAAGCAGATTGATTACGGGAGATTTGGGAAGTTGTGACTTTTTAAAGTGAAAAGCAAATCACTGAGAGTTTGAAGGTTCACATTTGTTTCATTTTTTAAAAAAAGGAAGAAATAATGAGCTGATAAATTGAGAAAAAGATGGAAAGGCTCAGACTTATTAAGGAAGATGCTATCTAACTTCAGAGAAACAAAAGACAACTAGAAACAAACATAATACAGTCTTATACATATGGATATAAATATATATGTGTATGATTATGGAAATCTATGCATATGTATGTGTATATATATATATATAGTTATATCTATACATGTGTATATATGTATATGTATATGTACACACACACACATATATATATATATATTTACTTAATTGTTGTCTTCTGGGGAGGAGAGGTAAGTAAAAATAGAACAGAGCAAAGACCAAAAGAAAACCTATAAAGAAGCAAAGGAAAGATGGACAGCTCTGAACACAATGTGTAGCATTTATTATATAGGCTTTCTTGAAATAGATATTTATCGCTTTATATTTTGAACTCACACATGTTCTGTTGTACACATAGCAATTTTTTCCTTTTCTTATTTGTATTTAAGTTTTAAAGAATTTTTTTTAAAAAAGTGAAAAGGTAATCACTAAATCTGAAAGTTTGAATTTATGTTATTGAAAGGAAAGACATTGGTCATAGGAAATGGATTTAGGAACCAATATAGAAAATACAGTAGAAACTAACATAGGAAACTGAAGCTTTGGAGCGGTGGGGGACGGTTTAAAAAGCTAGTTCACCAGAACCCTGGGATTTAGAAGAATTAGATACAAGGATTTAGATAAATGATTCCAAATTGATCCAGGAGAGATATCTCCTCATTGGCTGTGAACTACATTAACAATTATTAAGTAAAAAGAGGTGTTGAGTTGCTCTCTGCTGCCACCTCTAACTTGAGAAGGAAAACTCCAGGGATTTTGCAGTGCCTTTGGTATTTTGGTGAGCTGGCTTAGTAAACCCTGTGTTACTATGATCTCCATTTTGATTGAATAGTATTGCATCTGGGTAGTAAACAATTGATAGAAGCTCTATGGAGCTCTGAGGCAGCCAGTCTGATGAGTAGTTCTCTGTCTTTAAAAGAACTGCTATCCATATTAAGAGCCAACATTTCCTAAATAACCTTTTAAGGGTGATGGTTAATTGAAAGAACTTCCAAATTCTATCTTTGAATAGGAAAAAAAAAAGAGAGAATTTCTCTAGTTTCTCCAGGATGAATGATAACATTGAAGTCTTTAGTCCAGAGTTGTGAGTTACCCTAAACACATGAATTTTTCTCCCTCTTGTGTTTCCCTATTAAGTTCCTGTGTATGGATATTGAGTATACTGGTCAGATGACCTCGTTTTATATGTATATTATGATATATTTTATTACCTATGCCTTTGCTCTAATATATCTATATCAATATTATTATTATTGTTGCCTTATTTAGTAAATGCTCATGCTTAAGATCTAAAAGTGCCTGTTATATATGTGACTAGTAATAAAAAGAGAAAATATACTGGATGGGGGCAAAGAACTAAGTAATAGTAAATAGTGGGAATGGGTTATCCTTATGACTTTGAAAGAGTCTGAATCTCTGGAAACTCAGAGCTGCCAATTTTGAGAGCAGGTTGGAGTGAAAAAATTGAATACAGAGAAAAAATGAGTTTGTCTCAGGGATAGGGTCTGACACATCCTGTGAGGGGGATTATAGATATATTTTGTATGGTACTTGTTGGGTCTGGAGATGCTTCACACAGCACTCAAGCTCTATACACAGCCATGTTATAATGTTATTCCTATATGACATATACATGTTACACATAAAATTGAAAAAAATTTGCACAAACCAAATATACAGAGACCTATAGCTCCTTTGTTTTTTATCAGTAATACCAGTGATACTGTTTGTTATGGTTTAATGCTTCTTAATACTTAATACTTCTACACAAAGATAAGTCATTGAAACAGAAGTGGGGTCAGAGGATTAAGGGTTGGAGTTTTGTTTTTTTGCTGAGGTAATTGGAATATTATGACTTGCCCAGGGTCACACAGCCAGGAAGTATTAAGTGTCTGAACTCAGGTCCTCCTGACTTCAGGGTTGGTGCTCTTATCCACTGAGCCACCTAGCTACACCAGAATTAAGGTTACTAGCACTTATTAACAACTTCTAAAAAAACAGAGCAGCAACCAATTCAGAGAGAATCATTAGGCTGGAATCTTTTTCTAAAAATCCCTTGGTTGGTCATAAAATGATGAGTTATTCTCTCCCTGCCAATGTTGTGGCTATATTAATAAAAAAGAATTTATTAAGTGATTACTATGTGCCTAGCATTGTGTTAAGAGCTGAGAGTAGAAAGAGCCAGCAGAGTCAGTCTGCCTTCAAGGGCTTACATTCTAATAAGAGGAGACAACATACATGAGGGCACTGTGGCTCAGCACATGTGCATTGGTCCCCAGAGTCCCTGGGATGCTCAACGGGGCCATAGGCCACTAGATTGCCACATTCCAACCAGGAACAGTCAGAGAGTTTCCTTGCTCGTGGGTCCAGAAGTGGGAGCAGCAGGGGGAGGGAGAGGTGGAGAGGAAAGATCTTGCTAAAAACAAAACATTCCTCTGCCTCAGCATGGCCCTGGCCCCTGCCCCTTGGCTTTTTCCAATAAATTTTTCTGCAGCTAAGTGGAGAAAGGCTTGCTTTCAGGAGTTCTATGGGCAGGGTTCCCCCTCCTCTGATAGAGCAAGAAAGAGCCTCCATAGAATCTGGCCTTGGCTCCACCTGAAGACACCATCTTCCCTGGGAAACAGCCCTAAGGAACAAGCCCTCCTACAGCCCTCTACAATCCCCACATCAGCCCCTGGCTTGTTCCTATCCCAATCAGAGAGGTGATTTTCTCTTCCCACTGACTCCTGAAAATAGTTTCCAGTGGTCATGATTATTCAGACCACAAGACTTCCCCATTGATGCATAAAAACGAGGGGAATACAAAAATATATGCACAGGGAATATTACCCAGAAATACCAGCCTCTGCACAAACTTTAGTCCCATTTCAAAGAGCATTTTCTGCCTCTCTTTCTCTTTTTATTTCTACATTTCTATCTCTCCATCTTCTCTCTCTCTTTCCCCCTCTCTTTCCCTCCTCTCTCCTTCCCTCACTCCTTTCTGTCTCTTTTTTCTTTTTCTTCTCTCTCTCTCCCTCCTTCCTCTCTTTTCTTTTTTCTTTCTCTTCTCTCTCTTTCCCTTCCTCCTTCCCTCCTTCCTTTCTCTTTTCTTTTTTCTTTCTCTTCTCTCTTTCCCTCCGTCCCCCTTTCTCTTTCTCATTCATACACACACACACACACACACACACACACACACACATACACACACACATTTTCACAATGCAACCTTTGGCAAACTGTGTAACAACTGAACAACTCCATAAAACAATACTATAGAAGAGTGGCTGACCTGTATGAGTTGCAGGAGCTTCCACGCTGGGAATTCCATATGAAATATGCGTGTGCCCATGTAAGATGTGTCTAACCATGCAAAGTATCTAAACAGGTGGTTCAAAAGGAGGTTCTGATAGAGATCTCTGGAATCATGCCCAGCCCTCTTCAAGGGAGACTGTGAGTCCTGCCTTGAGGGAGCAGAAGAATCACAAGTTTCTAAGCTTACCTCTCCAGTCTCTGAGAAGGGCACTGGGGCAAAATCCTATCTGCCTCCCTAAATATTGCTAGCTTAGGAGCATGATTTTTTGGTTCAAAGTATAAGTTCCTGAAAATGAAATGAAACAGTAAAGTGAGAAGAGCTAAGAATAATTAATGCAATGAGAACATTCCAGAGAAAAACAACTTTGACAGACTTTAGTTTGGGTATTTGTTATATCTACTGTGCCCTGGCTATGGTCTTAGATGAAGCCAAAGAAAATACTGCTGCACAGATAAAACAGGTACTTGGGACTTAAGACCAATACATTGATATACCCAATGATATATCACTACTCATCCCCTACTAGAGAGGTGATGACTTTAAAATTCAGAAAGCTAGATAAAACATTTTTTCAAACATGGATAATATGGGAATTTGTTTTGCTGAAAGATACATGTTTCTAAGGAGGATTATTTGGGATTTTTTAAAATTATTTTTAAAAAACGGCTCAGTAAAGAGCAATGAAGACATAATCATAAATTTTTGTAAAAATAAAATTGTCAAAGCAAAATTTCTAGCTTTGTTGATTGTGTAAAAGTGCAAGGATGGTTTTTAGCTTACGCTCACCTATTTGACTCATTGAATGTTGTTACACAAAAAACCATCCCAAATAGTGAATAGTAAGTAAACCTGTTTATTTAAATAGCAAACAAATCAGAAAAATCAAACCAATTAAAATATACTAGCAAATACATAGTGTATGAACTCTACTATGGGAAGCAGGATGTTTCAGATCAAACTAAGATCTCATCCAAGTAGAAATTCCTCAAAGCCTCTAGAGAGACAAGCTGTAAATCTGGGACTCTATATCTCTATATCTGATTCTCCCAATGTCTTTCTCTTTTTTCCTCAAATATCTGGAATTGGTCCCAAAAGGAAATTTGATCCATAAATGTTTTCTCCAAAGAAAGCGTGAAAAAATCTCTTATCTCCAAAGATCTCATACTCCTTCACTGAAGCAATGCAGCAGCATTTTCTTCACCATTTGGGAAAGTCTCATTTAAAGTGTACCATATAAAGTACAAAACTGGGGAAAAAATCTTCACAGCCAGTGTTTCTGACAAAAGTCTCATTTCTAAAGTATATAAAGAACTGTTAAATTTATAAGAATACAAGTCATTCCCCATCGATAAATGGTCAAAGGTTATGAACAGACAATTTGCAGATAACTTAATTAAAGCCATGTATAGTTATATGAAAAATGCTCTAAATCACTGTTGTTTAGAGAAATGCACATTAAAACAACTCTAAGATATCACCTCACACCTCTCAGATCGGCTAAGATGACAGGAAAAGGTAATGAATAAATGTTGGAGGGGATGTGGGAAAACTGGGACACTGATACATTGTTGGTGGAGTTGTGAAATGATCCAACCATTCTGGAGAACAATATGGAGTTATGCTCAAAGGACTATAAAACTGCATACCATTTGACCTAGCAGTGTTACCACCAGATCTGTGTCCCAAGGAAATCATAAAGGAGGGAAAAGGGCCCACATGTGCAAAAATGTTTGGAGTGGCTCTTTTTGTGGTAGCAAAGAATTGGAAAATGAGTGGATGCCCATCAACTGGGGAATGATTTAACAAGTTGTAGTATATGAAGGTAATGGAATGTTATTGTTCTATAAAAATTGATGAACAAGATGATTTTAGAAAGGCCTGGAAAGATTTACACGAACTGATACTGAGCGAAACAAGCAAAACCAGGAATACATTGTACACAGTAACAGCAAGATTGTGTGATGATCCACTGTGAAAGGCTTGGTTCTTCTCAGTGGTCCAAGCAATCCCAATGGACTTTGGACAGAAAATGCCATCTACATCCAGAAAAAGAACCATGAGATTGAATGTAAATCAAGACATGCTTATGTTAACTTTGTTTTTCTGGTTTTTTTTTTTAAATCTCTTCCATGATTTTCCCTTTTGCTCTGATTTTTCTCTGTCAATATGATTCATAAAATAATGTGTATTTAAAATAAATAAACTTACTAGAAAAAAATTACAAAAAATAAAGTGTTCCATGTTTAACTGGAAATCTGAGCTGCGCATATACCAGGGCACAGGTCTGGATCTTTATGGGTCTTAATTTTGCCTTCTGGGCTCAAATAACTGTTTTTTTGTAGGAAAAAAAATGACCTGTAGGATCTCAAACAGGTCATCCCCACCAGACGCAACTATCAGAAAATAGCCCAGATACAGAGACTGTATCAGTCCTATCTTTGTTCCCCTGCATTCTCTCTATTAGAATCAAACCCTGGAATGGGAGAACTGAAAGGAACTATGGATGGATGTTTCTGAGAGGCAGGTTTTGACTTGATGGAAGGAAAGATTTCCCAACATTTGGACTTGCTCTAAATAGAATGGACTACCTGCAAAGGAGAGACTTTTCTGTTGCTGGAGATCCTTAAGGGGAGGCTGGGTGGTCTTTCCCAGAGTTGTGACAAAGGGGAGCGCGGAGCTCCCAGCTCCCTCGCAGTTCTAATATTCTGTGATATAGACGGAAACTCAGAGGACAAACATTTAGCATCGGACTCTTCTCAACAAACCCCCCTCTTACTGGATGAGGCATAAGAGGCTCAGGGAGACCACAGGGTCACGGAACCGATCGTAGAGGGGAATCTCATCTGACTCATTTCTTTTTGTTGAGGAGACTGAGACTCAGGGAGGTTGTATGGTCACAGGGCTGGGAAGGACATTAGAAATCCTCTAAGCTGGTACCTTCATCCTATAGAGGAGGAATCTAGCTCCCAGAAGGGTGAAGGCACATTTGTGCAAATGACCGATTTGGAATCGGAATCTTGGTCCCGTCTCTAAAAACAGCAGCTCATGCTGCTTCCAGCCCTTCCATTTCACTAATAAGCAACCCTAGGCCCTGTTTCCTGAGGAAGCGAGAGAGGAGGTGATTATCTCTAAGGTGCCCCTGTTGTTCACTCATTCTTCAGTCAGATCTGACTCTTTACAACCCCTTTTTCTGGGTTTTCTTGGCAAAGAGACTGCAGTGGTTGGCCATTTCCTTTTCCAGCTCATTTTACAGATGAGGAAATTGAGGCAAACACAGTTAAGTGATTTGCTCAAAGTCAGACAGCTAGTAAGTGTCTGAGGCTGGATTTGAACTCATGAGGATGACTCTTCCTGACACTCTACCCACCTAGCTGCCCCCAAGGTCCTCACCAACTCTAATACTCTGACTTGTTTAGGATCCACAGTAAGTTAATGCAAGAGCCAGGACTAGGAACCCCGTCTCCTGACGCTGGAACTCCACAAATACTGATGATTGATTTGCACTAAGCTGACGTCACACGGTTTGTCATAGTCAGAAACACCAGGGTCCGTCCTAACTGGACACATGGACCGTGTGACCCCGAGGAAGGCCCTGGGCTACTTTCTAAGGGTGTAAAATGCCGGTCTTCACTGAGAGGGGCGGTGTCTCCCCAGGACCACCCCACCGTCCAGCACGGAGGGAAATTTCAGAAACGTGATGTACGAAAATGTCACTCAGCTAAACGAACCACCCAAAGCCTTGGAATTCGGGTCGGAGTTTCTGAGTTCTGCGCCCTTCCCTTCCCCCTCCAGTCCAGTCATCTGTGTAACACAAAGGGCATCTATTCAGGATGTTAATCCCCTAGAAGAAATGTGGGGCAAGCAGATGGAAGAACTCTCCCCCGTGTCCTTGGAGAAAGGAACAGGGTCGGGGGGAAGGGAGATAAAGTCCTATTTGACCCCTCTGAGGAACACATAGGGAAGCACACGCAGATTTCTATCAACAAATGGAATATTAACCCTTTGCTCCCCTTCCTGGGCCAATCCACTGGCCTACTCTGCCCCATCTCCCAGGCACAGAATTTAAAAGGTCTTAGTGGAGGAGGCAAAGGAGAACAGACTTGGGAGTCAGAAAGTGCAGGGGTCAAATCATGATCAGGGCAATACGCCATCTTCAGTTTTCCCCTCAGGAAAATGGGTATTGTAAGATTATAGATTCAAAACTGGAAGAGCCCTGGAGACCAAACCTCTCATTTCATAGTTGAGGAACTGAGACCCAGAAAGAAGTGACTTTGAAAGAGCTCGGACTCAGATGAAAGGTTTTGGGTCCCAAAGCCAGATCTCTTCCCACTGTACACTTCCCACCCCAGATACCTGTAGGGTCTACCTTAAGGAGGGGCTGCTGGGAGGGGTATATGAGATAAGACTGTGGACTCTGCAAACCTTAAAAGGGCTGGAGGAATCAGGACAAGGATTGGAGCTGTGAAATCACTGAGGATGTTCCCTCCACCAACACAGATCAGCACCTGCTTACAGTCTTAGGATTGTCTCGAATACTTTCAGGTAGACCTGGACCAGGTCTTCCTCTCTCTCTGTCTCTCTCTCTCTCTCTGTCTTTGTCTCTTTCTGTCTCTCTTCTCTCTCTCCTCTCTCTCTCTCTCTGTCTCTGTATGTATGTATGTCTCTCTGTCTCAGTCTCTGTCTCTCTCTGTGTCTCTGTCTCTGTCTCTGTCTGTCTGTCTCTGTCTCTGTCTCTGTTTCTCTGTCTCTCCATCTCTGTCTGTCTCTGTCTCTGTCTCTATGTCTCTGTCTCTGTCTCTCTGTCTCTGTCTCTCTGTCTCTCCATCTCTGTCTGTCTCTGTATCTGTCTCTCTCTCTGTCTCTGTCTCTCTGTCTCTGTCTGTATGTCTCTCCATCTCTGTCTGTCTCTGTCTCTGTCTCTGTCTCTCTCTCTCTCTCTCTCTCTCTCTCTCTCTCTCTTAGCTGCATTTTATTATTATCACTGCAATTCTGATCAGTACTATTATATTGGAACTGAGCTCCACCATTTCCAATAATATTAACAATAATGAGCATCTATTATGCACTTTCTGTATGCTAGGCACTGTTCCAGCTACTAGAAATGCAAATACAAATCAAAGAAAGGCAGCCCCTGCCCTCAAGCAACTTACAATCTAAGGGGAGAAGTGGAGGAGAAAAGTTGCCGAGTGGGGAGAAGCCCACGTCCACAGAATCCAGGATCACTGGTGATGATTCACTTTTTTCCAGTCATATCCAATTCTCTGTGACTCCATCTGGGGTTTTCTAAGAAAAGATTCACCATTTTCTTCTCCATTTTGTAGATAAGAAAACTGAGGCAAACAAGGGGAAGTGACTTGCCCAGGATCATGCAGCTAGTGAGTGTCTGAGGCTGGATTTGAACTCAGGTATTCGTGAATGACTTCAGGCTTGGCGCTCCAGGGATCATGCCCCCCCCCTCCCCAGCTGCTGGTCTGGGGCCCTCCCCAAAATGAATGTTCCAGCAGAGCTCAAGGATGGGAGATCCAAAGTGCTTTCCCAGCCATTCTCTCATGAGAACCATCCAAGATGGTAGTAATAAGGACCTGCATTAGGGTAGTAGCAATGCTAACAGACTGTAGGATTTGGGCACAAGAAATATAATCAAAGAGGAATTAACTAGGACCTTGTAATTTTGGAGGCAAGAGACAAAGCAGAGGAGAATCAAACTTGGGGAGGACCAACATTTTACAGATAAAACAGAGGCAGTGTCGCCTAATGGTTTGGGTATCACCCTTAGCATCAGAAAGGCCAGGATTTAAATCCTGTATTAGATGAGCTGTGTGATCTTGAGCAAGTCACTTAATGACTCTGTGCCTCAGTTTCTTCATCTGTAAAATGGGCAGATGGACCTACAGAGTCTCCTAAGGTCCCTTTCAGCTCCAAACTCACAATCCACTGACACTGAGACCCCCACCAGCAGAGAACTGATTTGCCCAAGAGCATAAAGAAAATCATTAAAAGAGCTCACACTGAATCCTGGATCTCCTGTCTAGCTATTACCATGCTTTCTATC
Source organism: Antechinus flavipes (assembly GCF_016432865.1). Lineage (NCBI taxonomy): Eukaryota > Metazoa > Chordata > Mammalia > Dasyuromorphia > Dasyuridae > Antechinus > Antechinus flavipes. The sequence continues at coordinate 651,390,841 of NC_067399.1, forward strand.
ACCTCTGCCCTCCAAAGTACTTCACAGAAACAAAATTTGAAGGTCGGCTAGTTCCCATTTTACAGATGAGGAAAATGAAGTCTAATTGGACAGAGGCAGGACTCGAACCAAAAAAGGACACTTCACAGACCAGGATTTCTTCTTTTTTTCCCCTTTAATAGTATTTCTATTGATCGATTTTATTTATAGCTTTATTTATCCATAAATGTATTTTTCCAAATACATGCAAAGATAGTTTTCAACATTCATCTTTGGGAAGCCTAATGTCAGGACTCATTTTCTGGAATCACATTAGCTACAACAGGACATGATCTATCCCTTTTCCTTCTCCCGCACTCGGTACTTAGGAGCTGGCAATCACGTCCACCATCTGCACATCCATGGGAAGTTAGGCTCCAGCCATTGGACCCCAAGCCTCATCACTGCACTCCAGTCCCCCTGAGAACAGCCAGGGGTGACCTAGACATTGTGAGACTGAGGCCCCCCCCCCCCCCCCCCCCGCCGGGAGTCTACATCCACTTGAATACTAGAGTTTGTAGACCTTAAAAAGTGAGATAGTAGGGGCAGCTAGGTGACGCAGGGGATGGAGCACCAGCCCTGAAGTCAGGAGGACCTGAGTTCAAATCTGGACTCAGACACTTAACACTTCCTGGTTCTATGACCCTGGGCAAGTCACTTAACCCCAAGTGCCTCAGCAAAAAGAAAAAAAAAAAAAAAACAAGTAAGACAGTCCCACAGCCTCAAATCGCAGGGAAGTAGCCATGAGACCCGAGTAGGGAATGACTTTGGGGGAGGGGTGTGGACAGGGCTGGGGCAGCCCAAGTTTTCCCAGGTGAAGGGAAATGTGCACCACTGTGGAAGAACCAAGGTACGGTCATGGGCCACTCAGAAAACTGGAATCTTTATGGGATGAGAGATTTGAGAACTGAAAGTGACCCAGGAGCCATTTGGCCCAATCCCCTCATTTTACAGATGAGAAAACTGAGGTCTAGGGAGACTGATAGATGGCTAGATGGTTCTGAGGTCATGCTTTGGGAGCTCTATCACCTGACCTCCCCCAACACTCCCATTCCCCAAATCATTCCCTTCCCACTTCTTCTCTTTCATTTGTATCCTTAATATCATCCCCTTCCATGGCCTTTATGACCTTACTCCAGTGTTCATTCTCTCTGTCTTTCTCTGTCTCTCTGTCTCTCTAGGTCTCGGTCTCTGTCTCTCTGTCTCTCTCTGTCTCTGTCTCTCTCTGTCTCTCTGTTTCTGTCTCTGTCTCTCTCTCTTTCTCTCTCTGTCTCTGTCTCTCTCTCTTTCTCTGTCTCTCTCTCTCTGTCTGTCTGTCTCTGTCTCTCTTGCTCTGTGTCTCTCTGTCTCTGTCTCTGTCTGTCTCTCTCTGTGTCTCTCTGTCTCTCTTTGTGTGTCTCTCTATCTCTGTCTCTCTGTCTCTCTTTGTCTCGCTGTTTCTGTCTGTCTCTGTCTCTCTTTCTCTGTCTCTGTCTCTCTCTCTGTCTGTCTGTCTCTCTCTGTGTCTCTCTGTCTCTGTCTGTCTCTCTGTCTCTGTCTGTCTCTGTCTCTCTTTGTCTCTCTGTTTCTGTCTGTCTCTCTGTCTCTGTCTCTGTCTCTCTCTCTCTCTCTGTGTCTCTCCCTGTCTCTGTCTCTCTCTCTCCATCTAGACTCTCTGGACCACACTTTCACCCTGACAACAGACTTTCCTGCCCCTTAAATCAGCTGTTCCATATCCTGAACAATCTGTGTCCGAGAGACTGGGCCAGACGAATTGGAGGTAGGATGAGCTGACAGGGGAGAAGGGACGAGCGCCGGATTGGAGAAGACAGATATCCAAGCCCACGTAGCTTAGAGTTACTTGCCATAAGATGGCCTCCAACCTAAAACTGATGAGAAAGTATGGAGTCCTGGGGTGTCTGGACCGCCACTGCTGACCTGATACTGGGCTTGGGATAGCAAAGAGAAGCAGAGATATGATATTTAGCAATTTTCTATTCCTTCAGGCTACAACTGGTCTGGATTTCCCCAGGGTTCCAGCTTCCAATATGGGAGCCCAGGTCATTGGCCCTTTAATGTAGTCAAAGTGAACCCCACCTTGATGGGAAAATGGGCGATCAATATTCCTTCTGGGGCCCATGATCTCTTTCATGATTTCAACAGAACCTAAAGTCATAGGAATGAATTTAAAGTTGTCAGTGACCTCAGAGACTATCTAGTCCAAGCTCCCTCACGGAGGAAACTGAGGCTTACAGAGTCTTGCCTACATTCACTCAGGCAGCTAAGTAGCAGAGTGAGTGTTCTGACTGAGCACCAGTTACCTAAGAGAAGGGACTGTAAGACCCAGGAGGAGGGGGAAGGGAGGGGAAAGAGAGCCTCAGTCCCACGGAGGGAGGGCTGCAAAGACCCCAAATGTTAGGAAGAGGGGACCCTCACTGCTAAACTTGCAAGCAGGCTTTTAAATTCAGCCTTCTAAATCAAGAGGCAGACAAAGGAGAGAGCAAAATCATACTCAAGCTGGGCCTGCAGACTTATTGAAAAAAGAGTAATGCAAGAAGCCCACCTGAGAGCTCCAAGGGGCTTGCTGGTCACAGAATCTGTTAAATAGGGACTTGTCCTATGCAAAGTCCCCAGCCCAAGGAGAATGGCTTCTTCTCTGGGGCAGTCAGAGAGATGGAGCCATCCCCGCTCTCCAGAAAAAAAAAAATGAGCAAGACGGGGATTGGAGAGGGAACATTCTAGGAGTTGGAGTCATTAAGGGGCTGAGAAGGCAAGAAGCCCGGAGGGAAGCGGGATCAGACTTCTTCCCCATTTGCCATGGCAATGGAGGCTGCAAGGGAAAGCTAGTGCTGCTGGGTGGGTGGGGGGCTGTCAAGGAGCAGAGCAGGGGGGAATTCAATTCCATTTATAAGGCATCTATTGGGGGCTGAGAGATCAAGGCTATCCTGGCCCTCGTCTCAAGCTTGTGGTTTGGGAAACCAATCGGACAGCTGGAATTGGCAGTGCCCAGTGCGGTGAGGGAGGTCCGGGCATTAATCTGCAGCTGATAAGGGGGCCAGGGAGCCAGGCCGGGCAGATGATGATGTAGAACTTGGGAACCAAGGCCTCCGGGACTTTCCATAACAACTTTTCTATTTAGACTAGACCTGGGACTTCAGCGCTGTCCGAGGAATCCAGTGAGAAACTGTCTACACGGCAGGTCTCAATTGAACAGCTCAGAGGGCTTCTTGGGGCACTGAGGGTGTGCCCCCCAAACCTCCAAGTCTGCTCCCCGGCCACCACACCACACGGAGGCCCTGAGGAAAACCATTCCCATTCCCAGTGTTCCACGGCAGCAGCGTTGGAGAGAGCCTCAGAGCCGGGGAACCTCACCCCCCACAACCGGCCACACACTTCACTGTTAGTGCTCTGGGGGCCTCGCGGAGGCTGCACAAGCTGCCAACCTGCCCTGGCAGAGCCATCTTCCTCACCTGGAAGTCCTCCGTGTCAGTGACATCAGAGTCCAGAACCTAGCCCTTGAGTGTTTTACGTACGTTTGCTCATTTATTCTCACAATCCACGAGGGAGGGAGGTGCCCTTGGCATTCCCATTTGCAGATAAGGAAATGGAGGCTCAGAGAGGTCATGACTTGCCCAAGATCACAGCGAGGAGGTGGGATTCAAACAAAAGTCTTCTTGATTCCAAGTCTGGCACTAAAGTCATAGAGAGGGACTAACTCTGATCGGGGAGAGCAACTCAGAGAGACAGACTGTGAGTAGGGTTAAGTAATATCTCTAGGGCAGTGTCCCCAGTATCCCCAGTGCTTAACACAGTGCTGGGCACACTGGGTGCTTAATATATATTGATTGATTGATTGACTGTCTCCCAGCATGCCCCCCTCCCTCCACAACAGGATATACCAATGATAAAACGGTGCCCTGACTTCCTGTACGATGTGTCTGAATAGTGGTATCTGAGACCCCCGGATCGCTGTTTCTGACGGGTACTGAGCCGGGGTACCAGGTGATCAAGGAAACCGGGGCATGAAAAGTCTCCATTGCTGGAGTCCGGAGCCATCAGAAGGAGATTTGTCTTGGAAGTTCTCCCGTCCTTTGCAGAAATCTCCCAGGGCTGTGTCCATCCCAAGATGCTTCCCCTCCACTTCTGTTCAACTCAACCAATATTCAGGATGGTCCACGATACTTGGGAATTAGTTACAACCTGATCACTACACCCAGTTTCCCCCAGTGGATTTTGTTTTCCTTTCAGGATAGCTCAGATCAGTGAAAACCCTCCCTGCTCCCCACCGACACCCGCTTCCTTCCCTCCTCTCCCACCCATTTGAGGGTATTGCAAATGTAAGGGACAGTTACCTTAAGTAAATCACCTCTGTGTGTGATTCAATTACTAAGTACTTATTAAGCACCTACTGTATGCCAGCACTGTGCTAGGAACCAGGGATATAAGTACCAAGAATGAAATAATGTTTATTTGCAATAAGCTTGCATTCTAATGGCGGAAACAACCAGTAGGAAAAGGATAGATCCCAAAAAATATTGCAAAATGAAGGTGATCTCTGAGATCTCTTATAATTCTGAGCGAGCTTTCATAGTATAGATGAGGACTCAAGGAGAAAAAAATGACTGGACAAAGACCACACAGCTAGTAAATCGCCAGGCTAGAATTCACTCCAGTAATCTTTCCACACTCTTGAAGTGAAATGCCCCATTCTTTCCAGAGGGTACATCTGTTTTATACCCAAGGAACTTCCAATACTCAGGACCTCAGCTTAAAGTCCCAGACCAAAAGCCATGGAAAAGGGGAAGCGACCCCCAGGGAGAAGAGAAAGGAGTGACCCACTGCCCTGGATGCCCTGATCCCTTAACCGAGACTTATCCATCCATCCAAGGGACTAATCATGGAGCTGCTCCCATGGACGGGTGGCTTTGTACCTGGGTTCGAAGCCTTCTGGATTCTGCCCCAAACTTCCATCCAGGGCTTTCTTCTTGAGGTTCTCTTCACTGTCCGGCATGCTGAGGGGACCCCGCGGAGCTGAGTGGACGGCACTGGCTAACGGATCCCAAGAAGCGCAAAAATGACTGAGCGAAGGCTTGCGGGCAGCCCCAGTAACTAGAGGACGTAAGGAGGGGGAGGAGACAAAAGTCCCACCGAAGCCAACGCCTCTCCCCCCTCCCTGTTTTGAAGCATGCTCACAAAGTCTGAGAACTGCAGGTTGGCCAATGTGGGAGCCGTCCTCTCCGGCTCGGTTCGCTTGGATTGATCCTGAGGAGAATTTCAATGAGAACGGTGCGCTTTTTGATGCAAATTGCCCTCGGGACACCCAGCCAATCAGCGCCTGGGATTCTGGGACCTCTGGGGCCGGGGGTTTTCTACTCAATCCTAATTTTTCAAAAAGGACCCTAAGAGAGCAAAAAGTGCTCCAGAAACCACCGAGGACTCGTGAAACTGAGCAAGGAACTTGTTTAAGTGATTAGTGACATGTAACACACAAAAGAGATGCTCCCATTTACAACTGGAAGTCATCAGTTCAGTCAAGTCTGTGGCTGCTCATTGCTCCCTGGAAAATGTCAACTTCTCCCTTACTCCTTCCCTCCCTCTTCTCTCTCTTTCCTTCCTACTCTTCCCCCACTGGAAGCAGCAGAAAGGAATCAGAACTATTTAGGGTTGAAAAGGGAAAGGGAAGGGAACAAGCATTTTTAAGGGCCAATTATGTGCCCGGATCTGTTCTAAAAGCTTTACAAACACATCTCATTTGATCCCTCACAACAATCTAGGGAAATAAGTGTTATTGAGTCAGGGACCTGGATTCAAATCCTAATTCTACCACTTACCAGCTGTGTAATCTTAGGCAAATCATCTAACATCTCTGGTCCCAATTTCCTCATCCATAAAATGAGAATATTAAACTAGTCATAGGTTCTTCACCTTGTTTGTGTCCTAGAATCCTCTGGACAGTCTGGTGATACCTATGGATGCTTTTCTGAAAAATATTTTAAGTGAATAAAATAAAATACAAAGGATTACAAAAGAAATCAATAATATCGAAAACTTATTGGGGAAAAAAGTGGTTTTTTAAAGCTTACAGACCTCAGTTAAGGAACTTCTAGAGTGGATAATCTCTCAAGTCTTTTCCAATCTTTAAATCTGTGATCGCATGATGGGATGACCTCACTGGGACTGAATTTTTTTTTCTGTAAGATGTAGTGTTGGGGGCTGGACGACCTCCAAGCTCACTGCCAGTTTTAGAGCTTATGATCCTAAGGCTTAGCCCAAGTTCCTACCCAGTGTAGGAGTTCCCATTGCAGCCTCCTTGATAATGGCTCATTCATCCGTCCTCCCCTTGAACATCTTCCTCTGGAAAAGTGGTATTTGGTGCTACATCAGAAAATAAACAGAAGTTGAGCCAGACACACAATGATTACAATGACATGAAGGGAAAAGATATCAACACCGAGCAATTGAAAACCACTGTTGACTCAGAAAAGCAAAATGAAATCTGCCTCCTTCCTCTGGGTAGAGAGGTAGGGGACCATGAAGTAGAATGATCAGACATTCATAGCATACATTGTTTTTGCTTGATTGTTTTTCTTTGTTTCAAGAGAAGGTTCAATTTCAGGGATGAAGGGAATATTTAAGAATCACGTAAAAACAAAAGGCATCAATGAAATGAATTTTCTTCTACATGAGGGGAAATGGGCTAAATGATCTTGAGGATCCGAGCTCTGTTATATTCTAGGCTCTGTGTTCTATGATCCGCTTAATTAGCTATGAATTTTGGGATATTATTTGCCAGACCCCATATTTGGCTCCAGGAATACAAAAACAAAAAGGAAAGTCTCTGTAGCTTATGTTCTATCAGGGAAGACCACATAGACAGAAAGAATCAATCACTCAAAAGGCATTCATTGAGTGGCTACTCTGTTCCAGGCACTGTGTTCAGTCCCGGGGATAGAAAGACAAAAAAGGAGCCAGCTCCTGCCCTCAAGGAGCTTATAGTCTATTAGGGAAGATGATATTGCTTAAATAAGTATGTAGAAGAGACATACAAACTGGACAGAAGTAAGGCTCTATAAGACAGATATGCTTTTAGAAAATAAATGCAAAGTAATTTTGGATAAGAGTCTGAAATAGCTGGGGAACAGCAGGAAAGGCTGCATGTAGGAATGACTGCTTGAGCTGCCTTTTGAAGGAAAGTTACAAGAAGCAGAGATGAGAAAGAAGGCACGCTTGGCATAGGAGTAGATACAAAAATCCAGAGATAGGAGATGGAGTGTCATGGAGGAGGAGTGACAAAAAGGCCAATTTGGAAGGACTAAAGAGTATGTGAAGCAGATCTGTGTATAATAAGCTTGGAAAGATGGGCTGGAACTTCTTTGTGAAAGGTTTTAAATATCAAAGAGAAGAATTTATATTTGCTCTTTGAAGTAATAAGGAGTCACTAGAATTGATTGTGCATTGAGAGACATGGTCAGAAAAGTGAAGCCCAGGGAGGGGACTTGAGTTTTCCGGGGCTATATGGGGAAAAAAGAGGGGATGCTGGGACGCAGTCCCATGGTGTCCAACAGCAAATCCAATGTTCTTTCCATTACCCACATCTTATTAACTTAGAATAACTAGAATATGAGCTCTCTGAGGCTCAGTATCCTACATTCTCTTCTTCCTTCCCCCACACAGCCTAGAAAAGATATATTGCACCCTTATAGGTCTAACCTAAACAGGGTAAAGAGACCATATCTCCACTGAAATGTTTCTCATGGATGTGTTAGGGTCACTGAAGATTCCTTAAAAGGGACAAAAGCAGAGAGAAGTTTTTCAGTCATCTTCAGATCATTATTATTGACCGAGCCACTAAATGGGAAAACATGTGGTCCCCGAGCATCACGGAGTATGTTCTGTACAGATGTCACATGAAAGGAGAATTCTCTATAAGTAAGGTGCTCATCCGGATGTTCCTATTTGGAGATGACATTATGCTGTTTGCATTAAGTTCCAGAACAATGCAGAGGCTAGAAGAAACAAAATAAAAATCATAATCACTGGAGTTCAGTTTTTTTTTCCACACAGGAAAAAGGAAATGGATGAAGATGTTTATTATCCAGTCTACGGTTTGCAATTGGGCGAAAAACCCTTGGAGCTGGTCCATCAGAACAAATAGTTATCAATCAATATTTTATAAGGCAACTGCTGTATACTCCACTGAGCTAGGTGCTAAGGATATAAAAGCAGGTAATGAAATTATCTCTACTCTTGAGGAACTTACATTCCATGTGTCTTGAACAATGATCTAGAAGCAGAGTCAAAAAGGAAGAAAAAACTTTATTTTCATCTGTGCATGAATCTGTGATGTAAAAGTGATACATGTCATATCCGATCTATGCATCCCCAACCTGGGTGATTCTTGTCCACAGGGGGCCCACCCAGCATGCTAGAGGCTTTCCTTTCCTTCTCTTAACATCATATGGATACCAGTGAAGCATTCAGGTATAGCACATTTTTGGACCAGAGACCTGACATCCCTCTAGCTCAGGGAGTTAATCTACTCAGCATAGGGACTCTGCCTCAGGGAAAAGTTACCCAATGTGGAAAATGAGAAGGTCAAACCACCTTTCCCACACCCCCACTCTGTTTTACATCTTGCCCAGAGAATCCTAATCAAATCTATATTGCCATTGCAGCCAGAAAGATAAAACAATCTACTAGTCTATGGGCCCTACTCACAACCATGTGACCATTTAGACCAAAATTCCCTTCCCCGGTCACTGCTCCCTGATTTATATTATATCCTTTTACTAAAATAGATTCTCATTGAGGGCAAAAATTCTATTATCTTTGCAATTATCTCCTCATTGCCACATGATAGATATCTAATAAATGATTATTGATTGATTATTAGAGATGCTAAGTTGGCTGTGACTCTTGGAACATCGTACTCTATGAAGAATCAAAATTGTGGTCACCCAAAAGACAATGGTATATTGGGAGTAAAGAGATGGTGAATTACAAATGCCAATATGAATGCAAAAACAAAGGTGAAATAGCATCACAGAGGCAACCAATTAGAAAAAGATGGAGAAGTCACAGAGTAAGAGCAAGAAGGGGCACTGCCAGGTAGCTGTTACGTTGTGTTGGTCTGGCAATGGCAGAGAGAATACCACCATCATGCTGTACAAATCCTAGTGGAAGACATGCAGGAAGACCGGGAGGAAAGCGGCAAAGTTTGGGATGTTTGAATGGGCTACTTGTCACATCACAGAGAGAGGGCTTTTAATGCACTGAAAAAAATCTACTAAATTTTCTCTATGTCTGCAAACATGACCCCTTTTCCTTATTATTGCCAATCAGTTGCCAAGACTAGCCAGCGTTGCCTCCTCAGTATTTCTTACACATGTCCCATTTCCTCCTTTCAGCTGGCCACCATCCTGGTTCAGTGCAATAGCCTTCGTAGTCATTCATCAAAGCCCTTCTCCTAATCCTAATTCTAACTCTACCCTCCACAAAGTTGCCCAATTCTCTGTCATTTCATCATGTCATTCCCTGCTCAAGAAGCTCGATGGCTCCCAATCGCCTCAAGGAACAAATACAAACACCTCAGTTTGGCTTTCACAAGCTTACTCGGCATTCCCTTCCAGGCTAACAGCACATCACTGGCCAGTCAGTGATCATCAGACTGGTCTATTTGCTGTATCCAGTACATGATATCAGCCCCTTTTGCACAGACTGTTCCCCCATGTATAATATAATGTACTTACTCCCTCTTCCCCTCTACCTTGAAGAATTCTCAGCTTCCTTCAAGGCTCAGCTCAAGAACGACTTCCTACAAGGCCTTGCTGATTCCCTCTTTTACTACTATATGTCCCCAAACAATTATTTTGTATTTCTTTTCTTTATATCTAATTTGTAATTACTTACTTGTATTCAAGCAGTTTCCTCCCAAGGAGATAAAAGCTTCTCAATGACAGAGACTTTTATTTTTCTCTCAGCATCCCCAGTACCTGGCACACAGTAGCCATTTAATAATTGTTTGTTAAAAAAAATAATTGTTTGTTGAGTAAATCAAATGAATTGATGAGGAAATTTTCTGGTGCGATGCCGTCAGCAGCCTTCGGCTCCTGCCATTCTCCTGGCAATGGAAAGAGAGGAAATAGGACAGCTGATACTTACTAGTGTGATTATGGGTCTGCTGCTGGACTTCTCTGGCAGTTTTCTAATCTATAAAATGGGGTTAATCACGAAAATGCTGCTGAACTAAGATGATTGCGATGGCAAAGCTGGATCCCAGCCAATAGACAAGGAAACATCTGTCCTTCCTCTTAGCAGATAGGGATGAAGAATGTTGCCAGTGCTGTCGGTCATGGTAACATTGTCACTTGGCTTTTGCTTAATTTTGTGTTTGTTTGTTTGTGGTTTTGATTTTGTTACAAGGAAAGACAATGGTGGAAGAGATACATCCAGAAGTGATTATGATGTGAAAACAAAATGAATTACCAAAACTTTTTGAGAGAAAGATGATTGAAAAATGGAAGTAATTCTTGCACTACTCCTTGCACTGCCTCTCTCCCAAGAGGAGCGCTGCTCTGATACTATCACAAACTCGGGATCTCACTGGTGGGGACACTTCTTCCATTGGTGTTTAGCATTCTCTATCCAGGCCTTCTGGTCCCTGAGTGCTTCTTGACCATTTCCTTCTATAAAGTGCCCCTTGAGGAGCATCATTCTTTCTAGATTTCTTGAAAATAAGACCCAAGGAGACAGCAAGGAGGGCTCTGGACATGGGGTTCAGGAATATCCGGGTTCAAAATCTGCCTCAGAAGCTCATTCCCTGTGTGACTTTGGATTTGCTCCCACAGGCTTCTTCCTCACCAGTGAAATCTGTGAAAAGGACTCACTGGCCTCTAAGGTATCTTCCTGGATCTAAATTGATGATCCTATAAAATAATAACCACAATTTAAACAATGTTTTATTTATATAATACAGATACGAAAAGCAATACAAATATTGCTTCATTTTATCCTCACAAAACCCAGAGAAGTAGATGCTATAATTATTATCATTATTTTTACAGATGAAGAAACTGAGACAAGGTTCATACAGCTATTAAGTGCTTTGAGCCTGGATTTGAATTCAAATTTTCCTGGCTCCAGAGCTAGGGCTCCACTCACTGTGCCTCCTAACTGCCCAGAAAATTCTAGAGCATAGACCATAGATCACTCCAACCTCTCTTCCAGGCACGTGTGTCTGTGGTGCAGTCTTTTGTACAAACTTCTCATCAGTTTAGTTAAATTTAACAGACATTGATTGAGCACTTACTATATGCCAGTCATTGTGCCAGGCACTGAATGTACAAAGACAATAAAATGAAGCAATCCCTACCCTCAAGGAGCTTACATGATACATTACACTTGAAGAAAAGATCATGAGGGAGAGAGATGAAAGAAAAAGGAGAAAGAGAGAGAGAGAGAGGAGAGAGAGAGAGAGAGAGAGAGAGAGAGAGAGAGAGAAGAAGAAGAAGAAGAAGAAGAAGAAGAAGAAGAAGAAGAAGAAGAAGAAGAAGAAGAAGAAGAAGAAGAAGAAAGAAGAAGAAGAAGAAGAAGAAGAAGAAGAAGAAGGAGGAGGAGGAGGAAGAGGAGGAGGAGGAGGAGGAGGAGGAGAGGAGGAGGAGGAGGAGGAGGAGGAGGAGGAGGAGGAGAAATGAGGGAAGGAAGGAGGAAGGAAGGAAGGAAAGAAGGAAGGAAGAAAAGGAAGGAGGGAGGGAGGGAGGAAGAAAGGGAGAGAGAGAGAGAGAAGGAAGGAAGGAAGGACAGTAGAGGGTGTGATTTCATTGAGATGAGGACATTCCTTCAACCACTGTAGCTCAGCAACTTCTCTGCCACTGCTAGTCTTAGAGAGGTGGCTGGGGCTGTTGCCCAGGGTCACATAGTACAAGTCAGCAGCAGGTTTCGAAAGAAAATCTTCCTGTGGCCAAGGAAAGGTCTCAATACACAGAGAGGAGAGGAAATTCTAAGAGTCCCAACCCAGAAAGGCCTCTTGTAGGCCTTGAACCTGGAGCTGAGCCTCAAGGAAGTTCAAGATCTTGAGACGGGGTGAAGAGGAGAAGTGGAAAGCCAGTGAGCTGGGCTGGAGTTCAAAGCACAAGAAAGGGGAGCGATGGAGCCATTTTCCCAGGTCCCAGGGGAAGCTGTAGAATCCAAATGAGACCACCTCTGTGGAACTCTCTGCAAACCTCCCAAAAGTGCTGGCTAGTATGTTTAGTCTCTATCCTCTACATTCACTTCTGAGAAGTAGCATGCTCCAATGGCCACTGCGAAAAACACCCAGTTTTCATTTTCCTGGACAAGTCCCATTGCCAATAATGGCTCAATCCTGAAGAGGAACCCAGAGTTATCCAGGACTTAGCTCATCCTGCTGAATTCATTGTGACCTGACCCAGCACCTGACTCTGGGGTTACCTGGAGAATTCCCTTGATAACAATCACTCCAATTCATGTAGAGTTTTTCTCACAAAGTCCCTTATAAAGCAGTAGCATAATCCCATTTTACAGCTAAGGAAACTAAGGTTCATCGAAGTTAAATGAGAATTTGGTATGATGGAGAAGAAAGAATAAAAAAGTCTGAGGTTCCAATCTCACCTCTGCTATGCACTATATTGATGTGACCTTGGGCAAAGTGGTTTTTGGGACTCAGTTTCCTTATCTGTAAGATAAGGTTTGACCAGATGACCCCTAAAGGTATTTTCAATTCTAAATGTTCTTGCCCAGGATGACATGGTAATCAATATCAGAGCCAAGTTTGACCAGAGTTCTTCTAGGCTGGGACAGTTGCCCTGGTGTAAGCATAAGAGTCATAGAAGATGGGTTCAAATCCTGGATCTTGTCAAGGTCATCTTGGACAAGTCATTTGACCTTTCCAGACCTTAATTCCCTCCTCTACAAAACAAGGGGATGAAAAACCCCTGAACAATTAACGTTGCCCAAAGTGGAAACATTCTGCTTTAAGACAGATGCGCTTTCCTTGGAGATCTCCAAGCAAAGGTTGGATGACCCCCATTTGGATGCTTTCTTCTAGCACATGATGGATTTGATGGATGCAAAATTCCCTTCCAACTCTGGAATTCTATAGTCCTGTAACAAATCCCATGGTAAATAATGACAATATTAAGAAGAGCCCATTTCCCTCTAAATCCATGATTCCTTGACTCTAAACCCAACCCCATTTTCACTGATCCCTCTCATGAGGCTCTCAACTCCACTTCCTGTGCTTTCTCCTATTTCAAATATCCCCTGCTGACCACCACACAGGCCCACCCTTCCTGCCAACCCCTGCTGTAAGCCCTGCCACATCTGCTGAGGTCAGGATGTTGATGGACCCCCAAGAGCCCCTGGGAAAAAGTTGAAAAGCAACCCCAGTTCATTTTCCCACCTCCCCATTCCTCTGTCCTCTTCCCCCATTCTATCCATCTGTGAACTGTGCCCCTTCTTAATATTCTCCTCCTCTCACAGCTCCCAGAATCCATTGGAAATCCCTTCATTTTCTCCCCTTTCATATTAGGAGCCTAGGCTCAGGTGTCACTGACTGAGTGAGAAGGGAACTTGGTCTTCTCTGAATCCTGGAAAACTCAACAAAAGCAGGGGTCTTCCTTTAAGGCTCTCATGCCCCCATGAGAGATGGTAAGCCCAGTTAGATGGTTCGTCCAAGGATGTCGCCATTTTCCATGCTCTTACACTGATAGCTAAGGTCACCAGAGAAGTATTGAGCCTTATAAACATGTACTTACCTAGGTTAGGGTGGGATAGAAGGGAATAAAGCAGGGCCAATCTTAGGGGAGGGGGAGCTAGAGCAATTCAAAATGGCAACCATTTATTAAATGCTGATTATATACAAGACACTGTAGTGCTAATGAAGCAAGTATTTATTATATTTCTATGATGGGGCAGGCCCTGTGCAAGATGCTGGGGACACAGACCAAAATGAAACAGATCCAGCCCTCAGGGAGCTTATATTCTCTCAGGGAGGATAAAGACAAAACTGAAAAGATCTCTGTCTTCAAGGAACTTACAAGGTATACAATACCAATAAATATACAGGAAAAGTAAACTTGGAGAACTCAGGGATAAATAAGCATTTATTAAGTGTCTACTATGTGCCAGGCACTGTGTTAAGAGCTAGAGATACAAAAAGAGGCAAAAGACAGTCTTTTCTTTCAAGAAGCTCAAAACCTCATGAAAGAGATGTGTAAACAAATATATACAATTCAAGGTATATTCAGGTTAAATAGAAAGTAGTTAACAGAGGGAAAACACAGGAACTAAGAGGGTTTGGGAAAGGCTTCCTGTAGAAGGTGGGCCTTTAATTGGGATTTAAAGGAAACCAGGGAGGACAGGAGGAAGGACTGAAATGAGAGAGCATTCCAAGAATGAGGGAAAGCCAGGAAAAAGACCCAAAGTTGGGGTGAGTGGAATATATAAGGAGCAGCCAGGAAGCCGGTGCTTCCAGACCACAGAGTATGGGGCAAGGAATGAGGTTGAACAAGATTGGAGAGAGAGGAGAGGATGAGGTGATGAAGGACTTTGGTTACCCAGCAGAGCATTTTATAATTGATCCTGGAATAAATAGGAATAGTTATAATTGATTCTGGATTTGAGGGAGCTTGATATAGTTGAAGTTGTGCTTTAGGTGACTTAATGAAGGATGGACAGGAGTAAAAAAAGATGTAAGCAGCTTCTTGCTTCCCTAAAAAAGTGACACCTGGGTATATGAACATTATGGAATATTATTGTTCTGTAAGGAATGACCAGCGGGATGAATACAGAGAGGACTGGCGAGACTTACATGAACTGATGCTAAGTGAAATAAGTAGAACAAGGAGATCATTATACACTTCAACAATGATACTGTTTGAGAATGTATTCTGATGGAAGTGGATCTCTTCGATAAGGAGAGCTTTAATTGATCAAAGATGGACAGAAGCAGCTACACCCAAAGAAAGAACACTGGGAAATGAATATAAACTGCTTGCATTTTTGTTTTTCTTCCCGGGTTATTTCTACCTTCTGAATTCAATTCTCCCTGTGCAACAAGAGAATTGTTCGGTTCTGCAAACATATATTGTATCTAGGATATACTGTAACCTATTCAACATGTAAAGGACTGCTTGCCATCTGGGGGAGGGGGTGGAGGGAGGGAGGGGAAAAAAATCGGAACAGAAGTGAGTGCAAGGGATAATGCTGTAAAAAAATTACCCTGGCATGGGTTCTGTCAATAAAAAGTTATTTTTAAAAAAAGTGAATTTGGCCTTGAAGAAAAACAAGTATTCATAGGAGTAGAAATGGGTAGAAAGTGTGTGGGGCTGGGGAGAGATGTGTACAGATGGGAAAGCCAGAGATAAAGATGAATTGCTTTGAATGCCCCAATTGCCATCACTGTCCTTCCCTACCTTCCGCCATGGATGAAATAATCATCTAGCACTTTGCCACATTTTTTATCATCGAGTTGATAAAGACCCAGAGGACAAAGGCATTAAATTTGCAGATAACTGGAAACCGGGAGAGATCATTAGTCAGTCAGTCAATTAGCATTTAAGAAATATCTACTATACACTGGGCACTGTGCTAAGTGCAGTATGTTGGATGGCTTAATTAAAACCCAAAGAGGTGTCAGCAGGCTGAAAGAATGGCCCCATGTGCCCCAAATAAGGTACAATTTAACAGTAGTATACAGAAATGCTCCTACCTGACTTCCATAAAAATTAACTGAATAAGTACAATATAGCAGTGACCCGGCTAGGCAACAATTCTGGGGCTTTTAGCATGCCGCAAACTCAAGAGGTATCACCTTTCTCCTGCCCCCTCTCCCCCAAAAAGCTAATTCAGATTTAGATTCCAATAATATAAGCATATTTACTGTGCTGAAAGAAGAGATAATCTCAAGGCTCTCAGTACTAGTCAAAATATATATTTTTAGTCTTGGAGTGGGGGTAGAGGCAAATTGTAATTATTGTATTCAGTTAGTTCTAGGAGCTATTTTTTTTTAAAGGGAAGGACACTGATAAACTGGGGCATGTCCAGAGAAAAGCAACCAAGAGGCTGAGGGGACCAAAAAACATGTCATTTCTGAGGATCAGTGTGAAGAAATGGGGATTGTTAGCATGGGGAAGACTTAGAAATGAGCACAATAATGATCTACTAGGAACCTGTTCTTCCAAAAGAACAGTGGGGAAAATTGTAGGGAAGCCAATTTCCACAAAATTTGAGGAAAAACTACCAGCTTGGAAGTTTATTTCTAGTGAGGATTAGAGGGCACTCCTGAGGGTCCCTGCCTCCACCACCATGACAGATAAGGAACTGAGTTGCCAAACTGGCCTTCTCTCCATTTCTATTCCAAAAAAAACAACCAAGAGGTTGAGGGGACCAAAAAGTATGTCATTTCTGAGGATCAGTATGAAGAAATGGGGATTGTTAGCATGGAGAAGACTTAGAAATGAGCACAATAATGATCTCTAGGGCATTAGAGGGAGCACCAGGGCAGAGATACCTTGGCTGCCACTGTTAATGAAAGAGATGAAGAAATTGAATGTATGGAGAAGAACACTTTTCCATTCAAATGAATTGGGTATCATATAGAGAATGATGAAGAAATTAAATGTATGGAGAAGAATACTTTTCTAATCAAATGAAGTGGATATCATGGCATTTACAAGGGACCAAACAGAAAAAAAAAAGAGATGACATTCTCAGGTTTCACACTTTACAGCTGGGTAAGACATAGTGTATATTCCCGGTGATTTTTCAGCCAACTGAAACAAAACCAGCAATTATCTCAGCAGCATTGAAGAAAGAGGTTTCCAACGTCCTTGGAAACAGAAAAGTTTCCTACTGATAGTAGCTAACTGCATGGACTTGGATAAGCCCCTTAATCTCTGTTATTCTCCGTCTCTTCCCCCCATCGATTGACAGGACTATGGGGGGCATGATGATCCAGGTTCTAGTACGTCCCATATAAAGTAAAAGACAGAAACATGTTTTCCACTTCTCTGAAAATTTCTGTTTCTTACAGCCCGATTTCTTCCATGCCCAGAACCTTTTTCAGATCTCTCTCAAGAAGATCAGGTGGCGTCTTATTATCCTGTTTGCTATCACTCGGGTCACAGACTAAAGAAGTAATGCAGCCGTCCTTCCCCTGGAACTGTGGGATCTCGGGATTTGCTAACAGTGGCAATAGAGCTCCAGCTTCTGCTGCCCTCTGCCGGCCAGAGTGGCTTCCCCATTCTGTCCCCCTCGGTTAAGAAGGAGACTCCCCAACTCTCCCCAAACTTTTTCTTTTCCTTTCTTACTTGTCCCCCCCTCACTTGGACTTCCCAGGAAATATGTTAAATGAGCAAGTTTCCATTTAAATGGAACTTCCTCTTACCTCAATGGCAATGGAGAGAAAAAGAAATGGAAAAGAAAATGAAAAGAAAAAAAAAAAAAAAAGGGAAGTAAGGAAGAAAAATCCATTTATATCCACCGTTATCCATCCTAAAAAATTTGATCTCTTACCTGCCAGCTAGGGGAGGGGGTAGGGGGAAGAAGGGGAAAATTTGCAACAAAAGGTTAGGCAAGGGTTAATGTTGGAAAAATTACCCATGCATATGCCTTGTAAATAACAAGCTTTAATTTAAAAAAAAAAAAAAAAAGAGTTTGCTCTCTGAGCCCCAGTCCCAATGTAAGATGGCTTCCCTATGGCAAAAACATAGAAGCACAGGAACCGCAGGTAATGAGATTACAGACCCCTGAAAGCACCTCAAATAGAAACCGATTCTTTTTTTAAAAATTTATTGACATCTTTTGTCTTTATAACACTTACCCTTTTCAATACCTCCTTCCCTCAGCCTCCTCCCAGAGAGTCAGTCTGTATGATAATCAAGAAAAATGGAGGGAAATGGAACCAGTTGAAGTTTAATCTCATTCCCCTAGGGTCGTAGCATTTAAGGCAGTCTGGGACCTTCATCCAGTCGTACTCATTCATTTCACAGATAGAGAAACTGAAGCTTAGAGAGGCGATCTGGGATCATACGAGTAACAAAATGATAAAGTTAGGCAATTAATATTTATTAATTACTTATTATGTGGTAGGCACTAAGTGCCAAACATATGATAATCCTGCTCTCAGGAGCTCACAATCTAGAGAGACTATATGCAAATAAACACGTACAAAGCAAACTCTTTTCAAGATAAATTGAAAATAACTAATAACGACAGCACTGGGGTTCAGTAGGATCTTATCCGGGATCTGAAGGAATCAAGAGAGAAAGCCAGAGAAAATGGATGAACTTGGGAGATGGGGTGTCTTGTAAGAGGGACAGCCAGGAGGCCAGTATCACCAGAAAGGACAACATAAAAAGGGAAAGAAGACTAGATAGATAGAAAGAATAGGTTACGAAGGCCTTGAATACCAAACAGAGGGTTTTACATTTGAAACTGGAGGCAATAGGGAGCCATGGGAGTTTATTGAGTAGAGGTGTGACATAGTCAGACCTGAGCTTTAGAAAAACCCTTTGACAGTTACGTGGAGAATTTACTGGAATGGGGACTACCTTGTAGCAGGCAGGGCAACCGGCAGATTAGTTCAGATAGTTCAGAGGTAATGAACACAGCTGCACCAGTATGAGGGATGTCACAGGAGGGAAAGGGGCGCGTGCAAGACATATTATGAAGTTCAAATCAATGGATCTGGGCAACAGATTAGATGTGGGGAGAGGTAAAAGAAGGCAAGGGAATGAGGATGACAGACTTAGGTTATATGGCCAAAAGGGAGAACGGCAGCGCCTTCAACCGTAATAAGGAAGTCTGGAAGGGGGTAGACTGGGGGGTGGGGGAGAAGATAATGAGTTTAATGTGGATATATTGAATTTGAGATGTCTGCAGGACATCCAGTCAGAGATGTTCAGGAGGCAGTTGGGAAGGCAAGACTGGAAATCGGAAGAGAGGTTAGGATTGCATTAATAGACTTGAGAATTACCAGCATTTTTTTGGGGGGGGTGGGGTTCTCATTCTTTCCTTTTTGATCTGATTTTTCTTGTGCAGCGCCATGTAGGGGGAAATGTGTGCAGAAGAACTGCTCATGCTTAACCTATTGGATTACTTACTGTCAAGGGGAGGAGTTTCTGTTTCTCTGTCTCTCTATGTCTCTCTCAATCTCTCTCTCTATCTCTCTTTCTGTCTGTCTCTGTCTCTGTCTGTCTGTCTCTCTCTCACACACACGGCCTAGGGTCTCTTTGCATATCATTGTTGTTCAGTCATATCCAGCTCTCCATGTCTCTGTGACACCATTTGAGTTTTCTTTGCTAAGACACAGAAACATTGGCCATTTCCTCTGGCCATTTCCTTCTCCAGCTCATTTTACAGATGAGGAAACTGAGGCAAGTAGCTATTAGGTGACTTGCTCAGAGTCACACAGTGAACAAGTGTTTGAGGTTGAATTTGAACTCGCAACAATGCATCTTCCTGACTCCAGGCGGGGCACTTTGGTGCTGTCCTCCTCTCCACATAGTGGCCCTGCCTCCATCACCTGGGGGAGGGGCTGGGGCTGCCCAGCATTTAGTAGCACTTTACAAAGATTGTTTCATTTGATCCTCATGACCACTCTAGAAAAGAGGTGCTAGTATATCCCCATTTTATGGTTGGAAAAATAGAGGCAAATCGATATTAGGCGGGTTGGGCACACAGCTAGTGAGGATCTGAGCCTGGATTTGAATTCAGGTCCAGGCCCAGGTCTCCCCACTGAACCACCTAGCTGCTGACAAGTTACACGGCTTGGTGGCATCTTTTCTCACAGAAGCCGAGAACCTTGGGACTAGGGGGAATAATTCCAGGGCTTATTTTGTCTAACTCACTCTTGAATCCCTTTCATAATAATCCGTCTCTGCTTGAATACTCCCACTGATGGGGAACTCACTACCTCCCAAAGTAGCTCATTCCACTTTGGGGCAGAGCTGTTGAGCAGGATGTTCTCCTTCCACAGCACTATCAGTCTGAATGTTTACTGTAATTCAGTTTCAGGCAGATTGAAATATTGGACCCAAACAACCTCTCTGGATGGCTCCCACCCAGAGGACACTAGGTCTCTCAAAGGGATCACTAAGAGAAGGCAGGGATGTCTCCAGCGCTGCCTTCTCAGTATGGACGCTCCCAGGATGGGGGGAAACTGAGGACATTGCGACATCCTAGGGCCGACTGTGCCGGCCCGAACCGTGCGCCCCTAGACAGGTTACTGAGCCTCAGTCTACCTCCCAAATGATGGGTAAGCGTCCCTCCTTTAAGCGAGTTACCGCTGGGAGGCCGAGGTCCCAACCCCGGTTCCTCCCTCACCTGCTCTTTTTGTGCGGCTCCTAGGGGGGAATCCAGGGGAAAAGTCATTGTGAGTGTTGGTCTGGTGGGTGACCTGGATAACGTCAAACACGGAGTGATCAGTGGCCTAAAACTCGGACCCTTGTGGGTCTGCAGAGAAGGGAAAGGGGGAGAAAATGCCCCGAGTGGGGAGGTCCTGAGCAGACACCGTCTTCCCACTTTCTCTCATCCACCCTGAGCAGAGAGAGCCTCACAAACCATGAAAAGGATGAGAAAAAGCAAAGAACAGTAAGTATGAGGTAAAGGATTCGGCTTAAAGACTTGTGGCCGTTTGTGGAAGGCCCAAGCCTGCGCCCTGAGAATTCCAGGAGGAACCTTGACAAGGCAGGTCTCCCCGCAGGGAGCTGAGAGCCCCGGACGCTGTGATCCCAAAGCAGGCAGCAGCTTCTTTCCCGCTTCATTTCCCTTTCCGCTTCCCAGACTGGCTCATAGATGCTCAGCATCCTTCAGCCGGGTGTTATTGGCCCGGAGATGGGCCACCAGGAGACCAGGGGTTTAAAGATGGTGTCCAAGGAGATGGAGTGAAGAAAAAGTAGGAGGGCAGAAGCGTTGCCTCATGGGAAACTGAATTCTGGCCAGAGGGCCAGAGGGGACACAAGGCTGCTGGAAGGCCAGTTTTCACCCATAACCACCCACCAAACCCACTTCCTAACACAAGGGGAGGAGGGGGCTGCCCCTGGAGAGAACGAGAGCTTTCCTGAAGGTCTTCAAGCCCAGGCTGCAGAGCACTTGCCAGAGACGCTGGAGAGGAGATTCCTGATCAGGAACGAGGTGAATGAGAACAGTTCTGAGGTCCCTTTCCACCCTGGGATTTTCTTAAGGAACATGAGTGGGTTGTGCTGTGTTTTTGCCTCAGGGACAGGGGACCATTGGGAAAGTTTGGGCTAGCAGCAGGTCGGGGCGTCCCCTGGTGTCAGCTTTTAGAAGTGCCTCCTGAGCCCTCGCATTTATTTCATTACCATAAAACCAGCCCTTCAGTTTAAGGTCCCGGCTGTCTGAGGAAGGGCAGGTAAAGATGCATCACGACGACAGCCAGGTTTTGGGGAGGCCTGTGAAGGTCCAGAAAGCGACTTAGTCCGAGGCATTGGGATGGAAGAACATCTGGATGGCTCATTGACTCCATCACCCATTTCTGAAGAGCAAACCTAGAGATCAAAGAACTTTTCATTGTTCCCTTCTCATTATAATTCTAGTAACAATGGCTATAGTTCTCATCTACACAATACATTAAAGAAAGCTTAGCTTCCAATCACACACGGCTCTACTCCTTACAATCCTGAGCAAACCCCAACTTCGGTAGGCTTTGATTTCCTAGTTTTTTTAAAAATGAGACTTCCAAGGTTCCTTGTGGTTCAAAACTCTGATCCCCCAGACACTTCTGCATTGCACCCCCATTTTTACAAATGGGTGAATTGTCTGGGATCACCCCACCCGGCAAACCCCACTCTGGTGCTCTTTCCCCTACAAAATCAGGCTGTGGTTTGCAGCCCCAGAAGGTGAAGCTGCCCCAGGTTACCATGTGCCTTTGGGGGTAGCATTTCCCCTTCGGTCTTAGTTACTTCATGAACAAGATGAGGGGATGGGCATTTAAAGGATTTAATCCACATTCAACAAATGTTTATTAAGTGCCTACTAGCTGTCAGCTAGGGGCTACATATACAAAGAAAATTTTAAAAAAAACTGACTTCAGGGAGCTTAAATTCTAAAGGGGAGACAGCATGGAGGAAGCAGACTGGGGGGCCAGATTCTAAGAGGCTGAAGTCAGGAAGGAGTATTCCACAAAGATGGTCTAAGAGCTTTAGAAGTATTGCTTTATGACTTAAATTTTAATAGCTTTTTATTTTTCCAAATATATACAAGGATAATTTTCAACATTCATCTCTGCAAAACCTTGTGTTTTAAGTTTTTTCCCTCCCTTTCCCCTCCCCCTTTCATAGACAGCAAGCAATCCAATATAGGTTAAACATGGGCAAATCTTCTAAACACATTTCCATATTCATCGTGCTGTGAGAGGAAAAAATCAGAGCAAAAAGGAAAAAAAAACAAGAAAAAAGCAACAAGCAAAGATGAAGATCCTATACTTTGATATACATTCAGTAATGACTTTTAAAAATGTTAAACTCATTTTCTTTTCTTAAAAGACAAATCATTTTTACAAATGTTTAGACAATGACTCTCTAAAGGCTTTTTCCAATGGATGCCCTATCATGGCCTGGGGATAGTCCTAAGGTTTATGCCCAAAGTACACTTTTTTTTTTTACTTTTAAAATACTTTTTTTTTTTTTAAATATTACTGTAACGTGTCCAACAGACCGGAAAGCCTTCAGGTACGGCCCTCTAAATGGACTGTGTCCATCATCCAAGAACCAACCCAATCTCCTCACCTCTGTCAAATTGTCAAAGATGCTTAAAAACGATAAAGCTGAATGTTGGGGAGCTATTGTGGAGCTGGGAACTGGTTTGATATTTTTAATCAGTTTATAATTATGTAAAGATTGCTCATTCCCTTTGATCCCACCATCCCATTCTTGGGTTTTAGACACTTAAGGAAGCAAATAACAGAAAGAAAAGATGCACATACTTTGTGAATCATATAAAAATATAATTTGTGATGGCAAAAATCTGGAAACAAAATGTGGGCAGTGATCGTGGAGTGGCCAAAATGGGGCATGAAAGTGACGGACTATTTATTATTAACGATGCACAAAGCGCTGTGTTAAGCGTGGAGGACACAGGCAGGCAGGCGGACGGCTCCGGCTCTCAGGGACCTCCCACGGGCGGTGGGATGGGGCAGCAGCGGGTGCGGGGCAAGGCCCCCGGTCCATCCCTAGGGTGAGCGCCAGGTATAGCGGGGCAGCTTGTTCTGTGACACTCCCATGGAGACCCCATCTCTTTCTGATGCTGAACATCAGCGCCGAGGACGTTGGGGGTGAGAACTGGGGGCGAGGAGAAAGGATGAAGGTGGGAAATTCGGGACTGCGGGAAGGCTGGAAGGAGGTGCTGCAGGGGAAGGGGCCCAGGGAACAGCCGCACAATGTGGGCCTGTGACTGTGACAGTGCAAACAAAGGCCACACACAAAGGGACAAGCCTCGGGTCAGAGACAATGGGCAAGGCTGGAACCAAGTAAGTAAAGGTGAGGCACCTGTCCTCCCTTCAAACAAAGGGCCCACAGACAGACAGCCACGTCACTGGGGGGTCTCTTCGTGGGTGCTGGGATTGGGGGGCCGGCGAGGTGGGGGCAGAGACTGCCAGGCGTGAGCAGCCCCTGAGCCTCCCAAGCGGAGGGGATGGGCCCTGTCCCCCTGCCCTCCCCCCGCCCCGGCTCTTTGAAGCTCTGGACTTAGTTAAACAACAATCCCCGGGTATTTCCCCCTCTGCCGAGCCAAAGGCCTGAGCCGCTGCCAGGTATACTGAGCACACAGTCGGGCGTGACAACGCCCGCCCCCTTCCTGGGACTCCTCGGCCTCGGAGAGCCCGCTCTGCAGCCCGGCCGCCCTCGCTCCCTGCGGGGGCTTCTCGGGACCTTTCCCAGGTGCCACACCTGGGACCAAGAAAGCTTCCGGCCCGAGACACTGCGCAAAGTAGAGACTGAGCCACAGCCTGCCCTTTGGCAGGGGACCCCGATGCCCAGAGGAGGGAGGGAGAAGGTCGGCAGGGGGAGCAAGGCCCAACCCTGACAGGTGCAGCCCCCGGGGCCAGGCTCTCAATGACCCCCCCACCGACTGCTGCCTCAATACCCCCCTCTGCCTGCTGCCTCAATGCCCCCCCCCCTGCTGCTCACCTTCCCAATCCTGCTTCATGCAACTCCCCCGACAGTCTGCATCTGGGCCAGCCTTACTGCCCAATCCTGCCACATGCTAGAACGTCTGCTGCCTCTGGGTTTTCTGAACCTGGAAGGCTCTCCCACCTTGTCTCTGTCTCATGGCATCCCCCGGTTTCCTTCAAAGGCCCAGAGACCCTCGGCTCCATAATGCCTTTAGGGATCCCCTAGGCTGGTTAGTGATCTTTCGAGATTCCTGCAGTTATATCTACTTTGCATTTACTGATCTATGCAGATTCTGTATTCAGAGTTGGTATTATTTCATTTCTTGTGTGTATGTTTCCCTTACCTGTAACACTAACTCTCAATCTCTCTCTCTCTCTCTCTCTCTCTCTCTCTCTCTCTCTTCTCTCTCTCTCTCTCTCTCTCTCTCTCTTTCTTCTTCTTCTTCTTCTTCTTCTTCTTCTTCTTCTTCTTCTTCTTCTTCTTCTTCTCTCTCTGTCTCTCTCTCTCTCTCTCTCTGTCTCTGTCTCTCATTCTCTCTGTCTCTCTCTCTTTCTTTGTTTCTCTCTTTCTTTCTCTCTCTCTTTCTCTCTCTGTGTCTCTGTCTCTTTCTCTGTCTCTTTTTCTCTCTGTGTCTCTCTCTCTCCTCTCTCTCTCCTTTGTCCTCTTTCTCTCTCTCTCTCTCTCTCTCTCTCTCTCTCTCTCTCTCTCTCTCTCTCTCTCTCTCCCTTCTGTACTCTTTCTTGCTCTGTATTTCTCTGTGTGTCTTTGTTTCTGTCTCTCTCTCTTTTTTTCTATTTCTCCCTTCCTCTTTCTGTCTCTCTCTCACACACTCTCTCTCCCTCTATCTCTGTCTCTGTCTCTGTCTCTCACACACACATACTTTACACATAATAAAAAATGACATAAATGCCTGTTGAAGTGAAATTCATTCATTCAGTCAACAAACAGTTTGGGCACCTACTGGGTGCCCAGTTCTGAGCAAGGGGCACCTCATATACCAGTATGGTGACAAGGAGCCAGTGAGGTTCCTTGGAAATGTACTTTGTGAACAACTCACTGGGAAGAGCATTCCCTACAAAGAGCCGGTGAGCTGTGATGGACAGAGACTCTCCAGACAAGCAGGCAGGAAGTCTTGGGTTCAAATCCTCCCTTCAGCTATGGGATCCTGGACTAGTCCTTCACCTACCTGAACCTCCATCATCTCCTCTGTAAAGTGAGGATACTGGACTGAATGGTCTTTAAGGTCTCTCCCAGCTCCAAAAAGTCGACTGAGCTATCTGTGATCCCAGTAGAACAGAAGCTTCTTGAGGGAAAGATTATTTCTTTCTATATCCAGGACTCTAACAGAGAGCCTTGCACATAATAGGTCCTTTATCAAGTCAAAAGCCACACACTATAGGCAGGTCCCAATTAGTGCCAATAATGAATTATTATAAATGATGTATCTTCCAAAGTGGCTGCATCATTTGAATTCCCACCATTTGGACATAATTGCATGTAAAACATGGTCGCTGCTTCCAACCAAAGGAAATATGGAGTGGGAATTCAAAAGATGGGAGGGCTCACGGGGACGGACCATTCCCACCAGGCGGGACCTCACTGTAGAGTGGCAAGAGCCAAAGATTCGAGTTGGAGTCCCCACCCAAGCCCTTTAGCTGTGTGACACAGCACAAGTCAAAACCTCTCTGTGTCTGAATTTTCTTCTCCGCAAAACCCAAATAGGAAGAGTGTCTCTGCCCAGCTCACAATTAATATTGGCAGGAAAAGGCTTTATAGGCCTGAAATACTGGCAGAACGTGCGGGATTATGGGATTGTCATGATGACATCCTTCCCGATTCTAACAATGTCACCATGTGGCGAACTTGCCACATGATGAGAAGATGAGACAGGAAAACCTTCCCTCGGGACACAGATTTGTGTCAGTGTCTCATCCTGGAGCTTTGGCCACCCCGGTTCTGGCCGGCTCTCTCTCAATGAGCAGAGAAGGTCCAGAGCACTTGGAAACCTCCAGAAACGTGGCCTGGAAGCTGCATGTTGTGGCCGGGGCTGGGAGACAAGCGATCAAACGTGGACATTCCCCACTGCTTAAATCCCACGAAGCAGCACAGAGACAAAGCCTTAAGGGAACCTGGGCAAGCACGATCCAGCCTAACTTGTTTTTTCAGACAATTAGAAGTAACTTCCTTCCTAACAAACACCAAGAAGTTCCCTCTTGGGCATTGGGTCCTTCCTTCTGCCAACTCACCAACTGCTTTCTAAGGTAAACTCTTCTTAATACACTAGGGTTTGAGTCAACAGCTTAAGTCTCAAATACCCACAAGCCACACCACCGGCCTGCACATACGAGGATGGGTCATTGGCAATGCAGTGACCGTCACAAAGTTATCATCGACTCGTGTTTCCAGGCTTCAGAAGTTACAACACTCAAACTTCAGAACCGGAGGAACTGGTCGCCAATGTGTGAACTTGGGCAAGTCTCTTCCAGGCTCCTCAGTGTCCCAGGTTCCTTCCGACTTTAATTCCTAACTTAGCATCCTGCATCGTGCTACAAAAGCCCCCCTTTGCCTCTGAAAATGGTTTGGGTTTTTGAAGGCTACGATGACGACGATGATGATATAGCTACAGCCAGGACTCTTATCTCCTCCCAACGATCCTGGAAGGTGCGTGCTATTATTGTCCTCATTTTATATTTAAGGAAATTGAGGCAACAGAAATTAAGTCCCTTGCCCAGGGTCACCTGGCTAGTACGTGTCTGTAACTAGGAAGTGGGTTTGAACTCCCCCTTCTTGGCTTGAGGCTCCGTGTTCTATCCACTGGGCCCTCTCCCAGGACAGCTGGAGACTGGTCTTGGCCAGTTGGAACAATTTGGAACCGGTCTGAATACAGTCCCAGGGATCAGCTGGCCCTGCTGGACAAGGGCGGGCTCGGGTACCCAAGTGTGAATGGCCACCCGTGCTGGGGACCTTCCCCTCCAGTGCAAGAGTTCTGATGGAGAGGACACCGTCGCCACTCCTTTCTCCAGGACCAGCTGTCTCCCTTTCTGGCCCAATGATATCTTCTGTTCTCTAGGAAATCCAGTTCTCCAGGACCTCTCAGAGAGACGCCTGCAAGGCTGAGTGACTTGCTCAGGGTCACAAGACTAAGTCTCAGAGGCAGGATTCAAAGACAGATCTTTTTTGTTCCGAGCTTAGGGCTCGAGCCACTGCCCTTGTGCTGCCTCTCTTCTCCTAACACTAACAAATGCTGTGTCTGTAGCCCTTGCCAATCGGAACTGAATTAGATCTTCTCTTTATCGAAGAGATCCACTTCCATCAGAATACATCCTCAAACAGTATCATTGTTGAGGTATATAATGATCTCCTGGTCCTGCTCATTTCACTCAGCATCAGTTCCTATAAGTCTCTCCAAGCTTCTCTGTATTCATCCTGCTGGTCATTCCTTACAGAACAATAAAATATCATCTCCTTTTAGTTTACAAGCCTGGGAGGTTAGCGTTGCTATTATTTAACAGATGAGAAAACCAGGGCAGACAAATGAGTTACCCAGGGTTCCACAGCAGCGTCTGAGACAAGATTTGAACTCGAGTGGTCCGGACTCCAGACCCTGAGCTCTGTCCCCCGCCCCGCCCGAGCGCCTCCACTGTGCTCCAGATTTAAGTAAGGGGAGGCCTCTGGGTCTTACACACTGGGCTAACTGGTCCTGGGGGCAGCAGTAGATCCAAACCGCCTCCCACGTTCTCTCGCTGTCTGACCACGGGCACACCGCATGATCCTCAGTTTCTTCACCTGTAAAGTAAGGCTAATACCTCCTGTATCCCAGGGCTCACTTTGCACATTTCAAACCACCATATCCATCTCATTTATTCATCAGTCAGCCACCCAGTGAGCATTTACATATATGTAAATGATGATGGGGAGGGCGTGTTGGGGGGGGCTGGTACCTAAGGTGTGAAGGCTGCTCTCCACCTTCCGAGTCCGCCCCATTCTCCTGGCTCTCACCTACGGCTCCAAGAAGCCACAACCTGGGAAACCTTTTCGGCAGACGGGCTAAACCAGGTAGAGGTTAACCCAGGGGTCTCAGACCCTCCAGGGAGCTAGCAGGCTTTGTATGCTCGGCATGTCGGTGCTTGGAGGAATGGACAGACGAGAACCACGTGCCCCAGTGGCCACGAAGGCAGGTGGCTTGTGGAGTCCTTGGAGCTGGGTTAGACATCAAAGACTCCAAAGGTCATCGGCTGCATCTGGAATCGTCACCGGCCCCCTTGGCTTCCTCCTGCCACCAGACGGTGATGGCTCCGGAAGCGCGAGCGAGCTGATGGCTCCGTGCAATTCTGCCTCACTCAGATCCAACTGACACAGGAAACAAAAGACATCGGCCTTACCAGTCTAGCATTTCTCCTTACCTCGAGGTCCCGTGGCGGTGGGTAAATGGTGGATACTCTGGGAACTGTAGCTACAACCCAGCTACAAGGTCGTCTTCTCTCTGAGCGGCCTTTTACTACGGCTCACCTCCTAGTGCGAGGAAGGGGGAGTCTAAATGCTGTCTGCTTGCCCAATTCTGGCCTGATTACCACTGCAGGTGGGGACCCCACTCTGTGGTTAAAACACATTCACAGACACACGGACACACACACACATTCACATACTCACACACACACACTCATACACACTATCACACATACACAGACACACTCACTATCACACATACACAGACACACTCACACACACTCATACACACAGACACACTTACACACACTCATATACACACACACTATCACACACAGACACACTCATACACACTCATATACACACAGACACACTCATACACACTCATATACACACAGACACACTCACACACACACTCACTATCACACACACTCATATACACACAGACATACACACTCTCATATACACACAGACACACTCACACACACTATCACACTCACACTCACTATCACACACACTCATACACACACAGACACACTTACACACACTCATATACACACAGACACACACACACTATCACACACAGACACACTCACACACACACTCACTATCACACACACTCATATACACACAGACACACACACTCTCATATACACACAGACACACTCACACACACTATCACACACTCACTATCACACACACAGACACACACACACTCATATACACACAGACACACTCACACACACTATCACACACACACTCACTATCACACACACTCATATACACACAGACACACACACTCTCATATACACACAGACACACTCACACACACTATCACACACTCACTATCATACACACTCATATACACACAGACACACACACACTCTCATATACACACAGACACACTCACACACACTATCACACTCACTCACTATCACACACACACACATATACACACACACACTATCACACACAGACACACTCACACACACTCACTATCACACACACTCATATACACACAGACACACACACACTCTCATATACAGACACACTCACACACACTATCACACTCACACTCACTATCACACACACACACTCATATACACACAGACACACTCACACACACTCACTATCACACACACTCATATACACACAGACACACACACACTCTCATATACACACAGACACACTCACACACACTATCACACTCACACTCACTATCACACACACACTCATATACACACAGACACACTCACACACACTCACTATCACACACACTCATATACACACAGACACACACACTCTCATATACACAGACACACTCACACACACTATCACACTCACTCACTATCACACACACACACACTCATATATACACACACACTCACACACACTATCACACACACTCACTATCACACACACTCATATACACACAGACACACACACACTCATATACACAGACACACTCACACACACTTACTATCACACACACTCATATACACACAGACACACTCACACTCACTATCACACAGACACACACACACTCTCATATACACACAGACACACTCACACACACTATCACACACACTCACTATCACACACACTCATATACACACAGACACACACACTCTCATATACACACAGACACACTCACACACACTATCACACACACTCACTATCACACACACTCATATACACACAGACACACACACTCATATACACACAGACACACTCACACACACTATCACACTCACACTCACTATCACACACACTCATATACACAGACACACACACACTCTCATATACACACAGACACACTCACACTCACTATCACACTCACACAGACACACACACACTCACACACACTATCACACACACACACACACACACACACACACACACACACACACGCAGAGTACAAAAATTTCTGCAAAGTTGATTCCATTCCCCATAGGTACATGGAGTGTATGTGCTCTTATAAACAAAACAAAATCCAGCAGACATGAGAGACAAATGGCTCTTATTGAAAAGAGTTCAATGGGCATCGCATCCAGATTGCAGCCCTGAGTGCAACAAGGCTGGCAAATGAAGGTTAGCTTACAGAAGTCGGGGCTGGATACACGTTTTTCTGAAGTGGTCGTGGTGAAGGGGAGTGCATGAAACTGGAGGCGGTTTTGAAATGAAAATTAAGCCATTCCACAAGCTACCAAAAGGAATGAACTACAGACTCGTCACAATGTGATTGCCGCTTTCGGGAAAATACCACGGCACCATCAATAGTGCCCAAGCTCCCTCCATGATGAACCCTGGTGACGTCAAACAAACAATTTATGAAGATCTGAAGACCCTTATCATTAGTGCGCCCAAAGAGGATAAACTTATAATTCTGGATGACCTTTTAATGCTGGAGTAGTTCGGACTGCCAAACCCGGCAGGGAGTCCCTGGGAGGAATGGAATCGGAAACAGCAATAGCAACGGTCACTTACTCCTGATCATGATTTTCTCATCACTGTATTCCCTAAAACTTCATGGGGGCACCCTCATAGGAAATGGCACTTAGTGAGTATGTTGGTATAAGGAGCAGAGACAGAGAGGATGTGAGAGTGATGGAGGCAATGTCTGGTGCAGAGTGCTGGACTGATCATAGAGGTATCCTCTCCTATCTAAATAGTCACATTCAACAAAAGTGGTGGCCCCGATGCATAAAGACCACCAGAAGACTTAATGTCAATAGATTTCTCTGACCCGGAACAGTTTGTTGTAACTCAGACGCAAAGTTGAGCCAAAACACAATTGACAACAGCGGAGCAGAAAAGGAGCAAGTGTCTTCAGAGCTTTGATATACAGCACTGCATTTGTTCATCTGGGCCAGAACATTTGTAGACATCAAGACTGGTGTCTTGACAAAGATGATGGGGAAATTCAGAAGTTGCTAAATAAAAAATGAGAACTCCACGTGGTTTACCCTCTTTAAGAAGGTAGCATTGAACTCCATCAGAAATAAAGTACAAATGAAACAGGGAGATGCAGGATTCTGGTTCAGGTAGAAGGCAGCTGAATTCAGTTTTATGCTGATAGTAAGCATCTAAAGTGCTTTTATGATGCCCTGAAGGCTGTTTATGGGCCAGATATGTGGTGCATCTTGAACTACTCAGTTCACATTAATTAGACATGATCTTAGAGAGATGGGCTGAACATTTTCGTAATGTTTTCAATGGATCATCAGCAATCCATGTTGAAGCCATTGACTTTCTCAGGTTGAAGTCAATCCCTCTCTAGACACATTTCCAACTGAAAAGGAGATTTTTAATGCTATTAGATTCCTTTCTTGTGACAAAGCACCTAGTACTGATTCTATTTCAGCTGAGATTTACAAACTGAGGGGTCTATTGTTCATATAAAATCTGACTGAAATTTCCTAGTTATATGGCAAGAGACGGTCATCCCCCAGAGTTTAAGGATGCCTCCCTTGCCCATCTCTCCAAGGATAAAGGAAACAGATTGCCCTGTGACAATCATAGGATGGCAGGGGTGGAGGTTGGGGGTGTCTCTCTCTTAGTCACTGCTGGCAAGACTCTTCTCAGAGTCCTCCTTGCTAGAGTGATCCTTCCTCTGGAAGACGGTCATTTACCTGAGAGCCAGGATGGCTTCAAAAAGGGCTGCCTGACTACTCCAGGAGAACTGCCAAGAGCAGAACTGAACTCCGCACACAATGAGCCATTGTCTGCCTCATTGTTGTGTGAAACCCCGATAGTTTACCAGTGTCTCGCCAGCAAGCCGAGTCACCTCCATGTGAATTGTCTTAGGAAGACTCTGAAGCTCACCCGGCTGGACAAGAAACCAGAAAAGGAGGTTCTTTCTCGAACTAAACCGCCAAGCCCTCCAAGGACTGCAGACACAACTCCAACGGGCCGGCCACGTGTTCCAATGCCTAAAAACTATTTTATGGAGAACTCATGCAAAGCCAGCGCTCACGAGGTGCTCAGAAAGAGCTACAAAGGCGCTCTCAAGGGGTCTCTTAACTTTGGAATTGATTGTATGACACAGGAAGCTCAGATCATTCTGATCGGTCATAGTCAGACCCACTCTACCTTGACTCTAACTCAGCGATGTCATTAAGGACGACCACCGTGGATGATGGAGGCACCTACTAGGTACCGGATCCAGGGCTGGGAAAGGCAAGGTGTGCCCTGAAGGAGCTCGCTCTCTATCAGGGGATGACGTGCATCCTCTGGACTGATGCAGGGAATCTCTGGGCTAAGGCGTTAACTTTAAGAAGGGCTGGGAGAGGCTTTCAGCCCAGGGCTGGTTTAGGAGGAAGGAAGCCAGGGAGCAGATTTGAGGTACAGAAAGTGAGAGAGGCCGCTGGGTTGCAGTGGGTCTCACGGGTGTAAGAAGATTGAAAGAGAGGGAGGCGCCAATCTGTGGAGAGCTTTAGAAGCCAGGGAGCATTTTATGTTGGATCCTAAAGGGAGCTCTGGGCTCACTGATGGAGCAACAGTCGGACCTGTGCTAAAGAAGAACACACTGGCTCTGCGTGGAGGACAGACAGAAGTGGGAGACTTGAGGCAAGGGGAGCTCCCAGATTTTTTTTGCAATGATCTAGGCAGAAGGTGATGAGGGTCTGCACTGGGACCATGGCAGAGAGAGGGGAGAAATGAAAGGGAGGAATGATGAGAGATGGCAATAGATGGAGAATTATTGAAAGCACAAACTCAAGTTCACAGCCAGCTTGTCCTTCCCTAGTACAAAGGGGATCCTGGGAATTTTCCAATGGGGAGAAGCTCTTAATTTAAAGATTTAAGTGGCAAAGACATTCTTCCCTGCCCCCCCTTCCAGCTACACCACCTGCTGCTTTGTCATCACAGATGTCATTTAATAGTCCACATCTAGAAGGGACTGAATAAACATGATTAAGTATTTATGATAAATTAATCACTAATTCAAAGCTGGAGAAGAGCCAGCTTCTAAATGGTAATACCAAGATCTCAGAGAGATCTTTCACAGAAAAAAAAATGATATAGCTTAAAAATGACCGGGAGACAAAAACACATTAAGTAAAAGCACTGATAAGTGCTGTTTAGTTACTGAAACTTGACCTCAAAGTTTTCAGTAAGATTGATTGTTTTTCCTGCCATGTTTGTGGAGAGGGAACTTGGGACCATATGTGCACTCACAGCTCATAAGTCTAAAAAGAATTAGGGACAAAGCAGAATCACCAGAAATTCATGAAAGATCCCAGGATGAGGACCCGAGAGGTAAAAAGAACCTGATGAAGTGGATCAAACCACCAAGTATTTCTTAAGTAGCCTTCTATATATATTACATAGGGTAGTATATAGTGCATAGTATAGATACTGGGGGGGCAAAGACAAAAGTTCAACAGCTCTTCTCCCCCAAAACTTATAATCTCCCATGCAGACAATATATACACATACAATATGTGACAAAATAAACCTAGAACAAGTTTTGAGAAGAGGGCACTAAGTGACTGGTTGGGGGAGAGGTATCAGGCAAGGTCTCACATAAAAAGGGCACAGGAGATTTTCTTTGGAGATTCTAAGGAGCAGAGAAAAGGAGATAAAGTCATCTGGTGCAATGTTCTCATTTTACAGAGGAGGAAAACTGAGGCCCAGAAAAGAAAAATGTCACATGGTTAGCAAGTCGCAGAACTAGGATTCAATTGTAGGTTCTCTAACGCTAAAATCCAGCATTTTTGCTTTAAAGAGACAAGGTTCATAGATCAGGAGAGATAATAATACTGTAGAGCTAGAAAGAATCTATTTGAGGCAAGATTCTCTTTTTTTAAAAAATCTTATTTCCAAGCAATATAATGTTTCAATTCAAATTTATAAAACAAAAAACCATTCCCCAATTCATAAATGGTCAAAGAATATGAGGAAGGAGTTTTAAAGGTAGTAATCAAGCTATCAGCAGCCAATAAAATGCTTCAAGTCCCTAATAAAAAGGAGAGCAAATTAAAATATTGAGATTTTATCTCATGCCAATCACATTGGCAAAGATGACAAAAGATAAATGACAAATATTGGAGGGGACTCATTAAAATAAGCATATTGAGAGGCAGTTGGTGGATCTGTGAGTTGGTACCCTTATTCTGGGGGGGCAAGTCATTAAACTGTGTACCCCCTCTGATCTAATATAATCCTATTAGGTCTGTACACCAAAGAGATCAAAGAAGAGAAAAAGGATTCACATGTCCAAAAATGTTTGTAGTGGCTCTTTTTGTGGAAGCAAAAAACTAGAAAATGAGTAGCTGTCCATCAATTCAGGAATGACTGAATAAATTGTGGTATATGAAGATAATAGAATGTTATTCTATAAAAAATGATGAACAAGCTGGTTTAAAAAAGATTCACATGAACTGATGCTGAGTGAAACAAGCAGAACCAGGAATACATTGTACACAATAACAGCAAGAATGTGCAATGATCAACTATGAAAAGCTTGGTTCTTGTCAGTGGTTCAGTGATGCAAAACAATCCCAATAGACTTTGGACAGAAAACACCATCTGCATCCAGAAAAAGAACCATGGAGACTGAATGTAAATCAAAGCATGCTATGTTCACTTTTTTTTCCTGATATTTGTTTTCTGGACTTGCTCTTAATCCAGGAGTTTTTGTGCAACTATCAGATATCTCCACCAGAACCTCAAACCCCTCTCCAAGCCAAACTTATCACACATACCCTGAAATCTCGAATTCTTCCAAATATCCCTATTAAGTGTTTTTGATTGTTGTTGATTTTTTAATCTGAATTTCTCTTTATGGCAATGCCATTCTGCCAAGTGCTCAGGGAAGAAACTAAAATTGTCTTTGGAATTTTTCTATTTCTCTCCACCCAACAATCACCAAGTCTTGTCAATCCTACAATCAACTATTCAGTGAACAAATTGAGTACTTGTTAAATGTAGTGGGCCCGGTGCTGGGAATCCTAAAATCTCAAATGTCTGTTCCCTGTTCTATCACCCACTCTGGTTTAGGTACTACACGTGATCTAGTTGTAAATGTCTCGCTGTCAGTCTCCTCCTGTCAATTCTTGATGCACAGGGCATGAATGCCATGCTCTTATTAGAAAACTTAAGTTCCCTTGAATAAATGCTTCTTGGCATAGCATTCAAAGCCCACCATGATCTGCCCTCAACTTACCTTTTAGGGGCTTAATGAGCCCTCCTCAGCTGCTGCCACATGATTATTCCTTGATCTTTTGCTCAAATTACTCCTGCTTCCTGCTTTTTAAAAGCTCTGCCTACATCCAGTCCTCAGGTAGTAACCTGGAACTGACCATTAATCCAGCCAGCTCCGAGTACTCTCATATTCTCTTTTTCTCTCTTCACTCTCTCCTTTTCTCCTTTTTCTCCCCTTTTCCTGTTTCCCTTTCTTTTTCTCCCTTTCTGTCTATCTCACTTCTGTCTCACTATCTTTTCTTCCTCCCCCTTGCTTTCTCCCTTTCTCTCTCTCTTCCCCTCTGCTTCTTTTTTCTTACCTTCCCTCTTCATTTTCCCTTCTCCTCTTTTCTTCCCTCCCAATCGACTAAACGAACAAATACATTTATTAGACCTTACTATGTGCAAACCACTGAGGAGACAAATATAATAGAAATCATCTACCTCGCATGGCAGCATGAAGCAGTAAAATTATAATTTAGTTCAACTGTGACCACTAAGGCTGGGCCTTGTGTGAGGAGCCTGGGATATGGACACAGAATCATCCCCCAGCCCCCGTAAGCCTGCATCTTACTGCCAGGAGAGGAGGAGAAGCATCTCCTATACCAGTAAACCCAAGGCCATTTGAGGAGACAGCAATAACAAGGGCTGGGGGAGGATTGGGAAAGGATCGATGAATGAGAGGGCCCTTGAGAAGGGCCTTGGAGACAGACTAGGATCAGAGGCAACGTTCAGGAGGGAGCCTAGTCCAAAAATGGAGAATTTCTTCCGCCAGAACACCCAGAAAGGCCACCAGAGAGAGGAACACGATCAAGGCTGACGCCTGAGTTCAAATCCCACCTCAGCCACTCACCACCTAAGTGGACAAATGGACGGAGGCCAGGGGTGGGTTCCCTCTGGGCAGATTGGGAAGTTCACAAGTAGAAACCACATGAAACGAGACTGGAAACGTGGCCTGAAGGCAGCTTGTCAAAAACCGAGTGGGCCAGGCTGGAAACTGGAGAAATAGGGGGGATCTCTGAAGATTTTTGAAGAGAGTTAATTGTCAAGAAACAGTGGGAAAGCATTTATTAAGCTCCTACTATGTGTCAGGACCTGTGCTAAGCACCAGGGATATAAAGAAAGGCAAAGGGTGGACCCTGAGGAGCTCAGTGTCCCTGGGGAAGGGGCAGGTAAACAAACAACTGGGCACAAACAGGCCCTCCATCAGTCAGGGTAAATTGGAGATGACAGATGGCAGGCAGCAGCATTAAGGGACATCAGGACGGGCTTCCTGAGAAGCGATGTAAGCCGACACTTGAGGGAAGCCACGCAGCTTGGGAGTAGGGGGGATGATGGATGGGGGGGCATTCTGGCTGGCAGGAAAAAAACGCATTTAGTGGAAGAGGGAGAAGCTGGAACCTGCTTCCGCCTCTCACTCTCTGAGTACCCTGGGATTTATTTCTTCTCCGGGTCTCAGCGTCCTTTCCATGAAGAGTTTGGACCAGATGGTCCCTAAGGAGGTCCCTTCTAGTTCTAGACCCGACCCCAGCCCTGACCTAGATGTAGAAGATCTGGCTTTAGGGCCCAAGTTTGACTCTTACTGGCTGTGAAATCATGAGCAAATCACTTTGCTTATTATCTTATCGGTAAAATGGGTCTAATATTACTTTTACACACAAGATCATTGTGAGAAAAGGGCCAAAGGAAGCCATTTTGTCATTGTAATTGAAGTCAGTGAATGAAGGTCAGTCACTGTCCTTCTATCTTCCTTATGAAGAAATTCTCTCCCCGGGATCAGTATCTAATTCCAGATCTTTGTACAGCCCCTG
Organism: Antechinus flavipes; assembly: GCF_016432865.1. Taxonomy (NCBI): domain Eukaryota; kingdom Metazoa; phylum Chordata; class Mammalia; order Dasyuromorphia; family Dasyuridae; genus Antechinus; species Antechinus flavipes. Next base: position 651,428,429 of record NC_067399.1, read on the forward strand.
GATCAATCTATTTTTACTGAATGAGCATTACTATGTATTGCTTATCACCATCTAGGGGAGGACCCGGTGCAACAATCAGACATTAAATTACGATAATCAGAATTAATTAAATTATAATAAACAGTCATTAATTTACAATAATCATATTTATTAGATACCCATAATAGCAGATCCCATGTAAATGGCAATCTCTTGGCTGGTGACAACATCTTTTTTCATTGATCTATTGGCTATCGTCCCATCGCTGTGAATCAGTTCCTAGAAACACCACAATGGAAGCACAAGTTAAGTCTTAGACTGAGACCCAGTCCCTTCTTGATCATTCCCTGACCCCGAACAAGCGCTGTCCCCTCGCCAAGCCCGTTTCTTCCGCTGTAGGATCAGGGAATTGTCCACTGCTAGGCGAGGAGTTTTTTCCAGGCCCAAGAACTTTAAGTGGATGTTCTCTCACCTCCTCCTGCAGGAAAGAATCCTGGCTCCTGGGTTTGTGGGAGGAGAGCCTTCCCAGACTGGTCCGTCTGTTTACCTTCATTTGCCTCTGTTGTCATGGAGCAATCTGGCTGTAGCCGAACATGTGACCCAGCTGATTATCCGAGGCGGGGAAGGCCGTGTTGGGCCTCGAGCAGCCACATCAGAGGAGGGTCCCAGCCCCCCTCACCCCTGCCTGAGAGAGCCCAGGACTTCCCTTGTCAAGGGGATAAGTCCTCTCTTCCCCCTCCCCCTGGGGACCCTCACACAAGGGAAATCAATGCAGTGGCAGCCCAAAGGCAAGCCTGGACAAGAGTCACTGCCCATGGAAAGGGGGGTATGTTGCCAACTGCAGGAGCCCCCGGTTCTCCCAAACGGGCTTCACTCTAGAACTTGCCAGTGTTGGCCTTTGTTACCCTGGCAACCAAAGGAGCCTTGGGCAACAGCAACTCGGAAGCCCCCATTCTGCGCAGCAGTCCTTGACCTCAGGAGGTATGACACCGATACTGGCCAGGCCATCGATTTTCTAGGACATTTTATCATTATGGTGATTTTATGAATCAAATTAGACACAAACTGAGGAAGGGAAGTGCCCTGGAGAGAGGAGGAGAGATGAAAAGAAATGCTTATTGCTTTTAAAATTGTTTTTTGGAGGGCAAAAGGACAGATGGCATCGAGCAAGCTAGCAAAGGATGTGAGCTCAGGGGAACAAATCACAGACATTCTCATTGATTATTCCGTCCCTCTTACCCAACTGTCTGTAAGTTCTGGAGCTCCCAGAGTTAGGAGTAATTACGAGGACACAGGTAGAAAATTGCTCTTCCCAGGAACACCAGAAAAGGGACAGCAAGGGCTGGAGTCAGTAACGAGGGGACTTAGGATTCATATCCAGACTCTCTGTCTCCAATCCAAGACTCTTCCGAGTACTAGTTAATCTGATATCCTGGTTGCTGAATTTATTCATCCATTCCAAAACCATCTCTTAAACATCCAGCACGTGCAAAATTCTGTGCTAGGTACTGAGGGTAGTCTGGTATTCCCAAACTCTACAATTAATTTGTAATTACTGGGGGGGGGGGTCTGTGGAGTCTCCCAATAGATTACTCATTCTTCAAGAGCAGAAGCTATTTTGTTTTCATCTTTTCATACTACTTGGCACATAGTAAGCATTTAATAAGTGCTAGCCTGCTGAACTCTCATGAAATAAGGCTTCTGGCCACTTTCTTGTATACCATCCATAGACCGCCAGTTTCCAAAGAATTAGAAGATCTAAAAGAGGTCCCTGAAATTAGTGAACATGAATCCTGCTTGGATAATTCCAAAATTTTGATTCTCAATAGGTGTTCGTCGTTGTCACTCAAATCAGAGCTACATTTATCATACTTCATTCTGTGGGGGGTGATGGCCATCGAAGACTCCTGGTTACCAGGAAGCGGTTGGCAGAGCAAGGACCAGACCTTTGTACCTGTAGTCTGGAAGAGCCGAATTTAAGTCCTAACATAGACACTTTATCAGTCTGGGCAAGTCTCTCTGCTGTCTGAGTTTCCTCATCTGGGGATAATGGGGCTTTCCCTTCCTTCGTAGGGTGTTGTGAGGGTCAAATGACCTAATGTAGCAGGGAACTCGGCAAACCTTAAGTACTGTAAGAATGCCAGCTATCATTTACTGCTACTGCTACTGCTACTACTACTACTACTACTACTACTTCTACTATTACTCCTCCTCTTCCCCCCCTCCTCCTACCACAACTACTCTCATTACTTCTACTAATACTACTGCTGCTGCTATCTCTACTCTACTACCATTATCACCACTACCCTTACTACTACTACTATCACTACTACTATTACTATTATTATTACTACTACTACCACTACTACTATTACTACCAACATCATCATCACCACTACAACTGTAATTACTTCTACTACTACTACTACTACTACTACTACTACTACTACTACTACTACCACCACAACTACTCTCACTACTTCTACTACTACTGCTGCTGCTATCACTACTCTACTACCATTATCACCACTACCCTTACTACTACTATCACTACTACTACTACTATTACTATTATTAGTAGTACTACTATCACTACTACTATTACTACTAACATCATCATCACTACAAACGTAATTACTACTACCACTACCACTACTACTACTATTACTACTACTACTCTTGCTGTTGCTACTACTACTACTACCACCATTACCATCACAACCATTACTACCACCATCATTAATATTACTACCACTACTACTATTTCTACTACTATTATTACTGTCACTATTATTACTACTATTACAATCACCACCATTATTACTACTACTAATTCTATTACTAGTTTGCTAGATGCACTGCACAGATGTACTTTTGCTCCTCGCCTTCATGCACTGGACCCTTCTTACCCCTTCTTTAAAGTCTAACCCAGTTTCCTCCCAAGAGGGTGGGGTGGAGGAATGGGGGTAGGAAGGTGGATTAGAGCAGTGTCAAAATCAAATAGAACTGATGGCCACTAAACAGGATCCCCAGGAGGTTTGTGTGTGTGTGTGTGTGTGTGTGTGTGTGTGTGTGTTTTAAATGTGATGTTAACTATTTATTATGCTTTTATTTTTTTCACTGAATTATTCATAATTATATTTTAATTTGTGTTAGTGGCTACTAGCCATGTGTGAGAGAGACATCCCTCAATCAGAGAAGGCTTCTTCCAACTCTAAATCTTGCTTTCACAAGAGAACATTGCTCACAATGGTGCAAAAAAGAGATCACAAGATCTCCAAAAGACAGCAGCTGATTTATGTTTATCTTTGTATTTCTGGGGACAGAAAATAGTGCTCTTTACAGAATAGGTCAAACAGTCAAAAACATTTATTAAGAGCCTACTATGTGCCAAGTATGGGGGACACAGAGAAAAACAAAAGACAACCTCTGCTCACGAAAGAGTTCCTAGACTAGTGGGGGCAACATGCCAATGGCTATGGGCCGACAAATGGGAGGCGGGATAAATGGGAGATGATCAACAGAGAGAAGGCATTAATATTAACTGGAATCTGCAAAGGCTCCTGGAGAAGATGAGGTTTAACCGTCCTTGGGAGAAATCCAGGGAAGCCAGGAGGAAAGCATTCCAGACATGGGGGACACTCACTGTGTCTTCAGTGTAAAAAGGTTACTGTCCCTGGAGTGCCGAGTACCGGGAAATTATTAAGGTTTAAGGACACCAGAGAGATGGTGGGGAGAAGGAGGGAGAATCATATGAGGGAGAAGGAGGGAGAATCATGGGAGGGAGAAGGAGGGAGAATCATATGAGGGAGAAGGAGGGAGAATCATGGGAGGGAGGAGGGAGAATCATGGGAAGGAGGAGAATCATGAGAGGGAGGAGGGAGAATCATGGGAGGGAGAAGGAGGGAGAATCATGGGAGGGAGAATCATGGGAGGGAGAGGGAGGGAGAATCATGGGAGGGAGAAGGAGGGAGAATCATATGAGGGAGAAGGAGGGAGAATCATGGGAGGGAGAAGGAGGGAGAATCATATGAGGGAGAAGGAGGGAGAATCATATGAGGGAGAAGGAGGGAGAATCATGGGAGGGAGGAGGGAGAATCATGGAGGGAGAAGGAGAATCATGAGAGGGAGGAGGGAGAAGGAGGGATAATCATGGGAGGGAGAAGGAGGGAGAATCATGGGAGGGAGAGGGAGGGAGAATCATGGGAGGGAGAGGGAGGGAGAATCATGGGAGGGAGAGGGAGGGAGAATCATGGGAGGGAGAAGGAGGGAGAATCATGGGAGGGAGAAGGAGGGATAATCATGTGAGGAAGAGGGAGGGAGAATCATGTGAGGGAGAAGGAGGGATAATCATGTGAGAAAGAGGGAGGGAGAATCATGTGAGGGAGAAAGAGGGAAAATCATGTGAGGGAGAAGGAGGGAGAATCATGTAAGGGAGAGGGAGGATCATGGGAGGGAGATGAAGAATCATGTGAGGGAGTGGGAGGATCATGGGAGGGAGAGGGAGGAGGGAGGATCATGGGAGGGAGAGGGAGGGAGAATCATGGGAGGGAGAAGGAGGGAGAATCATGTGAGGGAGAGGGAGGGAGGATCATGTGAGGGAGAGGGAGGGAGGATCATGGGAGGGAGGAGGGAGAATCATGGGAGGGAGAAGGAGAATCATGAGAGGGAGGAGGGAGAAGGAGGGATAATCATGGGAGGGAGAAGGAGGGAGAATCATGGGAGGGAGAGGAGGGAGAATCATGGGAGGGAGAGGGAGGGAGAATCATGGGAGGGAGAGGGAGGGAGAATCATGGGAGGGAGAAGGAGGGAGAATCATGGGAGGGAGAAGGAGGGATAATCATGTGAGGAAGAGGGAGGGAGAATCATGTGAGGGAGAAGGAGGGATAATCATGTGAGAAAGAGGGAGGGAGAATCATGTGAGGGAGAAAGAGGGAAAATCATGTGAGGGAGAAGGAGGGAGAATCATGTAAGGGAGAGGGAGGATCATGGGAGGGAGATGAAGAATCATGTGAGGGAGTGGGAGGATCATGGGAGGGAGAGGGAGGGAGGGAGGATCATGGGAGGGAGAGGGAGGGAGAATCATGGGAGGGAGAAGGAGGGAGAATCATGTGAGGGAGAGGGAGGGAGGATCATGTGAGGGAGAGGGAGGGAGGATCATGGGAGGGAGAGGGAGGGAGAATCATGGGAGGGAGAGGGAGGGAGAATCATGGGAGGGAGAGGGAGGGAGGATCATGGGAAGGAGAGGGAAGGAGAATCATGCGAGGGAGAGGGAAGATCATGGGAGGGAGAGGGAAGGAGAATCATGCGAGGGAGAGAGAGGGAAGATCATGGGAGGGAGAGAGGGAGAGAGAGGGAAGATCATGGGAGGGAGAGAGGGAGAGGGAGGGAGAATCATGGGAGAGAGAAAGGGAGAGGGAGGAAGAATCATGGGAGGGAGAGAGGGAGAGGGAGGGAGACTCATAGGAGGGAGGGAGAATCATGGGAGGGAGAGGGAGGGAGAATCATGGGAGGGAGAGGGAGGGAGAATCATGGGAGGGAGAGAGAGGGAGAATTATGTGAGGGAGAGAGAGGGAGAATCATGGGAGGGAGAGGGAGGGAGAATCATGGGAAGGAAAGGGAGAAGGAGGGAGAATCATGGGAGGGAGAGAGGGAGAATCATGGGAGGGAGAGGGAGGGAGAATCATGGCAGGGAGAGAGGGAGAGGGAGAGAGAATCATGGGAGGGAGAGAGGGAGAATCATGGGAGGGAGAGGGAGGGAGAATCATGGGAAGGAAAGGGAGAAGGGAGGGAGAATCATGGGAGGGAGAGAGAGGGAGAATCATGGGAGGGAGAGAGAGGGAGAATCATGGGAGGGAGAGAGAGGGAGAATCATGGGAGGGAGAGGGAGGGAGAATTATGTGAAGGAGAGGGAGGGAGAATCATGGGAGGAAGGGTTTTGAATTCCAAACAATCATGTTTTATCCTCAAGGTTTCGGGAGCCAGCAGGCTTGGGAATGGGGGTTTGACAAGATCAGATCTGATAATGGAGTGGAGAAAGGGCTTTACTAGGGAGAGACTAATGGCAGGCAGACCTAGGAACAGATTTCTGCACATGACTGGGTACGGTCCGATGAGGATGCACTTGGATGGGGTCAGGTCTGAGAAGAGAAGGGGGATGCACATGGAACGTTGAAGGTAATGCACCATTGTGGGAGGGTTTGGCAAATGACCGGATATTGGGGTGGGTGGAGTATGAGTAGATAAGAGTTGAGAGCCTGGGACACTTTGGGGTGTCTAAGGGGAGAAGCGAGTTGAGATCAGCAGAGAGATTAGGGTTGGAGAAGTAGATTGGAGGAGAATCAGCCTAGAGATGGTCATGAAATCCAAGTCTAAGTGAAGTCCTATTGAGGTGAAAGGGGTCTCAGGACAGAAGCTGAAGGGACACCCATGGAGAGCAGGTGTGACGTGGACAAAGATCCAGTAAAGGAAGCAGAGCAGTCAAGAGCCCAAGAGGAGGAGAGAGCAGAGGAGGAGGCTGCAGAGAGGTCACAAAGGCTGAAGATTGGGGAAAGGCCATCAGATCCGACAGCCAAGCAGTCACTGACAATTGTTCATTTGTGACAGACTCTGTGATCCCATTTGGGGTTTTCTTGGCAAAGACACTGCCCATTCCTTCTCCAGCTCATTGTACAGATGAGGAAACTGAGGCAAAGAAGGAGTGACGACTTGCCCAGGGTCACACTGCTAAAAAGTGTCTGAGGCCAGATTTGAACTCAGGAGTAATCCTCCTGACTCCAGACCTGGCACTATCTCTTTACCACCTAGCTGCCCCATCCCCGGCAACCATTCAATGCAACATCAATACAGTTCCAAAAAACCCATGACGAAAAATGCCATCCTCCACGAAAGGGACAACTGAGGAACTTGAGTGCAGATTGAAGCAAACTTTTTTCACTTTGTGTTTCTTCTTGTTGTGGTGACATTGTTTTCTGCAGCATGGCTAATGGAAATTTTTTTACTTGACTTCATATGGATAACTGATATTTTGCTTGCTTTCTCAAATTAGAAGGAATGAGAGAGAATATTTGGAACTCAAAAAATTTGCAAATGTTAAAAATAGAGAGAACATTGTTAACTTTGGAAAGAGTAGGTTAGATTGAATAACGAGGTCAAAAACCAGACAGTAGAGAGTTTAAAAAGCAAAAGGGAGTGGCCACACTTAATTGTAGATATCGTGTTCAAGAGTTTTGCCACAAAAGAGTAGTGTGGGACAACAGCGAGCAAGCCAGGAGGGGAAGATCAAGAGAAGGGAGTTTTTGAGCATGGGGCAGAAATTAGCATGTTTGGAATCGGTAGGGACGCAGCCAATGGAAGAGAAAAGAAAGGCCGGAGAGATGGGACAAGATGGGAAGCAATACGCTGGAATGGGATCCCCTTTTTTAACTCTACCATCTGGCTTTTGACTTCATTATTCAACCGAACCTGCTCTCTCCAAAGTTATCAACAATCTCTGTTTTTAACATTTGCCATTTTTTTTTTTTAAAGTTCCAATGCCTTGGCAAGGAGAAGGGCCACGTCATCCTGTTAAGACGTGAAATAGTGGCAGAAAGTACATGGGAGATGGGAGAAGAGAGCAGGAAAGGAACCTCTCAGCAAATGTCCTCAAAATCAGGCAAGATTTTTAACTGAGAGGGTGATGGAGGAGAAACTATAAGAGATTTAAAGAGGAAAAGGTTTGGAAAGCTGCTGTGGTAAGGAGAGTAATGCACTTATTAGGGAAATGTAAAAATTGCCCAGTTGGGAAACTTACAGTGGATCCTCTCAACATGGTTTTGTGATTTTCTCCAGATTCCTTGGGCAGCATCCGAATAAGAGCAACAGTAGCAAATAGTGGGAGTCAGCCAAGCAGGGGCTAGGTGGGACGGAATTGGTGATAGGCTAAAGGTGTATGGGACGTGAAGGCAGTAGAGAGTTAAACTGGCTCGTGGGGGTGGGGAGACAAGATGAAGAAAGGAAAATAATGCAGCCAGGGCAGAGGTGATGGCCCAATAAAGAAGGGGTCAAGGAAGTGGAAGTCACAATGAAGACAAATAGGGAGGATTGGGAGTTGCAAAGGCAAAATGTTGAATAAAACGTTCAAAATACTTCCTGCTCCCCTCAGCTTTTCTTGGTCTTCCTAGTTGGCAATAGCCAAGATGTCTCCCGAGCCTACTTTTTTGTGTCACTGGGGGTTTTTGGCCCAGGGCTGAGCACATAGGAAGCAGCTAATAAGGACGCGATGTTCTAAGGATGGATTACTGGGAAGTAGCTGACCTCTCCCATCACTGTCAGACCAAAGTTTTGGAGTCTTCCACCACGGCTGGAGACTTTGCCTCTGAGCAATTCCCTTCCCTGAGCCCCAAATCATCTTGCATGATGCAGCTCAGTGTCTTTTCCCCTGTTGGAAGTCAAGGGACTTGCCAGTGAATGGTGAGCTCAGAATGAGTCAAGGTGTGGATGAGGGCTCCCCAGAGAGCAGCCTCAATGACATCACCACCCTTTGCACCAGGACACTTTCAATCCCTCAACTCCAGGGGTTTTCAGCTTTGGGTCATAGACCCGATCCTCTGCCAATCTGGAGAAGACTATGAACACCTGAAAATAATGGATTCTTTTTTGATAAATGAAGGAATGTTATTTTTCAGTTAGAAATAATGAATTTTTTATCTATTTAAATTCACGGACCCCTTGAAATCTAGTCACTGACCTGAGGGAACCCTTGTTTTAATATTCCAGAACAAGCCCCAAGATGCAGCTTTTTATAACCCAGCTCTGATCACATCCTTGTCCTATTCCAAATTGGGAATCCGAATACAGGAGCAGAGTCAGAGATCTGGAAAGGGACCTTGGAGGTTTCATCCAACCCCTTCTTTCTGGAAGGGAAATGGCAGCCCCGAGTGGGGAAGGGATTTGTCCAGGGTCACCCAGCTTAAGCATGTGGCTGAGCTGGAATCTGGATCCAGGCCACTGAGGCTCCTGTCTCACTTTAACCATTACCTGTGTGAGACGGAGACATTCGCCATCTACTCCCGAGCCTCTGGCTCCCCATCCGCAAAATGAATTGGCTTTGATGTCCTGTCAGGTCCTTTCCAGCTACAAAGGCTCTCTGACAACCATACTCCCTCAATGTAAAATTTGGCTCATCTTATGGCCTCAAGACTTTGTATCTCTGACATGAGGCCCTGGAGGGCTTCCAGCATGGCCCAGTGCAGCCTTGAACATGCTAAGCGCTTAATAAATGTGTATTGATTGACTAATCAAAAGCCCCACATCAGAAAGTAGCTACTGGGTGATTCTGTGGCCAAGCCAGTGAATGAAACAGGCTGGAAAAAAAATGATAAACACTATTTACAAAAAAAAATCATGGCTCAGGATTAAGAAATAAACACAGAGTGGAAGAGTACTCAGTGATCTGACAAATACATTATGAATGATAGGAAGGAGGAACTGGAAGGCAGCACATGTGTCTGGCACAAAAACATCTGCCAAAAAAACTATTCCAGAGGACAGAAAACTGGCCGCTTACTGGGAATCGTTTCACAACCAACCAACCAACTGTATACAGTCAGATCATCCACTATTTAAATGATCAAGATGAGAGGACATCGCATCAACCCCCAATCCTAACAGTTCCACCTGATCTATTTAAATAAGATGGGTAAGGAATAAAAAAATAGAGAGTCCAATTATCATGAGTTAAATTTATCTGAAATAAAGTAGTCACAGTGAGGAAGCAAGGAGGCTCCAAACCTTCCTGGCCAACAAATGGGACTTCCTTGCAAGCAGAGACAGGAGAGCCGAGAGCAATTCTGGTTTCAAATCCAACTTGTATACAACAGCATGGAAAAAGGACAGCTTTTCAAGATTATAGAAAGTACCGACAGCTTTTCTAAGAGGTGATTAGTAGGAGGAAGGAAAATGAAAACATTTGATGTGAGACCCAAGAGAATTTTAAGAGAATCTACAGATGACAATGGGATGACAAAAAAAAAAAAAAAGAAATATTTGTTAGAATTTCTTTGTTGTGGTTGAATTGTGTCTGACTCTTAGTGATCCCATTTGGGGTCTTTTCGGGGAAAAATCCTGGAGTGCTTCATTATTTCCTTCTCCAAAGCATTTTACATAGAAGGAAACCGAGGCAAACAGGGTCACATAGATATTACGTGTCTGAGGCTGGAAATGAATTTCCTGACTCCGTCTGGTGTTCAATCTACTATCTTGAGCATTTCTACAGCTGCTGTACCAGAAATAAAAGCAGAACAAATATCCCTCTAGGTATGGGAATCTGGGAGTCCAGCTGGGCCTGAAATGCAGACTGAATTGTCCTGGAGGCAATATGATTTTAAAGGCACTCAGAAATCAATTTTAAAAATCCAGGATGAGAAGATTCTAGAAAAATTAGAAAGGTCTCACATACACAACCCAGCCCTGTCTTTATATAACATGCAGTCCTAGAGGTCAGGGGATTAGATTTTCTCTGTCTTCATGTTCTCAGGGCCTAGAACAAGGTTTCAAACAACTGATATTTCATGTTTGTTGAATCTTTTTAAAAAAAAGTTAACTCAGTAAGAATCTATCCATGTATCTGTTTTATCTCAATGAAATCTTGATAAGAATGGCCAATAAACCAATCCATGTATTAAGGACATCCTTTCAAGAAAATGCTTTATTACGTTTTTGTTTTAACGCCACTTTTCCCCCTTAACGTTCCCCACCCAGACCTTGCTCTCACATCTTTCCTTGAAACAAAACATTTAAAGCAAAGATAACTTCTATAATGGCATCTGATAATGTGTATCCCAAATTCCACATCTGCAGTTCCCCCATCCTCAGTGCCTTCAGTCTCTACTGAAAGGAAAAAGGTGTTTCAAATGCAAGATATCCTTGGGAAAAAATGAAAAAAAAAACAGGGTTTTCAGTAGCTTTTCTGTTGCTGAAAACATCTTCACAGTCACATAAATATAATCTAAGATCTAGCTGTATTGTTTGATTTCAAACAAGCATCTGCTTCAGTGGAACCGTAATCTTCCCATGAAGATCTTTCCCATGAATGCACTAAAAGATTTCTTGATAAAAGCAGAGATAACTTGGTTCTGTGAGTCTATGATCAATATCAAAGCATAAAACAAAGCGTAATTCCCCAAACTTGTTTGCTGATGAGGAAGACGTCACATAATGAGTCCACATGAACAAAAGGTTGCCTGTACAGAATGAGATTCTCTGATGCTGCTTTTAATGTTTTCATCGAGCACCAGGACCTCCTCCAACTGACAAATGGTCCCTTAAAAAGAGATCAGCCTAGTAACTCACACAGAAGAAAAACCAAGCAGGTGAAAAATGCATGTCCAGGTTACTCTATGCAAATGGGTGGCCAGCCCCATCAGTGTGGACAGACACTACAGATGGGCAAAGAACCGAGACAAACCGAACAGAGGGACAGTGGGTGGGAACATATTTACTCGTTTGTACAGTAGGATGCTTCCAAGCTACTGTCTTCATCCAAGTCCACATCTGTTTAACACTGCTGTTCTCCCAGTGATGCTCAGTGACTCCAGATCACAAAAAGAACTGGACAAGGGACTGTGTGTGGCAAGCACTAAAAGTCACCTCAGAAAATAAATTTTTTTACTCGGTCTTTTTTCAGTCGAGACTGGGACTCATTTTAGAATCGACCAGTTTGTGCAGTCAGATCATCTATTTCCAGAAAGCAGAGGTCAAAGCCAATACCAAATTAGAAGAAATGGTGACTATGAGAGAATAGCCGCTGCGTACAATCCTAACAGCTCCAGTCTGGCCTTGGGGGGGTTCTGTTGATTCAGTCCCAGTCCCATTTGGAGTTTTTTTGGCAGAGATTCTGGAATGGCTTGCCATTTTCTTCTTTGACTCATTTTACAGATGAGAAAACTGAGGCAAATAGAATTAAGAAACTTGCCCAGGAATTCTAGGCTGTTTGCTATTAAACAACAAAGCTTAGGCCTACTTTAGAACTCCAACCTAATTATCATTTGGGCCAAGGGAGTCAAATTCAAGAAACAATACCACAAGTTGACAAAAAATCACAAATTAACATTTTCTTTGTTTTAATAAATTTTAATTTTGCTAAGCATTTCCCAATTATGTTTTATTCTGGCTCACCAAGCAATCAGGATTTTTTGCTGGCTATGAGTTTGACCCCTCTACACCAAACTGTTTCCTCTAAGATTTTCTTACATTGACTCTATATGTAAATCTTCTATGTACACAGCTGTTTCCCTGTGGTCTCCCCATTAACAAATACCACACTGGCTTCCTGTGTACCCTTCATCCCTCACGGTGAAAATCTGACACACAGCAAGTGCTTAATAAATGATTAACTGGCTGATTGTTCCTCTACCCCCACCTCCAGCACCCTAACAGGCCTGTGGCTCAGCAACATTATCAGTCTTTAAAGGCTACTTTTCAAAATTCTTTCCCAAAATTCTAGGCCCACTTCTCCCACACTTGAGGTGAAATAACTAGAGGAAATTGCTGGGCCTTTTAGATTCCTTCGTCCAATAAGCCTGGCAATCTATCCATCCTACCTCCTTTCCAAGTTTTGGTGCATTGGGGGGAAAGGATGGTTACAGGAGCATGTGCTGCTCAACCTCAGACAAGGAGATCTTTGGGATCTTTGGTAGGAGAAGGGGCAGGAATCAGGGTAATGAACCCTCCCTCCCCCATCTGACAGCAAAAAAGGCTCAGTACCAGAGGTAACCCACCTGTGACACAGTCCCCAAGTCCAGAGCAACGGGCAGAAACCAGAACCTAAAGGCTTCTCTGACTTCCCAATAGAAAACCGAAGGAACATTTTTTTGTTATTTTGAATTTTTTTCTCTCTAGATCTGTCAGTGTGTAGAGCTCCCCAGGAATGCCCCTTTTCTACCAATATCGATATAGGCACTTTCTCTACAGCTGAGACTTAAAAGTTGGCTGGCTCATGGAGAGATTAAGCGATCGTTTCCCTAGCAGGCTGTATCCTCCCGGCTCAGAGGCCAGCTCTATCCACTACACCATGCTGCCTCCCCTTAAGACAAGTAGATAATGTCCTCCAAATCCCACAGTGTTCTCTCTGTAGGCCCTTTCAACCAGCTGGCCAAATCAACCCCCATTCCACTCTGTCACCCTCCTCCAGATTCCACTACAAGATCATGGGAACCAAGGGGGGTGTGTGTGGAGGGGATCCTAACCAGTTAACTCTTATGGACACACAACACACACACACAAACTCAAAGGAAAAACTAAGGCGACTAGCTCTAAATCAGAAATGCACAAAAGGAGAACGGCATACTTTCTCCTAGAATGTTAAGTGGGTGTCAACAACTACCATCACTCGCCCAAGGAAACCAGTTTTTGGTTTCAGATCAGCCTGGGGCTGAGCTGGGAGTTAAACTGTTGCTATTCTGTTTCTTTTTGATAACAGTTTAGGGGCCACTTTCCATCCGCCCTTTTAACCCCATATTTCACTTCCCAAACCTGGGGTAGTCTTGCTGTGGTCAGTTTTCTCAGATTCTGAACTCTTCAGGACAAAGGCAAAATTCAGAAGGCTCCAGATGTTCCGGAGCTGCAATCTCTCAAATTCTTCTAGATAAGTTTGGACCATGATGGAACTGTCTATATTAAAAAAAAAAAACCTACATTTTGCTCTAAACAAATTATCAACTACTTTGTCTCTATTCTGGAAGCAAATAGATGTGAACTGCTCAGGGATGACCAGCTACTAATGATACCTCTTCTCCTGGGCCTGGAAACCAGAATTCTTGGATCTTTCCTTTATCCACCTAGGCTCTAGGGTGTGTGGATTATTTTTCTGATACAGAAGTGAAAACAATCTGCTTCAGTCTCCTGCTGTAATCTAAGCACTGAGCCTCCACGACCTAGAAGACTAGACATGAAATCCACCTGCTCCCATAATGACCCTCTGACACCATCCTTGCTTCTTACCATAATCCTCACTTTCCCATCATCCTCAAACTCCTACTTCTTCCCCCTCTTCTTTTCTATTCCTGACCTCCTCTTCCCCTCCCCAATCAGAGACACCCCTGCCAGTCAAGCTCTCTACTCACCATTCCAATCTCATTCTGCTTCTTCCAAGAGATCGCCTCTTCCAAAGAGGGGCAGCAACCTTCCTTATCACCACTAAATACTTGACCCACCCTCCGGCCCCATCACCACCTCCTTATCCACCACCGGCCCTCCCTCCGCAACCCAAATCCCCTTTCCTTTCCATCACCTTCTCCTCCCCGACATTCCCCCTTTCCCATCCTCCCTCCCAGCCATTACCTGTCTCCATAGCCTCTTCTCTCCAACCATCACTTCTCGCCCCCTCAGCCCCTGCTCCTCCGGGCCAACCTCCTCCTCTCACCGCTTCCTCTCTCATCACTCCCACCGCCTCGTTACCAAACCCCAGAGAGACCCCTCCCCCATTTTCAGAGGCAGGGTGAGGGGTGAGGCAGGGTGAGGGGTCTTGCGCAAAGCGCTCATGGGTGGCATCCGGGGATCCTGGACCACTGACTTTATGACCTCTGGGCTCCCTCCCCGGGCCTCAGGTTCCTGCCCAGGAAAGGAAGGGGGCTGCCCGGAGGCCTCGGGGTCTCTTCGAACAAATGTGACCCTTGGGCATTCGTGCCCTGCCTTCTACGGGCTGCCCGAGGGCCCGCCGGCCCCTAGGTCACTGCCCCCGCCCCAACATCATCAGTGCCCCACCCCTGCCCCATCTACCGCACAGAGGTGCGCGCAGGACCACACCCAGGTGGGCGGCCAGGCTGGATCGACTAACCAGACCGGCCGGGGGTCAGTCGCCCCCGGGCCGCCCACCTCGCCCCACCTGGTATTCCCTCTCTCCGCCTAAGACCTGCCCGGAGGGAGCTCCGCGCACCCACCCCGCCGCCAGAGTGAGCGCGCCCGGCCGCCCGCCGGGGCCGGCTCCACGCCCGCTGCCCCGCCGCCCTGCCACCCGCCGCCCTGTCTCCCGCACCCGCCCGGCCCGCCCGGCCCGCGGCACCCAGCCGCCGCCCGAGCAGCCGTCGCCTTCCGCTCCGTCCCCACCTCCTCGTGGCTCCCGGCCCCGCCGACCTGAGGCCCCGGGCCCCTGCCCGCTCTCCGCTATCGCCGACACCGCAGCCAAGCCGCCCGAGGCCGCAGATATGGCCCGGGGCGGCGGGCAGAACTGGACCTCGGGGGAGGCGGAAGGACGAACGGAAACCCCCGAGGAACCTGAGTGAGGAGGGCGGGAAGCCGGGGAGGGGGAAGTACGGCCCGGAGGGAAAGGGAGGTCTATGGGGGGGAAAGGGGAGGAAGGAGGGGGACTCGGGGACTCCAAGGAGGGGAAGGGGTCTCTAGAAGGAACGAGGGTCCCAGGGAGTCCCAAGAGGGAGAGGGGTCCTCAGCGGGAACAGGGGTCCCCCAATGGAAGGGGGGAGTGTCCCGGGGAGGGAGATTCCCCGGAGGAAGGCGTGCCCGGGGGAGGGGGAGTCCTGGGGGAGGAGGGATACGGGGGGAGGAGGGAAATCCTTGCCGGGGAAGGGGAGGGAATCTCTCCCCAACCCTGGCCGAAGCTCCTCCGCCCGCGGGAACCTCCGCGAACGTTCTAGGGCACTGTGGCGTCACCGGAGCGCGGAGGAACCTTCCGCCGGCGACCCATAAAAGCCGCCGCGGAGGAGCCCCGGGGCCGTGTGTGTACAGGCACGGGACAGGGGCGGGTGGGGAGGCGACCGCGACAGCTGGGGCCGTCCTCGGGCGGGGGGCCGCGGCCGCTGCCAGGAGCCCGGGGATCTGCGGCTGCGGGCCGGGGCCGGGGCCCGAGCTAGCTGGGGCTGCGGACAGACCGACTCGGGGTCCGAGGGCGGTCGCTGTCCGTGCCCCGAGGGCAGCCGCCGCCGCTGCCGCCGCCGCCGCCTCCTCCTCCTCAGCCGTCCGGCCCGTCCCTCCCCGGCCCCTCGGGGCTCCTTCGCCCGCCTGACCCCCCGCCCCTTCCCGCAGCCCCAAGATGGTCAAGGAGACTGAGTATTATGACATCTTGGGGGTGAAGCCCAGCGCCCCCCAGGAGGAGATCAAGAAAGCATATCGGAAGCTGGCGCTTAAGTACCACCCGGATAAGAACCCGGACGAAGGCGAGAAGGTGAGGGGTGAGGTGGGGAGGTGCGATGCCCCCCACCTCGGGGGTCCTGCCCCCGGCCGGGTGGAGGAGGAGGACCAAGGAGAGGGCTGGAGAGGACCCGGCCTCCGCCGGCGTCCCGCGCCCCGGCCCTGGGCGTTGAAAGTTGACGGGGAAGAATATTTAGTTATTGAGACCCCAGAAACGGGAGCCCCGCCGGAGCGGTGGGCACTGGGCGCCGGAGGCCCAGACCCGCCAAGGGGAGAGGGAAGGAACTTTTCTCAGAAGCAGGCAGCGTTTAATCGTGGTCTGTGGGCGCCGGGACGGCCCCGGACAACCGGTAACTGTCAGCCCTAGCAAGCATTTCTGAAGGTGCAGAACTGCTGGGGCCAACGATCTTTTTTTTTCTCCACGGGAGTAGACGCGCTGGCTCTGTCGGGGTCAGAGCTGTCACCTTGGCAAAACCGAGAGGATGAGTGGACAGGGGCCGGCCTCCTTGTTGATGGCTCATCAAAGCAGCAGAAATGCAACTTTTCATAAACGTTTATAAACGGATAGAGTAGCCAAGAAAACCTTCCAAGTCTAACAGTAACCTCATGTTTAGGATACGTTAATGCTCGGCACAGGGCTCGGCGAGTAATTAAGCCCGGAAAAATGTACTAATTAGGTTCTCTCTGCTCACCCAGGAGGGACCTGGCAGTACCCACCCTACCCCCCATTTTGCCAGGTGTAAAAATGAGAACCAGAAATCCCAGAGTTGCACGCCTGTTACATTGAATTCCTGCTCCCGGAGGGGGGAGAGGGAGATGCCGAGGCTGGTTTAGTGACCCGTTTACGGCCCGAGGCTGGCTTAGTGTGACACACGTTTGGTTTTCGGGGCTGGCTTTGGGACCCGTTTAGGTCTCGGGGCTGGCTTTGGGACCCGTTTAGGTCCCGGGACTGGCCTAGTGATGATCCGTTTGGGTCCCGGGACTGATTTAATGACTCGATTGGGCCCCGGGGCTGGCTTAGTGACCCGTTTGGGTCCCGGGGCTCGGTTAGTGACGCGTTTGGGTTCCGTTTGAGTCCCGGGGCTTTGCTAATTATTCTTTTGGGTCCCAGAGTCGGCTTTGGGACCTGTTTAGGTCCCAGGACTGGATTAGTGATCTGTTTGGGACCCGGGGCTGGCTTGGTGACCCTTTTGGGTCCCAGAACTGGCTTAGGGTGACCCCTTTGTAGTCGGATTAAAGCTAGAAATGGGTGCTCTCACTAGCACCGATTAGGTTGAGGAGGTGGAGCCGGTGATGTTGTCTGAGAGGCAGCTGACCCGGGGCAAAAGTTTTCTGCCAAACTCAGGATGGGGCTGCTTCCCTTCGCTTTCCACCTGGGTGATCCAGAGACCTCTCTTCTGAAACAAATGAGCTGAAGAGGAACCCTTTTTGTAGCAGGACCGGATTTCACACTTTTAAATGCTCTTACTGTCCCTTGAAGGAAAACAGATAGTAATTAAACCCAGAATTCCTGGAGAAAGACACCATAGTCAGGCTCCTTCCCTCTAGAGACAAAGTTTATCTTTTATGCTTTGTCACTTGGAGCCCTGGAACTTTTCCCTCTCCTTTGGTCTGGAGCCCTGTGCCCTGGATGGCTCAGGAGGACACTTTTAAGCAGGCTAACTGGACGTGGTTAACCATGGGCTTCTGTTTAGTACCTATGGAAACAACCCTGGTATCAAAATACCTGTTGCCTTATTCATTTCAGAGTGGGAGCTGCTTCAGAGCATTTGCCGGGGCAGTGATCATCGAGTATTTATATTTAGCTGCATGTGTTTTATGTGAACGGCAGCCATCGTCACAAGTTTAAAATACTTGCTGTTAGGCCACTTGTCCCTTGTCCACTTATGTTCATTCTCATCTAAATTTAGGGGACATCTAATTTTCTCTTGTCTTACGTGGGCCATTTTAAGTCTCGTTTGCTGCTTGCTAGTCAGCTCTCTAGATGCTGTCAGCATCCCCGATGATCTTATTTCTTGTTCTTGGAAAATGTGATTCAAGATTCTTAAAGGCTTTATAAGCAAACCGAGTTGTAATTTTCCAAAATGGTCGTCTTAAATTAGATTGCTTTTTCCACAACACATAATTTAGTCCTTATCAATCCTCAGATCAAAAATCTCATTGCCTACAAGATTAAAAAATAGAATCCTTAACCTGCCTGGCATTTCAGGTCATCAGTGCAAGCTGGCTCCAGCCTCCTTACATATATTAAGCCTTTCTTGCTGGTTTCAGTTCTTCCATTCCCTGGGCTCATTTACTCTTTCCAATTCTCTCATACCTTATAAATTCATCTTCAGCTTAAAACCCTTCCTCTTAAAGAAATCTTTCCCACGTGTACAGCTCCATATTAGCCCCTTCTTCTCCCTCCCACCAAAGAGAATGTGTTCTTTCCCTTGAGCTTTGCCCATTCACTAAATTAATTCTCATTACTGCGAATAGATATCTCAGAGGTCTCACCTCTGTTGAATTATACTTATCCCTGCTAATGAAAAGCAAGTCCCTATGTTAATTCTTAATACCGTGAATGGATATTCCCACCTCTTTGGAGTTATACCTATCCCTGCTTAATGAAAAGCAAATTTCTTAAGGGCAGTGCTGATCATTGCTTTATGGGTTAACTATGGGTACTTGGGTTGCTAAGGAAACATTTGTGCAGGTTGTTTTATGTTTATATGATAATTTGGCTCTACTAGAATATTTTCGTAATTGAATGTTGCAATCTATATACCAGTAGGCTTAGGACCTTAAAAATCAATTTTGTTTAACTATAAGACATTGTGCATACACCCCCATCCCACCCCAAGCTGATCTATGGGCTAATTTACCCAAATTTATCTTACCTGGGTTAGGTTTAAATATGGTTCTGACTTGGGGGGTGGAGGCGGCAAGGAAGAAGGGACTAGCATGTCCTTTCCGCTTTATCCTACTCTTAAGAGTAGGGAAGAGAATCATTGATTGAGTTGAAAAAGACTGGTCTGCCAAACCTTAGGAAAAAAAATTTTTTTTTACAGATGATACAGGGAATTTGCCTAAAAGATAGATAATGCAGGTAGTAATAAAATCAGAGCTGGAATTGGTACACAAAGTCCTCACATTCCACAACCAATGTCCCTTTTCTAAGTTTTAAAAGCTTAAGTGGAAAGCATAAAACGATGCTGCTGCTGTATCTTAGCGGAGGAAACAGGCAAGAACATTACGTGTTAGAGAAGGTCCTAGTCCAGACCCCTCATGTCATGAAAGAAGGGAAAAGTGAGTAGCAGACTAGCACTTGTAGGGAATAGAAAAGTCCAAAAAGGAGGAGATGGGGGTTTCCACAAGGGAGAATACTGTGTCCCAAAGTTCTCATGGGAGGAAATGGTGAGGAATAATTGTGAAGCCCGCAGGTGTCCCCAATTGGGTTTCTTTGGGTTTTTGTTTTTATTGGTGACAGTTCAATAAGAATAAGCCCTCCGCACTTCCCTCTCCCAGGCAGGGGAGCCTTGGGTCTTCTCATTGTGTCTTGTTGTGGGCCGTTGCTAAGCGTCCACATTGCTTAGAAGCTGTGCTTGGTGGTCAAGCCCTTTGTACAGACTTTACAAGCACCCAGACCTGGCAGCCTAGCTGGGGGGATCAGAATATATAGTACCTGTGATGCAATAGTCAGCTTTTCTAGGCTTTCAGACCTGTTACTGGGTGGGGCTCAACACTGATGCTGCTGGGGCCAGTTTTACTGTCTGTCTCTTTGGCCATGAGATTTAGACTCTGTAGTGCTAGAAGATAGATAAGCAGGAAAGTTGTTACTCTTTAGTGCTCAATTTAAAATACTTTGAAAATGTGTAAAAAATTCCATTTCTTGCACAGCCCTCTTTTCTGTCTTTGTAGACTTTAACATGTTTGGGCTTGTTTTAAAGTTCACACTAAACAAGAAGTTTTAAAAGTGTGAACTTCTTGATACTTTTGCCTTTAAATGACAAATTACTAGTGGTTTGAAGGGCAAACTTATCAAGGCACTTAACTGTTAAGTAAAGTGGAAAAAAAGGGAGTTAAGGTACTAGAACTATCCAAGCTGTAAGCCTCAGCCTCCTTCTTACCAGGAGTCATTTAATGTTTTTCATTATGATTTTTATGATGAACTTTGCCACTGTGAACATGAGACTCACCAGTTTTTGAGGGCATCTTGACCTGAGTTTCAGTTCCATAGTCCTGATTCTCTTTAGGTTCCTTAAGGTGCTACGAGGATCACCTAAATGCAAAAGGGGGCCGATAATAGCTACTTCCTTAAAGAAATAATGTACAACATTTTTGAAGGTACAAAACTCACAAGTATATTTAAATATTGTATAATGTGACACCAAATTTATGTAATCTGATGCTTGAAAAATTGGTCACAAACAAGCTACTGTTTTTGGAATAGCAAAACTGCTTTTACTCAGCTGTTCAACTCAGTCTCTGCTTATTTTTATTGTTTTTATTTCCAAGTTTAAACTCATCTCCCAGGCTTATGAAGTACTTTCAGATGTAAAGAAAAGGGAAATTTATGACCAGGGTGGGGAGCAGGCTATTAAAGAAGGAGGCACCACAAGCGGCAACTTCTCATCACCCATGGACATTTTTGACATGTTCTTTGGCGGTGGAGGGCGGATGACCAGAGAGAGAAGAGGTAAATGGTTTCTGGGTTTTTCCCCTCAAGGTTAAAAGTCTTAAATTGGCCAGAATTATACATACAAGGGCCCTTTCCTATACCACTCAATTTGAGTTGGTAATAAATGATATTAGAGACTGAACTTCTATGTATTTTTATATAATAGTATATAATTATAAATTATAATATAGTATCCATATATTATATGAATTATAACAAAGTAGATGGTATCTGATATCTTCTGATTACTTTATTGTGGATAATACTGAATATAAGAAATAGGATGTTTCATATTTAGATTATTAGGTATTCTTTGGTTTACTAACTTGGAGATTAATATACTCCTTTTAGAACAAGGATTGTGGGAGTACAAGAATAGATTTTGGTGGGGAGCTGTGAACTTGGATGAGACAAGAAGTATATTTTTTATTTTCATTAACAAATGAGATTTAACATTTTCTTCAATTCCAAATGTAAACAACAAACATTATTTTGAAAAAATCAGCCCCATAGGTTGTCACCAGCTTGCCAGTGTCAGTGCCCTTCCCCCCAAAAAAGGTTAAACCTCTGTTAGCAAAGAATTGCTTAGAAACCAGATAGCCCTCCCCTGCACTAGGAATTTATTGTGGTGGTGGCTGTTTTAAAAAGTCTTGCCCATATAACAACACAATCAGTTGCTTAGCATAATTCCTGGTACCTATCTGTTGCTTAAAATAAATGCTGCTTTACTTCAGTCAGCTTTCCTCGTTGCTGAGCTCTGCCCACCTTGTGTTCAGGGTGGAAAATAGTCTCATTGATCTTTTATGGGGGAATAAGGTATTCTGCAAGGTGAATATTCTAACTGAAGCTTCTCCTACCTCCCACCCCTCCACCTTTACTTCTGATGGAAGAAGTAAACCAGTTTATGAGCTTGATTATAGGGTGGGATAATTCAGTAGTATGCCTTCAGTAGTTATGGAAATACGTTGTTGGGGGTACACTAAGTGGGCCCCAGACTAAAGCTTTTCATAGTAATTTGTTTCTGAATGGTGTGTCTGCTATTTCTCAGTGTACCATATCCCCTTATTCCACTCCCCTTCTAGCCTTCAATTAATCCATTTATAATCTAATTTACAGCAAGGAAAAACAAATTACCAATTCATTAGAATATTTAGCAATTATAATTATTCTTTTTTTAAAAAAACTGCTCAGAAACCTTTTTAACTTTGATTGTGGCCTTGAATATTTGACCTTCAATAAGTTATACATTTATAAGTGTATTTATTTTCACTTGTTCATTTACTAACAGAATTGAAGATTATCAGTTGCAAAGAATGCTAAAAATTAAAATATATCTTTTAAATTAGAATTATTGTAATGTACTACATCCCAAACAATGTTAGGGTACATTTCCTTTAACCTGTGATAGTTCTTTGCTTCTTACAAAACTATTAAGCTTTTAAAAATTTATAAAAATGTGACTGAGAAGTAAACAATAAATGATAGATTCATTAAGACTTAACTTATATATTTCATATGCTAAAAAAATTCTTGTTTAGTGATTTAGGAAATCTGGTTTAGTGTTTAGGTCTGGTTTTTACTTTCCTGAAATAAACTGCAACTAAGTGTTTATCAGGATTTTGTGGACTCCTTATTTAAATGCTGTTTATGTCGATTTAATATTCTACAGGATGACCTCACTCAGATTTGCTCTAAGAAAATTAACTTACAATGTAGTTTAATTTTTAGCTAAAACTAAGATGTGGAATTCAAAAAAGTGACTAGAAGAGCTTAATTCACAGAAATATAGAGATGGAAAAATTCTCTGAGTTTATTCCCATGGTTGGCTGAAGAAAGACATGAGATGAGATAAAAATATTGGCCTTTTTTAGGGCGATCCATATTAAGCTTGAGTGATGAGGCTTCCTAATGCATTTGCCCTTACATTTATGTACTTTTTCTTGAAAGGCAAAAATGTCGTGCATCAGTTGTCTGTAACGCTTGAAGACATATATAATGGAGTTACAAGGAAACTAGCACTCCAGAAAAATGTAATTTGTGAAAAATGTGAAGGTAATGAATTAGGGGAGGGGGGAGGAGAGGAATACTTCCCAGTATTTAGTCAAATGTTATATATATGTTGTAATGTAATAAAGTGAAACACCACACTCACACTCACTTGCATTTAAATTTACTACTGCCAAACTGAAATTTTATGCTAAAGTTTGTGTTTATTTATACAAATTTAAAAAATGTCCCTCAGGTTTTTTTTAAACTTTTTAAACTGGAGGGTGGGGAACAACAAATAAGAGCTGCACCCCAGAGTCAAGACTACTCATCTTCCAAAGTTCAAATCTGGCAGTCAGACACTTACTGGCTCTGTAAACCTTGTAAATTGAGAAGGAAATGACAGACAATTCCATTACCTCTCCCAAGAAATTTACCCCCATCTCCACTCCCACCCCCCCCAAAAAAAAAGTCAGGAAGAAATGGACATGATGGAAAACTGACTGAACAACACCCAAAAAAACCTAATTTCTAGGGTGGTTTTCAAGCTATGTCAGACCAAAAGAAAGTATTTTGTTTAGCTTTATATAGCTATTTTAGGCAGTTGTTTCTTTAACTTGGGTCTTCCATTTCATTCTGCATGCAATATTTTCAAAGGAACAGTCAAAATATAACTGTGACCACTCCCCGTAACTCAGATTTTTTTGCTCTGATTAACTCTGAGGAGATCATAAATTTCATTTTTATTTTGCTTTCCCTAGGAATTGGTGGGAAAAAGGGATCCGTTGAAAAGTGTCCCATCTGCAAAGGGAGAGGAATGCAAATTCACATCCAGCAGATTGGGCCAGGAATGGTCCAGCAGATTCAAACAGTGTGTCTAGAATGTAAAGGCCAAGGTGAACGCATCAACCCCAAGGACCGGTGTGAGAACTGTAATGGCTGTAAAGTTGTAAGAGAGAAAAAAATTATAGAAGTTCACATAGAAAAAGGTGAGGCCCCCAAGAGGCCATCTGCCTCCCAACCCCACTCCCGACTTTCTTTCCCCACTGATCGTCCGGCCGTCCAAGTCGGCTCCGAGGATCCGAGGACTCAAACCCCCGTCGTCACGGAAGGTTCTGCCCTGAGCCAGTTAAACACGAGATGGAGAAATAAAGTCTGGTGGAGATTTTGTCAGGTTTTCCTTGCAGTGCCATGAATGCTTCTTGTAGCTCTCAGACACCAGGCCTTTTTTGTGAATAGCAGCAATCGGTCTGTCCTCCCGCTTTTCTGACGAGCTTAGACAAGTCCAGGTGACCAGAACCCTCCCCGCTCCGGAGCTGACTTCCTGTAGCATTTCTCCCTCTTCTGCCTCCAAGCGCCTGGGGAGCGATCTTAGATTTCTTTCCCTCGGCTCCCGGAAGCCGCCTCCCTTAGCCCCTTCCTGTTCCCTCCGCTCGTCCCAGTGCCTTTCTTGATGTCTTTCGGGCAACATCACCACTCTTTCAAACCACAAAAGAACGGCTCACTCGATGTAAGAATACCTTCTATAAAAAGCAATCCTACCGAAGCCAAATACTGAAGAAAGTAGAAAACTCAGGAACAGGAAGTCCAGTGCTGCCCTTAAAGATAGATGACCTCTGCCTGCACGTCGGCACTACTGTGCTGGGGAGTAATAGTGTCAGGGCAGTTAGGTGGCTCCAGCACGGCCCCGGAGGCGGGAGGACCGACCCCAAATCTGACCTCAGACACTGGACCCGGACAGCTGAGGGACCCTGAGCAAGGCGCTTAACCCCCATTAGTGTCAGGCACACCTACACATATCCCAAAACGAGGACTGGAAGTGAGCCCTGCGAACAGACCCAAATGGCAGATGCACACATTAGGCTTACCCACGACAGGGCTGACGGGGCCGCACGGCCATGCTTTATGGCAAAACTTCATCTGAAAAGAGGTAGTGACAATCCCAGTGCCCTTCTGTGGAGGGTGGTGTGCTAAACAGACGTCCCTGAGGGCTCAGTGGACAGACCTGGGCCTGGAGTCAGGGAAGCCCCGTGGATAGACCTGAGCCTAGAAAGAGGGAGGCCTCGAGGTCAAATCAGACACTTACTCAGACACTTACTAGCTGTCAAGTCACTTCTGTCTGCTTTGGTTTCCTCAACTGTAAAATGGGGATAATAGCACTCCCTCCCAAGGAGATGAAATGGTATTTAAGTGTTCAGCACAGTGAGCAGCAGGTAACAGTAGGGGCGATACAAATGTTTATCCCCTTCCACCCCTCCTTGAAGAAAGTCTTACAAAAAATAGGGTATTTGAGAAAATGGTTAATGAGGGATGATGTTTCCTAGGTATGAAAGATGGACAAAAGATTATGTTTCATGGAGAAGGAGATCAGGAGCCTGAGCTGGAGCCTGGTGATGTCATCATTGTGCTTGATCAGAAGGATCATGGTGTCTTTCAGAGAAGAGGCCATGACTTGATAATGAAAATGAAAATTCAGCTCACTGAAGCTTTGTGTGGTTTCAAAAAGACGATAAAAACTCTGGATAATCGAACTCTTGTAATAACTTCTAAGTCAGGTGAGCTTGGCGGTAGGTAAATGTTGCTCTTTTGTGCTCAGTATGTTCACCTGCCAGGGTCCCCTTCAGCTTCAGCCAACAGCTCCCTTGCTGCCCTCCCCCCACCCTTTTTTGGTCTTCCCTACAAGAAGACTCACTACTGACATCAGGCCACGTTTTTGTTTCCAACAGCCCTGGGTAAGACCGATCCTTCCACACGCTCTCACCTCCCCCAGGTTCCGAGCGTACATTTTAGTTTATCTTGAACTGGCTTCCATACCCTGCTGAGCCCAAGCCTTCCTATGCAAATGGGTCACAAGGCTTAGTGCGAAGGGTTCAGAGGAGAGGTTCTGGAGTCCTTTTTAAACAGGTTTTCTGTCCGGTGTTGCCTTGGTCGTGATGATTTTCCCCTCGGTTAGTTAATGGGTCCGTACCATTTAGATCAGTCTTCATGTTAAGGATCAAGGGTTAGAGAAAGAGGAGGACGAGTGAAATGGCAGTCAGAGTCCCAACTGGGTAAGGCCATCTTGCAGCTCAGAACCGAGAGTGATGACGGATGGGATGATCAGAACCGACAGGTCCCTCTCCAGGGAGCCTCTCATCTCTTCTCCGGTGTTCTGTTATCGGTTCTCCCCCAAACACAATGTGGGTGATCCTAGGCTTCCAAGCGGTGGGCGGGTCTGACCCACTCCCTCCAGGAGCCAGATGCCCTGTGGTCCCTGGCTCAGGGGCACTGAACCCTCAAGTGAGGAGGCTGGGTCCAAGAGGTCCCTCCCCAGCAGGCCCAGGAGCAATGCCAGGAGAACTTAGTGAAACTGCTGCTGCTGATTAGACTGATGGAGGCAGGTAGAAGAGCAGAAAAAATGTCTAGACTTGAGCCCACAGAGACAGACAACTGCTTACCAGAATTCTCTCATCCTTTTCTTCCTCCTTTTCTCCATTTTCTCTTCCATTTCTTTCTTGTATTTCTCCAGATCCTCACATCTCTCTCCTTTCCTTCTATAGTAAGACTTCATTTGCACTCAGATTGTATCCATCTAGAAAGATCAGCTTCCCAGACTGACACAGTAAAGAACCAAGACTTAATTCTAGCAAGTTCCAGCTATCTAGTTCTTAAATTCAGAGTAAATCGGAAAAGAGAGAAGGGCACACTGCTAGAAGTAATCACAATATTAGCAGTAAGAAGTTAACAGAGACACTGAATACAGATGGAAAAGTTAAACAGATACAAGAACTCAAAACCCACAATAATCTTGGGGTTAGTCTACACTTGGCTCAATGTGTCTCAATGAAGCCTAAAAGGCATATTACTGTATTTGTCTCTTAATGGGATCTCAAGTCATAAAGGGTTGTATTCAATGTTCCTTAAAGAAAGTAAAGAAATTTTTAAAAAGAATGACCGTTTAAAAAAAATATTTCCATCAGAAATGCTAAAAATCAGGTTTCAATATTTAAAGAAATAAGCTATTAAAAGTTTGGAAATCTACCTGCATGGAAATCTTGTGTTTCCTGGAGACCACATTCATCTTTCCTCCTTTCTTTCCTATATTTCTCGTTAAATTATCCGTGTTCATTATTATAGTAATGCCCACCTTACAGTAACAGGCCCATTCTTCTCATCCCATATTCTCCAAAACTACACAAGCCATAATAAAAGAGGACAAAGCTTGTCTCACACAAAATGACAACTTTGGAGGTATTTTAGGGTTGGAAAACAAAATGATGGTAGGACAGAAATTTAATTCTTAACATTTTTTACTCTTTACTCAGACAGCAAGAATACCTGGTGCCATTTCTAGAGTGGCTTTCTATATAATGTTCCCATTCCCAGCACAAGTCTCTTAAGTAAGGAATCATTTTCTGGGAACATGTCACAGGTATTCTAACAATAGTTAAGGCAGGATTTCTGTGATGATTCCTACTCTATAAGATATCCAGCTTCTACTCTATAGGAAACCATGTTGTTTCCATGCTCATATTTGGTTTTATTCCTCAATTCATATATGGGCATTAGTTTTTTGGAGTTGGGTTTTTTAAATTAAAATTTTTGACACAATAGTTTTGTAAGTAAAAGTAAATCCCAGAGCAGTATATTTGTACAAGGAAATGATTTGGGGCAAACCTGACTTTGACAGTATTTATGTGGAAGAAATATCTAGAAGTTTAAGCAGACTTTAAGTAAACTGTACTCTTGATACTTTTAAAAAACAAACACCTTATTAGCAAAATGGCTGGACAGAAACAGCAGGAGAGAGTTGGCGGGCCCCTGCTTGCTTTCTCTAAAAAGCACAACCCAGTGTGTCAAGCTAAGTTAAACCAACAACCAGAATCCTGTGCATCTTGATCAGAGCCTTTTAAAAAGTACACTGACATTAAAAAATAAACTACAAACAAAAACCCCAACATGGCATATATAATTAACTCAAGCTTGAGATCAGTTAAAACTTCTAGCTTTTTTTCTGTGTAAATACTGTCAGGGAGTAGGTTTCTTGTCCTATATTTGTGGGTAAATTTTTTTTTTAAATCTTATTTTGCTCAAACTAAGAATGCTCTGAATCTTACTGGAAACCCTCTAGTTGTAGCCTATAGTTACGGATGGGGTAGCAGCTTTTGGCTCTAGAAAGAATAATTTGCTTATTTAAGGGCTAATAGTCCCTCTTGCCTCACATCAGATGGCTCCTTGGTGATGGGGATCTTGTCAAAGGCTTTTCCACCGGGATGAGAGGTAGAAAACATCCCAAAGGTACCGCCAATTCATAGAATCAAACTACTAGAAATTGAGATTTTTTTAAAAAATCATATCCACAGTAGTTATTTTCCAAAGTGTTTTTAGACTGAATTTTATCCATCCACATGAGGCTTCACTGCTGGTGTGTATACTAGTATTTACAGCACAATCACCTTTGCTCATCTAACAAGGAGACTGATCCTCTTGCGTTACTTTGTTAGGGGCCCTATTGTTTCTTTCCTCTTGTATGCTTGTGGTAACACTTAGTGACTATCACTATTACCCTAGGCTGAATTCGGAGGCTTAACCCGTCCCCCGAGCACGTGGATGAAATATGTGGCTAGACTTTTGGAAGGCCAGATGCACAGGGGAAAACACAAAAATGTGTCCATGAGATGTATTATGCAAAGAAACGGTTTTTTGGAAGGGCCCCCATTAACTGTGAGATAATACTTAGGGTTATCTCGGCAGCTTCTATATCCAGCCCTTCTCAGACGGCTGACCCTGTTCTCAACCTCGCGCCACTCTAATGGGCAAAGTTTTAAAGCTTTGTCTCTGAATGTTCGTGAAAGGTGTGGGTGTAGCTAAAGTTTCCCAATCTCGCAGATTTTCTGGTATACCATATTGCGCGAGGCTGTAAGCCCACCTCCCCTTTCCCATCACTGACATCTGATTATGGAGGTTGTGTTCAGATGGATTGTGAGTTAATCGTTCCTAATAAAAGCAACCTCTCATGGGCAGGTGAAGTGATAAAGCATGGTGACTTGAAATGTGTACGTAATGAAGGCATGCCCATCTATAAAGCACCATTAGAGAAAGGCTCTCTCATCATACAGTTCTTGGTAAGTGTTTCCTCTTATGACAAGAAATTTGTTCCAGTGACATCCTTTTCCCCTCCATTTATATGGACTTTCCCCCTCAACATGTAGGTTATCTTTCCTGAAAAACACTGGCTCCCCCAAGAAAAATTGCCTCAGTTAGAAGCTTTACTTCCGCCGCGACAAAAAATAAGAATCACGGATGACATGGATCAAGTAGAACTCAAGGAATTTAACCCCAGCGAACAAAACTGGCGCCACAGCGCGGAAGCGTATGAAGAAGACGACGAGGGCCCCAGGGCGGGAGTGCAGTGCCAGACAGCGTGACGTGGCGTGTGCGGACTAGCAAACTGATGAATGTAAAGTTGGCACAATGAAAATGGCATCGCTTTAATGGCCTCGTGTTTGGGGTGTCCTGTGTGTGTATGTATAGTATGTATGTATGTGTTCAGCACAAGGAACTGCTGCTGAGTGTCCCCTTTTTTGGTTGTATCTTAAGTTATAGCTTAATTTATATTTAAATGTTTTTAAGTGTAAATCACATCTAGTCTGCATATGGAATCTTTTCATTTACACTTCCAGGTTGTAGCCATAAGAAGCCCCTGATTGAAAGTGGAGGTTCTCAGATATCAGTCCCGTCCCCAGAGCACAGCTGGAGCCCAAGGGCGATTACGCCCCCACCCCCGCCCAGGGTGGCCAGCGCTGCCGCCATGTCCCCCCCACCGCCGTGCGCCCCCTGAATTCCCCCTTGCCTCGCTGGGATGGGATGGGAGCCCCAGGCCCACCTTCATGGGGGACCAGGCACTTTGGGATTGGATTCTTATACCACCAGTAACTCTTCCAACATATTAGTTGGTAGAAGCAAAAAGCCAAGCCTGTCCGTTTGGAGGTGGTAGGGGCAAGTACATATGCCCACAGCCTTCAGGCTGCCTGGGGCCCATCCTGCACTGACACCCCCTAACACCGGCCACACCAAGGCGCTTCCCTGGAGAGAACGCCTCTCTGCATCCCTACGGCCGTCTGGTTGCTCTTTTTCCGGCAACAAACGGGGGGAGGACCCTCTTTGAGGCTTGGGGTGTCTAGAAAACCAGTGGAGAGATTTCCTTGCCTGAGGGGCTTCAGGACAATCTGTCAAGTTCTGTAAATCAATAGTACTTCTGTTCAGCAAGTTGATGTTTGTCACTTTTTTCACTTAACCTGTGCTATAAAATTTTAACTTTTTAAAAAAGAAAAGGCGAGTAAGTTTGCTTCTGTACTCACACGAAGGCATCTCTTTCTGTTCTGCTTTTCCTGCGTGGCAGAGAGCAGGGCAGTGGGCCCACCCTACACTCTAGGGCTTCCCCCCCACAATTCTCTGACAAAGTTTTCACCGGCCGTTAAGGGGTCATCTCCCAGCTTTATTACCAATCCATCACCTCTCTCTAATCTTGCACTACCCACCAAATTCTACTGAATTTCCTTTAAAAGGGATAAAATGCAGCCAGCTTGAAAAAGGGACAGGCTGACTAGCATTTGTTTCAGTGGATGAGCACGCACAACTGAGGTGTTAAAGCTGACATTAAAAACAGGAATCATCAAAGTCTTTCCAATCTCATAGTAAATTTAAAAATGCCAAACACAAGATAATCCTATAGAAACAGACCTGATTTAGCTATAATATTCTTAGCTACAGTGGCTAAAAGCATTTCTGACCTATCTCTAAGGCACTGTAGATACACAGTCAGGTCCAGGTAATATATATATATATTATATAATATATAATGTGCTGGACTGAGACCCAGAAATATGTCTTATTTTTGTAGTGTTAACGGTTCCTTTCCCAGTGACACTGGTACCATACAGGTTAGGACCAAAAGTGCTCCTAGTACTTGTGGGACTTTGTACTTGGGGGAAGAAAATGCCTGGTCGACATGATGTGCATAGAACAGAGCAATGCAATGAACTTCTTTCTCTTGTGCACAAATGGAGTTTCACATTTAAACTGAATCAAGGCTTCTGCTACCCCACCCTTGCCATTTTGTGTTGTCCTAACAAAATGATTAGTACTTAGCACTGTTAGTTCTATCAATTTAATTTATTTTTCTACATTCTTCTGTTGATTAAATAGACTGTCTAGATGGGGACCATGGGGGGAAGGGGGGAGTTACTTTAAATAATTTTTTCACCTGTATTTTCAAGTCATTCTGAAAATAAAATTGAGCTGGTTATTTGAAAGATAAGTGACTTTTATTCCTTTTGAAAGCATTGCTAATTTCAAAGTTTGAGGCTTGTCCACCCAGGGAACAGGGAAATGGAATATCACTCCACTTTAAGTCATGGAATTGCTGCAAAAGATGGCAGAGCCACCAGAGATGGCAGAGATTCCTATCTGTGAAACTGAAACTGGAAGGAAAACACTTAGGCTGGGGTGGAGATGCCGGCCCAGTTGAAGGCAGTCATGTATCAGGCCACGGCTTCTCAGAGCTACACTAGCTGCTAAAAACCTGCATCAGCTAATATCGTGATGACGTACATTTGAACTAAGTCTGTGTTAACAGGAAAAGTTGAGCACCCTTTAAAAAAACCCACTTTATAAAGATAATGCAACCACATTAAAAGGCACCTGATCATTGACAAAGCAACTCCCATACAATCACCTTGTTATACAGACATGTGGATAATATTTATCCCCATTTTATTAAGAAAAATTATCAGAAGGCTCCGAGGTTCATCGAGTCCCAGCTTGGGCCTGAATCCGTGTCTTCTGACTCGCATCACTCATCCTTGATTAAACCATGCTAGACGTGAGGCAGGATGAGGTCGACACTTGAGTTCTCACCCATTCTATGCTAGTCTAAGAGTAATTCTCTAATTACTACAGAGAAGGGAACTGAAAAGGAAAAGGGAATTAAAATGTGACTTCATCTGAAGATTCCAAAGGGAACTGGATCAAAGATCATACTTAGAAAGGGGAGATTGTGTGCATCTTGGGCCAGCCCACGTTTCCTATGAAATTTTTCTAACAACCCCTTATTCATCCTAAGGACATCAAATTCTACTTCACATGGACTATCACTCCACTTCAAGTCAGTTTCTGTGTCGTATCCTTTCTACAGTACATTAAGTGGAGGGCTTTCCACGCTACCATTCCAAAGAGGTAAGTAGCTGAATATAATGTCCCTACTTTGCAAAGAAGAAAACTGAGGTGTTTAGGTGACCAAGCAATTATTAGTTCTGAAATAGTTCCCTGAAAGCTGTTGATGCTCCAGAACCAAAGACATCATTTGATATTTCAGAACTACAAAATTTAACAAATATAAATCCCTCTGTCTTTTTGTCAATATAGTTTTTTCTTATAGGTCCAATTTCTCTAACTCTTCTTCTAGCTTTTTCCCCCATTTTTTTCTTATAGGTCCAATTTCTCTTCCCCTTCTAGCTACATTAAATGTTTGTTTGTTTTTCATAGCAATGTTTCAATAACTAAAACTTCCAAGTAGTTATACAAAAGAACTTTTGTGTAACTTACTTAATGAAAAGTTGCTAAGTCTTGTCTGTAATCAAATCACTGGGAAACAAAGAATTAAATGCCTAGAATTAAGTGGTACATAAGCTCTGTTTGAAGCAGTAAAATAAAAGGAGAAAAGATTATAGAACTAAATAGCTCCTTGGAAGCAAAACTTGTCTCCTCTCGACAATGTTAACATTTCATTTCAAAAGACATTCATTAAGTGGCTTGAGGTTCTTTGTCCAAGTGAATTTGTTCAGACTTATTTGGCCTGTCCACTAGAAAAAATACTGTGTGAAAAAGCAAAGGGAATAAGAGTATTTAAAAGACATTTCATACTATAGCTAATTATCTATGAAGAGAACACAGCATTCTTTATTAAAAGAATGAAAATGACAGCTATATATAAATTTGTGTGTACATATCAAGAGTATTCAAAAATATCAAAATTTCTGCACAATGCAGTGTTCCACAGGTCCTTCTCTTAACATTTACAAAGGTGGGGAATGGTGTGTGGTCCATCCCTCTCTCTATTCCATTTCCCCCCAACCCAGTAATAGCCTACCCGGTTTGGAGTGTGATTAAGTTGGACAGTCATAGATATGAATTTCTTGATCATCCCCAACGGACACAATTTTGGAGCCAGTTGCATTGTATTTCACTCCCCAGACCTGCAAACAAAAGGAAAGAAAGGTCACACCCATTAATGCCTTTACTACATTTGGTGATATTTCTAAACTTTCCATTATACTGGATAGAGAATGTCATCAGAACTGTGAAGATGGAAGAAAATGTTCATGAAGCAGCACGTGACAACCTTCATTTCTCATTCCAGAACAAGAATGAACCAGGCAGTCAGCAGCAGCTCAAGGTTTTAAGATTAGCAAAGCATGTGAACAAATGTCATCTCACTGATTCCTCACAACTATGGGAGGTAGGTAACTTTATCATCTCCATTTTGTAGATGAGAACTCAGGTAGACACAGGTTAATTGACTTGCCTAGGATGACTCCACTAGATAAGGGTCTGAGGCCAGACTGGAACTTGGGTGTTCCTATAGTGCTGTCTGGCACATGGCCGATGGCTATACAAAGAATGCTCTTCCTGAGCATTTCTATAATTTACTAGCACTTCAGGACACATGTGTCTGTCTCAGTCCCTCCCTCACCCACAGCAAAGGTCAAAGGGCATGTTTGGCAAGAGGGAAAGCACCAAATTTGAGATCAGGAAATCTTGGTTCAGATCCTGCCCCTGCTACCTGGGTGTCTCTAGGGGCTTTTCCAAATCTTAAATCTCTGACGGATGAAGCCCAGAGGAGCCAGGATCTGTGGTAGACTAGGCTACCCACACACCAAGACTGAAGGTATTGAACAAAAGACTAGATTTTCAGTCAGAGAAACCAAGTTCACATCCCAGCTTCACCCCTGTTATGACCAGGGTCATTGGCAAGCAGCCTCCCTGCAGATCTAAAGCGAGGGAGCTCCGTCTCCAGCTGCTCGTGTGGCCAGCACAAGATTCAGCCATGGCCTTGAGATGGGAGAGCTCAAGATTTACACTCAGAGATCTCTCAAATCCCAAGCTTAATTCTAGGAGGGGAATGAATCCTCAAAGGACTCTGGGAACTTTGAGACTGTTCTAAAAATAAGTTTCCCTCCAGTTACTCCAATCAGCTGGCAGTCACTGGAACCCCACATTCATTAAGCTAATTGGGGAAAAGGCCAATAAGTGGAAGTTCTTCCCCTACAGAGGGATCAAATGCATTTTCTTCACCTCTTCCCAGTCCCCAAATGAGGAATTTCTTTCTTCTTCCAGGGAATAACTTTTTCTATCTGGATGGAAAGAGAGCCAATTGTCCAGGAACAAGAATTCCACCTAAAGTGGAGTCAGTCACCAGAGAAGAAAATGATGAAAGTCCTCCAAAAGTTCTAGCCATCACTTTCATGCTTTTGTGAATGAGTTTAAGCAAGCTGGATTATGGTCCCATTAAGCAACATGGCCCATTCAAGGGTCTACTCCAAGCCAAGCTGTTTGGAATGAAACACAGCACCCGATCGAAGAGCAGCGACCTCTGACAGGTAATACGATATGAGCAGCTGTCTACATGATTTATAACTCTCAAATAAAATATGCATGTTCAGTAGTTTTCATACTTTTGTCAAAACTAAGATCTGGGTCATACTGTTAGGAACAACTTAACTGAAGATTAAAATTCAAACCCAAATATATATACTTACAGCTGTCCCTAAGTGGGGAGTTGGGGGGGAGGGGGGAAGGAAAAGGTGAGAGAAATATTTTCAATCTTTATCAAAATGAGAAAAACCCATAAAATCATTTTCTCATAAAGAGATGGTTTATTAAAAGTAGTTCCATAATAGAATCTTTTTTAATTTAATGTTTACTAAGAAAATTTAAAACTTCATATTTATACCATACTTTGAATTGAAAGCACTTTACCAGCCAGCAAATGAATGGATATATAAGGGTTTCACTTCTCCACCAGTTTAAGAGGTAAGCAGAGAAATTGTCAGTGAAAGTATTCCTAGCTCCATTTTAACTGGGTTAAATGAAATAAAACTAGGAACCACTAAGAGAAATTATATCACTTCATGTCCAAAATGTAGCAAAACTCCTAGGTGTTTGCTTATTAGCCACATATGTTCAGGAGAGTTGAACTCTCTCACAGCTTGACTATGGTCAAATGTGGCTATCTGCAAGTCCTGTACTACCCAGATGTGGACCATCAGACACGTCCTAGGGAATTGATGAGGGATTTCCTTTTTGTGAGGAGGTAATTTTCCTCATCTACATTGACCCAATGTCCCTCTGGCTTCCTACTGCCAAGCTCTAGTCCCCTCCCTCCTGCTTCACACATGTTCTTGCCCACTAAGCTACAGCCAAAGTCTAGTCAGCTCTGAAGGACTTCTTTGCTCTGGCCCGTACTTCTCACACTTTCTTCAGGAAAACTGCCCTATAATCTCTGACCCTCTTTCTGTAATTTCTGGACTTCCACCTTGCTCCCATCTGGGCCTGCTTCAGAGGGCTCCCCCAGTGATGATGGCAGTCCTGAGCATCTGCTCCCTCTCTCAGGGCCTAACCACATTCTGACCCGTTGGCAGAGTTTATGGAACTGGTTTCCGGGATGCCTCATCAAGCCCGCTGCAGAGATGAGAAGTGGAAGCCCTAGGGATTGACGGAACCCGTCTCCAGCCACAGAACTGGTGAGGCAAGACACAGCCTCCAAGGATACCCCTTCAGATAATCAGCCCCACTAACCATTTTAGGAATAGCCTTGTCCTTCCCCTTGGACCCTAGGTTCTCCAAGGGCAGGCAGACACTGTGTCTTTATTTCTGTATCTTCCTTGGAGTGAAAAAAAAAAGCCTGAACATAATGCACGCTCAGTAAGCCCGTGTGAAATGAACGGCAGATGGATCCCAGCCTTTGAACTCATGGGGCCCTCCGGGTGAACAGGGGCCACAGCTGGCAGTGGACCTCAAAACTCACCCAATTCTATTCTCATTTATTAAGCACATCCTCACTGCACAAGATGCAGCAAGGGGAAAAACACGTTGCAGAAATGATCAGAAAGGAAAACCCTGGGGCAGCAACAAAAGCAGGGCTACCCAGCATTCAAAGGAGAAGACTCTGAGAAAGGGCAGCCGGCAGGGATTTGGGGAGGGGAGGGAAGAAAAGCCAGAGCCCACGTTTCAGGGAAAAAGGGAAGACCTTCACAAAGGCATCCAGGGCTTGTTCTAGGAAATCTGCAGGGTCCAGTTTGCCTTGAGTGTGATGTACATGGGAGAAAGCAGAGAGAGCTGTGGTTCCAGGTGCCAGAAGAGGCTGTTGGAGAATACCAGACAGAGACTGGACTTTACATAAGACAGTGCTAGGTGAAGAATTGTGAGCAGAAGAGGACTGCTGTTGGGCTGGTGTGTTAAAGACAGCTTAGAGGACAGGCTAGAAGCTTTTGAAAAGGGCTGGGCAATCAGGGGCAAAGGCCCAGATTAGGGTGGTAGAAATGCCAGTAAAGAAAATAGAGATGAAAGATGTACATGAATGCTTCGAGAAGGCATGGCTGTTTTATCTGCTGTTCCATGATCAAAAAGTATAGACAAGACTGAATCAGGTCGATTCATGGCCAGCTGGGGAAGGCCAAGGGACCATGGGGCCCTTAGGGCTCCAAAAATGCACAGGCACATGAAACAAGATCCAGTGCTGGGTGAAGTGAGCAGAAGCAAGAGAACATGGCACACAGAACACCACACAGTGAGATGGTCAGCTTTGATGTAAGACTTTAGGAGTCTTAGCTCTTCTCAGTAATGCAATTCCAAAAGATTTAATGATGAAAGATGCGATCCACAAAGTCTACTGAGTCTGAATGCAGACACAGAAGTAAAACTATTTTCACTTTTTGTTTTGTCTTTTCTATCTGGGCTTTTTCCCTTTTGTTCTGATTCTTCTTTCACAACATGACTCATGTGGAGGTGTGTTTGTGACTGTACATGCATAGCCTATATCAGATGGCTTGCTGTCTTGGGGAGGGGGAAAGGAGAAAAAAATTTGGAACTCCAAATCTTAAAAGGGTGAATGTTGAAGACTTTTTTCCATATGACTGGAAAAAATAAAATACTATTCAGTGAGAAGAAAAAGCAAAACAGAACCTCAAGACCCAAGAACATGCACAATACCTGATCCTGGTGGTCAAAAAACGTATGGACACAAGTTCTTGTTCCGGCATCCCAAACTTTGACACTTTTATCTGATGAACTAGAAAACAACAAAGTGATATTTAGTGAACTACATTCCACTTCAATAAGAAAGCACTGTTTAAAATGCTTAACCAAGAAGGCTTGACATTGAAACAAGGTTATCTAATTCTGAGACTAAGCGACCCTAAAGATAAAGGAGGGAACAATAACTCCAAAGAGCCCAGGAAATGATCTTTATAAACAGCATTAAAAATGTGTTTAAACCACAAAAGTTTTCAAGAATATAAACACAGTGTTTTGCAATAAAACACCACACCTCATGAGTAAGAATCACATTTACGGAAAAGTAGGTGGAGATAATTAATCTTCATTTCCAGGAAGAATTAAGAATTCTGACAGGCATCTAAATTGCACAGTAATTACAGCACTGAAGTCAGGAGGACTTGAGTTCAAATCCAGCCTGAGACACTAGCTGTGTTACCCTGGACAAATCACTTAACCGGTTTATTTCAGTTTCTCATCTCTAAAATGAGTTGGAGAAGAGAGTGGCAACCACTTCAGTGTCTTTGTGTAAAAAAAAAAAAAACAAAACCACCAACCACTTCAAATGGGCTTACGAAGAGGCAAACACACCTGAAGATAAAACTAAAAAGAACTCTTCATACCTGGATACAAAGTGAATGTCATCCGGACAAAATGCAACATTCAACACCCAGGATGCGTGGCCGCTCAGTGTACCTGCCAAATTTGCATGCTGCCTGTTAGAAGGGAAACAAATTGAAAGAAAATGAAAATATATTTGTTTCAAGTAAAGACTGTAAGTACAATTGATTGACCTGACAACCTTAAAAAGACTTTGGAAACTACCCAAATTAACTTTTCTATAAAACTATTACACTATAGCCAAAAAAAAAAAAAAAAATCAATACTTGCGACCCCACAGCACCTAAGATTCTCCCAGATTAAACAATCTGGATGGTGTATGGGAGGACATGTTGGAATTGAGCCAGAAGCCCCCAAGTTCAAGTGCAAGGTCAATTACACACTGACATAGTCCAGAGCCGCTCCTTGTGAGGTCACTCTGGGGCTCTGCTTTCTCCTTTCCATGATAAGAGAGTACGCGAGGACCATCTCCGCTTGTGTGGTCCCTCTCTGGTTCTGCCGGAGCCATCTAAGACCCAGAGAGCTATTCAGGAAATGTACTTGCACCTCTCTGGGCGTCTCTTCTCTCATTTACCAGATAATACGAGCGCTCTCTGCTTTACAGGGCTGGTTAAGGATCAGATAAAACACTGCCCACATGGTACACTGTGGAAACCCTGCTGCTCAGGTGCCTCTGGTTAGTGGGACGGTAACTCTTGGTTTCTGAGGCAACCAGAGGCAGGGTCTGCCAAGCTGGAAGGGCTTCAAATACAGTCCTGACAACCAAGGACCATCCTCCTTATGGGGAAATTCCTCATCAATACGCTGGGGATCACTTGGGTAATTTGGGGTCCCATCACAAGCCATGAGTTATCTGGTCTCATGCAGGTCCCTCCTGCCTCTGGAATAACTGTGGCAGCATCATAGAAAATAAGGTGACCACTGTGGCTGGATTATCTACAAACATGAATTGATGATAATCTCAATGTGAAATCTCTGTGTCCAAAGTGTTTGACGTAATACTAGGGGAAATTAACCATATTAATAAGGAGTCTGATTATAAATTAAACTGGAAAATATGAGGAAGTTGTAATACGTAGGTTCTCCTTGATGAATAAATAAAGGCACAGTGAAGTCAGTATTTCAAAGGCAATATACAAAATTTACTGGAATACTTGATCATCTTGTCTCATAATGCTCATAATAAGCAAAAAACAAAAGATCAGCATGAAGATAAATACTTTTACAATGCCAACAATCATGTTGCAAAAGCCCAAGAGGTATAGAAATTTTATACAAAAATCAAAGTGCAATTCTCACAACGAGGAAGCCAAGAATAGAAACCTTTTTAACTAACAAACACTTGATTTCCTTGGTAAGTGATTGGGAAAAGATGGTAGTCACTGGCTTAGAAATAACTTCCTTCACAACAGTGAAAGGATAACAATCTTAGAAGATTACAAATAATATTGTTCCCAAAACAGCAAAGGAGAGTGAGGAGAAAAGGCCTCAACTGAGCCCAGAGCAAGCAGAAAACCACTTATAGGTAAAATTGGAAAGATGAAAAAGAGACAAAAAGAGATCTGCTAACACTGTTTGCTGTAACAAACCTTTTGTCATTGATGATACTAGAATTTCCACATCCGGGCTCACACTTCCTAATATGTTCTAGAAAAAGAGTCGTCACACCAAAGGAGATGAAGATGGGAAGAGATTGGCCAGACTAAACAAACCCAGGAAAAAAAAAATCTTTTAAGAGTTAACAAAATTGTGGGAACACTGGAGGGATTGATTTCCAACATAGTTGAATGGAAAAGATATCCAAGAAGTAGAGAAAAAAACATAAATGGCATTATTTCAAAAAATGTACCTGAAAGAACATTACTACCAAAACATATTTATTTTTACATATATTCAAAAGCTTTATAAAAGCATTATGAATTTTGATAGTAGATATCATACAAATGACTAAAAGCTATAGAGAATACATGATCCCACTGTGTTTACTTATAGATTATAGAACACATTTGACATGGGGGAGTGGAGAGAGGAAGGAAGAAGGCTTACAAAATTCTCCCAAAAGATATTTCTCATGAAGATGTTAAAATTATGTGACTCCATGATACCGAACAACAAAAAAATCTGTTCAGTAATCTTGAAGATAAACATCAAATGAAAAATAAACTGTAGTTCTCTCTATGGTCCCTCATGGTGTTCTTCACTGTCATGAAAGATATGGAAGAAGAATTTCCTAGAGAGCTAGAGTTCTTAACCTTAGATCTAGAACAGGTTTCAGGTATGTCAAGTGAATTTGGATGGGGGTGGGGGAGAAAATCACATCTTTAATTTCATTAACCTCTAACTAAATTTAATTTAACATTTCTTTCAATTATGAATTTTTAAAAGTTTTTCTGAAAAGGAGTCCATAGGCTTCACAGTCTGCCAAGGGGGTCTATGGCACATAACAGAGGAAGGGGCCTCTCTCCAAAGTAAGGTAATCCAGCTGCTCCTGTTTGTATATGACATCATGCTATAATTGCATCAAGGACCAGAATACAACAGGGCCTTTTCGGGAAGATCCAGAGAGATTCCAAAGAGACAAGGCCGACAATCTACACAGGGAAAACCAAAGAGATGCAGAATGTCTATTGCACAGACATGGAGGTGTAACTGGAGGATAGCCCGAAGAGTTTTTCTATCAGTACATAGATCTTCAAGAAACAGTGCAGAAAGGCACTAAGTTAAACTGCACTCTGTTTCCAATGATTCTAGTGATCCTTAGACAACTAAGTACTACAAGTTAGGGACAATTCCCAACCAAATAAGGAGCAAAGAAGATCATAAAAGATTAAAATAGAAATAGAAGTGAGAAAATATTTGCATCAGATTATCACCAATGTAAATCTGACATCTAAAATAACAAAACATAAAACCACAAGAAATATTTCCCAAGTGGTCAAAAGATAGGAATGAAGATCTTTCTTAAAAGATTTTCAAATTGATCCATATCCACATGAAAGTCTACTCCAAAAATCATCAATATTAAGCAAAATTTAAAGTTAAAATTACTCTGAAGTTTCAGTTTGCTGC
This sequence comes from Antechinus flavipes, assembly GCF_016432865.1. Lineage (NCBI taxonomy): Eukaryota > Metazoa > Chordata > Mammalia > Dasyuromorphia > Dasyuridae > Antechinus > Antechinus flavipes. Next base: position 651,469,179 of record NC_067399.1, read on the forward strand.
ATATAAACTGGTAAAGATGAACTAAAGATGGAAACAGTATGTGTTCAAGGAACTTTGGAAGCTGGATTCATGAAACATGAATGAGTTGCAATGTGGTGTAACCCATTCTAGATGTCAAGTTGTCATTATTCAAGAAAGTGACTGAACTCCCAGAATTCTTACTTCTAGGTATCTACCCTGAGGAAATAAAAAACACAAAGATTCAACATGTAACAAAATTGACATGGTGGTGCTTTTTAGAGTGAAACAAGACAAAACAAAACAAAATGAGAAACAAGTTGGTATTAACTGGGTTATGGCTGAAGAACCCCAGAACATGAATATGATGGAATCTTACTATGCTGCAGAAAATGACAAAGATGAGGCATTGAGAAGATTTCTATGACAAACACAGAAGGAAACAGGAAAAGAAGAGTAATGAACAAACCACTGCTGGCTCTAGATGAGACTCAATGACCTGGAACTGGGACACAATAAGGATGCCTTCAATTCTTATCCTTTCAAGGAAGGGAAGAGGGGAGGAATAAAATTCAATTGAGAAGGATGAGGAGGTAGGGAATATCTATGATGTAAAAAGTCTTAAGATCTATATTCTTCCAGTGATAATAGCTGGCTGTGAGTCATGGAACAGACTCCAAAGAATCCAAAGAGAAGATTATCTGAAGGGCAAAGACAGGAGAGCAGGTTGATGTAACTTGAGCAATGATGTGGTCTAGAGATGTTCGTCAGGAAAGGGGATGGCTAGAAAACAGAGGAGATGCCATGCAGTGAGAGGGGAAACAGCTGGTCATCCTGAGACCTCCAGAACATTCAGAGGTCTCCAATGTGCACAGTTCATCTATGAGTGTTTGTGCAATGACACCGACAAGCATGGCATGGGTGGTGGATGGGCTCTACTCTGTACTGGGGGAGGGAATATCCACATGAATCAGGCCATAAAGCTAGTGAAATAGTACATAAAACCATAGGTAAAAAATGAGAGCTCTTACATCAGGAGAGTAGATAAGTGTTGAACTTGTAATCCGAAAGAACTGAGTTCAAATACTACCTGCAACACTCACTAGCTTGTCTGACCTCTATAAAAGGGCAATAGTAGCTTGGGGGTTTTGTAAATAGTAAAGCACTATGTGAATTGTCAGTTGTTATAATTACAAAACATAAGAGCTGGAAAGGACTTTAGAGATGATTTAATCCCAATGATCTAGAACTGTGCCAGTGAGAAAACTAGAGCCTAGGGATGTGACTTGCTGCCAGCAAGTGGTAACTAAGCCAGGACTGGATTCTAAGTCTGAGGCCCTTTCTATTCCTCCCAGTCCGATTCATATCTGAATGGGAATGTGCCAAAAAAGCACATGTGGAAGGATATTGTATTCAATTTTGAACAAGACAAGTTAGGCGACTGTTTTAACTGTAAAATGAAGGCTACCATCACTGCTTTTTTAAGCATCAAAGAAAAGGAATTGGTGATAAAAAGGCAAGAGCCCAAATATACAACATGAACCAGTCAATACCAACTCATTTTTCTGATTTGGCTTCCACATCCACCTTGGCCTGGCAACAGAACATTCACTCACCCACTGTGTGCAAAGCACCAAGGTCACACTGGGGATGACATGTATCACCCTGCTTTCAAGTAGCTTTTAATCAAATGGGGGAAGGAGGGCTGGAAGTAAATCTGAAACAAGGTAAGCAGGATCCAAAGCCAGATCCAGACAAAAGAGCAGGAAAAATGCGAGAGAAAAAGCTCCCTTTGGCCAGAGCTGAGGGCAGGACAGAGGACATTAGCGTGGTACAATGGCCTGGGCCTGTCTCGGCTAAAGCTGGGAGCTTAGTTCAGGACAATGACCCAAAGACACTGAAATTCTGGGGCTGCTTCCGTCCATCTGTGGGCCTCCCCTGGCTCCCTGCCATGACAATGCACCAGTGTCAGGGAGGAATGCTTCACTCCTTGTGTGGGGACTTCATCTGGCAAGGACTTGATCACTGACTGGTTGGGGAAGAATGAGCTATGGCACAGACCATGAGAGAAGAAAAGAAGGCTCTGAAGGAAGACTCTGGGTCTAGGAAGGCTGTGCTACAGTCAACAGAAAGAAACAAGTTTTGAGGGAAGCATGAGTACAGTGTCAGGCTTCCGGCCCTTTTGGTGCCAGCTGAATCATCATGGGGAAACCCGACGCCCCCATGGCTCAAAGTGGCAATGGCTCTGGTTGGCCCTTTATTCCAACCTTCTCACTTTGCAGCTAGAGGCAGTGTGGTGTGACAGAAAGAGCTCAGGACAAGAACAAGGAGATCTGGGTTACAGCCCTGGCTCCAGGGCACATCACATTTCCTCTCTGGACCTTAACCTCAATTTGCTTAACTGTCGATAAAAAGATCTGTGTTCAGAGATCTCTGAAGTCCACGACTTCTTGGTAAACTGAACTTAATTTCTTACCATCCACACAATCCAAAACGTCTATGAGGGGCTAGTTAAGGAGACTTCTGTGCGGGCCAGGTGGACGACAGGACTCCTGAGACTCTGGGACATTTTCAGAATGGGATGAGAAAATTGCTATTCCTCAAAGGAGGAAAAAAAGGGGGGCTTTTCGGAAATGGCTTCAATATCAGATGTAAAAGCACTGAATAATCCTACTATCTGTTACTGGCTGGCTGAAGATTCTTTGAATCTTCACATTCTGACTCTACATTCTATTCATTTCAAAGTCTGATACAACTTACTATCACCAACATGGGAGTCATTTTTGATTTACCTGGCTAATCACAACTAAGAAGAAAAATAAAAACAATAATAACAAATATTTATAAAAATAAATCCATTTGAAAGCAGCTAAAAGGCATAGTGGGTGAAATGCTGGACTGGGAATACAGAATATCTGAGTTTAAATTCAACCAGATACTTACTAGCTGTATGATCCTATGCAAGGGATAATAGGGATGATAAAACTTAACTCCCAGAGTTGTTTTGAGGGCAAAATGAGACAAGATTTGTTAAAAGCTCTGCAAATCCTAAAGAGTCCTATAATGTTAGCCTTTATTAATACTGCCTCCTACACCAGAGGAATGCAGTGGAGAGTGAGCGTGAGAAGCTGCAACAAATTACTAACAAGGAATTATGTAGGGACCAGAGTGAAAGAGTTTTTAAAAAGAAATGTGTAAATGAAAAAGATGAGTTACTCATATGTTGAGAGCAAAAGGAAACTATTTCAAGGAAATCTCTGCCATATCGAAAAAGAAGGAAGGTCTCATCTCTCATGTGAGTGCTGAAGGCCAAGAACGGCACACCATGGGCAGACACGTGAGAACATCCCTGTCAAGAAGTTCCCAGAGCTGTCTGGGTATTTACTTTAAAAGAAGGAGAAGGACGCTGCTTATGAATTAACCCTGCCCACAGAGCCTATCCCCAAAGCCTGAGGCCAGGTCGGGATTCAGAAGCCGTCCTGCTCAGACAGACAGCGTGAGGTGACCCCAACAGTCCAAAACCTGGCTGACTGGCCCGGGCACTACAAGTGTTCACCATAACGCTTTCATTGGAAACGGCAACTTACACATCATAAATCTTAATGTAGCCATCATCTGAAGCCGTGACAAGTAGCTGGGAATCTGGGGAGAAGGTCAAAGAGCGGATGGGCATTGCATGGCCTGAAATTCAGAAGAGATACTATTAATCTGGGGGGAACGAGTCCACTGACCTAGACCCTACTGCTGCTTGGGAGGGTCCTCCAAGGGCCATGCGACACACAGGACCTTTGATTCACGAGCCCTTTTCACCCCAACCTCTTCTGCCTCAATGGCTTATTCTCACTTTTATATGAGCACTGCCATGTTTAAGCCAAGACAATCAGTGATCAGACATGACACGCCACCGGACTTCATCTGGAGATCACTGGGATCATGATCTCCTGAGTCTCCAAAGGCAAAACTCATTTACCATTTAATGAGACCAGTGGCTAAAAAGATGTCTCGATCACCCGGTGCGTCTTGTGTGAATGTGCGAAGAAGACACGTACCTTCGAGCGTGTGGAGAAGTTTTCCAGTTGCAATATCAAAAATATTAATGATTCCATCTATGGCTCCACTGGCCAGATATTTCCCATCAGGACTCTGCAAGAGGACATGGACACAGTAACAACAGCTGACTTGTGGGAACATGAGAGAGGCAGAGGCACGCAACATACAGATATATATAGATATATGGATACAGAGATAGATATGCAGGGGCATATACACAGACACAAGCATATGGATATACATATAAAATTTCATCTGAACATTGCTGGAACGGTCTTTTACTGAACCTAAAATGAAAAAAGTTAAATACTCTATAGCTTCAATTAGTAAATAACGGCAATTCCCAAACATTTTCAAAACAAAATTAGAATAAGTTGGTAGAGGAACAGTGAAGGGAAAAAGCAGGGGAGCAGAAAGCAAGGGGAAAGGTCAGTGGGAGAAAGGGAAGAAAGGGCAGGGACAGATCCAAAAGCAGCCAGCACCTATCCAGCACTATGCAAGCTGGAGAGAGGGGAGAGGAGGGAAGGAGGTTTGAGCTGCTCCAGATATTACCAGAGCTGAGGAGTTACAGCCATCTTATCCCCAACCCTGGAACCAAAAGGGAAGAGAGAACTGATGCTTATTGTTACTGCCCCACCTGTCCTGAATTTTAAGAGAATTAGCAAGGAGGTAGGGACAGTTGGAGGAAATCTGTAGATACTCTGAAATAAAAGCTCCAAACAGCAAGAAAAAAAAATCACTAAAGCTTTATTCCTACTACACTCTCCTAGTTAAGAAGCTAGGAGCATCTGATAACAATCACTACTACAAATCCACCCCCTAACAAAACCAGAAGAATATAAATCAGTGAACTTGGACGGGGAGGGGGAGTGGAGTGAGGATGACTCATTTTAAATTTAGAACTATCTGATTCTGTATTAAAAGGAAAAAGTCCATTAAAAAAAACAGTAAATGGCACAAACTTACCTGATATAACAAGTAAAAAAAACCAAAACTTTGATTTAAAAAAAAATTCTGCAATAAGAAAGGAACCAAGAAACAAAATTAAATACAGAAACACAAGCTTAATAGGCACCCAAAATGATAGAATATATATCAGTGGAATTAAGGGAAGGTTCAAATTCTGCCTCAAAAAGGGAAGAATGAAAATAAAGCAATCCACAAGAATGAAAAATGTTAGTGAAAGTAGCAGAAAAACAAAATAAATATTGGTCATTCAAAGAGGGCCACCCTACAGACCTACTACCAACCACACTGTCCTTTCAGACCTCTTGCTGACTTTTGGCCCGGGTCTGATGTGGTGTGGCTAGATCTGCACCTAAATAGACCCAGAGAACAAATCTCATCCACTGTATATGCTGCTGTGTTACAGAAAAAAGGAAGATGAGAAAGCTGGAAGAAAAACAGCCAAGATGAGGTGAGAGCACAGCATTGAAAGGATCACTTACATAGGCAATGCTAAGGATGAATTTTCCTCTTGTATCCAGAGAGTATTCCTTCTTGCCAGTCTCAACACCAAAAATGTTTACTTTCCCTACATGGCTTCCTGTAGCCAAAAACTGGGAATCGGGTGAGAAAGCCAAGGACCAGGCATCCACTGGAAAGGGAAAAGACAACAATTACTGGGATCGCTCCATGGTCATCCAGCCTGTTCTTTTACTAGTTTTTTCTTTTTTTCCCCCCACTAAATTAGACATTTTTGCATTATAAAATTTAACAGACTGTCCACCCATTTGTTGTTTAATAGAAGTCACTGTTGGATGCATTTTATAAATTCCACAGTTGAGCTTTCAATTCTCATCATCTTTTCTTTCCATGTACCTCACAAATTTAACTGTGGATACAATTTAACAATCCTAAACCTCGGCGTAGTCTGGATAAAAACACTGACTTCTCCAGCTTTTGGCTTGGGACTTGGAATGGTATTACTGCTTCGAGTTTAAGCAAACTTTCATACCTCATAACATTACTCAACAGAGTCTACAGTCCACAAGACCAGTCTGCTGGAGCTCTTAATGGAACTCAGAACATTTATCACAGGCCCACCTTATGCAGATCCCGTGCTGAGCACTGAAATTCCAACGTCTCTGTCTTCAAGGAGCTAAGTCACCAGAATACTCAAAGAATCTCTTTGAAAAGACAAGGCCACAGGAACAGCCCTAGGCAGCTGTGCCCAAGATGCCAGCAAATTTCCTAATAAAAAGGCTAACAAAGGCAAAACTAACCCATCTGCTTTTGTAAAAACTCTAAATGAAAGTTATTAAGTAGCAGAGAATTTCACACTCCAATCTCACTGTCCCATAATGGTCATGCTTTATACTGTCCACTCCCCAGGGCAGATTTGCTTGGTCAACTTTTTAAAAGCTTATTTGAGAGGAGGAGGATTCTGGGAAGATGGCGGAGGTCAGTAAATTTCAAGCTCTCCCGATTTCCTCCACAAATAGAACAAATTTGTGCCTCAGGGAGAGCACAGACTGGGGAAAAATCCATAAGGTTTGGGGCAGAACAGGGATCCTCCTGATGCACCTTGATGCAAGAAGATCAAAAGACAACCCTGGGCTGGGGATAAACTTGCCTGAAGTGCAAACAGCTCCGGGCCAGCTCCCCAGAAACACCAAGTGGGGATCCCTGGGGCTGCCTGGGTGGGGTTGGAGCCTCAGCAGGAATCACAGACACTTTCACCCACCTCCTGGACTGTTTGTGGAATCAAGGTTTGAGTCCAGGAAGACCGAGAGAAACCTGGCTTATTGGGAACGCCAGGCCTGGCTGTGCTGCTGAGAGGCAGCCCTGGGTGAGAGGAGCCAGCAAACCGGGAGTGCAGGAGCAGCAGGGCAGGGACATTGGCGGCTGCGGGCATTTGCAGGAACGGAGAGCTTTCGGTTTGGGGTTCCTGGTCAGAGGGGAGAGCTGAAGGGAAGCCAGAGGCACCATCCCCCCATCTCATGATTAGAGGTGTTTACACTAATACCTCTTCTTTAAAAAATAAATAAAAAAGAACCCCATCACTGAAAAATACCATGGGAACAGGGAAGACCAGAGTTCATCTTCAGAGGACACTTTTGTGAGAAAAAAAAAAAAAAAGCTTCTACTCCAAAGAATAATGTGAAATGGCTTCCTGCCCAGGAGAATTTATAGAAGAACTAAAAAAAAAAAAAAAAAAAAAAAAAAAAGAATTCAAAAATCAAATGAGAGACATTGAGGAAAAACTAAAGAAAAAAAATTAAAACCATCCAAGAAAAACAAACTTATTTAAAAAAAAAAAATTAACCAACCAGAAAAAGAGTCTCAAAGATAAAAATAATGCTTTGAAAATTAAAATTGGGCAAGGGGAAGCTAGTGAAGCTATGAGAGATCATGAAATAACAAAACAGATGATAAAGAATGCGAAAATAGAACAGAATATGAAACAAGAAAAATGACAGATCTTGACAACAGACCAAGAACTTAAATTATAAGAATAATTAGACTGACATAATTAGTTCTGGCACAAAGAAAACCTTGACACAATAAAGCAAGAAATAATCCAAGAAAATTGCCGTGGAGTGACAGAACATGCGGGAGAAAGTAGAATTAGAAAAAATCCAACAATCACCATTACAAAGAGATTCTGTGTAGAAAACACACAAGAACATCATTGCCATATTTCGAAATCCCCAGATCAGAGAAAATTTTGCAAGAAACAAGAAAAAAATATTTGAATTATTAAATATGAAACTTAATTATTAAATTTCAAATATGCTGGAGCTACAATTAGAATTGTACTAGACTTATCAGCAGCCACAATAAAAGACCACAGGTCCTGGAATCATATCTACTGACAATCAAAAGAACTAGGTCTGCAGCCAAAAATATTATATTTAGCAAAATTATAATCCTGAATAAGAAAAAAAAAATAGACACTGAATGAACCTGCAGATTTTCAGATTTTCTATTAAGCAAACCTGAACTTAACAGAAAATTTAACAATAGGGTAGCTCAAAAAAAAAAAAAAAAAAAGGCAGCGTTAAGGTAAAAATAACAATCATGTTATACAAATGAGATGCAGAGGAAGAATAAACAGAGGCATTAGAGGGGGGAGGTGGCAGGCTCATAGTTCTGAAAACCTACTCACATTGGGAATGGGTTCAATAGGTAACACTACATATAACATGAAGAATATAGCACCCGCCAAAATCTACAAAGAAATAAGGACAGAAAGGTAGGCAGATGGAGATGCAAAGGGTGAGGGAAGAAGACAAGGAAGGGATCCTTGGGTGGGGGGAAGTTAAGCAATAGCAAGGCAAATTAGGGAGCAGAATTAATTTAACGAGGCAACAAGGATAGGAAAGACGTACGTGTGTGTGTATGTGTGTGTGTGTGTGTGTGTGTGTGTGTGTGTGTGTCACACACACCAATATACCTTTTCCTAACTAGCTTGCTTGGGAGAGGTGGGGGGAGGCGGTGAAAAGGGGGAAAAAAGAATTAAGTAAATAAGATGAGCAGCAGAGAACCAAAGGACAATTTACAAAGATGTAAAGGTCATTCATGAATATAATTTCTGCTACTAATATATATACTTTTTTTATCTGGTAATTCATTATCATATATTTTGAATCCTTCCTAATATTCTGCTGGGCATACAACATTCTCGTTTGTTTTGTATTTCTTTTTTTTTGTTTTCCTTTTTTATCTTACTGTTTTATCAAATAAAAACCACAAAAGGGGGGGGGGGCTATTTGGCTCAACAAGCATTGATGTGCCTACTCTATGCACACAAGGGACTCAAGTAGCAGTGGTATTAGTGACTGAACAAAGTCTGCTTTTTTTGTGTGAAACACAGATGGTCACTCAAAACTTCACTGACTGAAGTGTCTGAGCAAGGGCTAAGAATCCTAAAGTAGATAAAGATGGGAGATTAGGACACTGTCAGTCTATACACAAAATAGATTACTTCTGGAAAGCAGTTTGGAATTCTGTCCAAAGGACTATCAAACTGTGCATACCCTTTCATCTAGAAATGTCTCTACTAGGTCTGTATCCCAAAAAGATCATAAAAAAGGGAAAAGGATCACATGTGCAAAAATGTTTGTAGCAGCTCTTTTTGAAGTGGCAGGAAGCTGAGTGGATGCTCATTATTTGGGAAATAGCTGAATAAGATACAACATATGAATGTCATGGAATATTATTGTTCCATAAGAAATGATCAGCAGGCTGATTTCAGAAAAACCTCTCCAGGTCTAAATCTTTCCAGACTTACATGAACTGATGCTAAATGAAGTGAGTAGAACCAAGAGAATACTGTACACAGCAACAAGATTATGTGATGTCAACTGTAATGGATGCGGCTCTGTTCAACAATGAGCTGATTCAAGACGATGACAATAGACTCCAGAAAGAGAACTATGAAGACTGAATGTGGATCAAAGTACGGTATTTTCATCTTTTTCTTCTTGTTTGCTTTTTTCCCTTCTTGATTTTTTTTTTCCCTATGATATGATTTTTCTGGCACAGCATGACAAATATTTTAATATGTGTAGAAGAACTACACATGTTTAACCTAGCTTGGGGAGAGGAGAGGTAACAAGGAAGGAAGGAGGAAAAAATGTGGAACCTGGGGTTTTACAAAGGTTAATGTTGGAGACTATCTGTACATGGATTTGGAAAATTAAAATACATTAAAAAATAGATTACTTTGGTGCACTTTTGGTGTCCTCTCTAATGAGTCATCTATTATGTGACACACGTATATGTAACTAAAGAAAATATTGCAGAGAGTTAAAAAAAAAAAATCACATAAAACATCTGCTATATAAGGCCATAGATTTGCCCTATCAGAGTTTCTATGAAACTCTCTTCAGCAAGTAAAGGCAACAGCCTTACTCTATCTTGTGCAAGACAAAAAATGAAGTGTCTTACCGGGGCCAGCGTCGATAGACTTCATCTGTTTGCCATTCTCCAAATCCCACAGACGAATGTGGGCATCAAGTGAACTAGATGCGGCAATGGCACCAGACTGACTGATGTCCACAGAAACCACACCCAACTGATGGCCCTCCAAACTCCACTGTAACTCTAGCTTCTCACTTTTCCTTTAACAAGGGGAAAGCAACAAAGTAAAATGATCATTTATTACTTCTCCTGAATTACACTGACAGAACACAAAAATTTTGGATGCTGTTTTGCATTGCTAATCATTTCTATGAGACACAATCAATTACAGGAAGAAGCTAAGTTGGACAAGCAGTAACATGAAATTATGTAAAGAGCAGCAGCGTCATAGGCCTCTTGTTCTTTGTGTGTATCAAATTTTCGCAGTAACTGAAGCACTGGACTTTCACAAGAACAAGAGCCACTCCAGCACATCCTCACTGTGCTGCCAAAAGGGTCAGAAACCAGAGTGCAACCTCTTCACTTTATAGGTAACGTAAACCAAGTCTGTGATATAGGCGTCAAAGCACATATATTTCAAGACTTTTTTTTTTTTTTTGAACAAACTGCTTCTAAGTCTAGCTAGGTTATTTTGTTCATGCAAAGGCTTTGCTATTTTATATAATCAAAATTGTTTGATTTTCTTTAGTATTAGCTAGTGGGCATTAAAATAGTACTTTAGTATTTAGTACCACTCTCCCTGGTTTAGTTAAAGAATCCTCTCCCTACCTAGTTTTACAAGGTACCTTTCTCTATTATTCCCTATTTTTTTTTTTTAAATAAAGTCACCCTTTATATTTAGGTTATTTATCTATTCAAAGGTTTTCAGGGTAAACGGTATAAGCTAAGTAGCAGAAGCCTCAATTCTGTCCAATTGCTTTCCAGTTTTTTAAACAGTTTATCATGAACAGAATGTCCTGTTTTTAGCAGTTACTCTCCTTGGATATACAGAAAATGAGACTATAAGACTTGATTACTTTGGATCTTGCTTATGTCTTACTTGATTCAAATTACAAATGTTTCCATTTTTTCTTTCAATGTCTAAGCTTCTTTAACTAGTCTATCCTCTCACTAACAATGACAGGTGTCATTTTGGGAGCTTTTTAAGTTTGGCAAAATTTTTTTTACCAATATCATCTGATTTTTGTCCTGAAAATAACCCTGGGAGGTAGGTGCTACTATTATCCCTTTTCAGGTGGGGAAGATGAGGCAGACAGAGGTTAAGTGATTCGCATAAGGTCACAATAAGTTTCTCAAGATGAGATCTGAATTCATGCTTTCCTGATTTCACCTCTGGTGCTCTTTGGTGACACGAGATAATTTTCTTCTGCTTATTCCTTTAATTTGTTTTCCTTGATTTACTGATATAGCAAGCATTTCTAAAACTAAGTCAAAGAGTAAAAGTGACAAAGATCCTCTACTTTACTGGTCATCTTACTAGAAAAGCTTCCACTTGCAAATAATACTAGCTCTTGGTTTTAAACATTTAATATCTATCATATTAAGAAAAGGTTCAGTTATTCCTATGATTTTTTGTTGTTGTTTTTAACATAATCTCATCAAAGGTCTTTTCCTCATCTAAAGATGATTTTTGTTTTTAACATAGTATTTTATGACTAAAGTCTTTCAAATGTTGAACCTTCTTTACATTTCTGGAATAGATCCAACCCTTAGAAACAATTTACTTAATATTTTTGTATCAATATTCATTAGACTGAGAACTATTATTTTATAATTTTATCTCTCTCCACTTTGGGTATCAGGCTCACATTTGTTTCACAGAAGGAATTTAGTAAGATGCAATGTTATCTTTTCAAACAGCATATGTAATAAAGAAACTAATATTTGATAGAATTCGCCTATGAGCCTATCTTGGCTTCCTTCCCCCCAGCTTTGTCCTTTACAAATTAATATATATATTTAGCATTGGCAATTTCCTTGATTTCTTCTTCATTTATTGTGAATTCCTTTTTTTTATTCTTGATTTTGGTAATTTACTCTTCTCTATTAATCATTTTAGAAAAATAGATCATTTTTTAAAAAATCAACTCTAGTCATTTTTTGTTTGCAATTTTGCTTTTTCTTTGATTTCCAAGGTAACTTTTTATATTTGAGGGTTTTTTTTTTTTAATTTGATGATATTTTTTCTATTTAAGTAGTTTGGTAAAAACAATGTCCCACATTAGCCATGTCAAAAAATGTTATATCTCTTTACAATTTAAATTCACCACTGTTGAAGCCAAAAAAAAAAAAAAAAAAAAAAGATGGTGTAACCTGATGAAAATTCAGAAACTTTATTTAAGTCTATTATTCTCAGAAAAATCAACTCACCATTTCCACACTTTGACTAGATCATCCAGGGATCCAGAGACAATCATTTCAGAGTTATCTTTTTGATTCAACCCCCAAGCAACTGACCAGATGGCATCATCATGAGCTAGGATAAGGAAAAATGATTATTCATAAGAGTTAGTTACTAGGTGATAAAATATTTCAAGCACAAGAACTCAAAAAATGCATGCTATGGCAGGGAGTTTGCAGACGGAATGAATTTCCACAATAATGAAATTGGAGGTCCTTGAGATATTGAAATCTGTTTCAATCATGTATTTATAAAATTTACCTATCTAGTTCCATGCCTCCATTAATGGAGGAGTTTGGAGCAGATATATTACCTTTCTATTCAAACAAAGCCCAAAAGATTAAAATAGCTATAAACTGTACAAGAGAACACGGTTTTTAAAAAGGAGGTGGTAGCTGGAAAGTTTCCGAAGAACCATGAAATGCAGTCCACTGGCCCAAAGTCATATTACAGATCCTTGGTGGATTAAAATACTATCTGCCCAGAGCTATCTTTTCAGACCAATCCTGTGATTTCAGTATTATAGAGAGGATCTAGTGAAGAATTTCTTTTACCACTGCATATCTACATTATGCTGCTTTCTGGTGAGAAATGAAGGTTGGAACAGAGCTTTCATACCTTGTTCTTGCTTGAAGAGGATGCTGTACTGAAAAAAGAAGAGGAATGCCATTACACAGAGAACCAGAGGCCAAAGACAAAACTCTCCTCACCTGTTCCTTATCCAGCCAACACTCTCCTAACAATATTTTAGCAGGGGTCCTTAAACTACGGCCGCGGGCCAAATGCGGCAGCTGAGGACGATTATCCCCCTCACCCAGGGCTACGAAGCTTCTTTATTTAAAGGCCCACAGAACAAAGGTTTTGTTTTTACTGTAGTCCGGCCTCCAACAGTATGAGGGACAGTGAACTGGCCCCTATTTAAGAAGTTTGAGGACCCCTGTTTAGGCTTTCTGGGGCCAAAGGAACAAAGCTCTGGACCGAGAGGAACCTCAGAGGCCAGCGGGACAGGGCTTCTTCAATTTTTTTTCCGCTTACTCCCCTTTTGCCCAAGAAATTTTTAAGAAACCCAGGGTATGCAGGAATATATGACAGATATACAAAGCAAACATTTCCTGACAGTAAATCCTAAGTTGGGGTCCTGAAGCCCAGTTTGGGAAGTCCGAAGAGGATGCCCCCAATACAAGGTGGTGCCAGAAGGGAAGAGAGCATCTTCGGGCATGTTTATATCTCAGGGACGTAACTTCTAGGGCCACCCTTATGTCACCTGTTACTGGCCTGGAAAGGGCCTTTGCAGGACTCGTTCAGCCTTTTCGGGTCCAACTCCGCGACCCCCTTTGGGGCCTTCCTGGCGGAGGTCCTGAAAGGAGCTGCTACTTCCTCCTCCAAGCCACTTTACAGAGCGGGCAAACTGAGTTGAGTGCCTTGCCCGGCACTCAAGCGCCCATTTGTCCTGACTCCGACCCCCACGGCCAAGATTACTTTGCACACATGGAGCCTCCCGGGGAGCGGGGGTGTCACTGCAGCTGAGGAGGGGGCCGGGCTTCGGGTGCGGGGTCACACATCCCCTTACCTGGACGCTCATTTCTTCAGGCCAGGAGAATCAGCACAGGGTGGAATGTTCTGTGAAAAGGAGGCGTTTTAGGGGCAGCCTCGGTGGAAGGGAGCCCGCGCCCAGAAGCTGCCCCTCTATCCCCCGGCCAAACCCCTTCCTTGGTTCTACCCCCCCATTCCCTGGGCATGGAGCACCCTCCGGCGGGCGGGGAGTAGGGTCCGAGGCGGACTTCCCGCTCTACCCTTTCCCTGGCAGACGCCCCCCCCAAGGGGAGCAAGTCGCCCCTCCATCGCGCCCCCCAGGCTCCCCCGACCCCTGACTCACCAGCTCCGGGATTTCTTGCAGTGGTGCTCGGTTCAACCTCTTCCTTAGCGACAGCGGCGCCGGTTTATGACGTCGACCTGAGGACGGCGGCGCGCGCGCAGAGATGACGACAAGCTTCCGAATGCGCGCCACGCGGCACTGTGGAGTCCGTTCGCTCCGGAATGGGCTCTGGAGGAAAGGAAACAAAGATGAGACGCCCTCAGGCCACGCCTCTTAGATTAAGGAGAAGTGCCCGCCCTCCTCCCCGCCCCCCCTGCCCCGGGGCTCTAAAGTAAAAGAGTCAAAGAGGGAGCGGCCCAGGCCCCACCCACTGCGGCCAGGCCCCGCCTCTTTCTTTGGACTCAAGAGGCGAAGAGCTAGCGAAAGGGAAGGAAAGGCTGGAACGGCTTTCAGGCCGCGCCCATTTGTCCTGACTCCGCCCCCACTTTTAGGGCCCCGCCCCTCTCTCCAAACCACATGGAAGTGGGGAAACAAACCCAGCTGGGGCAATGGGAGGGGCGAGAGCGTGAACACAGCCACAACAATCACCGCGAAGTGCGGGGCGGCCGGGTAAGAGTCCCGGGGTCTGCTCTCGGGTTCCACCTGAAAAAGGGTGGGCAAGGCCCTGACTTCTCCCCACGCACCGGGCGGTCGACTCAGCTTCTGGGAGCCCTAGGCCGTGACGTCCGACTGAAGCAGCCGAGTGTCCGCATGTGTGCAGGAAGCTTCTACGCTGAGAATTCCCCACCGAGCGCGACCAATGGGCACGGGGCTGCCTCCCGGTGGGAGGGGCTTCAGCCCCCGCGAGGCGTCCGGCTCCGGCGGCAAGGTTTAGTGTCCCCAAGCAGAGTTGTCCATTTCACCTCCGCTACTTCCATTTCGGTCAATTTCACCTTCTTGATATCAGTTTCACCTTTGCAGCTTCCCTTGTACCCGCCCCCGTCTCTCCTCGAACCAACCTCTCCTCGCCTCTCACCCGCATCAGTGCGTTAGCCTGTCTCTGTCACTCTCCTACTCCATAAACCCCCGTGGCTCCCGACTGCCTGCGGAAGCAATTACAAATTCTGTTTGACATTCAAAGCCCTCCGAGACCCGCTCCGTCCACCTTTCCCGCCTTCTGCTCCTCACATCCTGTTCCAGGTGATCAGCAACCCTGGCTTTGCTGTTCCCCCAACAAGAGAGCCCATCTCTCCCTCTCACCGATGACACGCTCTCCCCCGGCCTCTGCCTCCTGGCTTCCTTCAGGTCCCGTTTTCTACAGGAAATGTTTCTCGCGGGACCCGAAGGCAGAGAAGAGGGAATCCTGTGGGCCCGTTTTTAGTTGTGATTAAAGAAAAGTCCATTTCACACCCCCTCCCCGACCCCAACACCCCTCCCCACCCCATGAGAAGGTTCTCCTGGCTAGGGAGAGGGATCCAAGATCTGGCAGGGGGTGACTAATAAAGGCCCCCTTTATTCTAGCACCTCCCCGCTCCCCATTATCCCCACACCATCCTTCATTCATCTTGTTTGCACACTAGCAGGCAGCCTGCGTGGAGCATCGACGGGGTTCGGTGGTTGGAGGGTGACCCTTAGAGGCTCGGATACTGACTAGCAGGGTGACCGTGACCATTTATATATATATATAAATTAAGCATTGGGCTTGACCTAGAGGCACTATATAATGCTCACATACATACATGTGTATTTGTGTGTACTATTATCATATTGTTGGTTGTTTTCTCCCCCCTTATCCTGTGAGCTCCTGGAGAGCAGGACTGTCTTTGCCTTTCTCTCTATCCCCAACACTTTGCACAGTGCTGGCACACAATAGGTGCTTAATAAATGCCTTTTTTTTGGTTTAACTTGACTTGATAGAAAGACCCCAAAATGGTAGTGAGGAGCTTGGCAGGTTTTAAGGCTGCTTTAGGCATTTCCTGAATGAGAAGCTAGGTGGCACAATAGACCTAGATCTGGACAGAGTCAAGAAGAATTTATAATCTGGTCTTGCACATCTAACAGTTCTGTGACTCTGGGGAACTCCCCTGAATCAGCCTCAGTTTCCCCATCTATAAAGTGGGGATGATAATATAATCGACTATTTCATAGGATTTCAAGAACAAAACGTGTTTAATATATGTAAATGACTTTGTAAAGTTTAAAGCTCGAAATTAATTTTATTTTCCTCTCTAGACCTTGTTTTCCTCTTCTATATAGTAAAGAAGTCTTCCTGGATAGCTTCTAGGAACTGTCTAGGAACTGCATTCTATAGTGGAAAGAGTCATGGATTTGAAGACAGAAGCTCTGGATTCTAATCCTGACTGCTACTTATCTCTATAGCTGATCTTGAGACATCCCCTTATATGTCTGGGCCTCGGTTTCCTTATCTGTAAAATAAAGTGAGTGGACTAGGTAACATTAAAGACCCCTTCCAACTCTGAATCGATGATTTATGACCCCCAAATCACAGAATCTCCCAGCTGGAAGGAATCTTACCGGAGTCGGACAATTTTCAGCCACTTACAGTATCAGGAGGTACTGTTCTGGGAAGATCACTCCCATATGTGGATAAAATATCCCTGAAATGATCCTGTTGGCCAGCAGAAATAATGTGGAAATAAGGTGAGAGCTCTTTTGGAACTCCGATTGTGGAGAGGACTGAATGCCAAGCCAAGGAGAGGTAGGCACTGAGGGATTTTTTTCCCAACAAGAATGACATTGTTTTAACTGTGCCTTGGAGAAAATATTGAGCCAAGATTGATGAGGAATGAATTTGGAAAAGGAAAGGAAACAAGTTAGAAGACTATTAAAATAGGGGAGGAGGCCCCGAATTAAAGTCGTGTCAGTGGAGTTGGACAGATGGATAAGAGGTACTGCAGAAGTAGAACTGGCCCTTCTTGGAAACTGGCTGAGAACAGCGGTTAGGGAGGAGGATGTGGCGCAGGACAAATAATAGACTTTTACTTAAGCACCTACTATGTACAAGGTACTATTAGTTTCTGACACAGCTGCCGTATAAATTCACAGATCCTTGGAGTGGGAAGAAACCCTAGAGGTAATTTTGTCCCTCCTCCTCTTTTGACAGAAGGGAATCTGAGGAGTTAAGTGGTGTGCCTAAAGTCAATAATCCAGTCAGTAAAACTGACATGTAAAGCCAGGACTGAGCCCAGGACTCTCCTTTGGTACCAGAGATTTAAGAAATCTTTGTCCAATAATAATAAGTCACATTAGGGAAGAGTTCTATTATCTGTCCTGGGCAGCAGCTCCTGTGAAAGGCAGAAAAGGCTTGTCACGATGTAAAAATAAAACCTCTCCCCGCCCGAACCTTCAGGGAACGAATAAGTCATTCAGCTTAGCCAAGTTTTCCCAATAGCCAAAGACACTAAAAAGCTTATACGCCGCTCCCGTCCCCTCTTTGCTCCTTCACATTCTCATTCCTTTCTTGTTTTCTTGTCTCCTCCACTATATTTCCTAGAATGAAGTTCAAACATCCTCGCCTTCATGAGAAAAAGGGTTCCCAGACAAGCATCCCAGCAAGCCAGGCTCCTGGAGTCTGGAGCCTGAGCATCTGCTCCTAAGACAGTAGGCTCGGGAGGAACTTCCACCAGCTGCCCAGGGGGAGGCAGTCTGCTCCAGGCAATGGACCGGGCTCAGCACCTCAAAACCCACCGAAATGCAGCCAAGGATGTATCTGCTCCTCTACCATCCCTCCTTCTCCTTCTCACATCTCACACCTCACTCGGACCCAAACTTCACCCTCACAGGCTCAAGCATTTCATGAAAACAAAAAAAAAACTTGCAAAGAAAAAGCAAACCTAGCTTCAGACTTTGGGAGGGTTATTCTGTTGTATATAATTTATAAATATAACATCTCATTTATAAATATTTAGTAAAATGTATATAATTTACAATGTTTGACTAAACACCAGAAAAAGAGGATTTTTATAAAATACAAGAAGAAATTGCATGAACGGTGAATCTCCTTTTCATACACTGATTTTTGGGGTCATTGCCAGTTGTCTTAGCCTTCATTTTGCCACTGGACTTGAATGATTCTGGAGGAGAGAGCAAGGTGAGGCTGACGACTGCCTCACTTAAATTCACACTTAAGTCATCACCCTGGGGATATCACTGGTCCCCTTTGAGAATGAAGGATGAACCACAATTTGGTTTCTTACATCTTTAGAACAGAATGTCTTTCTGTCAGGGGGATGGGCAAGGGAGAGCATGGAGAAATTTAGATCATGTAAAATCAATACATCTATAAAAATTTTAAGTATATAGTAAATCCAACACTTAAGTATATAATATATAATATATTCACGAGTATGTTATAAGTGCGATTACTTTCAAAACTTACCCACTTGTCTGTGCTTCCTTCTCAACTTTCTCCTGTTTTCTTCCGTGCATTCACATCTGTTTTGGCAGCTGTAGCTCTGAACCGAATGGGGAGAAGGCAGAGCAGAAAGGATGCTGAGAAAAGAAGTGCTATTGAGGATAAGACCTGAAAGCAGGTGGGTCCGAGTTCAAATTCTGAGTCTCGTCCCTAATACCTGATGAGCCATTTTATTTACAGATAATATGCTGATCTACAGAGGTGGGAGAAGGTCTGGGCAGAGAGTAAGACCCACAGACATACCTTCTGAACTGGGAGTCAGGACACCTGGCTCCTAGTCTTGGTCCTGCTCTGTATGGTCTGGAGTGGGTCTTCTCCATTCTCACCTTTCAATATCTTTTAAATGGCAATAGTTTTGTGAGGGTCACCCCTCCCTTCGCCAACTTGTCTCCAATACTTCATGCTGCATCATTAGAGATATTTTCCTGTAGCTTTTCAAAGATTCTGCCCAGAAATGGCTAAGAGTCCTACAATGATGACTCCCAAACTCCTAGCTGGCCGGATGAGTGCTTTCCATTGTTTTCCCTAGAAGTGGGAAATGGGAAGCACTGAGTCATTCAATTCTTCTCTTTGTGATACTTTACAATTCATAAAAAGCTCTCTTCACAACAATATTGTGAGGAAGGCAGTCTGAATCTCATCGTTCCTATTTTATGGACAATAATTCAAATCCAACCATAAATATTTTCTGGCCATGTGACCCTAGGTAAGTTACTTAAAAAAAAAATCTCTGCTTGCCTCGGTTTCCCCATTTGGAGAATGGACAAGTTGCTTGACCTCTCTGAAACTGAGTTTCCTCTTCTGTAAATGGGAATAATTACAGCTGTACTATCTACCTTATACAGCCCTGTTGGGACTCAAATGAAATCAGAGATGTAAAATGTCTTCCAAACTTTCAAGTTCTGTGTAAATGTTGGTTCTTATTATAAGAATCTCATGCCATCTCTCTGGAGAGTTAGAGTCCAAGCCATTTCTATGTTGCATATGCTCTTTGAAAAATAATTTAAGCTAATCTAAGGGATGATTCATTGCTTTCCCTTGCTCTCTGCCCCCCTCAGAACTCTTGTGTGAATCCTGGAGAACATCTGTGGAGCAGATCGAGGGCTTAGGATTTGGAATGGGGTCACCTCATGCTGAGGAACTGAGTCACACCCGCCTCTTGGTCCGGTAATACAAGTGGATGTGACAAGCCATGCAGCTGTGGGATAGGAGGGAGTGGTCATAAATCTGGACAGATGCTGATGGGCTTCGGGGGTGGGGACTCCAGCTGCAACCTCTGTCTGGAAGATGAGGGGATTTTGCTGCTGTTTACACAACACCATGGAGAATAACAATAACAACCCAAAAAAGACTATCAAGTTACTGGAAGCATCGAGTAAGAAGCCCTTCAACTCCTTGAGGGGAAATGAGTAGCAATGGAACCCTTTACAGAGCAGTACAGTTCCTCTCAAAGCTGAATCCCCCCAAATCTAGGAAGGAATCCTCTCAGATACAATTCTGAGAGAGATGAAACACGACATACAAAAATCTGTGGTTTGATCCTGTAGAGAACTCCCACCATGGAAACTCCCTCCTCTCTGCCCAGATTTTTAAGAAATTACTTGAGGCTCAGAGAGATTTTAAGTGATTTGCCCTGAATCACATAACTAGTAAGATTTAGGACAACTAGGTTTCTCAGTGGTTAGAGCGTTGAACTTGTAGTCAGGAGGACTCATCTGCCTAAGTTCAAATTTGATCTCCAGACTACTAGCTATGTGACTAGAGGCAAGTTAATTCACAATGTTTACCTCAGTTTTCTCATCTGTAAAATGAGCTGGAGAAGGAAATGGCAAACCACTTTAGTATCTTGATCAAGAAAACCCCAAAGTGGGTCAGGAAAAGGCAGATGTTACTAAATTAACCAAACAAAACAAATCCCAGCTCAAGGCCACAGGAAAGTTTGCCCAGTTTTCCCCTATAATTCAGCATGGTCCTTCCTCCTCCCAATCCCCTAGGATCCCGTGGCCAAAGCATAGCACAGAAAGTAGCTGGAGTTCCTGGAACACTCAAGGATCCAAGAGAGGGACCCCAGAGATTAGAAGGACCCACGAAGGCCTGGGTGAGGGATTCCTGGGGACAATGTCAGGACTCTTTGACCTAATAGTAAAGAACAGCTCTGGCCCAATAGTGCAAGGAAAGAATTCTGGGCTCTGGTATAAGAAAGATTTGAGTCCCAGGTCTAGAAACAATAGGATGGAAAAGAAGCAATGAATAATTTTGTGGAGGGCCTTGAATGCCAGACTAAAATGCCTGGGCTTGACCTTCCAATATTCCATCAATTTCGTTGGATTAATTGAGAAGGGAAGGCTGATTTATGATAATTCTGTTTATATTCAGTTTTCATAATGCCTGGCTTTCTCAAGGTCCATATTGGCCCCTTGGGATTGGGTGTGAAGTTGGATAATCCCTTCCTTTTGTCCTGACAAGGGGCAGGTGGTCCAGGTGACATCAAAGATCTGTTTTAACATCTGATTTCAATCAACCAGTGTTGATCCTCATATAGTCAAATGACTTTTTAATGTTCGTGTAGATATAGTGTTGTGTTCTTCAGTTGTGTCTAATTCTTCATGACCCCACTTGGGGTTTTCTTGACAAAGATATTGGAGGGGTTGGCCACTTTCTTCTCCAGCTTATTTTACATATGAGGAAACTGAGGCACGCAGGGTTAAGTGATTTGCCCAGGGTCACACAGCTACTATGTGTTAGAGGCAGAATCTGAATTCAAATCCTCCTGACTTCAGAGTCACAGAGTAAGGATCACAGAGCAAGCTCATAACCAAATTTGAACTAAATGCCAGATCTTCTGAAGATCTAGCAGGGAAAGGGAGCTGCAAGAGAGTGAGTTTCTGCGAGAAGACAAGACTTTAGCCTGAGGACCAGATAAAGGATAGAGAAGTTCATTACTGTTCATCAAAGAATTTGTTTTAGGGTTTTGTTTTGTTTTGGGAGAGAGGTTGGGAGAGAAAATCAAACAGGTGTTACCGCCACTAATGCCTTCTAGCCAGTCATGTTGATAACTAATCATTTGGTTTCTTCTTCATACCCAACTGTTACTATCTCTAAGGACCTGGAGGTCCCAGTGAGCACAAAGAACAGATGTCTGTGTAATTGTATATGGAATGCTGAGATCACACTTGGTGTGAAGGTAAGACATGAATTGGATAAGGACCCTTTCAAGAGGGAACAAAAGGAATCATAGGATGTTAAAGCTGAAAGAGATCTAGAGCATTTGAACAAAGAACATAGATTATTAGCAGTAGAAAGGGACAATTGAGCTCACTTAGATTAATCCCCTAGTTTTATTTTTAATAGAATTTTCAAAAAAATTTATTATTGAGTTTAATTTTTAGGCCAAAATATTTTTTTATTAATCCCCAAGTGAACTATTCTTTCTCCCTTCTCTCTCTCTCTCTCTCTCTCTCTCTCTCTCTCTCTCTCTCTCTCTCTCTCTCTCTCTCTCTCTGTATCTCTATCTCTCTGTCTCTCTCTCGTCTCTCTCTCTCTCTCCCTCTCTCTCTCTCTCTGTATCTCTATCTCTCTGTCTCTCTCTCTTTCTCTCTCTCTCTCACACACACATATGCATCTAAACAAATCAATTACTGAGTTTAATAGCACATACCCTATTCTTTATAATTCTTACCTCCCATCTAAAAGACATAATCCTTACCTCCCATCTCAGTTCTCCAAGATCAGGATTAAACATTGAAATTAATAGTATAATACAGAGAGAGAAAGAGAGAGAGACAGACATACAGAGAGAGATAGATATCTCTACCAATGTATTAACACTTGTATCTTCCCATGGCTTTTCTAATATCTACTTTTTCTATCTTTTATTACCTTTGATTTGATGGGTATGTAAATGAAAACTCATGATAATGTGTACCTTATGATTAGTGATCTGGAGTAAACTTTATTATGGTGTTGGATAATTTCCAATAATTCTTTTGAAATTCTTTGATCATTTATCAGTTCAGTAATAAATCTTAATCATATATTTGTGCCTATTTCCTATATATCTTGATTTTCAAACTCCCCTCACAGGTGCCCCTGTTTGACAGTTTCTATTCTTATTTTAGGTGCATTGATTTTGTTTGTGCAAAAACTTTAATTTTACATCATCAAAGTTTTCCACTTTTGTATTTCACAAGTTTTACCATCTATTGTTTGACTTTTGAATGCTTTTATTGACACTGTATAGTTGTACTTTCCCCCAGTCGGTCATTAAAGGCAATTTCTTCTATTCTTTAATTATTATTATTTTTTTTTACTGATAAGGGATTTTCTTATGTGTAGGTTACATATTCATCTTCAGTATCTTGTGCCACATGATATGCAAATTTGGGCTAAATCTGATTTCTGTCAAACTGCCTTTGCCTTTTCCAGTTCTTGAGAAATAGAGGGTCCTTATCAAAGAAGTTTAGGTTCTTGAGTTTAATAAATATTGGCCTATTTTATTTAATTACTTTGGGGACTTGCCAACCTAGTCTTTTTTATCAACCTTCTTTTTTACTTTTTAAGTGGTGTCATATTAAAATATAGTTTGTAATCCAATAATGCCATACTCTTTTAATCCTGCTTTTTTGTTTTGTTTTGGTGAGGCAATTGTGATTAAGTGACTTGCCCAGGGTCACACAGCTAGGCAATGTTAAGTGTCTGAGGTCAGATTTGAACTCAGGTCCTCCTTTCTTCAGGGCTGGTGTTCTATCTACTGTGCCACTTAGCTGCCCCTTAATCCTGCTTTTTAAAATTAATTTCCTAGGAATTCTAGAGCATTTGTTCTATAAGCCTTTGTTCTTTGTTCCTTCAAGCAAATTTTGCTCTAATCTTATTTAGTTCTATATAATATTTAGCAGTTTAGTTGATATTTTCTAAGTTATTTTAGGTAATATATTAATTTATATTATATTGATGCCACCTAGCCACGAACACCAAATCTCTCCAATGACTTAAAGCTTCTTTTATTTTTGTTTTATACTTCCAGGGGTCCTCAAACTTTTTAAATAGGGGGCCAGTTCACTGTCCCTCAGAATGTTGGAGGGCCGGACTATAGTAAAAACAAAAACTTGGTTTTGTGGGCCTTTAAATAAAGAAACTTCATAGCCCTGGGTGAGGGAGATAATCATCCTCAGGTGCCGCATCTGGCCCGGGCCGTAGTTTGAGGACCCCTGCTTATAACTATATAACACCTGAGTGTGTCTTGTTAAGGTTAATTCCCAGTTATTATTATTTTTTTTATTTTTAGTTGTACTGAATGGAATTTTTTTCCTTCTTTGTGTATTGGTTTTGATATTACTACATAATGATAATAATTTCTATGGTTCTATTTTGTTCTTTACTGAAGTAATTTTCTCCATTTTTTCCTAATTTACCGAGTTTTCTAAGTACACTATTAAATTCCTTTCATTTTTATAAAGGAAGACACCAAGGCCCAATGAGAAAAGAGGGATGTCTCTAATATCACTAAGGAAATCTTTTTCTTGCCCAACCATTCCCCTATTTTAAAGCTAAGAATAGATATTTTATTAGGGCAGCTAGGTGGTACAGTGGATAAAGTGCCAGGCCTGGCATGAGGAAGACCTAATGTCAAATCCAGCTCAAACCTTTCCTAGTTGTGTGACCCTGGGCAAGGCAGTAAACTCCATTTGACTCACTTTTCTGATCTATAAAATGAGCTGGAGATGGAAATGGCATCAGCTGCAGTATCATTGCCAGGAAAATGGCAAGTGGGATCAAAAAGAGTCAGACACAGCTCAACAACAACAAATACATTTTATCAATATTGATTTATTGGCTAGGTAACTAATTAACGGAGAAAGAAACCTGACTTTTTCTTAAGTGCAAAGTTAATAAAGCCAAGATCAGTTTCAAAAATAGGTTTGAAACTTCCCTCCTCCTTGTCAGCAGTATCCCATCCCACTCTCCAACCTCCCTTAACTAAACCCAACACAATCCTCTTCCAATAAAGCTTGACTGTTTAGAATACCAATGAATTCATCTTCACCTGATTTCAAATCCCATTTCTTCCATGAAGACTTCAAGGGATTAACCTTTCCCTCTTCTGACTGGTCTGTTCCACCCATTTAGGGCCTTCTGATATATCTTTAGGGTTCCTTTATGCTGCTTTTATATTTATGCCCTGCTCGGATGCTTCATCTTGGCTTAGAGGTGACCCTGGTTTCCCAAAGAACGTAAGCTCTTGCAGCCCCTCCCAAACTGGAAAAGCTTTAAGTTTTCTAAGCATCAGCCTACCTAAGGTTGTGGGGAGACTCATCATCAAGTCACTTACAGAGTGATTTGTTATTTTTGGACACTGAAAATCACTAAGATGACTTCATTGGGTTCCTTATATCTTTTTCTCCATGTGCTATATTGAGAAACAAAATATAATCCAGCAGAGATTCCTACAGTGTGTATTTATCGCAGTCCCGCTGCTTTTTTCTCATGTCATATTCCTAAATCTCATTTCTATTTACATATAGAGCACATTAAGGGCAGAGGGGTTGAGGTCTACTGTGGTGGTTCTACATAATGAAAATAAATGGTTGTAAAAATGTTGGCAAATCTGGTCTATTTTTATCTGTTTATTGTCCTTCCCCCAAGTTCTCATCAATTCCACCTCTCTTGCAGGCACAGAGACTTCATGGAATTGTTAAGAACCTGAGGAAAGATTGTTCTTCTGGCTTCTGGATTGGAGAGGACATAGGACAATTTATCTCCAATAACAAGGGTTTTTGCAAAGGTTTGCATTTGAGCCTTGGTTAGCTTTCCCTCTAAGGCCAAAAGGCAATCTATGCCAAGGTTCTTAATTTGGAAGACAAAAAACCCCCACATCTTTCTTTCGCTATAATTAATTGTCTTTATAATACTATGTACTTATTTTAGCCACATAAAATATTATTCTGGGAAGGGTCCATGGGCTTCACCAGACCAACAAATTGGTCCATGATACAAAGAAGAACCCCTTGTCTAAGAAAAGAGTTGAATATTTTTAAAATTATAGAATCCCTTTATGTTTAATCCTGTTGCCTCAGTTTCCTCATCTGTAAAATGGCTAAAGAAGAAAATGGCAAACCACTCCATTATCTTTGCCAAGAAAATCCCAAATGGGGTCATGAAGAGTTGGACTTAACCCTGTTGCCTTATAGGAAGTCATTTAACCTCTCAGTCTCAGTTATATTACCTGTAAAATGATCTGAAGAAGGAAATGGCAAGAAAACCCCAAATGGGGTCATGAAGAATTGGACTTAACCCTGCTACCTCAGTTTTTTCATCTGTAAAATGAGCTGAAGAAGGAAATGGTAAACCACTCTAGTATTTTTACCAAGAAAATCCCAAACGGGGTCACGAAGACTCAACTGAAAGAGCTCAAGAATAACAACCTCCATGACCGCTATAACAAACCTCACACGGTTGTTATGAAGCTCAAAAGAGATAATATACGTGGTGCACTTGGCAAACCTTAGAGCTCGCTATATTAATGCTAGCTATTGTCATTCCTGTTATTATTATTATTAACATGATTCCAATGAGCACTTAGAGGAATAAGCTTGCCCTTATGGCTGTGATGGCTACAAGGGACCAGGTTTGAATCTGTGTTCCTGCATGGCAGGGGGAAGGAATAGGAACTAAATAGTGGGATAAGCAGAGGGCAGTTTCCTGGACAACATCCTAGGAAACCAAGGGAAGAATTGCAGAAGTCTCATTCCCCTTGTTCTGCTGACCTATTTGCACGCATCTCCTCTCCTTGCTCCTCTTCTGGCCTTTTTTCTCCTCTCCTCCCCTCTCCCTCTCCCTTCCTCTCTGTGACAGAGACGTTGTCCAGCTCCTCCATTTCCTGCAGCCACAGCCTGAGAAGCAAGGGGATCGGCCCAGCCCAAGCTGATGCAAGAACCCCCTCCTCAGCAGCTTCTCTGCATCGAAATCCGGGGACATCTTGGCAGAAAGAAGCTCCTTCCAAAGTTCAAACACCTTGGAAACTTGGGGAACTCTGCTGAGTTCCCTGATAAAAGCACAAGGTCTTGTAACAGTCTCTGCAGATCTGGGATCCCAGATCTTATTAAATTCCTCCTGGAACGTGATTCCCCGCTCCATTCTCTGCAACAGATGTTAGCACATAAACTGCAATTATCTTTATTGGGATGTTTTGCTCATGCTCATCATCGAGCGCTGTAGGAGCAAATAACCACGTATCCCACGAAATAATGCTTCTCCCATCCTTTGGGCACAGGATGAAATGAACTCCATCAGCCTCCTCGTCTATTTCTGCAGGGAGAACCTATAAACCATCCTTTCCTTTTGTCTTCTGGTTTCATTTAGTTTGGGAACATCACTGTGGCTGTGTTTCAGTCCTTCCATCAGGATGTGATTTATTGGGTGTAAAACAGAGATCTCACGTTTTAGACGGCCCAGACATTCACTCGCAGTATGACCTTGATAAAGCACTTCTCTGAGCCTCACTTTCTCCATCTGTTAAATGGAGATGATAATGTTCACAATACCAGTTTCACAGATGGATCGTGAAAAAACTTGTCTCAAAATTACGTGATTCTTGGCACTGTCTTCTTCTTCAACCCTCCCTCCACCATCAAGGGACCCTAGATCATAGAAAGCTGAAAGGGACCATCCGGGACGGAGGGTTCTTTTGCATTTTTGTTTGTCTTAGAGCTTTTATGGGCTCCAAAGATCCTTATCCCAACCGCACGTTCAACAGATAAGTCTCAGATCTCAGTCCAAGGCTCCATGCGTCCTTCAGAGTTCTAGAAGTACCTCTGAGAAGGCAGGGGTGATTTTCTCCTGCTGTTAGCTCTTGCCATTCAAAACTGCTAGTGATGATCACCTCAATTCCATTTAACTAATTGATATCACTTAGTTTTTATGTCAAAGATAAATTAAGAATAGCAATATAATATTTGCCCTCTGCCCTCTAAAACCTTGATCTCGAGATGAGTAGGCTTCCTGTCTAGCATTCACACCAGAAAGTTTGTTTTCAAAAATGAGTATCTGTAATTCACTCTTGGCTCCCTTCGATTATGATTAATCAAATAGGTCACTGAAGACTGAATTACTCATTTTCTAGGCTTTCCATAAAACCCAACTGACATTTAGTTCCTGAGCTTCTAGTAGCTCACCACCCTGACTTTCAAAGCCCAAAAGGCTATATGTGTCTCTAAAACTCTTCTATCTAAAACAGGAATAACCTTTATGGTGTCCTGAAGGATTCATTAACAGGGTGATCAAAGATGATTTTCCAGTTAGTCAACAAAAGTTTATGGATTTTCCTAACGCCCTCTAATGTATCACCTCCGTGTTCAGGAAATCTGAAATCTCTTTATCCAATTATAATCCATTAATTTTTTTATCTTCCCTCCACATTTTGTTATCAAATCCCACTCTTGTGTGTGTCCTGTCTTCCCAGCCTCCTTAAGATCACAGTACCATAGATTTTTAATTGGAAGGGGCCATAGAGGTCAGCTAGTCTAATACGTTCATTTTACAAATCAGGAAACTGAGGCAGTAAAGTGACTTGGCCTTTGTCATACAGGGAGTATGTGGCAGAGCAGAGATTTGAACACAAATTTTCTCACTTCAAGTCAATTGGTCTTTCTCTGGAACCAGGAATCATTTCTTTTTTCCCCTTTTCCTCTGCTATTTCTAAAATGGAATTGAACACAAAATAGGTGGTTATTAAAGATCTGATTTATGTATGCACACACAAATGAATGAATGGAATTTTATTTTGCTTATCACTCCTCCCCAAAATAGACTAAACTGAAACCTAAAACAGCATATAACAACATATAACAACACACACACACACACACACACACACACACACGCACACTACCAATGCAGCACAGGGGTTATGGGATACAGGGCATTCCTTAGGAAACAGAACAAGTGATGAGGATTGCAAGAACTCTCCTCTCAGCCTCAGTTGGACTGGCCGACCTAACATCTGCTTATGGGCTTTGGGGATCCAGAGGTTGACTGAGAATTCCTGAAGAGATGGTGATCCAATAGGAAGAACATTCATCAATAGGAAGGTCTATATTTTATATTATGTTACAGACACAGTTTCTCCATCTGATGGACATGATTTATATGATTTTATTAAGCCATTGATGAAAGTCTTAAATAGCACAAAACCAAGTATAGATCTCTGGGACACGCAACTAGAGATTTCCCCACAAGATCCCTTAATGACCATTCAACTAGCTCTGAATCTACTTACCCTTTAACCACTGAACATCCTGGCCTATAGTACTCAATAGTGGCCTAACAGACTCAGCAAATGCCTTGCTTGAAATTCAGGTTTACTATGTCTACGGCATTCTCCTGATCTAATAGTATATTGATGGACCAAAAAATAATAAAAAAAGAAGCAAGGTTAGTCTGGAATTTTCTGTTCTTGTTGAAGCTATGTAGGCTTTTGTGACTCTGGATTCATTTCTAAAAGTTCAGTAACCATCCTTTTAATAATATAGTCTAAAATTTTGCCAGGAATTGAATATTGCCAATTATTATGATAGTAATAAACACAATAATTTAAACATAAATTTTAGTAAACATAAATGTACATAAACAAATTTTATAATAAATAATAATAAACATAAAATTTTAAGACTTTGCATCCTATTAAAAAAATCTAAACATTTTCTCACCTCTATTCCAACTGCTCCTCACTCATTCTGCCCATCTTTCAAACATTGTTGATTCATTGCAAACTGAAATAGCAAATTTCAGTCCCCATTGAGTTAGTGAAGGGCTACTAGGTGCTTGCTTACTCTTTCTATAGGCTTTCAATGAACTAATAACCATTTGTGATCTATTCTCCCTAGTGTAAAGATCATTCCTATTGGCAGAGAAAATGGGATCAAGATAAAAAAATCATTAGTTCTATCTTCTCTCCTTCATTTGAGAAACGAGATATAAGAAAATAGAAACAAAATAAGAACTGAGTAGTTGCACTATCCAATTCACTCCTAGTAGCTCTCATACTTTGTTGTATTATTCTCTTATTTTCAAATTTTAAAAAAATCCCCTTTTTTGGTATCTTTATTACCATTGTTGGACAGCCTCACTTCCTTATGAGTTTTAGCAAAGGAACTTTTCTTCTTCATGATAGTGAATCCATTGTGATTTGTACTCTCACATCACAGTTCCCCTAGTCTGGTGCAAGTCAGATGGCACATCACCCTGACTTTAGTCATCAGTAAGAGGGAGGCACTTCTGGCGTGGGGGAACACCTGTAATCTGTTTCCAAGATGGCTGAGATTGGTCCATGGAGAGTTCTAAGCTGTACTGAACTAAGCCCATTGGGTTATTACACCAAAATCAACACCAATAAGGTAAGCTTCAGGGGAGCTCAAGGAAGGGTGAATGGACCACTGTCAGAAATTGAGCAAGTCAGTCTTCAAGCTCCATGTGGATCAGTTGTGATATTGGACCAGAAGTATTGTGAGGGTCAAATGAAGTAATGACTGCTAGATTATCTACAAACATTAATTGATGGTGATCTCAATGTGAAATTTCTGTTTCCAAAGTGTTTGATGTGATCCTAGGGAAATTAGCCATGTCAATAATGACAGTCTGATTATAAATTAAGCTGGAAAGTATGAAGTTGCAATACCTACGTTCTCCTTGATGAACAAATGAAGGCACAATGAAGTCAGTATCTCAAAGATAATACACAAAATTTACTGGAATACTTGATCACTTTGTCTCATAATGCTCATAAGAAGCAAAACCCAAAAAATCAGCATGAAGAAAAACACTTTTACAGTGCCAACAACTCATGTTGTTGCTGTGTAGTGTTCTTTTGGCTTTGCTCATTTCACTCAGCATCAGTTCATATAAAATTTCCCCCGGCTTTACTGAAATCAATCTGCTTATCATATTTTTATAGAACAATAATATTCCATTACATTCATATACCATAACTTATTCAGCCATTCTCCCACTGATGGGAGAATCCACTCAATTTCCAGTTCCTTCCCAGTACCAAAAGGGCTGCTACAAACATTTCTGCACATGTGGGTCCATTTCCCTCTTTTATGATCTCTGAGATACAGACTCAGTAGAGATGCTTTTGGATCAAAGGGTATGCACAATCTTCTAGCACTTAGGGAATAGTTCCAAATTGCTCTCCAGAAGCAATCCTATCAACTGATAGTATGTCCTAATTTTCCATCTTTCCCTGCTTTAAGAATTCTTAGCCTTTACTCAAACACGCTTATCAGTGAAGAAATGCACACATACACATTTTAAAGTTTAATCTGTTGTATTACTACAGTTCCTTAAATCTGAGCAATCAACAAAACAACAAACTAAGCCCTGATTTGTAGTGATTGTAGACATTCACACTGAAAAGTTAACTATCAGCTGGCTGGTTAGGTAGAATTCATGGATGAAATCCATAAGTAACTGTGGCAAATATAGCCTGATTGAAATAGGGAAATAGTTTCAAAAAAATGTTCCAGATACTTTCAAGGAAGGAAGTTAGGAAGTTAGGAAGGAAGGAAAGAAAGAAGGAAGGAAGGAAGGAAGGAAGGAAGGAAGGAAGGAAGGAAGGAAGGAAGGAAGGAGGGAGGGAGGGAGGGAAGGAGGAAGGAAGGGAGGAAGGGAGGAAGGAATGAAGGAAGGGAGTGAGGGAGGAAGGAAAGAAGGAAGGGAGGAAGGGAAGAAGGAAGGAAGGGAGGGAGGAAGGAAAGAAGGAAGGAAGGGAGTGAGGGAGGAAGGGAGGAAGGAATGGAGAGAGAGAGGGAGGAAGAGAGGGAGGAAGGAAGGGAGGGAGAAAGGGAGGAAGAGAGGGAGGGAGGGAGGGAGGAAAAGAGAAGAAAGAGGAAGAAAGTCCTAGGTATGTATGTTTCATTAAAACTCATCCCTCTCAACTGTTATATATAGTTCTTAACACCAGAGGGGGCAATACTTTGTGTTTTTACCAGGATTCTTACCCATATTTCCTTAGCAGTCTTATACACTTTCCACAAATTTTTAAATGCATAAATTAAGCTACATAGAATTATAAAAAACCCAATAAAATTCAAATATAGTTATCAAGAGATAAGTATACATGAATACACACCTGAGTTCAAATCTAGTCTCAGACACTAGCTGGGTGACTCTGGGCAAGTCACTTAGTCCTGTTTCCCTCAGATTCCTCTTCTGTAAAATGAGCTGGAGAAGGAAATGGCAAACCACGCCACTCTCTTTGCCAAGAAAAACCCAAATGGGGTCACTAGGGTGAACACGACCGAAATGACTGAACAACAATAAATGGGTGGACATACTTTCATGAGAATTTTAGGAATGATAAATCAGGCACCTTCAGTGCATCCGATGCAAGTGTTGGCCCCCAGCCTGTGGTCCTCCTCGAAGGTCACAGCTGATGGGCACAAGATCAGCCAGCAGAACCTGTCTCAGAATCGTCCCCTTTTGCGTGTCCTGGACTCTTGGGACAAGCTGGTGAAAACTGTGGATTCATTCTCAGACAATGTTTATAAACACATAAAATATAATGGATGGGATTACAAAGGAAGACAATTATACTGAAAGTTATCCAACTCTTAAAAATAAATAAGCCACTCAGAACATCAGCTCAGAATCCAGGCTCAGAACCTCTCATTTAAAGAAGGATGAAATATTATGGGAAAGAACATGAGGTTCTGCTATATTGTGAGCCCATCTTTATTCTCCATCATTCTGCCATTATTCTCCACCCCCTAGGAGTCTGGGTTTCTAGAAGAACTGATAAGACTTTAAATGGATTCCTTCTCTCACCCTCTTCTCCAATACAGTAAGTGAAACAAGAGGTCATATGAATGTACCAGTGGCCAGGGCATGGGAGTGGGGAGAAAGTGGAAAGGTTGGGGGTGAATCCAAGAGAACATGGTACTAAAGCTGCTCAGCAGCCTCTGGGGTTTCCAGGATCCATATGCTTTAGCCTCAGTTCAGTGGAGTTCCCCAAGGATCACCATTCTTTTTCTGGAGAGAAGTTTTCTTTGATATTTAGTTTTTTAAAAAATACGATCTCTCCTTGCTGGCAAGAACCCCACAATCTTTATTCCCAACTCAGCCTGAACCCAAGCATCCTGACCCCTCCATCACTGTTCTATGTGGATGACTTCCCTTTATTTACAGTATAAAGTCTAAACTACTCAAACTTCTATCCAAGGCCATCCTTAATCTAACCCCAATTATCCTTCCCTGTCTTAGGTTCCTTCACTTCCTAAAGTGGGCTTCCTCTTGCTGCCAGATTTGTTTTAGATTTATTCCTTCCTGAAGAGAAGTTTATTCCCTCTCTTCAGCTCAAGTCTCTCTTCCTCCTTTTCTAGTCTTGACCCTTACTGATCTCTCCCCTCCTTAATTCAATTAAAATCAATCCAAATAAAGACAATTTAATCCAAAAGAGTTTATTAGTGAATTGTGTGCCAGGCCCTATGCTAGGTCCTGAATCTGCAAAGACAAAAAGAAAATATTCCTAACTATCGAGGAGTTTTCATTCTATAGGAGGAAAGCAATATGTGCAGAGACAAGGAAACAAAATTAACTAAAGGCAATCTTTGACACCGTAATCAAGGAAGCCTTTCAAAGCTCTGAAAGGAGTGAGTGATTTTGGGAGATGGAAATGAGGAAAGAGAACATTCCAGGCAGAGGAGACAGCTTGCACAAAGACAGGAAATGAAATCAGGGAGTTAATCACTCAAAAAAAGCTTAAGTGAGTGAAATGGACTGTCCTGTAATAGAAATAGCAAGTGTGCCAACTGGGTTGGAAATGAGAGCGTGAGCTGAGTCATTTGACTCAGACAGAATCAGGCAGTCCAGACAGCCCAGGCGGGAAGAAAAAAAGGAGGGAGGAAGAAAGGAAACAAGCATTTATTGAGCACCTACTGTGTGCCAGACACTGGATTAAGTGCTTTGCAAATATGATCTCACAGTCCTCATAACAACTTTGGGAGATGGATACTTGTTATTTTTTTAGTTAATGAAATTAAACAAGCATTTCTATAACATGATATAAAAAAGGGGATTGCACATGAACCTGTACAATTATCCCCAGTTTACAGTTGATATAACTGAGGCAAGCAGAGGGTAACTGATAACCGTTTAGGATCACCTAGTCAGTAAGGATCAGAAGTCTTCCTGACTCTAGGCCCAGTAGTCTGTCCACTGGGCCACCTGCCTGATTTTAAAAGTTTTTAAATATCTTAATTTATACTTCTTCAAATTTCTTTTATCATTGATGATTCTTTTGTTGTTCAGTTTTTTCCAGTCGTGTCTGACTCTTCATGAGCCCATTTGGGGTTTTCTTGGCAGAGAGATTGAAGCGGTTTGCCATTAACTTCTGCAGCCCATTTTATAGATGAGGAAACTGAGGCACACAGGGTTAAGTGATTTGTCTAGGGTCACCCAGCTAGTGTCTGAAGAGAAGAGGCTTTCTGACTCTAGGCCATCTTGTGGCCTTTTTAATGACTCTAGAGGAGGAAGAGGAAGAGAAGGAGCAAGAGAACAAGAACAAAGGGAAAAGGAGGAGAAGGAGGAAGAGGAGGAAATGAAGAAGGACCAACAACAACAGCAATAGTTCCCATTTTATTTTTTTATTTTTTCAAAACTTCTTATTTTCAAAACATGTTTTCAACATTCACCCTTGCAAAACCTTGTATTCCACTTCTCCCTCCCTTTGTCTCTTTCCCCTCCTCTAGACAGCAAGTAACCTAATATAGGTTAAACATGGGCAGTTCTTCTATACACATTTCCACAATTATTATGCTGCACAAGAAAAACCAGATCAAAAAGGGGGGGGGAGAGAAAGAAAAAAGGAAAAAAAAAACAAAATGCAAACAAACAACAAAAAATGATCCATATTCAGCCCCCACAGTCCTCTCTGGGTGTGGATGGCTCTCTCCATCACAAGACCATGGAACTGGCCTGAATCACCTCGCTGTTGAAAAGAGCTCCGTCCATCCAAATTGATCATGATATAATTTTGTTGTTGTCATGTATCTTATCATGTTGTCATGTAACATGTCTCCTGTTCTGCTCACAGTTCCCATCTTATTAATCTCAATTTATAGATGAATAAACAGAGACTCAGTTCTGTTAAGTAACATGAATTCATACATGCAGCATAACAGGATTATAGTTTTTTAGAACTGGAAGGTCCCTCAAGGGCAATGAGTCTAACTCCATCATTGGTTATAGAACAATGGGGTGCTGAGAGGCGAGGGAGGGTCACCCAGTCAATAATTCTGAACATGGTCACACAGCTGGCAAGTGGCAGAAGCAGGATTTGAATTCAAGTCCAAACCCCAGCCCTCTGCCTTTACCCCACGCTTGTTCATTTTCCCTCATGTGCCGAATTCCAACTGCGAGTGAGATCCAGAGTTGGGCGCTGGACATAGAATGGCGTCCGAGACACAGCCTGGGGCGGAATGGAGAAAAAGAGGAAAGCTTCATAGTAGGAGGTGACGGAGCTGTGGATCCTGCCTCTGAGGCTCACCAACTGAGGGACCATGGGGAGGTCACTGACTCTCTCTAAGCCTCAGTTTCCTTATCTATAAAATAGAGATGATAATATAGGGTTCAATACTGAGGATCAAATAAAGTAATTCTGCCAAAGAGCTTAGCAAGTTTTAAAGTCTTTTGCAAAAGCCTACTAGAGCTACATTCTTATTCAGCTACGTCCAAATGGAGCAAAGATACTGGAGGGCCATTTCCTTCTCCAGTGGACGAAAGCAAACGGGGTAAAGTGACCCATTCAAGGTCACACAGCTAGTAAGTGTCTGAGGCTGGAGTCGAACTCAGATTTTCCTGACTCCAGGTTCAGTTGCCTACCTGCCTCTGGTAATACAGTCATAGACAGAAAAATAGGTAAAGAGTTTATTAAATACTTACTGTATGCAGGCATTGTGTTATAAGCCTAGGATAAAAATATCAGCAAGCAGTCCCTGTCCTTAAGAAGCTGACATGATGGGGAAACAAAGCAGAAAAGGAATGAAGATGTTTGGGAAGTGACAGAGAGACTTGGTTCTGAGCAAAATGAGACTCAATTTCCTTATATAGAGAGCCAGGATAACGTTGAATCTAATTCAGGATCTAATAAGCTAGTAGACAGAATGTACATTCTACATAATACAAGCTCCTCTTCTTCCTCCCCTTCTTTCTCTTCCTCCTTCTCCTCCACCCCTTTATCCCACATCCTTCTCTTCTTTTTCCTTCTCTTCTTCCTCCTCTTCTCCTTCTCTATCCTGTCCTCCTTTTTCTTCTCCCTTTCCTGCTCCTCTTCTTCCTCCTTCCATTTCCTCTCCTCCTCCTCTTCTTCCTTCTCCTCCTCCATCCCAGTCCAAGACAAATCATTGAATATTTCCACAGAGTTATTTTTTTATACGTGTTTTGGATTTACACAATGCCCCCTCCCTCTTCCAAATCTCTTGGTAAGGGAGTTCACCAACCACCATCAAATGTCTCTACCGTCATAGAACAGAGTTGACACATAAAGACTGTCAGTGATTGAGTTCATGTGTTTTAACCTTAAAAACACATTTGATAGTTCTCCAGAGCCTTCCTATAAAAAAGGAAAAAACAAAACATTGTTTTCGAGGCATAAGACCAAACTCTTTAATGGTACTTCTACTTAGGTATCAGTGAAGTCATCTCTGAGCCCAAGAGAAATGGGAGCCGCTGATTTTGGAAGGAACCATTCTGTTCTCTCAGAATTGGAGAAAGCCACAGCCTTTGAAGGGTTTCAGAGAGGACACATTGGGATTTGCACTAAATCCATTTGTTTCACATTTCACTTATCCTCACTCTGTGGGTCCACTGTAAATTAATTTGGCAGCTAAATTTACTGCTGCAATTTGCCTTCCAGATGTATAATTTATTCACGTCAGAAATAATTTATTGGATTCTTTTGCCGAGTGCTCACTCTTAGTGATGCTTTTGCTTTTGCTTTTTTCTTTTGTTTCCGGTGCCACCTTCGGAAATACAATTTTATTGTTTCCAGGGAGACCTTTGCAACTTCCCAGTGGCCAATCAATAGGCACAAGGGAATAGTTCTAGTCACATTAGTGGTCACTTATTTGGATGGATGATGGAGTACCCTGGCCCCATCTGCACATATATTATTCGCTTTTGTCTTTGGGGCACTTTTGGGAAGATTAATTAGGTCCATCTGCAAGAAGAGCTCTGCCTTAGGGAATTCAGGTAAATAAAACAATTCCAGGAAGGCTAGGACCGCTGGAGGGGACAATGATGGGGGAGGTCGAAAGGCATTGGGGAAGCAGAGCTGGCTTGCCTCCAGGTTAATGGGGTCCAAGACTGAACCACCAAATAAAAGGTGGGTCTTAATCTGAACCATCTTAACACCAACCTAGTAAAATGGCTGATGTACATCAATTCAGGAAGGGCCCACTAGAGTTTGTTTATGTCTACACTCGCTGTTTATTTAGCCTTCTTTCCTGACTGAGACCCTCCAGAAAGCTGAGCCAGGGGCTCAGAGGGGGACAGTCCCCCGCACGACAAAGCTAAGGTCTTTGCCAGATGTAAGATAACAAGATTCTGAAGTCTTGATCTAGCTGGAAGGAACTCTAAAAGCCATTGAATCCAATCTTTTCATTAGGCAGGAGGAAATTGCAGCTCAGAAAAGTTAAATAATTTGCCCAGCATCACCCAGGTAGGGGACATCAAGGGTAAGATTTGAATCCAATCTCAGGTTTTTTCCGCTGTACTCCTCAAAGGAACAAAGAGTTAAGGTTAGAATGATCATGGATTCAGAGACTTTGGAGGACAAACAGTCTAAACTCTGGTGACTCATTGGCTAAAGTCCTAGTTCTGAAATCAGGAAGCTCTGAGTTCAGATCCAGCTTGAGACCCTTACCAGCTGTGTGTCCCTGGACAAGTCGCTTAACCCTCTTTGCCTCAGTTATCTCATCTGTAAAATGAGCTGGAGAGGGAAATAGCAAACCACTTCAGCATCTTTGCAAAGAAAACCCCATATAGAGTCATGAAGAGTTGGGGATGATTTAATGACCAAACAACAGCAGCCTAACCCCCTCCTCTTATAGAGGTTAGATGACTGACCCAGAACCACAAGGGTGAGCTGAGCTGGAATTTGATCCTAGGTCCTCTGTCAAAGTCCAGTCTTCTGACACCCTACTTCAGATTTCTGAGGTCTGTTAAGTATGAGATCCATGATCTTAGCTTCTGGTTCTCATTATGTGAATTCTAGGAGCAGAACCATAAATAGGAATCCTTTCATTTGGGAGCAAAAACAGTCAGAGACGACAACACAAAAGACAATGCAATGGCAGAGGAAATGGTGGTAGTAATGGGGTCAGCCCAGGTGAAGACAAAGAACAGTCTGGTGGATAATTCAGTCACACCAGTGGTCCTGCCTAAGTCCGACCCTCCTTGGAAGAAAGTTGCCATGGGAGAGGACTCTGGAAAAGGGGGTGGAAGAAAGAGCACTTAAAAGATGCAGTAATACTGATCATCTTGCCCTCCCCCATGGCAGCCCCCTGGGACCCAGCCCTGCTGGCTTCACCCTAGTTCTGTCTCTGAATGGAAGACAGGCACAAGAAAGAACAGTTCTGATTTTACTACTGACTGTGTGACCTTGGATAAGCCACTTAAGTCCTATGGACTATCAGTTTCTTCATCCATAAAATGAAGGGATTGGAACATCTGATCTCTCCATTCCCCTCCCAGCTCTAAATCCTATGATTTGAGGAGTAATGACTGGGAATAAAGCCAAACGCGGCCTCTAAAGGAGAAACTAAAAACTTTAATAACAGGGCGGGTACTGGGTTATGGAAGACATAAGAATCAAACAAGAGGCTGTCCTCCTCCCTTGGACTATCAAAACTTTCCTCTCTGGAGAGAATCCACAGCCAGAATTTCCCCAAATGCACGTTTAACAAAGAGAGACCTGAGGGTCCTTTGTTCATTCTTCCCTGCTCCTTCCCCTTAGAAAGGAGGCAGAGGCTGCAGGTCCTCCCTGCCTGCACTCAGACCAATCATGTACTGGAAAGTGTGGCTGGTGGACATCACCTTTCTCAACGATCATGGGGGCATCTTTTCAGAAACTGAAGGAATTTCAGAGACCTGCTAGAACAACTCACTCCTTTTTGAGGAACCGAAGGCATGAAGAGCTTGGATTTATTTGCCCAGGGTTTGAAACAATCTCACATTTCTAGAAGGCTGCAAGGTTTTAAAACACTTTCCCTATAACAGCTCTGCAAAGCAGAGGTCATCCTTATTATGATCGTTTTGCAGATGAGAAAATTGTTTTTTAAGTGGGGAACACCTTTACTTTAGGACTGTTTTTCCCCTTACTATCATACATTCTTCAGCAGCAAAACCATAATCAGCCAATTTTTTTTAGCCCTAAGCAAGAAACATAAATGGGACTTCACTTCATTTCCCTGGAGGGGGAGGGCCGGAGGAAGCTGCTGTTCAGTTGCATTCTATTTTAACCCATCATTTTTTGCTAAGTGATGCTGAGAAGTACTGTGTATGATGGATGGAGGGCTGGGCTCAGAACTGGGACAGCTGGGATTCACGTCACACACCCTGCCCCCTTCATATGCTGGCTGGGAGTTTATATCTCAACCTGTCAAAGTCCTAGGTGACTTTCTAAGACTCTAATCAACCCATGAGTAACCAATCTACATTGGTAGAGGGAGTTAACTAGACCAGAGCTTCTTTAAACTTTTTCTACCCATGATCCCTTCTCACCCAACAAATTTTTACATAATCTTGGATATATAAACATTTAAAAGAGGTATGCAAATCAGACATTTACTGATAATAAATCATAATTTTGTGACCCCCCCTACATTCAGTTAAGAGATTCCATATGGGATCTCAAACCACAGTTTTAAGAAACTGGGAACTAGACCATTAAAATCATAGGTATAAACAAACACTCTCCCTAAAAAAACCCAAACAAACAATAACCTCTGTGTTGAGCTCAGCTATTTCTATTACTGAAAAACTGAAAGTAGTCAGTACCCCTCAGAAATTTCAGTGCCATGGAGAAAAAATCCCGGTTGCTCCTTCTCTAGTTCTGGCTCTGGATAATCAAAGGAACCTTAGCAGTAAACCTGATATTCAGACCACAAGTAGTATCATCTGAAGAGACGTGGATTCTACCCATCTCCAGCCATGCTTTACTTAACAATTAAGGCATAGAGTAGGTCGCAGAAAAAGGAACAAGTTGATTTATTTAAGCAATTAAGACGTAGTTTATCAAAAAAGGAACAATTTTGTGTATGTGAAAATCAGAATGAAAACACTAACGTTCAAATCCTACAATTGTTACATACTTACCTGGGACAGTGAACAGGTCACTTAAATCTGTTCTTTTTCTGTAAATGAAGGGGCTAGATGAGATAACCTATAATAATAATAATAATAATAATAATAATAATTATTATTATTATTATTATTATATTTATTATTATTTATATAGCATTTT
The DNA here is from genome assembly GCF_016432865.1 of Antechinus flavipes. Classification (NCBI taxonomy): domain Eukaryota; kingdom Metazoa; phylum Chordata; class Mammalia; order Dasyuromorphia; family Dasyuridae; genus Antechinus; species Antechinus flavipes. The sequence goes on from NC_067399.1 coordinate 651,509,203, forward strand.
AGAGTTTGCAAAACACTTTACATTTGATCTTCACAATCCTGTGAAGTAGGTGCTACCCCAGTTTTACAGGTAAGAAAACTGAAGGATACAGAAATGAAATGACCAGAGTCACAGAGTCCAGGGTCATACAATAAATACTTGAAGCAGGATTCAAACTTTTTATTTCAATCGAACAAAAAGAAGAGGTATTCTTTATAGATCCAAGTCAGTGTAATAGATACTTACTAAGCATATGTGCAGTTGGTAGACTTCTAGATGAATTCTTGCCTGATGAAGAGGCAGCAGACCCCGGAACCAAGATTCCCACTGGTCCTAGCGTGTGGGATCCCATTCTTCCTGAAAAAGAAGCAGTATGTTTGGCCACGATGTCTGCTAGGATTGAAGTCAGGGGAATTAATGACTACAACCAAGTAATAAAACAGTATTCTGCAGAGACTAAGAGACCTTGCTCAGCTTGATCAGTGCAAGGATATCAACGGCCCTCCAAGAGACATGAATTTTCCCTATTCTCGTATTTTGAGGCCATATATTTTTTGCCACATGGGTGCCTTCATGCTTGTAAAGTATATGGGTATCTGCTCTTCCCACTGATGCATATGTATTTATGGAAGTTTCCTCCCCACTTCCCAATTTATGAGGGGGATCCTGTGCTGCTACTGTTCTTACTTATTTTGTTTTTTCAGTAAATGTCTTTGCTTTGAGTTAATTGTATCTTCTGCATAAATAGTGTAAAAGCAAATACACTAGTGGGGTCTTGTCAGCTATAGTTTCAGGTGTATGGATGTAGAGTATCTTGAATATCGGTTACTTGTTTATTGATGTCCTTTCCAGTAGCAAGGGTGGGCAACGGGAGTGGGCAGGGAGAGGTGGGAACAGAGGGAGGAAATTGTGATAGAAAGACAACTGGCAAGATGGGGGGGGAGGCAATTGGATATGATCGAGGACAGGCCAGATAGGGAGTTTTTGCTCATTCACTCATCAATCATGACATGGGAGAGAAGGGCAAAACAGACCCAGAGGGACGGTCCATGTTGGGGACTTGGGAAGAGAGAGCACCAACAATGGAAAAGACAGAGGTGGGATAGATAGAAAGGCAGGGAAAGAACCATTGAGGGGAGGTCTCTGAGTTCAGATCCAAGGCTGAGTCAGTCGTACAGCCACCAATCCAAGTAAGGACTTTCCACCCAAAGGTTGGCCATGAAAGCCGCTCAGTACGCTTCCTCGTGGTCATAACTCACGAAGCCGACAATTAGGGTGCGGGAGAGCGGTGACGGTGAATCTCAGGGTTAAGAACGTGGGATTTCGATGTGCTACTTTGTCAGGACACCATCCATCTGCAAGATCTCCTCAGCCTTGGAGTCACCAGTGCCTTCTGTCCCCTTGACCGGAGGACAGATTGACGAGAACCTTCTCCCCTTTTCACATTTCCAAATGTTTGTTGACTGAGTCACTACTCCCTGTTTGTGTGGCCCAAGCCTCCAGAGCCCTCAGTTTCCTTCTCAGTAAAATGAGGTGGGGATTGGTGTGATTCCAGAGGACCGATACCCAACCTGTTACCCAACCTCTGACGCAGAGCAGATGGACTCAAGCTGCAGACCGAGGCAGACGGTTTTAGACATGGCCACTGTGGGAATTGGTTTTGCTCGACTATACATATTTGTTACCAGGGTTTTGACTTTCTTTTCTTTCTTTTTGAAAAATTTTTATTAAAGCTTTTTATTTTCAAAACATAGGCATGGATAATTCCTTGACATTAATCCTTGCAAAACCTCATGTTCCAATTTTTCCTTCTCTCCACCCTGTTAAACCCTGTTAAACATGATAGAAATATATGTTAAATCCAATATATACATAGATATTTATACAATTACTTTGCTGCACAAGAAAAATCAAATCAAATTGGAAAAAATAAGAAAGAAAATAAAATGCAAACAAACAACACCAAAAAAGGTGAGAATGTGATGTTGTAGTCCACCTCAGTTCCCACAGTTCTCTCTCTGGGTGCAGATGGCTCTCTTCATCACAAGATCATTGGAACTGTTCTGAATCATCTCATTGATGAAGAGAGCCACTTGACTTTCTTTTTAAAGAAAGTGAGGATGACAAAAACAGAACAAGAAAGAAAAGAAAGTCTCTGAAACAGTCATTTAAATGCCCCAAAAAAAAAGATCAGAAGGAATCACAGATAGTCAGAACAGCTCCGAAAATTGCACATTGAATTTTCTATTATTGTGGAGTGGTCACAGTCATGTCCGACCCTCAGTGACCCTATTTGGGTTTTTCTTGGCTAAAATCGTGGAGGGTTTTGACATTTCCTCTTCTGTTCATTTTACAGATCAGGAAACTAAGGCAAACTGATGTGAATGGCTTACCCAGGGTCACATAGCTGTCTAAGGTTGGACTTGAACTCAGGAAAAGAAGTTTTCCTGACTTGGCTGGCGCTCTATCCAGTGAGCCACCTGGAAGCCAAAATATTGAATTTATCATATATTTGGAAAGAAAGGGAAGCTGTACACAATAGAGATCTTAAGTTTCTTGTTTAGCCTCTTTTTCTTATTGTTGTTGTTCTACATTGCTCATTTTATTTGGTGTTAAATTTTTAAAAAATGAAAATAAAATGAAGGATAGAACTAGATAATCTCAAAGGGTCCTTCAAGCTCTAAACTTATGATCCAAAAGTCTGGGAAAGGAGAGCCCAGAAGCAGGAAAATGTAGGTCTTTTAGGGCAGATTCAAGTGACTGTGGAAATAGTTTAGGATCAGGATGAGAGTCATATCTCTATAATAATCTGTGGAACGGGTTCTCTCTGGACACAGTAAGCTCCTCTAAGCAGTGGGTGGATGACCATCATTTGGATATTCTAAAAGAGATTCCTCTCTTGGATGGATAGCACAGTAAAATTTACACTGGCTCTGGAGTCTAGAGAATTGGATTCAAATCCTGCCTCTGACACTTATTACCTGTGAGACTCTGGACCTCAGGGTTCTCATCTGCCAAATGAAGGGATGGCCTCTGAGGTTTCTCCCAGCCCTGGATCCATGACCCGCTGACCTCTGAGGTTCCTCTTAGCTCTGAAAATCTATAATCCTATACCCCTGAGATGGGTAACACATTATGGTTAATCATTAGTGCTGTAGGGTGAATCTATCAGCTCTTTTCAAAAGGAGACAGCGGGATAAGAGCAGGTTTTGATGGGGAAAGCTCAGAAACACAGACCCAGGGCAAATGGAAGAGAGAAGGTGAGTGGGCTTCGGGGGGGGGCTGCACTAAGGGACCCTCGGGATTCTGAGAGTAGCTTGATAGACAGTCAAGACAGGGAGGAAATAGGAGGAAAATAAGTAATCTCAGAGAGCCCTTTCAACTCATAAATCCTGGGAATAAAGCCTCGTCACTGCTCAGAAAATGGTTCTGTTCCAGTCCATCCGGACTTTTGATTGGTTTCAAGGTATTTCTGGAAAGATGGCAGTGTGACAAAGTGGGGATGGAGTCCTGGAGTGGAGAGTGAGGGACTCAATTCCACTGACAGCCTAGCTCACCACTGCGAGGTTGGCCAAGTCACACCCTTTGCTGTCCTTGGGACAACAGAAACTGCCCTGGATTTTGTTCCACTCAGTGGACTTCAATCCCCGCTCTGACCCCATTTGAGGCAGGCCGGACCCCGATTTCTTGATCTGGTAAATGAAGGAGCTGGACTAGACCATCTACACCACGTTCTGACAGCTGGAGAAGGCGAGAATCAGCCAAGCTCACAAAACTTGGGGGAGATACAGAAAGTAGGGACCTAAAGTCGGCTTTTTGGGCTACTTAGGGCAGCAAGGGGCAGGAAAGGCTTCCCGGGGCCCTCCCATCACAGAACAGAGGCAACTTCCCGCCGTCTCCATCACCACCGACTTTACGTGACCCTTATCTTTTCGAAGCTCCCAGGCGCCAAGCCCAATTCCAGCCACGTCCAGCTTTTCTGAGAGCCAAAATGCTTAACTTTTGGAGATACTCCGCTTCCTAAGGCCCATCTTCCAAGGGTCACCTTCCCCTGCTGCTCCCCCTCCCCTCCAAAGTCCAACGGAACTGGAGGCTCCTCAGAATACAGACAAAGGCCCCACTCCCTGCCTCTAACAAAGGCCGGCTCACTCCTGGGGGAAACAAAGGCTGCCATCCAAGCTGCCTCTTCAGCTGCTTTTGATGGCAAACCTCCTCCTGCTCCATTCCCACAGGCAGATTCTTCCTCAAGCCCAATTGATTGGGACCACACTCCAGATGTACCATCCCCTTCTCTCCCCCTCACTCAATGTACATTGAGGCCCTTAGGCCTTCTGGCCTTTCCACCTCCCCCTTCCCAATCCCTTTCCTTTCACAGTCACCTCCAACCCCTGCAGCTTGAGAAAAACCATAGGTCAGCCTACTGTCCTTCCCTACATAAAGCAGGCCCGGTGGGCCCGGATGCTGCCAGTATATGGGCAGGTAGGGGTACAGACTCTGTTACCATCTCCATCCCGGGCTTACCATCAGTCTCATCCCCTCTCTGAACCTAAGCTTTCTCACTTGTAAAATGAGAAGTTCAATGCCCTTCAAGATCCAACTTCTTGAGGTTTGGGGTTTTTTTAATTTTTTTTTTTTATTAAAGCTTTTTTATTTTCAAAACACATGCCTGGATAATTTTTCAACATTGACCCTTGCAAAACCTTGTGTTCTAAATTTTCCCCTCCTTCCCCCCATCCCTTCCCCTAGATGGCAAGTAATCCAATGTATGTTAAAATATGTTAAATCCAATCTATGTATACATATTTATGGAATTATCTTGCTGTACAAGAAAAATCAAATCAAAAAGGGAAAAAATGAGAAAGAAAACAAAATGTAAGTAAACAGCAACAAAGAGTGAAAATGCTGTGTTGTGATCCCCACTCAGTTCCCACAGTCCTCCCTCTGGGTGCAGATGGCTCTCTTCATTACAAGGTCATTGGAACTGTCCTGAATCATCTTAATGTTGGAAAGAGCCACATGCATTAGAACTGATCATTGTATAATCTTGTTGAGGTTTTGATTAATTAAACAAATATTGATAAATATCTACTGGGTAATGGAGGAAACATAGATGCCAGAGTTCCTGCACAAATGCAGGTTACAGATTGGTTGGGGACTGTAACTCCTAGAGATCAACCTGTATCCAATGAATGATGATGTAAGAGGTTCAAACCAAAGCATCATGTGAGGAACCAGGTGAAAAGAACTGGGACCAGTAGGGTAAGCAGGGAAGGCTTCCTGCAGAAGGGGACATTTGGGTTGGATTTTAAAGGATGGGTATGACTTTAATAAGGGCAGGAAGTTGGGAAGTGGAAGGGCATTCTAGGAATAAGGAATATATGAATGAATGAATGAATGAGTGAAGTATTTATTAAGTGCTTACTACATACAAAACACTGTGGATACAGGCATCCCATCTCTCAAGAAGCCCACATTTCATATGGAAAATTTCATCTCTGAGTCAGGCAGAGAGGTTCATGGTCTGTTGTAAAGCAGATAACCAGCCCCTTTTATTAATGTCATTTCCACTGATAAAATCTATCATCATCAGTTTCTGATGTTGAAGCATTCTACAATACCAAGGATTTTGTCAGCAAGAACTTGCTTCTCTGGGCGGCAGCTGATCAGCAACCATTGCTGGCGGTGATGAGAGAGGTGGATCCCCTTTTCACAATGATTTCTCCTAATGGTGATGGCTACAGAGGCTGGGTTGAAATGGAAAGGGAGAGAGAGACAGAAGAGGGTTTTGGTTAAATGCTTAATATGTGCTGAGCACAGCTGGATGGTTCAATGGATAGAGCAGATCTAGAATCAGGAAAGCTCCTCTTTTGTGAATTCAAGTCTGGCCTCCGACACTTTTTATCTGTGTATTCCTGAGCAAGTCACATCACTCTGTGTACCTCAGTTTCCTCATTTGGAAAATGAGATGGAGAGGAAATGGTAAACTCCTCCAGGATATTTGCCAAGAAAACTCCAAAGGGGGTAAAGAAGAGTTGAAAAAAACTGAAAAATAATTAAACAACAAATACACGGAGGACTATGCTGGGGGATCCAGGTACAAGCAAGGTTATAACTTCTGCCCTCATTCTAATGTGGGAAGTTGGGAGTAGGAAGAGGAGATACACTTGGGCATTCAGTAGCGATCCCCTCAAGGATGAGACATGGAGGCCTGAATGCCGACAAAATTAGGCAAAAACTCACCTATCCAAACCTGGGTTTGGGTACCAGTCCCCAGGTTCCAATGGGAAAGGGATGGAGATGAAAGAATGAAGAATAAAAGGAAAATAACATGAGATAAAGTTGCAAGGAGAAAATAGAATCAAATTGTGAAGGTCTTTTGTGGTTGTTCAGACATTTCAGGAATGTCTGCCTCTTCATGACCCCATTCAGGGTTTTCTTGGCAGAGATCCTGGAGCAGCTGACCATTTCCTTCTCCAGCTCCTTTTATAGATGAGGAAACTGAGGCAGACAGGATTAGGTGACTTGCCCAGAGTCACCCAGCTAGTAAGTGTCAGGCTGGATTTGAACTCGGAGCTAGTGCTCTAACCACTGTACACCTGGCTGCCCAGCAGGATCCCAGCAGGTCCCTTAATATCAATAGGAAATCTAAAATGTTCTCCTCGGATCAGAAGAACCCAAGGTAGGGTTTTAAGCAGAGGACAAGATCGGATACATTCACAAGGAAGTTTACTCTGTCAGAGCTGTGATGAAAAGTAGTCACAGTCCCAGCAGGTGGGAACAGGCACCTGTGATGGGATGGGGAGAAGGGAAAGCGCTTCTGGAGCTGCCAAAAGGTCAAGACAGAGTGACAGATTATGTATAAGAGATAAGGGAAATGGGAGAGTCAAAGACAACGCCCAAGTTTGGAATATGGAAGACTGAGAAAAGGGTAGTGTCCCTAGTCAGGGGAAACAGGAGGAGGAAAGGGTCATAAAGGAAAGAGTAACCCACTCCCCTCAAAGCCTGGAGTCAAGAGAACACGTGGAAGCCAGCAGCAGAGTGATCAGGAGCGACCTCTGATTAGTGAAGAGATTGTCCACCACCATGGTGGACAAGGAGGTCAGTAAGGGAGGCTGCGAGAGCCAGTGGCATTTGTGAACAGGAGCGAACCTGGAGCTGAAGTAGAGGGAAAGACAACCCCAAGGGGAGTGGAAGGCACGGCATGTTCAGCCCTTGACATCCCATCAGAATCGGGACAATGACTACGGAACAGAAGTGAGAGCCACCAGCCTCTCTCCAGCCTTCCCCAAGTGACCACCATGAGAGAGACCAAGAGGCGGATGGAGGGCGGGCTGCAGAGTGACTCTGTGGCTGTTAGACTGAAGGGAAATTGGATTGTTCCTCTCCTGAAGGTGTGGGAGATTTATACCCCTTTGTGTGTGGGTGCAAAGAATGGTTTATTATTTGATTTCCTTCCTTGTTGTTTTATGTTTTAATCAAATGCTTTGGGATCAGATTTACGTGTCTCTGGTGTGCCCAGCAGCAGAGAAACACATCAGGTGGGGGCTCGTATTATACACTCATTTCTTTTTTTGGTGGGTTTTTTTAGTTATTGCTTTTTTTGTTTGTTTTTTGGTCTGCACCTATAATTTTCTTGTTGAAGGGAACACTCATGAGAAAACTCCATCTCCCAATGCAGATCAGCAGTTGTTTTTCAACTTATAATAATTTTAGGAGAAGTATACGGGGGCACAAAAATAAAATGACTTTCCCAGAATTGTGCAGCTGTTATGTGTCCAAGGCAGGACTTGAACCCAGATCAGCCTAGCTCAGAAGCCAGGTCTCTGTGCTCTGTCTCTTACTGAATAATCATCATTCCGAAAACTGAGTCACATTTCCAGCTAAGAAATGCTCCATAAGGAAGCAGGTCTTGATGCTTTCCAAAGCTCTTTCTTATCCATTCTTTAATTTTATCTTGGCAACATCGTGTATGACATGGAAAACAAGTAATGCTCTTTTCCACATAAGGAAACTGATGGGAAGAGATAATGGATTTCCTTTTTAGGGGGAACTCCTTGGTTAAAGAAGCTTCATCAGCCATCACCTCGGGTGCCAGAGCACCCTTTAGGGAGCCGCTGAGGGACCGCAAGAGCTTCCTCTTGCCCGGGATTGGACAGCCAGTGTGCACAACTCTACCCACAAGGCAACAATTCCACTCACAGGAACTGAAGCAACAAATCCAACTCCCAGCCTTTCCACGGTCCCCAAAACCGGGGGTCTTTGTGATTTTATCTTAGGTGTCAGCTTGTCACAGTCAGGGAGGTTGGGCCGGCGTTGGCTGGCCACTGGCCACAAAGCAATCCTTAGAAGGTGCTCCCCGAACCCCCAAAGTTTCCATCATGGACAGATCTGGGGCAGAAGTCTGTCTCCTCTGGCTTTTTATAGCCTGGCAACAGGCAATGTCAGAGTCAGAGCCTGTGCCCTCCGGTGGGAGCGGCAGCAGCTGCCGGCCCCTTTCCCAGCGTTTCTGCCCAGCTGCCCCCCTTGCACGGACTTCAGAGGCCCGCCGAAGGCGGTGGCTGAACAATGGAAGGGAGGCCAGGTGTGCCCGGGGCCGGCCCCCCGCCCCTCTGAGCATCGCCACCCGCGTGTCTGGCGGCGGAGTGCCCTTGCTAGGTTCAGCAGCAAAGAGGCCAACCCGTTACAGCGGAGGACAAAAGGTTGCCCACGCAGGAGGGAGCCGGCTCGGGTCTAAAGACAAAGCACAGGGGGTCCCGAGGAGTGACTGGGGAAAACCCGACCATCCCCCAAATTCGGACAAGCGCCGGTGCAGGGGTCGGTGTCGGACCCGGCGCAGAAGCAAGAGGTGGCTCCGGGGACCCGATTGTGAACCCCAGCTCCGACCTTCAATCCTGATGAAACTCAGAATTATTTAGAACAAACGCACTCTCTCACTTGGTCCTCACAACAACCCACAGAATGTGTGCTTCCATCATCCTCCTTTTTAATGTGAGGAAATGGCCAGAACCGCCCGCATGGTAACCGGCCGAGGCGGAACTTGGACCCAGACCCGGCAGGCCCCAGACCCGGCAGGCCCCAGACCCGGAGTCCTCTCCCTTCCCAGGACCGGGCCACAGGCAAGCGGTTTTTCCGGCTCGTTTTAAAGCTCCAGAACCGGAAAGGGCGGAGGAGGACCTTTAGTGCATCCACCACCTAGTCCAAATTACCGGCCATGCAGAAAACGGAGAAAGGTGGGAAAGTTTATACGGATGCGATGCCCGCGGCAGAGGTCCTAACGGCGCTCCTCTGACCTCCGTGACATCGTCTCGCTCTCCGAACCATGTTCTCACCTGTAAAATGGGAATGTCCCCAGGGGCTACTCGGACAGGGTGGCTGTGAAACATCAAGTCCTCCGCAAACTTGGAGCCGCGGGCGCCGTATATCAGCCCCGGGCCCAGCCTGGGCAGGAGCGCGCTGCGAGGATTTGGTGGAGGAGGAAGGGGGTGTTTTATGGGGCCGGCGGGGATGGGAGGCTGAGGACGGGGGCACCACCACAACAGAGGCCATGAATCATCTTTATAAGCACATGTGCTTATAGCGAGAGCGAGGGCCCGTCCTGATTCACAGCCCGCGCCCCTCGGGGAGCAATGAAGCCCGATAAATAATCGGGAAGCCAGCAGTAAAGAAGGCGGCATGGGAATGCCGGGAGGCCGGCGTCCGGATCCTCCCAGCGCCGATATTATTTTATGGAGGAGAATAACGACGCCATCACTCTTAACGAGCTTACAAGAATTGTCCCCGTCAACCTGAAGAGCTCAGGCCTGAGCCGGAGGTCTGCGCCATCATTTCTGAGTGAGTGGGAGCAGCTTGTCTGGAAAAACAGACAGCCCCCCATCCCTGGCCCCGAAGGTCCGGCTAGGCCCCCTTCCTTCCTCTGCTGCCCCCTCCAAGCTGATGTCACTCAGCCCAGAGAATTAACCGGGATGAAAAATGGATGCCACCCGGTAACCCGGGGCCTCCGAGTTCCCAGGGCTTGGCTGACACATTTTCACTCATTTAATCGATAATTTGGAGCCCTCAGAAAAGAGAAAAATTGGGGAGTGACGGGGGCACATCCTGGGTGGTGGGAGGAGGAGGTGGGGGAGGAGCCTTTCTCTCTCATTTGTATATGAATGGATTTCCCTAGAAATTTGGGGGAAAGTGTCAGCTGTCCCACCAATCCCCCAAGGAGAAGACAGACTCATTCATTCCTCCTTCAGGAGGAATAGATTGGCTTCTATAGTAACCACACGTTCCTTATCGGTCAATCTTTATTAAGAAGGGATTTGGAGAGCTGGTGCTTCCATGTCCATTGGGTCATTAACCAGAAAGAGGAGGGAGAGAGGCTGAGGTGGAGAATGGAAAAAAAGGAAGGAAGGAAAGAAAGAAAGATAGAAATAAAGAAAAAGAAAAAGAAAAAACGAGAAAGAAAGGAGAGAGGGGGAAGGAAGGAAGGAAGGAATGGAGGAAAAAAGGGAGGAAGGAAGGAAGAAAGGAAAGAAAGAAAGGAAAGAGAAGGAAGGAAGGGAAAGAAAGAAAGGAAGGAAGGAAGGAAGGAAGGAAGGAAGGAAGGAAGGAAGGAAGGAAAGAAGAGATGGAGGAAGAAGGAAGGGAGGGAAGAAGGAAAGAAGGGAAGAATGGAGGGAGGAAAGAAGGGAAGAATGGGGGGAGGAAAAAAGGGAAAGGAAAGGAAGAATGAGGAAGGAAAGAAAGATAGATATCCACATTTTACTCCAGAGGATTAATTCATTCATTTAACAAATTCAAATATATATGGGTTGACAATGTGGAAACTTCTGCTGTACCCCACTTGATCGATGAGTTGTCTCCTCAGTACAATGGAATATTGTTGTACTGTGTGTGTGTGTGTGTGGGGGGGTATTTCTTTTTTAAATGCTACTTTTGGAGAACACGGAGAAATCCGGCACAGCTTCTCCCAAGTGAGGCAGAGCAGAGGGAGGGGAGCCCAAACCAGCCGGGTCAGCTCCACGACCACGATTACTAAGGTCCGCGGGTCCGACCTGATAAGAGCGCAGAGCCCGGGTCGCAGGGGGGGAGGACCCCGAAGGCAGCGAGATGCCGAGGTCCTTGAGGCCGACAGCCGCTCTGCTGCCCCGAAGAGCCGGGGCTCGCCGACCGGCGCCCACGTATTCTTCGTCTTGCTGGTTGTTTGTGTTGACAGTTATGAGGCTTATAATGAAAGCAATCTTAGAGCATCGTGGCTGTTTATGTGCGAGGCCGGCGCGTCAGGTGCTGCGCCCGCCGGGAAGGCATTAGGGCTGATTGATGGGGGCGGCGGGAGGCTCCCAGGGCCTCTCATTTGGAGGATCTTCAGGGGCCGCCGGGCCGCATCCGGGGCTCGCTGGGGGATCGATGGGGAAGAAAGGCGGAGGGCCTTTGTGCTCGGCCGGGGCCTGACAGGTGGACGGCCTGCCCGGTCTGGTAGGAAGTGGGAAGGGGCAGAGGAGGCTGCTGAGGCTGCAGTTTTCTTTCATCCTTTTATCAGGGAGACAAGTAAGTGATCTCGCTCACACCCAGGAGCTGCCTTAATGACCCTCCAAGTCCTTCCCAGCTCCGATGGTCCAGGGTCGATAGCCAGGCTTCTTAAACCAGGGGTCACGACCCCAAATGGGGTCAAATAACTGAATGGGGGGGTCTCAAAATTAGGATTTATGATCAGTGAATGTTCCATCGGTGCAGCCATCTTACAAACCCACGTCCCGTGTACCTATGGAGGGACTGTTTTGTGTTTGTATCCCAGGGGCTTAACGCAGGGCCGGGAGCATAGTAGGTGCTTAATAATGAAAGAGACACATTTATATCTATTCATTCCTCTGTTGGATCTCTCTCTGTGTCTCTTTTTGTCTGTCTCCGTGTGTATCTCTGTTTCGGTCTCTCTTTGTCTCTTTCCTGAAAAAAGTCAGAAAAAATTATATAAATAAACACGTATAATACGCTTACACATGTTGGGACTATTCCAGTTCCTGCCACAATCCCTCACCCTTGAGATTCCCTGGACCTTTAGCCACTGTGTGAGTGAAAGCCTGGTTTGTCCCTTGGCAAAGGGAAATAAACCCCAAACTCTGGGGCCACAGCACTGGACCATGAACATAAAGAGCAAAAGAAATAAAGCCGAGAAAGATGGGTCCAGGAGGACACACACACACTCACACACACCTACTCACACTCACACTCACACTCACACACACTCTCACACACTCGCACTCACACACACACACTCACACACAATCACACACTCTCTCACACATACAAACACACACACTCTCTCACACACTCGCACTCACACACACACACTCTCACACACAATCACACACTCTCTCACACATACAACCACACACACACGGGATACACAATAACCCAAGAGAAAAAGTACAAAAGGAAGCTTGGTGAACTGCTTGGGTTCCTGACACCAGGAGGGCCAGACGGCGTGAAGGAAGATCTTTGAAATTTTAATATTTAAAGGATTAGAATTCAAGGGATATAAAGAATTCACAGATCCAAAACTGGAAGGAAGGGGCAATAAGCGCAACAGTGGCTAACACGGTCCTGTGCCAAAGCACTTCACAGCTACTATTTCATTCGATCCTCATAGCCCTGGGAGGGAGATGCTGTTATTATTCCCATTTTACAATTGAAAAAACTGAGGAAGATAGAAGTCAAATCACTTGCCCAGGATCATACAGTCAGGGGTGAGAGGGATGGCATTTGAATTAGGGGGACTTCAGGCCTGTTGCTCTCTTCGCTGAGCCACCCAGCCACCTCAGAAAGACTTCAGAGAAGATCTAGACCAGTTCTTTCATTTTACAGATAAGCAAACTGAGGCCGGGGATAGAGGGAAGAGAGAGTTCCCTAAAGTCACTTAGCACTGAGCCAAGATTCAAATCCAAGTCCTTGGACTTCAGAGACACAGCCCTGCCCACTGAACCACAAGGGCTGGCAAAGGCAGGGAGACAGAAAAGTCCAGTGTGAGTTTGGGGGTCAAAAAGAAAGCCGTCCAGGCTGGAGTACAGAGAAGACGAGGGGAAAGAACACTCCCCACACTAGAAAACCCAAGTGATATCAGAGCATCATGAGCCCTGAATGCCAGGCTAAGAGGGCCCTGAATGCCAGGCTAAGAGGGCCCTGAATGCCAGGCTAAGAGAGCCCTGAATGCCAGGCTAAGAGGTGAGAGGGAGCCACAGAAAGGTTTTGGGCAGAAATGTGACATGAACAGATTTATACACAAAATCCCACAGGAAAGAAATTGAAAAAAAATTGATTTTACATGATCTCCATCAGTCTTTTTTTTCTTCTGGAAGCAGAAGGCATTTTTCATCCAAAGTTTGCTGGGACCTCCTTGGATCGCTGAACCGCCGAGAAGAACCAAGGCTGCCCCGGTTGCTCATGGCACAATCTGGCTGTTACTATGCACAATGTATTCTTGATTCTGCTTGTTTCCCTCAGCATCTGTTTGTGTAAATCTTTCCAGCTTTTCTAAAATCAGCTTGTTCATCATTTCTTACAGAACAATAACCTCCCATTACCTTCATACACCTTGACTTGTTCGGCCATTCCCCAGTGGGGGGGACATCTGCTCGTTTTCCAATTCTTTGCCACCCCAAAAAGGGCCGCCACAAACATTCTGGGGGCCTTTCCCTCCTTTGTGATTTCCTTGGGACAGACCCAGTAACGGCACTGTTGGATGCCCGTAACGGCACTGTTGGATCCATCAGCCTTCACAGACGCCATACCTTCCCAGACCAGGGTCACTAAAAAATAGTAACTACCTTCAGTCAGGGGCCAGATCTGTCAGGTAAAGATGTAATGAATTGGTCTTGGTGATGGGAAAGGGGATTGTAGGTTGGCTTACATTGGGCTGAACCCAGCAGGCTCTCGTGGTCCATTAGGGAGAATGTGGCTTCTCAAATCAAAGGCCCTGGGTTCAGATGCTTACAACCCAGATTGTGGCTATTCAGTCATCTCAATCATGTCTGACTCTCCGTGACCCCATTCGGGGTTTTCTTGGCAAAGACATTAATGAACCTCCTCAAAAGAACTAATTAGAGCAGATGAGATCAACCAGAAAGTCCACTGAGTAAGAACTCCTAATCATGGGGCAGAGTCCCATGGCCCCCTTCTCTTGTGCTTTTAAGGCACAAAATAAAATAGATGGGCTTATAAAGGAACCCAGTTCAGGGTGGTATCATGCCTGAAGGGAACAGAGCCCAAGACTGACCCACTAAGTCCAAAAAATGGAAATCTGTCCAATAGACTTGGGACGGAAAGAACCGTCTGCGTCCAGAAAGTGGACTGCTGGTACCGAAAGTGGGTCACCAGATAGTATTTTCAGTTTTTTTTTTTTTGTTGTTTACTTGTTTTTTTCTTTCTCATTTTTTTTCCTTTTTTGATCTGATTTTTCTTGTGCAGCATGATAAATATGGAAATATATAGATAGAAGAATATTGCATTACTTGCCATTTAGGAAAAGGGATGGGGGAAAGGAGGGAAAAAATTTAGAACATAAGGTTTTGCAAGAGTGAATGTTGAAAATTTCTTTGTGTGTATTTTGAAAAATAAAAATCTATTCATGGTAATTGTAGAAATATGTATAGAAGAATTGCACATGTTTAACATATATTGGATCACCTGCCATCTAGGGAAGGGATGGAGGGAAGAGAGGGAGAAAATTTGGAGCACAAGGTTTTGCAAGGGTGAATGTTGAAAAAACATCTGTGCAGATGTTTTGAAAATAGAAAGCTATTATTTTTAAAAATGGTAGTCTGAGGAAAAAGAGGCAGATGGGGTCAGATAAACCACAGTGGTCTGCGAGGGATGCATGAGATTAAGTTGTCCCCTAAGAAGTGTTCTGAGAGGACTGAAAGGGCACCAGGTTTGGGCAATGGGTTTGTATCCTGACTTTATCACTCACTTCTGTAACTCTGAGACACCTTGTAGGGTCATTTTCCCAGGTGAAAAGGAAAGAAGGGGGGATTTGTTATCTAGTCTCGTGGCTGGAGGTCTGGGATGCTGTGAGAGCCGCTGCACCGTAAGGAAGCCAGAGCTCAAACTTCCCAGATTCCTCCCTGAGAAGCTGGTGGGGCGGACCGCAGCCCTGCAAAGTTTGGCTTTGCCCAGGGGCCCCAGGCTTCGGAAGTTGCGTCCAGGCTGGCAAATAGCTCCAGGTAAGCTCTGAGTATAGATAATAATAATCACTGGCATTTACACAGAGCTTTGAAGTCTAACAAAACACTTTACCCACATTAATAAGAGTTGACATTTATATAGGGATTTAAAGTTGGCAAAAGCTTTACATACATTTTCTCATTTTAACAGCACACTAATCCTAGGAGAGTAGCCCCATTTTACAGATATAGGAAATACTTATATGTGTGTATGTATATGTATCTATATATGTATATAAAATATATAGATATAATATGCGTGCAAATAGATACCTACATGTATGTATATATACACGTGTATCTGTACATAATACCTACACATGTACATGCATGTGTCCATCTGCATATGTGCAGTACATGTGTATATGTACAATACCGATGTGCACCTGTGCATACCTACATGTATATGTGTATTGTGCTCATGTGTATTACATAAACACGTGTGTATATGTACATATATACGAAATTATTGCATATATATTTATTTTCTAATTCATGTAGATGCTCTTGTCAAGAATAAAACGTAAATTCATTTCAAATCATCCCTGAATGCAGACCTGCTTTCTTGTAATCTCGTAATTTCTCAATGAGCAAATTCTGAGAAAGATTTCGACTTGTCATTCTTTGACGTGACAGAGGAGCCATCATCCTCCAAAGAAAGCGTGTGGTGCAGAAACTCCCTTAGACGGAGGGTCTCCAAGTCCCGGCGCAGCTGAGGGCCCGTAGCTGGGTGGTTCCTCGCAGTTCCCAAGACTTGGGGGGTCTGAACTCTGACCCCCTCATTATTCTCTGCATGAATGCTGATGTCAGAGGAGAGCTCTGATGGGCGTCTCTGGGCAGAACTGCAGAGCGAAGCAGAAAGCCAGTGGAACCCTCACAATGAGGGTCAGCGCTCTGGGCGAGAATCAATGGCCGGCGCCTGACAATGCCACGAAGGCAGTGCCCAGCTGGGCGGCTGGCAGACAAAGGGGGCCGGGGGATGGAGACCTAGGCAGGAGCCCTGGCCCACTGGCCTTTGTGGGCCAGGAGCAGCAGGAGCCCCTGAGCACTCTGCCTAATGGGCGGCTATCCCTCCTGGCCTAGGGCTGGGCCCAGCGGCCACTCCGGGGACAGCGGCTTAAAGTACACAGAGCCTTCGAGCTGATGAGACCTTAGAGCTCACCCACCCAACACCCTCTTAGAAAGACCCAGGAAGGTATTCGGAGTGGAAAGGTCCGACGCCTTTAATTTTCAGATGAGGCAACTGAGTCTCAGAGACTCAGTCACCGGGGCCTGGACTGAAACCTCCGACTTCAAATCTAGTGCCCTTCTATGGAGCTGGACCTCCACCCCCACGTGGCAAAGAGGGACATACATGGCGGACCTCCGACCCTAGTCCACAGCACCTCCCCTGTGCCGGGGGACTCTAAATAACCATCCAGCCAAAGTTCTGCCCTGGCAGTCACTGCCTTTAAGTCACGGGATTTCACCATCAGAGTCCTCCCTCCATCACTGCGGATTCTTAAATCCCTTGTGCTCTATTAGATGGTCTTCATTTTGGAAGGAAAGAAGAAAGGGAAAGAAAAGAAGAAAAGGAAGGAAGGAAGGAAGGAAGGAAGGAAGGAAGGAAGGAAGGAAGGAAGGAAGGAAGGAAGGAAGGAAGGAAGGAAGGAAGGAAGGAAAAGAATAATGCATATCAGGCATTACCTATTAGGCTCAGATTACATGTTGCCTAATTTTGCTGAAGTGTTCTTTTTTTCCTCATTCTTTTAGAAAGTCCTAACATGCTGAAATTCTTTCCTCAGGATCTCTATCTACCACATTGTACTGTAGAAAAACTTGTTTCCAGAGTGAGAAGACTTGGGTAGATCTCTATGTATATATGTTCCTAGTCTGTTTGAGCCTCAGTTTTCCATCTGTAAAATAGGTCACGAAAGGCTCTCTTCCAGCCCAGAGTCTCTGGCTCTGATTCTGGGATTCTTTGTTTTCAAGCATTCAGATTTCTTGGTACTGTTAAATACCCTAGTCTGTTCTCCCCCCAAGGCACTGACCCTCCTCCCCCTTCATATCGAGGATAAGTCCTAATTTCTGCTTTTCTTTAATAATCAGAGAAACTCATCAGAGTCACTTTGGGTTTCCTAGAACCAGACATAAAATCAGCCCTTTGCTAGGTGCCTTCTCCAAACTTTGCTTGGCAGTTCCTGCACTCAGCTAGTATAAATGAGAAACCCCAGGGTTCTAACCATGCTATGAGAAGGCATCAGTGATAAAAGCAGCAAAAAGTCTGTGTGTGTGTGTTTGTGTGTGTGTGTGTGTGTGTGTGTGTGTGTGTGTGTGATTGTGAGTGTGTGTATGTGATTCTGAGTGTGTGCGATTGTGAGTGTGATTGGGATTGTGAGTGTGTGATTGTGAGTGTGTGAGTGTGTGTGATTGTGGGGGTGTGTGTGAATGAGTGTGTGATTGTGTGTGATTATGGGGGTGTGTGTGATTCTGAGTGTGTGTGATTGTGAGTATGATTGGGATTATGAGTGTGTGATTGTGATTGTGAGTGTATGTGAATGAGTGTGTGATTGTGAGAGTATGTGAGTGTGTGATTGTGAGTGTGTGTGAGTGTGAAGATTTTACTTTAAAAGATCATCCCATCTGCAGATCCAAGGAAGATCCCTCAGGATTTCTTTACTTAACTGATAGCAGCGGTTTGAAGATTTTCACTTTAAGGCTTCCCAGGCCCCGCTTGAGGGGTTAGCCATTAGACAATGGATTCCAGGATGTCTCCGTGTCTGTCCTAACAATAAAAATAAAATGCCCCCACTGACTACTCGCATAACTCCAGTCCCAAAGCTCCCTGGTCACACAGAGGCCCCAAGTCCTTCTAACTCAGGACAAAGCCTTGCCACATACAGTGAAAACAGGCGGGAGCCAGCCAGGTACATGGGACAGAGAGTGGGGGGCAGGGGAGGGTGGAAGGCCCTGGTCCGCATCCTGCCACTGGCCGTTACTGGGTGACCTCATATCATCAGGGAAACTTCTCTAGCTCCGGGGTTCTTCACCTCCTTTGGGGCTGTGGCTCTCTCCAGAAGTCTGGGGCGGCCCTTCTCAGGATGCCTTTAAAATGCACAAAATAAAATAAGATTGCCAAAGAAAAGCCATTGGGCAAGCCCCTTACATATTGAAAGACGGTCCCTAAAATACTTGTTTTTAAAAATCCAAGTTCACAGACACCTTCTCCCCCAGACTAAGACTTGGGGCGAAAGACACAGTCTTCACCAGTGGAGTCTTCATTTCTCTTACTTAGACTTTGGTAGCAGCATCTTCCCTGCCTCCCTCTCCCTAATCCTTCTTTCAGGCAGAGGACCAGTACTCCCAAGGCCCTTCATCCAGCATTTATATGAAAACTTCTATTAGCCGGGAGCTTCCACCGGGCTTCTGGCTAACAGACACCAAGGAAGTCATGTAATATTGAACCAAAAACCGCTTCCCCGTTGCTATCCCTCAGGGCTCCTCATTCTGGCCTCTGGGACAAAGCTTTCCAAAGCCGGCTCTTCTACAGGACAGAGTACACAAGACTGGCAGGCTTACTCTCCACCTCAAAAGTCTGCTCAGACAGGGTGGCTCCCTATGGCTTTTAGGCCGGAATAAAAATCCCTTAGTCTGGCGGGGTCCTCAGCAAACTGACTCCAGCCTCCTTCCCAGCCTTCCTTCATGTTCTCCAGCCTCCCTTCATGTTCTCCCTCCTTCAAGAAGCGAACACCGCAGCCGGACAGAAGCGGCCACTTGGGAATGAGCTTCCATTTCCTGCTGCCCTCCCTCCCTCCCCTGCGCAGAACAGTCCTCCCCACATCTGTCAGAATCTTTCTTCAGGGAGTCCTGCTCTGGACTATTTTTTTCCTTTTCTCCCAACAATTTTCCTACAACATCTGGATTTCTCCCTCCCTCTCTTCATTATCTACCCTGTAACGTACTTATTGTCCATCCCCCATCCTCCCTCCCCCGCTCCGTGTCCCCAGCGGTACAGAGGCAACTAGTGGGTGCAACATTAAGTCTGGAGCCTCGAACTGAGCTCACCGTTACCAAAGCTGTGAGCCGACTGCGGGACTGCGCCCGGCACTGGCCGGCCCCTGGAGTCACTAACCGAGAGCCTCTAGTTGTGTTACCCTGGGCAAATTACCTCAATTTTCTCTGCAAAATGGGGCATAAAGCAGTACTTACCCCTGGGGATTGCAAGATAAAATGGGGATAAATATGCTTAGCGCTTAGTAGGTGTTATATAAATGCTCATTCCCTCCTCTCCTGCACCTCCGTAAACTGTTGACCCGAGAGCCGGATCTATTTCTTTTTTATTTTCTTTGTATCCCTAGCGCCCTGAGGCTTGCACCTGCTAAGGGCTTGCTAGATATTTGCCGAAACGAATTCTAACCCTTAAATATTAACCTCAAGGAGTCATCTTTGCACGATTTTAAGCAATGAATGCAGACTCCACGACTGGTTTGCATTCCCACTAAAGTGTGAGTGAGGGAAGGTCCTTTCCTCCAAGAGGGATTTGGACGCAGACTTAGAGCAGGCGGGCAGGGAGGGGAAATGGAGCGAATTGCATCTGCCCGCGTTCCAGATGCAATGAATGGTTGTTGCAATTCACCCGAAGAGTTTGCGCAGCGATTTGCAAAAGAAGGAAAATGCAAACGTTTTTGCGTTCTAATCTAGTAACGTTCCTGTCTAACTCTAACTTTGCAATGGTGAGGGTTGCAGCGGCGGGGTTATTGCAGGAGAAAATTGTGGCCAGGGAGCTTAGCGGGTGAAACCCGCTGCATGGGGGCCGGGGGAGAAGCCATGGGTGCGATCCCACCCTCCCGGGCAGCTCTCGGAGCAAACAGAATAGCAGAAGACATTGCCTCCGTGCCCGCGCTCTAGGGACAGAACGACCCAGACAGGGCGGGCTCTCTGGGCTCCGAGGGGGTGCCGGCGCCACCCCGGCAAGGCCCGGGTGCAAGAGAGAGGGGCCGCCCCCCCTGAGCCCGCCCCTGGGGAAGAATCTGGGGCTGCGGAAGTGCGTGCGCGGCATCTGGGGCGCGTCTCTCCCGCCCCGGACAGTAGCAGCCGCGGCAGCAGCCGGAGCGCATCGCACAGCAGCGCAGGGCGCAAGCGGCCCCGTTTCCCCCGAGACGCCTCGGTGAGCACCCACTCGGGTCCGCGAGCCAAGAGCCCGGAAGGGTGAAGGCGGTGCGTGGGCTCCCCCGGGCTGGACGCCGGCGCTCGCTGGCAGCTCCCCGCCAGAGGGGTCGGGCTCCGGGCTTTGCAAGGACTCCACTCCGATCGGGTTGTCTTTCGATGGGTGGGGCGGGTTCGTGGGCCGGGGGAGCGAGTTGGGGCATTCTTCCTGCATTATCAATAAGACCCTCTCCTCTTTTGGGGGGACCCCTTTCCTTCACCCCTTGTGTCTTCCACTAGGGGGGTTATTCCCGGGTCACTGGGCTCTGGTTACTCGGGGATGGGGACTTGGCAGCGCTCCGGGCATTGGTCAGTGATCTCCAGTTATCTCTAAAAGTCCCCTGCTTGCTGCGGACTCTCGAAACCCCGAGTGGAAGAAAATGGTCACGTACACGCAGGATTCCCCCCCCCCGCCCCCGTGGAGGGCACTTTACTGCACCAGAGATGATTGCAGTAGTCCACCCAGCGTCTATGGCTGGGGGTGCTCTTGGGTGGGAGGAAGGGGTGTTCTGGACGCTTCTGCTCCCCACCCCGCGCCCAATTACAGCTCGGGAGAGGAACGACCCGCAGGGTACTGAGGCGCCCCCTCCCCTTGTTTGTGAGCCGAGCGGGCGGGGGGAATCATCAGAACATCCTAGACTTAGAGATCTTAAAGGGCATCAAATTCAACTCCCTTGTCTTGCGAAACTGAGGTACTTAGAGGTTAAGGGTCGTCCAGCGAGCTAGAGACCTCGGGCCATCTTTCTCCACGCCCCGCGTGCAGGGGGCGGGGCGGACGGGCGGCCCGCAGCGGATCCCGAGGGAGCAGGGGGCGGGGGCAGGGGCGGGCGGGGCGTGGGGTGGGGTGGGGGCTCTCAGCTAGTGACTTCGGGGCCGGCGGGTGCTGGGCGCAGTCCCGCAGTCGGCTCTCAGCGAGCGCTCGGCTCTGATCACGCAGTTTCCCCGCCGTGCACCGGCCTCTCGCCCAGCCCGACGCCATGCCCAACTTCGCTGGCACCTGGAAGATGCGGAGCAGTGAGAATTTCGACGAGCTCCTCAAGGCGCTGGGTAAGACGGCCCGGCCGGGCTGGGGGGTGGCAGCCCCTTCCCCGCGAGCTGGGGGCTGGGGAGAGGCGCGTCTGCAGCGCCCGGACACCCTCTGTGGCCCGGACCGTCCCTTCCCTCCGGGGCCGGGCGCTCTGGGGAGGCGGACCGGGCCCCGTACGAGCCCCCCGTCCCGTTCTCCCTAACCCCCCTAATCTCTGGCCGCACCGACCCGAGCTCAGCCCCTCCTTCCCCTCTCCGGGGCCAGGTGTGAACGCCATGCTGAGGAAGGTGGCCGTGGCCGCGGCCTCCAAGCCGCACGTGGAGATCCGCCAGGACGGGGACCAGTTCTACATCAAGACCGCCACCACCGTGCGCACCACCGAGATTAACTTCAAGGTTGGGGAGGGCTTCGATGAGGAGACGGTGGATGGGCGCAAGTGCCGGGTAAGGAGACCCCAGTGGTGGGGGCCAAGGGCGCCGGACCCCCGAGCCAGGCCACCCACTTTCAGTGCGGGAAAGGACTTGGGGATGAGTACTGGGTTCTGTCCGAGACGGCTTAAGTGGCAGAGCCCAGATCCCCGGATCCGCGCTCTTTGCCCGGCTTTGCCCCAGCCTCGGTCCTGGGTGCCTGGAGCTGCGAGTCACCCCCCTCCCTCCCCCTTTAACCAGCCGAGGCGCCCCGAGCCAAGACGTCCCCTGCAGCATGAGCCAGCCCCCCTTTCCCTTCACTCCCCTCGCTCTGTAATCTCCGGGCTTTGGGTTTGGGGTGGGGGCAAACGCTGCGGACCCACTTTCCGCCGGTCTGGTCCTTCCTCGCTGCCGGATGAGCTTTTTCAAGGCTTTGTGTCTGCCTACCAATCCTTTTTTGTCACCTGTAAGAGGGTCCCGTGTCCTCGGCTTTCTCAGCCCCAAGCCCAGACTGGGAGGGGAGGTGTCTGAAGCCTAGGGAGAACTGCCTCTTTTTACCTCCAACCGACTTCTTCCGTGAAATATTGGGGCATTGTGGCGGAATAGTTTTTTCCACCGAAGTTCAACTTTTCAATGTCTTTCTCCACCAGGCTCCCAAGTGACTATTCTTAAATTCTTGCTCGCAGGTGTAAATGATGGTTCGCCCTTTCCCTCCCCACCCCCTGTTTGGCTAGGAATGTGTTGGAGGAATGCTTTTGGATCTAGTTACAGTCAGGGAGGGGTGGACCACTGGGTAAATTTCCCTCGATGCAAAAAAAAAATGCCTGATATTATGCATTCTAAATGCCAAGAAACTAGAAATCTGTGAAAAGCCTGGCTGCTCATCCTTGAACAAGAAAGAATAAAAGAGGGGGATGTGTTTAAATATTTCTTCTTTCTCCCCCACTGGTTCTAAAGCAGCTTCAGATTAAACCACAAATACGGGAAATAAAAAATCCTCAGCCACCTTCATTTCTGTCTTTGTAAAGGCGAAATTGAATTTGGCCCTGCCTCCTCCTGTAAGGGGAAGGGAGCTCTGCTCCTGCTTAATGAAAGCCTCCTAGGGCAGATGGAAAAGCAATTGGGCCAACTCCCCATTATTTGAAGGTTGATAGAACAGACCCCCCCCTTCCCCTTTAAAAAAGAAAAGGACTTTATAGTGCCGTTTTTAAAGAAAATAAGAAACAAACTTCTCAGGAGTGCGAAGTTATTTATTTTCCCTCCGACTGAGTTGTTCCAAAGCCATGGGATGCAGCTAAACAACCTTACTCAGTTTTAAATGTTTGCATTGCACCTTCAAAAACATATTATGGGCTGTAAGTGCCATCGGTTAGGAGTCTGAAGTCCTAGTTAAATCACTGTTCCCATAGAGAGTAGTCCCATCAAGTTAGAACAAAAGCCCCCAAATTGGATGGAGAATCTGCCTAATAAGAGCAAAAAGAGACTTAATTTGGACACATTGTTGAGGAATCTGTAGGTGGGGAGGCCAGATTTGATATAAAAGTTTCCCAGGGCACACAGTCTGGAGAGCGGGCCTTTATTTATTCCAACCCCCCTCCCACCCCTGATGCTGCCTAATGAATGTTTCCCATGTGTTAGTTATAAAGAGATTATGTGTCCATTCATTACTGCTCTCCCATATCCCCCCCTCCACTCCATCCCCAAAGCCCAGCTGTTCCCCTGCTTTGTAGAATAATAATACAACGCTGGGGAAGCAAAACAGAGGGGGTCATCCTTTGCACCTCGTCATCCTCCTGCAGCACAAGAGAAATCATCTCCCCCAGCCATCCTTGCCAGGACCATTCTTCCTTCATGCACTCCCAGCAAGGAGCCCTATATTTCTCCTCGGGCCATCTCTGGTACCCAGGAAGGGATCCCTGTGCTTTTCCAAGACTCTCAGATTCCCAGGTTTCCCAGAGAAAGCTTTGCTTAGCCCAGAGTGACTGTAGAATAAATGCTGCTAGTAAAAAAAAAAGAGTAAAGAGTTAAAAAAATGAGTTTTCAGCAAAGTAAAATATTTTTTGTCAAAAAAGGGATCCCCCATACAGTCAATGGATGGTTCCTACGGCTTAGAGTGTGGTGGCTCTCGGGTCCTTAGCTCATAAAACACTCTTGAGTTTCTTCTGGCTTGAGCAGTTTTTGATGCTTATATGCATGGGTATTAATTAAGCCTCTAGATGCCTTAAAGGAGGGCTGTCTTCATGTATTTTTAAGAAGAAAAATTGCATTCTCTTAATTTGTATTTCAAGACGTAAATTGTGCCTGAGGACTGTGGACCATCCATCTCCCTCTGCTCTAAGCGTGTTTGTACTGCCACAAGCCACTTAACCAGCCTTAATTTTGATTTTGTACCCTTCTGTCAAGGTGCCTTTCTGGCCCCCCTTGTTATTGACTGT
Source organism: Antechinus flavipes (assembly GCF_016432865.1). Classification (NCBI taxonomy): domain Eukaryota; kingdom Metazoa; phylum Chordata; class Mammalia; order Dasyuromorphia; family Dasyuridae; genus Antechinus; species Antechinus flavipes. The sequence goes on from NC_067399.1 coordinate 651,533,435, forward strand.
GCTCGTGCCCCCCAGCAGCCATCGCTCTCCGGAGCCCTCATTGTTGGCCCTGCGCTGCTAAGTAGAATTGATGGTGCTAATGTTTTCTGACTGCAGAGTTTGCCCACTTGGGAGAATGAAAATAAAATCTACTGCACACAAACTCTGGTGGAGGGTGATGGCCCCAAGACATACTGGACCCGGGAGCTGGCCAATGACGAGCTGATTTTGGTAAGGCCCTTCTTAGAAGCGGACGTTTCCCGGCCACTTTCATTGTGATGGGACCTAAACTGACTTCTTCCCCCCTACTCCTCCCCTGTCTTACTCACTTCCGTCTTTGTCCGACCCATTTCTCTTGTCATCTCACCCATTTGTCCCCCCTTTCTCTTTTTCCCTTTTTCTCTCCCCCACCTTCTATATATCTTCCTCTCCTTCCCCCTTTCTCCTTTCTCTTTCTCCCCTTTTTCTCTTTCCCTCTCTCCTTCCTTTTCCTTCTCTCTCTCTCTCCCCCTTCCTCTTTCCTTCTTTCTCCCTCTCTCTTTCCTTGCTCTCCTCCCTCCCTTTCCATCTTCCTCTCTCTCTCCTGCCCTCTTTCTCTTAGTCTCTCTCTCCCTCCTTTTCCTTCTCTCTCTCTTTCCCTTCCTCTTTCCTTCTTTTTTTTCTATCCCTCTCTCCTTGCTCTTCTCCCTCCCTTTCCATCTTCCTCTCTCCCTCTCCTCTCTCTTAGTCTTTCTCTCCCTCCTTTTCCTTCTCTCTCTCTTTCCCTTCCTCTTTCCTTCTTTCTCTCTCCCTCTCTCCTTGCTCTTCTCTCTCCCTTTCCATCTTCCTCTCTCCCTCTCCTGCCCTCTTTCTCTTAGTCTTTTTTCCCTCCTTTTCCTTCTCTCTCTCTCTCTTTCCCTTCCTCTTTCCTTCTTTCTCTTTCCCTCTCTCTTTCCTCACTCTCCTCCCTCCTTTCCACCTTCCTCTCTCCCTCTCCTGCTCTCTTTCTCTTAGTCTTTCTCTCCCTCCTTTTCCCTCTTTTTCTCTCTTTCCCTTCCTCTTTCCTTCTTTTTCTTTCCCTCTCTCTTTCCTTGCTCTCCTCCCTCCTTGCCACCTTCCTCTCTCCCTCTCCTTCCCTCTTTCTCTTGGTCTCTCTCTTCCTCCTTTCTTTGTCCCTTTCTTCATCTCACCCCTTCTGCTTTCTCTCGTTCCCTGCTTCCACACATCTCCCCCCACCTCCCAAGAAGGATAAGATAGGGTTGTCAGAAGCTGTCTCATGAGAAGTGATCTCACTGTATCCTAATAAACCTCATCACTTGCTTAGAGGATGCAGCGGACATTCAGCAGATGGGAAACGGGGAGAGAATCACCGTCCGTTTTGCAGTTAATAACAGCCACCTTTATAGCTCATTAAGATTATAGAAAGCACTTTGCTCCCCCCATCACAGAGGGGGGTACTCCATGCCATCTCCATTTGGCAGAAGAGGGAACTGAGATTGGAAGGGAGGTGACCCGCCCAGGGTCCCCAGAGAATCCAGGTCTCTGTACCCCACGGCTAGCATTCATTAGCCCTGCCGGCCGGTACCTCCCGAAGAGCTGAGCCTGGGGTGAAAGGGACCCGACTGCCCTCTCAGCATAATGTAAGAGCCTGAGCGGGAGGCTGGGCTGGTGACGGGACTTGGGCTTTATTGGAACCGGCTTTCCCCGGCTCCATTTGTCCTTCGGTTAACCAGTGACTTGTCACGTTTGCAGCCGTTTCTTAGCAGGAACAGCTAGAGGTCACCTTGCCGGTAGGAGGGTAAATGATGCTCCCGGGGAAGCAGCTTCTGGCTTTGCTTCCATTTTTGCTGTACAAGATGAATACCAATTACACATCTTTCTCCTTGAGCCCTGCCTTCCCTGTAAGGAGTCAGTGAGGATCCCGTAAGTCCCTTTCCATCTTGCAGAGGAAAATAAGTAGGAGATGACCCTCAGGGCCCACCTGCTAATTGGAGAACTGGGATTTGAATGCAGTGCTCATAATTCCAAGCCCAATAGAATTCATTTCCCTAGGATAGGCATTTATTAAGTGCCTGCTGTTTACCACACATTGTGCTATCTCCCAAAAAAGCCCCCTGTTAGCACAATGTCTGGCACTGAATAAAATGTTGGTTCATCGAGCGGTTCTACAGAACAGCTCGTTCGCAGTGGAGGCAGCGAGTGCAGAAACCATCCGAAGCTTGTGATGCTTGGAAGTTTGGGTGTGGTTCCTGTCGGGATAGCTTGGGGACAGCGGAATCTGGAACGAGACCATTTGGGGCTCATTTCCTTGTTCTGCAGTGGGTTCCCTCATCAATCCAGACCTAGGCAGGGGCCATAAGTGTCAGACCAGGAACCATCTCAGAGCCAGAGACGGGGGGTCCCCAGAGAATGAGGAATTAGGTGCCCAACAGGAGGATCTGTAAGGGACGGACTGTCCTGTTGGCGCCTTATTACGGATGAGCTTCTGAATTGCCAAGCAGCTGCTCCCAGTGGGAGTTAAGCTCCCCATTTCTGCTAGATGGTCACTCGTCCAGGATGTTGCTCAGCTGACACGCTTGCTTTCGGCCTCCTCACCTGGAAAACGGCTCAGAATGCCCCGTCCACGGCAGTCACCATGACCACGACACGCTGGCTGTCTAAGCCATCGGGCCCTTGGGGCCCGAGAAGGGCCGTGTGCCGGGCTGGGACGGCCCGCTGGGCCGGGAGTCATCTTCCCATCTCTTCCCTCATATTCACATCCTGAACAAGCATTTTTTATCAGAGTGAGGGTAGGCTGGCCCGTTTAACCGTGGCTGGCAGATAATGGCCTTAGGGGAGTGTGGTTATTAATTTGTGGGTTGGAGCGCTGTTTTTAAAAACTCTTAAAGTTTTTCCTCCTTCCTGCGTGTGTTCTTTTCCACGGATCAGCTGCAGGATGGGTGAAGGAAAACAACTGTGAGTGCTATTTGTCTTTGGGAACAGATAAAACATTTTAGGATTATAGATTTAAACTGGGAAGGGATGTTAAAGTCGAGTAGTCCAGCACACATCCCCTTCTATAGACGGGGAAACGGAGGCCTAGAATTAAATAACGTTCTGTCCGGTTGGGACAGGGGGCCTGGAGTTCTGGTCTTGGAGCTGAGGCCCGTGTGGTAGGTAGGAGACAGGTAGGAGATGGATGAATTGGAAGATTGACACGAACAGCCAGGGTGTTTATTGAGTGCTCACTATATGTCAGGCTCTGTGCTGCGTCCTGGGGAGATGAATTTCGGCCCAAATGAAGGCACATAATGAATCCCACGTGTACTCAGATTCGTGCTACTAAAGTTATAATTGTCTGAAATAGGATAATTGCTTTCAGCCCAGTGGAAATATGCATCCCATCAACAATTCATATTTATCCTAATTGGGACCTCGGATATACATGAGCACGACAGACCCTCAAGGAGTTTACTTCCTAAGGAGGGGAGGGAGGAGGGAGGTGGGGGAATGGGGCTCAAGGCGGTAAAGGAGGAGGAGTTACGGATGATTCTCGGCCGCTGCACAAAGTTTCCATGTCCCCTGTCTAGACGGCCTTCAGTTGTTTTATGTCCCAGACCCACTCCCATCTTGCTCGCTCTCCTGTTGTAAAGGCATTTTGCCGTGAGCACAAAGTGATTTCTGGTTTATAACCCCTGGGTTGTCCCGGGCTTTGCCGTTTCTGAAGACTCGGGCCCCTTGCAGATGGTTTAAGGTGGAAGAGATGCTGCTAGGAGGCAGCCCTGGACCCTTGCCATCCTCTGGAGGGTGTGGGAAAGCTGAGACCCAGAGGGGGAGGCCGGGCCCAGGATCGCGGAGCCCACTAATGGCCAGGCTGGGCCTCGGACACGGCTCGGGCCCCAGTGTTCTTCCCGTCCCTCCTGCTGCCCTCTGGGTTTGGGCCTCGGGCCAGCCCTGCGAGGCGGGGTCAGAGGCTGATCAGTGGGAAGCTGGAAGGGCTCGTGGCTGTCCCGAGGTCAGAGGGATGGCGAGCTCGGTGACCCCCCAGTGCTGCCGGGTCCTGAATGCGAAGGCAGGGTTAGGGCTGGGCCCTCGGGGTTTTCCACAGCGAAGCAGGGACTTGGCCGGACCCTGGGAGCCGCCTCCTTGGGCCCTTCTGTCTTCTCCCGGCCGTGGCTCTGAGTCCGCGAGACTCAGGCTGGGGGATGGATCAGAGAGCAGAAGTAGAACAGAAGGGACCCCTTCACACGGGCCAGGGGGGCGGAGGGGGGGGACGGCCGGGAACAGAGGGGCCCTTTCTCCGTCTCTGCCCTCGCCCTCACCCGCTGCCCGAGGCCTCCGTCTGCCCTTTGCGTGAGAAGTCGGGCAGACAGACTTCCCCAAGGGCAGGGACGGCGTCATTTACCAGAATCCCCCCTTCTGCGCTGACTCCCGCTTCTCCTTCCTTCCCCCGCAGACTTTTGGGGCCGACGACGTCGTGTGCACGAGAATTTACGTCCGGGAGTAGGAGGACGATCCGCTCGGTCCTGGGGTGGGGAGGGGGGTAGAAAGAAGGCATGCGAACCCGTGTTTGTGAGGGGCCGGCTCCTCGGGGGCCCAGGACCCGTCTTCCCGAAGCAGCCTCGAGCGAGCCCGACTTGGGGAGAAGCCCGCGGCGACGTTAGCTGTGTCCCCGTTTTGTTTCCCGTCCTCCCTCCTGAGACGTCGCTCCCCTTGTGTCTGCCATTTTGTATCTTGGAGTTTGTATGGTTTGAATTCATTAAATTTGTTGGGCGCATTTCAAGTTTCCTTCTTTTTTCCTGGCAGAGCCTCGGTCGCCGATTCTTTGTTCATTTACTCATTCGTTCCACACACCCGGGCGAGGAGGGCGGGGGGCGCTGCCCCTCGGGGGGCTCTCCCACCTCGGGATGGCCCTAAATCCGCTCAGTACCTGCTGATAATGAGGGGCTGCTGAGGATGCAAGAAGGGCTCAGAAGGGACCGATGCTCAGGGGCGGGCGCTGGTCAGTCACCCAGCAACACTGTACCAGGCAGGTGGTCCATGCCCTCGGCTCTGAGTAACGTGCATCCAGGCACGGGGCGCAGGAGCTCTGTAAGCAGCAGGGAAGCTGCAGGGTGGGAGGAAATGCTCAATCTCTGCACCTCAGTTTCTGTATCTGTAAAATGGGAGTGAATTTAATGATCATGGATCTATAACTAAGTCCAAAGTGAGTGGGACGGGGCATTAGCAGCCAGGGGAATCAGGGAGGACTTCCTGCAGAAGGTGACGAACTTTTTGTGGATCATACTGAATCCCAAATAGAAACGGGGCCCCCGATCTGTGCAGACACACGCTGCAGGCACTCGCTGACTTGGTTCTAAGATGCGAGGTTACCTGTATTTTATTGTTACTGAGTTTACTAAATATTTCTAAAGTGTATTTTAGTCTAGTTTTAGCCTCGCTCCGGAGCATCGCTGGCCGCATGCAGCCCCTGGTGTCTGACACCTGCTGTATCTGGCCAATCCAAGGGCCTGGAGGAAAAGAAAAGACCAGATGGTCATGGGACCTCTAGTCATGTGCCGTAAGATGCCTTACTGGGCATCTGAATGTCCTTTATTTTGGGGAGGGGTCTCCTTCCTGGTTCTCATCGTGTTCCAGTTGGGGCAGGCTGCCAAAAAAATTGGTATAAACAGGAGCCTCCCCTTTCCCCAAATCCATTGCTAGAAATTGTCCTTTAGTATCTGTGGTCCCAGGCAACTCAATGACCTCACTTTCCTCACCTGTAAAATGGGAATAATGGCATCTACTTCTCATGATGATTGTAAGATTTAATGAGATAATATATTTGCAGACTTTGGATGCCATATTAATATTAGCTCTATCCACCTTCCTCCCCAACCCATATCTGCTCCCCAGAGATCGCTGAGATCAAATGACTCCTCCCAGAATACTCTCTGGAACTGAACCGTTGTCTTCCACAGAAACTGCTGCTGATCAAATACATTTTCTAGGAAGAAAAACATGGGTACGATGAGTCCTTCCCTTCCATGGCTGCTTTGCAGAGACCATTAAAATGTCAATAACCAATTAGCAGATTAGGTCATAATGACAAAAACATTTCTTATGGCCCGTTAAGGCTTGCAAAGCTCTACACTCATTACTCTTGTGAAGTAGGGAAAGGCCGGCACTCAGGAGAGCCTGGATCACCGGGCCCGCAGCCGGGAAGTCCTGGGCGAGAATCTGCCTCGGATGCATCTCCCTGGGGCTGCTGAAGCCACGAGCACATGCAAGTGACCATACACACAGAACTGGTACAGTGGAGAGAGTCAGAGGAAAAGGCAGGGAAGGGACTGGGAGAGGATCGCTGCGAAAGGCGGGCCTTGGCTGGGACGGGAGGGAAAGCGGGAGAGCTAAGAGGTAAGAGGGAGAGACAGAGACAGAGACAGACACATCGAAACAAAGACAACAGACAAAAACAGACACAGAGATAGAGAGACAGAGATAGAAAAAGAGACAGATAAAAACAGACACAGAGACAGAGAAAAAGAGAGACAAAAACACACAGAGACAGAGACAGAGAGAAAACAAGACAGACAAAAACACAGACAGAGAGAGAGAGAGAAAAAGAGATAGATAAAAACAGACTCAGAGACAGAGAGAGAAAAAGAGACAGATAAAAACACACAGAGACAGAGAAAAAGAGAGACAAAAACACACAGAGACAGAGACAGAGAGAAAACAAGACAGACAAAAACACAGACAGAGAGAGAGAGAAAGAGATAGATAAAAACAGACTCAGAGACAGAGAGAGAAAAAGAGACAGATAAAAACAGACACAGAGACAGAGAAAAAGAGAGACAAAAACACAGAGACAGAGACAGAGAGAAAACAAGACAGACAAAAACACAGACAGAGAGAGAGAGAGAAAAAGAGATAGATAAAAACAGACTCAGAGACAGAGAGAGAAAAAGAGACAGAGAAAAACAGACACAGAGACAGAGAAAAAGAGAGACAAAAACACACAGAGAAAGAGACAGAGAGAAAACAAGACAGACAAAAACACAGACAGAGAGAGAGAGAGAAAAAGAGATAGATAAAAACAGACTCAGAGACAGAGAGAGAAAAAGAGACAGATAAAAACAGATTCAGAGACAGAGAGAGAAAAAGAGACAGAGAAAAACAGACACAGAGACAGAGAAAAAGAGAGACAAAAACACACAGAGACAGAGACAGAGAGAAAACAAGACAGACAAAAACACAGACAGAGAGAGAGAAAAAGAGATAGATAAAAACAGACTCAGAGACAGAGAGAGAAAAAGAGACAGATAAAAACAGACACAGAGACAGAGAAAAAGAGAGACAAAAACACACAGACAGAGAGAAAACAAGACAGACAAAAACACAGAGAGAGAGAGAGAGAGAGAGAAAGAGATAGATAAAAACAGACTCAGAGACAGAGAGAGAAAAAGAGACAGATAAAAACAGACACAGAGACAGAGAAAAAGAGAGACAAAAACACACAGACAGAGAGAAAACAAGACAGACAAAAACACAGACAGAGAGAGAGAAAAAGAGATAGATAAAAACAGACTCAGAGACAGAGAGAGAAAAAGAGACAGATAAAAACAGATTCAGAGACAGAGAGAAAAAGAGACAGAGAAAAACAGACACAGAGACAGAGAAAAAGAGAGACAAAAACACACAGAGACAGAGAGAGAGAGAAAAAGAGACAGATAAAAACAGACACAGCGAGAGATAGAGACAAAAAGACATAGAAAGACAGATAAACAGATGTAGACACATAGAGAGGTAGAGACAGAAATGGAGAGAGACAGGGACAAAAACAAGGAGACACAGAGAGAGATAGAAAAAGAGACAGACAAAAACAGACACAGAGAAAGAGAGACAGAGACAAAAACAAGACATAGACACACAAAGAGATAGAGACAGAGATAGAAAAAGACAAAAACAAACACACAGATGGAGAAAGAGAGACAGAGAAAAACAGACAGATAAACAGAGACAAAAACAGACACAGACAGAGACACACAGAAACAGAGACAGATAGAAATAGACAAAAAGAGACAGACAGAGAAAAAGAGAGACAGAGACAATATTTCAGGCGTGGGGGGCGATCAGGACAAAGGTTCGTGGAGTCTGAAGATTTCCCTTTTATAGCAAGGAGGCAGGTATAGTCAGATCATAGATTTTATGGAAGGTTTTAAATTGTAAAAATTATGAAAAAGTTAGGAAGGTGCCACATTCTGAAGGGCTTATTGCCAAGCCATTTTTTACACTTAATTTTTGTTTTATTTTTCTCAATTATATGAAAACAACTTTTTACACATTTCCTTCTTAAAATGTTGAGTTCCAAATTCTCTCTCTCCTTCCTCTTCCCTCCTTCTTGAGAAGACAAGCATATTGATATAGATTATACATATGCAATCATACAAAACATTTCCGCTATTTTGCAAAAGAAAACACAGACCAAAAAACCAAGAATTATTATTCAAGTTCAATCTGCATCATCACAATGTTGCTGTGACTGTGTTCTGATTCTGCTCACTTCACTTTGCCCCAGTTCACAGAAGGCTTTTCCAGGCTGGTAGCCCTGAGTCCTCCCTCACATAGGACGAATACGTCTTTTAAGCCCAGAGATATCTTCTGGAATCATTTCTTCTTCTTTTTTTTTCTTTTTTTAAAAAATATTTTATTTTATTTTATTTAATAATAACTTTTTATTGACAGAATCCATGCCAGGGTAATTTTTTTACAACATTATCCCTTGCACTCGTTTCTGTTCCGATTTTTCCCCTCCCTCCCTCCACCCCCTCCCCTAGATGGCAAGCAGTCCTATATATGTTAGATATGTTGCAGTATATCCTAGATACAATATATGTTTGCACTTTCTGCCTCCCTACAGCACCGTCTGGCATACCGTAGGTGCTTAATGAATGCTTAGTAATTGGACAGCCCGATGAGTTCCCCCCCACACCCGTGAAATATTCCTGGAGGAGATTTTCATGGGTTTTATATAATGTTTCAAGATTTACAAAGTCCTTGTGACTGCAATTTGTGGTGTTTTGCACCGACCCTGCTGGCAAAGCATCTGAAAGCAGAATTTCCTTGTCTTTTCCTGGACTATCGAGTCACAGAACGTTAAAGCTGGGAAGGCCTTTAGAACCCAGGAGAGCAGAACTGGAAAGGACTGGCGGACGTGGCGCGTCAGAGCTGGGACCTTGGAAGCTGGCCTGGGAAAGTGGGAGAGGGCCTTCAAAAGGCAAACCTGTCACTGGACAGAGAGGAGACCTGAGGCCGAGAGAGGAAAAGGCCGCCATATTTACCTCTGGCTAGATTCTACAAATTAATCAGCTCCTTAAGGAAACTGCCTCCCCATTTACCCTGAAGTATGTCTATTTTTGGATCCATCCCCATGGCTACCATCATCCCAATAAATTGAGACCTATCCAGCCTGAAGCAAGATGGCGCAACCACGTTGGGACCCTGCTCTCTTGTTACTCTCTGGTATGACTTTGGGCTAGTCACTTAATTGCCTCCTCTGTAAAATGAAGCTCACAATGCTCAGAGATAACTTCCTCTGAAGGTCATGGGGAAGAAAACCACTTTGCAAACACTAAAGCACCGTATCCTTGTGGGGATTGTTGCCGCTATTTTTACCGCTCCCTTTCCTGGAGCTGTACGCAAGGCTCGGGTGTGTTGCTGGGCCACCAAACTCTTGGAACCCGAGGCAAGGCCTTCAAGTCCCAGGGGAAACTAAAGTGCTCCCACCAGTGGCTCATATGTGTGTGTATGTGAAGCCCAAGTTTAGCTTTCTGAATTTGGATAGGGCAGGTGCTGCAGAGAATGGCCCCTACAGTGAACCTGACACTTTCCCCATCTAAAGCTTAGTGCAGTGTCTGGTACACAGTAGGTACATAATAAATGTTGGTGATCTCACAGATTTATAAAATGAATCACTCAACCAGGGTGGATTGGGAACCCTCCGTAGCTTGAATTCAGACCACTGATGGTTTTCTGAAAAATACATCAAAGTCCTCTTCTTTATTTGGTGACTGGAAGAAGCACAGAGGAATGTTAAAAATACTACATGGTTCCTGTTTGTGTGACCCTGAGCAAGCTACTTAATCCCAATTGCCCCAGCCAAAAAAAAAAAAAAAGACTACATGGAGAGTCAGAAACACTGGCTTCAAAGGCTGCTTATGCCATCTACCCCCTCTGGGATCTTGGGCAAATCACTGAACCCCACTGGGTCTTAGCTTCTTCATCTGTAAAATGGGAATTTTAAGAACCTTGCAGGGTTGTTGTGAGGAGCAAGATTTTGCAAATCTTTTTTTTTTTTTTTGACCCTGAGGCAATTGCCCAGGGTCACACAGCTAGGAAGTGTTAAGTGTCTGAGGTCAGATTTGAACTCAGGTCCTCCCGACTCCAGGGCTTGTGTTCTACCCAATGGGCCACCTAGCTACTCCAGACTTTGCACATCTAAAAGCTGCATCTAAACATGACCTGTTATAATTATTGCTATCTGAGGTCCCTTACGGCTCTAACTCCATGATTACATGTTGATCCGCATAGGGGAGCATCCTTCCTCCAACAGCGCAGTCAGCACTTCCCTGAACCCCAGGGAGCTGTCCAGGGTTCTGATCAGTGACTTACCCAGAGTCACACAGCCAGGACAGGTCAGCGTATCCTGGACTTCCAGAACGCCAAGCCCTCACCCTTCCCGCTCTTTGGGGGCCCTCTGTGTGGCTCAAACCAAGCCCCCAAAAGGTCTGAGCAAAGAGGCCCATTTGGAGCAGAGAACCCAGAGGTTTCTTTCCCTCAGTCCCACAATTCTGGGATTCTCTTGAAAGTCAACCAGGCAAATTCTTTACTTTCCAATGAGAGAACTGATCCTACGGAAATGATGTGAGTCCCCAAAGTGGCAGGATTTGGATGCATTGTTTCTGCTCCAGAGGAGGCTGCAGAAGGAAACTGAGTCCATACCAACAGCCTATGCCTGAAGGGCTCTTTCTACCGAGTGCCTCGAGTGCTTTTCCACCAGACCTTCTCACTAAGCCCTCGTTCTGGAGTCTGAATTTGAAAGGACCAGCTTTGCCACCTGTACCTGTGTGATCCTGAAGCAAGCCATTTACATTCCCTGAACCTCAGTTTCCTCATCTGTAAAATGATTCCCCAGCAGGGTCATTGTAAGGGAAATGCTTTGTAAACCCTCAGAAACTCTGGATATAGGAATTAATATTGGAAATAGTGCTGACTGGGAGTCAGGAAGACTTGAATTCAAGGCATGACTCTGATACAATGAGACCAGAGACAAGCCTTTGACCCTCAAAAGCCTCTATAAGATCAGAGCATTTGGACTACATGGCTTCTGAGATCCTTTCTAGCCCAAATCTGAGAGATGGACAGACAGACACAGACAGAAAGACAGAGAGACAGAGAAAGAGAGAGAGACAGAGAAGGAGACAGAAAGGGAGACAGAGATGGAGAGAAAGAGAGGAGCGTGTAAAAAGATAAATGAATGGAGGGGTAGAGACATGGATAGAGGGGTAGATAGATGAGAGAGAGATGAAAGAAAGGAATAGAGAGATAGACAGATGACAAAGATAGATAAATAGCCAGACAGCCAGATAGTTGGATGGATGGATGCATGGATGGATGGATACATAGATATTACAGATGAGAGGAAGGAATAGAGGGATCGACAGATGATAGAGATGTTAGATAGATATAGATGATAGAGAGATGAAGAGAGAATAGAGAAATAGAAAATACAGAGACAGAAAGAAAAGATAGATGATAGAGAGGAAGATAGAGAGATGAATAGAGGGATAGAGAAGAAATAGAGATGAACAGAATAGGAAGATAGATACTTACCTATTTGATCTTGGGCAGTCACTTCACACCTTTCAGTGTCCCTTTCTTGTAAACTGAAGATGCCCTCGGTAGAGCTGTACTCTTTTAGCTCACAATCTAGTGATCCTATTGAATCTAAAGCATTGCTTCACAATCTGAGTTTGAGAAATCTTCTGTGATTTTCACTTTTTCATACTCATCCCCTCCACACAATAGTAATTGTATCTTGAATATCTATTACCTTGAAATAAGTATCATGGCAATAAATAAATCCACAGCCTGACCCAGGGGTCTGTGATACAACAAATTGGGAATCATTGGCTGAAGATATACTTTCAAGTCGCTAAATTGTCACCCTTTGGCCCAGAGATCCTCTACTGGGAGCTTTACAGAGGCTAACAACAGCCAGGAAAGGTCCATTTGTTTCCAAATATCCATAGAAGCAGTATTTGTAATACAAAACTGATGACAAAATATGTGCTCACTGACTGGGGATTGGCTGGGTAAATATGGTGCATTTTATTGTGAAGGGCTGTTACTGTTCCACATGGATTGATGAGTATCAAGAATGCAGAAGAACATGGGAGAAACATGTAGTGAATGACGTAGAAGAAAACAGAGCCAAAAAGACAATGTGAAGCACAACTACAGCGATTTAATGAAGACCATACTGAAAGCCGACACAAGTCAAATAAAAGGCAGTTGGAAATATAGGTACCTTTTTTTTCCAAGCCAGGACACCCAGCTCTCCTTTCTGTTAACAACTGAATTACAGAAAGTGGAATTCCAGAAATTATGGAAGAAGAAAATAACATATGTGATCAATGATTGTTTTTCTATTAGGACATTTTGCTAGACTTTTCAAGAAATATACTTTGAGGGGTGCTGGAAGGTTCTTAGGGTATTTGTTGGGAAGTATCTGGTTTTTTAAAGCAAAATATGTTTTCAAAACAGATTTGGGGTGGTCTGGTCATGTTCACAGGGTCATAACTCCAAGGAGAACAGGAGACAGCCTTACTGGATATGAATTATGAGGTGGGTCTAGAGAAAGCAGCCTCCAACTCTGAATCATCTCTCCTGACTCTTTTCTTGACTGTTCTAAAGAGAGTAATATACTGGGGAAAGTACGAACATTGAGTGCAAAGGATCTAAGTTCAAATCTAGCTTTGTCATTTCTTTCCTGTGAATGAATAATTTCTCTTCTTTGAGCCTCCATTTCCATGAGAGTGTTGCCCAGTCTTATGATCCTCTTCACATTTTCCCTTGATCACTCCAGGCCACATAGATCCCTTGTCTCCCCTGGCTCCAAGCCCTCACATTGGACATCTAACCTTTGGAATTTAGCCCACCCTGCCTGAGCAACATCTCTTAACTGATGTATTATAATGCTATTTAAACTCCCCATATGTTTATTTCTTCTCCTCACATTATACTATATGTATAAGGTATGAGAGAAGCAACTATGTTTTATATTTTGCCCTGTTTGTGAAATTCAGTTCACTACAAATCAGCTCAACAAAGCATCTATTATTGGTGTTCTGTTATTTCAGTCACATCCAATTCTTCATGACCCCATTTGGGATTTTATTGGCAGAAATGTTGGGGTGCTTTGCCATTTCCTTCTTCAGCTCATTTTACAATTGAGGAAACTGAGGCAAACAGGGAGAAATTACTTGCTCAGAGTCCACAAGACAGTCAACTGTCTGAGTCAGAATTTGAACTTGAGCCTTCCTGACTCCCTGCCTGGTGCTCTTTGCATTATAATGCTATCTAGCTGCATTTATTAAGCCCTTGCTAACTTTCAAGCGATTAGGATGAACAAGGGACACAAAAATAATCCCTGCTTTAAGTCACATTCTTCTGGGGGCAAACACATTTAAGTAAATAGTGTACAAAAATATATACAAAATAAACACCGAGTAATTTTGAGCATTGAAGGCTGGGGAGATGACAGTAGCCCTGGGTAAATCAGGAAAAGTCTCTTGTAAGTAATAGAATTTGTGTTGAGTGTCAGAGGGAATTGGTGACCCCCAAAGAGCAGAGGTGAGAAGGAAGAGCATTCCAGGTATTCCAGGGAGACAACTTGTGCAAATGAATGATAATGGGACATAGATTGTTGTACCTAGGAACTGTCAGTGAACAAAGTTAGCTGAAATGTAAAATGTGTGAAGAGTAATAAGCGTTAATCATCCCCATCTTATTTGGAACCAATTTGAGAAGAAATTTAAATTCCTTAAGGAGAGGAGTTTTATTTCATCTTATAGGTGACAGGGAACCCCAGAGCTTCTTGAGAAGGGGAATAATAGGATCAGATCTGAGCTGAAGGAAATGCAATTTAGCACCTGTATGGAAGATTATCAAGGGCAGAGTTTGACTGTAAGGAGACAGTCAGGGCTACAAAAGTTGCCCAAGTGAGAGGTGCTTAAGGGAATAAAAAGGAGAAGTCAATGGGAAGTAGAATCAACAAGACTTGGCAACATAAGCCATGTGGGAAGTGATGGAGAGTAGAGAGTGGAACAAGGGTGCCTGTAAGATGTCAAGTCAGGTTTTGCATTCTGCTTTAGATGTGTTGAATTAGAGCTGCCCGCGAGAGATCCCATACTCTGATGGGAGTACTATACTAGCTCTGATACATACTAGCTGTGTGACTCTAGGGAAATAGTTTAAATTTGCAGGACTCTAGGCAGTTCTCTAAGACAGAAGGTAGTGGAGCAGTCCTACACTGAGAGCTCCTTCTACTAATAAAACCCCATGTCCAGTTCTTATCCTTACAAGAAATCCAGAGAGGCAGGAGATAAAGAGCTGGTTTGAGAATCAGGCAGACCTTGCTTCCCTCCTTTGACACATCTTGCCACCACTAATATTATAAATAGTTGCCATTTGTTGGTAGTAAGAGAGGGGAAAAGAAGAACAATTTCCCTCACAAACTTGAATCTCGGGTTTAGAAGTTTGGAAAGGGGAAACAGTAAAACTGTAACCTTCTATTTCCCCTCCCACCTTAATTTTTTTCAAATACCTCATTTGGTTTTCACAACAACCTTGGGAGGTAGATGCTATAGGTCTGATTATCTCCATTTTTCAGATGAGGACATGGAGCTTCTGAAATAGGAAAGCCCCTGGTCACACACTCTTGGAGAGGAGGAAGGGCAGGGTTCAAAGCCAAGTCTTCCTTATGCTCAATCAAGGGAGAGAGAATGCTATCATGCTGCCTCTTGGGCAACCTAGGCATCCATGATGAGGATCACTAATAGAGAAAGCTGTACAAAGTGGGAACGGCACAAGCATGAAGGATCTCCTGCAGTCTCACTTGCTGATCCCACAGGGGCCAGCCCACACAAGGTTCTCCACCATCTGGAAACAATAAAGAAGAGCATTCTCTGAGTTAACTAAAGATGCAAACGAGCAAAAGCCTTCAGGGATCATATTTCAGGCCCCATCTCTCTCCTGCCCACACCCAATTTGTCCCTGTATCAGGTCTGGTCAACCCAACCACAGGCAGGTCTCTCCTCGGTCAGAGATAGCTGAGCTGACTGAGGCCGTCCAGATCTTTTCTTCCACCTCTTCCTTTTTCCAGAGGGAGGCCCAGAAGGAAAGTGATGTCCCCAAAGTCACGCAGCAAAGGAGCCACAAAGGTCAGTTGAGAATCCAGCCTGTTGGTCTCTCTGTCCCTGTTCTCCCTATTTCCCTCAAGATACCTCCTGAGGTTCCCCTGAAAGCTTCTGAGTAGGACAGCCTGGAGTTCTCACTGTCTCATGGCTACAGTCACTCCTTTATGTTAGACGTGGGATGAACTAAGGGAATTTGGAAAGAAAAAAAGCCACAAGGAATGTTCATTGAGCCAGAGCAGCTAGGATCCAAGAACATCAGGAAAAATTCTGGCTATCTGTGTATCTTTGGGCAGGTCACTTTCCCTGAACTTAAGTTTCCTCAGTTGTCACACAAGAGGTTGGACTAGATCACTAAGGTCTCTTACAACTCTAAATTCTTTGATCCTTTAGTCATTCAGCCTTTCTGAGCCTCAATTTCTCCATCTGTGACATGGGAATAATTATGAGGCGGCAGATACCACAGAGCAGTGTCAAAACAACTCCATTTAAAATCAAAGAATGCATTAGAAGTACATTAGAATACCAGACTCAGCTACTTACTGGGTGGGACCTCTGAGACTTTGGACAAGGTCCCTCAACTCCAGGTCCTACTTTTGTTCATCTATAAGATGAGGACATTGAATAGGATGATCACCCCATTAAAACTCTTCCTTAAAACGCAAAATATTATGATCTACTATAGCACAAAGGTAGAGTGGATGGAGAAATGGCCTCAGAGTCGGGAAGGCCGACACATTCTGAGTGAGCCTGAGACAAATCACCTCTCAGTGTCTCAGGTAACTTTGCAGTGTATCCCTCAAAGCTTTACCTACTGCCAACTCACCTGGGAGGCTTGGTGAGCCTGCTACTAGAAAAATGAGATGATATGTATGGAGGGACCTGACCCCCAATTCAAGGCCTCTCCCTTTGAGGTCAATCACTGGTGACTGTTATGGAAGGGTGATTAGTATTAAAAAGGCCTCAGCCCCTAGAACTTGGAGCAGAAGCTGTAACCGGCTGGATTCTAGGAAGCTCACTCCTAGTATGCATGTGGGTTGGGAGATTAATTCTGGAGCGTGTGTATATATATTCATATGTTTATATGCTCACATATACATAATACATGCATAAATAAAAAATATATGTACACATATATTCATATAATTGGATGCCTATACATGTATCTTATAATATACACATATATAAATATGAATATACACATATGTATGCTGTTGGTATATAATGTGTGCATGTGTGTTACCTATATCACTGGCTTGAGGTAAGCTTTATAAGCTTTAAATATGAAGCATTATCGAATATCCAGACATGGAGTTCTGGTCCTAGCTCTGCCACTGATCCAATGTCAGGCTTTCCCTATGAGGGGCTGAGCGGGCCCCCAGAGCAGGAATGAAGGTGCCATGAACCCACAGAAGGACAGAGTTGGAAGAACATCTGATTCACACCTGAGCAGGAGTCCACTCTTCCAGGCCCTAATTGGGAACCTCACCACTTGCTGGCGTAGCCCAAAATGCTCCTGGGCAACTCTTCAGTTAGGCAGCTTCCCTTTATATCAAGGCGAAATCTGTGTTATATTACTTCCTTCTGCTGGCCCCAACTCCACCATCTGGACCAAGAACAAGGGTCAGCCTTCTTCCATGGGACAAACTACAAATAGGCAAAGATTGCTAGAATGTCCACAACCTTCTCCTTCGTCCAACTCCCAGGACTTATCTTTTCTGGACTAAATAGAGAACGGGAAAGAACAAAGTCAGAAGATTTGAGTTCAAATTCTTGTTCTTCCATTAATTAGCTGTATGACCTTGGGCTCGTCACTTTCTGAACTTTAGTCTCCCCATCTGAAAACTGAGGAGATTCAACCAGATAATGTGCAATAATCTATTTCAATACAGATGTTTGATCTTTCCGTGGTTTAGTCTCAGTACTCCCTACCATATAGGTCATCTTTTATAGGAAATACTCCATCTTGCCCATGTTCTTTTTAATATGTGACTCCTAGTTCATCTATTAGCTCATATTACTGAGCTTTCAGTCTACTGGGATGCTCAAATCTTTTTCATTTAATCCTCTGTCTAGCCACATATCCTCTTGATTTTTTTGGAGTCAGATCAATAAGGTCTCCAACTTTTATCTGTTATTTTTAATATTAAGGTTGACCTACCAGTCTATCCTTTCAAAATCCTTTGCGGATCCAATTTTGGCATCCTCTGTGTGAAATCTTCCTCCCATTTTTGGTCATATTCACTTCAATTTAATAAGCACTTATTAAAATGTTTATTCAATCCATAAGACTATATAGTTCTTCATCTGAGTCACTGATAAAAACGAACACAGTGAAAAAGAAGCTCCCTTCTAGCTCTAAGTCTCTGATTCTATGACTCTTCTATCAGCACCTTAGTACAATTTCTCATTACTATTCACGCTGGATGGGCAACGGCCTTCTAATAGAGCTTCCCCCCCTTGACTTCCCTCACTCCAATTCATCCTGCACATCAGTGACAGACCATGTGCCATTCTTTTCCTTAAAATTCTGAAATGGTTCCCTAATGCCAAGGACTAATTTCAGTTTCCTCAACTTAGCACTCAAGCTCCTTTTCCCAATTGTTCTCCTCCAGTTGTGGGGTCATGCTTTCTTAGTTGTACCCTTTTGTTTATGTTGCTTCCCCTTACTAGAATCTTTTTACTGGAATCTCCCATCTCTACCTTGTGAATTCCAGACCATCCTTGAAAGCTCCATCTAAGCTTCTAGGCTTCCTAGAAGCCTTTCCTGATCACCTTCAGATGAGAATCCCTTGTGTGGGGGACCTCACACAGCACTTTGTTCGCAAGTCTCTTAAACACTCATTAGATATTATAGTTATTTGTCATATATTCTTATTAGATGATTAGTAGGGACTATGTCCCCCACCATATTCCTCTAGTTAAAAGGGATTCTTAAGCTGGGTTATATGTACTTGTTTAGAAAAATATTTTGATAATTATGTTTCTATATAATTGATTTCCTTTGGAATCCTCTGGATTTAATTTAAGCATTTTAAAACATGATTCTTAGTGGGAGTCCATAGGCCTTGCCCAGAGTGTCCAGGACACAATAAAGGTGAAGAACCCTGCTTTAATGGAATGTAAGCTCCATTTCTCTATTTACATTCCTAATGTCTAGCACAGTGCTTGGCACACAGAAGGTACTGTGGTAGACTGAGATCCCAAAGCCATATTAACAGCCCAACGTCTTCCATCTATTTTATAAATAGAGGTTAAAGGACTTTATTTCCAGTTGTACAGCCAGGAAGTACCAGGTCTAGAAGAGTTTGTGCTGAGTCTAACAGGTCTGAGCCCCAGACTCTTTCCTCCATGCCATATAATTGTGCTAAAACTTTGGATTATCCCTGAAACTTGGCACAAAGCTCTGCCCACAGTGGATGCTCAAAGAACACTTGGGTTACTCATTACAATGGAGTGCCCTTGTACAACTTGTCCCCATTGCTCCTGTGTGTGGGTCATCTAGTTCATGGATGGGATACTATGGGGTCACCCATGGCCTAACTGAAGACTTTAAACACTGTGAAATTTTCCACCAGCTTTTTCTGTCAGAAACAGACAAGCAGAAGATGCTCATTCTTCTCAATGGCTTCCAGCTTGTACTGATAGATCCAAAGAAAGCCGGACATTGCCACAAATCACGCCAGCTATCCATGAGAAGTCCCATCTGCCTGCTTTGATCTGCAGTAAAGGGTGGGCCGAAAAGTAGTTACTGGTCCGGTGACCATTCACTGAATCACTGCTTCTCTTTTCTCATTTACTGGAGCTCAGTGGGCTCAGACAGTTGGACCCACAGCCAAGCTGCGGAAGACCCAGAGAGTGTGGTCAGCATGTGGCCACAATAAAAGGCGATCTTCTCTGCCAGAGATGTTGGGTATTGTTGCCTTTGTAGTGGGTCCTCCCTGATTCTGCGCTGTGACCTTCCCAGCTTCGGACCAGTGCTGCTTCCTGCCTAGCCCTTGGGTTGCCTTACATCATGCATGAATCCTGGCTGGACCAGTCCAGCTTCCTGTTTACTCCCATGGTTTACAAGCTTAAATGATCTTTTCTTTCCTTCAGAGGATTCCTTCCCTTGAACCCTGTTAATCGCATCCCCCACCCACTGGTGTCTCTCTTATGGCTCTGCCATTCAAGCCCCTCACTGGAGACCAGGATTCCACATCAAGGCAGATGAGGGAAGGGACCCATCGGCCTGCCTTCCCTTTGGACATTTCGTGTGTCATGGGAGAATAACCGTCAGTGAGTGTTGGGCTCATGATCAGCTTTGTATTGAGCACTTCGCTCCAGGGCCAGCCCTTCCCCAGGGTATTCTGAGTCCTGGATCATTGGAAAGTAGGGCCTTTGGAATTCCAGTGAAAGAATGTTCTGGTTTCAGAAACAATTCCCCCTGAAAAATTTATTGAGTCATGGAATCCTATATATAACATAATGAAAAATGAAATGGGATGGAAGAAATCCAACTCTCATAAGGATAGGAAATAAAAATAAGGTTAGAATTTTTTCTCCTCCATCCAAACCTGAATAGAATCAAGAAAATCCTATTTGAAATGTAATCTAAAAACATATATACCAGCTCAGTGGAGGAAAGTAATTCAGGATGAAAAGAGTCCTGACCCCAGAGGTAGGAGATTTACATTCCCATTCCAGCTTTACCATTAACCAGCGGTAAGAGCCTGAGCAACCACTTTAGCTTTCTGTGCCTCAGTTTCCTGCTCTATAAAATAGGGAGGCTGGGCTAGATGATCTCTCATGTATCTTCCAGATCTCATGTCAATGCCCAATGCGTTATACTCTAAATGTAAATTAAAATTATGCCCTGGGATTGTAGATTTTGGACTGGAAGGGAATTTAAAGGTCACGTTCATCTTTCTCATTTTACAGATGAGGAAACAGGCAAGAGAGTGTAAACTAAGGGACATTCAGATAGTGAGGGTCAGAGGCAGAATCTGAAACAAGGTCTTCCTAACTTAACAGAAAAAAGGAAAAAAGTCAGCAGAAAGATGCTAGGAAGAGAAAGGAAAGGACATTCTAGACAGAAAGAACTATGTGAATATTGAAAACATACATGTTATTTCAAGGTGGCAAAGTTTGAGTTTTAATAAGAAGATGGCAAGAAAGGAAGGAGGAAGAGAAAGAAAGAGAAAGAAGGGGAAAGAAAAAGGAAAAGGAAGAAAGAAGGAAGAAAAGAAAATGAAATAGATGGGGAGAGGAGAGGGAAAGAAAGGAAGGAAGGAAAGAAAAGAAATAGAGGGAGCAGAAGAGAGAGGGAAAGAAAGGAAGAAAATAGAAGAGAGAAAAAAGCAAAAGAGGGAAAAAAGAAAGAAGGAAAGAAAAAAGAGAAAGAACAGAAAAGAGAGAGAGGAAGGAAGGAAGGAAAGAAGGAAGGAAGGTAGGAAGAAAGAAAGGAAGGAAGAAAGGAAGGAAGGAAGAAATAGAGGGATCAGAAAACAGAAGTAAAGAAAGAAAGAGAGAAAGAAAAAGAACAAAAGAGGAAAAGGGAGGAAGGAAAGAAAAAAGAGAGAGAGAAAGAGAAAGAGAAAAAGAGAGAGAGAGAGGGAGGAAGAGAGAAAGAAAGAGAGAGAGAGAAAGGGGAAAAGGGAAAGAAAAAAAGGTAGAGGGAAGAAAGAAAAGAAAGAAAAAAGAGGGAGCAGAAGGAAGGAAGGAGAGAAAAAAGAAGGAAGAAAGGAAAGAAAGAAAGAAAGAAAGAAAGAGAGAGAGTTGTGTGCCGCTTGCTTGTCACAGTAATCATCACCCATATGATTGGGGGATCCCAGGGGTCTCTTTCAGAGAGCAGTGGCAAAAGAGCAAGTCCCAGCCTTTACAACAGACCTCCTCAGCCAGGCAGGCCTGCAGACCAGATTTCACCGATGGAATTAGTTTCCTTGGCTTAAGTAGCCTGGTTTCCGATTTCACCAAAGGCTCCAAGTTTCAAAAATCTGTTTTTAATCACAACCCTGAGCTCAGCTGGAGAGCAATTGAGTTCTTGCCTCGGCGTGGCCCCATTGGAGTGCAGGGCGGCTGCTGTTTCAACAGGAGACCCAAGAGTGAGTCCCGGAGCTCGGATGAGCCTTCTGAGACCCCCTGAAGAAGCCAGACTACCGGGGGCACCAAAGCAGGAATTGTCTCCCTAAAGGGGAAGCATTCGGGGATATTAGGAAATTGCCCCCCACCATCTCCCCTCCATTTTCCATGGGCAGCTTTCACATGTGCATGTCATTGTCATCTGGAGCCCTGGCAGAACCAGTAACAGCTCTTATGGCCACGGTACCTTGAAGTCTACAAAGCAATTTTCCTCACAAGAGCTTGTGAGGCAGGTAGGGTAGTTACAGATGAGGAAACTGAGGAGGAAAAGGGGCTTACCAAAGGTCATCGGGCTGGACATGAGATGACCACAGCTAAGGGTCTGAGCCTCTCTAACCGACTCAACAATCTAACCCAGCTCTGGCTATTCCCCTCCCGACTCCCAGGGAGTTCCATTCTCCAGTCATGTATCCCCACACTTGTGGATTCCAGCCCCTGACCCTCTTGGAGTTCCATCTTTGTTATCTCTGAAGTTACCCTCCCCACCACAAAAATCAACGTCCTGAAAATGATAAGGCCTCGGATAAATGGGAGGAATCTTCATCTTCATAATCAATCTCATCGCAAGGAAGCTGCTCAAAGACATCACCATTTGGAGCCCAGATCTCTCGAGCCTTTACCCAGAACTTTTTCTATTAGATTAGCTCTGCCTTTCTAAAATTTAAATATGCAAGAATAATAGCAACTGCCATTTACACAAATACGAATCTAATTACTGCCATGGTCTCATTTAGTCCTCACAGCTGCACGTTGGGGTTAAGTAGTTCAAGTATTTTCGTACCCATTTTAAAGATGAGGACCCAAGTTTAGGTTGAAGAGATTTACTTACATAAATGATGAATGTTCTCTGCGACGGGAAAGCAGACCCTTGGAATTCAAATCCAGGAATCTTTGCACCTCACTAAGGTTGATCTGCTAAAGGTCAGCTCCTAGTAAGGGGCAAAGGATTTGAATCACTCTGACTCCCAGACCACCATTTTCCCAACACAACACATCACCATCTACTGAATGTATTTCTCAACTTGCCCGCTGAAATAATTTAATCAAATAAAAAATATATTGATGTCTCCCCACCCCACCCTAAAGGAGGAGATACTGAGATATTGGTCCCTATCTCTTTAGACAAGAGCTCCCAGAGTAATCAGCTGTAGCTCCCTTTCTCTGGTCCTTACACAGCCCACTTCCACAGGAGCGAGCTGAATGCTTTGACCATTGTCCTAGGTGAAATTCTCACATGGGGACATGGGAGCTTTGTCTTGTTCTGACAGGAAATTGGTCTAAAATTGATTAAACTGGCAGGTGAGGGTGAGGGAGTCATCATGGAAATTTCAATAATAACAGAAAGTTAACTCAAGGTGGACTCAATGCCTTTGAGTTAAGAAGCAGAGACTCTCCGATCCATAATTACAAATTAATTGAAAAGGCAAACCTGAACCTAATTCATTAACAGAAGCCAGAGCTGGAAGGGACCTCAGAAGCCACCTAATTCAGCCTGTGTCTAAACAAGGATCACATTCTGCACGTCACCTGTCTGCTCCAAAATTTGATGGGGGAGGAGTGCACACGACCTTTCCAGAGAGCCCAGCTTGGATCGTTGGAAAGATTGTCCTTACATCCAGCCTAAATCTGCCTTTCTGAAACTTCTACCCACAATTCCTGGTTCTGTTCTCTTGGTCAAGCTTGAATTTTCAGTCTCATTATATTTCTTCAAGTCATCTCTCCTATGAGCTAAACATTGGGCTTTGGGAGTGGCAGGAGGATCTAGCTTCAATTGCAGATCTCTTCATTCCCAGCACTTGCTACTTCATTAGATTGCTAAGAGTAGATTCCTCTTGGTGAAATCATTCCCCTTCTCTTTGATTGAGCTGGGATTTTATCTTATTTCCAGCTGAAGAACATTTTTATTTTGATGTATTCTAATCTCAATAGATTTTATTTTTTTAATTCTAATATTCCTTGGTTTCTATTTATTGTTTATTTATTTCCCCGATAAAAGGATGCTTGAGATGGCCTTTTGTATAACTAGGGTTTTTTGAGAGAGAGTTATGCTGGTCTATTACATAGAATAACCCTCCCCTAAAAAAATCAGGAAAAGTGGAATTTATCCTGGGACCCAAAATATTATATCCCTAAACTACCAATATTTGAAGTGTGGTAGACAGATACAATTGTAACCCAATATAGACATGTGCTAGAGAAACTTGCATCAGCTCCAGAGCTGATTGTTAAATTTTCAGTCTTGAATTATTGTTCTGTTCATTGTCTACACTTAAGTGATGAGAAAATATGAAGAATTCAGATTCCTTTCCAGAGATCTGGACCTTAGTCCATCACGGCTAATACCCTTCTTTGAGATCAGTACAGGCAAGCATTCAGCCACAGCTCTCCTCCTGCTCCCCACAAAGGTGGGAAATACAGTCTCTCCTTGAAGAGAGGCAGGCTAGATTTCAAATCTATGCCATACCGAAGAAGAGTTATCTTTTTATTGCAAAGTCCAACCATTCATAAGTCTTACAAATAAGTTCTGTTTTTTGCTAAGGACACAAGTTGTATTCTATGTTTGAATATAATATTTTCTTTTTAAAAAAAAAATGGTGGGATATTTTATTTTTTCCCATTTCTGTAATTCTTAGGGCAGGCCAAAAATTTGTCATTTTTTTCTTGGAAAGATTGTCCTTACAATCTAGGTATAAAAGATATAAGAAAAGAAAAAAATATCAGTAGAAACCTGAATAGTTGAGATTCTCCATCACTACCATAGCATACCTCCTTGCCAAGTCTGTGACTTAGTTTTCAAACACCTCTATTTCATGCTATTGTCCAGTTGATTAAAATTTACTCCTATTAATATCTTGTCTTTTTCTCCCTTCATTGATCTTCACCTATATGAACTCCACCACATTTTCCACTATCTGGTTTCCTTCTTAGTATGCAATGCTACTCTCCCCCATTCTCCTGTATCTCCTTTGCTCTTTTTTGTCCTTTTGGAAAGTTACATGGTAAAGAAGAAGAAAATACTGGAATGGGGATTCTGAGATCTGGTTTTAGTCATGGCTTAGCTATTTATTCCCTATATAACTCCAAACAAGTCTTTTCACCTTATTAACCCTCAGTTTCTACATCTGTATAATCAGAAGGTTCAACTTAATGTCTTCTGGGGTTCCCACCAGTTCGAATGATTCTGTGAATGATCCTATGAATCCAAAATGGGCTATAACCAGAAAGTAATTGGAATGGAAATTCTGTAGGTAAGAATGATCAGCAAAGCTTAACCACTGTCCACACTCTTCTCTGACAGCCAAGAAAGGTAATATAATCTTGAGCAGCAAAAAAAAGAAGCTTAGATTTCCTGAAACTAGGGAAGGGAAAGTTTACCCTGTGGACTATAGTTGGAATATTGAATGCCACATTTTAGGAAGGATGTTGTTTAGCTGCAGAATATCCAGGGGAGAGTGACTACATGGATGAAGGGCCTTGTGATCATGACACAGGGAGAGAGTGCCGTAGACAGGACAAGGTAGCTGTCTTCAAGTCTATAAAGGCACTGATGTGGAAGATTATTTTTGCTTGATAATTGGTAGTGAAAATTTTAAAGGCTTAAGGCTTAGGCTTCCACAACCATCAGAGCTTTTGAAAAAGAAGAAGATGGTGGGTTCAATGGAGAAGCTGTTGGAAAGCATATTAGAGAAAAGATTCTTATCCCATTTGGTTGGGTGAGAGGTTTCAACTCTGAAAGTCTATGATTCTGTGAATAAGATGACCAAGGGAAAGAAAAGATCAATTAGATCAACGCCCTTAGCTTAATCAGGAAAATAGTGAGGTATTGAACAAAAGCAGTCATTAAAGGGAGAGCAACATACAAGAACCAAGGGGAGCAAGAGAATCCAATGGATGGAGAGTAATGTCAAAAAAGGACCCAAAGAAACCATTAAGTTTGTGAAAAAAGGAGCTTGTGGGAGATCGTTGAGTGAGCAAATTCAACTGAGTTGTTGAGAGAGAAGCCAGACTGCAAAGGGGTTGAGGAGAGAGAAGGCAGTAAAGATGTAGAAGCACCAGACATAAACATCTTCAAGAAGTTCAATTTTAAATAAAGAGGAGAAAGGAAGGTCAAAATCTTTCATAACTAGGGAAGTTAGAGTACTAAGACTGAGAATCTAGAAAGGTGGTAGAAAATGTTCTGAAAACATAGGATTAGAGATTCTAAAAAAACAGAATTAGAATTGTCTTGAAAACTTAGCTTAAGTACTGCTTTTAGCAGGAAACTTTTCCTGGGCTTCTCAGCAACTAGTGTCTCCCCTCCTCCTTCAAAATTATCTAGCTTTTACTTTGTATAAATATACATGTATGAATATATATATATGCATGTATATGAATGTATATGTATATGTGCAGATAGGTGAGTAAATAAGTAAATAGGATGGACCGAGAGATAGAAAAATAGATAGATAACCTCTCTCCCCAATGAATTTTAAACTCCTCAAGGACAAAACTTGCTTCACATTTGTTTTTGAACTGTCATCTCCAGGCACTTTGTCCAACACATAGTAAGTGCTTATTAAAAGCTCATTAATGTATCATTAGGGTAATTTCTGAGACTGATGTTTATCATCCTCAGGTTATTTAATGAACATCAAGATGTGTCTTGGATGCTGGTGACTGCTTGATTTTAGTCCACAGAGAAGGAGAAACAGTCATAGAAGGAGTAAATAAAAAGCTGTTTGTGTCTTTGATGGTGGTGAATAGACAGGACAGAGCTGGAGTGATTTGTTCATGTCACCATTTGGAATTGGAGAGAATGTTTGCTGTGAGTCAATATTTATGTGAGAAGATGAAAGACTGAATGTGTATGTCACATCCCAATATAACCAATGTGGAACTGTGTTCTGCACTGAGTAAGAGTAGGGGGCTTGTGCCTGATTTGGGGGACCACAGTAAGGGTTTGGGAGTCAAAATCAAAACTAGAGAATGCAATCGGGGCCCCCTGAAAGCTAAAATTCAGAGGGTGCCTTGATGTTTCAGCAGATTAAAAATAACTGATGTATCATGGAAAGAGGAATAGACTGGAAGCTAGAAGACTTGAGTTCACATCCCAATTCTGCCATTTGTATGACCTTGACAAAAATTACTTTACCTCTGGATGCTTCAGTTTCCTTATATGAAAAATTAGGGGTTTGGGTTAGATGGCCTCTAAGGTCCCTTTCAGTTTTAAATCTATGATTCTATAACCCAGTCATCTGGTAATCAAGAATAGCAATGTGTTCATCAGTATGGGGAACTTCCAGGGAGGAATGTCCTTCCAGGGAAGGCGAGTCCCTCTCCTGCAACTTGTAGAGAATAAATAATTTGCTAGTACTTGTCAGAGGGAAGGCTTGAATCTAAATCTTTCTGATTTCAAAGATAGCTTTTCTGTCCAAAAAGCTTCAATGCCTCATGTGAGCAAGAGATTAAGCTAGGACAATACCAGATGGTTCACAGACACACACATAAACACACCATTGCTGCTCCTTCTCCCTCAATCTCTCCCTCTTCCCCTCCTGGGCAGTTACTCCTCAGTAGAGACTTGTATGTGCATTATGGTCTCTATTTCCCCCAAAACAGGGTCTCAAGGTCTCCTCCCCCAAAGAACTTAGGATCCCAAGGACAGATGTCTCACCTAAGTTTCCTCAGCTTTTGCTCCGTGCATATTTCATGTTGCTTGCCTTGGGTACCAAAACCGGTAGTCTGATTGGAATTAATAAAGGCTGAAAAAGTGCCCTGGGGCGCCAGGCCCTAAGCTTACATGTGCACTCCCTCAACTCCCCTGGGACAGTGAAAACTGAATGACTTGCCCATAGTAAATTTGGAATGGGTGAAGTCAGATCCACTGGACCTTGGGTTAGAGGGCCAGGGTCCCATAACCACGAATAAGGTAATACATAGGAGATCCGGGACTTTTGGGTCTGCTGTTCCTAAAACGTGCCCCACACTATGATCGCAGAACTGATTGTTCTGGCAGGAGGGAGAACCTTCTCTGGGGCTTTGGGGCTAATGTATCTGCTCTTGGGTTTGTCTCAGGAGAAAGTCCTGGATCCTGGACCGGGCTGGGAGCTGCCCGTGATTTTAGGGGCAAAGAACAAGGATGGCTCAGGGGCCAAGAGAAGCAGCAGCCGTTTCCTTGATACCACATTCTGAGTCCTTCCCTAGGACACGTAGGCCTGGGACACGGAATCTGGAAGGAAGCCATCCAGAATCCCTTCAAAAAGAAGGGGCAGTTGAAGAGAGGGAACCCGCCACCTCCTGAGGCAGCCCAACCCACTTGTGAATGGCTCCAATTATTAGGAAGTGGTTCCTTATGTGGAGCTGAAATCCTCCTCTCTGAATTTATTGCTGGTTCTTCCCTCAGGGGCCAAGTCTCTCTTCCATGTGACAGACCTTCAAAAGCACCCCTCCTAGGCCATGATCTCTAGGACCTTTTCTGTATGACTCACCCACCTCTGGACACACTCCTGCTTGTCAACACCCTTCCTAGGACCATACGGTGCCCAGAACTGGACCTTCAGCATTGAGAACATGCTCTGACCAAGACAGAGTCTGGACATCACACCTCAGACGTGGGATCACTCCCAGGGCCTAGGCAACTTGCATTGATGGAGGGACCTTCGTTCTCTGGGATTCCTTTGTCGAGGAAGTCTCAGTTCTGCTTCCTCCCCCTCTCCTTTTGGGTGTCTGGATTAGCATTTACTCACATTGAGCTTTTAGGGCTATTTCAGATAAATTATTATCTAGACTTGTCTTCCCCTCTTGTACTTGAGAAACTGACTTTTTGAATCCAAGTATAGAACTTCCTATTTATCCCTTTAAAATTAATCTTAATTCAGTTCAGCTCCAGCTTCTGCAGGATCATCAGGCCTTTTTATTCTGGACCATTCTGGGAGCTGCCTGCACACCATCCTCCAGGGACCCAGACTGAGCATCTAGGAATCATCCCGACTCCTCCCTCTCTGGCACACCCCACATCCAATTTTCCCTCCCGTTACATCTCTCCTACTTCTCTGCTTTGTTTGCTCTCTTCCATCCCCCTCATGGGCTCTCCCAACTTAATCAACTTCATCTCCTTGCCTCTAACATCTCCCCCTCCAGCCCATCTTTCAGTCGCCAAAATGCTCCTCCTAAAGCACAGCTCTAACTGGGTCACTCCCTATTCAGTAAATCCCTGTCACTTCTAGCCTCTTGTTTGTCTTTCAAATCCCTTACAGCCAAGCCTTTTCCTAGCCCACTTCCCCCATCTCTGTACTAGGCGATTCAGTGCCATTGGACTCCTTCCTCACACACACTCCATCCGTAACTGGGCATTTTCACTGACTGTCCAGAATCCTCTCCCTCTCTCTGTTTCCTGGCTTTCTTACCTTCCTTCAAATCTCAGTTAAAATCCCACTTTCTTCTACAAGAAGATCTCCCCCCCCTCCAGAAAAGACAGAAAGAGACATGGTTTTATTAACATTATAGAACTTGTAGACTTAACATATTATATATTATAAACTATTATATATATATTATAGACAGCATTATAGAATAATTCATTACAATCTGTTTTGCCCCCATAGCCTAGGGACCAGTGACCTGTGGTTAAAACCTCCCATCTGTGTTGTCTCCCCCATTAGAACGCAAGCTTCTTGACAGCAGGATCATCTCAATGTTCTATGTCAGTTGATAAACATTTATTAAATACTTACTCTGTGTTAGGGTGCTAGGGCTGAGGATACAAATAGGAAAAGAAAGACAGCCCCTGCCTTCAAGGAGCTTACAATCTAATGGAGGAAGATGTCACACAAAAGGAAGCTGAAAAGGGACGTAGGGAAGGAAGATCCCTGGCTTAGAGGGAGAGTGGTGGAGTTTCTGGGGGGAGAACCTCCAGAGTTTAGCACAATATCTTATACATATTAAGAACTTAGGGGTCCTCAAACTACGGCCCACGGGCCAGATGTGGCAGCTGAGGACGTTTATCCCCCTCACGCAGGACTATGAAGTTTCTTTATTTTAAAGGCCCATAAAGCAAAGTTTTTGTTTTTACTATAGTCCAGCCCTCCAATAGTCTGAGGGACAGTGAACTGGCACCGATTTAAAAAGTTTGAGGATCCCACTAAGTGATTAGTAATTGCTTTTCAGTCATTAATTTAAAGTAAAATGAGAGAGAGAAACTGGGTGGAGCAGGGAAAAATCTCCAGTCAAAAAGACTTCTCTTCCTGAATTCAAATCTGGCCTCAGACATTGATTAACTGTGTGACCCTAGGCAAATCACTTCACCCTGTTTACTTCAGTTTTCTCGTCTGTAAAATAAACTGGAGAAGGAAATGGCAAACCACCTCAGTATCCTTGCAGAGAAAATCCCAAATGGGGTAATGAAGAGACTGATACAACTGAAAAATGCCTGAACAATGAGAAAAAAAATGAGAAAAGTGCAAAGAAGAAAGCCAAAGAAAATTCTCTGAGAAATCGGAAGGAGGAGAGATCATCTTCACCCAGACACAGCAGGGAATATTTCCTGGGTTAGGACTTAAAAGAAGGGAGGGATGGAGATAGGGGATTGGGAGAATCCTTTCCTGGCACAGAAGTTAGCAGGAGCCACGACTTGGCAGGGGTGGGGGTGGAGAGTGAGTGGAGAAAACAAAAACAGAAGAAGAATTGAAGTTTGATTGGTATACAGAATATATCAGGAATCACAGATCATATGAGAAAACCTGGGCAGGCAGATTGACATGAAATTGTGAATGCCCTCCAGTACTAGGGGCAGAATGCTTTATTCAATAAGCAGTGGGGAACCTTGAGAGAAGTGATATGATTAGACTTGTGCATAAGAAAGCTAACACAGGCAGCAGTGTGGAAAATATACTGGAAATAAGGTCAGAAGCTATTACAGAAAAATAATAATGCAGCCTTCGGCTCCCAGAACCCCCAGCTGCCTTAGTTTCGATGGAGTGTCGTGGTTAATCCCAATTATGCAAATACAGCTTGAGCCTTCATTCCAGAATAATTCTCTATTTATAGATCACAAATCAACAGTAAATCATTTAATTAAGACAGAGTAGTAAGGTAACTCCCACAAGAAAATAAATAGGCAGCACAATCATTTTTGGTTCCCTCTTCCTCCACATATAATATATAATCTCTAAAAATAGTCTTGTTATTTCTTACACATGACGTTCCATCTCCACGCCTTTGGCCATGAAGGTCAATTCCCTTCTCATCCCTGCATCTAAAGAACTTTAGCATCTTTCAAAGTTTAACTCAAGTAGTATTTCTGACATGAAACCTTTCCTGCTCCCCATCCCCAGCTTTTAGTTCCATTTCCCTCCCCAAAATTGCCTCCACTGTCTTTTGGATGGATAGATAGATAGATATAGACATATTTATATGTATATCTATAGCTTAGTATAGTGCTTGTAAATATAGATAGATAGGTAGATAGATCAATAGATAGATAAAAGTATTTTTATAGCTTAGTACAGTGCTTGGTGCAAAGTAGGTGCTTAATAAATTCTCGTTGGTTGACTGATTGATTTCCTTACAGCACATCTCCGAACTAGGTACTATACCATGATTACTCTCATTTTACAGAGCAGAAAGCTGAGGCTTTGAGCAGTTCGGTGATTTGTCCATGACTACATAGCCAGTTTCTGACATGGGAATGGATAGACAGGCATTTCTAACTCTTAAATCCAGTCTTACGATGTCATAGATTGAAATCTAAGAGGGAGTTGAAAGATATTTTACTTTTTATATACCTAACACTCTGCTTGGTGCTTGGAATATAGCGTGTACTTAATAACTTTGTTTTTCAAAATAATTTTTATTGATACTTTTTGATTGTTGGATTGTTGTTGTTTTTTTATACATCACCAAAACTTTCCCCAGAATTACTCCCACTCCTCTCCTTCTTGGGAGCCATCTATCCAACATAAACATTTTAGAGGAAAAAAAAGAAAAGAAAAAGAAGAGAAAATAAATCATCAAAATTGATTTCTAACCGAAAACTTAAAAATACGTGCAACAAGTTCTCACCTTTATGAAAGCACACAGTAGGAATGACTTCCCATGGCTCTTCTTTGGAGTTCTGCTTGAGCTTTGTTAATTTTGCAAAATTTGCTTTTGCTAATAAAGATTGATTGATTGTTGATCTAGTCCAACCTCTTTTTTTTTCAAATAAAGAAATTGAGGCCCAGAGAAGAACCATAGGTTTATAGCTTGAAGGGAACCTGAAGAGCACAGTGTTCAACCCACTCATTTTACAGTTAAGTAAATAAAAGCCTAGAGAGTATAAATCATACAGTTAGTAAATGTCTGAGACAAGATTCTAATCAACTCCAATATGATGACTGACTTATCAATGATTACAATGATTATGAACGATGGGGCAGAACCAAACCCAGGATCTTTGCTTTCAAAGCCAACATTTTTCCTCCTGTTTCATGTTGTGTATTTGTAAAGAATCGAGGATCTGAACCAGGGTGGTCTCAGGGAGGGTGGAATGAGAAGGGCCAGATGGGAGAGAGAGTTCCAAGGTGAAATCAACCCAACTTGGCAACTGATGGGATGGATGGGGTGAGGAAGGAGGAACCGTCAGAGATGGCTCCAAATTTCAAGTTGAAGAGAGTGGGAGGGATGATATCAGTGCCATTAGCAGAAAGGGGAACGTTGCTATGGGAAGGAGGGTGATGAGCTAAGCCTTGGATATGTCAAGCTCAAAGCATCGCCTGATAGTGCAGGTAGTGAGCTCCAGAAGGCTGTTGGGAGTCTGGGTCCCCAGCCATTGGAGAGACAGACACTGGAGCTGTCACTTTGAAAGTCATCTGCGCCGAGGTGATAATTGAAGCCATGGGGTGGATGAGATCACTCATTGAGAGAGTGAGAGCATAGAATGAAGAAAGAAGAGGGAGGAGGACGGAGATTGAGTGGGGGTTGGAGCTCTGTGCTTTTTTTTCTTTGGGGTTCAGATTTTAATTTTAATTTAACAAAGGCAGGTTCAGGTGTGTTGGAACAGGCTTCTAAATCTCTCCCATTCAGTCAGATTTTCTTGCTTTGGGACAGGCAGAGCAAGCTGAGCTCCTGCCCACAAAGCAGCCCCCAGAACAAAGGCCAGACAATTAGACCGGGTGGTTTCCAGTTACAGCAAAACAAGTTTCCGAGTTGTTTTCCCAATTCCCCCAAAGGGGCTGATGTTTCCTGCTGTCAGTGCGAAACACGCTTCATCTACTTTTGACCCTGATGTTTTGTGAAAAGCCAAACTGCCAGCAGTCCCAGGGAGACACTCTTTGGAACTAGGTGCCTGCAATCAGGGGCACTCGCCTGATTAATGAAGGGGAAGGGGAGTGCGGAGGGGCAAGGAGATTCATTTAAGACTCTAACTTTCCCGACTCATGATCCCTTTGCCCTGAATCTTATGAAAATATGATGTCATGGGGAACTGGTTTTGCTAAAAGAACCCAGAACCTTGAAGAGCAATAATAATTGTAACCCACACATTCACAGCATTTTAAGATTTACAAATGTTTTTTCACACAACCCTGTAAAATAGGTCACATCCATATTATCATCCCCCTTCTATAGATGAGAAGACGACTCAGAAAAGGAGAATAATTTAGTGTTGGAATTAAAATTTAATTCTGCAACTTCCAGACGTCTTTGGAGAACATAAGAGAGAAGATGATGTGTGTTCAGAGCAATATGGAGGAGAATCAGAACTTTAGTCCTGGAAGGAATCTTAAAGATCATCCAAGCCAGAGGCTCTTAACCTGGGCTTAAGATTTCAGGGACTCTGTGAACTCGGATGGGGGGAAAAATTACATCTTGAATTTTTCCAAACTTCTAAGAAAAATTTGTTATTTCTTTGAATTATGAATGTAGCCAAGAAATGTTATTTTGACAAGGGGTCCATGGTTTTCCCCAAACTGCACAAAGGGAATTATTATACAAAGAAGGTTAAAAACTCCTGATTCAGATGAATCCTCTCATTAGACAGATGGACAAAGTGAAAACCAGAGCTTTCCCAAGCAGATCATACAACTGGAATGCAAATTCAGATCTTGGAATTTCAAATCTAGTCATTCATGGGCAGAGAGATGTTGACCTTGCTGGGAACAGGAGCTCTTCAGAATTCCAAGCTTCCCATAAGCAGCCAATGGATGACCCTAGAGAATCATATCATATGTGCTGTTTGACAAGTACATATGTACGTACATGATACATGCCATGTAATGTGATTTATATTATATAAGTAGGTTTATGTACCTATATTATCTATATATCTATGTGTCTATATCTCTACCTATATACATATATAAATGAATATAAATGTATATATATATATGTGTGTATATATATATATATATATATATATGTATATCTTATGTGCATCTAGAAACAAGGATGAGAGACTTGAACTCCAAAGGTCTGGGCTAGATATTCCTACCTCTGACATTTACTAGCTGAGTGACCTAAATAAGGCACTTCTCTTTGAATCTGTTTATTCATCTGTTCAAAGAGGGGAGTAAAAATATTGATGCTTCCTACCTCACAGACAGAGCTGTGACCAGACAGAGAAAACAGGGCGTTGCTCCAGGGCATGGGACATCTGGGGGGTGGAGATGTACTTCCTCTCCATAGCAACCAGCATCCTGATGATTTTCTGAGACCTCTCATTGTGACATGGGAGGAACCCTGACTTCTTTGAGATCAGCTCAGTGGTGTATGAGCTCCAGGAGGTCCTAGAAGCCCAAAGGACTTTACATATGGGCTCGATGACAAGCTGCCATCTAAGAGCTGTGTGATTTCGGACAAGTGACTTCCTCTCCCTGTGGCTCAGTGTTCTCATCTGTAAAAGGAGGGAACGGGGAGAACAGGTAAGTTATTGTGTAAGAATGGAAAAAAGCAGGTTTGGAGCGAGAGGAATCAGATCAAATCTACTCTCTGTTACTTATGTGATCTTGAGTAGAAAACCAGTCAACAAGCACATATTGAGCACCTACTGTGTGCCAGGCCCTGTGCTAATTTCTGGGGCTAGAAAGGCAAAAATACAGTTGGCCCCAAGGAGTCCCCAGTCTAATGCAGAAGATGACCTGCAAACAAGTATAGACCAGCATGATATAGGCAGAATAGCTTGGAAGGTCATTTCAAAGGGAAGGTCGTAGCAGTGTGTGTCAGGGTGGGGAGAGGGAAGAAAAGGGAGAAACTGGGGAATTAACTGAGTTTTGAAAGAATCCAGAGGAACCAGGAGATGGACATAAGGGTGGAGAAAGCTGGAGGCATGGGGGAAGCCAGTAAGACACATCTGAGAAAGTGTGAGCAACAGCAAAAAAAATCAGCATCTCTGCAGGTCTTCAAGTGCATGGAAGGAAGTAAATTTTAGGAAAATAAGGGGGGGAAAGAAGGAGCTGAGTTATGAAGGGCTTTGGAAGCCAAATGAAAGATTGTTTTTTATTCTAGAGGCAATGGAGAGCCATGCTGAGGAAGATCATTTTGGTAGCTTAGTGAAAGATGGATTGCAGTGGGGACAGACTTGAGGCAAGAAGACTCACCAGCAGGCCTTTGCACTAGTCCAAAAGTGAGGTGATGAGGACCTATATCAGGTAGTTTCAGTGTTGCAGGAGAGAAGGAGAGATACATCCAAGATAGATTGTGAAGTAGAACAAGACGATTTGGCAACAGATTGTGTTTGGGAGGTGAATATGAGGGAAGAGTCGAGGTTGCAAACTTGGGTGACTAGGAGGATGGTGCTGCTCTCTATAGTAATAGGAAAATTTGGAAGAAGAAAGGGTTGGGAGGCGGGAAAGAAAGAGGAAGGAATGAACTCTCTTTCCAACATGTTAAGTTTGAGCTGGCTTGGGGGCCTCCAGGTCAAGATGTCTAAGAGGCACTTAGTTGGTGATACAAGTCTAGGCTTCAGGGAGAGAATGAGGATGAATTTATAGACCTGGAGATCATCCCCATGAAGATGATAATTGAACTTGTACAAGCAGATGAGATTCACTTAAATTTCACGTTATTTCACTTTTCTAGGATTCAATTTCTGCCTCCATAAAATGGAGTCAGAAGGAACTCAGTTCAAATTTGGCCTCAGACACATACTATCTGTGTAAGCCTGGTCAAGTCACTCAACCCCATTGTCTCCCCTCCCCCAAACAAAACCAAAAAAAAAAAAAAAAAAACAAATGAATGAAAAAGATAAATAAATAAAATTATGTCCTCAGGTCTATTCCTTCCAGGTCTAAATCTGTGATCCTAAAAGAAAGAAAAATTGGGCTCATTTGTGTCTCTTTCTGAACTTCTTTTTTCTTTTGTTTGTGTTTTTAAGTGTTTTATAAATCTATAATGAAAGAACAACAATAAAACACACAAAAGAAAGCAAAAAAGTTCAAGATACCCAACAAATATGGCTATTTTTACTACCTTGTTTGATTTTTAAAATGCGGTTGTAAAAAATTTTATGTGACAAAGTTTTGCAGTTTCATCTATAATATTTCTTTTTATTTTTTGTGTACAGAAATCCTTGTGTTTGTTTATGATTATTAACTCCATAGAATTGCTTACTATGTAAATAAAATAATGGGACTGGATAACCTTTGAGTTTCCTTCTAGCTCTGAATCTGTCATCTTATAAATGAGTCTGGTACCCAGAGGCTCATCACCAGATGGGCTGAAGGGAAAGAATTTTTCACCTACAAAATGACCCCCAGTGATTGCTTGCTAAAAATACAAAGGGCCCCTAAACTGAATTGGTCTAAGGGATGCCCACTCGATTGAAATCACAGATCCTTGAAATTTTAAATTATTCTTATAAATATTAGATTTTTCGGCATCTGGAAACAGTTCAAAACTGGGGCTCCCGGGCAGATTGTGGCATGGGTGTCTGGCAGATGCATTTTGGAGCCTCCTCGACTCCTCTGCCCCAGGCATATGGGTCTAAGAAAAGAAAAACCAGTCATACAATAGGCTATGTGAAGAGCGGGTAACAAATTGGATTAAACGGTAGCAACTGGCAGAACTCAGAGAGCTCTGGCTCACTTGAACTGTGAATTTTAAAGAAAGAACCCCTTAGGACAGTGTCCTCAATAATAGACTTGGGAGCCAGGGGCCACCTTCCATGTCTCCAAAACCCTGGCCAACTTTAAATGCTTCTGCTGTTTAAAGGAAGGAGCTCCCCCAATTCTGCTGTAGCCACATATCTGGCAGTTGAGAAACCGGAGGTGAATTCAGTTGGGGGTGGTTGGGAGAGAAAAAGCTATATGGGAAGAAAGACAAAGGCTAAAACCTGCCTCACACCTGGTGATGATGGTGATGGATAATGGCCCCACTTAGGAATTCGGGGAGACAAAAATCCCAGGGAGGGAATCCCTTTGTCTCATTGACAAAAACTACCGGGAGGGAATCAGGTAAGATTTGGCAGAGGACCACCTGGATATAAGGGCCATCTGACTTTAATTAATTATTCCTGCTAATCTGGTGCTGCACTCAATTGTTCCTGCCTACTGAGGGAGTAGTGTTGGATGCCTCATCCTAGTTACAGCTCTACAATGTCAGCCTCTAATGTATGGGTGTCCACTGCTGACTGCTGCTGCTACTGTTATTACAGCTGATTGATACCACTATTGCTTCTGCTACTGACTGTTGCTGACTGCTGCTGCTACTGCACTTATTAGTGCTGCTTGACTGCTGCTGACTGCTGCTACTGTTACTATTACTACTGCTGCTGACCTCTACTGCTGCTACTACAATTATAAACACTGTTGGCTGCTGCTGCTGCTGCTGCTGCTGCTACTATTAATGACTACAGATGACTGATACTGCTATTGCTTCTGCTACTGACTTGTTTGCTGCTGCTACTTCTGCACTTAACTGGTGCTGTTTGCTGCTACTGTTACTATTACTACTGCTGCTGACCTCTACTGCTGCTACTACAATTATAACCACTGTTGGCTGCTGCTGCTGCTGCTGCTGCTGCTGCTACTATTAATTACTACAGATGACTGATACCACTATTGCTTCTGCTACTGACTGTTGCTGACCGCTGCTGCTACTGCACTTATTAGTGCTGCTTGACTGCTGCTGACTGCTGCTGCTGCTACTATTATTACTACTGCTGCTGACCTCTACTGCTGCTACTACAATTATAACCACTGTTGACTGCTGCTGCTGCTGCTGCTGCTACTATTAATTACTACAGATGACTGATACTGCTATTGCTTCTGCTACTGACTTGTTTGCTGCTGCTACTACTGCACTTAACTGGTGCTGTTGACTGCTGCTACTGTTACTATTACTATTGCTGCTGACCTCTGCTGCTGCTCCTGTTATTACTGCAATTGATTGCTGTTGACTGCTGCTAATTGCTGCTACTGTTACTATTACTACTGCAGCTGAATTTATTGCTGCCATTTACTGCAATTGCTACTGTTGCTGCTGCTGACTGTAGCAGCTACCACTACTATTACTACTACTGCTGACTGCTGCTACTGTTATTATTATCACTACTGCTGACTGCTGCTAATTGCTACTACTGTTACTTTTACTACTGCTGCTGACCTCTGCTGCTGCTCCTATTACTACTATTACAACTACTGCTATTGGTTGCTGTTGACTGCTGCTGCTATTGTCACTATTACTACTGCTGCTGACCTCTGCTGCTGCTACTAGTGCCGTTACTATTGCTGCTGACTGCTGCTACTACTATGACTACTGTTATTGATTGCTGCTGACTGGTCTGCTGCTACTACTACTGTTGACTGCTACTACTACTATTATTATTACTATTGCTGCTGACTTCTGCTGCTGTTATTATTACTACTGCTGCTGACTATTCCTTCTGCTGTTGACTGCTGCTTTTACTACTATTACTACTGCAGCTGCTACTATTATTACTACTATTATAACCCACGAAATGGGAATAATAAGTACTAAACTCTTAGGGTTGTTGAAAGGGCCAAATGAGACAACTTGTATATTTTGCAAACCTTTTAGTGTTATATAAATACTGGCTATTCTTATTAGAATGGGGGCTGAAATTTTAAATGAAGTTCCTTTGAATCTAAATTTGAAGTTCTTTCCCCTGACACCCAAGACAGCTTTTCGGTAGATTTAAGAAAACTAGAACTTGGGTTTTGATTGGCCTCTTGGCCACTGCCAAGATCCTCCCCTCTTTGGTTGGTTTCTTTCTCTGTAAAGGGAGAGGACTGCACTCATTGGGCTGCTGTCCTCAGTTCGAGAAATTAGTTAAAGGAAATGGAAATATGTGACCCTGAGAGAAGAAAACAGAAACCAGAACAGTATTGTAGTATTCTAGCATTGAAGAGCTTTTAGTCTCCCACTAAGGAGTGCTAGCCCGAAGGAAGACCTGACTTCAAATCCAGCCTCAAACACTTCCTAATTTTGTGATCATATGAAAGTCCCTTAACCTCTGTCTGCCTTCGTTTTCTCAGTTAGAACAGGAAGATAACAGTAGCAACAGGATTGTTGTGAGGATCAAATGAGATATTCAGGTTTTTTTTAATGTTTAACATAGTGCTCAGTACATAGTAGACACTATAAATGCTTTCCCCTCTGAGATCCAAATGACAGAAATTTTCTCAGGATGCAGTGGTAACATGAAAACATTCTGTGCCCCACAGAGCTCCACTAGAATAGCAGGAAGGGGTCAGATACATGTGTGGGCCAGTGTGGCACTACACTAAGTCTGAGGCACAGGGCTCAGCATCTATCTGGGGCACTTCTGGCTCCCTGGCCAGAACTCGAAGGAAAAAAACCAAGGTTGGTAAACCTTGAATTGCCCAGCATGGGAGGAAGCTAAGAGTGCCAGGGAAACCGCTATCAAAGGAGAAGGAGTCAGAAAGAGAAGAAAAGGGGGAATTAAAGAGAAAAGAACATAGTTACCAAAAATCTCAGAAAAAGAAAACTCAACTCTGCATCAGCAGATGAACCAAAAGAGAAGATATTAATAGCAGAAGGGAATGTGGCAAAAGTTATAATAAGAGCAATACTCAATAACAATAGTAATAGTAGTAGCAGCAACAGTTAGCAATAGTAACAGCAGCAGTCAAGAGCAGTAATAATAGTAGTAGTAGCAGGAATAGCAGCAGTAGTCAGCAGTGGTAATAATAGCAGTAGCAGTCAATAATAGTCAACAACAGTAATAATAGTAGTAGCAGGAGTAGCAGCAGCAGTCAGCAGCAGTAGTAATAGTAGCAGCAGCAGTCAACAAAAGTCAACAGCAGTAGTAATGACAAGAGTAGTCAGCCAGCAGTCAACAGTAAATCAAGTAACAGAGTTAATGCATGTATGCATAAACATTGTGAGACAAAAAAAAAATCAACCAAAACCTCAGGACATTGAGGAGTCTGTGGGATTCCCAAGAGACCATAAAACCACAGCAGGATGTTTTTGAATGGTTTAAAAGAAAAAGAAAAAGAAGCATTGTAAAAGCAGAATTTATGGTCTGCACAGCAGAAATAACTGACAGTACAGAAAATTTTAATCCATAATAGCAAGTCTCATCAAAGAAATGAAAGGCAGGATAACTAAGTGGGAACGCAAATACACAGAAGTGAAGGGTAATTTGGAAAAAAAAAGGAAAAATTCCTCTACTATTTAAAATTCCTAGCTAATCATACTGTCCCTCTTCTTGTTTCAATTAAGAAGAAATCACACTTAATAAAGAGATGTGAGCCATCTTGTTCACACATCTAAAAAGCATGGCTACTCTTACACTTAACACCTTGTAATTACATTCATTGGAGGATGACGCAGGTCTCTCTGCCCTATGCTTACTCCCTGCTTATTATTTCATGGCTCATAGCTATTTTATGATAGCCCATAACCCTTTCCCTACCTTAGCTTTTAGGAATCTTTCACAGATTGCTCTTAGACCTTCTTGTGGGAGAAAGGGAATGAAGACTAACAAACTCATTCATCCCATGGCAGAAAATAAATCAATTTTAATCTTAATTAGATGTTCTTTCCATTATACCAATATAGCAACTAGTTTCTTGGAGGAAAGAAATTGGAGGAATGAAAGTACATACATAAATATACACACACATTTCAGTTCCTTTTTCTCCTCACAGTTGCTTCTGCGCAGGGGTGCCATGCTCTCCAGCTCCTCATCTGGCTCTAGGAGCTCTATTCCCTTTTCCCCTTCCCTTCTCTTTTCTTCCCCTCTCCTCCTCCTCAGTCTTCTCCTTCTCTTCTTTTCCTTCTCCTTTTTCTTTTATACATCTCCCTCCCTCTTTCTCTTCTCTCTCTACCTTTTACCCATTTTTGTTCTCCATAGACCCAGCATGGCAGCTTACAGTGTTGAGTGGTTTTCCACTGAGGCCACATACAGGTGGAACTTATCACTTACTCTTTCAGGTATTAGATCTTTCCCACTTTCTCTCCCTGGTCCCCAAATCTCTCCATTTTTGGATCACCTAATAAGTCCTTGAACACTACAAATTAAAATCTCTTGATTATACAGCCAGTAGTTTTTCTTTTTTTTAGGGATAGTCAGGTGGGAAGGGAAATTCTGGACCTGTATTTTTTAATCAATATTAGGAAGTCCCAGTATGGAAACTCCTTCCACCAAGAGAGGTTAAGTCTTTTTTTTTTAATTTATTTTATTTTAAATAACTTTTTATTAACAGAATCCATGCCAGGGTAATTTTTTACAACATTAAACCTTGCACTCACTTCTGTTCCGATTTTTCCCCTCCCTCCCTCATCCCCTCCCCCAGATGGCAAGCAGTCCTATACATGTTAAATAGGTTACAGTATATCCTAGATACAATATATGTGTGCAGAACTGAACAGTTCTCTTGTTGCACAGGGAGAATTGGATTCAGAGGGTATAAATAACCCAGGAAGAAAAACAAAAATGCAAGCAGTTGATATTCATTTCCCAGTGTTCTTTCTTTGGGTGTAGCTGCTTCTGTCCATCCTTGATCAATTGAAACTGAAGCGTTTCATAGGAACACTTTGAAGTAAGGTGACTTGTCCATGTTCACATAGCTAGTCTGCACTACAGGTCTGATTTGAATCTGGATTTCTTCACTCTAAATCTGGTTTTATCTATTTATTAGGCCACACTGCCTTTCATACTTTTTACACTCTACCATCACTAAAAAAACTGTAAAAAAAAAAAAATGGTCCCTTGCTCCCTTTTTCTTGGAATGAAGGCTGGAATGCTGGTGGAGGATTAAGGAGAAGGCCCACAGAGTCCATGCTTCCCTCCAGCCCCTTCTCTGGGTTCAGTATTCGGCTCCTCAGAGACTCTTAATGCCACACATAATTGGAGGGAAATGTGAATTGCCCAAGTATTTGAGTTAATCCAACTCACATTGGAGCAATAAAATAATGAGAAACGGCCTGAGTTTCCCTGCTCTAATATCCCGGGGCCAACAATTCCTGCAACATTTCAGCAAAAGTGGTTTGAAAAAAACAATCTCAGTGGGATACATTTTCCAGGAATGTCTTTCATGTGGACCCAGAGTCATCATTTTGCCTGCAATTCTATGGATAGACCTGGAACTATTTCCCAATGTGTAATTTACATGCTTGGGCCTCTGGAAATGCTCTGGAGCTGTATGTAATGGAGATGAACTGGAAACGCTCACTGTCTGCCCTACTGGGCGATGCACCTAAAAATTGGAGTCATGGGATTGGGGATTACAGGCACATCTGCAAAAGGCAGGCCTGCTTCCTTGCAGATGACCCAAAGCTTGGGAAGGCATTAGAGGAAAGAATCAGGTTCCCCTAAGATCTCATTGTGATGGAGTAAAAAGAACATGAAACCTGGAGTTAAGAGACTCGAATTCAAATCCCCATCCTGACACCTGCCGCCTTCATGATCTCAAGTAGTTAAACTACACCCACCCAGGTCCAAACTTCAGTGTCCACATAGTATAATGTAGATAATACTGTTCTAGAGGGATATTATAGAAGAGCTAGTCTTGATGTGTCTGGCACATACTGGTTGTGTGACCCCAGGCCAATAAACTTAACCTCAATGTCCCCAGGCAGCTCTAAAATCATCAGTTTATGACTAGTTTTTGCTCTGCTTTGGTCATTAGAAGGGTTCTCTATACTAAAGACATCATAGGTTCCAGTCCAAAAACAATCACCATAAACACAAGTGGTTGGGAGAAAGCTTCTTTGGAGATCTCATACTAACTTATAAATATAAATCTATTGTCTCAACAGTCTTTTAAAAATAGCCTAAATCTAAAGTTTAATAAGATAAATGTAAATTTCCACATTTCTATTCAAAACCTCAACTGCACAAGTGTTGGATGATATGGGGGAAAGAGGTGTAGGATCAGAATACTGATCTTGTGGGGGAAATACATGGGATGTTTATAATAATAGGAATTCCCCTTTCTATGGTGCTTTGAAATTTCCAAGATGTTTATAATAGGAATTTCCCTTTTTATGGTGCTTTGATATTTACCAAGTGTTCTTCCTCAAAAACAAATCCCGAGAAGCATGTGTTAAAAATACCAGTGGAAAAAAAAAACAAAACAAAACAAAAATAAAAAAATACCAGTGGATTCAGTCCATATTTTCTTTCTACATACCAAAGACAAATATCATTAGCTCATTTCTCTTTTTTTAAATAACTTTTTATTGATAGAACCCATGCCAGGGTAATTTTTTTACAGCATTATCCCTTGCATTAGCTCATTTCTCAATAAGAAAATTGATGCTTGGAGAAATTAAGGGATTTCACAATGGTCATGCAATTAATAAATATTCCAGAGCTGAAACGGTTTCCCTAGATTCTAAGAGTAGTGTTCATCCTAAAATAATATTCCTTCTATATTGCCCACTTCTTATATGTACTTCATTATTTTAAGATTGTCTAATTAAAATATGAGCTTCTTAAAGACAGACACTTGGGTTTGGGAGGCCTTTGTTTTCTCCTGCACTTAATATAGTGTCTGGTACTTAATAAACTTTTACACAAATGGGAGTTAACTGACTGAAGGACCTTTTTAGTACATGTGAAATATAAGTCATCAGTGTGAATTGGCATATCAAAAAAACTAATTAGATATAAGGCTGCACTAAGGAATACATACTCTCTTTGACCAGGAAGATGGTAGTCTTGCTGTCC
The DNA here is from genome assembly GCF_016432865.1 of Antechinus flavipes. Classification (NCBI taxonomy): domain Eukaryota; kingdom Metazoa; phylum Chordata; class Mammalia; order Dasyuromorphia; family Dasyuridae; genus Antechinus; species Antechinus flavipes. Next base: position 651,577,064 of record NC_067399.1, read on the forward strand.
TCTCTTCCAGATCACAGATCATAGCCTGGAATATTATTTTCAGTTCAAGGCACCATGGTCAGAGAAGGAGACTGACAAGCTTGAGAATGGACCAGAGATGAGCATCTGGAGTGGGAATGAAGGGTCTAGACACATCCTAGGCAAGGGTGGTCTGAAAGAATTGGGATTGTTTAGCCTGAAGAAGAAAGTTCTTTTGCAGGTTTTTGAAAAGTCTTTAAGTGTTTGGGAACTTGAATGAAAATGCCAAGCAAGAGAGGAATTGGATATATTCTGCTTGGTCTCAGAGGGCAGGGCTAGAAGCAAGAGAGGGGGAAGCTTCATAAAGGCAGATTTAGGCTTTGTATTAAGAATCAGAACTATAGAAAAATGAATCCTAGATCTGGATCAGTCACTTTACAGACAAGGAAACTGAGACTTGGGCAGCGCCTTTCCCAAAGTCACATACTAGAGGTTCTCTGGCTCTAGAGTCTGCACAGCTTTCATGTTCTGTAGTGCTTCCATGAGTAAGAAGTTCTCCATCACAAGAAGCCTACCAGCTATACCATGACTATCAATAGATCTTCTGAACAATGTGGCGGGGGGAGGGGGTTCCACTTGGACACTGATTGAACTTGTCTGGTCTTGCTCTGCTGCTCTGAAATTCTAAATTCTTATGATCTTCTGATTTACTCAACAGCAGGTCCTTTATGAAGTGCTACCTGTGTGCTTAGCACTGGAGTAGGGGCAATTGTGTTCCCAAAGTACCAAAGGGCCCCGTGTCCTCAGAGTAAAGAAAGTTTTCTTGATGCATGCTGGTTATAGATCTTCTGCAATTTCCACACAGAAATTTCAGTACAAAAATGAAGAGTTTCTCCCCTTCCAGTTTACCAGAGCACTCTTTCTGGGTCATTAAAGTAGTGACAAAATCCACGCTCTCCTCCTTTTTTTAATTCCATAATTTCTAGAAACACAAACTCTATGCTCAGGCACAAAGTACATCTCTAGGAATGTCAGACACAAAAGGAGGAACCAAAAGGGTTCAAGTCGATTCTTGTTTCCCTCCAAGATTGGAAAAATGCTATGGAAGAGTGACTCTGACTGAGTCTGAAATGTCACTTTTTAGAAAATGCAGCAACTCCAGCTTACAAAACACCCCACTCAGTCAGCACTGACCACTGGCCCTTTGAAAGTAGTCCTGGAATGTCAATATCCCTCACATCCCATTATCCCACTGATTATATGAGTGGTTTGCATTAGTGGACCCCGGGTCCTTGGCTGGGTTCATTCTTTCCAGATGAAGTTAAAATTGCAGGCCCAAATAATCTGATGAATGGGATGATTGATTCCTTGGAACAAACTGAGTGATGTTTAGTGCTTGGAGGCAGGAAGAAATGTCCCCAGCAAACTATGCAAAAGTACTAGCCCCACCAGAGACTGGGAAGACCAGGGAACATAAAGGCTTTGTATTCAGGTATTCCAACGAGGGCTTTGATCCATTATGTTCCTGACCCATATTTCAGGGGGCCCCTTTCTTTGTGTGTTCCATTTGGGAGGGTTAAATGCATTCTGCTTGTCATTGGTATGGTCCAACTGGGCCAGTGCTACTCCACTGCTCCCAACAGGCTCTATACACTCAGTAGTCCTAGTTCAAATCTGTCTTCAGTATCTCAGCTGCCCCCAAATCTACTTCTGAAAAAGGGATAGCAGGGACTGAATCCAAACCTAGAGCATGGATGACATTGGAATCAGATGCAAACAATATTGCTGAATTGAAACCCAGGGAATCACAGCATAGTAAAGAATTCTACTCAATTTCACAAATATTTTTTTCCTTGGATTAGGGGATAAATATACAGGGAGAAAGAGAGGGAGGTGGGGGAGGGGACAGAGGAGAGAAGAGAAAGGAGAGAGGAGAGAGGAGGGAAGGGAGGGAGAGAAGGAAGGAGGGAGAGAAAGAGGGAGATAGAAAGGGAGGGAGGAAGAGAAGGAAGGGGGAGGGAGGGAAAAAGGAAAGGAGGGAGGGAAGAAAGAAAAAAAGGGAGGGAGGGAGGAAGGAAAGAAGGAAGGGAGGAAGGGAGAAAGAGAGGAAGGGAGGAAGGGAGAAAGGGAGGAAGGGAGGGAGGAAGGGAGTTAGGAAGGAAGAAGAAAGAAGAATCGCTGACCTCAAGGAGCTTACATTCTCCTGAGAAACTCAGCATATACACAGAAAAGTAAACACAAAGTAATTTCATATGAGGAACACTGACAAGAGCAGAAAAAAACATGGGGGTCAGATGGAGTGTTGCACACAAGAAAGAATGAGGTTGGAATGTTGAATCTAGAGAACAGGGAGGCTTTATTATGAAATAAATCTGGAAAGATTATCTGGAAAGGTCTCAAATGCCAAACAGAGGAATTGGTAATTGTCATATAGACTATAGAGAGCCATCTAAATTTCTTGAGAGAGGGAGTGATATAGTCAGACCTTTACTCTGGGAAGTTTATCTTGACAGTTGCATGGAGAGTAGATGGTAGAGAGAAAATGGGAGATCAATTAGGACAATATTACAATAGTCTAGACCAATGGTCTCCAAAACTTTTTGGATCACATATCCAGCAGTAAAAAAAAAATTCAAAAAATTTTGAATACATATTCCTCAGTATATTTATATTTACTATTTATCTATTATATCCATGTATTACTATACTATATGTATGTCATAAAACTCATACAAAATAAAAATGAAAAATAATGAGATAAATAATACTGAATCCTAGAGGCAATGGGGAGCCATTGGGATTTATTTAGGAGAGGAGAGGCGTGGGTTTCCATGAGCTTAAGGAACATTACCTTGGCAGCTGATGATAGATTGCAGAAGGGAGAGAGTCTGGGTGAGAAATGATGAAAATCGGCAACTGGTTGATTATGAAGGGATGAGACTGGGATTATGTGGGAAGACGACACTGGGAACTGAAAGGATGACAGTGGGTTGTAGTAATGGGTCATCTTGGAGGTTGGGGCGGGGAATAAAATTAATGAGATCTGTAATTGAAATCACAGTCCATCTGTGCTCATTCATCCTGTGTCTCACACTAAAAAGAAAGATGAGCTTCTGATTCATGGTCATTTCTCTGGATTGAAAAATCCACCTTCCCAGAGGCACCTGCCACAGCCAGGAAGAGATGGTGTGCAGGAAGAATGTGTCCAATGGCAGCTGCACCAATGCTGCTGTGGGTACAAGAGTTCTTAGGTTCATGCCCTGAGGGGGACCTACCTGGTTTAGGGTTTAGGGGAAATCAGGAGCTTGTGCAGCAAAGAGAGGTACCGAGTTGGGGATCAGTTGGAGAAGGAGAGGGGACCTCAGAAACCCCTCCATTTTACAGGTAAAGGAACTGAGGTCCAAGAATGCTTGGTGATTGACCCATAGTCACACAGTAAGATTGTCATGGATGGGAAGCCATGTGCTCTCCCACTGGGCCAAGGTGTAGTGCTTGGGGACTGTGGTATTGGCACTGTGAAATCACAGCATCCCTCCCAGGGTCCTGGGACTAGTACCACAGTCAGACTTTATTCCTTCATCTTACAGAGGAGGAATATGTGGCCTGGAGAAATTAAGTGACTGCCACTGGTCACCCATAGGGCAGAAGTAGAATTTGAACCCAGGTCCTCTGATTCCAATCACCAGGGTTCTTTCCCCTGCACTAAACCCCTTCTCTTATAGGAGGCTGTGGACAAGAGGTTGCTTGTCCTCAGTTCTCGAAGAGAACCAAGATGATGTCACAACAAGTGAGAGAATTGGATTGAAGGGAGGTCGAACTGGGCAAGGTCACCAGCCTCCCTTTCCCCTCCAGAGACATCTGGGTCCAGTGGCAAGATCCAAGACCCAAAACACTTTCAAGGGGGAGTCTGTGAGGTCTAATTCATTTTCATGAATCGTACTGACATTTTAATTATAATGGGTAGATATTGATAGAGATCACTGTTATTAACAAAAATCCTTTGGGGATTCTCTATAATTAAGAGGTCTTGAGAATGGGAAAAAAAGAATAATTGCCCGTGTAGGAAGGAGGGAAATGCTAGAGTTGTTTGAGCATGAGCTAATCACTTGTCAAGGATATTCCATGTTCTGAATCAAGGTTGGACTAAATGAAGACAAGTAAGCATGGGACTTGGAATCAGAAAATTTCAGATCATATCTTACCTTAGATACCCACTAGCTGTGTGATTCTAGGTAAGTCATTTAACCTCTGTTTATTTCAATTTCCATTAATTCAATTTCAAATTCATTTATAAAATGGGGGTAATCATGGCACCTTCTTCCCAATGTTATCTTGAGAGTCAAATGAGATAACATGGAAAAGTCTCCACAAACCTTAAGGTATGACACAAATATTAGTTATTATTATTATTAAAAACACTAACAAAATAAGAAAAAATTTAAGTTTTAAAAAAGAACACTGGATGAATAACCAAAACATGGGGCCTAACATCTTGGCTCTGCCATTGGGCAAATCCCTTTCCCTGGCCAAGGCTCCCTCCTTGGTAAGATGAGAAGAGTGGCTTGGGGAATTGGTGATGTCTGAGGACCCTCCACAATTAAACCTTGTGCTCTTCTCTGGAATGCATTATCCCTGCCCCCGATTCATACCTGCTTGAAGGGGAATGACTCAGCAGGCCACAATTCCCTGCCTTCTTCAGCAACAGTGAATTTCCTGTTAACTGACCCAGGCACGTGCCTGTACTTTCTCCCCAGGCAGGTGCCTATACTTTCTCCCCAGGCAGGTGCCTGTACCTTCTCCCCAGGCTTCCTGTTATGCTGATGGACTTTGCCCTTGGAGGAAGGCAGGGCCTGATTTTACTTTCCTTCCAAACTTAGTCCATCCCTTCCAATTCTAGGATTTCCTCTAAGACCACAGAGCTCACACCTGGAAGCTATTCCTTAAGAGACGCCGGTAACTCTGGCCAGCCAAATTTTACAAAGCCTCGCATCACAACAATCCCAAGAGACAGATGGTGCAAGAAGTAGCACCTCCATTTTGCAGATAGGGAAACCGACTTGCAGGGTCACACAGCTAGTATTCAATCCACACAGTAGGATTCAAACTCAAGCTAATTCTAAGTTTAGTGAGTGATTTTTTTTTCTCCTATATCATATTAGGACAATTCAGGGGTCCTCACGGCTTGTGGGCCAGATGCGGCAGCTGAGGACGATTATCCCCCTCTCCCAGGGCTATGAAATTTCTTTATTTAAAGGCCCACAAAACAAAGTTTTTGTTTTTACTATAGTCCGGCCCTCCAATAGTCTGAGGGACAGTGAACTGGCCCCCTATTTTAAAAGTGTGAGGACCCTTTTATAAGGTAGTCCAGTCCAACCCTATGCTTTCCCAGGGGTAAAGTACTCTCACTTCTGGGAGACTGAATTTCCTCATCTGTAAAATGAAGATTAATGGTACTCTCACACCCTACCTCACAGAGCTTTGGTTTTCTTAAAAAATATATATATATTTTTTACAATGACAAAGAATTGATTTTTTTCTCCTCTTAAATCTTTGAGTAGTCAAGTAAAAGAAGTGTGCCTAAAATATATTTCTCAATTGGTCTTCTGAGTGTTTCACCTCTTTCTCAGGAGGTGGGTAAATGTGTTTCATTATGTAATTGTGTTTGGTCATTGTGAAAAACCTGTTTTTCAAAGTTGTTTGCCTTTATGATGTTGCTATAAATTGTTCTGGTTTGTTATTATTTAAATTGTTCATACTGCATCAGTTCATGGTAAGTCTTTTAAGACTTCTCTGAAACCATATCTTTCATCATTTTTAAAAAATAATTATTTTAAATTTAAATAAAAAATGAGAAAATAAAAACATCATTGCCATCTACACAGCAGACAATAGGAGAGGGGTCAATATAAAACAAACAATTTTCTATTTCAAATAATTCTAAATAATAAATACTACATATTGTTTTTAAAGCTGCCCATCTTTTTTGCTTCCTTGTTGAGCTTTTTTGATTCTCTGCTGTGCACTTTTTACTTTATTTCTTTCCCCTCTCTCCCTCCTCTCCCTTTCCTCCAAAGAAGGATACAATTAAACATAGATGTGTTATATAGGTATGGATGAACATATGTGTTACATATGTGTATACCTAGAAATCTATAAACATACATATATACACTTGCACACATATTTATAAGACTATATTATGCTTATTTTCACCTGTCATCTGTTTCTCTGAAAGTGTATGGCATCTTCCTTCTTATGACCAAGTCTTTCCATGTTTTTCTAAATCAACGAGTTCATCATTTTCTACACTATAAAAACCCATTCACATCCTATCTGAGAGATTGTCTATGGAAGTTTTCTTCAATTTTCTGCATTCCTTCTATTCTTTTTATTTACACAAGAACCTTTTCATTTAAAATAATAGAAAACATCCTTTTTATACTTCAACAATACTCTCCCTTATAATAAAATTTAAAGTCTGATATTGCTACTTCCATTACATCTTTTTTTTTTCCCTGATTTCTTTCAAGTCCTGACCTTTTGTTCTTTTAAATGAATTTTGTTAATGTTTTTAATAATTTAATTGTGATGATGTTAAATAAATAGATGAGTTAGGCAAAATTGTCATCTTAAAAATTATGTTGGCTTTACCTGCCCATAAACAGCACATATAACTGCAATTATTTAGATCTGAGTTTATTTGTATGAAAATGTTTTATGTTTATGTTCATATTCTCCTTGTGTTTGTTTTGGTAGGTATACGCTCAGGGATTTTATACTGTCTAGAGTATTTTAAATGGCCTAAAATTATATTGAATAATATTTCTGATATATAGAATAGTTTCTCTATTTTTTCACTTTTGAGTAAATCTATTTTAATTTTAATTTTAATTACTATCATGATTACTATCCCTGCTTTTTTTTACATAATAAAGTCTACTCCTGCTCTTTAATTTATCTTTGTGTTTATCTCTCATTTTTATAATGTTTCCTGAAAGCAACATATTGTTGAATTCAAAATTTTAATCTGCTATTCATTTCTGTTTTATGAGTAAATTTGTCCCATTCCCATTCTAAGCTACAATTATTTGTTGTGTGTTTTCTTCCTTTCTATTTTTCGTCATTATCCTTCTCATCTTATTTACTCTATCTCTCCTTACCCCTCTGATTTGCTTTTATCTGCCTAACTTGCCCCCTCCTATTCCTTAACTTTCTCACTATAGCTTATGGTCCTTGATATAATAGCTTGCTAGTCTTGTGTAATCCTTTTTGTAGTTCCTTGACATTTAAATTGTTTTTTCTTGTTGTTTCCAATATTTTCTCCTTTACTTGGGAGCTTTGAAAATTATCAGTGATATTCCTATAAGTTTTCATCTAGTACCTCTTTCAGATGGTATTTGGTGGATTTTTTTTTTCTATTCTTTACTCTCTTGTTCTAGAACTTCAGGGCAATTTTCCTTTATAATTTCTTGTAATATTGCATCAAAATACTTTTTTATCATGATTTTGAAGTTTTATTATTTATATTATATATTAATATATTATTTATTATTTCTCCTCCATCTATTCTCCAGATCAGTTGTTTTTCGGATGAGATATTTCAAATTCTCCTCTCTTTTTTATTCTTTTGATTTTGTTTTATGATTTCTTAATCTTAATTCTTAATAATGTTTCTTAAAACATTAGCCAATTCTAGTTTTCAAGGAAATATTTTCTTCCTTAATTTTTTCATTTCTTTATTTGAAGTTGTCTGACTTTCTTTTAAAAATTGCCTCACATTACTCTTTTTCCCCTAATTTTTCCTCAGTCTCTCTTATTTGATTTTTAAAGTCCTGAGTTCTTCTTCTGAAGAACTCTTTTAATTTTGGGAACCATTTGATATTCACCGTTTGAAAAAGGAATGTTTTTTTAAAAAACTCCATTATCGAACGGAACCAGGAGATCATTATACACTTCGACAACGATATTGTATGAGGACATATTTTGATGGAAGTGGATTTCTTTGACAAAGAGACCTAACTGAGTTTCAATTGATAAATGACCAACAAAAGCAGCTACACCCAAAGAAAGAACACTGGGAAACTAATGTGAACTATTTGCATTTTTGTTTTTCTTCCCGAGTTATTTCTATCTTCTGAATCCAATTCTCCCTATGCAACAAGAGAACTGTTTGGATCTGCAAACATATATTGTATCTAGGATATACTGCAACATATCCAACATATAAAGGACTGCTTGCCATCTAGGGGAGGGGGTGGAGGGAGGGAGGGGAAAAAAATTGAACAGAAACGAGTGCAAAGGATAATGTTGTAAAAAAAAAAATTACCCTGGCATGGATTCTGTCAATATAAAGTAATTATTAAATAAAAATTTTAAAAAAATACAAAAAAAATAAATAAAAACTCCATTATCTTCCTCTGAATATGAATCCAGATATTCTCTATCCTGTTGGAATCTTTACAAGCTATTAAGTCATTAGAATTGATAGAGACAATAATTATCTAACTTAACAAGGTTCAGTATCCTTGATCTAATCTTACAAGATGTTTTGGGCCAGAATTTGAAACAAGGTACTAAGTAGAACTAATTGATACAATGCTTGTGTTCACATAAGTACTCATTGGAGTTCACAGGTATGGGAGATTCACAAAGTAAACTTTGTAACTTTGTGAATTCACACCTCCCTTAGGAGTGCCTCTAGAAGGAAGAGTCAACCTTTGGGAGATCATATATAAAGAGGCTCTTAGGGGTTACTTCGGATTAGGAGAGTTAAGCTGAATTAGATTGGAGAGGAGCACGCTGGTGCAGACACAGAGCACTCTGGGAGAGCCAGAAGCCCTCTCTTGGGGGCAAAACAGATTCACCTTCGTGCTGGCTGGGCTGAAGGACAAACCTTTGGATTTGGAGACCTTCAGAGGAAGCTCTTGGAACCAAGCAGAGAGAGAGGCCTCTAAGCTAACCGGGCTATATTGGAGGCAATAAAAGCTCTGAACTTTTATCACCTGGCTGTGTTTTGAGGTGATTATTACTTTCAACTGCAACTAAGGCTGCCTCCAGAAAACCTCCCTGAGAAACCTGCTCGCTCCCAGAGAGAACCTTTATATTATTAAAAAGAAGAAAAACATCACATATCCCCATAGTTACTGTGGTTGCGTTCTTTCTCCTTCATTTACTCATTTTTATTTATTGATTTTTTCCTTTACTTATTTTTTTTTAGCAGCTATTGGTGTAATCAAGCTTTTGTCCTGAGATATGGGGAATGATACCTCAAGACCCAGATACTTTTTACTGAAATCTTTGTCAGGGCCCGATCCAGGGCTCTCCTGTCCACTCCTAACACCTGCTCTGAGAAAATGTTCTCTGTCTCTCTGTCTCTCTGTCTCTCTCTCTCACTCTCTCTCTCTTTCTCTCTCCCTGTGTCTCTGTCTCTCTCTCTGTGTCTCTCTTTCTCTCTGTGTCTCTCTCTCCCTGTCTCTCTCTGTCTCTGTCTCTCTCTCTGTGTTTCTCTCTCTCTCTCTCTCTCTCTCTCTCTCTCTCTCTCTCTCTCTCCTCTCTCTCTCTTCTCTCTCTCTCTGTGTGTGTGTGTGTGTGTGTGTGTGTGTGTGTGTGTGTGTAGAGAAAATTTTGAGAGCCCAAAGTTTTCTGATCTCCACCATCTTCTCAGAATCATCTCCCCTTCTTCTTTCTTTCTTTCCTTTACTATTCAGATCCATTTCCTCTTTCTTTATTCCAATTCACTTGCATGTCATGGCTTCGCTCCCTAAAGTCAATGTCCTCTTGAGAAGGAAGGACAAACAACAACAATAATCTCTTTGTGGTTTGGTATTTGTATTGATTGTTGCTGTTATTTGTCCTTCATTTTTGACAGGACCAATGACACAGGGGGATGTCTTGACTCTTTGAAGAACTGATTTGAGGGAGGCAGAATTGCATAAAGTCCTCAACCTCCCTCTTTCTTCCAGAGTCATTGAAGTCCAGTGGCAAGACCAGGATGAAGTGGGTGCCCTTGGAGCCCCTATGTGTAGCCAAACTTTAAGCACTCCCAGTGCCTGCTTCAGCATTTTCATGGCCATTGGAACATGTTATTCCTTGCATTGGTATCACTGGGGCATATTTTAGTAACTTTGAGGACATAATTTCTAATGTTTCCATAAAATTTGAGTGGGGGCTCACCAGTTGGGAAATGGCTGAATAAGTTATGATAGATCATGTAATGGAATATTATTGTTCTATAAGAAATGATGAGCAGGATGATTTCAGAAAACCTTGGAAATACTTACATGAACTGATGGTGAGTGAAGTGAGCAGGACCAAGAGTACACAGCAACAACAAGATTATGTGATGAACAATTGTGATTGACTTGGCTTTTTTCAATAATGAGGTGATTCAAAGTAATTCCAATAGACTTGGGATGGAGAAAGCCTTCTCCAACCAGAGACAGAACGATGGAGGCTGAAAGTGTATCATAGCATAGTATTTTCACATCTTTTGTTGATTGTTTCCTTTTTTTCCTTTCTCATGGTTTTGTTTTCCCTTTTGATCTGATTTTTCTTGTACAGCATGACAAATATGGAAATATGTTTAGAAGAATTGCACATTTAACTTTAATTGGACTTCTTGCTATCTCAGGGAGAGAGGAGAGGGGAGGGAGAAAGAGAACTTAGAATATCTTTGCATGTATTTGCAAAAATTAAAAAAAAACCATTAAAAATACAAAATGCTTTCTGTAATGGCTGAACCTATTCATCAATCTGCCAACAATGCATTAATATTCTTGTTTTTCCACAGCCCCTGCAGCATTTATTATTTTCCTTTTTTTGGTCAACTCTGTCAATTTGATGGATGATAAATCTTGAACCTTGATAAATCTTAAAGCACTATGGAAACATGAGTTATTTTTATTTCATTTTTTAATACCTAAAAATTATTTACACAAGATCACACACTGATAAATAGTGCAGTGGATACTAAAACTTGCATTCTTGACTGCAAGTTAACGTTTAATGGAGTTCTCAGGATAGAAAGAATGTAAATGCATATACATGTATGTATATACATATATTATATAGATTAAAGGGAGTCCCCTAACTCTTACCAATTTTATTTTATTTTTTATCAGTTCATTCTCTAGTTAAACACCTTAAGGAATTCCCCATTAACTAAAAGATAGGAAGCGATATTTTTTTTCCATCTACACCTAAAATATCAGTGACTCTCCCCACTCAAGCCCACGAGCAACGCTTCTGACTGTAGTCTTTTATTTGTTGTGTTTCACTCATTTTAGTTCTTTCTGACTTTTTGTGATCCCACTTAGGGTTTTCTTAGCAGATAATGAGTGATTTGTCATTTCCTCCCTCCATTTTACAGATGAGATAGCTGAGGCAACAGGATGAAGCGACTTATCCAGGTAGGATTAAACAGTTAATAAGTGTCTAAGGTCAGATATGAACTCAGGGAAATCAATCTTCCTGATTCCAGACCCAGCACTGAAAGATACACACCCACACACACAAATTTAAGTCTCTGTTCTTAAGGAGTTTTTTGTTTTAAAAGGAAAACATCAAAAACATACAAAGGTAAACATACAATATAGATAAAATCACTGGAGAGAGAAGATGCTGTCTAGGGATATTGTCTCAGAATAATATATATATTTTTTAAAAAATCAAAAGAAATGCTAAATTTCAATTGGAAGTTAGTGAAAATAGAGATGCATTTCCTCACTTGAGTTCACAGACCCCCTGAAATCTGTCCACAATCCCCTTGGAGTCCATTGGCCTTTAGCTTAAGAACTAGGGAAAAACCTCATTTTACAGGTAGAGGAACTGAGACCCCAAGGGGGTCAGTGCTCTGGCAGCAGAGACAGCTATTGGGACTTACCATTCTCAGCATCTGTAAACGAGGCATTGGCGGAAACGTTTGATATCCTCAGCCCCGGCCCCTTGGCAGCCAGGCTGGCACGTGGTGGTGCTCCTTGGATTGAAAATCGAGTTGAATTACCTAAGAGGGGCGGCTCGGTCGGGTCCAGAGACTCGGGTCCAGATCCTACCTTTGAGCATCTAGACGGCTCCTTAGTCACTCTTGGCCCCTTCTTATCTGCAAACTAAAGGTTGGACTGGACGTCCTCCAGGTCCCTCAGTGACCTCAAAGGCCTCTTCCAGCTCCAAAATTCTGTGATTCTCCGATAATCCCTGTTCTGGCTGCCTAAGAGCATCACGGTCTATTTCCAGCATTACAGTGAGAGTGGACTAGAATAACGACCAAGAAGGGGCTTTGAAAGGTTAGGGGCCCTTCACAACAGCAAGGGTTCCAGGGAACACAGATGCTCAGCTTATGGGGGAAAGCTGTCCCTAACTAGAACCTTATGATCCTCCATCTTCAAACCCTTCAAAAGGGGCAGGGAGTAGAGGAGCAGAAATTCTTTGATTAAAATATAGGAAACTGAGCTCTGGTGGGAAAAAGGAGCTGCCTCAGTTCAAGCGACTGGAATCTCATTTTTCATATGGTGCACAATTCAACAATAAAAAAGAATGTTCCTCAGATAGAGGTTGTCCCCACCCCGACCCCAGCTCCCCAGATCTTTTGCACTAGTTCCTCCTATCGTAAATGCAAGCATCAGATGATCATCTCCTCCCTCCACATCTTTGCATATTATATAGATTAAAGGGAGTCCCCTAGCTCTTACCAATTTTATTTTATTTTTTATCAGTTCATTCTCTAGGTTAAACACCTTAAGGAATTCCCCATTAACTAAAAGATAGGAAGCGATATATATACACACATATATATATATATATTTCCTACTCTCCTGGAAATTTTGTATATGTGTGTATATATATGTATATGTTTGTGAACATACATATATAATATACATGTTTCTATTTCTTACTGTCTTAGAAATTACTACATATGATGTTTATATATTTATATTTCATATATATTTAATTTGGGGATACATGTAGTTTTAAGGGCAAGGACTGGGATGTAACTATAGATACATACATATACATATACATTATATATATGCAGTTTTGTGTATATGTCTATATGTTTTGTCTTTGCATCCCCAGTGCTTAGCAGAGTGCCGGGGATATAGTAGGTGCTTAATGACTACTTCACGAGTAGAGCTGGGTTAAATCAAACTGTAGAACTTGGGTCTACAAGGGTCCTTCAGTACAACCCGTATCCAGCTGAAATCAACATGTGCTAGATAATACAAATATTTGGCTGAACCGCCTTCAGAGAAGAAACAAGGGGGCCAAAAATAACAGCATCTCCGGCTGAGGTCCCAAGCTCCCCTTCCTCCCTCCCCCAGCCTAACCCAACCCAAGGGGAATCGCTGCAGTGTAATCCAGGGGTTAAGTATGAGAGTCAGTCCCCTGGATGAGCAGTTCTGGGGAAGCTAAGTGGTGTTTGGCCGGCAACACTGATGAGAGTTCCGAATCCCCGGGAAGATTACAGACCTGCTAGGAAGGGACCACCTACTCAGTCTGGGAAACTCTGCACACGCTGGCTGGACTGAAAGCTTGGTGCTCCCTATCATCAGGGAGCTACAGGGCATCTCTGGGTTTGTACTGCATGGGAGCAGATCTTGAAGGGGGGGAGGGGGTGTCTGCTGAAGATTAGCACTAACCGAGAAGCATTGGGAGCTGGACTCAAAAGGTCATTTAGACCTATATAAAATGAGGAGGAAATCAAAGACAAAGACAATGATTTTTTTCATGTAAAAGATTTTATTGATGTCTTTGTTTTGATATTGCAACAATTTCTGGATATAAACCTTCACAAGTGTGTTTCTTCTCCTTTTCTCCTCTGTCTCTCTCTCTCTCTCTGTCTCTCCTTTCTCTCTCTGTTTCTGTCTTTCTCCTTTCTCTCTCTGTCTCTGTCTCTCTCTGTCTCTCTGTCTCTCTCCTTTCTCTCTCTGTTTCTCTCCTTTCTCTCTCTGTCTTTCCTTTCTCTCTCTGTCTCTGTCTCTCTCCTTTCTTTCTCTGTCTCTCTCCTTTCTCTCTCTGTCTCTGTCTCTCTCTGTGTCTGTCTTTCTCTCTCTCTCTCTCTCTCATACACACCCCCCCCCCACACACACACCCCCACACACACACCCTGAATGAACCTTTCTTGGTAACAAAAAAAAAAAGTAAGTAAAACAAAATAAAAGAGAAAAGAATACTGTCTCTAGATACAGAGAATCTGATGCTTACTCCTGGTTTAACCTCAGGTAAGCAATGTTACCTCTCTAGGTCTCAGTTTCCCTAGCTGTAAAGTGAAAGGAATGGACCAGATGGCCACCAAGGACTCTTGTAGATCTATGAGAGTAATTGCCTCTGACAGCATATGTACCCACAACTCCACCTGCCCACCTGGACATCACAGAATCTCCAAAACAGAAATGATCATCTTTTCCTATAACCATCTTCTTCTCCAATTCCCAACTTAAAAAAAAGAACATTTAGCCTCTTCCTAGTTGCTCAGGTTTATAATCCCCATGTCCAATCAAATACCAAGTTGATGGAGCTTCTATCTAAAATATTTCCTAAATTCTTCCCTTCGTCCCCTCTTAGCCATCTTGTTTCTGGATTTTATGAGACTCTCTATTAGTCTCTCTGCTTCCATTCTCTCTCCTCTTCCCAACCTATGCTCAACACAGATGCCAAATAATCTCTTCCTCAAATGTCTTCGATGACTTCTTATTCTACAATGAAAAGTCTACTCTGGTATAGAAGATCCTGCAACATCTTACTCATCCTTTCTAGATTTATTTCACTTACCCAGTTGTTCCTTGTGCTCCATATTCTGGCCCACTTTCTTTGTGCATTTTCACAAACCGCCTCCTTTGGAGACTTCTGTTTCTAAGAATTCTAGCCTTCCTTTAAGGCTGAACTGAATTGACATCTCCTTTAGGATGATTATCCTGATCCTTCTCCCTGATTTTTTTTTAATGCTCATATCTACTTAACTGTACAATTTGTATTCTTACTTCTGTCTGTGTATTCCAGTCCTTACCACTGTACCTGGAACATAAGTGCTTAAGAAATACTCATTGAAGTGATCAACAATCTTAGAAAAAATGTTCCAAATGACTTATAATTAGAGAGAATAGGAGAAATGACCATTATTGGTGTAAGACAGGGCCATAAATGCATTGTCGTTGGAGCTGTGAATTGATTCAGTCTTTCCAGAAAGCAATTTGGAAACAGACTCTCTCCCAAATCACTAAACTGTACCTACCCTTTAACCTGTTAGTGTCACTCAATATTAGATCCATTAAAAGTCCCATAAGTATGAAAGTATTTATAGCAGTTTTTTTTCTTTTTTTGGCTGCAGGAAAGAACTGGAAAAGGGGCATTTCACTATTAATTGGGGAAATGACTAAACAAATTATGGCATATGAATGTAATGAGATAATATGTAAAGCACTTAATGAATCCTAGATTGCTATGTAAATGCTCATTGTTATAATTAATCATTTCAGAAAATTCTGGAGAGATTGGAATGAACTGATGCAGATTTAAATGAGCAGAACCATGAGAATAATTTATATAATAACATTGTAAAGGAAAATTAGCTCTGAAAGTCTTAAGGACACTGATCGATGCAATTATCGATCATGGACTCCAGAGCAAAGATGGCAGAGCATGTTGCCCACGTCCTGAGAGAGAAAGATAAAGGATAGAAACTGATGATGGTGGTGATCCTTTCTACTTGAAGACCACCAAAGTGCCAAAGTGCTATGTTGGAGTCCAGGTAGACCGTGTCCAACCATGCATAAGAAAAACTGGGGAATTGTAACTGTTTTTGGGGGATGTGGGAATATAGGGACAGGATGAAGTTTCTAAGGGAGACTGGCCAGGGAAGAAATCACCACGATTTCTATAAAAATGGCTTCATCGCAATAATGTCCCTTTTTGCTTTTATAGGTTTGTCCTTCATTCTTGAAAAGGGGATGCCATGACTTGCTAGTGAACTGGATTTAAGTGAGGTCAAAGTCATCCACCTCACTTTCTCCCCTGGAGTCATGTGGGTCCATGGACAAGATACAAATCAGGACTCCAGGCGATGGCCCTGGTGCAGCAGAAGATTTTGGCTAAGGGCTTTCCCAGGTATTATTGAAGTTCAAGGTTAGATAATGAAAAAAAGGACGGAAAGCTACTTCTAGAGCAACTGAAAGCCAATTTTCCAAGTACTAGAGCAACATTTAAGCAGAGACGTTCAAGAGAAGAATAGATATTTAGGATTATTGACGGTATTTAAGTCAGCTAGAACACTAGGTATATTTGTATTCCTACTGCGAGAGAAAGTGATCCAGGTGAGCTTTCAGGGCAGAGAGATGGGCACATCTGTAGCTGGGTAGGTAACCTGGCACCATGATTCCCTTTGGTATTACAGTGCAGCACACGCAATACACTGATTTCCTAAGAAGGCAACCAAATAGCCCAGGTGGGAACTGAGACGACTGGGATGTGTCTGGATCTCCCCAGCTGTCTAGAGACTGAAACTGTATCTGAGACTTGTCACAGAATCTGGGGGTCAGTTCATAAGAAGGGTAACTCTGATAACATGAGAATTCTGACCTAGCTTAGGCAATATCTTTTCCTTCCCCCTTAGGGGAAACAACTAAAAGAACCGTATATTCTACTCTAGATAAGCATTTTAATCTTTCTTGGTTTCTCCTTCAGTAAAATGAGGTTTTTAGATTAAATAACTTCTAAAGTTCTTCCCTGCTCCCAAACTCTGTGATCCCAAGAACTTAATGCTCCTTTAATGACTAATTTGGAAGGCACACTGGGTTGTCATGAAGTGATTCATATTCCCCAAGCTAATGTGATTTGCTACGAGGAGCTATTTATATTGTTATTCTAACTTCCAGTCCTCAGTGAAGTATTTGTCCAAAGCCAAATATACCTGATCTTATAGAGCATCATTTATCCCATGGGTTGGCAGCCTATTTTATATAAGCCAAAGGTGGTATGGAAACTAATTTATTCCAGTGGTAGTGTAGACTGGTCTCCATTCTTTCTTCCTCTTCACTTCTTTAAATGAATGAATAAAGGAAAAATATTCAGTAAGTATTTGCTATGTTCAAAACACTGCTAAGCCCTGACAATAAAAATAGAAACACAGAGTCTGCTCCTAAGGTGTTCATATTCTCATGAGAAACAACACAAAAGATTTTGGATGCAAGTCAGATACAAAGGTGCCATTATCCTTAGAGTGCAAAGGCAAAGCTGATGGTAATTCTTCCTTAATGTCATTTCCATGGATACAATTATACCCATTTGTTCTTTTTTTGTCTTTTCAAAATATTTTTGTTTATTTTGTTATATATTTCCCAATTACATGTAAAAACATTTTTGACTATCATTTTTTAAAATTTTGAATTCCAAATTCTTTTCCTCCTTTCTGCCTCTGCTCCCCCCCCCCCATTGAGAAGACAAGCAAAGTTATAGTGGTTTTACATGTAAAGTCATGAAAAACATATTTCTCTATTAGCCAAGCATTTCCATTTCTGATATAAACCATTTGACAGCACCATGTTCACCATCCTTCCTTTATTCTCCAAGATTTGGGGATATTAATCCCCACTTTTGATACGATTTTAATGCCTACCTGCATCAGTATCCTGCTATTAATATTTAACACAATGGAGCTACTAGAGAAATTAAAATAGATAGAGCAAAAATTCTACCAGACTCAAGGTCAGGAGCTCAGGTAGGTGACCATCAATGAAGAGAAGTTCCTTAATTCTCACAGCCTCATAGAATCACAGAGCAGAAGTTTGGGAAGTTGGAAGGGTCCTTGGTGACCATCTAGCCAAACATATATCAATATCTGAACATAATTAGTATCTAACAAGTAACCATTTATCCTCCTGCTTGAAGACCTCCAAGGAATGGACTGTCTTCTCCAAGGAGGGAGAATGCACTATCTCTCAAGGCAGTCCATTCCACTTTTAGAGAGCTCCAATTATTAGAAAGGTTTTCCTGAGGTGATTTCAGAAAAACCTGTAAAGACTTACAGGAATTGATGCAAAGTGATGTGTGCAGTACCAGGAAAACACTGTAGAAAGTAATAGCAACATTGTATAATGATCAACTATAAATGACTTAGCTATTGTCAGCAATTCAACGATCAAAGACAATTCCAAAAAATGTTATCCGCATCCAAAGAAATCTATGGATTCTAAATGCAGACTGATGTATGCTATTTTTAACTTTATTTGGGATTTGTTTTATTCTGCATCTTCTTTTACAGCATGACTAATATGGAAATAAGTTTTGCATGATTGTACATATATACTATATATCAAATTGCTTAATTTCCCAGGAAATAGTAAGGGCAGAAGAAAGGGAGAGAATATGGAAACTCAAAATTTTAAGAAACGAATTCTGAAAATTGTCTTTATATAATTGAAAAAATTTTTAAAAAGAAAGTTTTTTTTTTTCTGAGAGAGAACCTAAATTAGTCCCGATTTCTCTATCCATAAAGAAAATTTGCACCCCTTGGGGAAGGGAGAGTATTATGAGAAAAGCACTTGGCATCCTTTAAATCTCCATGTCAGTGGGAACTATTAGTGTTTTGTATGGATATGTGTATTTATCTGTTTATGATAGTGAGTCATTCAGTGTAAGAAATTCCTGACAATCATACCAGGGTCTCAGAGGGAGCATCGGGCCAGATGGAGGAAAGAACACTAAATTGGAATATGGGAGTTCTGGGTTCTAGAGCTCTCCTAAGTATGTGAATCCCCTAAGTATGTCTCAGGATCAGTTTCTTCATCTGTGTGACAGTATTCCAATAGATCTATGATCTCACTGACAGGGGATTTCCATTCCAATGAAAGTCAATTTATCCTCGATCAACCTTTGCAGTCTCATTTATGTACTCCCGTGGCATCTTGACATCATGTAGATGTCAGTAAAAAATGAGAGCTAACCATGGGCTATCTCTTGCTCTTTCCATATGACTAACTTATCTTTTTTTCCTGATCTTTGATGCCATCCTTTACCCAGCTTTTCCTGCATATTTCCTTATTTGTCATGGGCTACAGTCAACTCACTTGTGAGTCATGTACCACACCATTGCCGTTTGGAAGACTCTCAACTGAGTGACTACAAATGATAATCTAAAATTTGCAAACATAGTACATCAGGAGAATGTGGTGCTAAAAAAGATGAGGTTTTGTTTCAGGAGAGCTGGGATCCATTTAAAGAACGTTTCCATTTTCTTATCTATAAAGTAGAGAAACACTATGATAGCTAGCCCTTAAATGTTTTCAGAACACTATAAATATTATCTCATTTGATCCTCAGAACAATTCAGGAAGGAAGGAAGGGAGAGATGGAGGAAAGGAGGGAGGGAGGGAAATATGAAAAGAGGGAGGGAGGCAAGTATGAAAGGAGGGAGAGAAAGAGGTATAAGGGATGGAGGGAGAGAAGGAGGGAGGAAAAAGTTATTACTCTGACAATAATTTCACTCTGTGATCTTGAGGAAAACCCTTCTCTTCTCTGGATTTTGGGTCAGTGGGGAAAGATTTGTATTTGTAGTCAGAGGGCCTGGGTCTAAATCTCAGTTCCTCTATCAATGACTTTTTAATCTTGACAAATTCCTTAATTTCTCTGAGCTCAGCTTATTCCTCAACAAGAAAAGAAAACAAAACATTTTTCCAGCCCTAAAATTCTAGCAGCCCTCAGTGGAGTCTGTCCCATGATTCTGTAAAGTCTATGTTCATTCTCATCATCTTCCACCCAGAGCCTGGGGCCTCTGAGCAAGTTCTAGGGCACTCACTGACCCTCCCAGCCCAGATAACTAGCACCACCTGCCTTTGCACATGTGTTCCTGAGCCATGGAAAGATTCCTGCTTGGGCCAAGCTGACCTTCTCAGCTTACTGCATGTGTTTGACAAATGTTCTACATCTGGATCTTCCCCACCCTGCCCCTACCACTGAGTGCCAGCCCTAAGATCAGACTAAACCCTCACTGCCTTTTTAAGGGGGTTTTATGTCATTTCTATTTTTCTCTGCTTGTCACTCCTTATAAAAATGCATTACTCTAGCAGGGCTTGGAAAGCCTATGGGTTTGGGGGTAGTCCTGGTTTCCACCCAGGTATGTGTTGAATCATTTCCTGCCACATGTGTACACTCAAATACTTACCAAAAAAAGATGGCCAATAGCTCATATCATAATAGCTTCTGCTGCTGTGAGGCTTGGCTGTCTACAAAGGGCTTGCTTCCTACACCCCACTGAATGAAGTAAAAAGGGGCCCGCTTGGCAGACGGGAAATTGAGTCTTGGAGAAGGAGAGCTATGGGTCCAAGGTAGCAAAATTGGTTAAATGGCGAATCCTGGACAGAGAACCAAGTTTATTGATTCCAAATCCATCATCTCTGCCTTGGTGCTAAGATGCCTTCTGCAGCTTTAATTTGCTACACTAGATCTCAGTAAAAATCTTTACATCGAGACAGGACAGCCCTTGGCAAAACAGTGAAGGTGTCCTGGAGCCAGAGCTGGAAGGAGCCTTACGTCTTCTTGTCCGGTGCAATCATTTTATTGATGAGGAAGCTGAGCTACAGAGATGTTAAGGGACATGAAGATAGTAAAAAAGCAGAACCAGCTTCTGAACCCAAGGGACTGGCACTCACTCCACTGGAACATGCTGCCCCTGAGGTCTCTTCCAGCCAGACCTCCAGCCCTCTGCTGCTCCTCCTCCGGCTGCCTTTTGCTTAGCCCCATTCTTCTTCGTTCTGCTCTCTTTAGTCTAGCATGGGTGTCAGTAGCCTCCTCTCATCATTCTCAGATCCCTTATTCACACAGAAGTGTCAGCAATGGAAAAAGGCTCTTTGTTGCTCCTTCCACAGCCTTATGCGTTATAACAATGAGCAAAACTTTTGGATAAAAGGATGGCACTCCCTCGGAGACAGGAATTCCAAGTCTAGAATAGTGGGGAGGGGACATCTAGGGGAATGGGAGCCTTCTCAACCCCCAAAGCATATCGCATACAGAGTGGCCCCATTTTACTTTTGTGGTTTTCCATTTAGATTGTTTGGAAACCTTTAATTTAGGTCGTGATCAGGTCAAAGAAATAGAGCCTCTTAAAGAGTCAGAGGAGACACAAAAATGGAAGAGGACCAGACCATACCTTTCCCCCTTTTCTGTCTGTGTTGTTACCATGCTGAAGTGTTAGTTAGAATCAGGCTGCTGAAATATGGTTTTCATTTCCACAAATAAGGTCACTTTTTGGTTTAACACTGATTGACAACTCAATCAGCCAATGAAAGGACAAGACAGACAAAGTTCTTCCAAATCCCCTCCCTCTTGCTGTTCCTGATGGATGGTGGTCCTGGGCAGCAGTCCAATGGTTCAGAATCGGTGCCACAAAGAAATCCTTCGACTGTGGATTCGAGTCTCCTTCCCTACATTTAAGAACTTGAAGGAGTAAGTAGGGATAGTAGCTGGGGCAAGAGTGTCCCCAATGGGGCAATACTCCAATATGGCTACATTCCTGGTAATTTACCATCTTCTCTTTACCTATGGCTTAGGAGGTCTGGAACTGAACTAAAATTACACACACACACACACACACACACACACACACACACCTTATTGAGCTACCTAAAGTGGGAAACGCAACTGGACAGGTTTTTCTTGTCATGGGAAAGGTTGCACTAAGCTTATTCGTAGTACATCCTTCTCTGATAACCTTAGTGATTCTAAATGTCCAGAAATTGTGGTTGGCAAGGTCAGGGGTACAATCTGTGGGAGCAGAATAGAGCTTGCTCTCCTCCAAGTTAATAGAACCAGCCACAGCACAAATCAAGGCCTCCAACTCCTCGATCCTGCATCCTGACTGAATGAAGTAAACTTGTGTCAGGAGAATGATTTTGCTTATGCGTTTACAAAGTCAAAATACGTATTGTGTCACATCTGGACTCTCCAAGCATCTACTGTACCAGAAATTCAGTCAGGTAAGGCTGTCATCGCAGACTCATCTTACCAGACACTTTCTTTGGTGACAGGGAATCACTTAAGAAACCCAGTCACGATACATAAGACTTGCATGAGGTAGAAATACGATACATCATACTTCTTCCTCAGCTTCCTTCCCGATGACTCCCACATGTTGGAGAGATACACAGGGACAGACCTGTGTCAGGAAAGCATCTCTTCAGACCCAAGCCATACAGCCCTTCTCAGCTCTCCAAAACATTACCCGGGTCTGATTCTTTGCTCTTCAAACCTAATCCATCATACCTAATGGCGGTCATCCCGAGCCAGCCTATCCTGTACCTGCAGAAATCGCCCTCCTCCTCCCCTACTTTCTTCTCTTTAAGTCTCTCACCCTCATGTCACCCTTGCATGAAAGTGGAGTACAGGAGTAAAGTGTGCCTTCTGTTAGTCTCACTAACGTTCTTCTGTTTCCCTTCGCCATGGGATTAACACCAAACAACGGAAAAATGAAATATCCCTTCGTTCCACTGCCTTCCTTGAACTGATGGCAAGCATTGGCTTGATTGATTGAGTAAAAGCAATCCATCAGTGCCTTGCTTAAACTAATCAGTTCCTCCGTTCAGATGGTGAAACTGAGCATGTCTATTTTCTCATCACTTCGGCAGATTTTGAAGATGGAGACCTGGTCCCTCTCCTCCCACCCTGGCTATCTGAGAGATGGGATTGCTTTCCTGGACAATTCATCATTCAAGAAAAGCATTTTCTGGAAAACCCCAAACAAATAAATAATGACAACAACAAAAACAATCCTTCAAACGATGAACCATTTTGTCTGTGACAAAATGATGAGTAGCAATCATTTTTGCCTGGCGGCAATGATACTACATCATCAGCTTAGCAGTTGTTGTCTGAAAAGCTTTTAATGGCAGCCATCTATCTTTGTCACCGGGAATGGGAATGCCCTTTGGGTCCTGTTCAAAGCAGTGTTGTGTGAAGAGCCCAGATAATTGTTCTAGACCACAACTGCACATTGAGACTTGCTGCTTATCCCTTCACCCTATGCTTCTCCAGCCACTTGTATTGAACTATAAAAAATAATTATACATTATATATTATCATATAATAAATATATTATACATATGTAATTATATATCATTAAGTATAATTAGTTAAACAAGCTTGGCAATTATATGTATTTATATGAATAAATTTCATGCATAAAATGTCATAACACTTCAGTCCCACCCTGAAAAGATGATTTCAGAATCACCATCTGGGTTCTTTGTCCATTTATCCCACCTCTCTTTTTCTCTTACATGCTCATAAAGTGTAATCTATTTTTCTGATCCTACTTTTTTTTTCCTCCTTTGCTCTGCATTATTTCACACAAATATTTCCAGATTTCTTTTTATTCTTTATATTTGTCAGTCTTAATGCACCAGGCAGTAAGTTAGACATAGAGTACTGAGCCTGGATTCAGGAAGACCTAGTTCAAATTTAGCAACAGATACTTACCCACTGTGTGACTTCTGGCAAGTCTGCCTCAGTTTCCCCAGCTATAAAATGGGGGCAATAATAGCACCAATCTCTCAAGATTGTTGAGAGGATCAAATTGTAATTGTAATCATTGTAAAGCACTTAGTAGAGTACCTAGTATATAGTAGACACTAAATAAATGTTTGCTATTATCTTTTCATTAATTTATTACTATTGATGGAATCATTCTCTATTATTGGACATTTAGGTTGCTTCTACATTTTTTGTTGTTTTGTTTTTGTAGGGAATAATTACATATAGTGTATCTATATGTAATTTGAATTGATTATTTGAAAAAAAGAGTTTTTGATTCACTTCCTAAGGTATATTTTTATCAGTAACATTACTAGGTCACTTTCCCAAAGTTTGTTTTTTTCCCCTATCTCCTTTTTTATTTTCATTTTTTTCCAGGCACCTCCCTTCCTTTTCCCTCTCAAGAGAAATTTCATGAAGACTGTTATTCTTCCACTCCTGATAGCTTTTATCAGTTTCTGTCTCATTCTCTGTCTTTTCTTTTCCTTCACAATGCATCCAATTAAGGAAGTAAAAGTGACAATTCCAAATCCAGATAGATGGCTTTATCAAGACCAAATTATAGCATTCACATTCAACATCAATTTATTAAAATACCTCTTATATGTCAGGCACAGTGACACAAAGAAAAAGCCCTACACTGACTTCAAAGACTCAAAATTTCATCAGTTTGGGAGCTTCCTTTACTAGGGCAGACCCCTACATGTCTTAGTAGACATGTGAAATTTGCTGTGGTAAGAAAAAGGCCATTATTGATGACCAGCTCTTTGAATTTATGTTGGATGTTGAATACCAGATATATAGGCTGGTGAGCGTAGCCTTTCCAGCTTAGGACTACCTGCTAGCTCTTATTTTCTATTGACAAAAAGTCTCCAAGAATTTTGGATCATCTTCACACCAAGAAAAAGCAATGAAGAAGGACAATGAAGAAGGACATATCGTGTCATGTCTGGACTCTCAAAGCACAGGAAAATCTGTTTTCTGTCTCTCTGTGGCTGTTAGAAAATCATTTAATCTTTCAGTGTCCTAAGCTATTGTCTAAGACAAGGGTTCTTAACTTATTTTATATTGGATATAATTCAATACATCTGGATGGTGGATCTGAAATTGATGGGACTGAAAAATTATGCCATTTTCTGCATAAAATGTATTCATATAAATACATATAATTGCCAAGCTTCTTTAAATAATTATACTTAAATATATCATTCATATGATCTTTATAGTAGATTTTTTTGGCAGTCTGGTGAAGCCCATAGGCCCTTTCTCAAAATTATGGTTTTAAGTGCATAAAATGAAATATACAAGATTTCTAATGAAAGCAATTTTTATTGATATAAAATTATCAAAAAAAATTTATAAAAGTTCATATACTTTAGATGAGAAATTCCTCAAAAATCTTATGTTATAGACTAAATAATCTGCTTTAATGGAGGGAGAAATCTTGGGCTAAATAATAACAAAAGCAACACATTTCAAGTGTTTACTTTCATTACAACCTCCTAAGGCAGGTAATAACCCCATTTCACAGTCACAAAATCAATGAAGTCAAATGATTTTTGTCATGTGGTCAAGCCGACACGCATTTATTAAGCACCTACTATTTGTCAGGACTGTGGTAAATGCTAAGGATACAAAGAAAGGCACAAGACGGTCTCTGCCCTCAAGAAGTTCACTATCTAAATTGAAGGATAATATGGAAACAACTATGTTCGTATAAGACATACACCAGGTAAATTGGAGGGGACCTCCAAGGAGCCAGCATTGAGGAAGTCTAAGAAAGGTTTCTAAAGATGAGATTTAATTGAGACCTGGAGGCTAGAGTCTGGGAGAGAAAAGGGAGAACATTTCAGGTGTGGAATTTAGCCAGTGAAAATGCATGGAGTTAAGAGAATGGAAAGATTCTGGGAAGAACAGAAAGAGAGCCAGTGATACCAGACCTCAGAATGTGTGGAGGGGAATATGGCAGCACAAGACTGGAAAGGCAGGAAGGGACCAGGCAAGGAAGGGCTGCAAAAGTCAACGGAGGCTTTTCTGCTTATCAAACAGAGGGTCCTATAGGCAATAAAGAAATTTTATTGAGTTTATTGAGGGGGCGGGTAACATAGTCAGACTTTCACTTTGGGAAGATCACTTTGGCAACTGAAAGAAAAGATGGGCAGGAGTGGGAAGAGCATTGAGGCAAAGAGCACAATTAGAAGATTATTGTAATGTCCCAGGACAAAGATAACGAATTCTGTTTTAGACACCCTGGATTTACAATGCTTAC
Organism: Antechinus flavipes; assembly: GCF_016432865.1. Taxonomy (NCBI): domain Eukaryota; kingdom Metazoa; phylum Chordata; class Mammalia; order Dasyuromorphia; family Dasyuridae; genus Antechinus; species Antechinus flavipes. The sequence goes on from NC_067399.1 coordinate 651,602,802, forward strand.
CAATGTTTCATTGATTTTAAAGAGCAGAACAAGATAATTCTTTTCATTCTATGCCTAGTTATCAGGGGAAATGGTAAAAACAAAACATGGTTTCATAAACACAGGTGCAGTGGATACGGCTGTTTATTTTACACTGAAATGGAGGTCAGTTTAAAGATGGAATCACTCATGTCCAGAAAGGAAAGATCCAGGGTCCCTCTCTCTCTGTTTTTCTTTGTGTGTTTCTGTGTCTCTGTCTCTCTGTTTTCCCTGTCTCTAGATGTCTCTTTCTATTTCTCTGTCCCTGTTACTCTTTCTCTACTTTTGTCCCTGCCTCCATCTCTGTCTCTGCCTCCATCTCTGTCTCTGCCTTTTTATCTCTGTCTCTGTATCTGCCTCTGCCTCTCTGTCTATCTCCACCTCTTTCTGTCTCTCTGTATCTCTTCCTGACTCTTGTCTATCTCTGTTTGTTTCTCTACTTTTGTCTCTGTCTCTGCCTTTCTATCTCTGTCTCTTTGTTTCTGTTTCTCTGTCTCTCTCCCTGCCTCTGTCTGTCTGTTTCTCTTGTTTCTGTTTCTCTATCTTTGTCTCTGCCTCCATCTCTGTCTCTCTGTCTCTGCCTTTCTATCTCTATCTCTCTGTCTCTGTTTTTCTGCCTCTCTATCTCCACCTCTGTTTCTCTGTGTCTCTCCCTACCTCTATCTGTCTCTGTTTCTCTACCTTTGTCTCTGTCTCTGTCTCTCCCTGCCTCTGTCTCTTTGTTTCTCTGTCTCTGTCTCTCTGTCTCTGTCTTTCTCCTTCCACTTAGGGACATAAACCAGAACCCAAGGATTAGGATGAGATTTGGGCAGTGAGAATAGGACAATATGTAGAGCATCTCTTGTGGTTTGACCTGCTAGTCCAGGTCTCTTTGTTTGCTGGAAACCACAATGTCAAAATACAGTTTGAGTCCTTTCAAAGAGTTGTGTGTGAGCTCTGGCACCCTGAGCCTTCCTCGGAACTGCCTCTGCATCTTGGTCCCTCTCAGTTCCTCTTCCTGGAGTGTCTTTTCTCCTCATCTCCACCTCTCAGACCTTCCTGTCCTTCAAGACAGATGTCCAGTCCCATCTCTTTCAGAAAGATTTCTCCATTGGCCCCAACACGGATGACCACTCCCTGCTCTGGTCCTCCAACACTTGTTTGGGCCACTTTTAAGTAGTTTTCGCACATTCCTGCTTTATAGGCAGCTTTTTGCGTCTGCTCCTTCCTTTGCCCTGCACTGCAGAGAGGAGGAGACATTTTATCCTTTTTTACATCTACCACAGCATCCAGCACAGACCACATAATGGGCACTTACTAATGCTCATGGACAAACAAGTGAATGAATTCTGGTCTGGTTCTTGTGACAGTTAATCCATGAACAGATTACTAGGGAGGTCATGGGTCATCGAAATGAGGATAAATTTTTATTCTTAATTCTCCTTCACAAAATCTAGAGAAAAGTAGACTTCAGAGGTGATCCTGTCCAATCCATATCTGTGCAAGACTCCCCAGGTGGACATCCTGGTTTTGCTTGAAGATTTCCAGTGAGGAGGAAGCTGCTGCCTCCCAAAGCAGCTCATTACCGCTGGGTAGTTCTCATTGCTAAGTAGTTTTTATTAAGCCTGAATCCTGTCTCTTTGTAACCTCCACTCACTATTTCTAGTTAATTCTGTCCTTTGGGGTGAAGCACAGAAAATCTAATCTTTCTCCTTGGAGACAACTCTGAAGAGTTCAAATCCTCTCAATACCAACTCTCTAGCCCCAAACCAGAATATTGCCCCCCCCTCCCCATTCCCTAGTTTTCTCCAAATTAAAGATTTCCAGTTCCTTCTTTTAACTCATCTTCTTTGTGGAAGAAACAAAGAAAGCATTCAGTAATTAATTTGGGGCTTTTATAACCACTGACAATATTTCATATCCTGTGAATAGTTACTACTATTCTATTAACTATAACTACTAAAATAGTTGTTTGTTTTTTAACGACCAGAATTTTGGAAAAGTCTTGCTACCTCTCAGTGCCCTTGCACAGATAGGGATGGGAGGACCACAATAATAAGACTCCCTACTTGCTTCTATCACCAACATACTGTTTCAATTAATGGGATAAGTGGTGACAAGATAGTCCAAGATCACTGAGGAAGGAAAAAAAAACAACTTCATGTGCTACAGATATAAAATCTTCCAGGGAAGATTCTAGCTAAAGTTCCTTTTTTAAAAAATACGAAATCGAGACTCCCTCTGGTGACCAAGTGGGCAAAACGTATCTCATAAGTTTTGAGTTATTAAATTTTGAATTAATTGGTTTCCATGGGCTCTGGGTAGCCTGGGGGGAAAGAGAAGGACTGTATTATTGAATACAGCTGAGTTTTAGCTTTGGCTGAAACACTCTTCACGTATTCTCCACTCCCTGTGAGATGATAAATGAGCTTCCATCCTTTTCTTTTATCACAGTCCATAGACAGCTGTCCTTTTGTGCTTCTCTATTCCCAGGAGCCTTAAATCTGATCGCAGAAGTTTGAGCACTGCCTGGCACCAGTTTTGAAGAAAGGTTGCTCCCTCATGGGGACACTTCATTAGAGAGACAGCAGAGCATAATGGAAAGCGTGCTCCCCTGTAGCACATTCGTTCACCCACAAATTGCAACTCCTCCCACCTCTTGCATGGTAGGTTCCTTGTGCCAGGGGCCATGGCATTTTCCATCTTTGTGTCTCCAATGTCCAATGCAGTAGGGACTAATTCGATGTTTATTGAAATAGAGTTGGAGTTAAAAGAACATGTTTGGAGGTTGATAGGGGGAATCACATCTCTGAAACTGACAGGCAGTTGTTACATTAAAAATAATATTAGTGACTCCATTTTGCTTTTATTCACTATTTTATTCCACTATTTTTTGAAGATAAGTTTCAGCTGTTTGTAAATTACCTGCTTTTGAAGAAGTTATAAGATTACTAGCCCCCACAAAGATCATCCAATTTAAGAAATGTCACAAGACAACCCCTCTCCTTCTTACCTCAGTGTCTTCCAACCAACAATATTAATTGTGTAGAAATCAAGATCTTGGTCTTTGGCTACCAAAGTCTTGGATCTGATTTGTTTCTGTGACCACAGGCATTACTGAATAAATTGAGTAAAATTCATTTTCTTTTTTCCATCTTAACTGTTCTGGTGACCAATAAAGCAATGAGATATCAAGTGTCTCCATGTGATACCTGGACCTTCACCAAAGGAGCATCATAGGACCTCCATATCCTCCCAAACCACATCCAAATAGACCTCCTTAGAGGAGGAATTCCCTGATGAGTGTATCATGGGAGTGAGCTGTAGTAAGCAGATTCACACTCCCTTAGAGATGTTCTTATTAGTTCCAAAATAGGGGGAACTCCCTAATAAAAAGGGGATAACTAATAACAGAGTTTTCAAATAATACAAAAATTGGTCTAAGATGCATCATAATCTCAATGGGTTCCAAATTTGGTATGAAGGGACATTTAATTACTGCAAATTAAAGATTTTAAAACTTTAGAAAATTGTGCCCATTGACTTGTCTGCTTCTGTGTGTCTGTGTTGTCATAGTGTCTGTGTTTTTTGTCTTAATAAATCAAACGTTTTATTATGACCTGATCAAAGAGGAACAAAAGTACAAAAAGTTAAAACTTTTCATAGTCTTCAGAAAGTCTCTCCCTCCCTTTCTTTCTAATTCTGGCCAAGAGAGGGAGGTAAACTAGAGAGGAAAAGTTCATAAAAGGTAACCCTCCCCAAATCTGGAGGAATTTATGGAATTGTAATTTAGTTAGAGATTAAATTTGTGACTAAAAAGTAAGTTCTTTACTGTAAATGTCCAAATTGTAGGCTGAATGTTCGTTATGCTGAATTCTGTCGTTAAACATTTCATTTGGCACAATGGCTCAGTCAGGAAGATTCATCTTCCTGAGTTCCAATCTGTCCTCAAATCTTTACAAGTTGTTTAACATTGGGCAAGTCACTTAATCCTGTTAGTTTCAGTTCCTCATCTATAAAAGGAGCTGGAGAAGGAAATGGCAAACTACATAATTTCTTTGATAAAAAAATTTCAAAAAAGGTCACAAAATTGAACATGGCTGAAACAACTAAATAACATAAATTCTGAAATATCTGAGTGAAATTTGAGACACCACTCTACAGAATTTGTTTGAAACTTTGTAAAAATAAAGCAATAAAATGATATTTTACAAAGAAATTTGAAGATATGCAGAAGAATATTAGGTTAGATTGTGATTGGGAGCATAAGATAAGACAGGCTCAAGGTAAAGATAAAGAAAATTAATCAGAGTACAAAATGAAAGATTAGTTTCAAAGTTGGAGGAGGCACTGGAGGAATATAAAAAGAAGACAGAAAGACCTGAGTTCAAATCCAGCTTCAGATACTTATTGACAGAGACTTTAGGCAAGTCATGTTACCATTATTTATCTTAATCTAGTAGAGAAGGAGATAGTAAATCACATCAGTATTTTTGCCAGATTGAACCACAAATAATCATACTAAAGACTTTTGTAAGATAAATAGATAAACATTTAAAAAGTGGCTTTTCCCAGGTTATAAATTACAAGCTTCAGGGTAAAAGAAATGTGTCCTTTCTTTACCTTCTTAAGTTATCTAATGGCATTAGGTTGAGAAAACAAAAGGAATTGATTTGGTCCTTTTGGTGGTTTTTAAAAAAGTTTTGGAGGACTAGACGTGCTACATAAATTTTTTTTGAATTTGAGCTAACTGAAAACAGTGGGCCCTGAAATTTTAAGCTCTACCAGCATAATGCCCCTTGGGAAAATCAAAGTTTTAAGTGTTACCATTAGTGACTATAAATCCAGATTTTATTTGGTTGATATTTTGTTCTGAAACTAAACCATAAAGAGGTCTCATTTATAGTGAGATATGTTTTCCTATTAGGATAATTGTGGTAAATCAGAGCTTAATACAAATCACATTTGCCATCTGGCATTAAAAGTAATATGCAGGAAAGTACATGAATAAGTAAACCCAAATTAAAATGCATTCTCGGAAATTTATTAGTTTTGTGATTTTAAGCAAGTTATTTCATCTCTGTTTTCCTCACCTACCTCCCAGGGTTGTTGTGAGGATGGCATGATTGTAAAGTGCTTAGCACAGTGCCTGGCACATTGTAAGCTCTATAAAAATGTTAGTAAATGGAAATACTCTGTGTTTATCTTGAACAATCAGTATAGAATGCCAAAAGTGATCAAATGAGTAATTCTCTAGGTAAGTTGTTTTGGAAAAGCATTTGACTGAATTGATTCTACTTGACCGGTCATAGGTTTTCTTTCATGTTTTAAATACATGAAGTCATGTGTGTTATTATTGTTTCCAAAATTCTCTCTTATATTGTGAAATCTGGGAAACAATTATATTAGAAATGGTGTTTGAAAAAGTAACTTCTCTTTTATTTGGATGCTCTTAGATTACTAAATTGTTCTTATTCATCCATCATTCCAAAGAGGACCCTGACATGGGTCTTGAAGCCTGAAGTCTTGACTTGCTTGTAAATTGGATTTAAATGAGGCATTGCTATGAAAAGTCTTCAAGGCCCAAAGACAAAGTCAAAGTCACTGACAATGGCCCAAGATGAAGTGGGTGGCCTTGGCCTTTCTAAATTAAGGTCTTTCCCAAGGTCTGTTTGTCTGAGGCAAAATCTATTCAATGAGTAGGACTGGGTAAGAACTGAGACCAAAGATGGCCTAATGTACCACACAAAAGTATTTTTCTGGGAAGGGAAGACCCTCAAAGTTTCTGATTACAGGATAGGATAGAAGAGGGTAGGAATAGGAATAGGAATTGCTATTTACACCCATTCTAGGCCATCAAAATCTAAATAATGAGTCACAAAGGCTTGGGTTGGGGGCTATCATTGACCATTCAAGGAAAGCCTGAGTGATTTGGGCTTAAATGATAGTCCATTAATTCTATTTAAAACACAGTGGGCTTTTTAAAAGCCTGTTTTCTCAGAGCTATATTTCAAGAAATCATAAAAACTGCAAAGGATAAAAAGTAAATTGTCCCAGCTTTTTAAAAAATAAATAAATGACAGGTAATATGTATTTATAATATTATAGTGTAATGTTATGTTAAATATATGCTATAATATTGATATCATGTCATATATTATATCATATTAATTATTATAATACAATCTAATACATAATACAAAATATGTAAACAGAACTTTTTTTTCAATCTAGCTGCCTCCTAAATATCTTATAAAATATAATCAACCCAAAATTATATTCCTACAGACAGAGGGATTACATGCCCCCCTCACAGGAAAGATGGAAGAAGAGAGGAAGGAGAAAGAGGAAGAAAAGGAGAAAGGATGAGAGGAGGAGGGGAAAGAGGAGGAAGAAGAGGAGAAGGCAAAGAAGTTAGAGAGAGAGAGAGAGAGAGAGAGAGAGAGAAAGTATTCCTCAGATTGGTCCCCAGAAGACAGCTTCTACTACTCTGCTTCTTCTATGGAAGGAGCTGAGTAATAAATGCAGTAGTCTTCATTGACAATAGTCCAAGAGCCTCGTTTAGTTTTTACTAAAGTTATTTGCTTAATTACCATTGCAGAGATTGCTAATACAAAAATATTCTCCTAAAAACCTGGTTCACTCCATTACACAAATATGCACAACATCCATAGGAAAAGTAAACTTAAACTTACACCATAAGAGTAGTGAGACACACATGTAAGAAGGAATAAGGGTGATAAAGGTTTAACTCACAATATCTGCTCTGGAAGCCCTTCTCCTTATGCATCTCATGCAGAACCCTTCATTGTTGGGCTCTTGTGCCTTTGTTCTCAAAGAAGATCAATGCCATCAAGGCTAATGCCGTGAACTTGCTCATGAAGGCGGCAGAGTTATGTGAAGTCATCAGTCTCTTTCTCTTCCAGAGTCACTGGAGCTCAGTGGCAAGATAAAAGCCAAAGTGTAGTTGAGTTACGAATTAAACTATTTAAAGAATGTGGTAAAAATTTAGAGAAACTTCTAAATATTTGATGGTGTATATTTTTGCTTTAAAATGAGAAGTGATAAATTAATGTTGAGAGAAAAGTAGCAAAGTTTTCTTTAAGTTATTCTTATCTATGAGATTCCTTAGAACTTTCTACTTGGACAAAGTGAGATTCTTATCATCTCTGCTGGCATACTGTGATAAAATGAAAGTAATGAAGTTTGAGAAATTAGGACCTCTCCCAGACAACTTGGGAATATTTACAAGTTTCCTTATAGTAAAAAGTGAGTTCCATCTATTGTCTGACCATCACTTGTGATCATGAAATTGTACCTGTTGATAATCTATATCAACATCTATATATTAACATTTTTGACCCAACTTAGGATCAATAGACCAAAGATTCAAAGATTTTAATCCTGCCTCAAAGATGAACAGGCAATACAAATTGGAAGCTTGCTATGGTCACCATTTTTCTTTGGTTTGGAATCAACTACTATGTATTCATTGTATGTGTGAACTCTAGTATATAATTGTTCCTAAATGATAAATGAAGAATAAGATGCCCTTATATGTATGTGTTCACTATTAACTGTTATTGAAGCATAAGGAGGAAATGATAATAACCTTGTTTTACGCTATGATTAGTGAAATTTTGCTATTTTGGGTAAATCTCATGGAACTATAATTTGATATTCTGTTTTGATTTCACGTATGACTGTATTGAGTGCCATTCAATCAATAGTCCACCATTCAAGGGAAATACCATCTGCAGCCTAAAGGGAGTAGAATTTGAGAACTGCTATAGGTAGATGTCTGTGCCTGGGTAAATTAAGAAGGTGATCTTTCATAGGTCAAAGATAGGATCCTCCTGAATCAGTTTCCCATTGTGCTATTGTGCTATTTCCTTTTTATCAGGACATTTTTCCCACCTGGTTTATTTTGAGCTTAGCTATAATTATCTGTGAAAATGAATTTTGCTAAATGCTTGTTAACTATGACTCTTACCTGAAATCAAACAGAGATAAAGGAGTTATGGCTTAAATCAGTCTATGCTTTTGAGGGGATGTTCTTGATATTGTCATAACCATGTTCCTCCTTTTTCTTTCACAGAAAATTTTTATAATCAGGCAAGTAAACAGTAAGAGATTTTTGTCTTGGTAATACTATATGTATATTTGCCATCTAGAGGAGGGTATGGGGGAAGGGAAGGAAAATTAGAACACAAGGTTTTGCAAGGGCTAATGTTAAAGAATCGTCCATGCATATGTTTTGAAAAATAAAAAAGCTTTAATAAAAAAAACCTTTTAAAACCTTAAAAAATACTATATGTATTAATGTCACTCTGTTTTTATGTTCAACACCATATCACATAACTGGGTGAATGAGTTCTTAGCTTTGCCATGTACTTGCCACTAGTTATATATTCGTGTATAAGTTTAGGTCCTTAAAATATCTGATCCTTAGTAAATGCTTGTTGATTGATAGTTACTTCATCAATCTGGGCAACAACAAAAATGCAGGGATTAAATTACATAAAAGTTTAAGGCTCCTTGCAGCTCTAAACAGATAATCCTGTGATCTCCATGACTGAAGGAAGAACTTTCCAACAATGGTAGTTCGTCTACAGCAGAACTGGAGGTCTCAGTGGATAAGGAGCTACCTATTGCTGGCCACTGTTCAGGAGGAGGCTATTAGGGAGGCTGGAGGGGGGACTCCTTAGACAAGACAACCTTGAAGTTCCCTTCTAGATTTTAGAGCCTACCATTACATGATGAACCTCAGTTAGTACATCCGATGGTGGTATTTTCTGGCAGAACACATTGTATTTACTTAAGCACATGAGCTCACCAGCATCCTGCTAATAGTTCAGCTAAGCCCCCAGTTTGGAGCTGACTGAGAAACTTCACTCTCAAGTTGCTAAGAAGACCTCTGGGCATCTTTCCGCCCCATTCATATTCAACAATTCCTTTTGCAGAGAAATGCCTCAGAATAAACCTGATCCAAGGTGACAGTTTCTGGAAAAGTTTAGTCTTTTCTGTAACATCTGCATCTGTTAGTTAAAAATCAGCTTGTAGCCCAGCAGGAAGTGCCAAAGTGAGATGTGTAGAGAGCACTTACAGGATTTAAATTATTCCTAGGATACAGTATTTTGGCCTGAACGCTAGTGCTAGAAATATTCAACTGTGAACAGAAATAGTATCTGCTTTCCCTCAGGATCAATGAGATCTTCCAATATGGTATTATTTCTCCTTCGTGCCAAAGATAGAATATGTGAACTAGAATGAGCTGATTTGAGTCTCTACATTGTCACTTCCTATTAATATGACACTTGCCAAGCACTTTAACCCCTATGGGCCTCAGTTTCCATCTCTGTAAGATGAGGTGATTGGTCTATTATTCTCAAAGGCCCTTGGAGCTCTAGATCTTTGGAGCCTTAGAGAGATTAAATGATTTAGCTCCTGGAACAGCTAGGAAGTGTCAGAGCTGGTATTCAAATGGTGGTCTCCAGATTCCAAGCCCAGTGTTCTTTCCAACTCACAAGCTGTGAGTTTTTGTGTAGCCAGCGCAGAGATGTCTGCTCCCTCCCTCCTGACTTATGTGCCTCTTCGCCATTTGAATAATAGGGGAAAATAGAGTGTATCCATGTCAAAAAGTAACATACACACAAGTATTCATATAGATATGTATATGTGACAAACTGAAACGAATGTCTGTGTGTATGTATAATATTTGTGTGTGTACTTATTTGTTCAGTCATTTCAATCATATCTGCCTCATCATGATCTCATTTGGGGTTTTCTTGGCAAAGATACTGGAGTGGTTTGCCATTTTCTTCTCCAACTCTTTTACAGATGAGGAAATTGAGGCAAACATTAGAAGAGAGGCTAAAGAAGATTTTTAAAAAAGGAAAAATCTTCAGAGAGCAGAAACAAAAAAGAAATATGGAGATTTTCTTCCCCACACAAAGTGTAACTTTAAAGTAAATAGCATTTCTTTGCAGATGTACCAGTACTTGTGCATTGACACAAGGGATATCTTTAAAAGCTGTCCTCCTTGAGAGACTAGGCACTTATTCTACTAGTATTACCACTGCTCAAAATATTTGTATAACACCTCCCTTGGAACTTCATTGAGAGCCAGTAAATGAGCTGCTACCCAAAATAATCCACCTCATTACTGTAGTCATGCCACACTTAACCTGAAACAATACACCCCAACTTGATCACCCATCTGCTTCCTCAAACTTGGCTCTGAATAAACTTTTGGTTTCTTCCAAAAATTAATTCTACCTTCTGAGGATGACTGCCAACTACTACAGCTTTTCAACAGAATGTGCTATAGAACCTGGACACAATTACCAAAAAGGAGTTTCAGATTTTGAGTTAACAAATGTTTAGTAAGGTCCTACTGTAAGCAAAACGCGTTTGCTGAGGAGGATAACAAAATTTAAGTGTAGCAATCCCACTTGAAAAAAGTTCATGGCATAGTAGAGAAATATCACAAACTACTATCATGCAGAATAATACATAAGTGCTTGAAGAATACAGAAAAAGGAAAAATGCTAAAAATGATAGTAGTAGCAAGGTTGAAATAGGTGCACGTGACCTTCTAAGGTAACCATGAAAGAATTATAAAGTTGAATGTTTTGGTCCTGGTATATTCATAAAGAAACTAGTTTCATCATTTTATAATTACATCTCATGTATCTACAAAGTTAAATCTGGGCCACTGTTTCTAATGTCATTAACAATGTTATTAACCGAGCAGGACCAGGAGATCATTATATACTTCAACAACAATACTATATGATGACCAATTCTGATGGATCTGGCCATCTTCAACAATGAGATGAACTAAATCAGTTCCAATAGAGCAGTAATGAATAGAACCAGTTACATCCAGTGAAAGAACTCTGGGAAATGAGTGTGAACAGTACATAGCATTCCCAATCCCTCTATTTTTGTCTGCCTGCATTTTTGATTTCCTTCACAGGTTAATTGTACACTATTTCAAAGTCCGATTCTTCTTGTGCAGCAAAATAACTGTATGGACATTATACATATATTGTATTTAACATATACTTTAACATACTTACCATGTATTGGTCTACCTGCCATCAAGGGGAGGAGGGGAAGGAGAGGAAAAATTGGAACAAAAGGTTTTGCAATTGTCAATGCTGAAAATTACCCATGCATATATTTGGTAAATAAAAAGCTATAAATAATAATATATTTTAAAAAACAATGCTATTAACCACTGATATTCAGTGCCTGTCCGTGATTCACATTTCTCATTTGTAGTTTGCATTTCCTGAAGGTACAATGCCATGTTTTGCTGCCACATAGAGGCTGTCATGGCAAACAACACACCAAAAAAACTAATATTGTATCCACTGTCACTTATCCTGGGATCTTTTTTCTTGAATGTCATTTTTTTTAAGCACAACATTTTTCCCCACTATCCCTCTCCCTTTCTTCCCCGAGAGTCTTCCCATACATAAAGTATTTTAAAAGACAAAAATAAAAAGGAAAAAGGGAGGGAAAACCCTAGCAAAATATCAATACATTGAAAAAGCCTGAAAATGTTTAATGTCCTGCACTCCTAGACAATCTACTTTGGCAAAGGGGTAGAGAGGGGATGTCTTTTCACCTCTCTTCTTCAGATCCATGTTTATTCCTTGTAACTTTGCAACTTTTACTTTGGTTTTTTTGGTGGTAGTTCTGTTTTTCTATATCCATAATTTCTTATAAGATGGTAATTTTCTACTGCACACATTCACAGAGCACCATTTTTTTTAGCCATTTCCCAATAGATGGACATGTACTTTGCTTCCAACTCTTTGCCCTCACAAAAAGTACTGTTATTCTGGTATGTGCATGAGGACTCTCTTATCAATGTCCTCCTAGGGAATATTAGACTCGCAGTAGAATCTATGGGTCAAAGAGTATGAATTTTTTAGCCTTGCATGCTACTAATACAAGTTTAAGTTAGCGTGGTGCTTGGCATATGGTAAGTGCTTAATAAATACTTGTTAAAATGAAGCTTTTTTTTTTACTAAGTCTGATCTTCATAATTAAATAGAAAGAATCCTTAGAAAACAGTGCTTCTTAAATGTTTTTTGATCTAAACCCAAATCTAGACCCCTTACTATTGTTCTCTGAGGGTTCAGGGTCCTATTGGCTCTGCCCTCCCTAGGCATGGACTTTTAGATTCTTGTGTTGGAGGCAGCAACTCAGCTGAACTCTCCCAATATTCCCATCCACACAACTGTAAAATAACACCTCAAATCAAATTCTGGAGCAGTAGAGCCAACAAAAGATCAGTGAGACCTTTTTTCCAGCCTAAGACAACTGAGGAGGCTGCTAAGAGGCCTGTAGGGTGGGGCTGGCTCGGGTGCAGTGGGAGCATCTGTGGTGGGCCTTGGAAGCATGGCAAGGGCAGCTTCAGGAGCTTTCAGCCAGGAGACAGAAAGGGATTGGACATCTGGCCAGAGACAATATGGCGCTCTCCCTGCAGGCACCAGACTAGCTTGGGGTCTCTGTTCTAGGTAGGAGAAGAGGAAGGAGGGTGGTTTTGGGGAAGTAGTGCTCCTGGTCCAAGAGGAGCACTGGCACTTGCTGCTGCAGAGCTGAGGACCTGATCACAGTTCCAGGGCTGGGAGAAGCACTATTACTTGTGATTGCAGGGGAGGAAAAGCCATTCGCAGTTAAAGAAGAGGAATGACCACATCTCTCTTCAAATCATGTCCTTTGGAAGTATCAAAAACTTAGATTACCCCAGAACTAACTTTGAAAACAGCAGTACACACACAAAAAAATGCCTGAAACTTAGAACAGTGCCTTCCCTCTCTCAGGTGAGCAGAAGCCAAGAATTATAGATGGAAAAATCAGTAAACATCAAAAACCTGATCATAAAAAGCCACTCTGTGGTGATAGGTGATAGGGCAGACAATGCAAAAGACAGCTCAACTCAAAAGACAACACTGTAGAAAGTTACAAGCAAAGCATCAAAAAAAAAAGTGTACAAATTGTATACAAGCCAAAAAAAGAATTCTTAGAAGAACTAAAGAGAAAAATGGTAGAGTTAAAATGGGGAAAGAACTGACAATGATATAAAAAAATTATTAAAGAGAATTAAACAGCTTGGTTAAAAAAAAAGAATAATATTTAATACCTAAAAAACCAGAATTGATCAATGGTAAAAGAGACACAGAAAATCACTGAAGAACAGAACTATTTAAAAAGCAGAATTGGCCAGTTGGTCAAATTCCTTAAAAGTCAGAACTGGACAAGTGGAAACTAGTGACTCCATGAGACATTAATAAAATAAAGTAAAAAGCCTGAAATAATATAAAATGTGAAATATCTCATTGGAAAACCAACTGGCATGGAAAATAGATTGAAAAGAGATAGTTAAAATTATCGAACTATTTGAAAACCATGTTTCAGAATTCTGCATATTCTTTGATCCTGCAGTATCTCTATTGGGCCTATATCCCAAATAGATCAAAAAAAAAAAAAAAAGGGAAAAGGACTCACATATGCAGAAAAATGTTTGTAGTAGCCCTTTTTGTGGAAACTGAGTGGATGCCCATCAATTACAGAATGACTGAATAAGTTATAGTATATGAATGTTATAGAATATTATTGTTCTATAAGAAACGATCAGCAGGCTGATTTCAGAGAGATCTGGAGAGACTTATATGAACTGATGCTAAGTAAAGTGAGCAGAACCAGATGATCATTGTACATAGCAATAACAAGATTATGCAATGATCAATTCTGGCAGACAAGGATCTTTTCAACAGCAAGGTGATTCAGGCCAGTTTCAATGTATTTCTGATAGAGAGAGCCATCTGTACCCAGAGAGAGGACTATGGGGACTGAACGTGCATCACAACATAGCATTTCCATTTTTTGTTACTTGTTTTTTTCTCATTTTTTTTTCCTTTTTGATGCCATTTTTCTTGTGCAGCAAGATAATTGTGGAAATAGGTATAGAGGAATAGTGCATGTTAAACCATTATTGGATTACTTACCATCTGGGTAAGGGGATAGGGGGAAGAGAGGGAGGAAAACATTTGGAACAAAGTTTTTGAAAGAGTGATTAAAAACTATGCATATATTTTGAAAATAAACTTTTTTTAAAGAGGCTAAATATATTTCAAGAAGTTAAGGAAATATCTCCAATATCTTAGATCCAGAGGACAAATTAAGAAATTGAAAGAATTCATCAATCACCTCCTAAAAGAGAATCCTTAACAACAACTTCTAGGAATATCATAGTCAAATTCCAGAGCTCCCAAGTCAAGGAGAAAATATTTCAAGCAGCTTGGAAAAAAACTTTAAATATCATGAAACCACAGTCAAGCAACTTTCATGATAAAGAAGCTGAGGGCTTGGGTGTAAAAATCTATTTTACCCAACTAGGAAGTATGAGTGGAAAAGAGTAGGAGAAAGAGGGTGGGGAAGGAAGATGATAACAGGAAGAAAGATTAAGAAGCAGTGGTCAGAAGTGAATTTGTGTATCATTTTACTTGACTGTCCTATTACTAAAAATTAATTTTTACTACAAATGCTTAGCTGTTGACTAAAAAAAAAAATCTCATGACATGAAATAAATGCCACATTTTGGTTCTGTGATTTCAATAATACGCATTTCCTCTCCCTTCCACATATCACCTATATTCCAACCGTGTCTTTTCATTTTTGTATCCACATCCTTTCAAACTTCTCCAAAGATCTATTCCAGCCAATAAAAATCAATGCAGATTGCAGACATTTCATGCTAAACAGATGGTTTTGTTAGTTGCTGTAGCCATAAAAGTTCACCATCTAGTGGTCGATCTTATGGTGTTACTAGATAAATTATATAATCAGAAGTTCAATTTAGGTGTTTTTTGCTTTTCTATCGGGGTAGAGGAAAGTCAGTTTTGACTGACGGGCAGAGGAAGCTCATACATTAATAGTAGGGACAAAAAAAATTTCCATTTTAGGCTTCAATGAGAGGCAGTGTCCATAAGATGGTCCACCAACTTGGTCATGGTACCACAGCAGGGATTAGGAAAGGTAGAACATATTCAAAAGATATTCTAGGAATATCATAGCCCAATTCCAGAGCTCCCAGGACAAGGAGAAAATATTTCAAGCAGCTAGAAACAAAACTATTCGAATATCATGAAACCACAGTCAAGCAACTTTCATGGTCAAGAAGCTGAGGGCTTGGGATATGATATTCAGGAAAGCAACACAAGTAGGATTCTGTGACCCAGGAAAGGTAGAGTGGTACCATGACCACAGCAGGAATCAGGAAAGATGGAACATGTTCAAAGGAAGGGGACCAGAACTGTGCGGAGGCTAGAGACTTCTATATGAAGGAGAAGGAAGCTGTCCAAGGTATCACTCCCAGCCGCCTCCCGATCGGGTCTCGGGATTCCCAGACGCTCCCAGGCAGCTTTCCAATGGATACCATGGAAACACAGTTCTAACCCTAGAAATCCGCCTCCCTCCTCCTCGGATAGAATAGCTAGTTCACTAGCTCAGGGTGGTGGGATGACTTCCCATCTCGAGTGGCCCAACGCCGGTGTGTGCAGAGATTCTGTGGCCTGTCTACACGTTTCCCCGATTCTCCCGGTGGCTGGCGTTTTCCTTGCTGAAATGAAGAACTGGTTCTAGGCGCACATTTCCCTCCACTCGGGGCACTTCCCACCCACGGGAGGAACCTTCCCCCCAGGACAGCATGCACAAAGCAGGCTCAGATTTGGGGGAGGGTCTCTCCGCTATTTCACCAGGATGCAGCATTGAGCTCATCTAACGTGAGCCGGGCGCAAGAGCCAATGGGTGGGGTTTATCTGGTTCTCGGACCCCTGCTCAGTCATCCTTTCTCTCCGGAACTAGAGACGCCACCCCGCCCTCCTTCTTCGAGCCAGCCCCCACTCAGTTATCGGAGCCGATACTCCCCTTGGGTCCTGGCTCCCACTGTCTCCAAGACCGAAACGAAGACTCTCTGACGGATATGAAGGCCCTTCCTAAGCTAGCAACACCGCGCAGTCAGCTGCGCCTCCCGAGCCCGAACCTTAACCTGCACGGGGCCAAGGCCTGCACTGTACCCCTCCCCCGGGCCACCATGGGGTCCGCGAGTCCTCCCGTCCCCCCTTAGACAGGGTTTTCCCGAGAACAGCCACAGTTCGGGGGTTGTCTCTATGTTTTCCCAGCACTTAGCACGGGGCCTGGCACACAGGAGGCGCTTAATAAGGGCTAGCCTTCGGTCTCCGAAGGGAGCTTGGGGGATGAGTTGGAGTCCCGTTACCGCCCCGCCTCTCAAGGCCACCATTGCCCCAGCTGTAAAAGAGGCGGGGCCTCAGGCGGCAACGCCCCTAGCGGCCCCTGAGGGGATGGCAATCAGCCCGCCCTTACGGGGCACCGCCTTCGGCGCCGCCGGGGAGGGATTCCGCTACGGGTCGCTCCCGGAGCCACGCTTCCTCGAAAGAGCGCATGCTCTTTCCCAGTCTCTTTGATCGCTCGCGAGATTACAGCCGCGGCACTTCTCGCGAGCTTTCCCCTCCTACTTCGCTCGCCCGCTCGCTTCTCTTTCTTTGTTCCCACCTCTGGAGAGTCTCGCGGGAGCCGAGCGCAGGGGGGAGCGCGAGGGGGCCGTGGCCGTGGCTGTGGCCGTGGCGGCAGCTCTCGCGGTGTTTGCGCGGCCCTCCCCCTACCCTCCGGGATCCCCCCTCCCCCCAGCTCCGCTCGCTTCCCCTCCCCGCAGGGAGAATATGGTCGCCGGCGATGGACACCCCCAGTGCAGGTCAGTCCGCGCCGGCCCCGGCCCCAGCCCCAGCCCCGCATCCTCCGGCAGGTCCTGCCCGGCGCGGGCCCCGCCTCGAGCCGCCCCCGGGCCCTGGCCTCGGGCCGCGCTCCCCTCTGCGAGCCGGGCCAGGGCCGGAGTCATCTCCGCCTCCGGGCCCCGGGGCCTCACAGGCCGCGCTGGGCCCGACTCTTCCTCCCCGGGCCAAGGACCCTCGGGGAGGTAACTCGGGCCCTGCCTTCGGGCGGCACATAGGTCACCGCGCAAGCTCCGGCTCCGGCCTTCCCCGCCCCTCCCCCTCCAAGTATTTAGACAGCTCCGAGGGTTTGCCCAGTTCTTGGACCAGCTCTGGGGGGAAGGGGGTAGAGGGGGGAAGAGGGAGCGCACAGAGAGGAGCGACCTTCCATCACTCCCGCAGCCCGTGTTTGGGCCCTCCTTTATTTTGGGCCTTGGGCACCAGGAGCATCTCGCCATCCTTAGCCCATTGGACATATGGGGAAACTGAGGCTGACAGCTCTGCTCTCTCCTCCCCATTCCTCTGACCTGCTTGTTGCTCCTCCTTGGAGCGTGAGCCTTCCTGGGCCACTTGTCCCTGCACACAGTAGTCGATTAATAAATGCAGGTTCCAAGACTGAATTGCCACCATATGACAGCTTCCTCTCTCTCTCTCCTTCCAACCACTCAAAAAAACCGTCCCTTCATTTTGATCCTCAGTCTCACACACACTACTTGAGCACCGACTGCTGCGGAGGGGGTGGGCCAGAAACAGCCCACCCCTCTGCCCCTCAGCATTCATTAAGTCCTTGCGGCTTCCCCCAGAAAGGCCTTTATGTTTCTCTGGTACCCGTTAGCTCCCCCACAAAGGCGGGGTCGTGCATGGAGTAAGCGTCTAATGTTTGTGGATCTAAAGGAAGGGTTTGCCTTAAGTGCTCCCGTGAGCCTCAGCCCTGGACTGACCCAGCGGTGGGGGGCTCCATGGGTAGTCCGGAGCACCGAGCTCTGGCCTGGGGGATCAGGCTCATTCTGGTCGGGGGAGCATCCTCTGCAGGGGTCTGGAGAAAGGTGCGGAGGCCTGGGGCAGGTGGTGCGTCCTGGGGGCGAAGTGGGCCAGGCACACAGCCTGAGTGTGGGACCCCTTGGTGGTGGATTGGGGGCCCCATGAGGCATCGGAGGACCGCTCTGTCCTGGGGAGCGTCTCTGCGCTGGGTCTGGGTGTGGGACCCCGGTGCATGGGGGGCCCAGGGGCTGTCTGCCGGAGCTCTGTCCTGATGGTCAGCGGTACTGCCCTGGGGGTGGCCCCAGCTGGTCTGCGGGGGTCACAGAGGCTGCGCTCACGGCCTGGGTGCAGTGATGGCAGATCTGGCGCCCCAGAGCTGGCCACCTGAGCTCAGGAGGGAGGAGGTCCCCCAGCACGGGTCTCCGTCCAGCTCCGGGCCAGGCGGGCAGTAAGGGCCCAGACGTTTGTAGAGCTGCAGGCGCTGACCGCCGGAGGTAACGGCCTGTGTGGTGTTGGTGATTTTTCCCCAGGAAGCGCCTTTGAGGACTTTCTTGAAGCCCTGCCCGAGAGCCCAGCCGGCCAGTTCTTCAACCTCCCCAAGCTCGGAGGCACCAAGTATGGTAATGTCTCCCCGGGGTCTGGGGCTTGAATGCGCTGTGGGGGCCATGGGTAGGCACCGAGGGCTCTCTTGCTTGATATTCGGGTGCCATTTTTGAAGTTTGAATGGGCCCATAGGGAGGTTGTGTTATTAGATGAATATTTTTGGTTTTTTGAATTTTCAGTGACAAGTATTTTAACATTTTGTCCTTTGGTGCTTTCTGTATGAAGGTGACACTACTGACTCCTCATGACCCCTCCCCCCATTTCTCTGTGTCTTTCAAAGCCGGATTCAGATGCCACCTCCTCCCTGGAAGCCTCCCTGCCCTTCCTCTCACCTGTAGCCATTGTTTTCTCTGATAGTTATCTGGTATTTGTATCATTTTCCTAGTGCCTAGCATAATCCATTGTACACAGTAAGCACTTAATAAGTGCCTGTTAATTGAAGACTTTTTCCCTAGTGGGTCATGGTTTGGGGATGATGTCCCCATTCCTTTCCTTAACCCCCCTAGATCACATTTGCAGGGCTCCTGGCAGGGGTTCCAGGTATCATCTGTGGTCACAAAACTCAGTGAAGCTAATTGGGTCACAGGAGACCGAGTAGTTTCCTAGGCAAGGGACAGAAGATCCTGGCAGGGGGAGGATTTCCATGTCTGGGTTTGTGTGGAGCCAGAGGAGACAAGTAGACGGTTCCGGCCTGATTTCTGGTGCATTGGCAGGTGGCCACCGAGGGATGCCCCTCCCCTTTGTTCTTTGTGATTAACTAAATTAACAGAATTGTTTGTGTGATTTGTCTGGAGGTTATATTGGATTTAAATCCCCTGGCTGACAGGAATGCTGCATCATCCTGGCATAGGGATTCTTGTACTTTATGAGAGCATTTAAATATTGAGGCATTTTATAAGATCTCCCATTTAGAGAGAGCATCAAAGAAAGGGTTCGCTTGTCAGGGGTCTCAGACAAGGCTGTCCTGGGTCTTGGTTTCCTCAGCTGTAAATTGAAGAAGTTGTTCTAAGGTTCCTTTCAGCTCCACATCTGTGATCTTTGCTCAGTGCTGTCATTTTAACATGATTCATTTGTAAAGTGCTGCACCCAACAAATAGGATCACATCTTGCACTCTTAATTGTACTGATTTGTGTATCATTTTCATCATCATAATCTTTACTTTAGTGAAGGGACACTAGCAAATTTCAGACAAAAAGTCTATAGCATCACATTTCTGAATTTTTTTATTTTTTCTGCTTTGCTATGAACAATTTAATTTGTGCCAGAAAGTGGAAGAACGGCTTTCTTTCAAAATATTCTAATTGATTGGAAACACAAAAGACTTGATTCCCCTGTACAGGAGCAACTGAACTCAGTATGAAAGCTAGGTTGGTTTTTTAGGTTTTTTTTTTTTTTAAACCAAAATTGTCTAATCTCACAGGTATTTTAAAACTGTGTATGTATTGAAATAAATGAGTATCATTTGAGCCATTTGATTCTTCTCTATGTTAAAAGCTTGTCTCTTGCAGTTATGTGAAGATGTGCCCATTGACAGTCTGTCTTTGCACATTCCTGAGATTATTCAGTGTCATTGAAAACCAACAGACATGGCAACATACTCAATAATTATCTATTGCAGAAATCCAGAGCAATGACTCAAAAGCTTTTGAATGTTAGCAAATGATTTTGAATTTGTATCAGATTTGTTTGACTCTGGATATGTGACTTACCTGCCAGTGGACAAGTATCTATATATTACATTTAATCTAAATATTAGTCTATTAAAGCTAAGTCGATATTAAATAAATTCATCAATCAGTAAGTGTGTTCATATCCCCTAAAAAGGTACCAAGGCATATTAAAAAATGTAAGAGGTGATGGTTTAGTTTACCTGCCCAAAACCACAATGAAAAAGATGGACTCTCACAAAATATTGCATTTTATCATTGTGTGGTTAGCTCAGTTTTTCTTAATTACAAGGGAACTTTCAATTTGGTATAGCATGGGATGGGGAGTCTGTATCTAGAAATTAATGTCAGAAAAACAAGGTATCAACAAAACTTATAAAATGTAAATATATAATTTTTTTTTACAAATAGAGTAAATAATTTTTATAAAAACCAGTTATGATTAAAATGATCAAAGTGCAGAATTTTAGCTTTTCTAATTGGAATTGTAGTTTCTGTAATAGAGTTTATATTAGATAAAGACAAAAAGATTATTTAGAAGCTTTCAAGGAGAAGAAAATTTCCAAATACAAAGCTAAACTGTAAGGAAGGCTTTATTAGACCTTGCTATGAAATAGCATGAAGAAAAGGAGAGGTGAATGAGGGAAACAGTATGTGGCATGGAAATTAGATAAGTGTGAAGAAAGAATAGGGCAGCCAAGAGAAACCTGGATTGAATGGACAGAAGAAAACCTTGGTTAGAAGTGGGGATTAGTAAGCTGGAAAATGAAAGGATGTCCATCAATTGGAGAATGGTTGAGTAAATTGTGGTATATGAACATTATGGAATATTATTGTTCTGTAAGGAACAACCAGCAGGATGAATACAGAAAGGACTGGCGAGACTTACATGAACTGATGCTGAGTGAAATGAGCAGAACCAGGAGATCATTATATACCTCAACAACGATACTGTTTGAGGATGTATTCTGATGGAAGTGGACCTCTTTGATAAAGAGAGCCTTAATTGATCAAAGATGGACAGAAGCAGCTACACCCAGAGAAAGAACACTGGAAATGAATAGAAACTGCTTGCATTTATGTTTTTCTTCCCGGTTTATTTATACCTTCTGAATTCAATTCTCCCTGGGCAACAAGAAAACTGTTTGGTTCTGCACACATATATTGTATCTAGGATATACTGCAACCCATTCAACATGTAAAGGACTCTTGCCATCTGGGGGAGGGGGTGGAGGGAGGGAGGGGAAAAATCGGAACAGAAGTGAATGCAAGGGATAATGCTGTAAAAAATTACCCTGGCATGCATTCTATCAATAAAAAATTATTAAAAAAAAAAGAAGTGGGGATTAGTAAGACTAGGAATCCTTAGCACCATTGGCCTCACAGATTGGTTGCTTTAAAAAAAAAAAAAAAAAAACTGTAAGCTGAAAACCATCATGTAAAAGTGAATTATTGCTCTGACTTTTTTCTAAATTAGAAAATCCATGTAAAGTTAAATTGGAAAAAATTGTACACCACTGACTTTAAAAATCATAAATGAATGGTATTTGTGTTCTATATTTATTTTGTTAAAATGTTTTTTTCATTGCACTTTAATTTGGTTTGAACTTGGGAATTTTGCAGCTGAGAGTCTGGCCCCTCAGCACACTATTTTGGAACCTCCTTTCAGAAGGGGATACACATCAGAACTGATGAAATGACTTACTTGCCTGAGATGGAACATTAGCTCTCATTAGGCAGAACTGTAGCTCAGACGTAAGCCCATGCTCTTTCAGTCATCAGCCATGATGATGTGTCATGTGTCTGTATCCTGGTTTGAAATATTATGTGGAAAAGAAGGATGAAAGCCTGTGACATGGGGGAGAGGCTGGACTTTGAGTCAAGGAGAGATCTGGATGCAAATCTTAGTTTCCAGTACTTGCAAGCTGGAAGCATTTACTTTTGACACTTCTTAAGTTTTTTGAGCCAGTTTTCATATACGATGAGATAATATTACCTTTAACATCTACTTCCCAGTAATAAGTAGATATTCAAGGGCTTTAAAATTCCTCATGGATACCAGTTATTCTTGTGATAATAAGGGAGGTGATAAGAACTTTGACTGTCCTTACCTCTTTCTTTTGATTTTTTTTTTTTTTTTTTAGTACAGGTTTGAGGGGAGTAAAGAAAGGAAGGGCAACCTGGGAGTAAAATGACATCATTTGACGTCATTGTTTTCTAGATAGCCATCCTTCCCTGAAAATCAAACATGCTAAAGTCTTGCTTGAGAACATGGCAGCATCTTCCTATGTAGATTGGCCTTGAATTTCCTTGATTAATCTTGAGTCTTTGACTTGACAGTCAGCTGGGAGTTGGAACCAAATATTGAAAGGAATGAGGAAGGGAATTTGAGAAAGGGCTAAAAGAATACTTCTGAGGTTGATAGAAGACAGGAAATTGAAAAAAAAAAATGACATGGAAGAAAACTGGGAGAGCAGAGGGAAAAGAAAGTTTAAAGGCAGTATTTTACAATATTCATTACAATCAGACCTTTAGCATTGACTGTATTGAGAAATGAAATAAGGTTGCAGCATTAGTCCATTTAATAAGCTTTAGTATTAAACTCCCTCATTAGCATATTGTAATTAAAGTTCTTTCTCAATGAAGATATCTCAACTTAAAAGCATCGTATCTTTCTGTATGCTTCAAAAACCTAAAGAGGAAGAGCTATGCTGTTTTATATATTCCCTTCTTTGTTTTTTGTTTAAATATAATAATTTATTCTAATTCTTTTACCTCATCTGTGCTCAAAATATACTCTTAGGGTTTTTTTTTCCTAGAGTACTGAGTGTCTGGCTTCCGTCAGGGTTTCCCTAAAATCCTTATTAAAATTTATACACAGATTGAGATTTAAGGGGAAATAGCAAAATCTACTATAAAAATAAATCGAATTTGAGTTTTGTTTTTTTTCCCCCTGAGGTTCAGGGTTGCACAGCTAGGAAATGTTAAGTGTCTGAGGCCAGATTTGAACTCGGGTCCTCCTGACTTCAGGGCTGGTGCTCTACCCACTGCGCCATCTAGCTACCCCAAATTTGAGCTCATTTTTGACAACAGTGAAACTTATAGTAACATTTCTTGGATTGCTAGTGCTAGGTGTTCCACCTAAATAATTTGGTCAGCTAATTGAAGCTTATCCTTTAGAAAATTTTTTAAAAATTTGATCGATTTGGGGGTGTTAGTTAATCTTTTAAAAAATATAATAACTTACACTATTCTTTGACAAAATGCTGAATGTAAAAATTGATTTTTTTTTAAAAGAACTGTTTTGTGCCATTGTTATGAACATGTATTATACATCATTAATTGTATTCTTTAGTAATAAGGTTTTCTGTTTTTGGTTCTCTACATTCATTTTCATGTTGTTTCATTAGGCTTCCTTTTAAGCTCTAGCATTAACACTTTTTGAATTGTTACTTTTAATCAGTTGTGGGTTGAGAAACCAGATAACCAAGCTTTTTAAGAACTATGAGTTAAATTTAATTAATGAGGTTGCTTAATACAAAAGGATTAAATTTAAAAGCTTTAGAACCCAGGCTTTTGTGGAAGCTGAATTTGGGTGTCTTTTTTAGAGAGGCCACAAAGATTTTCCTTTAGTAAAACAGTCATGCTGTGGGTGATAATATTTTCCAGGGTTTCTTACTTTAAAACAAAACTAAACAGAAACACAGCAAAGATAGTCTCTTTTTAGCTAATTGAGTGATTTTCTCTCACCCCAGATGCTCTGCCTTACTCCATACGGGTACTGCTGGAAGCTGCTGTTCGAAATTGTGATGGCTTCGTAGTAAAAAAGGAAGATGTTGTGAATATTTTAGATTGGAAAAATAAACAAAACAATGTTGAAGTGCCCTTTCTCCCTGCCCGGGTTCTCCTTCAAGATTTTACGTAAGTGTTTGTATACTCTTCACTAATATTTATTATGAAAGTGTATTCTGTTTAGGGTCATTGATGTACCTTTTTTCCTTACTTTATCTTGGCCTGTAAACAATAAGATTGCATTTCTTTAAACATTTCTTTAAAGTCAGATTTTTATTCTATTCCTCGTACATTTTGCCATAAATACTCTGTACTACCATGTTGAGAATGGAAATATGAAAGCATTGCAAAATTCATTAACAGTATCAGGATGCCGAGGTAATGTGTAGAACTGTTAACTATGAGGTAATCTGCAGCAAAAACAAAAAAACAAAACAAACTTTGACTTACAGGCTTCATGGAACAGCTCCCTCTTCTGGGACAAGGGGAGTCACTTGGTAGCCCAGTTCTTTCCCATACAGTTTACATGTTGGAGGTTCCTGGGGGGGAGACCTTAAGTATAATATCCCCCTCCCCCGCCCCAGAAAATAGCATCTGTTCTAATGCATCAGCAGCTTTCTTCTGTATGACATTATGGTGGTTTGTTGTAATCATTATCATTATTGTTATTGAAAGGCAGCAGGGATTAAGGGACTTGCCCCATCTCACAGCTAGTAAGTGTTAAATGTCTGAAGCTGAATTTGAATCCAGGTCTTCCTGATCCAGGACCAGTGCTTTCTCCCCTGCATCACCTGCCCCCTCTCCTATATAATTTTAGAGGGAATAGAACATTTTAATATTGGGAGTTCTGAGATAATTTTGAAATTTGGGATGAGAGATGTCATATCACAGTCATTGACTGAACAACTCTGGAGGCATTGGGTACTGAGGCACTGGAAGATAGGAATGGGATGAGGTGTAGGGGGCAGTGCCAGCCTTCGATGTGTGAGAGGTTTGACTTGTATCCTGAAATGTGAAAAACTACAATTTACAGACTAGAATTCTAAC
This sequence comes from Antechinus flavipes, assembly GCF_016432865.1. Lineage (NCBI taxonomy): Eukaryota > Metazoa > Chordata > Mammalia > Dasyuromorphia > Dasyuridae > Antechinus > Antechinus flavipes. The sequence goes on from NC_067399.1 coordinate 651,627,698, forward strand.
TGGAAGGGACATCTATTTCCAGCCCCTGGTTAGATGGATGAGATGGAGGGTAAGTAATTTGTTTAAGGTTATATGATGCAGAACTGTGATTTAAACCCAGGTCTTCTCCTTCTAAATCTTGTGCGCGCAGTACTATGTGATGGAACCAAGCAAAAAATCTCTTTGTATAACCAGTGATCTTTGATTCAAAATGAATGCCCAATAAAGAGATACTTTAAAGCTAAAAATATAAGAACAGACACATTTTAAAGATTTTTATTCATGCATAACAGGATATTTTGCTTGATAATTTGTACTGTCTTATTGTTTTATTTTCCTCTTGAGAATTTTATTCATTTTAACTATAGTTGAAGACTTGATCTTTTTTTTTTTTTTTTAAAGGGGGATACCAGCAATGGTGGATTTTGCTGCTATGAGAGAAGCAGTGAAGACTCTTGGGGGAGATCCTAAGAATGTCCATCCTGCCTGCCCTACAGATCTCACTGTTGACCATTCTTTGCAAATTGACTTCAGCAAATGGTATTTATCTAAAGCTGTGGTCATTAAAACAACCTTGCAAATAACTAGTTATCCACTTTCTGAGAAATAAACTGTTTATATTGTGTGGTGAAAGGTTTTGCTTTCTTTTAGTTATATGTTGTTTGAAAGAAAAGGAGTAAAGTTGGTAGGCTGATGAATTTTTATTCTGATAAAAATTTTGTTAGTGTTTATCCTGTATTTCAAGTTTGAATATTGCTATTGACTTTTAATAAGAATATGTATATTAAGCTTTTAAGGAAACTACCTTGTCAAAGTAAACTCAGAAATTTATTTATAATTTTCTTTTTCTTCCAAAGTTCTTGTTATGGATCATATACATATAACTGGAAGTGATAGATAAAGGATTGTCTATTCAGAGTTTATCTCTGTTGTCCTGAACAACAGATTCATATAACCATGAGAGAGATTATTATCCTACAAACTAGATTAAAGCAAGGGCTAAGGAACTGGCTTTAAAATTGGTATTATTTAATAAGAAAAAGGCCAGTTCTAGAATTTAAAAAATACTTTATTATTTAAACATAATAGAATATAACTTGAAAATCATGATTTCATTTGGGTGCTTATTTAGAAATGTAATTCCATTTTATATATCAAATCCTTGTTTGTTTCTTGTAGTCAGGACTTTGCTTATTTTATGTTGGGTTTTTTATTTATAATATCTTCATTTCCCTTCAGAAAAGTTCCTGAATCCATTTTGAAGTCTTTTTCTTAAACTGCATGTCTTTTATTTTGGCAAGCTTATTCCACTTTTATAATGATCTCTCTTTATAGAATTCTTTTTCTTTTTGGAATAACAGTGCAATACAGAATGCTCCAAATCCTGGAGGTGGTGAGCTGCAGAAAACAACAGGCAAACTTTCTCCACTTAAAGTCCAGCCTCGAAAAGTCTCTTGCAGAGGTCAAACTGCTTGCCGAGGGCCGTGTGATGGTGGAGAACTGGGCCGCAACTCAGGAAAATTTTCTGCGCAGATTGAGAACACGCCTATCCTGTGTCCTTTTCATTTACAACCAGTGCCTGAGTATGAACCGATTCTCACTGGCATTTACTAGTGCTATATTATTTTTTTTCCCAGTTGAAATTATATCTTTTTTTTCTCCCAAAGCAAAATACAATTAACATTAAGGTTACTAGTCTGCATTGATGATAGTATTAAGTGATCTTGCATATTTGAAATGACCTTCCAATAACATTTTTATTTTTCTTGGTGATGACAGTTTAAAGAGTCAAGGAAACTGATTGTTATTAAAGTAGTTAAATTTGTAACCAATGTTAACTACTTAAAACTCTAAGGAAATTTATTCTATGGATTTTTACTGAAGCAAACTGTTTCACTCCCCATCCCTAGCCCATGTTTAAGGAAAGATAATTGAAGAACTTGGAAACTATATGTAAATTTTAGTGAAAAATTAACTTTCCCTAAACAGTGGAGTTCAGAAAAAGATTCTAGCTAGTCTGAGAGGGATGCTATCAACCTGGAGTTAGGGAACTTCAGGGTATTTGCCAACTGGTCTTGCCAGATTGGACCAGAGGTCCAGGCAACCAGGAAATGGTCTGTACTCCATTCTCAGACATAGGAAGCATTCAGTTCTTTGCTTTTCCAGTTTTTAAGCAAGCCATATGAATGAATTTGGGCTGCCATAGTGTTGGCGAGCTAGAGAATCCATTTGGAGGGACTATGCTTTGGTGGGAAAAAAACCAACTGGCTGATCCTGGGCCCTCTACTTACACTCTTAGAGATGTAGCTCCCCCATTTTTTACATGAGAATAACTCCAAGGGCCTACCAGCTCCGGAATTTTTTAATAACTTGTATGTGCTCACTGAAATGGCTTATTGCCCTCTAGACAGGAAGTGAGCATGAGCTCAATTTGGAAGAAACATTTTGTGTAAATTGAGTTTGTAAATTAGAGTAATTGTAAGAACTGTTATTTACTGCAGAAAATAGATGTTCCTTTTTGTGGGCAATCACTGGGAGCTGGTGGGCTGCTGCAGCAGTTTCTGCTTTAATTGTGGAAGCTTGCTTCCATCAAGGACATCGACAGAGGACTTTGGTTTTAGAAAACATTTTCTTCAGAAACCATTGTGTTAGATGAGAAAACTAAGTGGCAACAAAGTAATCAAGTTGACCAGGGTCCCTAGGAGTAGGTGCTAGGGCTGGGATTAGAAACCAGCTTCAGGACTGGGACACCATCCTCGAGATCCTCCTTGGGCTTAGCTTTCCAGACATTTGATTATAAGTATTTTGGTTTGTGTTCTCATGGGAAATAATTTTTAGGGTACTAAAAATTCCATCATTCTAACCCCATAAATTGCTCCTCCATCATTCTGACTGATAGGTGGCAGTCAACTTTGAAATTTAACATGTCTTCCTATATAGAAGTTAATCTAAAATCTTTTTTTGCTAATACTCTAAATTCATTCTCTTCAAGCTGGTAAAATATGAAATCTTTTTCTAGTAATGAGAAGAGAATTGCTTGCTATTTTTAAATGCTATATTTTTCTTACTGTTCCATGAAAGCAAGGGTAGTATCACTTATATATTCATGAATATAAGAAGTCAGCCACAATAATTTTTTTTTTTTTACAATTTCACTTTGGAATAAAAATTTTCTAACTATCTCTATTTTCTTTATCTTGGGGGGAAGAGGAATTACCATGTTAATTAATATAGCGTGAATGCTCCAAGATATTCTTCGATTTCAGCCCTTTTTATGTTAATGAATTTGTATGATATAGATGATTGATAGAATCAAACAAATAGTAAGAAAATGATAATATGAATTTACCACATATAGTCACTTTTGCCTATTTTAAAGAAATAAAATTTCATTCACACATTGATTACAGAGTAAAACACTGTAAATTTGAGTATCTGGGAAGATTGTCTATTCCCTACAAGTCTCTTCAGTAGTCTTAGAGAAACTGCTCCAGAAATACTGAAAACTTGTGTGGGTTCAAGTGATTACTGGTCGATGCATTGTTTAAAGAATCCGGGTTGGGAAAAGACTGTTAAAAACTGCTGCTGCCTTGAGAATGGTTTTTGTAACCTTAATTATATAGTTTATCATTAAGTCACCAGTTAATTATTTGCTGGCAACTAAAAATACATTTTTTTTCTAATCTCATCTTGATTGAAATAACTTCAAATAATAATCATTAAATAAAATATTTACAGTGATGATAGTACTGGGGAAGAAAATGGTTTCTAACAATTACTTTGTTAGGACTTGAGAAGTTAGCACTTTTATATAACATGCTATTTAGACTATTTAAAAGACAGGCATTTCCTACCCGAAGTCATTATATTGATTCTGTGAAAATACTATAATGGAATCATTAATTGGAGGTCCAGGGATTCACACACTATCTAGGGCTAAGTATTATTCCAGCTAGATTTTATGGCAGGATTTAGTTCTAATATGTTTATTGGTGTTACTGTGAAATGATTATTTGAAGTATATTTGTAAATTCCTGTGGCATAAAAACTGATAGAGAAGCAGCAGGAGAAACCATTTTGGATGAGCCCATTTCTTCACTCCTGTTCAAGTGGTTGAAGATGTAGTGACACGTAATAGGTATTAAATAAGTGTTTGTTTATTGATTGGTTGATTTCTTTCTAAAGCAAAGCCCACCAAAGACTTGCATGTTTTTTTATTGGTTTCATCTAAAACAACAAACAGATAAAGGTTGATTTTCCCAAATTTCTCCCAGTGTTATGTTTTGAGGGCCTAGCAAGAACATGAGCAAATAACAATAATAGCTAATATTTATGTAGATTTGCTAAAGGATTTAACATTTGCTATTTCATTTGATATTGCAAAGCAACAAAATCGCCCTTGTCTGGCTTAAGGAGAATGTTTCTTTGTGGTAGGAAAATAAAATCATCTGATTCTGAGAAGTCTAGTAAAGTCTATGGATTTATGGGTTGTGTATGACAATGTGTAATCAGTAAATTTTCTTTTTTAGGCCTGAAACAGTGTTAAAAAACCAAGAGGTAGAATTTGGCCGAAATCGAGAGAGGCTACAATTTTTCAAGGTATATAAATCGTTGGAGGAATTTAAATTCTTATATGGAGACTTGCAGAGTAACAATAGATTTCAAACAGCAGAAATATTAAAAAATGTTTGCTTTTTTTAGTGATCTGTTTGAAGTTATTTTTTTTCTAAAACTTATTTTGTAAATTTTCATATTTTGTTGTCTTTCATAGACCTTAGGGCATTAATTCCAGTATTTTAAATGCTCATTTATGCATGATTATGAAACAATCACAAATTGGTATAAATAGGAACTAACATTTTCATTTTTTATTTGTAAACAATATAGTGGAGTTCAAAAGTTTTTAAGAATGTGACTCTAATCCCCCCTGGAACTGGAATGGCTCATCAAGTGAATTTGGAGTATTTGTCGAGAGTGGTGTTTGAAGGAGAGAATTTATTCTTCCCAGACAGCGTGGTGGGAACAGATTCCCATATCACCATGGTGAACGGCTTGGGCATCCTGGGCTGGGGTAAGTGACGGCCATGGCACTGTTTCTGGCAATTAGCCTCAGGGCTGCCTTTACTTCTTATTAAGTCATTTCTTTAGTGAACATGGATTCCCTCACTTAGTCTGTAAGGCCCCTTTTGTCTTGTGAGACATCCCAAAGGAGCATCGGGACTATGTCAACAAACACGCACCAAGGCCAGGCCTGGACGGTAGTGATGCAGCTGTAAAATTGGCCGTGCAGCTTTTGAAAGCCTTTGTCCTGGCGGTCCTCACAAGCCCCAGCTGACCCATCCCTGGCCTTCCCAAAATGTCCTACCAAGAGCTGCAGAGTTGCGGGCCGCTTGGCCCCCGCTCACAGCTCTTCACCCCTTAGCTGCTCACACCAGTTGGAACATCTTAAAAGTCAGTGTCTAGGTTGAAGGTGAGGAGAACCAGATGATGCCAGGTTTTGGGTGGATCATTGTCTGATGTTAAGGGAACAAACAGCCCCGTGATCCCTGCCCCAGGTAGACAGGGAGAACCCCATGATACCTCCTGACTCCGAGCCTCTTGACCCCCACCTCCATGGCATGTAAGGACTCAGCCATTCTCTCTCATCTTGCTTGGGAGGGGCCATGTGACAGCTTCCCATCTCAGATTTCGCGGCCTTAGCAGGCTGAAGCTGCATCGGGGCTGGGCCTTGGCCCCCCACCTGCCATGTGTGAAACGACCCAGAGACATCTCAGCCACCAGGGGTTCTGGGCCTTGGCTTGACAAAGGCCCTTTCATCTCTTGGCAGGAGTTGGCGGTATCGAGACCGAGGCGGTCATGCTAGGTCTCCCAGTCTCTCTGACACTGCCGGAGGTGGTTGGCTGTGAATTGATTGGGTCATCAGGTCCTTTGGCCACATCCATAGATGTGGTTCTTGGTATTACAAAGGTAAGTGCAAGTCCTATTTCAGTAGATGAACTTAATAACCTTGTTTTTAGGAGAATCTTGTCAGATGCCTTTTCCAATGGAGACAACTTGGTTTTTGAAAGATAAGCCAGTGGTATGTGAACCGACCAGTCCTGCTGACCTGGTCAGGCATGGCAAGGGACTGAGGAACGGCTTCTTCACTGGGATGGTCACAGAGGGAAAAATTTTTTAGCCAAAGTCTGAGTAGGAGACTCCCTGTCAGTCTGTCAGCTCAGGGCCATGAGAAAGTTATTAACTTACTCTTAATGCTTTATTAGTTGTAAATGCCTTTATAGAGAAAAGGCTTAATTAGATTGTTAATATCTAAGTTAATTAATGTGCCATTTCCTGTTATTTAGCCAGGGAAGCTGTAGGGAATGATGGGTAGAACTGGCTTTAGGTCAAAGTCTCCTTTGTCATGTGTTGGCTGTGTGACCCTGGTAGTAATTTGACTTCTCTGAGACCAGTACAGAGCAGAACCAGTCCATCATGGCTCACAGGGAGCGCCTTGTTCATGTCAGAGGCTTTGGGGCCTTCTCCTTTTATACACCAGAAAGTTAGTAACTGTTTTGAGTTCTCCCAAGGAGGCAGGGCGGCACTGGTCCCCTTCACTCAGACCGTGGCCCACAGCTTGGGGTTTTTGCACATGTGGGTGTTTCACATTGGGCATTTGCCTCTCCTCACATAAATTCAAAATTGATAAATGAATAGGATGAGGTTGCTTTCTTTTAGCTTTCAGTTATCATTACCTTTTAAACTGAACCTTTACCTTTAACTGAAAGTGCAGGTTCCCAAAGCAATTCTGCCTTGCTCCCATCCCTGGGAATGCCTTGAGGGTAATTTCTCTGCAGTCTTGCCCTGGTCCTTAATTACCTGAGAGGTTGACAAGTTAGAGAAATGTTTGATAAAGCTCCAGATCTCAAAAAATGATAGAGACCAAACTAAGGCTTGTGACAAGGTCATTTCTCAAAGGAGGGATCCACTCATTAGGTTTTAGAGAAAGTCTAAGGTACTGTTCCTCACTTTCCCTCCCTCCTCTTTATCCAACTCTTAAAAGAATTGTTTTTCTGCAGCATTTTTTTATCTGGTTTTGATAATCAGATCTACTGGTTGGTATCTTTCTCTTGTTTGCTTCCCAAGTGGATTTTCAGCATTAATTATCTTTTGCTTATCAAGAAGCTCTTTGAGCTCTTTTATTGGACACATGAAGAAATCATGCCAATCAATATTTTTCCAAATACTTGGTTTCCTAAACTCACTTCTAGCCAGATTTCTTCTTCTACAAAAGGAGAGGAAAGGAATAGATGATGTGACTCTTAAGCCTTCAGTGATTCAGTGGTTGAAAGAGAACCGACACTTGGGGAAAGGCATCTGGGCCTTTGTGGTGGGCAAGCCTCAGCCTCTCCTGATCTGTGAGATGGGGGTGGGTAGCTCAGACTCTCTACCTCACTTGGGACTGATTAGTTAGGAAAGATTTTAAAAAACTTTAAAGCTAATAAAATGTAAGGAATTTCTCCTTGCCTTAAACAATGGTATGTCTCGTAGGGGAGTGTCAGGTAACTGGTGCTTTTCCCTTGGTTCCTCCAAAAACAATTTCACTGAAAGGGGGGGTTGGAGGAATGGCGGGGTGGGGGGTGGGGTTCTGGTTTTCTAGCAGACAAAGTCAAAGCTTGCTGTTAAATTCAGTTAAGTCATTGGGATGGGGACCGGACTGATTGCTTTGCTTGTCTCCATTGACTTCTGTAACTCAGGAAGTAATTGGGTCTTTAAGATTTGAATTGCTGCTATTATAAAGATGTTTTTGTGCTCATGGTCTTGTGCTGGCTAAAATGCTCTTAGATTGTTGGTTACCCACCCTAGGCCCCTGTCTCCTGTTACTGGGAGCCTGAAATAATGGCTCTGTGGATGCTGACCGGTTTGGGGCGGGCACCATGGCCAGGGCTGTAACCGATCTCTGTCTTCTTCCATGCAGCACCTCAGACAAGCCGGAGTGGCTGGAAAGTTTGTCGAGTTCTTTGGGAGTGGAGTTGCTCAGCTGTCTGTGACTGACCGAACCACGATAGCAAATATGTGTCCGGAATATGGTGCTATTCTGAGCTTTTTCCCTGTTGATAATGTGACTTTAACGCACTTAGAACACACAGGTAAGAGGGCCTGCAGGTGAACTCACCAGTGCTTGGCGGACACTGCCTGAGATGAGTACTGGGGAAGGGGTGGGGGGCTAAGGGCCAGCTGCAGCCCCACACCCGGGGGACCAGACCTCAGGCAGCGGGCTCTTCTCAGTACTCTGTAAGGAGAGCACGAGCCTGCCGGACGGCGTAGACGCTGCTGCTAGGGTCTCATGCCTCTGCTCCTCTCTGCTTCTCCTCCTCCCCTTATGAGCGCATTTATTAAGTGCCTATTGCAACCAAGACACTGTATGGGACACCCCACTCTGGGACATAAGGCTCTGGCCCAGCCTGGGAGCTCTTCTTTTTGCCAGATTTAAGGCTTTTGCCCTCCACTCACCCATTTGTGCCTCTCTCACCATTCCTCACAGTCACCTTTGCCCTCTCACTGCTTCCATCCTCCCTTTTGCAATGGCGCTGCTGACTCTCTGGGGAGACTGATGTCCGCCAGATGCCCCCGTGGCCCCAAGTCCCGGCTGCGCTCCTCAGCAGAGGCTCCTCCCCATTGGTGTTCTTCCTGGGCTCCGCTCAGCGTTGGAGGCTGCGGTCTGGCCTTTTTCCTGGATGCTGCTGCGTGGCCTCCATGGCGGGGCTCTCCGGGCCTGCCTGTCCTGGCAGCCACCTCTGGTCTCTGTGCCCATCCTGCCTGCTCGGCCATCGTGTTCCCATGGAGGCTCCCTGCCCTCTCCCTCTGCCTGGGCAGTTGGCACTACTGAGCCACCTCAGCTCAGGCCGTTGTACAGCTTTTTTTGGCTGCTTATTCTTCCCACTTAGACTATTAAAATAGCAGCCGAAGGTCAGTGTCACACCTGGTAGGGCCTTGGGCCTGTGGTCACAAAGATCTCCGAGAGGATCTGACTGTAAACATCCACTGTGTGACCCTGCCCATGTCATTTAACTTTTTGTCTCAGTTTCTTCAGCTATAAAATGGGAATAACAACTATCTTGCAGGGTTATTGTGCAAATCAAAAGTGATAGTAATTGTAAAAAAAAACAAAAAACAAAAGCCACTTATTCTGGTGCCTGGCACATAGTAGGTCCTTAATCAATGCTTGTTATCCCCCTTTTTCTTAATAGACTTCCTTGCTTCTAACCTTATCTACACAGCTGCCAGTCATCTTCCAAAGGTACGAGTCTGTCCTTGTCACTCTCTGGCTTCCCACAGACTCCTCAGCCTGATTGTCCAGAAGCAAATTCAGGCCTTTCTCTTCTCTTCATCAATTCTGTCTCCCAGCCGAGCTTTTCCTCAAAATTGATGGTGGTTACCATCTTTCTCCTTGTTTTCACACAGCCTGTTTGCCACATCTGAGTGGGGATCCCCTCTGCTTCTCACCTTCCTTCTCTTGAGTCAACACCTGGGTGCCGTCTCCCTGTAGCCTCCAGGGGCCATCTCTTCTTGTCCCTGCCCCTGTATCACATTCTCTTGGGAGCAGGTCAGCTTCTGGGGGGCTGGCCTCTGACCCCCTGCGTAGTGCCCAGTGCTCAGCACATGCTGAACCCTTGGTAATTAAGGGCGATTGATCTGAAGCTCATAGGAACCAACAGCAGCCCTGGGGCAGAGAATCCTGGGAAGCGAGCTCATTGCAGACCCGTCAAGGACTGATTGTCTTTGGCAAATAAAGTACTGCCCTCTTTCCTGTTTTAGTTTTTATGTTTCTGAACTGGCAGGATAATGGAAAGAATACTGTTGTGTTTTTGATGACACGTGTGTGAAGTACACAATTTTTATCCAGTGTCAGGACTCTGTCAATAAATGACTTGTAGAAAATTCAGTGTTATGATTTCATTTTAGTTAGAAATTATCTCCTTCTCAGCCTAAAAAAATTGTTCCTTACTTTTTTTTTTCCTATCAGGTTTTGACAAAGACAAGCTTGCGTCCATGGAAACATACCTTAAAGCTGTGAAGTTGTTTAGAAGTGACCAGGATTCTCCAGTGGAGCCCGAGTATTCCCAGGTACACCCAGGCATTTGGTGGCTTATGTTTGATGTCCGTCCCCAGTGCTAAACCCAAGACTGAGACTAAGACAGCACTTAGAGAATTTGGTGCTTGTTGCTTGGGGCCTCCTACTTCACATTTCCCCAGTGTGTTTTGTAGCTTGGCATATCAGTTTTTTGCCTTTAATTAAAAAGTTTGATTATAAGTGATTTCTTTTAGTTAGTTTAATTAGTTCTTTTTATGTGTTATGTAGTAGGAAGACATATATGTCGACTTTCTTGTCTTAAAAACCAGCATTTATTAGGAGAAAAGTTACTTGTTTGCGATATAAAAGGTTTTTGACAGTGACCAACTTTAATTTTCCTAAATCAAAACTAATGCAGGTATAGATTTATCCGTCAACTATGTCATAATTTGGCCATGGTTCTCCTTATATTGGAATATTGAGTGCAATCCGGGGGCTTCTGAAGGCTCGCTTCACCCCTTTGCTTCCCTTCTTTCCCACTTCAAGATCCTAGGTCTCTGAAGAACTGTAAGGGAATTGGACAGTTGGGTCATCTGTTCTCTTTTGTCTTAAAGCTTCCAAAATTCTCATTTCTCCCATTCTACTAATAAGTTATATACAGTCCAAATTAGGAAATAAATAAATCAGTTCCTGCAGAACTTCCAATAAGTGGTTGTTTTTCATATGAAAGAAGGGTAAAACATCTTTGTGACCAAGATGAAGAAGCCTGAGCGGAATATTATAGTAAACTGTCCCTACCAACAGAATGTTGACTAATGGCTCCACATTAATTGGAAGTGTATATCCTAATAGAATTCTACAGACCACTGTCTAATCTTGTCCACTTTTTCCCAATAACTGATAAAAAGACTTGGAAGGATATTTTTACCATATGTATAGTTAAATAAAGCTGAGTTTATTGGTTGTCAAAGTTAAGGTTCAAAAAAGTATTGATAGGCTAAAACTAACATGATAGAAATTTAAGGCACACATATTCATTTGTTGTTTAAAAAATTCAATTATGTGAGTACAAGATAGGGTATCTTGGATTGATGGCAATTACTGTAGAAAAAGGTCCGGGGATTTTCTTGACTGCAGAGCTATATGTTAGCTATTAATGAGTGCCGAAAGAAAATGATGCATTTGGAAAACATCAAATTATCTTTGTTCTCTGCATGGGTCAGACATCTGGTAGATTTAGTTGTGGGTACCACAACTGGGCACTGAGTCTGGTAATCAGGCCTTTAAAGGATGGAAAACTTATGTCTTGTGAGGAACAATTAAAAGAAGTAAGGCAAGAAGAGGAAACTTGGACTTGACACATGGCTTCCAGTATTTGAAAGGCTGTCATCATGTCAATGAAAAATTTAGAGTCGGGGTAGTTCTAAAGGGTAGAACTACACAATCCTTCCAGCCCCAGCTTGATGGTTTCTCTGACTGATGCTGTGTTAAGGATGAATTTTTTAATAAAGATGTGCAACAATGGCCTGAACTACTCTGTGTGGTAAGAACCTTATCTCTGGGTGTATTCAAGTGGCCAGAGTTAATATGAAGAGGAGACTTCTTCCATGGGGTGGGAAATGGTGCTAGATGGCCTGATTGATTGTCTGATCTCTCAGATCTTTTGTAGCTCTTCAGTTACTTGTGATCCTGTGGTGAAAAGGAAGAGAAATGAAGGGAAGGAGGCCCCCAGATAGACCCAAAGAATAATCAGTGACCAAAAACCTTTAAATTGCTCTCAATATACCAATGTAAGAACCATGGCTAATTTATGACACCTTTGGCTTTGCTAAATTAAATCTATCCTTGCATTTTAAAAATTTTATCCCAAAGGAAAAATCAACAAAGTTAGTAGTTCTAAGGAGCTTTTCATATTGAATCCAAGGTTTCATTTATACAAAAACGGGAAGCTAGTATTTTGAGTTGTCAGACGAGGGACATCTGAACTTTGGGGTACTGACTCTAGGTAGCTGCTCCTGGGGATGGTGTAGGACTTTTAATGGCTGCTTTTAGGACTATGAAAATTAATTAAAATTGGGCTCCTGCATTTTAAAAATGATCATATGGATGGACTCAAGACTGCTAAAATAAATGGTACTCTACACTATAGACTGAAACTATGAATACTAATTCTTTTTCCTCTCCTAGATAATACAGATTAATTTGAACTCTATAATTCCATCTGTCAGTGGTCCAAAAAGGCCCCAGGATCGAGTAGCTGTGAGTGATATGAAAAGCGATTTCCAAGCTTGCCTAAATGAAAAGGTAAATCATTTCAGGTTTTACCTTCTGTGCTCATTAGGGAGAGGTAATTATTACAAGGAGAGAATAAACTCAGCATACCAGTATTTTGTGTAATAGGACTATCAGTAGCTAAATAGTGCTTGCCTCTTTTTCCAGTAACTCAGCCAAGCCATTTCTTTTGATCAGCTGCCCCAGCTTCGCAGGGGGAGTGGGTTCACTGGGGCACACCTGGTATACTGTCCCTGATGATTTTCTAGCCCTATTCCACAGCCTCCTTTTGTTTAAGTCTTTATGACTGCTTTGAGATTGCCATGATGGAAGGCTTCTATGGGTGTCTTCTATGCCCTTGGTCTTGTAAAATGGAGACAGTTGTGTTGGATAAGCTTAGCAAGGATAATTTGGAAATTGACTCATTTGTAGAAAGATATCTCCTTTCAATCCTGCAATCTTAGTGTTGGTTAAAGTTAGTGAGGGGATAGTGGGGGAGAAAACGACAGTGTTACAGACAAGGGCAGAGGAAGCTAATGGATTTGTACAATTTTGTGCAGGTTGGATTTAAAGGCTTTCAAATTGCCGCTGAAAAGCAAAATGATGTCGTGCCTATTCAGTATGAAGGAATTGAGTATAAATTGTCTCACGGGTCTGTTGTCATTGCTGCAGTGATCAGTTGTACCAATAACTGCAATCCATCCGTCATGCTTGCTGCAGGTATGCCTTAGGTTACGGCCAGGCGCCATCTTTGGTCATCCAGCTACCCATCACTACCTGGGACATGATGCAGAAGCATCCCCACCAGCAGATACTTCATCCCTCACATGGTACCTCACATCCGAGAGGCTTTCTTACAGGTTTTAATTGGATCCAGGATGTTTTTAGACAGTTGGTTATAGACTTAGTTTCATTATGTGGAAACAGAGTTCTGGTGATTCTCCACCTATTTGTTGAGAAGTAGGTGACTATGTAAGCCTTAGGCTATTGCATGTTTGAGTCTAGAATCATGGTAATCAGTTGTGAGTCTTCCTCTTTTTCTATCCCTGGTGCTATAAAGGTGTTTAAAAGAAGCATCAGAAATGATGTCTGTGTCCGAGAAGTTTAAAAGATCAAACAAATAGGAAGCAATTAGTGAATATACTTATGTATAACTGAGTGTAAAATTTTAGTTATTATTTTTGAGATTTTTAAAAAAATGTTTTTGTATATCTATACATATACATTTAAGTTATAAATGATGCAGAAGGCAGGAATCTACCACATTGTAGGTTATTTTAGTAGAAAAAGTTGTCCTTCCAGAGCAGCCGGTCTGGCATATTTCAAGGATTCATTATTTATTTCATTGGTGTGGATAGCTCCCTCTGCCAGTACAGCTCTCAGTCCTTTTGTGACTTGGTGATAGGCGGTCTTCAACAAGTTGCTATCATCCTAAAATAAGTTACCTTAAAGCCAACCTGCTGAAGAGCCTTTCTGAGTTCAGGAAGGCTGGTCTTTGATGGGCACATAGTCTGTCTAAAACCTTTCTGGCTTGGGGAAGAACCTGTTGGAACATGTGCTGCTTTCCATGTGTGTCTTTCAGAAGTTCAGAGTCATTTCCATATCATGACGAAGTATAACATTTTAATAGAGGAGGAAGATGAAGTCTATAATAAAAGGAAAGAGTCTTAGGTTCATTTTACCCATAATAAAAGATATTGCCATGTCCTCTCCTTTTTCCCTTGAAGAGGAAGAGATGTTTGTCATCTTTTTTCAGAGATCATTTTATTACACCAGTCTTGGGGCAGAATTAATGTAGTTTTGAAATATCTTTTATTTTTTTTTTTGGTCCTGAGGCTTATTATTATTTGAAAACTGCTGTTCAAGTAACATATTGACTTTTTGTAGGTCTTTTGGCAAAAAAAGCTGTTGAAGCTGGTCTCCGGGTTAAGCCTTATATCAGGACAAGCTTATCTCCTGGCAGTGGGATGGTTACACATTACCTCAGTTCAAGTGGAGTGTTACCATATCTCAGTAAGCTTGGGTAAGTGGCAACTACTGCAGTGCAGAGTAAGGCGCCCAGCCTCCGGAGAGGGAATGGGAGGGGAAGGCAGTGGTTCCCACGCCAACCTTGCTCACAACTGACAAGAGCACTTTTCACACTCTGACATGATCCGTCAGATTTGGGCAACTCTGATTTGGCCTGTTCCGGTGCTAGACAGTGGGTGAGCTGCTGGTGCTGGGCCAGCAGCGTACAGAGATGCACCGATGAGCACAAAACAGCCCCTGTCCAGAGGAGCTTTCCTTTGGGGGACGGCACCACTAAGCACAGGCAGAAGCCCAGGAATTATGTCAGGGGAGCAGGAACAGCTGGAAGAAGCCGGCAAAAGGCCATTGTGGCTGAACCTGAGTTCTCGAGCTGGAAGGGAAAGGAGAGCCAGGTTTCATTACCACCGAGAGGAGTCTGTATTTGATCCTAGATGTGATAGGGAGCAACAGGAGCCGATGGAATGGATTGGGAAGTAGGACTACTGCTTTATCAGTTAGAAAAAGGCCTAAGAAACACAGAGACCAGTTAGGAAGTCGTTTTACTGTGAACTAGGTCCTGGAAGTGGAGAGAAGACATGCTGGTATACTTGAAAAGTGATTGGGAGTGGGGGAAGGGAGGAAGTGGGCAGTCTTCCCCTTCCCTGAGGAAGAACATGGATGAGGAAGGACAAATCCACAGTTGTGAATCTTGAAGGTGGTCCCCCTGACAGAAATAGTGACGTTTGGAAAATGGCGCCTTTGGGAGAAAAGCGAATGAGACATGATGAGCTCGAGATGCCTCTGAAGCATTTACTTAGAAAGGTTCAAAAAGCAGAACAGACACAGACAGGTCGATGGATCCAAGATACTCACTTTGATAAAGATGATCATTAAGCCCTTGAGAGATGATGAGAGGAACTAGAGGAAGGAACAGAGGAAACCCCAAGACAGAGCTTCACTGGGTAGTGTGAAACTATAATGGTAGAGCTGCCATTGGATAGAGCGGAGGAGGAGCCAGATTTGGGTAATAAAAACCCAAAGAGGAGGAGTGAGAGTGGTCAGCAGTGTCCAGTGCTGTGTAAGGATCAAGAAAGATGAGGCTTAAGGAAAAGACCTTGAGGTTTGGCACTTTGGACCTGTTTGGTCATTTACAGAGACTGATTTCAGTGGAGTTAGGAACTTGGAAGCCAAATTGCTAGGGTTGAAAAAGGAATGAGGGGAGAAATAGAAGGAGTGAATAGATGGTAGCTAAGAGCACAGTATAGAAGCAAGAGAGGCCTTTTTAAGGACTGAGAGACTTGGATGGGTTTGTCAGCAGTTGGCAGTGAGCTGGCAATGAGAAGATGAAGATGATGAAGGCAGGATGGGGAAAAGCAGAATTATTTTAATAATTTTTGCATAGTGGCCCTTCAGATAACATGCGAGATAACTTCATGCCTGAAGAGTCAGAGGTAAATGGGACTAAGAGAACAAATAAAGGAGTTTCCTCTGTCTCAACAATTATGGGAAATTCTGTGGGCTTCTGTGGGCTTCAAGTGTCTTTCCTGAGTCTGGTATTTATTTGAGATTTGGTATTTGGTAAGATTATGCAGATGAAAAAAACTAATGAAACTCATGCCTGATGTATGGCAGATTAAGTGACTTTACTTAATTTGTTTAACAAATATCCATAATGGGGCAGGGGTTGTGGGGAAAGGAGGGGAATGCATCTACTCTTTCCTGGTATTAAATATTCTATAATATTTTTTCTCTTTTTTAATGTAGATTTGAAGTAGTTGGTTATGGATGTTCCACCTGTGTTGGAAACACAGCTCCTTTGCCAGAAGCTGTTCTGAATGCAATAAAAGAGGTAATGTTTATAGATTAGCAAAGACAAGTTTGAAAGATGCTCCTAGAATTTTCTTAACCAGTTCCTAGTTATTAAATCTGTGATTAACTTCACAATCTTGAGAGAATTTTGCAGTCTTCTTTAGAGTCACTGCTGTCATAGAAATAGTATGAAGCGGAGGCAGTGAGGGTAAACAGCTTTTGCAAGGAATGAAAAGATACCTGGAGGGGAAGTAAATTTGCAAATTAGGAAGGACCAAGAAGGGGCTTTGGTCCAGTCTCAGGAATGGAAATTCCCCCTCTAACCTGGCTTATAAGTGATTACCTCATCAGAAGGTCCATCTTCAGTAATGGGGCCTCCCCTCTGAGTTAGCCCATTGGAATCATTATTGCAAAATTGGGGCGTTGCAGACAGTCTTGAAATTTGTCTTCAAATTTGCAGTTTGTCAAACTACCTGAAAGAAATTCTCTCCGCCACATCCCCAGTGAGTGATCAGCCAGCTTTGGCATGAAGGTCTCCAACAGAGAGCTAACTCAGCTGTCCTCACAGGCCCATTCCACTTTGGAGCAGCCCTTACTCTCAGAAATTTTTTACTTATATCAGAGCTCAATCTGCTCTGTAGATCTACCTGTGTTCTGCCCTCTGGGGAAAAGCAGAATTATTTTAATAACCCTTTTTGCATAATGGCCCTTCAGATAACATGAGAGATAACTTCAAATAACTTGAAGACAGTGATGAGATCATGTCATCCATGCTCACAGGCCTTATCTTCTGCCATTTAAATGTTCACACCCTTTAACCGGTTTGCTTGTGTCATGGCTTCCATCTCTCTCAGCATCCTAGTTGCTGCTCCTTCCTTTTTCCATAGGAGAGGTGTTGGGTCCATGAAATAAGTGCTAACTTTAAATGTCTATCTTCTCTTCATCTACTTTTTTGGGATCAGAGAGAATGGGGAGCTGGGAGTCCAGAAATCTGCAGAAGGAAGATCTCTTTTCTCTGGTTCCTTCAACTATAAAATGAAAGGATGGACTGGGTCCCTTCTGTGGTCATTTCCAAGGTTCCTTTTTAAGCAGTAATTATATGCTCATAGTAATAGAACCTGTTTTGGTTATCTTGTTCCTTCTCACTTGTGCTTATGTATATAAGATCTTTCTTTTCTTGAAATGAAGTTCCCTCCTCCTTTTTTTTAGGGTGACTTAGTTGCCTGTGGGGTGTTATCTGGCAACAAGAATTTTGAAGGTCGTCTTTGTGACTGTGTCCGTGCCAACTACCTTGCCTCGCCACCTCTAGTAGTAGCTTATGCCATTGCAGGAACAGTGAATATTGATTTCCAGACCGAGCCTTTAGGTAACTTGATTTCTTAATATATATTCTTTCTGATAGTGGGGTTTATTCTCTAAAATAGAATCATTTTTATTAGAGATAAAAATGACTTGTACACTTATTTTCTTTCTAGTTATATATCAATTAACACGGATACTGTAGCACATACATTCTATTGCTTGATCTGAAGTATTCTATAGTAAATTATTTACTTGGGTAATGATTAATAGATTTGAAAAGCAATAAGCATTTTATCATTCTTTGCTTACATTAAACATATTTTAAAATCTTTTAAAATAGGCACTGATCCCCAAGGCAGAAACATCTACCTACATGACATTTGGCCTAATCGAGAAGAACTTCATAAAGTAGAAGAAGAACATGTGATATTCTCTATGTTTAAAGAATTAAACGAAAAAATGGAGGTAAAGATGCATTCTTAAATAGTGGAGTGTAACTGCACTGTTCTGCCATATACCTGGATTTGTGAATGTCATAAGGCATTTTACTTAGAAAATGTCCGTTGGGAATGAAATGTTTTTGGTGTCAGATTTGACATGACTTCATCTCTTTTATGATTCCTTTTAAAATAATTCAAGGCTCTCAGAAAGGAATCTGATCACATTTAGTTAATGAAAAGAACTGCCATTATTTGGGTGTGTGAAGAACACTGGCACAAAGAGGCTCAGTTTACTGCATTGAAGAAAGTACCATGGACTTGCATGGGGCTGAGCGATTGAGAGATCCAGGAGCCTAGGGCCATGGGGAAAAGTCCTGGTGTTAGATCCTTTCCTGATATTTTTGAGCCCTGCCAGGGGCCATATATAATGAACTTGGAGTAAATAAAAGAGAAGAGAGAAGGAGACATTAGGTTATATGAAAGTAGCTTTAGGCAGACTGTAATAGTTACCTTGGCAGGTAGTCCTCTGTTCTTATCTTCTGGTAAAGATCTGGTAAAGATGCTCCTTGCTTTGAAGGTTTGTAGGTGTTATGTATGTCCTCCTTTGGCCTCCATACCAGACAGAAGTCAGCCTTGTCTTGCGTCTGACCTTGTGGACAAAGATTCTGAAAAATAGAAGCCCTATCAGTAGCTTTCCCAGTAGCTTTCCATTCCATCTGACTTGTGCTAAAGAGGCCTGGTCTCCTCATGGCATCCCAGCTTTCTGGGGCACTGTCCTTGGGGCTGCACAAGGAAAAGCCTTCCCTAAACTTTCCTATTTATTAATGTAGTTTTTCTTCACAGAAGGGAAATAAGCGGTGGAATTCCTTAGACGCACCAGATTCTGTTTTGTTCCCATGGGATTCGAAATCCACTTATATCAGATGTCCATCTTTTTTTGATAAACTTGTAAGTATTCAGTTACACAGTTTTAAAACGCAATGCTCTTTCTCTAGTGGGAATTAATGCTATTTGTGACTGTTTAACATCTTCATTGCTTATCTTATAGGCCAAAGAGCCAGTTGCACTGCAGCCCATTGAAAATGCCCACGTTTTGCTCTATTTGGGAGACTCTGTCACAACAGATCATATCTCACCTGCTGGGAGCATTGCCCGGAGTAGTGCTGCTGCTAAGTATCTGACAAACAGAGGGTGTGTATTTGAAAGGGTTTGATCTGAAGGGATCTTTTCCAACCAGCCCTGAGGCTGCTTCCTACTGAGACCATCCCCATTTATGCTGCTTCTCAGGAGAAATCATACATGTCTGCTTGTGGGTGCGCTTGGCTCAAAGTAGAGCTAGTTCTTTGACTGTGGAGCTCACTTACATCGAGCCCTTATTCAAGTAGACAGCTACTCAGGAAAAAAAAAAATAGCAATTTTCTCTTTTTTCTTTCTAAATCTTGTTCATTTAAGAAGACTAGTTTAGCGTGCCCTGCCAGAATAAAGGCTGATCATTTAGATCCTATTACACGCTCATTAAGAGAAATGCATGGAATTGTATACTGTGTTTACTTGGATCATGACATACAAGCTTGGAGTCAGTTGGTCACAGGCACTCTGGGATAGATGACATCCAAGGGTGATAGCCCTCTGCATCCTGATAAATGCTTGGGAATTTACAATGAAAATAACTGTTAATTCATGAGATAATAATCTGGGGTTAGGTAGATATTATTTCACTTTTTAATGATTAATAAGACGTTACCTGGTTACCTAATAGGTACCATGGCACCAGGGTGAAAATTATGCACAGAACTCTTTGCAGAGCTCTCTTCTTCTTAGCTTAGGAAGGATTTAGTGACCATTGAAAGAATTTATTGAAAATGCCATGTGAAAAGTAAATAGCTATTCTATAGCAAGACCATTTTTTTGTCATTTTCCACAGAAAAAGACTTCTTTCTTATAATACTTCTGCTTTTAGGTCTTACAAAAACAATTTTAAAAGAAAACTCTGAGTGAATATTTTTAGAATAGACACTTTTAAATCTAGGATCCTTTCCATGAAGGAATTTTAGGATTTTTTGGAGATTTCTAATATTGTAACAATGAGGACTAAAATTTTGTGTATGCTTAGGATGATCTCCACTGTGGTCAAAAGTTTCTAAATATTTTGAGAAAGCTTTCATCCCATTTTATAAACCAACAATTTTGTTAAATTTTTACTTGTTATAATTTTGTGTATCTAGCCCTTTGTCTGATAGGCAGAGTTTACAGTCTCTCTTTCAAGAAACACTGGAAGTCATAGTTCAACCTCATCTAATTGATGAGGAAACTGTGGCCCACGGAGATCAAATGACTTTTGCTGCAAAAACATAAAGCAAAATAAACTTAAATGTTTACTGTAAACATCCTGGTAATCAATAGTGATTTCTCCCTTATTTCAACCTTGGGGTTGGGGTTGGGGTTGGGGGGAGGGAGTAGGTTGTATCTTTTTTTTCCCATCCATTTTGGAATCTGAGATTTGTATTTTGTTTTATAGCCTTTCACCTCGTGAATTCAATTCTTATGGAGCCCGAAGGGGTAACGATGCTGTGATGACAAGAGGAACCTTTGCAAATATCAAGCTTCTAAATAAGTTTATTGGAAAACCAGCTCCTAAAACAATCCATTTTCCATCAGGTCAAACGGTGAGGATAGATTCAGATGGAACTAACCTATTGTTTACTAGCCTGCTGACTTAATGGTTAATTTTTGTTTGTTTTTAATCTCTAGCTGGATGTATTTGAGGCTGCAGAATTATACCAGAGAGAAGGTATTCCATTGATTATTTTAGCAGGGAAGAAATATGGCTCTGGAAATTCAAGAGACTGGGCTGCCAAAGGACCATATTTGATGGTATTTTATACTTTTATGCAACTATTCTTGAAGAATTGAGAGGTGGGAGTATAAGTTACTTTAAATCCATTTGCAGCTTTTTAAATGTGAAATGCTGTCTAGACATTTGTGTGATATTTGCCTTTGGTTAGTTGTTCATATTGACTTTTTAGAAGATTGTGGTTGCATTTTAATGTTCTCTTACAGATGTTGACTAGGAGCAGAGGAGCATTTTTTTTTAAATCTTAATGTATTTATAAAGTTGGAGCCAGAGATTTTATTATTTTTAGCAAAGAAGGAAAGAAAGATAAGTAGACAGACAGACAGATAGATAGATAAATCACGTCAGTTATCGTGCCTTTCTATCAGCTTTCCTCCTCACACTCAAGAAGGATTATCAAATCTTTATTCATTTTGTGTCTAGAGAAAAACCAACTTGTGATGATGACCCATAGGTAGGATAGCATTGAGGACAGTTTGGGAGATCATGCTCCAAAATCTTTTTTTTTTTTTTTTTTTTTTTAAATTTTGACTGCCATGCCCAACTTTTCAGATAGGTTGATTTTAGTACCTCTCATTTGGCCATTGCTATTTTGTTCTTTTAGGTCTCTTCTATCTTTGTTGGGTTTTTTCAATCATAAATGCAAATTTTCCCAGGGAATAATAAGAGGTTATCAGTAGACTTAGCTACCATCATGGTTTCATCTAGTGCCTGGCCTGAGAAAAAAATGTCATAGTTTATGTAAAAGCCATTGATTGCCACACTCTCTTCTACAGTTAATCTCAGTAGTGCTGAGAAGAACATTTTCATGTGTTGGGAAAATGGTTTAGAGCATCTAGAAAACACCTTTGCCATGTCGTCCTAGGAGGGGAGAAGTTGTCTCATCTCCGTGTCAGAACATAGAAAACGCTTCTAGGGAGTTTTAGAGAAATCACTGGAGAATCTTCTTGTAGTACATGCCATATATCATTTCTCTTTTCTTAGAATTTGAAGGAAATAAAAATTGTTTATTATAGGGTGTGAAAGCTGTGGTAGCTGAGAGTTATGAAAAGATTCACAAAGACCACTTGATTGGAATCGGCATCGCTCCACTGCAGTTTCTTCCAGGAGAAAATGCCAGTTCCTTGGGCCTCTCTGGCAGAGAGCAGTTTTCTTTTTCATTTCCTGAAGATCTGTCACCGGGAGTCACCTTAAACGTAAAGGTATCTGCAAGATTAATTCTGTGTCTGTGTATCTTTCAGAGCGGGGCCCTGCTCACAGATAGCCACACTTATCCCTAGTGGCTGTCAGGGGCATCGTGGGTTACTTTCTTAATTCTTGTGACATCTCTACATTCTGACAGCCTCACTTACATAGAGCATGCCCAAGGTGCCAGCAAGGGGGCAAAGCAAGCCAAAAATGATGCTGTGGAGTGAAGCAGTTTTACTCTTCTGAAAGCCAGCCTGGCTGTCCTGGAACCTAGTATCATTCACGCCCATTTCTGATGAGCTCAGATGTCCTGCCTCATTCAAAGGCTCTCAGCTGATTAATATGTGTAGAAGGGGCAGGCTTTACAGTAGATAGGCCTCACAGCATAGCGGGGCCCGGCTGTCCCACCACCTGTCTGGTGGCCATCCAGAAACATTAAGCTTTCGGGTATTCTGCTAATTTCACCAGACTGCTAAAGACTGCGCTGGTCCAGTGCCTTCATTTTGCTGAGGAGGCGAGTCTGTCTACAAACTTGACAAAACCTGGAAACCCAGTCTGTGAACAGTCAGATGACAGGCAAGAATACTGGCTTTCTTGCCCTTGTTCTTAACTGTTTTCAAACTCTGCTTGTTTCTTAGTTTCCAAATCTTTATTTCTAAGTTTAAGGTGTGTATATACCACCATTAAATGAGCATCTTGTTACAAAGTGGGTGCATCCCTCTACTAGTCCTGAGACTGGATTGAGAAGGTCCAATTGTAGCTCCTCCCTAAAAATAAAAGTTAACCAGCACATTTGTAGTAAATAATAAATTCCAGTTGATTATACCAATAACTGACATTACAAGGTCCTTGGAAGTTTGCAAAAATCTTCCTTTGTTGTCTCATAGAATCTTCTGTGCTACATGGAGGAGGAAATTCCCATAGTTCTATCATCCCACAACTCGGGGGGGGGGGGGGGAGCACATGGCAGGGACCTACCAGGCACAGTAAGCTCCTTTATTCCAACCACAGCCAAACTAAGCCTCCCCTGGCACCCTCCTTTCTCGTGATGGAGCTTCCCCACAGTTAGGCTCTTTGCAGATGGCACGGTCTGTTGCCATATCCATACCCACAAAGCTGTCTTCTTGGCTAAGACCTGCCAGACATGACACGCTTTGGCAATGGCACAGCCTATGGGAGTTCAGGATCACCTCCACGCTGCTCGAAGCCTTCACTAAGCATCTGTACTTGGGTTTAATAGCTCCTCTTCTAGAATAGAAAAGGCTCCTCATGCCCACTTGTAATTAAAAGATTTGTGGGAGACATCTGATAGCAAGAAGAATTTGATGGCAGAGAAAAGTTAAGGCAGTAAGAACCACTGTTGCCAGTCTTGACATTTGACCTGTGATCCATGCAGAGCTCTATTACAGAGACTGTGCTCAGAGCAGAAGGACTTGCCCAGCCCTGCCCTAGTGGGGTTTATTCTGGCCGGAGAATAGACTAACAGTGTATAGGAAGTCAGTTGTGATCAAGTTCCCAGGGAGAGAATCACTTTTTGTTGGCTGAGAGTGGGAGTGGAGAAGGGCCAGTGATGCTTTATTTAGGAGGAATGACAGTATGATCTTACTGGCTGCCATTTGTTTTGTTTGCTTTTAAAGACAAGCACTGGAAAAGTATTCAGCGTGATTGCTTCGTTTGAAAATGATGTGGAAATAACATTATACAAACATGGCGGATTATTAAACTATGTGGCTCGGAAATTCTCCTAGTATCTACTGAACGTGGATCCCTTCCGTAATTGGTAGCTGCCAATGCCTTGTGTGGTGGACCCAGGAATCCATACCATGGAGCTCCAAACAGTGCTGTATGCTCAGTTATCTCATCCATGGGTGTAAATGATTGTGAATCATCGTAGTGACCACAATGAGATCTTTCTTGATTTTAAATACTATACGAATGGTGCTATTAACATTGCTAAAATCAGCCTAAGTGTGTTGTGGAAGAGAGCTGTAAGTATGGGGGGGTGGGGGCGGGGATATTTTATCAAACCATTTTGTAAATAAACAAGGCGGAGTTTGAACTTGAATTGTGGTGAAGACTATTATGTAAGAGCAGCCTTCCTGCAGTTGTTTTCTTTAGTTTTGCACCTTTAAAACTGGGTACTACTGTTTGTTGGTTTAAGAATAACAGATTGACGTAGGAGAAGCCAAATCAGATTATCGAATTCTGGAAGCTGAGAAACTGGGGTCTGAATGGACTTTTATTCTGTAGCCTTAGAATTGAGGTAAGCAAAGCTGATGTACTTATGTAGGTGTGTGCTTTAGTTTGGAAATAGAGGCCAGAGAGATGCAAGGGATGTGATCTTGAGAAATAAAGAGTTTTGTGTAGGTGAAGATGGGCCTTTTCAGACTGGGACCTGCTTTTATCCAGGAGGAAGGGGAGACTAGCCTATTCCAGAGCAGTCCAACACGTTACCTATAGATGTTTAATAAGTTGCTGGTAAAGCTGCAAGGGATGAGAACAGAATCACAGATGAAACAGAAGTTATTCGCCTTCATGGGAGACTTACTTCCAGGTACACATCACCTTTTACTGTTGTTCAAGATCTGAGAAAGGAACTGTTTATTTAACCAGACAACTCTAAAAACGATCTTCTCCAAGCTTTTGGAGATGGCCTGGAATGATATCAGATGTTCAGTCTAAATGATTAGATGTGAAGTGGCTGAGCAGTCTAGGTCTAGTTTTTATTTTAGTATTTTGGACACATTTTGAATTATTTAAAAACATTTTCTGGTGCTTTGAGTCATCCTTTTTATTTCTTTGGGTCAGTTTTCATGCTAATTGTGTTACCCCTGTGTGAGGGCAGCAATGTTTAACCTATTCTGAACACTCTTGCAAGCATACATTTTTGCTTACCAGAATGAATTCCTTGATATAACCCAAAGAAGCTGGACCACTTTTCTATTACCCAAGGGCTTAGATGGTTATTTCTGAAGCTTTTATAAGTTATTTTCAATTTAAGGAATTTCATTTTAAGAAGTAAAAGTGAGTGAAAGGAAAGGTAATGTAGTATTCACTTTGAAATATTATTACAATTTTTAATCAATTTAACGTTGCATATAATAGGAACGATAAAACCCTTCCAATTATTTAAACCAGTGGACAGGGACCACTGAGTAACTATTGCACAGAATTCCCAGTGTGAGAGTTTACAGATAAGTCATAAATATATATTAGGATGATAAAATGTACTAGATTGAAGCTAAATGACTTTTCCTCTCCCTCCCCTTTCCCTCTTTTCCCCCCCATCATGTGCACTAAAAACAAATTCTTGTCTAATATTATTTGTTTCCTATCACCTTTAAACCATATTGTTTTTTCAATACTTTATCATGCTTTTATGTATTCTTGTCAGTGTATTTTTTAATTTACATGGAAACTGTTAGAGTTGGAATTGTTTCATTCTAAATGTTATAATAGCCACGGTGATTTTCAAAAGGAAATGCTTGACTTCAATAATTTGAAACCATTTGAAAAAAAAACAAAAAACAAACCTTTATCTACTTGGGGCCATTTGAAGCCTCCAGGTAGAGCTGCAAACATGAACAGATCAACTGTCTGGCCCTGATGAGGCCATTTTGAATTCTCCACCAGGAATAAAACATTTATAGGCATTTAATGTCTAGTCAGTTCAGTAGCCATTGTCATGGTTAGTGAGCCTTAATGTGTTGTCTAATTCTAGTTACCTTGAGCTCCTGTTTGTATATTGCAAGTAGAATTTTCTTTCCCGGGAGCTGGCTAGTTCGGGCTTCTCAGAACTGCTGTTGACCAAGTGTTGTTGTTACAAGAGGGGAATCCTGGCATTCAGTGCTGAGTCTTTAGTTTGTCACCCTTTTATGTATAGAAGATGTCTCTTGCACACTGAAACCAGAAGAAATAAAACTGTTTAATGAAAGGAAATCCTGTGGATATATAATAAAAGCACCTCGGGGTTTGTGAATTCAACTACAGTTGTAAAAGCCCATCATCACCTGAAGTATTTGGTGTTTTTTTTTTAAACTTTAACAATAAATTATGTTAAGTGGAACACCTAATTTCATGACTTATAGTTCTGCTGCTCTTTGATATGAAATTGGTGAAAAAGGTCTCTCTTCTTCACCAAACCTCTGATAGCTAGAGTTGTTTTATTCTGTGATTGACTTCTGAAGAGAAGGAAATGAGCTGCAATCCCAGGGCTTTGAAGGGAAGAGTATGGTCCCTACAGCCACCCCAGATGAGTGAGGAGGTGGGGGACAATCCTATGGAAATGAAACCCAGACAGCCCAGCCTACTGCCTAAGCTATCTGGAAGATTTCCCACTTTGTCAGTCCAAGTGTTGCCAGCATCGTTTGCACCTGCCTGTAGTAGGGTGGAGAGAATTTCTTTGGCCTCTGTGGGAGTTGTGGTCCCAATTAAAAGGCAACTTTTTTCTTTTGGCATTTAATTTATCTTTGAGGATGGCAGGGGGAACAAAATGGACACTCTGAGCCTTCCTTGGTTTGTTTCATTTGGGAGAACAAAACAAAGAAAGATATTATTTGGGCTTTGGAGATGTTTATTCCCCAAATTGTGATAGTGTTGCTGTTTCTATCCATTTGACATCTAGTATATGGCTATAGAACCATATGTATAGTAATCACATTTGAATAATTGCAAATCAATGTCTACTGTTTAAAGCCAACAAAACAGTATAACAGTTTTAAGTTCAACAATGTTAAGTATTGTATAGAAATATATCTGGAGGCAAAGTTCAATTGATGACAATTGTGCATATAATGTTACCAATGTTGTAAATTATTTTTAATAAAGAAAATTGTATTATCACTGATTGGGTTTTTTCTGTTTAAAAATACTTAAGGTTTAAAGAAATCCAACTTTGATAAAATCAAACTAAAAAGATCTTTCAGATTGGAGATTTCTTACACAGCCTTCTTTGTAGTCTTATCCACTTGTTCATAAGGATCCTCAGATTCTAAGGGCAATATGGAGAGATCACTTAGTCTTAAATCACTCGTTTCTAGATGAGGATGTTAAAGTCCAGAGAGATGACTTGGAAAGAAGTAGCAGGACTTGGGTTTGAGGAGCAGTGAGTGACCATCCCTGCAAAGGGTTGATTTTGAAGTCATTAGACCAAGGTTTTAGGCAAACAGCTTTCCAATCTTGGCCTTCTTCCAACCAACAGAAACATTACACTTAGTTCTTGAAGAGCCCTCAGAGTTCTAAATCCTGTGATTCTGTGATTCTGTGATTCTGTGATCCTGAGTGGCATTCTTCCCATTACACCACAGAGAGCCACAATTATTCGTTTCTCATTTATTTGACCAACTGAGAAAATGTGTAGTTCTCCAAGACAAGAACAGTTTATTTTTTTAAATTGCAACCTTTAATAATAACCAAAAAGGTGTGTGAAGCATTGAGTGCAAGTTTCCTGTGTGATGATGATAATAAACCCTATGAGATCTGTACTATAGATCTCTTTAAATCTCATTTTAATGAGAAGGAATGTCTAAAGTGGGATTCAGATCCAGGTATCAATCACTCCAAATCCTAAGCTATTGGCTATCACGCTTTTTCTTTAGCTAATCATCAGCAAGGAAGTCACTGAGAAAGCTAAAGCATATAATGGAATGGAGTGTGCTAAGAAATACATGCAGTAAATAAGGGAATGTGTCTGAACTAATGGAGGATAAAATCTCCATGCACAATGACTGGTGATGTAAATAAAATTACTAAGGGTCAAACTTGAAACAAGGCAAAAAACTTATCGGTCAGATATAATTGATTCAGCAGCACTTACTATGTGCACTAGCCATTGTGTGCTGGGAATGCAGATAAAAGGCACGCACTAGAACGCGTTCTAGAGACCAGATAATGACAAAGCAGGAAGTCACTAGAATGGGACGTTCTCACATGCTGGCATTCTCACGCACACGTATGAGATGTTTTTGCTTTGTTGTGTTTCATCAAAGAGAAGACATAAAAGGATCAAAGAAACATAAGTAAAATGTATTTTTTTTAAGTATTAACAAAATCACTTAGAATACAAGAAGAAAAAAGATTTAAAAGAGTAGAATGAAAACAAATTCCAAACAAGTCATCACCTAGATGCCTTTGTTCTTTCTCCTTTTAGGCCTATCTGAAATTCTGACATCTCCCATGGGGGCCACTCAAGGCCATCAGGGTCTCTGCTGGTGCATATGGATTTAGGAAGCCACATAGTGAATATACTTGTCTACTTTGCTACTTCTCATTTTTTGTTTCACATTTATCATGTTTTATGCTACCTAATATTCACTACGTTAATGTCACTTTAAGTAAGTAGATATTATTAAATACTTTGGGTTGATTCTCCTAGAGCCAGGATCTCCATTCCAGGCCTTGGAGTTTTAGAGCCTTCACACAATGTGGCCAGCCTCTTCCCCAGAGAACCCCGGATTCTTAGGGAAGCTAAATCTTTTTACATTAGTGAAACTTACAGACTCAAACTTTTAGGTGGCCGGGTCCTAAATAATTCTATTCAGTACATAAAGTGTCAAGTGGTCATTGGGCCTTTGCTTTATTACCTCCAGTAACATGAGGCAAGCCCAGTTTACTTTTGGATAACTAATGTTAGGAAGTTTTTTACATCAAGCCAACATCTTCTACTCGGCACTTCAACCATTGGTCCCGATTCTGCCCTCTCTGGTTCCGAGCATAACAGGAAGCTTTCATTAGTTGCATAAAACAGGCAGATAAAGAGTTCTCTCCAAGTGTGGGACACTGCCACAGAGAGGATCCAGCAGAGCACAAACTGAAGGGGGCTCTTCCAGATGCTGCTGCTCCTTGATGCCATCGAACTTGTGTCATCAAGCCCAGGAATGTTGCGGAACCACTCAAAATCCAGCCTAGGCACTCTCGCCAGATGGCCCAATCGATTAGCAACCATTAATAAGTGCTCTGCAATTCTTTCTTCGATCAAGGCATTTAGTTTATATCACCAAAAGGGGAGAGACACTCAAACTTGTCATTTCTTTTCCCAAGTGAGACCAAGAACAAATCTTGAGAAGACACCTCGATGGAGGTGGAAGAGGTAAATGGAAGTTTAATTAATCTGTAAAGTTATGCAAGATAAAGTTATTGTTGGGGTTTAGCGGGGTGGAGATGGGGAGAAGGATAGTCTGAGAAAAAGCTTCCATACTAACAGATGATTGATTACAACAGGTTGAGCAAGTTGCTTTTTAGTGTTTTGCCTAGAGACTCTCGAGTTTCTCATGGGAAAAACAATTTCGCAAAGACCTTCAAGATAGCAATATCTAACTGACATTTTTGTTTTGTTGTGTTTCATCAAGGAGAAGACATAAAAGGATCAAAGATATGTAAGTAAAATGTATTTTTTTAAAAGTATTAACAAAATCACTTAGAATACAAGAAGAAAAAAGACTTAACAGAGTAGAATGAAAACAAATTCCAAACAAGTCATCACCTAGATGCCTTTGTTCTTTCTCCTTTTAGGCCTATCTGAAATTCTGACATCTCCCATGGGGGCCACTCAAGGTCACAGATTCTGGGAGAACCACCATAGAATAATCAAGTATCACAGTGCCCGCTATATTGAGATCATAAAACCTGATTAAACAAACCCTGCCCTCAACTAGTTTATGGTTCTTTTTTTTTTTTTTTTTTTTTTACTTAGTAGAATTTTATTTTTTCCAATTACATATATAGTTTTTGACATTTCATCTTTGTAAAATTTTGAGCTCTAAATTTTTCTCCCTTTATCCTTTTCTGCTCCCTCCCCAAGATGTTAAGCAATCTGATATAGATTATACATGTCCAATCATGTTAAAATATTTCCACATTAGTCCTGAAAGAAGATTCATAACAAAAAGGGAGAACCATGAGAAGGAAAAAAAGGGGGGAGGGAGAAAGGGGGAAATGGTATGCTTTGATTTGCATTCAGTCTCTATAGTTCTTTCTTAGGATATAGACAGCATTTTCCATCATGAGTCTTTTGGACCTGTCTTAGATCATTGTATTGCTGAAAAGTCTGTCAAAATTGATCATCACACAATGTTGTTACTGTGTACAATGTTCTGGTTTTACTCATTTCATTCTGCATGAGTTTATGTAAATCTTAACAGGTTTTTCTGAAATCCACGTTTGTTGTTTCTTTTAGAACAATAGTATTCCATTACATTCATTGATCATCAGCCATTTCCCAATGTAAGGCTATCTCCTCATTTTCCAATTCTTTGCCACCACAAAAAGAGCTGCTATAAATACTTATGTACATGGGATCCTCCCCCCCCCCCCTTTTTTTTCTTTTTTTTCTTCAGTAATATTTTATTTTTCCAAATACATGAAAAGATAGTTTTTAACATTCACTTCTATAAGATTGTGTTCCAAATATTTTTCACCTCCCTCCCACCTAAGACAGCAGATAATCCAATATAGGTTAAACATGTACAATCCTTCTAGACATATTTCCTTGTCATGTTGTGCAAGAAAAAAATCAGACCAAAAGGGGAAAAACCATGAGAAGGAAAAAGTGAATAAATAAAAGGTAAAAAGTACTATTCTTTGGTCTTCATTTAATCTCCATAATTCTCTCTGTAGATGCAGATGACATTTTCTATCCCAAGTCTATTGAAATAATCTTGGATCATTGCATTGCTGAGAACTATATCTATCATAGCTGATCATCACATAATCTCATTGTTGCTATGTACAATGTTCTCTTGGTTCTGTTCACTTGCCTCAGCATCAGTTCCTTTAAGTCTCTCCAGGCCTCTCTGAAATCATCTTGCTGATCATTTCTTACAGAACAATAATATTCCATAATATTAATATACCATAACTTATAACATATTCAGCCATTCTCCAGCTGACGGGCATCCACTCAGTTTCCAGTCTCTTACCACTACAGAAAGAGCTGCCACAAACCTTTTTGCACATGTGGGTCCTTTTCCCTCTTTTATGATCTCCGGGATACAGGCCCAGGACAGACACTGCTGGATGAAAGGATATGCACAGTTTTGTATCCTTTAGGGCAGAGTTCCAAACTGCTCTCCAGAGTGGTTGGATCATTTCACAACTCCACCCACAATGCATTAGTGTTCCTGTTTCCCCACATCTGAAACACTTATTATTCTTTTCTGTCATCTTAGCCAATCTGATAGGTGTAAGGGGGTATCTCAGAGTTGTTTTAATTTGCATTTCTCTAATCAATAGTAATTTAGAGCATTTTTTTCATAAGTACATGAAATTTTCATCTGAAATTTGTTCATATCTTTGGTTTTCTCAAACACTAGTCATTGACTGTTGAACCTATTGCACTGATCCACTCCTCTATTTCTTAGCCCAGACCAACTAGTTTTGATGATTGCCGCTTTATAACGCACTTTTTAATCTGGCACAGCTAGGCCACCTTCCTCGGCATTTTTTTCATGAGTTCCCTCGCTATTCTTGATCTTTTGTTCTTCCAGATGAATTTAGCTTACGGTTCTTTTAGAAGAGACTGTGTGTGTGCGTGTGTGCGTGTGAGTGCGTGTGTGTGAGTGCATGTGAGTGTGTGTGTGCTTGTGTGAGTGCGTGTGTGAGTGTGGTGTGTGTGCGTGAGTGTGTGTGTGTGTGTGTGTGTGTATGTGTGTGAGTGTGTATGAGTGAATGTGTATGTATGTGAGTGTGTGTGAGTGAGTGCATGTGAGTGTGTGTGTGCTTGTGTGAGTGCGTGTGTGCGTGTGTGTGCGTGTGTGGTGTGTGTGCGTATGTGTGTGAGTGCATGTGAGTGTGTGTGTGGTGTGTGTGTGTATGAGTGAATGTGTATGTATGTGAGTGTGTGTATATGTGTATGTTTGTGAGTGTGTGAGTGCGTGTGAGCGTGTGTGTGCGTGTGTGAGTGTGTGTGGTGTGTGTGCGTGTGTGTGAGTGTGTGTGAGTGCGTGTGAGTGTGTGTGGTGTGTGTGTATGTGTGTGGTGTGTGTGCGAGTGCGTGTGTGTGAGTGCGTGTGAGTGTGAGTGTGTGTGTGCGTGTGCGCGCGTGGTTAAATGTACGTACAAAACCCACTCCAGGTAAGGCTGGGCGAAGGCACTGAGCTGCTGAAGGGAACCCAGAAAAGACAAGGCGGTGATTTAGCTGCAAGGCCAGTGCGGACGGTGGGTGAAGGTGAGTCGTGCGCCAGCCGGGTCGCGGGGCCAGAGCGTGAAGCGCTTCAAGTGCCCAGTGAGAGCAGTGTAGAGCCGCCGGGTGGGAAGGGACCGAATTAACCGCTTTTAGATACCCGCCTTCTCCTGGCCACGGCCAGCGGTCTTTCCTAGGGAGGGTGTCTCAGACCCGGGGCTTCTCAGTCAGAGGCACGGGGCATGGAGCGGGCCCCGACCCAGAGCCAAAGGGACGGCCTGGGGCATCCAAGAGTGGTTGGCTAGTGCGGGGCTGCCTGCCCACCGGCCCCCAGCGCGCTGTCAGGTGCGGCGGAGGAGGGCCGCCAGTCTGGGAGCCGGCCCAGGTATGGAAGGGCCGCGTCCAAAGAGCATCCTTGCATCTCCTAGGTTGAAAATGACTCAAAGCTAGCGAAGGCTCCGCTTTTTCCTGTGATTGGATGTGGGAGGAACACCCTCTCAAAACTCAGCCAATCGGGCGTTCGACTTTCCCTTTAGGGGCGGGGCCTCCTAGAGAGAATTTGGGGCGAAAAGTCAGAAGGGCCAATGGGAAATGTGACTCCTACCTTGGGAACCGAGGGAAACGGAATCTTAACCAATCAGAATCTCGTTCTCTTACAAAACCACATACGGGAGGAGAGGATGTAGCCAATCAGGAGTTGCCCTAAACGCGTGGGCACGTCCTTGCTCCTCCGCCCCGCCCTCGGACTTACTCGGATCAATCCAGGGGCGGAATCAGGAAGGGCCCCGCCCCCTGGACTGGCGGCCCGCCCCGGGGTCCCCGGAGCCTCTTTCAGCGCTACTTGGCGCTAGGCTCAGGGCGGAGAGCTGCGGGAAGGCTGGCTGTGCCTACGTGGCTCCGCTGAGGGTCCCCATCTCCTAGCGGCCGGGGGTGCAGTGGGTCCCCCCGAGCTGGGGACGCCGACTTTGGGGGCGCAGGTGCCCTTCCACGCTCCGGGAGGTAGGTGCTCTTCTCAGCCTCATTTGACACCCGAGGCAGGGGGGCTGACTTGCCCTGGATCATGAGGCTGGTTTAGGGTTTGAGGGAGGATTTGAACTCAGGTCAGGTGCCTCATCTCCCCTCACCACCTAAGGCTGTAAGGGAGCTCTGAGACCTGCCAGCTCCTTTTACAGATCAGGAACTGAGGCAGGAGAGGCTCACTGACCATTAGCCGGGATCACCTTAACCCATTTATCACCCTCACTTTGTGCCTCAGTTTCCTCCCTTGTCAAGTGGCCCCCGGGATCCTTCTGGTCCTGGGATCCTACAGGCCGGCAACTCACGGATCCGACTTAGGAGGCAGGGAATCTGGGCCCATTCCAGGGGAGGAAAGCTGAGCTGGGGAGCGGGAGCCTCAGCCTGGAGACTCCCAAACCCCGCCCCCCACACCCATTTACAGGTGAGAAGAGGCTGTCCCGCCAGGGAGGGTCAGGAGTCCACCCTGGGTCTCTAGACCACCATCACAGGTCCACCTTCCCGGGTCAGCGGGGGCAGAGTTGAGCCCCCCATTTCCTGGCTTGTCTTCTGAGCCCCGAAGTTCATTCAGAATAAGGCTCAGGGTTAGGAGAGGCCGCGGTCCTGGGCTGTTAACGGGTGCTTAGCACTCCCACTGAGCCCAGAGGATGTGGTCTGGGTGGGGGGGCATGGAACCCCCACAGAATACCACCTTCCCCATCCCTCCCCGCCCAGGCAGGATGGCCGTTTCTCCTCCTTTATGCTTTCCTGTTCCCTGCTGCATTGCAGGGTTTCCGTGAGGGGGCCTGGGCCTCGTTCTCCCTCTAGATCCCGCTCCCCAGGAAGCTTGGTGTCCCCCTCCTCTCTTTTTAACGTATTTATTGAACTGAGTGACCTGGGCCCCTTGGAGCGGCCTGCAGCAGGCAGTAAACAGCCTCCTAATGAGCAGGTTGGGGCAAGGTACAAAGTTTGGAGACACTGAAAACTGGCCAGAATCCCAGGGCCTCCTGCTTGGGAGGGGACAGGGGAGAAGTACCTGAGAGTCCTGGCCCAAGTCTGTCTTGGGGATTATTCAGTAACCTCAAACTGAAGACGTCCCCGGCTGCTCTTGGGTTACCAGGAAGGCCGAGGCTCCTAAACCTCCGCCACCTGAGTGCAGACGCCAACAGGTGTTAGCGGGCTGGGAAGGCCAGGGCTGCAGAGCCAGCCTGTTTGACTGAACCCAAGAAACACTTATTAAACACCTAATGTGTGCAGAGTACTGTGCTCAGGGCCCAGCGAGAGACAACTTAATTAGTCTTCATTATCGTGGAATTTCAAATCTGGCAGGAATTTGATAGCTAATACTACATAGGTATAATTTTGCACTGTAATTATTAGATTAAAAAAACTTATCTGCAGTCTGAGAAAGGAGAAATCTTTACCCAATTTGGAGGGGAACGTGAGTGAGAAAGGGAAGTTTTGGGAAGTCAGCGGCATCCAGCCTGGCCTTTAAAAGAACAGGCCAAAATGGGGAGGAAGTCCCAGACGTGAAGATTTATAAAGCTTCGGAGGAAGGATTTTGCGACATGTGTTAGGGCCAGAGAATAATTCAGTTTAACTAAAGCATACAGCACAGGGATGGGGGACAGGTCGGTAGCACTTGGGCTTTCAGCAAACGAGGACTCACAATAAAGGTATCTTTGATCCTTCATTTTCAACACCTGTCAGCAGAAGATCCAGGAAGGTTTTCGGTCTGCTTGCCAGAAAAGGATGGGAACCAGACCGAAACGCCCCGTGCGTATATTTGGTTTTTAGGTCTGCTGCACAGTGCTGATAGTTTCGCGGTTTGGAAGTTGTCCACAAAGCATAGTGGCAGATTTCAGTGGACTTTTTCCTGAGGTATCGAGCTCCTGTTGCTGGAAGCATTTGGGCCAAAGCTTGGAGATGCTGGACCAGAGGATCTCTGAGGGTCCATTCTCATTAATCTCTGAATCTCATTCAGACACACTCAGAACACTGAAGGATGTCTCCAGGAAAAAAATCCCAAAGTTAAACTTTGATTTCGTATGATTCTGTGAAAACTGGCTCTGGTCCCTTCCAATGCCTGTCACTTGATAGAAGGCTAAACTATTTGCCAAGATTTGAAAGGCCTTTGCATATTCAAAGGCAAGGAACATTTTAATCTCCAACTCAAGCTTCTTTATTCTGTTTTGGGACTAACCAAGGGAGATTATTTAGCTCATTTCTGACAAAAGAAAAGCCTCTGGTCAAGATGTAAACAAGGAACCTGTTTTTAGTAGTGCCAAAGAAAACTGAATGGATCCACAACCCTTAACAAAGCCTCCGGTGCAGTCTCAGGGGCCCGTGGGAAAGACCTTTCCTGCCGGGTCTCTCTCACACCTGTAACTGGGCCCTGAAATTCTACCTGCCAGCCTTCACTTCTTTTGGTTCATGTTTTTAACTCCTGACAGTGGGAATCAATCACTTTGGGAAAGGCCACCAGGAATCTCATGGTAGGGGTTAAGTGAAGGGTCAGATTGGGGAGCAATCTAAGTTTGGAATAGGTCGTAAAAAGCATCAGCCAGTCTGCTTGGTAGACATTAAGGATGTCTACAATTGCCCCTGAGCTTGGGATAAAGGGGGGCCAAAGTCTGCTTTGAGAACCAGTGAATCATCTCCCCCTTCTTTCAGCCTCTTTCTCGATCTGCCTCCTCGGCGCCATGTCAGGCCAGGAGCCGGAGCAGTCCCAGGCCCTCACCAAGCCGGCCTTCAGCGAGCTCCAAGCCTCCGCGTTGGTGGAGTCAGTGTTCGGCTTCAAGGTGGCCAAGATCCAGCCTCTGCCCAGCTACGATGACCAGAACTTCCACGTGCACGTTCCCAGTGGCGGCTCCCGTGAGTACGTGCTCAAAGTGAACAACACGGAGTCCAGCAGGAACGCAGACCTGATAGAGGTGCAGAGCCGCGTCATGATGTTCCTGCAGGCGGAGGGCTTTCCCACAGCCACTGTGCACCCCACCAAAGGAGGCAGCCTGACCTCTCTGATGTCCATCGGTGAGTCCGTGGCCCAGACGAGCCAGGACCCTTGCAGGAGCAAGGGCTCCGGGGTCCTGGCCTGAGGCCTCTGGTTCAGACTCAGTCAGGGCGGGGATTCTGGTGCCCAGGAAGTGCTTTCTGGGACCCAGGGGAGCAGCTGGACGTGGGTTCCTCGGGGTGCTTCGAGTCTGGCGGGAGGAAGAAGCCCCTACGCGGGCACCAGGTGGGCGGGCACCAGGTGACGTGCTGCCTCTCCGCACTGGGAGCAAAGCACTCTGTGAAGGCCCTGGCGGGCCTTGCTGCTGGTCAGCCGCTAACCCGCCGCCCTGTAGTTCTCCAGCAGCTGCGTAAAATGCCTGCCTCACCCTGCTCTTTGTGGCAGGAAGTCAAACTAAGAGCCGCTCTGCTCCCGGGCTTTCCCAATCTTGCCGGCGGGCTGTGTGCTGTTATTACCGCGCTGCCCTCGCCCGGTGAGGGAGCGGGAGGCTCTGGAGTCAGCGCCAGGTGGAGGGCGGGGAACCTTTGGCCCAAGACTGAGGGGGCCGTGCTGCCCTCCTGCTATCGGGCCTCGAAGGGCAGGGCTGCGGCAGTGGAGGGAGGGAGGGAGATGCCGAGGGGCGGGCTGAGGCGGGCAGTGGGTGCCCTGAGAGGACAGGGAGCTCCCTGCCGTCAGTATGTAAGGGCTGATGGTCCTTGTCAGGGTGGGGTAGATGCCTTAGTCTGGCCAGGGACACGGCGGCCCGCCTCCCTCAGGTTCTGTGACTGGTGGGACCATTTTTGGTGTAAGGGCTTTTCAGCCCTGCTACTTCCTAAGGGTGCTTCGGTGCTTCCCCTCGGAGGGAGCACCGGGGAGGTCAGGTTACACTGAGGGGGCCATCGGACAACCCGGAAGGAGGACGTCTGCTTCTAGAACTCGCTTAGACCCAGGCCAGGCTTCTCAGGAGGAGGACGTGGGCCAGCAGGAAGCCCCCTGCCTCCCAGAGCCCCCGGTGCTGCTAACCAGCTCAGCAGCCACTAGGAGACGGATCCGGGCAGTCACATGGTCAGCGCGAGGAAAGTGACTCTGATGGCAGGTGGGAGGGGGACCCGAGTTTGGGGAGCCCCGAGGATGGAGACCCAACCAGGAGGCTGCTGTGTGATTGACAGCCTCCTGCTGTCGGAGCCTGGAGGAAGGCGGGGCCAGAGAGAGGTGATACCAGGGGACCTGGGGAGGAACGAAGGGGAGAAATGGGAGCTTGGCTCATGGGAAGCAGCAAAGTCTCCTCTGGTCCCCCCACCCCCCTCTCGCGGGGATAAGGACCTGGAGGCTCTCTGGCTTCCCACTCCTCATCAATGGTCATTTCCAACAGAACGTGCATCAGGTGCAATTCAGGGGCAATTGTAGACATCCTTAATGTCTACCAGGCAGACTGGCTGATGCTTTTTACGACCTATTCCAAACTTAGTAACTGTCCACAGAGGCAGACATTTTGATGCAGGAATAGGAAGATAAAACAATCACAGATGAAACAGAAAACTCAGTTATTTACTTTTGGTTTAAAAACCATGTCTGCTGGAAGGGCCACTTGCTTCTGGGTCCCCTTCTGTGCGGCCAGAGACGCAGTTTTGAAAAGATGCATTTTTAAGTTTTTTTCAAAAAAGGAAAGATGCCAAATAATTGAGGGGCAGTGCACCAGTTATATTTATTCATTACCCCTTCCCCCAAAAGGGTAATCTAAAGCAGGACTTCTTAAACTTTTTCTACTTACAATCCCTTTTCACCTGAAAAATTTTTACATGACTGAATATACAGATATATAAATCAAGCATTTACTGAAAATAAATCTGTTAGAATCCTTACAAGGTGTTAACTCACTGGAATTGATAGAAACAATGCTTAAGTTTACACCTTTGAGAGTTCACCCATTAGAGTTCACAAGTCCGGGAGATTCACAAAGTTACACCTCCCACAATCCTACTCTCTCAAAGGAGGAGTCAACCTTTGGGTTCACACCTGTAAGAGATCATATATAAGAAGCTCTTAGAGCCTCAGTTGGTCAGTCCGTCAGTTGAGGAGATTGAGAAGCTAGAGACTGCAGTCAGGCAGAACTGGGGATTCGGAAGAGGAGAGGCTGAAGCTGGCAGAAGTAGAGACAAAGGACTAGCAACAAGAGCTGTCAGAACCAAGGAAAGCTTACCGGGCTATTTTGGAAGAGACAATAAAGAACTACTTTAACAGCTGGCCGCATTTGAGGTGATTATTGATCTGAACTGAAACTAAGGCTGCCTCTAGAAGGCTCCCCCTCCCTCCCCCCGCCCCCAGAAACCTGCTCCCAGAGAACCATTATATTTGAGAAAAGAAAAGAACACTACATAAATCATTATTTCACTACCCTAACATTCAGTTACGAGACTCCATGTGGAGTTGTGACCCACAGTTAAAGGAGCTTCGATCGAAAGAACACCAGCAATCCCCTTTCCCTTCTATCTTTGACGTGCATGCTGACCCACCTTAAATCTGAGAGGAGAGCAGGTTTCCACAGCAAAGCCACCTTCACAGTAGGTGACCACTGGGTGGGGACAGCGAGAGCCTCTGTGTCTATTGTTCCGTGTCTCTGGGGAGACGGAGGCAGCTTACCTTAGGCTCTTATTCCGGGAGAACGGACAGGTCTCCTCCCCTGCAGAAATAAAGATCCCACCAGCAATCTTGAGAGAGGGGAGCAGGAGCAAAGTGGTCCAGCCTAGTCCGAACCGGGGCATGGAGCCGTTGTCCTGGAGCATCCAGGAGCAGGAGGAGGGAGGCCCTGGGGGCCAGCCATAGTCAGCGGTCATCTCCCTGTGCTTTCTGTCTTTCCACCTTGGGGGCCGTGAAGGTAAAGGTGTTGGGGCAGGCTGGTTTAGACTTTCCCTGGGAGCACACACAATCAGTCTTTGTCTTCAGGAATGACAGTGTTTGTATTGCTGTATATTCTGGCCTTTTCCCCCATCACTTGTACCCTTTGCACATATCCCTGAGAATGAAAGAACTTGGCTGGTGTCCCATCCTCAGCCCTGAGAGGGTGGTGTAGGAGGAAGGGGGTGGCGGCGATGGGAAGAGAGAAGCTGAGGTTCCTGTGGTCCAGGTCTGAAAAGACAGAATACCCCCTTCAGTTGTTAGTTAAGGATCCATTGAGGATGAGAGCTGATAAGAGATCATTCACTGGTGGTTAAAACCAGTAGTGGAGGAAGGCCTGGCATGGAAATGGGTGCCTCCAGGGTGCCCCAAGCCTGGGTCCTCTGAACCCTCCCCCAGCTCCCACCCTTGTGTGCATTATTAGTTAGCAGTCCCAGTCCTGGCTCACATCAGCTTGACGAGGCGGTATTACTAGCGTCACCATGTCCCCCTGATGGACTTTGGCAGTTCTTTGTTACAGGAAGTCCAAAGCTGGACCTGAGCGCATCCCACAGGGGCTCTGACTATAGAACTGTGCTTTCCCAGCCCCCACTCCCTTGGGATTACAGGTTTTTTGGTTTTATTGACCTGATTTCCTAGTTTTTCCTTTACTCACATAAAAAAAATGCTTTTAGTGATAATTTCCAGGCATAAATTCCAGTCTTAATGAACAGTAGTAGATAACGATCATATAATGCTTCATGATGTGTAAATTATTCTCCTTGTGGAGGGTCTGTAAGGTGGATGGTGTACGCTCCCTCTTTTACAGGTGAGGAGACTCAGCACCGTAGGCATTGGTGACTTATGCTCGGGGCACCTAGGTGACCATTATGGTCAGAGCTTGATCCTCTGTTTCTGTCCGTGCACTAGACAGCGGCTCCGAGACCAAAAGTTACCTGCTGAGGCTGTTTACGTACCTGCCAGGAAGACCCATAGCCCAGGTTCCCGTCACTCCGAAGCTCTTATATGAGGTTGGCAAACTGGCAGCGCAGATGGACAGAAGTCTGGAGGTAGGGGCTTCCGCTCGAGGGTGGGCGCTTGTTCTTGGCTGTTCATTCATGCACCAGACGATCTGAGTCCCTGCTGTCTGTTAGCTATCTAGGGCAGGGCCCCCTGCAGGAGCATCCCAAAGATAAGACATAAGCAGAAGTGATAATGCAAGGCATAACGGGAAAGTGGAAGCACTGTGTGGGAGTGCCCCCTTTGGCGAGGAGGGCCTGCTGGAGGTGGAGCAGGGGGGAAGGTCCCAAAGCCCGGAGCCTGGAAAACCTGAGGCATATTTGGGTCTGGTCTGGCTGTTCTTGGAGGGGTCATGCTCTGAAGGAGAAGGTGGACACAAGGAGGAGGAGCTTCCCAACCAGCAGAGCTGTCCAAAAGGGGAATGGGGTTCTTTTTTGTTTGTTTGTTTGTTAT
The DNA here is from genome assembly GCF_016432865.1 of Antechinus flavipes. NCBI lineage: Eukaryota > Metazoa > Chordata > Mammalia > Dasyuromorphia > Dasyuridae > Antechinus > Antechinus flavipes. The sequence goes on from NC_067399.1 coordinate 651,668,051, forward strand.
TTGCAATACACAATTCTCTTTAATTAGCATTAGTATATATACATCTTGCCATATTTTTTATTTCCTGAAAGCAATCTCCTTATCATTTCTTATGTGATAGTAGTACTCCATAAGAATCATGCACCACAACTTGTTCAGCCATTCCCCCAATGGAGGAGAAGTCCCTAAATTTCCAATTCCCTGCCACCACAAAAAGAATTGATACATACATACACATAACATATGGATTCTTTCTTTTGTTTGATCTCTTTAGGGTACAGGCATAGTAGTGGTTTTCCTGAGTCAAAGGAATATCAAAGGGTAGATACAATCTTATAACCTTCTGAGTATATTTCAAAATGTTTGGAGTAATTTCTGTGGATCAGTTCATAACTTCACCATCAGTTTATTAGTCTACTTATTTCTCCTCATTCTTTACAGCATTTGTCATTTCTTATAGAAATGAGATATTAATTCACAATTGTTTTAAATTACATTTCTTTAATCAAAAGTGATTTAGAGCATTTTATGTGATTGTGGATAGCTTTGATTTCTTCTTTTTTTGAAAACTGTCTGCTCATATCCTTTAATAATTTATCAATTGGAGAATGGCTCTTTTTCATATAAATTTGTTTCCTTATCCTATAGGTTGAGAAATGAGAGTTTGTGAAACTTGATATAGATAATTTTGATATTGCTTCAGTATTTATGGTACTTTTAGGAGAACTAATAGTCTTCCTGTCCTATTGGATAAGAGCTTTTAAACCCAGCTGAGTGTGTGTGTGTGTGTGTGTGTGTGTGTGTGTGTGTGCATGTGCGCACATGTATATGTGTGTATTCTGTATATGTGTTTGTCTACATATATATCTAGTTGTTGTTTTGTTTTTTCCCTTTTGAAATAATTCTGATGAGAGTGAGGTTCAAGCATTGGTTGTTATCCCCTTCATTTCCCCCTCCACTATAAAAACTCTTTATTGCACAACTTATTTATGTGAGATAATTCCCCCACCTTTTTTTAAAAAAATATTTTATTTTATTTAATAATAACTTTATATTGACAGAATCCATGCCAGGGTAATTTTTTTTTACAACATTATCCCTTGCACTCGTCTCTGTTCCGATTTTTCCCCTCCCTCCCTCCACCCCCTCCCCTAGATGGCAAGCAGTCTATATATGTTAGATATGTTGCAGTATATCCTAGATACAATATATGTTTGCAGAACTGAACATTTCTCTTGTTGCACAGGGAGAATTGGATTCAGAAGGTAAAAATAACCTGAGAAGAAAAACAAAAATGCAGATAGTTCACATTCGTTTCCCAGTGTTCTTTCTTTGGGTGTAGCTGCTTCTGTCCATTATTTATCAATTGAAACTCAGGTCTCTTTGTCAAAAAAATCCACTTCCATCAGAATACATCCTCAAACAGTATCGTTGTCGAAGTGTATCTCCTGGTTCTGCTCATTTCACTCAGCATCAGTTCATGTAAGTCTCTCCAAGCCTTTCTGTATTCATCCTGCTGGTCATTTCTTACAGAACAACAATATTCCATAACATTCATATACCACAATTTACCCAGCCATTCTCCCATTGATGGGCATCCATTCAATTTCCAGTTTCTAGCCACTACAAACAGGGCCACCATAAACATTTTGGCATATACAGGTCCCTGGGAATGGGGTTCTTTACGCAAAGGCTGGCTGACCACTTGGCCCCTGTCATAGGAGGCCTCCCCGGGAACCCAAGTGAGATTGGGGAGGCAGCTGAGATCTCTTTCCACTCTGAGAACCTTCCCCATCATGTATTAGTGATCCTTTCTGAGGCCATTTTAAGGCTTTTTCATTTATCCTCATTCATTTCACCCTTTAAATTGCCCAATAGCCTAGCCTGCCAAGCTTTTATATTATCAGGGGGCTGGCTGTCCCTCCTAGCTTTTTAATTAGCACTCAGACAACAAATGTTTAGTAACAAATATTTAGCCCATTGTGTGCTATGTGCCAAAGGGGCAGATACAGTGGACAGAACACGCCCTACTAGCCAGGGGTTTAAAGATTAATATTTATGGTCTGTATAAGTACACACAGAACAAATATAAACAAATACAAAGTAGATAAGTAAAGGGCAGTGCTGGGGGAATGGACAGAAAAGTGGTCCTTGGGCTGCATCTTGCAGGAAGCAGAGGTGCGGAGAAAGGACGTTCCAGGTGCTCCAAGGCTCAGCAACGAGGTCACGTGAGTACCAGAGAAGCCAGTTTGGCTGCCATATAGAGTCCAAGGGGAACAGGTGTCCAGGCAAGATTGGTTGCCCCCTGAGCCTTTTTCTTAGTCATTGACAAAAACGTTATGTCACCAAAGGCCCAAGACCTAAGACCTGGGAAAGCGTCCTTCCAGGTTGAACCATAAATTTCTCCTTGGGTTCAGCCATTGAGGAGGCTCCAGACGGACCTAAGAAGCCATCCCTTGGCCCACACCTCTGCCATTTGTCCACAAATAGATGCAAATCTAGGTGGATGCACCTGTAGCATTTTCCAGAGGGACCACAATTTCCCTGTCAAACGAGATCAATCTGGTCCAACTTGTGCAGATGAAACCATTCTGGCTTTTGATGATTGCAACTTCCCTTTCTAAATAATTGTAACTTAAATGTGCATAGTGCTTTGCCCATTTTTACATATGGGGAACCTCAGGCTCTGAGAGACCCCAGGGGAGGATGTGTCCAAGGCCTGCTGCTTGCAAGTCCACCGCTCTGCTGGCTGACAGCATGCTTCCTCCCCAACCTTCCCCTTCCGTCATGCACTCTTACCTACTGCAGCATCGGAGGCCCAGCTCACTGGCCTCCAGTGTGTCCTTCTCCCCTACCTCCTCCTGCTGTCTCCCTCCCACTACCGTGGTGATGTGGGCCTCGGTGCAATCGGACACAGTCTGTCTGTGGCCGGTGCCCACGAGCCATCCTTCTTCCGTGCAGACCTGGGTTCAGACACTGGCTCTGCTCTTTGTTTCCACTGCACAGATCAATCATTTCAGAGCTTGGATACATCTGTGACTCTGTAAATTCCCAACCTTCTCCTCTTCTTGCCCTTAAAATCCTGCTCTTCTTTAGGGTCCAGTTCAGGTCACGTCTCCTTTTAAAAACCTTCCCTGCATCCCCTCATCCAAAAGCGAGCTCTCCCTCTAATTTCCCTTGAGAACTATGGGCCTCTTTTATCTCCATCACCTTTGTATCACACACAAGGGTCTGAGTGTTTCCCGCCTCCGCCCAAGGAGACTGCAAAGTCCTTGAGGCCTTGGAGCGCTCTCTTCCCCTTTTCATTGCCGGTACACGGCCTTCTCATTACGTTCCATGATTGGTCCTTCGGTTCTTCCTTAGAAATTCCGCCATCCAAAGATAGGCAGCCTGCATCGGGGGGACTTCATCTGGAACCTGAGAAATGTTCCTCTTCTAGAAAAATATATTCATGCCTTGGGCCCAAGCAAAAACCGAGAGATGGTGGAGCAGGTGCTCCAACGCTTCAAGGATGAGATCGTGACAAAGTTGAGCCATTTTCGAGAATGTGAGTATTCCCTGCTGTCAGAGGAGACTACCCCCTCCCCAGAACCGACCCTCCTCACTGTCTCGGGGAGGGAGGGGCTGCCTCACAACCCGTGATGAGCTCTTAGGTTTGGGGAGGAGGCCCTGAAACAAGACACACGAGGTCTGCCCAAACAGCTGCTCTTTGCCAAAATCCTTGTGGGTCGCAGGATCACGGTCATTCTTCCTCCTTCTACCAGTCCCGAGTGCAGCCCCTTCCCTCTCCCTCCTCTGTACGTGATGTTCCCAACCAGGTATTACTGGTTCCTGCAGGCACATGCCCAACACTCACTGCCCACACAAAACCCCCCACGGGAAAGCGAATGTCTGCAGCTTTGGGATGCCCCTCTGCACCATCCCCAGAGAGTTAGAAGGGTCCGGGGCACTATGGCCAGAGCCATTGTCTGCAGCCGAGCCTTTATGAATTTCCCTTGACTTCCCTGCCATTATGGACACTGCGAGGCTCTGCCAGGACCACCCTGGGAGCCATTCTCACTTGGCAGCAGCTGGCAGGACAGAGGCTTTGTGGTAAGGCCTCTGAGAAGTGGGAGACGTCTCTGTGTTATGGTGAGGCACTGAGGCAGGACTTTGGGGGGCAGGTGGAAGGTGCAGCATTCCTTCTTTAGGCCTGCAAAAATCTGCCACTGCAGACACACCTCCTCCGGGCAGATGGCGACCCCTCAGTAACTGAGGAGATGGTTCTGAAGGGGGGCTCTGGCTGAGAAATATACCCTCTTGGTGATGGGCCTGTTTGGAGTTAGTGAGGGTCTCCATTGCTGCTCCCCCCCTTCTTGTCCATTGTCCTGGGACCAGCCTGCTCCTCCATCACTTCCACCTTTTCAATAATGTTTTATAAGGACATTATGTTATTATGTAGCAGTCATTGGGAAGGGGGAAAGATGACTTATCTTTTATTCCTTCAATAATGTAAAAGCAAGTAATGCGAAAGGCCTGTGACTCACAGGGAGGTCTTCAGTGGCAGTCCAGTGCCCCAGAACCTGGGGATTTTGTCATCTTATTGTGCTCAACACACAATTCTGATTCTGATGGAGGTGCCCTCCATTCCCTTTACCATTCTCAGTCAGTATTTTGCCCCCGGGAGGAGTGATGAGATTTGGAAATGAAATCAAAACTATTCTCTCCTCAGGAAGTTCTGGCATTAAAAATCAATGAATCTCTCATCTTAATTTCCTCTGTGGGTTTTGAATTTCTGTTGAAATAAAATCTGTTCTTTATTCAAACACAACTCTTTGTGACAGGTTAATTTTTCCCTTTGCTCTTTCAGTGATTGCTTGGACCACCCACACTCCTCTGGTGCCCGTCTCTTGGCTTCACGAAGGCTGAAAGCAGAGAAATCTGCCTCTGTTCTTTCAGAATTCAGGCCTGTGCTTTTGTGCGAAGCAGAGGCGCCTTAGAGAGTTTGGGGCCATTTCATTTTTTGCTGACTTTTCCAATAAATGGTGTGAATGACCTTGGTGACAAAACCAGTGATCTGGGGGCTTTACCCCTTTCTGTCGCCCCTGCCTCCTCTCCACTGGTTTCCCTGCTCTCCTTTCAGGCATAAATCACGGAGACCTAAATGGCTACAACATCTTGGTGGAGGCCAGCGGTGAGGCTTCTGGAGACCCAGCGTATCGTGTGTCTGGCATCCTGGACTTTGAGGACATGAGCCACGGCTACTACGTGTTCGAGGTAGCCATCACCATCATGTATATGATGATGGAGAGCAAGGACTCCCTGGCTGCGGGGGGCCATGTTCTGGCCGGCTTCGAGAGCGTCATCCCGCTGACAGCCGAAGAGAGGGGGGCCCTTTTCTTACTGGTGAGCAGCCGGTTTTCTCAGTCACTTGTGATGTCTGCCTACACGTGCCAGCTCTACCCCGAGAACAAGGACTACCTCATGATCACTGCCAAAACGGGCTGGAGACACCTGCAGAACCTGCTCGAAACGGGTCAGAAGGCCGTGGAGGACATCTGGTTTGAGACCGCCAAGTCCTACAGAGCCGGAGCGCTGTAGAGACACCACCAGCACAGATGGGGCGCAGCCGGTTGGATGGGACGACTGCAGAAAGCCTCCACAGGCGCCTTCTCAGACCACTTGGGAGCCTTCCCTGCGACTAGTCCCACAAGGAGAGCTCCCGTTTCTACGGGGTAAACAGGCTGAGCCTGACTTCATGTTTCCCACTAGGAGACATGAACTAATTGAAGTGATTAATTTTTATCTTAATAATACTGCTACTGAGCACTTACCTATGGAATTCTCACATAATCCAATTCTCATGAGACTGACGAGGATGAAGAGAAGGGAACTCAGTCTCTGGCAGTAGCATCTTCTTAAAACACTACTTTGATCATAGATTCCCCCATTCAAAAATCTCCATTAGCTCTCCATTACCCATAGATAAAATCCTGATGGTCCAAGCCCTTCCTAGCTGGACTTCTGATAGCTCCTTCATGTTCTCCATTTCTGCCTTCAGGAACCATCCACTTAATCTTGTCAACACCTTTCTTCAAAGGATCCTTCACTGAGACATATGAGAAGACCCTTCATTTTTATCTGAAAATATCACAGATATCACAGAGGTGGGGTGCCAGTGATGGGAACAATAGTGTTCTCTGGGTGTGGAATGTTGAATAGAAAATTCATTTTTTTCAATATGTTAATGAATTTTGATGAATTTTTCTTCCTTTTTAAAAAATCTTTGTCATCATTAATTTCTTTATAAATCCCAAAGCACTAAATAAATCCTATCTGTATTAATACTAAAAAAATAAATAAATAAAGCCACTCCAAGACTTAGGACTTAAGAGTCTCTGTGTTTGAAAAGAAAGTTCCAGCAACTGCCCTGTCCACTGGAAAAGACCATGATGTTGTTAGAGACTGCTACTATTAAGTGTTCCATGTTTGGCTTTATACTTCAGAAATCCACAAATGCTCCAAATCAGGGCTTGTATTCTATTATTTGACCTTAAGAAAGTAATGGCGAAAATGTTAACAATGCTTATTAAACTTAAACGTATACTTTTTTCTTTTTTTATTCAATTTTTAATTTTTTTTAAGTTATAACTTTTTATTGACAGAGCCCATGCCCGGGTGATTTTTTACATTATCCCTTGCACTCACTTCTGTTCCGACTTTTCCCCTCCCTCCTTCCATCCCCTCCCCCAGATGGCAAGCAGTGTCATACATGTTAAATATGCCACAGGTCTGCTTTTTTGTAGGAGGGAGAGCCAGTTGTTAAACAATCCCGGAGCTGCTCTGACCAGATCCTTGGCTTCCTGAAGCCCCAACTAGAATTCCACCTTTCTACAGGAAAGCTTCCTTCACCCCTCTTCCAAGAGTCTAGGGCCTTCTCTTCGTGTTTCTATCTATCTTTTAGGAGTTTCTCCCCTAACAGACCGCAAGCTTCCCAAGGGCAGGGACGGCCTTTTGCTCTGCTCTGCAGACTACCTGCAAAGGACCTAGGTCCGTATTTCGTAGTCACTGACTACTCTCCCTACTCTCGGGCCCACCTGGGGTAGGGCCTGCGAGCCCTTGGGGGCCCAGTCACAGCGCTGTGATGATGACGTAGGCAGCTGGGCCGTCGGCAGACCGTGGCTCCCAGAAGCACGCCGGCTGCACCGCCGCCTCGGGCTTCTCCCCCCGCCCCAGATATCGCTCACCCCCAGACTCCCGCTCCGATCCCCCTTGTGTGAAGCCCTCATGATGGCCCTGACCCTGTGGTACCCCTGACCGCTTCTTCGGGACCCACGCGGCGCTGCCTCAGTTAGCCTGACGCTGACGCCCCTCCCTCCGGCCAACCTGCAAAGCTCCCACGGGCCGGCCGTTCAGTCAGCCTCCGGCTGGGGTTTGAGCGCCCTGACGGCACAGAAGGAGACTTTCGTTAACACCATTGGGGCGAACACGGGAAGACGACGTTCCGGGCCGGGCAGTCTCGCCGCGGGGCTCGCCCTCACGGGTCCCTGTAGTCCCCGCTCGTTCGCGGCAGCGTCCCGGGGAAGGGGCGCGCTCCCGCGCTGCGCACGCAGCCACGCCACGCGGCCGGACCTGTGGCAGGAAGGTATCGTGGTGTCCCTGCTCGGGCTCGGCTCTGGGCGGGGGATGGGGAGAGGAGTCCCGAGGCACAGGCTCCTTCCTCCCGGGGCCCCTGGTACGAAGTTAGCAGGATCTCTTCTTCTGCTGGAGAAAGGTCACGAGGTAGATAGCCACAAGGCGTACTAGATGGAGGAAGCAAACCTAATGAAGCAGCGAAGGGGAAGGAGAGGCCACCCGGGCGTCCCGGGGCTCCCTCGGGAAGACCCACCAGGTCCCGGGCAGGTCCCCACGTGCTCCCCGCCTCGCGTTGGCCCCGGCACTCTGCGCAGGCGCGGCCCCGCCCCCTACTCCGGCAGTGCGCAGGCGCGAGCGGCCATTTGTAGCAGCGGAACTCGGCCCGTGACTCGCTGAGGCACGTCCCCGACCCGGCGGAGCGATCAGCGGCGACCCCCCGACACCCTCGGAGGTGAGTATCCGCCGCCCCTCACAGCCGGGCGCGGCCGGTACCTCTCCGCCCCTCCCGGCCCCACTTGGTTTCCTGGGGTCTTGCGCGCGGCACCATGACGGTGCAGACGCCGCCGCCCCCGGCCTGACGTAAGTGTCCCTTGGCGGCCACCGTCCGGCCTGCGTTGTGGGGAGGGGGACCCGAGGCGGCCTGCCCTCAGTTTCTTTCTCTGGACCCTGAGGTCGTGGACTGGAGTCGTATTCTTAAACCTTTGTCACAGTCCCGAGCGGAGTCTGTGGGGGACCTTCTCGAGTCCGGAGTGCCCAGGGCATGGGAGACCCCGGAGGCCTTCCTGGGCCGGGACCCCGCCGCCATCCCGAGGGGAAGCGGCTCGGGCGCCTAGTCTTCTTCCGAGCCTTAGTTTCCCCGTCTATCAAATAGAGCTCAGCAAGTTCGCGCCCCCTGTTCGTACCGAGCTCCTCGGGGGCTCAGAGTTCTCCGGCTCCGCTGCCGCTGTTTGGTGTGCGAGGATCAGACCCCCCGGTGCTGGGGGGAAAGAGAGCAAACGGGTCCGGATCCTTCCCGCGGGCTCAGGTGGGGCCGGGCCCCCCTCTGACTTTGTCCCGGGCCGCTGCCTCCCCCCGCCCTCTGCGCTCCCGAACCTTCACTTTCACTTTGTTGTATTCTGCTGACACGCCCGAGGGACCTTCGGAGTCCGGCACTCCTGCGTGTTTCCCCCAACTACACCCCGGGCGTGGGGGGGAGGGGTTGTCCGGTCCCGGGCCCCGGAGGGCTGTGTGTAGGGCTGTAGAGGTGGGGTTGGCTCATCCCCCAGAGCGCTGCTCCGAGGGGAGGGGGCTTTCCGGCAGTAGGGAGCTGGGGCTGGGGGAAGAGCAGGTGGTCTCAGCTCTAGCAGTTGGGGCTTCAATTTCTACAAACTTAATTCTGTGGAAAGATTTGGGTGGTGTTTTTATTGTGTTTGGGACAAAACAGTACAGTAATCATAACTCCTGTTCTTAACTTACAACCTGGTGAAGCTTTTTCCTCCTTTTGCACTGGCCCGTGGAAATTTGTATTTTTTTCAGCATCACAATACCGTAGTTATAGCCTGAGAATTAGAATGCAAAATCCCAGCAGAAAACTGGTGGCAGAGGGATACAGGGCTGGACCTGGAGTCAGGAGGATTTGTCTCAGACACTTGGTAGTTGTGTGACTCTGGGCAGGTCACTTAACCCTGTTTGCCAAAGAATCCTCAACTATAAAATGAGAATAATAGCATCTCCCAGGGATGTAGTGAGGATCAAACGAGGTATTTGTAAAACAGTACGTAATAGCTCATAGTTAATGTTTCCTCTCTTTCCCTCCATTGCTAATTTCTTAAGACTTCTCTTCTAGTTTTGGTCAGTAAAATCTTTTGATAAAATTGCTGTATTTTTTTTAATAATATTTTTAAGTGGAAAAAAAAAACACATTTGTTATCAATTACTGTCATTAAAAAAAAGCTCTTGTAATATTTTTAAAATGCCTGGAAAACTGCCGCAATATTTTCTCTTACTAATAGATTTGTTGTCATGATGTTTTCTCTTAGTAATAAACTTATTTTATTTTTCTAGGACTAATATAAAATACAGGAAACATGGTAAGTTGTGGACATGCCAGTAGTAGCTTCACAGTGGTATTAGTAACATAGAGCACTGTTTGTCATGGCTGTAGAGCATGGGAAAAGGAAAATGGGTAGGAAAAAGTTGGGGGAAGTAATCTTAAAATTTTTAAACTATTAACTTTTTATTTAGTATGCATGGAATACTTAGGTTTGGTGGGGGGTGGGTTAGGAGGAGTTTGCGAATTTATACACATACTTTTGGAAAGGCAAAATTTCACTTATATTTCTTTCATAGTCTCGAAGATATGACTCGAGGACCACTATATTTTCACCAGAAGGTAAGTAGAAATTCTTCAGCTTTTCTAAAATCATAGTGAGGAAGAACTGTTCACTGTTCTTTTTAAAACTGTTTAACATTCTTAAAAATATCTAAGCTTTCTGTCAGAAATAGAACTTTCTGGTAATATATTTCCCAGATTAATATAATATTCTGCACAGAAAAGCCAAGGCATCATCCATAACTTGGTGGTGTTACTGACCCTGTGGTTTCTTTTGTGTCTCTTTGTCAGCAGTGACAAGAAAGTTTCCTTATTGGTTCTGCTTTACAGGTCGTTTGTATCAGGTAGAATATGCCATGGAAGCTATTGGACACGCAGGCACCTGCTTGGGAATTTTAGCAAATGATGGTGTTTTGCTAGCTGCAGAGAGACGAAACATCCACAAGCTTCTGGATGAAGTCTTTTTTTCAGAGAAGATTTACAAACTCAATGAGTAAGTAAGATCTCCGAGAAGGAAGGTTCATTGTATAGTATGCCTGTGACAGGGTAGGTCTCCGAGTTCTGGAAAAATGTAGTTGGGTAATGTATAGTAAGTGAGGCTTTAAGGCACCTTCTTATATTGCTCTTACTATATTTTATCCAGAGTTAAGGCCAGGCTCTAGTATATTGAGCTCATTCTTCAGCATTAACAGGCACTTAATAAATATAATGATTTGTTCTTAATGACAATTCTCACTTCAGATAAAAAGCCAGTGGGAAGCTATCATTAGGAATTTTTAGAAGCTCCTCCCTCTCCTCTCCCCCCATATTTATGGTCAGGCTCTGATTTCATACACATAAGATCTCTTGGAGTGGAATACAGATTGGCAGCTTGCTGGTAACTTACAGTCTTAGAGTTGATGGGGACATGTAGACGTTTTATGATCCACAGCCATCCAGTCACTTTATGCCTCAGCCAGGACTGATCAATGTCTTTGGCCCTTGGTCCAATATAGTCACACTGCCTTTCTTTTATGAGTTGAAGACTTTCTCTTTCCCTGTCACATCACAAGAAGCTCCATCCCATGTGTCCCCAAGTGACAGCCTGAAAAGGAAGAAAAACTTGGGATGGAACTACCTGTGGCCTTGATAAAGTGTTGCTACCAGATGTTGACATAGCTGTGATGTAGAAAGCCAAGTTTACTCTGACCTCACTCCAACTTAACTGTGGTGCACCGTGGGCCCTTTCCCTAAAATTCTCCCACTCTAAAATGGTTTACCTGATTTCCAAGATCCCTTTCAATTATAATATTCCATAAAATCCCAAAGTGTTTGATTCTTCCCATGACGGGTCTATGGCTTGAATCTAGTTGCCAGTTGGATAACTCCCCTTTCATATGATAAGAGGAGTAAAGGTCATAGAATTGAAGCTGTCCAGCCCCAAAGAGTACTTAGCTAATCTATACAAAGTAAAAATAAAGTCCATTTTTTTCTCTCATCCTATATTCTTTGAGACTATAAATTTATTCATATATATACATAGCCACATAAACTTGCATACATACATCAACATAAGTTTTATTGTTACCTGTATTCCCCCATTCAACATAAAGCATATGTCATACAGTGGAATGCAGAAGTATTTAAGTGCTGCACGGGGTTTAAGTGTTAGGAATATAAATAGAAATGTGAGATAGTTTCCATTCTCAAGGAGCACATATTCTAATTAAATGAGACAATACATAAAAGAGTTCATATGTAGTAAGAATCTTATTGGCAGGGGAGATGACATTGCCAGAGTTTGGAAAGTGCAGCAGCAAGATCAGTGATCAGGTCTAGTGTTTCTCCCTCTTCCCAGAATTTTTGTGGTAGGGAACTCCCTCCCCATTGAAGAGATATGAGTAGCTGGTGCAGTTGGCATGCAAGGTCCTGGAGGGCCATGAAAATGACTGTGGGGAAAGGGAAAAATGATGATGGACTTTGGCCAACCTGGGACAGATGGGAAGGAGTCCCTCAGCTGAACAAGAACAATTGAATTTTCCAAAATGAAATGTTGTTTCAAAGTCTTTTGCCATGACAAAGATAAAGTTTTTGTAATTTTTTTTATGTGTTGATGTTCTGAAACACATTTTGAATTACTAGAAATACATTGAAAAGTAATAGATGGCAATCAACTTTGTCATCAAACTAAAATGCAGTATTATTTGACATCCACAAATATTTAGTGCTTAATAATTGCTATATTCTCTCTAGGAATTTTCACTGAATATCTATGATAAAACCTTCTTTTGATTTTTCCTTTAGGGATATGGCTTGCAGTGTGGCAGGCATAACTTCTGACGCAAATGTTTTAACTAACGAACTGAGGCTCATTGCTCAAAGGTAGGTTCATAGGTTCCTCAAAGGAGGAGAACCCCCAGGGAGAACTTATCCATGGCCCAGTGTGGGTGTGTGTCTTTGAAAGTCACTGAAAAGATCTTCCCTCCAAAAAAAGCTGTTACTGCCACTTTAAAAACTTACGGATCTTGCCTAGTTCTCATCTGTTAAGACAAACAGACCATTGACAATCATAGAACTATATAGAAGATTCTTAATTTCATCATTGGATATGCACAGACCAAAGCCAATCTGGTGCGTGTGCGTGTGTGTGTGTGTGTGTGTGTGTGTGTGTGTGTGTGTGTGTGTGTAAGAAATAATAGTATTATTTATGTCATAAAAGGAGTATTGTGATACATGTGATATATTGGAACTTTTCTCCTGTTAATAGTGGCTGACATTATATAGCACTTTAAGGTTTAAAAAATCTTTTGATATTTATTTTTTTTAACAACAACCTTAAAAAGTTAGAGAACATTATTAATCCTCATTTTATGGATGAGGAAAGAGAGGCAAAGTGCATTCCCCAGGCTTACGTGGCAGGTGTGTGACAAAGTATTTGAAGTCAGGTCTTCCTGAACCTGAGTCCACTGTTCTCTCCATGACACACCTATATGGATCCCTTAATCTAACAGCAGGTTTGTGTATCCCAGTGGTAAATAATTCTATCTCTTTACAACTCTCTTCACTGGCCATTTCTTCCTTTAATATATAATTGTAATATTTGGAAACATATTAGGAATGCCTCTGTTGATTTGATTCCTCCATATGACCATTGACTTCTGCAGTATGTCTCCATGCAGTTGAGTGAAGTGGTTTTGTTTAAAGTATTAATATGTCCATTTTTTTGCATACTAGGTACCTATTACAGTATCAAGAGCCTATTCCTTGTGAGCAACTGGTTACAGCACTGTGTGATATCAAACAAGCTTATACACAATTTGGAGGTACTGATTATTGATCACTTGAAAGCTACCTAAAAATATTAAAACATAAAAGCTTATGAATAAGAAACTACTTTTTAGACAGTAAAAGAAGTTGTAAATTATGTATATTAACATCTCAGGTAGTCTTGCTTTTTAATCTGTCTCTTGCAGGAAGAGAATTCTAGTTTATATTTACATAATAATGCCACTTAAAACCAAGCCTTTGTATCTTTATTCTGTTTTGTAACTCTATGTAGTTGGAAGAAAGTAGGATTTATGGTAGAGCTGATCCAAAGTTTAGGAAAATTTTAGTTTGCAGGAGAGGGTTTGGTAATAAGTTTAATGACCACTATGTGGATTCTACTTTACTTTGCTAATACTGATCTATTTTCCATAGGAAAACGCCCTTTTGGTGTTTCACTGCTGTACATTGGCTGGGATAAACATTATGGCTTCCAGCTATATCAGAGTGACCCCAGTGGAAATTACGGAGGCTGGAAAGCCACTTGCATTGGGAACAATAGTGCGGTAAGTGCTTCTAATTGGGGAAATGTAGAACTCTACCTTTTGAGAAGGTAGCAGGGAGTCGTGGAAAGAGAGCTTGCCTTCTTGTTCCCTGTTGTAATCTGGGCTTAGTCTGGAGTCAGTGCACCTCAGCTTCCTCTGTGGGGGATGGATCCCAAGGTCGTGGGGAAGAAGGTGCTCCTGAGCTAGTGCTCATCCCCTGACCTGGCGTGTACTCTTCAAGAACCTTCTCCAGAAGCTTCAGGGAATTCTGGGCAGTGATCGTTTCCTTTGTCTCTTCCAGGCAGCAGTGTCGATGTTAAAGCAAGACTACAAGGAAGGCGGGATGACTCTGAAGTCAGCCCTTGCATTAGCAATCAAAGTGTTAAACAAAACCATGGATGTTAGTAAACTTTCTGCAGAAAAAGGTACCCCATGCTTGTCCTCTCCTTGTTCTCCAGGCTGAGTGTCTGCTGCTGACAGCTCCCAGCTCAGTTCAGAGGACTGAATGAGCTTGTTCTCTTGTGTAGTTAGGGGAAAACTGCTTGTTCTGGGCAGAGCCGTAGTCCTGGGGATTGTAGGGAGCCCCTGGCGGCCGGCAGCCCAGCAGGAAATCCAGCAGGGTTTTAGCAGTCAGGGCTACGTACTGCCATGTCTGTGGTCTGAAGGATTGCCATATCTTAACTAGTTCTTAGAAACAAAATTTTATGTGAGGGGCATAAGGTAAGGGTAATGTGAAGCTCAAGATCAGATATTGTGTGAGGCGGTGGGGGCTTCACAGAAAATTGGAGTTGGATAAGAATTTAATAAGTGAAGAAAGGAGTTTTGGCAAGGTTGGCTTTAGCTTCAGCCTTTAAACCTGCAAAAACTTCCTTGGAAAATGGGGTGATTTTCCTTCTGGACTTCTGTCATTTATGGTTATTTTTGTTAGCCTTTTGAAGGAAAATGGGGCAGTGAAAAGAGATGTGGATATGATGGCGGGAGTTTTGGGTTCGGATCAGAGCTTTGATAGCTGACGCCACGAAATTGGTCCAATCTTAGCCTGCTTCAGTGTCTCGTAAAATGGGGACAATGTTATTTATAGTAATTAGCCCATAGATCTAAATGTAACTTACTATGGATTCAAAGCCATCACTAAAATCTACCACCACCATCTCATTGGGTCAGGGAGGTGCCCAGAAATCCTAAGACTACAAAAGGGGAAAGACAGCTTTACGGCAGTGAGGTGGTACGGTACTGCAGTGGTTAGAGCACTGGGCCTGGAGTTAGGAAGACTCAATTTCCTGAATGCAAATCCTGCCTTAGACACTGACTAGCCTTGTGACCCTGGGCAAGTGACGGCACCTTGTCTGCCTCAGTTTCCCCATGTGTAAAATGAGCTGGAGAAGAACATGACAAGCCACTCTTGCCTCTCTGCCAAATGGGATCACAGAGTCAGACATGGCTGAAATAACTCAGCAACCACAACAAATAGAACCTTGGGTGGGCTCCCCAAGCTCAAAGGCTCCTGCTTCTGTCTATGAAACAGCCTTGTTGCTTCCCAGGGACAGGGTTTCTGGTCAGAGCAGCTCTTGAAGCCACACACTGAGGAGTTGGGATTGTGTTCCTTCAGTGAAATCACAGGCTCTTTGAAATACCAGTTAAAAAACAGCTTTTTTTCATACTTTCTTGGTTCCATTGGATTAGAATTTAGTGCCTCGAGTTATTAAATGTGCTGTATTATCCTTGTCTCCTTCCCCTCACTGTTCATTCCCACCTTCATTTACTTCCCAAGAAGGTACATGAGAGTAGGAAGGCCTTGATGTGAAAATGGATAGGCCCAGAGAAGCTGTAGTGCAGCTTGAGAGAGCAAGGAAGGAGCCCTGCCTACATTGGGGACCAGTAGGCCCAGATTCAGTCCCGGTCCTAGTTAACTGAGCCTCCTTCCTTAGCTCTAAGGTGTGTGTGCGCTCTCAGGTAAGAGTCCTTAAAAGTGTATGATCTCTTAGGTCACTTCTGGCTCCAAGTCTGAGGTCGTCGGGGAAGTTCTGGTGGCCCCCATAGCCCAGCACATCGCAGAATATCTAGATCTGAATGGGGCTCACTGTGGCTGGTCCACTCTGAATTGGCTGCCTTCAAGAGCCTGGGCTCCCTAGGCTTGGGGGGTGGGAAGTGGAGGGAAGTGACTGGAGTACATAAGAGATCTTGTGTGGCCGGCACCCTACTTGTACATGTGGAGAAGACATGGGGAGCGGGGCTCAAGTAGCCTTTACAGTGCTGGGAACTGCTTGGAAAGGGTGGTTTTGATGGTATTTTCTTGCTAAGAAACATTCTTTTATTTTGTTTATAGTTGAAATCGCAACATTGACAAGAGAAAATGGAAAGACGACAATAAGAGTTTTAAAACAGAAAGAAGTAGAACAATTGATTAAGAAACATGAAGAGGAAGAAGCAAAAGCAGAACGGGAGAAGAAGGAAAAAGAACAGAAAGAAAAGGATAAATAAATAGAATCTGAAATCAGGATTTCTTTTTAAAATAAATAACCTTAGGGTTCCTTTTCAGCTTAAAAAGCTGCTCTTAAAATTCCACAAGGAAGAAGCCTCAGCCAGGTTTTTCTTAGTATCTTCGGTGAGGAAATAGGACATTACTTACTGGATGGGGTCCTTGTCATTTCTGTGCTCCTCAGTACTTTACTGTAATGATGATTATTCCTCACGGACACCTTATGTCTGCTTTTTGAATAAAACTTGGAAACAATGGGAACTGTGTGTTTATTCCAGCTTTCAGCTGAGAGCTGAGTGCCATTAAGGGAGACCTCTCCATCTGCCTTCTGAAGAGATAGTGTCATGGTAGGAGAATACCGGGCCGGTTGCTGAGCAAGGACCAGAGAGTTATGTGCATCTGGGTGGGAGCTGGTTTCAGAGCGGTCACAGCAGGAATCCAGGAGAACTGGTGGGGCTGAAGATGGAAATGAGGCGTATCTGGGCCACCAGCTAGTTAAGGAGCCAGGCCTGAGCTCTCAGGGTTCCGACCTGCATTGTAGAATCTGTTAAAAATCAGACTCCTTCCCTGTCCCTCTTAATCCACTCCTTGGAGCTCGCCATCACCTCCTCTCATTTGTTACCTTGAAGTTGTCTCTGACTCCCTTCCCTCCCCTGCCCCTTGGTTCTGTTAACAAGGCTTTCTTAGCATGTTTAATTCAGGGGGTGACTTCATTACCCCCTTCCCCGCCAGGTGATCTTGTATAACAGAGTCCCACTGACTGGAGGCTGGAAGCTTTCCCATATGTTGAGCCCAGCTCTGCGTCTCTTGACTTGCCTTGAATACTAAATCTCCTTTTGAAGGCTCTTCGTGCTGCGTGGCGCTGGTCCTCACTCTGCTCACCCGGCCAGGCCAGCTGGGGTCCCATACCTTGGGGCACACCCATGCCGGCCTGCAGGCCTTCAGCACTTCTGCCCGTTCTGCCTCAAGGCGCAGCCCGAGTCCCACCTCCCGGTGTCTGGGGCATCCACCCCGATCACAGATGGTGGGAGATTTGGAGCTATAAGAAACCTTAGGTCGTTGAGGTTATAGGTTATTCAGTCCAACCAGCTCCAAGGGTTGCTGTGGACATGCTGGGAATAGGAAGGCCTGGCCTCCAGGCCTTTTGTTCTAGTCTGGAGAGGTGCAAAGGAGGATAATTGGTGTCAAAAATCTATTAAAATCATCTAGAGGGCAGGGGAGATGGGGAAGGGTCCCTGGCAGGAGGGCTTGTTTGTCTGGGACATGAAGGACTCTTGGGATTCCCAGAGGGGAGGTCTTTGAGGGGTGATCTGTGGGAAGGCACAATGACAAGCCGAAATGTTGGAGAATGAGGGAGTGGGGGGCCCCTCGGTCAAGGGGACAGCATGGCGAACCTGACGCAGCCGGTGCACCCGGCTATGGGAGAGCTCAGGGTGGACTGCAGTGGTCAAGGAAGGTTTCCGGCCAGATGTTGGAGCTAGGCTTCCGGGGGTAGTTAGATGGACAAAGAGAGAGTAGGAGGGAGGACATTCCGAGTGGTAAAAACGGGGAATCAACAGAAACCGCCCATTCTGGTGAACACTGCTCATCAGTGGAGGAAGGCGTGGAGAGGACGCCTCCCGGACCTGTGCATCATCCACACCCCTCACCCACCCCAGGACTCAGGGGGTCCCATGGGCCCACCCAAAGAGGGCAATTCTCTGGCTTCCAAGGTCTTCCTGGTCCCTAGGAGCAGATCTGGGCCCTGAATCCAGGCCAGTTCCAGATCCCTGGCTCCTTCCACATCTCCCTGCTTCCCTCTACTGGCCTCTTCTTTTCTACATGAACCGGCCCAGATGGGTGAGAACACTTACTCAATGTCACCCAGAGACTCCTAGTTCAAGCCTCTGACCTCTGCCTCCAAGTCCAGTCTTTGCAATCTCTCTGGCCAGATGGAGCTCCTTCAGGCCAAGGATATAATTTTAATTTAATTTTAATATTTAATAATAGCTTTTTATTTTCAAAATTGATGCAAAGATAGTTTTCAACACTCACCCTTGTAAAACTTTATGTTCCAAAATTTTCTCTCTCCTTCCCCTCCTCCTCCCTAGATAGCAAATACTCCAAAATGGGCTAAACGTTTGCAATTCTTCTAAATATATTTCCATATTCGTCATGCTGTGCAAGAAAAATCAGATCAAAAGGGGGATAAAACAAGAGAAAAAACTAAGCAAACAAACAGCAAAAGCAGTGAAAATGCTTTGATCCACATTCAGTCTCTATAGTTCTCTCTCTTCTTTCCCAAGTCTATTGGAATTAAGGAATATAAAATTCTCATGGGGAAAGTCTACATCAAAAAGGAACATGAGGAGGGGTCAGAGTTGGGTGTGGGACGTGATGGAAGAATCCTGACTGAAAAGGGAAGAGATAGAAGAGCTGGTGCCTCCTTAATGAGATCCTGGGGGGAGCCATGCAATCAGAGGGAGGGAGCCAGTGGCCGAGGATACTTCCAGGGTGTGCATATGGGGTCCAAGTGATCTTCCAGGAGGAAGAGTATTCTGGGGTGATGGAGGAGTCTGGATTGCAGCCTCGTGAGAAAGGAAGCTTGGGTCCTACTAAAACAAACCAGCTTCTCCCCAAAGCAAGAGCAAGGAATGGAGCTGATAATATACAGATATTTCTTTGCATTTTCCTTGCTGAAGTTTTCTAATTTGGAGACACTCAACTTCTATGGTAAATGGATTTTTTTTGTCCTTCCCCAGAGATGGCCATAAATAATAGCTTCTATTTACATTGTACTTTTCACATACATATACATACAATATAATATATATATATATATACATTGATATATAATTATATATAAATATAATAAAATGATATATATAATATATAATTAAAAGTTGTTTTTTTTTTAAAGAAACTAACATTTTTTGACTATACCAATAATAATGTCACTTTAAAGAAAGAAATTGAGGTATCGAAGCCACTGTGAGTGGTCAAAAGTTTACACCAATATCCAGAGAACTGAGCATCCAGGTTTCCTGATTTACACTAACTTAAATACATCTCAGAAATAAGACAGATTTAAAATATTTCATCAATCTTTCCTTCCTTTTTGTTTTCTTCTTAATGTTATGTTGGTATGTTTTCAAAACACTTCAAAATATTATCTAATTTTATTCTCACAGTAATTGTGAGAGGTAGGTGCTATTATTATGCCCATTTTACAGATGGAAAAACTAAGACAGACAGTGATTGAGTGACTTGTCCAAGATTACTCAGCTAGTTAAAGGTTTAAGGTTGAATTTGAACTCAGGTGACTTCCAATAGTCTCCCTATGGTGCCGCCTATTTGTCTCTTAGTTTATTATAGTTTTTGTATATTTAGTCACCTGCAAGACTGTAAATTCCTTGATGGCAAAGTATATGTATTCTGTTCAGTTCCACAAATATTTATTAAACCTTATTCAACTTCATATCCTCAAAACCAACACTTAGTAGGTGCTTAATCAATGTTTTGTTGAATTAAATCTCTCATTTTAGTAAAGCAACCTATATTTATATACTTTTAGGACCAGAGAGTCAAAATAGGAAGGAAGATTTTTATTTAGAATAGGAAAGTGTAGCTTTGTGAGATTGTGACTTCTTTACCCCTGGAACTATGCAAGCAAAGGATGGTTGACTACTGGCTGAGGAAGTTGTAGAGGGGATTATAAGATTGAGTCCCTTCTCATCCAAAAGACTTTTTCTATTCTATTGAGACATAGACTGGAATGATATGGAAAAGTGATTTCA
The DNA here is from genome assembly GCF_016432865.1 of Antechinus flavipes. Taxonomy (NCBI): domain Eukaryota; kingdom Metazoa; phylum Chordata; class Mammalia; order Dasyuromorphia; family Dasyuridae; genus Antechinus; species Antechinus flavipes. The sequence continues at coordinate 651,687,998 of NC_067399.1, forward strand.
CGGTGCTCATACTTCCTGGAAGCTTGCTTTTTATATATTTCCTATGAACAGAGGCTGAATCTGCAATGAGGTGAAATAATTAGTAAAATATTCTTTCAAGATTTCACTTTTATCACTGTCCTCTCCTTTCCATCTTAGTGGGGTTTATGGGAAAACACCTTTTCTGATTTCAGGAAATTGTACTTGTTCACTTTTCCTCTCCCAACTTGGAAAATCTCTAATCTTCTCCTCCAATTAGAAACCTAATGATTACCTAATGTTTTCTCCTGATTAATTGTCTCCTTGTAATTAATTGTTCTTATTTGGTTAATTGTTTTTAATGTAGAAAAGTTTGTCTCCCCATGTATTGGGATTCAGTGCCAAGGATGAGGAAGGTTACTGATCCTGATCTGTTGGGCAATCAGCATGCATTACTAAATAAATCTATATACTGAGAAGCTTGAATCTTCATATCCTCATTTCATCTTTTAGCTGCTATAGCCTCTCTTCAGAGTATTATTATCCTGTGGAATCATTGATGACTACTGTGTTGATCCAGTTCTTAAATCTTTCAAAATTGTTAATTTTTACAATACTGTTGCCATGTTATAAATTGTTCTCCTGGTTCTGCTCACTTAATTCTATTATCAGTTCAAAGTGAAGTTCAAGTGATTCTTGATCTCTTCATCTTTTCCCCATTTTTATAGATTTCTATCTATGTCCCCTAATTATGTGAGATAAGTTCCTCCCAACATCCATTCCCTTTCTTTCCCGAAGCTATTCTTTCTCCACCATTTCTTTTCCTCTTTTAACATTAGCAGATCATAACAAAACAAATTATAACCTAACAAAGATAACACCCCTGACCTCCATCGTAGACAACTTCTTCTATGACCCCTGTTGACTTTATATTTCTTCTCTTATACTTCTTCCTCCCGATTAGAATACAAATGCTTCAAGTCTTTTTCCAATTGCTACCTTGTGCTCATTTTTCTTATATTTCTATTTATAACTGTGTTGAATATTTTTCCCTTGTAAAGATATATTCAGTTTTTCTGCTTTTTGGAATGTTGAATTCCATGCTCTCTGTTTCTTCACTTTTATAGTTGTCAGATCTTGCGTGCTCCCACCTGATTTTCTTTTTGGCAGTTTGTAGTAGTTTTTTTTTGACCTGGAAGCTCTGAGTTTTGGCTATGATATCCCTAGGGTTTTTCACTGAGAAACTAATCAATTCTTTCTACTTTCCCCTAACCCATTGGTTCTAAGAAATCTGGGCAGTTTTCTTTCATTATTTCTTGAAATATCATATCCAGACACTTTTTTTTTTTTTTTTTTTTTTGGCTGAGGCAATTGGGGTTAAGTGACTAACCCAGGGTCACACAGCAAGGAAGTGTTAAGTGTCTGAGGCCAGATTTGAACTCAGATCTTCCTGATTTCAGGGCTGTTGTTCTATCCACTGCACCAACTAGCTGCTCCTGAGACAGTTTTTATAGTCATAGTATTTAGGTATTCTTAAATGATTTTTTCTTGATTTGTTTTCCAGGTCAGTTGGTTTTGAAATGAGATGTCTTATTTTTTGGTCTAATTTCTAATTTTTTTAAATTTTATTTTGGTCTAATCCTGTTATCTCTAGGAGTCAGTAACTTTAATTTGGTCCATTCTAATTTTCAGCACAAACTTTTGTATCTTTGTGAGAAGCCGATATTTCCCTTCCCAGAATTTTCCTCTGGAGTTTTCACTGTCATTTTAATTATTTCCTCAATTTTCCTTGTTTTATAATGCCCCTTTAATTTTTTTTTTTTAAGTTTGCAACGTTTCTTCTCAAAAGTCTACTTGGTCTTAGGACCAAAGTGTATTTTTGTTTGAGATTTTGCTTGTAAAATTTTCAATTATTCTCCTCTTCTGGATCGTGTTCATGCCAGCTTATCTCTTCTCATCCATGAAGGACACCTCTTGTCTGGATAACCCGCTGTTACTGACCAGGAGATCTTTTGGACCTGAGACTGTGAGTGTGACCCAGCTAGGAGACCTCCTTGTGCTTGCTGTGTTCCTGCGTAAAGGACCAATGTTCATTATGTGCTCTAGGTGACCCATTCTTGGGGGCCTCTAAGTCAGTGCTGAGTTTGTGTTCCAGACCCTTAGGCCAGGGGGGCTGTCTATGGTCAGCTCTGGGAATCCCCAGCCTGCCCTGAGCCTGTGATCCTAGCCCACCCGTTACCCACAGTTCCAGCCTTGGTCACTTGTCTAGGGGTTGAATTTGTGATCTTAGGTTGCAAAGAAACCTTAGTTTCTCATTCAATTTCCCACTCCCTATCACATATTCTTCTGGGAACACTGCTGGGGTAATTGTGGGGTTGGCTAGGTTGTGCTATCCCCCCCACGTGGTCATCTTAACTTGTCTCCTCTCCATCACCCTCCACCTGGACTACGGCAATAACATCCCAACTGCTCTCATTGTTCCCCCTGCGTCGTCACTTTGTCCTCCCAAATTACTGGGAGCTGGCTCCCGCACACACTAATAGCCCCTCTGTTACACAGAGGCCAGGTTCCTCTGGGAGTGAACTCAGGCTGGATCCAAAGCAAGTGGGGTTCTCGGTGAGGGACAAAGTGGGCTCCGTGTTCCAGCATCCCGTGTCCACCAGCGATCTCGTAATAGGTCAAATTGTAAAATCAAAATAGAGGAGTTTGGTTTCTTGGGTTGAGCTTTCCTATTACTGGCTAGGATTTGGCATAAATTATTCTCCTCTCGTGATTTACTTGTTTTTTCCCTCCCACAATTAGATTTCTCTAGCAATCACAGGATCTGTAATGGGAAACTTGGCAGCAATAAAGATTGAGCCTGTTTTTATTTCTGGTCATTTGCTGCAAGAGAGATTGTTGTTATTGCTCTAGCGTGGCTTAGGGATGGCACATGTGATAAATGGGTTCTGGGGCAGCTGGGTGATATACTTTACTGTCCAGAGATGCCATTGAACCTTATTTTGTGGGTCTGGGTTTTGTTATCGAAAACTAATAAAAAAAACAAATTAGTTTCCTTTCTTAGAGCTGTCCAGATGAAAATATTGGCAAGTTCTTTAACATTTTGATTGCTGTGGCCATTCCTATTTTAACAACTCTACTGGGCTTTTTATAGGGCCTTTAGGATTTGAAAATTCTTCAAAATATTCACTTCTATGTTTCTTTGCTTGGTGAAAAACACATTTCTTTTTTGCTTTGTAAGTATACACCTTTTAATCCCAGGAGCTCGAATGTCACCTAGCCATGTCTTCTCCTCTTTCAGAACTCTTATCTGGCAAGGTCCACTCATAAATTGTGAACATACTAGACCTTCCTCTAGGTCACACCGTTGTATCGTGAGTAATGGAACATAGAGGCCGGTCATTAGTATGTTCTCTCAATCAATCTCCCTCCTTCCTTCCCTCCTCTCTCTTTCTCTCTATTTCTCTGTCTCTCTCTTTCTTTCTTTCTCTCTCTCTCTCTCTCTCTCTCTCTCTCTCTCTCTCTCTCTCTCTCTTTCCCCCTCTCTCTTTCCTTCTCTCTCTCTCTCTTTCTCCTTCTTTAATCTATCCCCCTCTCTTTCTGTTCTTTCCCTTCCTCCCCCTATCCCACCCTCCCCCCTCTCCCCAACCCTTCTCTTTCTCTCTCCTCCTCCTCCATCCCTATCTTTTGTTTCTATACCATCTTCGTGTCCACACATATTTTTCTTCTTCTTCCATCCCCCTGTTCTGCTCCTCTCTGTACCTGCTGACAAACTCTGTGCCACTTCCTCTGGACTGCTCTTGTCCTGGCTTGCAGCCAGCTCATGCCCACCATGTACTCTTTGGGTAACTTTTATTTTGAATTCTTTAAAGACTGGTATTACATTGCTCACAACCTTATCAAAAAAAGATTGTTGTTGTTGTTTTTAATGAAAGAGAAAGAGAGAGAGAGAGAAGAGAGAAAGAGAGAGAGAGAGAGAAAGCGAGAGAGAGAGAGAGAGAGAGAGAGAGAGAGAGAGAGAGAGAGAGAGAGAGAGGTCTGTGGTACAGGGAAAAACTAATCTCATGAAAAGTATTCACAATTCTTTCCTTAAATTAAGCCTTTTGATTGGGCTTTCCTCTTGCAGGTCTCTGACCTCATACAGAATTTATTCTTTAAGCAGCACCTTGAGATAGACATTAGGAATAGGGGTAGCAAAGTTCTTCAATCCTCCCAGTTTAGCTCAGTTGACCCCATTACACAAAGCAAATAGCATCACTGGGTGAATGACATGAGACTGCAATGCACGCTCCCAGTGAACTCCATTTATTTCTGACTTGGGATGTAATGTCATCTGGCCTGATTCTCTTCCCATGTGCCCTATTTTACTCCAAACTCTTTTTGATATCATCAGGAGAATGGACCATGGGATAATGTGGCTGGAGGGCCCACCTGGAAGCCAGAGAGACCTGGTTCCATCTCTGTCTGACACTTCTTGGCTTGTGATCCTGACAAGTTACTTAACCTCTGGGCAATTTTCTAAGACTCTAAATTGCAAAGGAGGTGCTGACCTGAATTAGTCGATGGAAGGGTGAGTGAGTCTGACAATGTTTGCTGGTTTCCACACTCTTAGTCCTCCGCTTCTGCAAAGAAATGGTGTGGGGGATATTTTTTCATCTTCTCTCTATAATGACTAACCTAGGCTAAGCTAAAGCAGTAGGTGGTGCAATGGATAGACTACTGGGCTTGGAATCAGGAAGATCTGAGTTCAAATGTGACCTCGAGCCATTTATTGGCTGGATGATGCTGGCCAACTCACTTAATCCTATTTACCTCATCTGTAAATTGAGTTAAAGAAGGAAACAGCAAACTGCTCCAAGGATCTTTGCCAAGACCCCAAATGGGGTCACACAACTACAATGACTGGACAGCAATAGACCATTATAATTGGAATTCAATTTTGTGTTTTGTTGTTTCCATTCATATTATTGTTGTCATTATGTATGCTGTTGTCCTGGTTACTTCACTTTGCATCAGTTCAAAAAAGTCTTTTGCTTGCTTCTTTGAATTCTTCATATTAGTCCATCACAATTGGTTTAGCCATTCTCCAGTTAATGGGAATTGATTTTCTTTTCAGTTCTTCGCTGCCACAAAAAGGTACTGCTGAATATCTTGGTGCCCGTGGAACCTCCCTTTCTCTCTTCAACCTCCTTGTTGAAATAGATGCAATATTTGCATTTATAAAAAAATTTAAAATTATTCCCCATTGTATTTCTTTGTTTTTTTCCTTTCTTCTACATGATACCCATGAATGGTTACTTACCTTCCAAGACCTACCCTATGGGGAGGAATCAGTCCTTGAGGACCTTAGCTTCTATCTGGAGAATAATAAACATGACCCTGAAGGGGCAAATCTTGCGCTTCTCTAAGAGGCAGATTCCTGTTGGGATAATTTCCCAGTTTAATGCCCGCTGGCCATGTCGCTTATGTTTTTGGCCCAACACCCTAACACCTTGTCTAAGAATATTCGCCAGCCATCTCTGCCATATCTATCCCCTCTGAGCTCCCTGACCCTTGATTTATGTTGGTTGCTGTCCTGCTCCTACCCACTCTTGGCTCTCTCCAACGAATCCCTACACTCCCACTGGTTTTACCAATGGCCAACACCGGTTCTACTAGCAGCCGTGGGCTGGCTACCTGGAGGCTGTTAACCACAGGCCTGTAGTGCCACCTGGTGGTTAAATGCCTCAAGGTGAGCCACCCTCTGGCGAGAGTCTCCAAGGTGTTCTTGTTCCCTCCCTCTTCCCTTCATGAATTTGTTTTTTCACATGAACAACCGCTTAGATGAACAATGTTCTTGTTCATCTCTCCTTAGGCGTTGGAAATTTTCAATGAACAATCAATGCTTTGATCTGCCATAACATTGCTATCATTGATACCAGTGGTTCTCAAAGTGTGGTCTGGAGAATCCTGGGGGTCTCTGAAACCCTTTTAGAGGGTCTACAAATTCAAAAATAGTTTTTATTTCCAATATGGTAAATGTCTATAAATATAACCCAGATAAACAGAAACGCTTTGGAGAGATCCTCAATCATTTTTAATAGGATAAAGATACTGAAAACAAAAGTTTGAGAACCACTGATTATTTGCTACAAATTAATTATTTGTAATTAATCCCCACGATGGTTCTGCAGGGCAAGCGCTTTGTTACCTCCATTCTGGGAGACTGTGCCCAGGGTCACACAAATCAGTCCCGAACCCAAGCCTCCTCGCTGCACCCAGTGATGCTCAGGAGAATGGAAGCCCCCTGAGGGCGCGCTGGTCCTGGGACTACGTGGTCATTGCTCGTACCCCCCGTGCAAGGCACAGAGGTTTAATAGATGCTACATTAAATCGAGCGGACCGAAGGAAGGGGTGCTCGGCTCGTCGAGCCTTCAGGAGCCCGCTCCATCACCCCCCCCCCCCTCAGCGAGCCGCTGGAGAAGGGCTGGGGAGAGGGCGTACGGTGCAAACTTGGAAGCGTCCTGGTCAGTGACCAATCAGGGGTTTTCTGGGGGGAAATACACAGGACACACTTTGAAGGTTAAAGATCCCTTTCAATAAAACAAGAAACCAAGCCCTGCTTTGTAGCATTGCGCCTTGGAGGGACCTATTAGAGATGCCCCAGTCTTACCCCCAAACGCCCCCCATCTTAGAGCAGAGATTCTTAACGTGCTCTGTCTCCCGGGTCCCGTGGGGAGTCTGGCGATGTTTTCTCGGGATGGTTTTCAATGGCACCAAGTAAGATGCGCCACTAGGTGGCGCCACAGTGCATACAGCGATGGATCCGAATCTGGATTCAAATGCAGCCTGGCCAAGTCACTTCTCCCTGTTTGTCTCAATGTCCTCATCTGTAATATGAGCTGGAAAAGGAAATAGCAAATCGCTTCAATATCTTTGCCAAGAAAACCCCAAACAGGATCACAAAGAGTTGGACCAGACTGAAATAACTGAACAATAAAGTATAAGATAAAATAAATAAATAAATGAAATGAAAAATAAAATAAAAGATAAAATAAAGAAGTAAAAAAAATACACAGAATTCCAAAGGACATCAATTATATTGAAATACAGTTATCAAAATATTTTCAAAAATAAGTTCATGAATCTCAGATTAAGAACCTATAATTTGGGGATAGAAGATGTCTTAGAGGTCACAACTCTTTCCTTTTACAAATGAGGAAACTGAGAAATTAAGTGACTTGTTCAAATTCACACAAGTAGTAGTAGTAGGACTATACCATACCACCTCTTGGGCCAGAAACAAGAACTCCAATCTACACACTTGCCTTTTTTTTTTTTTTTTTTAAGTAATTTTCCCTTTCCTGGGGAACTTGCTTTATTTATTTATATTTTTGCATGCTGCACAATATGCACAGACAATTGTTCAGGATTGGGGCTTGCATATGAGAGGGATGTTTATTCTTGCCTTTGACATTAATAGGACCTTCATTATGACCTCTAGCTATTTGCAAAAATTGACTCTGTTGGCCATTATTTCCATTTTCATGGCTGTGTTCAGAACTAGATCACTGCAACTGTTTTTTTCTATGTTATTCAGACTCTTTGCAGCCAGAAAAACCAAAAGTTTGTTTTTCCAATAGTCTGTGGCTTATTCCTCCAAAAAGAACTAAGAAGAGTCAGCCTCAGAATGTTGATGCTCCACCACTGAAGTTCAGAGAGAATTTATCAGGTCTTTTGTGCCAAATAGACCTTGCTAATCAATTATGAACAGGAGCAGCAGAATCCAGGACCTATGGAGATTTGGAAAGAGGTTTCTAGCTGGCAACTGAGAATCACTGTCCAAGTTGCTAAGCATTGGTGACAGATGGAGTGAGTGATATTTATAAATGTTAATTGATGATAATAGAATGCTGGGATTACCTACTCATCTGAAGGAGCCATGTGTCATCCCTGCTGATATCAGAGAATGGCAGAGCTGGAAGGGGCCTTTTGGGTCACCTGGTCTAATCCCCACATTGGAAGTGGATCAACTGAGCCCCATTTGGAAAATGACTTGCCTCAAGTCTCTGTGGGAAAGCACCGAGATTGTAATAACCTTACTTTTTGGTCTGAACTTATGCTTCTTGTCAATGAATGGATTTCCTCTGTAATTTAGAGAGTGGAACACTGAGAGGTTAAGTGACTTATTAAATGTATACTCTTATCTTTTAAAAGTCCTTCACAACCAACAGACTCAGTGGACACTTCCTCCTTCCCATATGCTTTGATCCAATCAAACTGACCTTCCTTTTATAGATCCACTCCTTAATATTCTATATGAGCTGCTAAAGCCAGAAATCCTCTCTTCCAGGATGGAAGTGTTGCCTTCACTGGGCTAGGTCTCTTCAAAAAGATACAGTCCAGGGACCTCTCATTGACACTCTTTGAAATTAGGACCTGCTAGAATCTCTGATCCTCTGGCACAGCCCTCGTGGGGGAAAGGTCACTATCTCACTCAACTGAGGCATGTAGGAAGACTTCATTCATTCAATAAACATTTCTCTCAATTTGGGATAAAAAAATAGAAACAGAAAGGACTTTAGAGGTCATGTAATCCACTCACCTCTCCCATTTTAGAGAGGAAATAAAAGTCTGGGGCTGGAGTGAATTGTCTGCATGTAGCAGAGTCGGAATCACAACTCAGGATCTTTCTGACTCTAGAGCCAGCACTATTTCCACTCCCTTCCATATTTTTCATTCTCTATCGAGGTCTTTTGTTTTTGATTGCACCATCATTTTTGGATATATCCCTTTACCCTAAAGGAGCACCCCTTTGTTAGGTATAAAAACAAGTCGGAACCACCAACCAATGTATTAACAGTGTCAGACAGCACTTAAACCCCAAACCCACTGCTTTCTCTGGAGAAGAGGGAGGTTAATGTTTATGTTTAAATTAATTCATATTCTATTAATTCGTGGTAAATCAATCAAGGCAAAGGCAGGTTTAGCTACAGAATCTTAAATGCAAAATTTCTAAATGTGCTCCTCTGTCAGCTGAGGGGATTGAACTAAATGGGCACTAAGCTCTCCTGCTTTAAATCCATGCAGTTTCAAAATATAAGTAGACACATAGAGAAAAATATCAGAACACAAACAAAGGGGCTAGAATACAAAGGCGAGCTCAGCTCCCCTGGCCAGACAGAAGCATCAGAAGTACAGGAAAAATGCAGAAGAGGGACAGTGTCCAGATTTGGGGATGGGGTGGATGGACGAAGGACCAGCCCACGTGGACAAAGCCCTGTGCCAAGTCCTGAGAGGGGGAGATAGATTCTGACCTTGCCAGGCCGGTGAATTAAATAGAAAACCTTTTATTTGATGCTGGCAGCTCTTCACAACCTGACACTCCTCCCCTACTTTTTCCACACCCCACTCTGGCCATCCCCCGTGCCTGGAAGACTCTCTCTCCTCCGCTCTGACTCCTGACCTCCTTGGCTTCCTTTAAGTCCCAGCTGAGATCCCACCTTCTCCTGGAAGCCTTTTCCAACCTCTCAGTTCGAATGCCTTCCTTCTCTTATTATCTCCTATTTATCCTAAATATAAGTTGTTTTTCTGCTCTATTGGATTCCTTGAGGAGCAGGGACTGAATTTTGCCTCTTTATATCCCCAGCGCTTAGTTCAGTGCCCGCCCGACACACAGTAGGCGCTTAATATTTGACAGAGTGGGAAGTAACTATTTCTTGTCTGTCCCTGCGCACGTGCCCAGTATTGAGAGCCCCTCCCTAAGTCCCCGCCCCCTAGCGATGATTGGACTTTAGGATAAAGGCGTGGTCTGCCTGGGAGGGGGCGCTAAAAGGGGGAGGGAAACCACGAGATGGGGCCGGCTGAAGGGATCGTCACTGAGGAAATGGGGTGGTGGCGGAGGGGAGGGGTGGAGGAGGAAGGGGTTTGGGCAGGTGCTGGGGGTGGGGCGGCCTCCGTAGGGCAGGGGTGAGGCTGAGTGGGGAAGGACTTAATGGGGATATATGGCTGAGCGGGTAGGGGCCCATTTGGGGCAAGTCCGGACGGGGCTAGGATGCTGCTTGGGCTCTGGGCGTGGCTGTCGGGGGGAGTGGCTGGTAGGGAGGCGGGGCTCAGCAGGGTCCGGTCCCGAGCCCGGCTTCCAGTGGGACTAGCTGGCCGCAGCGCCGAGCGCTCCCACCCAGAGCGCCTCCTCCAGCCTCCGCGCAGCCTCGGGACCCTTCCCAGAGAGCTCGGGGGGCATGGCCGCAGGGGGGCGATTCCCCTCGGTTCTCCCCGCTGCATTCGCCCCCAGCTGCCCTTGTGGCCCCCTCCTCCTCCTCCAGCTGCTGCTGCTGGCTCGGGCCGGCGCCCCGGTCAGCGCTGCGTGGACTGGTGAGAGCTCGAGGGAGAAGTCCGACGTGGGGGTGGGGTGCGAAGAGCAAGAACTCTGGGGGGAGAAGGGAATGCCGGGTATGGGGGCAGAAGGTCGAGGAAGTAGATGTAGTACCTGGGACGGTAAGTGTACGGGACGGAAGGTCTGGGGCGTGCTCCGAGTGTCAGGGGGATCCAGGGAGAGGGCTGGGACAGGCAGGGAAGAGGCGCAGGGGTGCGCGGGTAAAGGGCCGGGAAGCGATGGAGGGGGAGAAACTTGTATTAAAATAACAGTTCAGCACCTGGAAGAGGGGCTGGAGAAGACGGGGTTGGGGCCGGGACGGGAGGGAGGGCGACCCGAGGAGCGGCTAGGATGCGGCCAGGTGCGAGGAGAACGTATTAAAACAGCAGCTTTACGCAGTACCTGAAAAAAAGCACTGGGGGGAGGGGGATGGGGGGGGAGGCAGCGGCTTTCAAAGGGAACCTTGTTCTGCACCTCCGGAATGAGTTGTTCTGGGTCGTTTGTACCTCGTGCCAGCAGCGTCCTATGACTTGGGGGCGGGGGAGATATTCCGGATAGTGTGTTTGCTTTATGTAAGTTTCTGCACACGGGTGTATGGTTCCACACTTCAACGATCTGGGGGCTCCTTAATCTGGGGACTTTCTCCGCTGAGGCGCTTGGAAATAAATACCCCTTTGCTTTCACTGACTGACTTCAAAGAGTTGACGTGGTCCCCGACTTTGTCATCCCGAAATCGGTGATGAACCCTCACACCTCACTTAGCTAGCGCATCCAGCTCCTCCGAGGAGATTTTCTAGTTGTGAGAAATCATGCTAATATGGTCCATGGTGAACCCAGGGTCACCTCCAGCCGTGATGAGGCATCAGGGGAGGGACTGGGGAGCAGGAGCTGACTCTTGTTGGGATAAACATGCAGGTGTATGTACACATGTATATAACAGCTCATATTTATGTAATTTGCCACAACTCTGTGAATTAGTGGGACTATGATTAATATTGTTTTGTGGGAAAAGAAACAAGCCCAGAGAGGATCAAAATGACTTACCTCAACGAGCAAGGTCAGAGGATCACTCTCCTCTTGTGACCTCAAAAGCTTTTGCCATAGAGTATACGTACATATTCACATTTCTACTTTCCATATGTCCATCCACATTCACTAAAATGTACATTATACAGAGAGAAAAGCAGCCCAGTGTAAAGATTGCAAAATGAATTTAATAGGATCAGCTGCATTTTTTTTTTTTAAGGAAAAACTAAGGACAGATTTTAAGAGACTAGAAACTACTGGAAGGACTTTTTCCTCCTTGGTGATGTGGCTTAGGGTTTCATTCTGTTAATTGCGATGACACTTTAATTACTGTAATGTTTTAATTAGGGGTTTTAAAAGTCTAGGGACTTGGTGTTTAAAATGAAAAGAAAGGTCATTTTTTTTTTAATTCTGCAAGGTTCTAAGCAGCAATCGATGCTTATGTCCTTAACTATAACTTTTTCCAGCTAGGAGATAGTCTATTGTTACCTGACCTGTTATTTGTAGTAATTTGTAGACTGGGTTTTCTGCTTTAATTTTTTTTTCTCCAGGGCTTCTGGATTGTCTTCCTGGGCTGGTAGAGGGAGATGGAAACTCAGGATGGGGTCTTTGAAATGGGTACAAGGTTAGCATTTTATTTGGACAAGAAGTATTCACTTTTAAAAAATGTTATTTCTTGAACAGAAGATAAAAAGGCTATTTCAGTGTATCCACCATTACAATCCTATTATTCCTTTGGGAACTATTCCCTTCCCTGAGCAATGAATCTCTGTCTGGATATGGAATTCTAATTTCATTTGCTAGGTGCTTTCTCAGGCTTCTCATTAGTTCAGCAAGAGAACAACACTGTGTCAACCTCCCTAAATAGGTGTTTGGGAGAAACAACAACAACAACAAATCAAGATACTTTTCATTATAATATTTGAATGGATAATTTTTTTTTAAATGAAGTGTTACTATGAGTCAAGCAGGAAGAACTCAAAGACAAAAGTAGCAGTTCCTTCCCTCACACAGCTTTCATTTTAATAGCAGAAGAGAACTTCTAGATGTAGCTTCCGTCTAATATTCAAGGAATGGAGTTTTGGTCTGTGGAGTCATAGGTCTAGGGAAGAGATATTTAGGGCAATCAATTCTGTGGGAGTTGAGGGTGAAGTATATATCCAGCAGCAGGGAAATAGTAAAACGTGTGGGGTAGATGGGGTTAGAGAGGTTGGGCTGGGATCAGCTGAATATCATTGATAAGGTAAGTTTTCAGTCACTCACTGAGCCACCAACTAGGATAACTCAGTCCAGGGTAGGATTCCAGAGGTGGATGCATACCCCAAAGAAGGGGCATATGGTGGCTAAAAAACTTATGCAAGGAAAAAGCCTTACCTGTTTCAGAGCTTCAAGAAATTGCCATGTCACTCCTGTTTGCTTTGTATATATTTTGTATTTAATTATCTATGTATTTGGTGTTCCTTCCTCCCCTAATCTCAGTAGAATATAACCTTCTTGAGAGCAGGGATTGGTTTTTATTTTTTTCTGTATCCCCAGCACATTAGCACATAATGGATGCTTAAATATTGCTTGTGGAATTGAATTCATAAATTTATTATGGATTCAGAAAATTCATTCATAAATTGAATTCAGAGTATAATTCCTTCATGCCTTAGTACACATCTTAATGAGTTGTGGCCAAAATAATTCATCACCTTATGGCCAGGCCTGTGGAGAGAAACTTCTCTGAATTGAGTTGGACTGGTTCTCAGATGATGGATGCAGAAATCACATGGACTTGAAGCCTTCTAGCTCAGTGGAATAGGACCTTCCATAGTGTGTGCTCTGTCAGAAGAGTCTTCAAGAACCCAAGGTCTTATTTTGACAAGACAGGATTCCAAAGGGAGACTAACAGTCTCAGCATTCATGAGATCATGGGACAGGGTAAGACCTAAACACAGAAACCATTCATATTTCAGTGGTTAAAAGTGACGATACAAAGAAAGCAAAAATCTGGGAAATAAACTTTTGTTTTTGTCCTTCATGTAATTTTTAAAATAGTGATTTACAAAGCATGCACATGAGCATAACAGGTGATTAGAGTCAGGATTATATGTGTGGGGCATGTTTTAATTTTGCTTCTCAGAGTTAATGTGGGAAGCAGTAAAAAAAAAAGGCAAACATATGTCAGACTATGAAGCAAATACGTATGATCAAATATCAGTGTTGGCAGTGAACTTGGAGATCATTTTGTCTAGAAGCTCTTAACGTCTTTTATGTCATGGCCCAATTTGGCTATCTGGTGAAGCCTGTGGATCTCTTCCTTCTCAGAATAGTTTTTAATAATAATTTAATAAAATTTAATTTAAAATTTAATCAAAGTAATGTTTTCAAGCACACAAAATAAAATTCACATAAAATGCAAAGGAAACACAGCTATCAAAATATTTTTTAACGTTCATAGAGCTCAGGTTAAAAAGTCCTGATTTAGCTCAATTCTCCCATTTTATAGAGAAGGAAACTGTGGCCCAGACAAGGAAAGTAGTTTGATCACACAGATTGTGAGTAATAGAGCTGGGTTTCAAATTCATGTCTCTGGCTCTGAAACCCAATGTTCTTTATTTTACTAGAAGGCATGAAGGAACCATGTTGAACACAGTTCAATGACAGCAATAGAAAGCGTCAGCAGTGAGTTTTCAAGTAAAAATACCAAACAGTAATCCTGGTGGATCTTAATGAGTGCATTCATATTTTTGAGTAGTAAGACTTGTCTGAGAAGCTGAAGTTGCAAGATTTTTAGCAAAGCAATTTTTTTTTTGCATCTGCTTGATCTGTATTTGGTTGCTGGGTTTTTTTTTTTTTTTTAACTGATTTGTGTTTTGTCTGAATGACCTTTCACCACATCATGAAAAAAATCATGAACATTTTATGAAATCAACCCATGTATCAACAATTTTAGTGTGGAAATTCATCTTGTGAGATCAGCATATTGAGGTCGTATGATTTTGGGTAAGGGGGGAGCTTTTTCCTCCAATGCGTGCTGCATCCAGTCTGTCTTAGACATTTGCCTGCCATTCCATGCCTTTGGATTGCTTTTCTTCCATGCTTGGAATGCTCTTTCTCACCTTATTCCTCCCTTTAATTTTCTCTGGATTTTCCCAAGACTCAGTTAAAATCTTAATTCTTCTAAGGTCTTTCCCACTATTCCCCTTTCCCGCATCCCCCCAAACTGTAATTATCTTCTCTCTGGGGATACCTTCCATTTTTGGCATGCCAAATTTTTTTCATGCTGTTTGCAACATTAGAATGTGCATTTCTTGAGAATAGGAGCTGCATTTTTGTTTTTCTTAGTATCCCCAGTATTAGCATGGCTCCTGGCATATAATAATTGCTTAATAGATGACTAACTGCAAGTCCACCATTTTACCCATCAAGACACACTGCTAGTTTTTCAAGAATTGATTTGGCAAGCTGATTTTAGAAAGTCCCGGAAAGATTTACATGAACTGATGCTGAGCGAAACAAGCAGAACCGGGAATACAGTGCACACAATAACAGCAAGAATGTGCTATAATCGAGTGTGAGAGACTTGGTTCTTCTCAGTGGTTTAGTGAACCAAGGCAATCCCAATAGACTTTGGGCAGAAAATGCCATCTGCATCCAAAAAAAGAACTAAAGAGACTGAGTATAAATCAACCCATGCCATGTTCACTTCTTTATTCTGTTTTTTTCCTGTTTTATTTTTCTTTTCCAACATGATTCATAAAGCAGTGTGTATTAAAAATAAATAAATTATATATATATATAATTATATTATTGTATTATATATATAATTATATATATAATACACACACACACACACACACACACACACACATATATATATATATATATATATATATATAAAGAATTGGTTCAGAAGATCTCTGCATTAGGCAGTCGTCAAATCCAATGAACCAAGTCATGATGTCCAGAGAGGACAAATGAAGTTGGGTGTTTATTGTAAATGCCCCCATATTTTCCTCCTCACTCTCTTGCTGCATTTTCACCTAGGCTATATCCATTAAATGTGGGTGTCCTCCAAGACTCTGTTCTGGGCCCCCTTCTCTTCTCTCTTTATGACACTTGGTGATGTCATCTGATCCCATGGGTTCAGATTTCTGGGCTAATGATTCTCAAATCTACTTATCCTTCCTTAGCCTGTCTGCTGACCTCCAATCTTGCCTTTCTTTCTGCCTATTAGACATTTTACAATGTCCTGTAGACACTGTAAACTCAGCATGCCCAAAAGTGAACTCAGAATCTTTCTCTACAAATTCTTCCCCTTCCAAATTTCCCTATTATTGTTAAGGACACCAGACTCCCAGGATACTCAGTCCTCTCCTCACTCTCTTCCCCTCCATAACCAATCTTTTGGGAAGGTTTGTCGACTTTGTCTTTATAATATTTCTCAATACACTCCCTTCTCTCCTTGGATACTGTCACCACTCTGATGCAGACTCTCATCACCTCACACTTGGACTCTTACAATGGCTGCTGATGGGTCTATCTGCCACCAGCCTTTTACCCAAGGTGGTTCTCCATTCAGCCACCAGAGTGAGTTTCCTAAAGTAGAGATCCAGCTGTCACACCTTCCTACTCAGTAATTCTGTGACCTTTCTGTTCCTCCTAGCATCAAATTTAAATGCTCTCTTTTGGTGTGTGAAGCCCTTCATAACCTCGCCTTCCCTTCCTCCTGCCCCATCCTTTTCAATCTTCTTATACTTTATAAATGCCCCCCAACATCCACATACTCTATAAGATCCATCAACAATGGCCTCCTGGCTGCTCCTCAAACAAATCATCTCCTGACTCCTGCCTTTTTTCCTGGCTGCCCCTGTCCCTGGAATGGTTTCCTTCCTCGTCTCTGTTTCCTGATACCCTTCAAGTCCCAACAGAGATCCCCCCTTCTATAAGAAGCCTTTTTCAACTCCTCTTCCCTAGATTGATTCTCTCCCATTTACCTCCTCTACAACTCATTTGTGCAGAGTTGTTTGCATGGTGTCTCCCTTATTTGTATCTGCTTAGCTCAGTGCTTGACACATAGTAAGTTCTCAATAAATATGAATTGCCTGTCTGCCTCTATAAATATCTGGAAGCACAAAAGAGCCCTGGGTTCTAGGTTTTTAGGTTGGGTCTGGGTAAAACCATTTATTGGATTAATTCTCAGATTCCTTTCAACTCTCAAATTAGATGATTTTCCAAGTAAAGCTTCCTTCCTTTAAAAAAAAAATCTACTGTGTCTCATGGTTTTCAGTGATTTATTCTCCAGAAAAATTAAATCTCTTGTCTACCAGCTTCCATACTTAACAAGCTGATAGAAAGTCCATGAGTCATAGAGAGCCCAAGGGATTAATTATTTCTCTATTAAAGTAAATATCTTAAACAGACACATAAAGGTAATATAAAGCATTTATATCATGATCTAATCCTTATTAGAACCTACATTTGAGAAAATGAATTATAAACATTTGGTCCAAAAGCAGTATTGTGGTATTGTGGACTGAGATGGTCAAAAGTTTAGCGTTCAAATCTCTTTTCTGGGACATGGACAAGTCTTCCATATGCAGCAGCATGCTATAAAATGACCAGTCAGTCAACAAACATCTTATAATCATTACAATGATTCCTTATGTGCTAGACACAGTGTTAACCACTGGAGATACAAAGAAAGGCTTTGATCCTGTCTTCAAGGAGCTTATATTACAGTAGGGAGAGAACAAAAGTCATTTCAGAGGGAAAGAGTAAGCAATGGGGGAGAAGAGGGTTTGGGAAGGGTCAAGGTAGAGTTAGAGCTGAGTCTGGAACGAAGAGAAGAGGAGCATTCCTGGTGGTGGGGAAGGTGGGAAGTGGGGAGAAGGGAAAAGGAGGAGTGAGGGCTAGCCAGCAAAAATGTATGGAGTTTGGGAAAATGAAGGAAACAAAAGGCTACTTGTTGTTGGATCCCAGAGGGCAAGATGAGAATAAAGTGTAAGAAGTGAAAAGGTAGGAGGGGTCAAGATGGGAAAGGCTTTGAATGTGAAATCATATATTATAGGGGCAGATCACATATTATAGGGGCAGCTAGGTGGCACAGTGGATAGAGCACCAGCTCTGAAATCAGGAGGAGCTGAGTTCAAATTTGGCCTCAGACATTTAACACTTCCTAACTGTGTGACCCTGAGCAAGTCACTTAACCCCAATTGTCTCAGCAATAAATAATTAAAAAGAAATCACATGTTATATTCGGTATTGGATAAAATAGGGAGCCTCTGAAGTTTATTGAGTAAAGGAATGACATGATTAGACCCAAGATTTAATAAAATCACCTTGACAGCTGGTGGAACTTGGATTGGAGTGGCAAGAGATTTGAGGCAGAGAGAGGAACCAGAAGGCTTTTGTGATAGTCTGGGCAGGAGGTGATGAGGATCTGCACAATGCTGACAGTTGTGTGAGTGGAAAGGGGAGACGATGCTCAGGTAGACATGACAAGAAAATAGATGTGGGGTGTGTATGAGGAAGGGGGCAAAGATGGTGGCTGGGTTTTGAGCCTGAGTAACTAGGAGGATGGTGGCACTCAAGACAGTGATAGAAATGTACAGAAGAAATGCGAATTTAGGAGGAAAAATAAGGGTTGTATTTTGGACATTGCGGCTTGGGATTCCTCCAGGATGAGGCTCAGGAGAGACAGCAAAGTTGGTTATATGGATCTGGGTCATCCTCACAGAGGTGACAACTGAGCCTATGGGAGCTGATGAGATCACCAGATGAGAGTATGGAGAGAGAAGACTTAGGAGGCATGGAGTGCAGAGTGGGGAACTTGTGATCAGAAAGATGTGAGTTCAAATCTAATCTGAGGGCATTTAATAGCCGTTTGATAGCAGAGAGTTAACCTTTGTTTCCTTATCTATAAAAAGGGAATAATAACAGTACCTTCCTGGGATTGTTGTGAGGATCAAATGACATAATTATAAAACGTGTCAGACACATAGTAGGTACTATATAAATGCTTATTTTCTTCGCTCCCTTCCCCCAAGTTAGAGTCTTGAGGGTATAATCTGGATGAATTCAGCAAAGGAGACTGAGAAATGGTCAGATAAGTAGGAGAACCAGGAGAAAGCAGGGTCATGGTTACCTAGACAGAAAGACAAAGTGTCACAGATAAGACCTCCACTAGATAGAGAGAATCACCAGATAATTAGGAGCCCAGAGCCCCATTCCTGGAGCTGGAGTGTCTGGTTGGGAGCAGAGGCAGCTTGATGGCCAGATTTCAAGTTGTAAAGAGCCTCAGTGGTCACCTAGTATAGCTCCTTTGCTCTTAATTAACTAGTTGACTAATTTATAGATTCATTTGTTTATTTACCAATGAGGGATTCTGAAGATCCAAGTGTCTGCGACTACAGTAATGGGGATAGCCAAGGTCTGAAGACAGGTCCTTTCATTTCAGATGCAGTGTTCTTTCCATTGCCTCTTTATAATTCTGACTGCTAAGTGAGATGTGCAGGCTAGATCATCATTTTCTTAGTGCAATAGCAGATAAAAAAGATGGCTTCATGGTAGAGGGGTGACCTTTGAACTCTTAAAGGATTCGAAGCCTTTTGGTGGAGGAGGGGGGAAGTGAATCATTAAAGAATGACGAAGACAATTGAGGGGAGGATAAGTATATGTGGGAGGCTAGGGAGGTTCTGTCTGTGAAGGTCAGGGCACTGGGAAAGCCATGGTTTTCTATACAATTTTCATGCCTAGAATCTTCATGAACGAACCTTGAAATACATATGGAATCAGCTGTCATTACTTCTAGCCTGTGCATCCAGGAGGCTACAGAGCTGCTTCACGATCAATTAACTTCACAATTTTTACAATTAGATTTGAAGATGAAATTATTTTGGTTGCCCCTGTTACCTAGCATAGGTCTAATTTGCCATTTAATGTTGGGAGGCAGGTGCCTGTATCATTTTGATCTGGTTTTCGGTAGTTTTTAGCCAAAATTATTGAAATTATTCAACCACCTGGGAATTTCTTCTGATCAAGGGATAATTGTTTAAAGACCTCTTTTAGGGCAAGAGAGATTTCTATTAACTCCAGTATTTTCCCCCTTGTCTTAACATTTTCATCAACGGGGTGGATAAAGGTGTAGATGGCGTGTTTACCAAATGTAGAAATTCCCCAGCTGCAATGAGAGAATCACAGATTTTCAGAGTTAGAAGGGATCTCTGTGTTTATCCACTCCAGTTCATCCTGGAAAAAGAGTTCCTGCACAAACTCATCAATTGACACAAATTTATGCTTTGCTTGAAGCTCTTCAAGGAAAGGGAAGCCACTGGCTCCTAAGGCACCACCTTCCTTTTGGATAGTCCTATTGTTGGCGGCGGTGGGCTTTTTTAGTCATGTCTGACTCCAGGACTCCATTTAGGGTTTTCTTGACAAAGATCCTGGAATGGTTTGTTATTTTCTCTTACAGATAAGGAAACTGAGGCAACAAGGGTCACACAGAAAATACCTGAGGCTGGATTTGACCCCAGACTTTCCTCCTTCCTACTTCAGGTCCAGACTTCCATACATTGTACCACCTAGCTGACCTGTCCCTATGTCGGGAGAGTCTTTCCTAACCCCAAACTGAAATTTACCTCTTTAGAACTTCATTCCGTGACTTGGAAGTCTTCCTCCAGGCCCAGAAGAATAAATCTTGTCCTTTTCCTACACGACAGCCCCCTTGAAGCCAATTTGTTGACTCTGAATCTTCTTTTCTTAAAGTTAACTTAAATAAATGCTCATTGGTCTGACAATCTGAATATCACTAGTTCTTTTGATTCTCATGTTGTGTGAGCTTGAAGACTTTCATCATTCTGGTTGCCTTCCTCTGGATGGTCTCCAGGTTACCAACATTCATCCTAAACTGTGGCACCTAGAACTGGCCACAGTATTTCAGGTGCCGTCTGATTAGGGCAGAACATAGTAGGACTAAGCCTGCAGATATTATTCAAATTCACATAGCTGGGTGGCTAAATCTGGAGTAAGGCAAACCTGAGTTCAAATTCCACCTTGGAGTCTTAGTAGCTACGTGATCCTGGGCAATTCACCCTCTCTGCCTCAGTCTTTTCATCTGTAAAATGGAGATAATAATAGTACTGACCTCACAGGGTTGTTATGAGAATAATAGGAGATTCTTTCTATAAAGCGCTTTGCAGAGCTGAAAGTGCCATGGAAATCCTAGCTGTAGCAATTGTTATGGAGATCATTGGCTCCCCAGCTGCCTCCCCATCTTGTCCTTATGAAATCGACATTTGAACCCAATTAGATTGGATTTCATTTTATTAAATTCAACGCAGCGCTCAGAACGTCAAGATATTTTTGGATCAGGATTCAGTTTGTCCCCTTCTTGGGTCATTTGCAAATTTGATAAGCATGCCCTTATCCTCGATTAAGGGTGTATGTATCTGTACACAGATACATTGATATAAGATGGCTAAGTAACGGGATGTGTTTAAATGGCTCCTGGAGATACAAAGTAATTGCCAGAGAAAGAGATTGCCAGGAGCTCAGGGGGATCAGGGAAGGCTTCTTGTAGGAGGCAGCATCCTGCTCTGCTCTGGAGAAAGCTCAGGCTTCCACAAGGTTAAGGTGAAGAAAAAGCCATTCCAGTCACTTGTTCAAAGAGGCTCACTGCAAATGATTTTCTTTCAGTCTTTTTGGAAACTTCTGGCCCTAAATGACATGCTATGGTGGGAAGAGCTGGTCCAGAACTGGAGTCCTTCCTTTGCCTCTTTCTCCCTATAGGACTGAGCCCTAGTTAACTTTACCTGGTCCCGATTCCCCCTTTTCAGCTGCAAATCTCTAATTCTGTGACGTTCTAGGTCCTCTAACCCAACTGTCTCTTTTTACAAATAAGGAAACTGAGACCCAAAGAGGCTAAGTGATTTGACAAGGTTTCATAGGTAAATAGATGACCAAGGCAAAGCAGGAACTCATATTTTTTGTCTCCAAAACTTTCTAATTTGCTGCTCTAAAACTCTGAAGTAAAAGAAATTCATAAAAAATAGATTGTAAAAAAAAAAAAAAGAAATGGAAAGAGTTCTGTTATAATCCCATAAGATATGGAAAACTGGAACAAATTGTAAATATGTTTATGACCCAAAAGAATGAGTCTATCACCTTAATTTGGCCTTCTCTGTGACGTGATCATTCCTTCTCCTTACCCCAGCCCACGTGAAGTATTCTCTTCCATATAAGAGAATTATTGACTAGACCTAAATTTAACACAGCCTACGGTGAGTTTCTTACTGTAAGCATTCTGGGAATTTGACAGGGCCGGATGTCAAATTAAGCTGGCTACACCAGATCAGCTGCCGAGAAACTTCACCCTATAATTCTGAGTTAAAAAAAAATCAATAGAAAACATAATGAAAATCCTGAAATACAGGAAACTTCTGCATTCATTTAAAAGCTCTTAAAAGAGTAAATGCACTTCTTGGTCATGTTGGAAAGAAACTTGATAGATAGATACGGAACTTATGTTTCCTTCCATTTGCAAAATGGATGTTTATTACCTTTTCTTTTTCTTGCTATCATTGAAATTTAGAGAGCTCTGGAGAGGAGCAGACAAAGAGAGTGGGAGCGGTTTACAGGCCCTTTGCCTGGCTTGTAAAGCCTCCAAATAATGTCTTTAAATACATAAAATAAAACACATAGGATTGTAACAGAAACCAATTATCAAAAATTAAAAGTTCATAGACACCCCCCCAAAAAATTTGTCGATGGCTCTAGGTTAAGAACCCTTACACTATAGGAGAAAAGTGACCACAGAACTATGCTATCTAATGTTTACATCTTTGATATAATGACAAGTTCTTCCAGGGCCGGGCTATCCCACTCTTGTCTCTGTATATAGCTGGCACTTAATAAATGCTTGTTGTTTAGTTGGAAGCAGTAGAGGAGAGGGATTGAACTTGGAGTCAGGACTTGAATCTCCTCTCAGACACTTCCTATCTCTGTGTGACCTTAGACAATGCCTGTTAGAACCTCCATTTACTTCCCTCATGAGGTTTTCCTGAAAATTAATGAGATCAGGTATGTTATAAAATGGGATCAAAATGTTAGAGGGTCCTATGTCATTTCATCTGACTTTCTGACCCTTTAGTCTTAGAGAAGATGGTCACCTAGCTGTAGTAGAGAGAACAATACCACTGGGGTCAAAGGACTTGAGTTCAAATCCTTCCTGTGATGCTTACCTCCTTGATGACTTCAGACATCATGATATCTCTGAGGCCTCAGTTTCCTCATCTGTAAAATGAAATGATCAGACCAAGTGACCTCTAAAATCTCTTTCAGTTCTAGATCTGAGATCTTAAGATCCTGTGATTTTTCCCTTCCTCAGTCATAAGAAGTAAAAGCAACTATTGCTGGAATTCACAAAGCTCAGGGATCTCCCCTATCTCCCCCTCTGTACCCTGATATGAGATCATTCCAGGGTACCCATTTTATTTGTTGGGTAGTCTGAGGTCTTCCATCACCACTATGATCTTGAATTCCCCTTTTTAATCCTCATCTCCTTTTACCTTTCCTCCCACTTTCCTGCTCTCATATTTCTTCTTCATCCTCACCATGACTTCTAGACCTCCATCCCTCCTTATTCTTTGGCCATCACCTCAACCTAGCCTCATTTTTCTCCCCTCATTATCTCAACTCTATAATCAACAAATTCAAGGCCATGTGATCTTTCACCTTTGCTCCCTTGTCTGACTGCCCATAGTACCTTGGCAATCCTTGCCAGTGACTTTAGGTCATTCCCTCCACTTGCCTTCTTTGTTCCTATTCATCCACCATGAAGGAAGCCTCCCTTGCCTCTGAGGAAGCTACATGGCTGCTCAGACTGGTCTCCTAGAGGCTCACACTATCCAGTTACTACTACATGGCACCCTTTTATTCTTCCATCATTATTTCTAACCTTCTTTCCTTAAAACTCCTCTCTTAGTGGCCTGCCCCCTAAGTCTCTTTCTCAGTGTCAATGTATTCTTGTTAGAATATAAGCTCCCTGTAGGCATGTAGGGAATACAACTAGATACAATGCCCAGTCTCCCCATTTTCTACCTTGTTTATTTATGTTCTAGCGGGTCCCTCATCTCATTCATCCATACCCTCTCATCTTGGTCAATTCTGGCCCTTGTCTTTCTGTGGATCCATTAGCTATTCTTCTTGCTCCTTGAATCTTTTCTGGGTCCTGGAACAAGCAAGGAGCACTCATCTTAGGATCCTTTATTGCTGACCGTACCTGCAATCACTTTTGATCCCAAATGTCCTTGATGATATCTCTTAGGACACTTCTTGGCTACAAGTATGTCTTTGGATATTTCATTAGAAGCTAGCTCAGGATTTCTTTGTCTTTCTTAAGACTGATATTACCTTCTCATCAAATAATCTTCCCTACAGAGAAGAAACTCATTCTGTCTTGATTGGACAGATGCCTGGTTGGACTGTACAAATGCCATAATAGATCAGGTATCAATAAGGCTCAATACCCTACATCTGTTTCAGCACCAACTCCCAGAATCCCTCAGATTTGAGGGATAATCCTTTAACAGAGCTGATAAGCTAGTTACCCCAATGTTTCCCAGTGGACTTTAAGGATATTTTAAGAGCTTTCAGGGTTGGAATTTAATAGAGGGATGAGAGAAGGATTCATGCTTTTCAGCCTAGATATAAAATAGAGTGAATTAGATTTTTTTTGGTGGGGGGGAAGAGTGCTCAAAAAGTCTTAAATATGGAAAGTTTAAAATAACATTAGATTTCAATAGCATTCATTTCCAGAATGTTAGATTCTAATAGTAGTAAGAAATAGTTGCCATGCATGAGAGGCAACATGATTTAGTGGATAGATTATTGGACTTGATATTAGGAAGACCTGTGTTCAAATTCTCCCTCTGTGACTGGCTTTGTGTCTCTGGATAGATCACTTGA
Source organism: Antechinus flavipes (assembly GCF_016432865.1). Taxonomy (NCBI): domain Eukaryota; kingdom Metazoa; phylum Chordata; class Mammalia; order Dasyuromorphia; family Dasyuridae; genus Antechinus; species Antechinus flavipes. The sequence continues at coordinate 651,712,287 of NC_067399.1, forward strand.
CTCTCTGAGTCACAGTTTACTCATTTGTAAAGTGGGAAGGGGACAGTTAGATGGTAAGCTTGGAATCAGGAAGACTCATCATTAATGCAAATTTGGCCTCAGACACTTATTAGCTGTGTGATCCTGAGCAAGTCACTTAACTCTGTCCTCTTCTGTAAAATGATCCAGAGAAGGAAATGGCAAACCACTCTGGTATCTATGCCAAGAAAACCTCAAATAGGGTCAGGAAGAACTGAATACAACTGAAAACAAAAGATCTGAACAGGTGCTTAATTGTCTTAATTCTATCTCTGCATCCCCTGGTATAAGAATAGTAATGATGGTAACTGGATTTTCTAGCATTTTTATGGCTTGCAGAATTCTTTCTTACAGTGCTGCCGTGAGACAGGTAACAAAAGGGTTGTTTTTGCCTTTTACTAATGAGGGAATTGAGGCTTAAAAAAGCTAAGTCATTTAATAGACATTTATTAAGCACCTACTATGTGTCAGGTATTGTGTTAAGGACTAGGATACAAAAAGAAGCAAAAGATAATCTCTGTCCTCAAGGAGCTTACCATCTAATGTGATTGGCCTTGGGTCATACCTCTAGGAAAGATCTGGGGTTTGATTTAAAACCAGATGTTCTTCCACTGCATTATATAAGGTCAATTTAAATGGAAATGATGGTTTTATTGTTAAATCTCCTGCCAATGCTAGTATTCTGGTGCCCATGTCCCACCTCTACCCCATGTAACTCCTCAGAGCACCCATAGCTCCCAATCCTGACAGATGTGCTCAAAACAGTGGGTGACAGCAGCAGATATTTCCACAGCCCTTTAGTTTAGATATAAACCTCCCCATCAATTGGCAGCTGCTTAAACCACAGGTTCAGGTAAACAGTTTCTCTCAAATGACACAGGCTGTAGTTAGTAGGATAACAGTCAACCAGATCAGTCAGCATAAATCAACCCCTGCCCAAGCTGTGTTCTGCCCTCCTGAGCCAAACACTTTCCTGTAATCAGCAAAGAACAATCCCTGAAGGATTCTGTAGTGAGGTTAGTACAAATTTCTGCATTTGAAGCAAATTGCACAAAGTAACAATTTCAGGACAAATTCACTTGAGGGGGAGGTACCAAGGTCAGGGATTAAAGGTGCTGATGGGGAGCGTAAGCTTATTGTCTGGCAGCTTCCTCTCTGAACTCATTTTTTGTATGTTGTAGCATCACAGATTTAGAGCTGAAGACACATTGTACTTCTCCTCTTCTTCCTGAACAGACGAAGAAACTGAATCATAGACAAATTGAGTGATTTGTCCTAAGTCACACAGATAATAAAATGGAGGCAAATCTTAGTTGATTCTAGACTGATGAAAATTAAGTTTCAGCACTCTTTAAGCTTAAAGGCTCTCAAACAAAGCCCCAGCTGCCTTGACTTCACATCCTCAGACTTTAGTGGTCATTTGTATGACTAGGAATGGGTGGACTTGCCTAGAAAATTATGAAAGGTGGCCTGTTCCCATTTCCCATTTTCATCCAAGATAATGACAGCCAACACTTAGGTTATGCCATAGTATACAGAGTGCTGGGGATAGTCAGAAAAAGTCATTTCACCAAGTTCAAATCTAGTCTTCAACTCTTACTAGCTAAGCTATTCTCATCTATAAAATGGAGGAGATAACAGCACCTATTCCCCCTCCCCCATATTTGTTGTGACGATAAAATAAAATTATAATTGTAAAGCACTTAGCACAGTGCCTGGCACATAGAAGGCAGTATAAATACTTGTTTCCTCCCTTCCTTCTTCCTTCCTTTCTTTCCTTCCTTTCTTCCAGCCATCATTCTCATGAAGATTTTAAAAAGATACAACATTAGTAGTCATATGAGGCAGTGGTAATTAGTGCCCTTTAGATTTTTTTTTGGAGCAGTGAAATTATTGGTGTTTTTTTCTGTCTTTATACCTTTTCTCCCTCCTTGTGAGACCTTGTAAAACAATCCCTCACTGCTTTCAGGATTGAGTCTCCTCCAGAATAGATATATACTTGGTCCTCAGCAATTCTCCACAATTTTGTCTTCTAAAGTGCCTTTCTTCTTTCTCATGGTAAATCAAGGTATAGAAACTAGAAATGCTTTCACTTGGGACAGAGGAAGGGTGATGGTAGCCACAATGATGACATAGAAGACAATCCAGATCTAGGTCCAATTGCATCAGGAACAAGAGTACCCTGTCTTTGCTTATGTATCTGTGGAGGTGAGAGGGTTGGGAAACTTCTGGGAAAGCAGAGTCATAGACATAAGATTCTGTAGTTAGGGATAGGTGAAGGAGCAGAGAAACTCAAGGATAGAAATGCCTGTGAGACCTCTGTGGGAAAGAACTGTATTCCCTGAATATCTGTGCCCTGTGAAAAAGCCCAAATGTCTCCAAACTGTGGTCTGAGGTTGGTTCCACTGTAATCATTGAGAAAAATAGAGAGTTATAAAAATATTAATAAATCTAAACCACATCATCTATGTTGACCTCTTACAAACTTCATTTATGAATGTTCTTGAGATGATGGAAAACAGCAGGGAATAGTAGAAAGAAGCCTCAAAGTCCGGAAGACCTGGATTCTAGTCTTGCCTCTAATACCTCCTAATTGTATCTAATTGTTATCTTGGGCAACTCAACTTCAGAGCTTTTTATCAGCTAAATTGTTAAATCAGTTAAACATCTGCAGCAAAGGCTGATCATCAGGGTTAATATCTTTGCCTTTTTCCATTTCCCATTTTTCAGCATTTCCAACATGTTTGAACCGGCCAGGTTAGAGCTGTCACAGCTTTAGACAATGTTGTCTTCTCATCTTTTTCTTGTCTTTGAAGTTGATCTTCCTTTTAATCTAATTAATCTATGGTGTAACTACAGAAAGTCATCCAATCATGATACGACTACCTTATTATATGCCACATTAAAAACCAACAAACTTAATCTCTCATGACCACATCAGGGATATTAATAAATCAATACTGCCTGTGCTGTTGTGCTTCTTGAAGTATGGATGCAGATTCTCAGAGGCATCTTCCCAGGATGAAGAAAATGCTGAAACAACAGCCCCATAGAACTTTCTGGTTGGGGCAGATATGTGCGCGTGCCAGTTTCTGCTGACAGATGTCCAAGTCATTGTGGCTTTGGCAGCAGTTATGGTATGCATAATCAACTTGACTTCCCAATGGGATAGAAGATACAGTGCTAAGGAGAAAATTGGGAAAGCCAGCTCTTAATTTCTGGAGCTATTCAGCAGAGCTGAATTTATTGAAAATTACACACTAGGCTTCTTTCATTCCAGCTTTGGTAATTTTCCAGGGCTTGAAAATGAATATTAAGTTTGAGGCTCTTTTCATTAAAACCTTTCCTCCATCTTGAATTACTTTTTAAAAATTATGAACTTAATAAACTTTTATACCATCATCTCCCCTTTCCCCCCCACAAAAACCTCCCAAAGCTAACATCCAACCGCATGATCAAGAGAAAAGAATGTGGTATTTGAAGTCAAGAAGCTTTGATTTGAATCCCAGTTTGGGGCACTTACCACATAAAGCTCTTAGTCTGTCTCCTCATTGATAAGATGAGATGGGTATGCTTGCACAAGTTATCTCACAAGTTTCTTTTAGGGGCTTTATCCTTTGTAAGCATTATGGTTTTAAAGAAGTTAGTTCTGTTCCCCCATCTTTATTTTTGTACTTTAAAAATAGCTTCTTTAAATATATATAGAGAGATAGATATGACCATCCTAAAATATCCACACACATAAAATTCTCTGTGTGTTTCTCTCTGTCTCTTCCCCCCTTCTTTCTTTCTTTCTTTCTTTCTTTCTTTCTTTCTTTCTTTCTTTCTTTCTTTCTTTCTTTCTTTCTTTCTTTCTTCTTTCTTTCTTTTTTCTTTCTTTCTCTCTCTCTCTCTCTCTCTCTCTCTCTCTCTCTCTCTCTCTCTCTCTCCAAGCTATCTAACGGTTTTTATCTGTAGTTTTATTTATGGACTCCACTGGTATAAGAAACTCCTATAAGTATCTGCAATCTCCAAGTAGATTATCAGCCACTTATATATAGTTTTAGTGTGTCCTGAGCTAGTGAGTGGTTAAGTGTCTTGGCCAGGGCCACATATTTAGGATGGGTTGGGGTGGAATTTGAATTTAGGTGTTGCTGACTGCCCGGCTCCCTCTCCATTCATATTATCTCTTCTCCACACTTACATTTTGGCTAATGATGCTGTAAACTTTTCTCAGTCGTGAATACCCAGAAGGAAGAAGTAAGTCAAAATGCCAGAAAGTGATTCCTTTGCCTTTGTCATTTCAGGGATATCGGAACCATCCTTTGAGGCGAAATGTGAAGATCGTTTGTTTAAGAACTTGTTTCGAGATTACGAAAGATGGGTTCGTCCGGTGAAACACCCGAATGACAAAATAAAAATAAAGTTTGGCCTTGCAATCTCTCAATTAGTAGATGTGGTATGTGTATGTGCAGATAATGATAATAATGAACATTGCTGATGTATTTTATGGTTACAAAGTGCTGTATATACGTTATCCCAGGATGATCTTGTGAAGTGGGCAGGATGTTGTTAGAACCTCACTTTACTCCTCTGTAAAATGGAAATGAGAATTTGAATGATTTTGGCTAAGGAGTGATCCTGTGTCTCTAACCCACCATACCATGTTGGCTTCTTACACGATGTGGATGATTATAAACAAACGGGTACTTGCACATGTAATGTAAATAGCCAACAACTGCAGAAATCTTTAAAGCTCACAAAATCCTGTGTGGATATTATCTTGGTTGAACCTCATAACAAATCTCTGTGGTCCATCTTACAGGTATTTATAACTTAGTTTTATAGAGCAGGGCTTCTTAAACTTTTTCTACTTGTGAACCCTTTTCACCTGAGAAATTTTTATGCAGGCCTATGAGTATATATGAGTATATAAAATAGGTATACAAATCAAACATTTGCTGATAATAAATCATAATTTCATGACTCTCAGATTTAGTTATAAGGCTCCACATAGGGCAGGGACTCACAGTTTACAGAGCTTTATTATAGAAGATAAAAATGAAACTCAGAAATTAAATGATTTGCCCATGATCCCATAGCTCATACTGGAAGCAGGATTCTAACCTAGGTGTTCCTGACTTTAATGCTATTGCTCTAATCACTACATCATGTTAACTCATGTGTCACAGACAGAACTAAACTGTGGTATTAAATACAGAAAATACTCCCCCTCCTTTTCCTCAAGCCACTTTGGGTGGAGAATTCCCTTCTTTGACCTAGTAAAACTTTTATTAAATTCAGAATCATCAATTTTTTAAAAATAGAGATACACTTTCAAACAATATCATCCTTCCATCATCACAGAAGGGTGAAAATTTATGTTGAATTTCCCTCAGAGAGGACTCTTCAATTCGCCTTCATAATACATCCTAATGTGTCTCTTCTTGCAGAGAAACTCTTTCTTATAACCTAATTTTCTCATTCCCATTTCAGAGAAGTTTTTTGTTATTTTGATTTTAATTCTATCGACCATCATGTGCTTATTGTATGGCTAAAAAGGTCAATGAGGTGGGCATAGGGTGAGGGGGTACTAAATATGTTACTCGGTGTCTATCTCAAAGAAGCTTGTTATCAAGTTGGGCAAATCCAGAGTGTTCATACATGCAACAGAAACAATATTTATTCATATCAGTTCATGGGATCCTCACACCAGCTTTATGAAGCAGGTGCTGTTATTATCCCCATTTCACAGATGAGGAAACTGAAATATGGATATATTAAGTGACTCCCCTGAGTGTCAGAGGTAGGTGGGAGTTGAATCCAAGTCTCATGCTCTTTCCCCAACTCTGTGTGGCCCCATACTCTAAAAGAGTGTGGAAATGCAGAGTTGGGAAGATTGGTGAGTGGGATTTGTCAGGGAAGTCTTCACGTAGGACATGAGAGTCAAATAGAGCCTTGAAGGACATAGAAAATTTGGATCCTTCATGAGAGATGGAGGAAGAATGCTGTAAGCAAAGGGAATCTCAGTATTGGATGTTGGGGCACAGTGGAAACATTGGCTTGGATAAATCAGCATATTCCTAGTAGGAAGTCAATCAGCAAGCATTTATTAGGCATCCGTCAAAGCTCAGTCATGTCCAACTTTTCATGACCCAATTTGGGGTTTGGGGGCAGAGCTACTGGAGTGGTTTGCTATTTTTCTCCTCTTAACAGAGGAGGAAACTGAGGCAAACAGGTTGAAGTTACTTGCTCAGGGTCACACAGCAGGAAGATGAGTCTTCCTGACCCCAGGCCTGGCGCTCTGTGCCCTATGGCACTACCTATCTGTGCAGTTTGTGCCAGACACAGCTAAGTGCTGGAGATCCTGAGAAAGGGAAAAAGTCTCTGTTCTCCACTCTAATGAGGGACAGGTGACAACTAATGTTCAGGTTGGATTGGAACATGGAGAGACTAGAACTGAGACGACCAGTTGATAGGAGACCTAAGTCTGAATAGGGTGGGACTGGAATATTAAGAAGGAAGGCAGGACCATGGAGAGATCATGTGAGCCTCAGTCACAGAACACAGGTTCAGGTTCTGACTTGACCATTTATTAGCTGTGTGACCTGTGACAAGTCACTTCTCCCCAGACCTCAGATTCCCCATCTGTGAAATAAGAGGGTTGGACTAATTGATCTTTGAAGGTCTGTTTTCCGTAATGATGTTAAGTCAAAGATGGCCCCAAGGCTTCACATCCAGTTGACAAGGAAGAGATGCAAGGGTGTAAGTTGCCTGGGCCTTGGAGGTAGTGATGGAGCCTTCAAGAGGACATGTCCAGGAGGCGGTGGGAAATAAGACAATTGGGATTTGAGAGTCTTTAGCATAAAGGTAACAGCTGAAAGGCTTGAGAATGTTCATGTTCTGCCTTTATCAAAGAATGAGCTTGATGCTAATTAAGATACCACCATAAGGGAATAAACAGGAGGGAGGCCACCAGAGCCAGAATTTGAGATTTAGACCTGCGACAGTTGATAATGTTGAGTAGGAGTGAAGATTAAACCAACGGTGGACATGCAGAGAAAAGTTGGGAAGATTGAACTTTTCATACAGTGAAATCCCTGCTGGTGTGTGTGTGTGTGTGTGTGTGTGTGTGTGTGTGTGTGTGTGTGTGTGTGTGATTACTGTACATTTACTCCATTTCTCATTAATTGAATTTACTAAGGTGTGATAGCCCTGCTAAGAGTGAATTATTTCACCTCCTTCATTATATTCAACTCAATTCAATTCAATAAACATTTAAATGCCTTCTATGTGTCAGGCACTGTTCTAGATACCAAAGATGGATACCAAAAGAGGAAAAAATAGTTCCTGTCCTCAAGGAGCTTATAATTTTTTTAGTTTATTGCCACATATAAGGGGGAGGGAGAGGAGGGAAAGAGAGAGCGGTTCTTATAAAGGAACAAGTTTAGTTTAGTAATATTTATATATATAATATACATATATCCCATATATATGTGTGGGAATATATATATATACATATATATATACATATTATACTTGCATTTATACATAAATATATATTTATACTAGTTGAAAATAGTCTGTTTTCATTTCTCTTATACAGGACGAGAAGAATCAGTTAATGACCACAAATGTGTGGTTGAAACAGGTATGTACCCGTGATCCAAGCCCTGAGGAGATACTCCTGGCCTCCCCATGGGTATTTCTTAAAGGGCAGAGAGAAAGGCTGTGTCTGATGGTGCTAGGTTGGTGAATGAGATTAAGCAAGGGCAGGGCCTTAATTTATTTCTGTGTTTCTTGGTTACCTCCCCTCCTCCCCAGCCTTCACTGAGTATCTAGTGTTTTGTTTTGTTTTTTCCCCCTTAACCACTTCCAACAGTTTCCACCAGTCAGCAGAAAGTGTTTTCTGTTTATCCTCCCCTTGACTTGCCTCCCTTTTCCTGGTACTCTGGCCCCACCCTTAACTCCTAAAGGCTCATCCTTGGGGGGGAAGGGAAACTAGCTCATAGAACATTTGTAGAATCTCAGATCTTGAAGATATCAGAGAAGCCACAAAGTTCAGTCTATATTTGACTAGGACTCCCCTATTGGTCATACAGCCTCTTCTTGAAGACCTCCAAGTGAGGTGGGATCCAGTATGTCCTGAGCCTGAACATTTGGACAGCTCCAATTGTCAGGAATATTTCTTCCATATCAAGCCCAAATTTGCTTTGATTCACTGGTCCTGAGTCTGCATTCTAGGAAGAAGCTAATCTCTTGTCAAGGCAACAGCCCTTCAAATCCACTTATCACACCTTCCCTAAGCCTTCTCTTCTCTATGCTGACTGTTGTCATGTCCTCCAGCTGTCCCTTGTATAGAATGAACTTAAGGCCCTTCCCCATGCTGTTTGTCTTGCTCTGAACATGTTCCAGCTTATCTGTAGGAATAGGGACTTTGTTCTGATTTCACCAATTGAGGAATTTCCCTGGAGCTGATGCAGGTTGGTACCTTTTCTGGAACAGCTTGCTTAGAAAGTTGACTAAAGCATTGAGAGATTGGGACTCACACAGCTGGGCTGGAAGATCCGAGTCTTCCTGGCTCTGAGACTGGCTTTCTGTCTATTAGGTCATGCTTTCATACTTTTTGCTATATCATGATTCCGGTCCCATTTACTCATCATATTAAAATGTGGGGCGAGCTAGAGAATTGCTTTGACATGGAAAAATCCTCAGCTGCTTGCAAGGACCCCTGGTTTCTCAGGGATGAGTGCTCTTTAGTAGAAATTGCTATCTTTCTATAGCTCATTCTGTGTAATATGCACCCCGTCTTACACAGAGGGTCCGCCCTGTGTACTGGAGGCTGTTCTCTGGGTCTTTCAGCTTCCTGAGTGCACCAGGATTATATTTGGGCTGGTCACTTGGTATCACTCCTCCTTGCTCTATGACCGGTCTGCTGCTTTTCCTAACCAACTTGGGCTCTGTGCCATTTCTAGCAATAAATATTGCTGGGGATGTTCTATAGCCTCCTTAGGATCACCTGATGGCTTTTTGTTGCTATTTGAGTTACTTCTCATTTTTATTTTCATGAGGATCAGGGAAAGGCCAGGTGTGTAAAGCATCCCTGTATTTCCTGCTGCTGCTGATGCAGAAACTGGTGGATTTCTTGAGTTCAGGAGTTCTGAGCTGCAATTGGGCCAGAGCTGATTGGATGTTTGAACTAAGTGTGGAACTTTATGGTGAGCTCCAGGAGTGGAAGATTACCAAGCTTTTAGGAGGGATGAACTGGCCCAGGTTGGGAAAGTACACTTCTATGCTGATCAGCATTGGGATTGGGTCCAGAAGTGGCCAGTGTATTTCCAGCTTGGGAGGGAGGGAGGGAGAAAAAGAGAAAGGGAATGGAGAGACAAAGGTAGAAAGAGGAGACAGAGAGATGGAAAGAGACACACACAGAGAGAAAAATATAGGGAGGGAGGAAGAGAGATGGAGAGAAACAGAGATACAGATAGGAAGAGAGGGAGGGAGGAGAGGGGGGAGGAAGGGAGGGAAGGAGAAAGAGAGAGGAAGGGAAGGGAAGGTAGGAAAGGAAGAGAGAAAGAGAGGGGAAAAGAGACGGGCAAACCGACAGAGACAAAGACAGAAACAGAGGCAAAAGAGAAGACACAATGAGATGGAGAGACAGGGAGGGAGGGAGAGAGATGGAGAGAAACACAGAGACAGATAGAGAGGAAGAGAGATGGAGAGAGAAGGGGGCAATGGAGAGATAGGCAAACTAACAAATAAAGAGACAAAGACAGAAATAGAGAAGAAAGAGAAAGGAGACAGAGATGGAGAGACACACAGAGAGAAAAAAACACAGATAAACAGAAGAAAAGAGGGAGGGAAAGAGAGAGAGGAGAAAAAAACAGAGAGAGATATTGAAAGGGGGAGGTAGGGAAGGAGGGAAAGAGAGAGAAGTAGAGAGAGGAGGGGTGGGAGGACATATGGGAGAGAGATGGAGACAACACAGAGAAAAAGAGACAGAGAGGGAAGAGGTAGGGAGAAAGATGGAGAGACAGAGCAAAAAAGATGGAGAGAGAGAGATAAAGACAGAGACAGACACACACACAAAGGAAAAGACAGAGATCGAGACAAGCTCAGAGAGACAGAGATAGAGAAAGAGACAGAGACAGCTCAGAGTAGTGTACTGAGAGGAAGTCAGGAAAATCTGAGTTCAAGTCCAGTCTCCAGTCTTTTGCAAATCACTTAACTACTTGATGTCCTCAGGCAATTCTCTGAGGCTAATTGGTACAGTGGATGCTAATCTACATTGGCAGAGAATGTTTCTTCCTTGAGAGTTTCTTACACCAATTACATTTTGGGTCCAGTCCAATGCCTCAGGACATTCCCTAATTTAGGGCCATCTAGCATCCTTGGGCTAGCCTTCTGCTGGACGCGGGACTGGGATCCCATGGAAAGACAAGAGCTTCTTTAGGGACAGGAAGGCACTTATCAGATGCACTGACATAGGGAATGAAGGGGAGAAACAAGTGATTGTCATCTTTCCTGGCCCTGTAGCTCTGGTCATCACGGTGGTAATGCTGGGATCCAGTGCTGCTTATCTTGCTCAGGATCCCTGTACAGATTCTGGTGGAGCAGGGTCTAGGTAAGGCTCCCAGCCCCTGGCTTGGATGTACTTTCTGGCTCACTTGTACTACCTGGGGACCATGGCTGTAGGTGTTGTGTGTGTGTGTGTGTGTGTGTGTGTGTGTGTGTGTGTGTGTGTAGCAGCCAGGAATGTTGTAGGCAGGATCTGGGTTATCCCTAAGCGGGTAAGAAAGTGGTGGCCCCGGACCTTAAACATGGGCGTAGAATTGTCTGTAGAACCACTGGTCTTGCAAGAAAGAACTGAGTCCCATGGAAACTTTCCTGCCCTATGCCCGCCTGCCCTTTCCCCACCAGGTGAAAGTGTTCTCACTCAGACTTGTCCTTTGCACTTATCTCAGGCTCCCTTTTATCATTTATTCATGTAATTGTAAATAATTGAATTGTCAGGCTCTTTGAGAGCAGGGCCGGTGTGGTACCCACAGGCCTGTGGCATACTAGTGCCTTCCAAATCAAGCTTCTTCATAAACTTCTGCTGAATGAGTGCGCCATTGCTTATGTTGTCCGCCAGCATTTTCAGATACTGAGTTGTTCTTATGCCCTGCAGTATTCTTTATTTTTAAGGAATGGGTTGATGTAAAATTAAGATGGAATCCTGATGACTACGCCGGAATCAAAGCTATCCGCGTGCCCTCCGACTCCATCTGGACTCCAGACATAGTATTGTTTGACAAGTAAGAGTGATACCATTAGTGTGATTTATGTTTGTAGAATAAAAGCCCATTGTGTAAATATTTGTCCCTGCCTCTCCTCTTCCACCATGTGGAGATTTATAGAGCCAAGTGATCTAATCCCATTCCTTCTGGACTTCATCTTGTCCTTTTCTATTACTGCATATTAAAATGTCTTGTGCTAGCTCATATTTCTGCCCTATGGAGCAGCTATTCCCTCTGCCTCTCCCTCTCCTCCCTTCCTTTCTTTCCTCCAGCACTGGCCGTCTCTCTCCAAAGAAACCCTTTATTATAACAAATAAGTATATTCAAGCAAAACAAATCACTTCATTGGCTCTGTCTAAACACATATCTCTGATTCCTCACCTGTAGGCTACCACCTCTTGGTAAAGAAGTGGAAAAGTGTATTTATTCATCATTCTTCTTAGAGATGACGACTTGCTTAATCAGAGTTCTCTAGATTTTCAAAGCTGTTTTTCTTTACAGTACTGTAGTTGTCACATATATTGTTCTAATTCTGTTCTACCCTATATCAATTCAAACAAGTCTTTCAAGGTTTTTTCTGAATTCTATCCTTTTTCTTACAGAGAAATCATATTCTACTGCTTTCATTTGTTTAGCCATTCCATGATCTGTGGTCACTTTTATTCCCAATTCTTTACTACAACACAAGGTGCTGCTATGAATATTTTTTGGTACATATAGATCTCTACCCACTGTCTTTGATCTTTTTGGAATATAGCAGCAGTGGGAATTAGTTTTCCTTCTATTACATCATACTGCACACAAATATACTTTTTATAATGGCTAAAATTCTATAAGTCACTAAATATAAAAAGTAATTTTTAAAGTAATAGTAAAAGTCTAATATGGCATATTTGAAACAACCCCCCCCTCCAAAAACTGCCTATAAGGTAATTGGGTTGTTTTATTGAGTATCTAATATATGTGTGTCTGTTCGCTTTTGTATTGTTTCAGTGCAGATGGACGCTTTGAAGGGACCAGCACAAAAACAGTCGTAAGATATGATGGCACTGTGGCCTGGACCCCACCAGCCAACTACAAAAGCTCCTGTACCATAGATGTCACCTTTTTCCCATTTGATCTCCAAAACTGTTCTATGAAATTTGGTTCCTGGACATACGATGGGTCTCAGGTGGATTTAGTGTTGGACGATTATGACGTAGATAAAAGAGATTTCTTTGATAACGGAGAATGGGAAATAGTGAGTGCCACTGGAAGCAAAGGGAACAGAACAGATGGGTGTTGCTGGTATCCCTATGTGACTTACTCTTTTGTAATTAAGCGTTTGCCTCTCTTTTATACCCTTTTCCTCATCATCCCCTGCATTGGGCTCTCGTTTTTAACTGTGCTCGTCTTCTATCTTCCTTCAAATGAGGGTGAAAAGATTTGTCTGTGCACTTCAGTGCTTGTGTCCTTGACTGTTTTCCTCCTAGTTATTGAAGAGATCATCCCATCATCTTCCAAAGTCATCCCTCTAATTGGAGAGTACCTAGTGTTTACTATGATTTTTGTGACATTGTCAATCATGGTGACTGTCTTTGCAATCAACATTAACCATCGTTCCTCTTCCACACACAATCCCATGGCACCTTGGGTTCGAAAAATTTTTCTTCATCAGCTTCCCAAACTCCTTTGTATGAGAAGCCATGTAGACCGGTACTTTGCCCACAAGGAGGAAACTGGCAAGATCAATGGCCCCAGATCTCCTCGGAACACTTTGGAGGCTGCTCTTGATTCCATCCGCTATATCACAAGGCACGTCATGAAGGAGAATGACGTTCGTGAGGTCTGTCCCAGTGTCTAAGCTCATTATTTAAGGTGGAGATAAGCACTAGTTCTGGCTTACTACCCCAGCTTTCTAGTTGAGGTTCAATGGTGACCTAAATGATTTTCAAGATCAGTAACTTGTCCATTCATGGACATATAATGGTGGAGCTCTGAGTCTTATTCGAATGCTTCTGTACATTGCCAATGAAGTAATTGATTTATTTTTGGCTATAATGTCTCAGGAAAGGCATAGAAGGATTGTGACCTTAACTGGTGGAGGTTGTAGATTCTTTAAAAAGTATGGATCACCAAAATATATAGAGATAGAGGTTTGAATTAGGTGTTTTCTGAATGTCTCCTCCAACCCAAATGTTCTGGATCCCATTCTTCTGGAATGTGGTGGATGAAGCCAGAGCTTGGGGGATACAGAGAAGGGAGATGGCCCAAAGTTCAAGTGATGGAGCCACTGACAAGCATCTTTTACAGCATATGCTACAGGACACTTTGTGTCTTATTAGAAAATGTTTATGAAACATAAATTATAAAATATTTGACAGGTTATTAAATAGAGAAAATAGATGTTTCATGTGTGCTTGAGTTTCTCTATTTTCGTTTTTTTTTTTCATATTAGGTTGTGGAAGACTGGAAATTCATAGCCCAAGTACTTGACCGGATGTTTTTGTGGACTTTTCTCCTGGTTTCAATAATTGGATCACTTGGCCTTTTTGTTCCTGTTATTTACAAATGGGCCAATATCCCCATACCGAATCATATTGGGAATACAAATAAGTGATGCTGTCTCAAGAATGGTCTGGACGGGATTATCCAAAAAAAAGGTACCTGGGATCTTTGGCAATTATGAAGAAATAAAACAGAATAAATCATTTTTAAATTTAAAAATGAGATTGGCATCCTCATACCCAGTATAAATCCCAATCTATGGACATCAGCTTTCTCTTGGAGATGGTCTCTAATAGGATCAGCCTGCAGAAATAATGGAGTTCCCAAACTATATTATTTAAATAATGGCATTTTGAGATACTAGATAAAATTAGAAAGTGCTCTCCAAATTGCATCATTGATCATTGACCATTGATCAATTCCTCTTCCTTTTTTGCTATTGTTCAGTTGTTCTTCAGTCATGTCTGAGTCTTCCTGATCTCATTTGGGGTTTTCTTGACAAAGTTTTTTTTTTTTTTTTGCTATTTTTCTCCAGTCTATTTTACAGATGAGGAACTGAGGCAAATAGGGTTAAGCGATTTGCTCAAGGTCACACAGCTAGTGTCTGAGGTAGGATTTGAACTGAGAAAGATGAGTCATCCTGATTCCAAGCCCAGTGTTCAATCTGCTTTGCCATTCGGCTGCCCAAACATCTTCCTTAATTATATCGATTTATGACCAAAAATGCAGGGGGCTTTAAAGAGAGGCTTTCCTCTTGACACCATTGAAGAATGATGATTTAATTTATAACAACAACTCACATTTGCGCAAAGATTTAAGGTTTAACAGTAATTTGAAATGTTTTGCCCTTGGTGATGCAATACAAAATTGAAAATCCTAATTCTTTTCACCCAGTCATCTTGTAAGTAATCTCTATTTTTTCATTTTTTATTATGCTACATTAAATATATGTTTTTATTTTATGTAAAATTATATATGAATATCATGCTGCTTTTTGGTCTTTAAAAATCAAGATTTTTTTTTTTTTGCGTGTGTATGACGGAAAGTTCCCATTGAGTTTTCTTCTTTAGATGCTTCAACCATTCATTTTGTGTTATTTCTACATATCTTATTTCACCATAAATGGAATCCCATTCTTCACTATAAAATCATATAGTTAAAGTACTTGGATGCATGTTCCTGTAAAAGCATTTTTTTTCAGGGCACTTAGTTTTATTTTTGTCAGCATCTCCTCTCCCCCATCCTCATTGTGGCTCATCGATTAAAGTAACTCATTTTGGTTTAAATTGAATTGAATTATAATATTATCTCAGGAACATTGGGATTCAGATTCCACCTCCAGATACCATCTGAGTAACCTTGGGCTAGAAATCTAACCTTTTTTTTTTTTTTTTTTTTTTTGTCATAGTTGCCTAGGACTTACCTACTAAGTCTCAATTCCATAGTGATGTAGAGAAGGGTGTTCCTCACTGGGAATTTCCCACGCTGTCTGAAATCCCAGATCCCTTCTAGTATTATCCCTTTATTCTTGTGTTTACTTTTTAATGAACATTATTCAAAATATTACAATTTTGGATCATCCTCTTTCTACCTAGAATATGTATTGTATGCAGAAGGTATTCTCCACAATTACAAAGACAATTCTGGCTGGCACTTCCATACTGGATTTCTTAGTGGACTTTCTTTTCTATACAAAGAAGCTTGAAGACAACATTCAATCTGCCTCCAAATTGCTTAAAGCTCATGGATAGAGCACCAGGTCAGGAGTTACAAAGGCTCATCTTCCTGAATTCAAATTCGGCAGCTGTGTGACCCTGGTCAAGTCACTAATCCTGTGTGCCTCAATTTCCTCATCTCTATAATGAGCTGGAGAAGGAAATAGCAAACCATGCCAAGAAAACCTCCAATGGGGTCACCAACAACATCTGTGCAGCAATGCTGAGCCTTCCTTGGCCTCTCATTCTCCAAATTCCCAGTCTAACTTAGGCAAGAAAAGCAAAGCAAAAGCACTTGCCTCTCTTGGTGTGATGTACTTGATTACAGACTTATGGTCCATAACGATTTTAAACATATATTCATGGCTAACAGAACAGACAAGAAGATCAGTCAGTGATCGTTCCATTTTAAATTCTTGAAGGTTCACTTGAATTTAAATGGCTATCGGACAGTCCAGCCGGGGCTGAGGCATTTATTCCGCAAGTTAACCACCTTTGGAGGGCAGGTCCCATGTCTAGTTAACTTGCATTTTATAGTTAGCAGATACTTTAGAAAATCCCATTTGATGATCATGATGATGGATTGGTTTAATGAGTCTCTGTTGCCTAATATTTTAGAAACAGCCCGTGTCTCCATTCATATAGAATCACAGACCTGGAAGAGACCTCAGAGAACATCTGGCACAACTGTCTCCCTTTACAGAAAAGGAAACGGAGGCCCAGGGGCATTCCATCCAAAATTAATAAGTATTGGCGGCAAGACTCGGAAGAGAATAGCATGGGATGGTCAGGCACAGATGGGTTGCCATCTGTATTCTGGAGGGAATATTCAAATCTATGAGATCACAGAACTGTGGGCATATTGGAACTGTTAGCACCGACATGCCTGGAACTCTTAATGGCATTCCCACCCTCTGTGACTTTAAAATGTTTCAAGTACAAATAAAATTCATAAAAATGTGTCTCTTGAATAATGGAGAAACCAGTCATGTATTTTCTGCAGTTTTGCATGCTTTATTTGTGCACAGGAAAACAGATTTTAATTCTGAGGAGAAAGAGAAGATTAACATAGTCTCTGGATCATTAGCTTTCTCTTTACAGTCAAGATGGCAGACTAGGGGAGGTTAAAGTGGGGTTGAGGTACACTCTCCGATAATAGTATTAGAAGCCATTTTCTCCTCTGGATATTAAGCAACTTTGACTAGAGGTCAATGAATTCCACTAGATTTGGCAATTATAGGAATGATGGGAGTTATAAATTTCACTGTAGGGGGTTTTCACTTTTTTATGGGTTGTAGACCCCAGTGGCAACCTACTGAAACCTATGGAACAGTTCCCACAATCCTGTTTTTAAATAATAGAAGGAACTACTAAAAATTCCAAATATTAGGGAAAATAAAGTTTTTTTTTCCCATCCCAGTTTGAAGACTCTTGAAGACTACTTTCAGATTCCTGTACTTGACAGAGGTACAGAATCCCTGACCTCTGAGGAAAGTTTAGCCCAAAGGCAATTAAGAAAAAATTGATTTGGGGAGCAGGAAAAGAGTTATATAAGAAAGGCACAGCCGAACCCCACTTGGGAAAAGGGAAATTCATGAAATTTCTTGGGTGGATGGAGTGTTTGTAGAGCAAGTCTCTACAAATAAGCTTACAATTCAGTTACAGAAAAGAAGGAATCCTAAGGTGAAGACTTTTCTAAATGCACACGAGGTGCTCAGTGAATGCATGTTGAATCGAATTGGACCTTTTGGGGAAGTGAATAGTTGCCCCCAGGTTCATGGATGTCAATTCCCACATATAACATTTCTTCCTTATGAAGGCCCACACATAAAATGCAAGCTCCCCAAGGGCAGGGGCAGGGCCGTTCTTGGTCTTTGTATTACCACGTGGACCTAAGGGATGGCACAGGAGAGGAGTTTAATAAATTTATGTTGAGTTGATAGATTGGTTGATTGATTGATATTGGGGGGGTCTGTTTTTAGTTCTCATCCCATCAAAGGTTCCCCTTATTCCTTGTTTTAAGTCAGAGGTAGACATAGAGCTCACAGGACCAAGTTTGTCCTTGAGGGGCTTGTCCAAATCCCTTATTTACAGAGAAGGAAACAGAAGAAGGTGAAGGCAAGTTCTACCACTTAGATTTACTCAGAAGGTTTGTTGCTCGTTGCTCAATGGGAGGAAGAGATAACAAACGTTTATGAAAAGAAATAAACACATTTTTATAAGATTGTTAGTTACTTGTAATAAATATCAATAAACAGAATTTCTCTCTTTAAGGGGAGAAGTTTCCTCATCAGAATTCTTAATAAAAATTATAATTATAGGATTATTATCTTATATAACAATTATTATATTATAATGAATAATTATAAGTGCTTTAAGTTTTGCAAAGCCATGTACAGTTATCTCATTTGAATCTCACAACAATTTTGGAAGTAAGTGTTTCATTATGTACTTATTATATGGATGAGGATACCAAGGCAGAGATTAAGTGGCTTGCTAGTATGTCTTACTGACTCCAAATGTAGCCTTCTAACACTGTGCTACTTTGCTGTCTAATTATACCGCTGAAATCACAAGTCCTGCCAAATGCCTCCAAACTCTGTCAGGGTTTCCTCTCTAATGATCTTCTCTTAATCACTGAAGTATTTGGAAAAGGCTCCTTCAAATCCTCCAGGAAGCCTTCCCTGGCCACCTCCTGCTAGCAGACACTGAATTACCTCTTTACAAATTTCTTCTAGCACTCTGTCCAGATCTCCCTTCTTTCTGTTCTGATCACAATGGATCACAATGAGACCTGAGTTCATATCATGACTTACTTAATGTTTTGGGGCCCTAGTTTCCTTGTTTGTAAAACAGAAGGCTGGATGCTAAGATCCCCTCCAGCTTTAAACTGTGATCTGATAACTGTTAGGATCCTTTCAGTTGTCTATCTCTGATCCTTTGCTTATTTGTGTATATAAACTTGGTCCCTACTAACAGGTAAGCTCTTTGAAGATGGAAATTGTTTTTTCATTCTTATTCCCCCAAGTGTCTTGCACTTAATAAAATTTTGCTAAATTGAATTATGCTAAATATACAAAATTTCCACATAAAAGAATTAGGCTTTCCAAGTTTTATTTGTTATTTTCCTCATGTTAGATTATTTATAATATTTGGTTATCCATACTCTTTGATATAAGGGATAAACATGTTTTTTTTTTTTGCATGTGCACACCTGAGTGTAAGTGATGTTAAGGTGTCATGGGGGAGTGAAGTGAAGAATATTAAGATATAAGTTAAAAAGGAAAGTTTACTAGCCAAAAACAAAGGAGGTATGTGGATGACAGTAGCATTAGAGAGACGTCTATTCCCTTAAAGTGAGCTCTTGGACAATGGAACAGCAGCAGGTCAAGCTTTGGCAGGGAGAGTCACAAAGGCCTTCCTGACTGATGTGATCCTGTGGCTATACATCATCTCCAGTCATCAGAGGTTGCAAAAACAACCCTGCTGTTCCCAAAATACAAACCAGAATGAAAATCCACAGGAAGATGCGGTCAATGACCATGGCAACATATTTCCAGTCATCTTGAATCTGAAAAAACACAAGTGTAAACATGAAGGCCAAAAAAGAAAAATTCAGTTTAGCCTCAAAATGTCTTCCCAGGAGCTTTCCCTGATCTCTTCTTCCTTTCCCCAACTAGTCATGGCTTTTCCCCTTTGGGCTCACTTAGCATTTTTTACCCTGCTCTGGTCTGGGTCTGACTCAAGCTGGGTTCTTGTCCTATAGGTTCAATATAATAATGATTAACATTTACATAGTGATTTGAGGCTTGCAAAGTGCTTTACAGATGTTATCTCATTTGGTACTCAGAACTCATTTGGAACTTAAACCTTAGATAGTGGATCTTATTATTATCCCCATTTTACAGATGAGGAAAATGAGGCAGCCGGTGCTTAGGTGACTTGCCCAGGGTCAGATGTGTCTGAGGATGAAGTTGAACTCATATCTTCATGATTCCAAGTCCAGCTCTCTATCTACTACAACACGGGACACTCATAGGTCATTGAGCAGTTAAGGAAAAAAAAAACTTTACTTAATTACAGCAGGAGCAAGGAAAGACATTAAAAACACTTCAAGTTGCTTCAGTTGAGCAGTTCTCTTGCCTGAGCGACCCATTGGGTCACTGGCCAAGCCCCAGAGTTCTCTCTTGGTTGCTTTGTATTCAGGTGATGAGACAGTGACGTCAACAGTATTAGGGAAGGTGGGAAGCGAGAAGGGTTCGTGGGAAATAATAATAACGAAAAGCCTTTAGTCATTTGGGCCAACCAAATCTCAAGGAAGTCTCAGTGCCTTATAAGGAAAAACTAATCTAACTTGCCCAGGGGTTAGGACGTTGCTCCTGCACACATACTCCTATGTAGTTATTTAACAGTTGATTATTTGTTTTATTGTCGATTATATTGTTTTGTAGTTGATTCATCATATTGTATTGTGATATTTAGGTATTTTTCTTATCCCTCACTAGACTGTAAGCATCATGAAGACTTAGCTAAACTATATGTACCCCCAAGAGGTGAGCACAGGGATCTGTAGATAGCAGATTTATTAGAAAAGAAATGGGCACAGCTAGGTGGTAAAATGAATAGAGCACCAGTCCAGGAACCAAGAGGATCTGACTTCGAATCCCTCCTTAACCACGTGATACTTAACGATTTGTGAGATCTGACTGCCTCACCCCCAAAAGAAAAGAAATGTTTGGAAACAGAAACTTGGGTAAATATAATGACCAAGTTTAGTCCTGGAGAAGAGTTGAGAAAATCGACCTCCCTTCCATCTTCTCAGAGGTGAGCGACTATAGATGGGGAATATTGCATCTATTGTCAGACGTGATTAATGTGTTTGTAATTTGCTTTCCTTTTTATTTTTAAAGCCTGTTGCTGGAATAGCTTGCTGGGGAAGGGAGGTCTGAAATACATTCAGAAATGAAGGTGATAAGAAAAAACTCAAAATTTATCCACAACAGGGTAGTTTTAAAAGAAGAAATGTTTCTTTTTAGTACTTGGTCAACAATTATTTATTAAGGAAGTACCAGGTACTGTGCTAAGCAAGCTCTACCCTCAAGGAAGTCATATCACCTTCTAATGGGGGAGAATTAGGAGCAATTATTAACCTATTTTACAGTTGGGAAAGCTGAGGCAGAGTTTAAGTGATTTGCTCAGGGTTATACAGCTAGTAGCCAGATTTAAATTTAGATCTTCCTGCCACCAGGACGAGCACTTCTAACCACTGAACCATCCTGCTGCCTCTTTAAGAAAAGCAACGTGTTCTGTTTTGGATATCTGAGTTTGAGATGCCTACAGGACACTGATGTTCAAAGGGCAGGGATGTGGTGAGGGGAGAGAAAGTAGGACTGGAGATACAGACCCAGCAGCCCTGGACATAGAGATGATAATCCTTTGTGTATACTGAATAATGTAAAAAAGCAATGACCACTCTGGAGGATCGTAAATGATGATAAGCATTGAAAACAGATGGCGGAGTCAAATATCGCTGTATGGGGCATTTAGTTGAACTGCTGGTTTTTTCCCCCCAAAGGGAGGATTCAATCTGAAGTAGGGAAGGAAAGTGGTTTGATTTTTTTCCCCCCTCCACCAGAAATGGCAAAAAGCACCAATAAACGTGTTCATATGTATTTGTGCATCTATACACACAGGTATGTATATGTACATGTACATATTCTAAACAGAAATGTATTTGTATGCACATACACACACATAGATATATATAGATATGTACATACATATACCCTTTACACACACACACACACACACACACACACACACACACACACATTTCTCAAACTGAATTGAATTTTTCTGCTGTCAGCAACCCATCTTCTAGAATCAATGGCTCTCAAAGCGTCATCCAGAGGATCCTGGGGTTTCCAAAACCCTTTCAGAGGGCCTGCAAATTCAAACTTTGTTTTTATTTTTATTTATTTTTAATATTCACTATCTACATAGCTCTCTCTCTCTCTCCCTAACCCTAACCCAGGCAGCAGTGAAGAGTCCCACTCAAAGTTCACCTCTGACACAGGGCCACACGACCCTGGTCAAGAATTTAGCCTCTTGGGGTCTATTTCTAAGTTACAGAGCCCAGACTGATGATGTACATTAGTCACAACCGGCTTCTTAACCTTTTTGGACAAGTCAGATTCTCCTTTGTCAGACTGGAGCCCTTCCCAGAATCATGTTTTTATATAATACATAATATGGCAAAGAAGTCAATTATATTAAAATAAGTCACCAAAATATCTGTTAAAAACAAATTTAGTAAAGTAAAACACAGAGTATTGCAAGGAAGCCAATTATATTGAAACAACAGTCACCAAAATATTTGTTAAAAATAAATTTAGAGACTCTCCTACAGCCTACATTAAGGAGCCCAGGTTAAGAGCCCCCGGGTGAGCTTCAATGAAATAAGAGGCCCTATCAAACAAAAACTGGAAACTGAGTCGCTCCCCTTCCTCCCTGACCGGTAGGCCCAGAACGGGGCAAGTTCACTGACATTCTACAAGCCGGGCTAATCCCCTCCCTTGGGCCTTCCCATCCAGAGCATCAGCCTCACATTCACAGGGAAGCAGGTATATGAAAGGTCAGCCATGATGCTGAGCCACAAATAGCAATGGATGAGAGGCAAATGGAATCCTGGACAGAGCTCCACTAACTGGGCCCGATCCAGCATCGACTCAACCCTTCCAATTAGAGGAGGAAGTCGGTGCTGCTTTAATTACTCTCCTGGACAAGGCAGGAGGAAAAGACTCAATGAGAGAGCTGAGATTTAGCAAACAACTGCGTTTAAAGAAGCCGTCACACGGCAACGGCAGAAACCTGGAATCGAGAGTTCAATTAGTCTGGCAATGGAAGGGAGAAAAACCCTCTGTCAGCCCCAAAATGAGTTATTTTGCTCCCTGTAGGCCTTAGGCTCAATATCTGCAAAGGTCTAATTATCTGCTTTAATGGCCACAAGATAATTTATAGAAAAGCCTGAAGCTTGGGGTGTTTTCCCTGGAAGCTATTTTTAATACTAGCATCTTGAACAGAGAAGCATTTGCAGTCAAGACCCCGAGTTCAAATCCAGATTCTCTCAGGCTAACTCTCCCCCTATTATTTTGCATTATTTTGTCTATCTAGGGCTGCTAGGGAGCGCTATAGTGAATAGTGTACCAGGTCTGGAGTCAGGAAGGCTCATTTTCCCTAGTTCAAATCCGACCTTGGACACTTCTAGCTGTATGACCCTGGGCAAGTCACTGACCCCTGTCTGCCTCAGTTTCTTTGTCTGTCAAATGAATTAGAGAAGGAAATGAACAAATCACTGCAGTATCTCTCCCAAGAAAGCATCAGACACAACTGAAACTGAATCAGAAGCCCTTCTGAGACCTAATTTCAGAGGAAGTGCTCATCTGCCCTTGATAGGAATTTCCTAGTCCAAAATTCTCCAAACTAGAAATTGTAAACTCCAGGTAGCAAAACTCCTGTGTGCTGTCAGAACCATTTGAAAATATAGTTGGAAATATATAAAAATAAGTAAATATTATATTTAATTATTTTAATAATTAAATATATTATTATATTTATTATATTAATATATAATTATTAAATATTCCATATAAAATAAAAAAGTAAATAAATATAGACAAGCAAAATAAATGAATGAATGAATATAAATAAATAAAAATATGATAGAGCATAGAATAATGTGTAGTTTTTAAATTTGATACCGGGCTCTAAACCATATCTTGTATTTTTATTCATATTGTATTATGTCAATAGGAAGCAAGTTCACTAAAGGTAGGGACTATTTATTTTTTGTCTTTGTTTTTTCCAATGCCTGACACATAGTAGGTGTTTTCATAAGGGTTGTTGAATAGCTCTCAAATGAACAAATGGTCTGTCTTTCATCTCTTCCCAAGTCCCAACAAATTCTAGCAAGCAGAAAACTCCCATTAAAGTCAACAATAATACTCTACCCAGGTAGTTTAGTTTAAGAAATGTTGAGGAAGGACAAGAAATGTTAGAAGAAAAATTATATTTCTAAATACCCAACAAAAAAAGAGAGACATGAGATCAATGAATTGGACATGACACTAAAAAGAAAAAATACATAGAAAAGCAAAAACATACACAAAAATAGATATTCTGACAAAAGACAGATATCCAAAATTAAAAAAAAAACAATATTAATGAAATTAGGAATTGATTTTTTTTTGAAAAGAGGTGGGAAAGAAGGAATAATTTCTTATATAGCACCCACTATGTGCCAGGTACTGTGCTAAGTGCTTTTTATAAATATTATTTCATTTGATTCTCACAATAATCCTAAAAGGTAGGTACTATTATTATCTCCCTTTTACAATTTAGGAAACCAAGGCAAACAGGTTAGGTGACTTGCCCAGAGTCACATAGCTGGAAAGTATCTGAGGTCACGTTTGAGCCTGACTTCAGGCCTAGGTGAATCCATTGTTCTACCAGCTGCCTCTAATAAAAACTAATAAAACACGCAAACTATTGGATAATTTGATCAAAAAGAAAAGAAAAATGTTTCTTACACACAGATACATATGGAACTGCAGATGATATAGTTATATGGGAATTCTACCCATAAATAGGAAAGTAACTTTTTAAGGCCAAAATCTGACAATAACCAGCCTGGATGGAGAGATGGATTTGAATCCCAGCTGCACTAGCCATGAGTCCAGCTAACCAGCCTGGAGCTCAGATAGTAAAGTGAATGATGTGAACTCTTATTTCTAAGAGGTTTCTAGTTTGGGGTTTTCTCTCTATGACAAGGAGCAGTGTGGGAGAGGGCCATGTCCTATAGAAAGAGTATAGATTTATGTCCATGTATAAATGTTCTAGCCAGGGGGTCCTCAAACTACCGCCTGCAGGCCAGATGCAGCAGCTGACAACCTTTATCCCCCTCACCCAGGGCTATGAAGTTTCTTTATTTAAAAACCCACAAAACAAGTTTTTGTTTTTACTGTAGTCCGGCCCTCCAACAGTCTGAGGGACAGTGAACTGGCCCCCTATTTAAAAAGTTTGAGGACCTCTAGACCAATAGAGGGAGAATAATCTCATAATGCTATTAAAATCTGCAAAGTTCTTCACAATCATTACTGCTTTTGAGTCTCTCAATGACCCTGTGAGATAGTTAACAGGGTACCAGAGCTAATGCCTTCTCTTTCCTCCTAAAGGTCAGAGATGGTATTTGAGTTCAGGGCTCAGCTCCATCTTTTACATGACTATCTCAAGTAAGACAATCATCGCTGCCATCTTCAAATTTGTTTGCTCACATAAAATGGGGATAACGTATTACCTTTCCTATAATAGTGGTGACTCTCTGTGACTGTAAAACATGACAAAAGTCAGTTACTTGTGAGCTGGTAAGCCCTAGTGCTGGTTTTCAAAGTTCTCCTGCCAAAGATCTGCCCCTCCTCTGAAGAGAGTACTGCAGAGCTCTTCGATCAATACAGAATATAATTCCCTTTGATTCAGGTTTGAAAAGGTAGAACAAGAAGCACTATCTTTAGCTGGAGCTCCTTTGATTCACTTCAACTAGTGCTTTTTAGCTGCATTTTATGAAAGGCAGGTTGGGGTCCTTTTTAAAGAGTTGAGCTCGAAGCCAAGGAGTTCTGGGCTCAAGTGTGACCCATGACACATGGACTGTGTGACCCTTGATTCTGATCAATCAGAAGTTGCACACAAAGAACCCACCTGCATTGGTTCAGGGATTACCCCTAATGCCCATGACTATAAAAATGGACTCAATCAGTGGGGGTTGGTTTGGCGCGACAAAACAGCCTCTAATTTAGTAGTGTCAGTGGCTAATTCTTCAGAAAAACCCAGAGTCCTAATTAGCATCTCATCTCCTGGCTTCTAATAGATTTCTCTTGAACTTTCATACCCAAACAAAAGAATATCCAGGAGACATTTTTTTAAAAAGAGACATCCATTATGAAGATTGCACTAGGAATAGGGATTAGTCTAGTAATTCAACTTTTTGTTATTAAGCATCCTAAGGCTGAACTAATTAATTTTGAAGGCAAAAACATCTTGTAAGATTACCAGAAATGACTTGGGTAACCTGGGGGTAAAATAAATGCAGGAGCCAGATGTTGAATTAGTTGGTTGGAAAGTTTCTTCCATATTCCTGTCCCTCTCCCTTCCTTAGAGTTCAGGGTGCCTCTTTCTTTCCCTAGGCTCTGATGGACTTTTAAAGCCCTGCCAAACCTACTCCCCACCTTTACCATCTTCTTAACCTAATTCTGCTTTACTCCCCACTTGAAAATCCCTCAATCTTGTCCAATTTGCTGGGGGGTATTTTTTGTAAAGAATGTTTTATCTTCATCTCCACTTCTGTGTCTACAGAATTCTCTGCTCCTTTACCTTTGCCCCCAATTCCCTGATTTCCTTCAAGACTCATCTCCACAATTACCTATTCTAGGAGGCTTTTCTTAGTCCCCCACAGACTGATAATATCTTCCATCTACTTGTAGATAATTTACATGAACATAACTGTTTACACATTGGCTTTGTCAGCTTATAATGTAAACTCTTTGAGGAAAATGACTGTGTTTTTGCCTTTTTTTGTGCCCTCAGCATCTATCACAGCATCTGCCACATAGGAAGCACTTAATCAATGCTTATTGACTATGTAAGGGAGATAATAATATAGATGAAAAAACTTGGGATCAGAGAAATGGGCTGATTTTTCCTCAAGGTCACACAGATAAATACCCTCTAGGAGTTTCAGACAAATCTAACCATCCTTTCACTTGTCACTTGTGGGGCAAGGAACCAACTGGTTCACAATTAAATTTTATCACAGACAAACTTAGCATCTCACCACCTCAACTTTCTGGACTGCTTCTGTCTTTTATTTTGCCATAACCTACATAATGCTATTTCAGAGTGTTGTATCATATATTCTTTTGTTGGGAAGATGGGGTTGTTTCCCCGTGCTGTGAGGATCCCATGAAATAATATTTGCCAAGAGCTTATCCTATATCTACCCTAGCATACCCTCATATATCTGAGATTTCAATTCCTTGCTAAGCCCTGTTGCTCTCTCTGTCCCAGTAGGAAGACCATTCTCCTTGGCTGAGCAAAGAGAAATGAAACAAGAACTGAGTGATTCTGCCTTCTCCTGGTTGCCACAGTGTTATTGCTATAGTTTCTGTGGAAAGTACAGGGTCTTCTGTCCTTGGGCAGCATGGTCTAGCAGGACCTGGAATCGGGAGACAGCTGGATTATCTAACCTCCATCATTTACTGGCTGAGAGTCCCTTTATTGAGCTTCTTTTCTCCTTATCTGTAAAGTGGCATTAATAGCACTTTCCTCAAAAGCTGTTGTGAGAATCCAGTGAGATAATGCTTGTAAAGGGCTTTGTACCTAATACTACTTCAAAATGCTTTAAAAATGCCAGTCCTGCATTCCCAATAGCGATAAACTTCTCCTATGTGGCTGACATATTGATATATCCTTAGGACCCTTGAGCTTTGCCATCTACCCTGAAGCTCAGTTCACCTACATGTGTTTCCCAATTAAAATGTGAACTTGTTGAGATATTCTTTTTCTATTTGTCTCCTGAGAACTTAGCACTATTTGGTATACAAAAAGCATTTAATTAACATTTTTTTCATTCATTCATTCACATATTAAATGCCTTATATGGCATAAAGTAAAAAAAAAAAAACTTTATATGTATGTAAAGTTCTCATAGCTGGAATGGGCCAGGGCAAAGAAAAGTAGTAAAAGTTTGTATAGAGCATCCCTTGCCCTCATGACACTTATACGCTACAAATTACTAAAACCTTTCTCATGGAGAATACCCCACAAAGTGGCACTTACATTCCACAAATGACTAAAACCTTTTCCGTGGGGAATACGCCACAAAGTAGCACTTACACTCTGCAGGTTACTAAAACCTTTCCCATGGGGAAGATGCCACAAAGTGGCACTTACACTCCACAAATTACTAAAACCTTTCCTGTGGAGAAGATGCGCACTTACACTCCACAATGTGGCACTTACACTCCACAAATTATTAACAAACTTTCCCATGGAGAACACGCCACAAAGTGGCACTTACACTCTGGAGGTTACTAATAAACTTTCCCAGGGGAACACGCCACAAAGTGGCATTTACACTCTGCAGGCATTTACACTCTAAAACCTTTCCCATGGGGAAGACGCCATAAAATGGCACTTACACTCCACAAATTACTAAGACCTTTCCAGTGGGGAAGACACCACAAAGTGGAACTTACAGTCCACAAATTATTAACAAACTTTCCCATGGGGAACATGCCACAATGTGGCACATACACTCCACAAATTATTAACAAACTTTATGGAGAACACGCGACAAAGTGGCACTTACACTCTGCAGATTACTAACAAACTTTCCCAGAGGGAACATGCCACAAAGTGGCACTTACACTCTGGAGGTTACTAACAAACTTTCCCATGGGGAACACGCCACAAAGTGATACTTACACTTCACAAATCGCTAGCAAACCTTTCTTCTGGGGAACATGCCACAAAGTGGTACTTACACTCCACAAATTACTAAGACCTTCCCTGTGAGGAAGATGCCACAAAGTGGCACTTACACTCTGCAGATTACTAACAAACTTTCCCAGAGGGAACATGCCACAAAGTAGCACTTACACTCTGGAGATTACTAACAAACTTTCCCATGGGGAACACGCCACAAAGTGATACTTACACTTCACAAATCGCTAGCAAACCTTTCTTCTGGGGAACATGCCACAAAGTGGCACTTACACTCCACAAATTACTAAGACCTTCCCTGTGAGGAAGATGCCACAAAGTGGCACTTGCACTCCACAAATTACTAACAAACTTTCCCATGAGGAAGATGCCACAAAGTAGCACTTACATTCCACAAATTACTAAAACCTTTCCCATAGGGAACATGCCACAAAGTGATATTTACACTCCATAAATCGCTAGCAAACCTTTCTTCTGGGGAACACGCCACAAAGTGGTACTTATACTCCACAAATTACTAAGATCTTCTCTGTAGGGAAGATGCCACAAAGTGGCACTTGCACTCCACAAATTACTAACAAACTTTCCCATGAGGAAGATGCCACAAAGTAGCACTTACATTCCACAAATTACTAAAACCTTTCCCATGGGGAACATGCCACAAAGTGGCACTTACACCAAAAATTACTAACAAGCTTTCCCATGAGGAAGACATCACAAAGACCATTCTTACCTCTTTGGCCTCGTTCTGTGCTTTCATATTTTCAGCAATGTATTTGACGCTTTCAATCGCATCTTTCATTTCTGGAGACAGAACTGAGAAGGAAAGCATGGCATCCACGGATTCTGAGCTGGAGCTCCTTGGAAGGTTGGAGCTCAGGTTGGAGAGCTTGATCCTCTGGTGGCGGCAGACTCCACATGCCCCATCCTGACAAGTCGAGCCCCCCTTGCAGCATTTTGCTTCTGAACCCCTGAAGCAGTTGAGGTTGGAGAGCTCAGCGCTAGAGAATGGCCTGCACCTCTGAGAAGCCTCCTCGCTGCTGGCAGGTCTGGCCATGAACATGATTTTGGGCAGCCAGTTCAGGAATATGGTCTTCACCCATTGGGGCATTGTATGGGTCTTAGGGGTACGGTAGTGTACATTGAGAACAAAGACAGTAATGACAATAGAGAGGGTGACAAAAATCATGGTGAACAGGAGGTATTCCCCAATCAGGGGAATGACCAGAGATGTGGAAGGGATGGTTTCAGTGATCACCAAGAGGAACACGGTCAGGGACAAAAGGACCGAGATGCAGAGGGTCACTTTCTCCCCACAGTCGGAAGGCAGGTAGAACACCAGCACTGTCAGAAAAGAAATCAGGAGGCAGGGAATGATCATGTTGATGGTATAGAACAGAGGCAGGCGCCTGATGTAAAGAGAGTAAGTGATGTCAGTATATATCTCTTCACAACAGTTGTACTTGATGTCATGTTTGTACCCAGGGGCATTGATAATGGCCCATTCACCACTTTCCCAATAGTCTTTGAGGTTCATCGAGGAGCCAATCAAGACCAGGTCGATTTTAGCTTTATCATAGGACCAGGAACCAAACTTCATGGTGCAATTTTGGTAGTCAAATGGGAAGTAAGTTACGTCAATTTTGCAAGAACTCTTAAAGATGGCGGGAGGGATCCAAGTCACTTCTCCTGTGTATTTCAACAGGGCCTTGGTCTTGTCATCAACTTGGAAATCCCCAACTGCACTGTAGGAACAAAAGGAGCACAGGAAAGAATCACGATATGACTCAGCCTATCAATAAATTTTTATTTATTTTTGATTTTGAACAAATATTTTATTGAATGCTTTAAAAAATAGGGATAGCTAGGTAATATAGTGAATTTAGTGCTCAGCCTGGGGTCAGGAAGACTCGTCTTCCTTAGTTAAAATTCAGCTTCAGACACTTAAGCTGTGTAAGGCTGGGTGAGTCACTTGACCCTGTTGCCTCAGTTTCCTTATCTATAAAATGAGCTGGAGAAAAAAATGGCAAACCACTCCAGTATCTCTGCCAACACAACCCCAAATGGCATCATGAAGAATGAAATGGACAAATGATACTCTATATCAGTGAAAAAAATGTTCAACTGTATTTGGTGTCTTCTTAAGTATTCAGGGAATTATATTTACTTCAAATATGTTTTATTCTTTCTTATATGTTGCTTTCCCCAAATAGAACATAAGCTCTCTGAAGATAAGGCCAATTTTATTTTCTTTTTGTGTCCTCAGGGTCCAGGGCCTGGCGCATAATACAAACTTAGAATAAATTTATATTTTGTTGATCAAAATGGTAAACTCATAGCCATTGGGAAAGCTCAGTTATGCAGAGCAATATTTTGCCTAAAGATTCTGGGTAATGGAGAGGTGATTATAACAACAGTAAAGGTTTCTAGAGAAGGTTGTATTTCATTGACAATGCCTGAAACATGCATGGTCTTTGAGTGGAGACTAGATGGTCACTTGAACTTGCTCACTAGACACTGTGGTTTAGTGGAAAGGGCATTATATTGGGAGTTCGGGCACCCAAGTTCTAAGTTCCAATTCTGCCACTGACTCACTGGCTCCTCTCTGGGATTGTTTCTTCTTTTGAAAAACCAGGAGATTTAACTGGAGTAACCCCCACCAAAGCCTATTCCCCAGATCGCTGGTCTTTCAGAAGAAGTCATACTATTTCCCTATCTGAAATGTGAAGTATGAAATTAAGTGTGTTACTAAAATAGTCACAGGCAACAATTTTTTTTTGGTGTGGAAATAGCTTCTTGATTTTGTCCTAAAATTTTCCTTCAAATCCAAGAGTGGTCTGGGGCAGTCTGAGGTCATAGGATGTGGGTTCAAAACCAACATCTGATGATTACTACTTATGTGACCCTGGTTAAGTCATCTAATCTCCGTGGGCCTCAGTTTCTTCCTGTGTAAAATGAGAGGTTAGATTAGTCTAGGATCCTAAGATCCACAATCCCAGACTCGCCCTCATTCAGGAGTGTTTGGGCTGTGGCTGGCCTGTTTGAGCAGGGGCTGACCTATTTGGGCTGTGGCTGGCCCAGATGGGAGGTCACGTCAGTCCTGGAGAACCTGTGTCATTTATGTGCCAGAGCCCTGACCTTCTGGTGCCAGAGCCAGATTGGAGCCTCTGGTAAGATTGCAGAATGCTTGGTTGCACAGACTTCTTTTGGGGAGAAAGTATTCAGTCTCTGGCTGAGCTTTCTGCTGGAACCATGGACAGAGGCTGGCTGGGCAGACCCTTCTGACTTGGCTCTACCAAATGGTCTGGGATTTCCTGGGCAGAGGTGTTTCCTCTCCTGAGGAGAATCAGACACTTCTACTTTAGGTTGGTCATTGGCTTCCCCCAAATTTCTCTTGGTGCTCTGGTGGAAACAGTGATGAATTTGGAGGCAGAGGCAGAGGATCTGGATTCAAAACATACCTTTACCAAACCACCCAAATGTCAGTTCCTTATCTGTAAAATGGGTTTATAGCGGTCTCAGATGATTCTTGAGCCCCACCTCCAGCTCTAACTATGCTCCCTGACCCCAGCACCCTTACTTATTGTATAGCACGATGTCAGGCTTCCATATTTTCTGGGAGGGCACACGCATGAACTGAGCCCCATCGTAGTCTGCTGGATTCCACTTCAGCTTGTAGTCATTCCAGATCTGAGACAAGGGAGAGAATGTAAAGAAAGCAGTTGTAGTCCTTCAGAATTCCTATACCATAGGGATTTTCCTGGCTTTGAGCTCATCTATAATCCTGGCTCCTTCCCTCCCACCTAAACATTCCATGTGTAGCACCTTCCTTCTCCTTCCCCTTTCATTTTGCCACAACTATACCTACATGGCTGTGGTTGGTCATATTGTATCCCATTTTCCCGCCATGACTTTGCATGAAGTGTTCCCCATGCTTGGAAGGCATTTCCTCCTCATCTCCATCTTACAGAATCCCTTTCCCTTTAAGACTCAGCTTAAGCACCATCACGCCTTTCTTGATCCTTGCTACCAGGGCTCCCAAATTTGCACATATTTGTATTTTAGCTATTTCACATACAATTGCAAATATCTGTATCCTCATTGTGCACATTTTGTATGTACTTATATATTTATTTATTGTTGTTCTTCCATTAAAACATCAGCTTCTTGAGAATAGGGTCTGTTTCATTCTTTGTATTTGTTTAGCACCTAGCAGAGTGCCTGGCAAACAGCAGGTGCTTAATAAATGCTTGGTGATTGATTCTTCTTATTTTGGAAGAAGGGGCTGTTATTGCTTCTCTGCGTCTGGGACTCCTTAAGAGAACAGCTGCCTAAAGCAGCCTCCATGAGACCCCAGGCTCTGAGTGAGTGCCTTGGGGTCAACTTGACAAAAGGCACATCTACCCTGTGGTTTTCCAAGTTAGTGAGGGCAGAGAAATCCTTGCAATCTAGAAAGCCTCAAAGAGTGCAGTGACAGCTGGGCCCTGGCCTGGCCCAGAAGGGTCACTGGTAGGGCAGGCCATTATTTCTTGTCTGACAGCAGCTCTGGGCAGTATCCTCCCTGGAGGGAATGTATGTGGACTCTGAAGTCACTGGCCTTAATTTAATAAGGATAAATTGCCCTGTCTCCTGGCTATTATTTTAAAAGATCTCTTTATGGCAATAGGAAGGAGATCAGGGCTGGGTGGCTCTACTGCTCCCAAACAAACAGAGGCTCCAAGCTGAGATTTCTCACTCAGTGACCCCTAATGGGAGAAAGTAGCCAGGATTAAGGGCTACAGGAAGCCTTTCAGGAAACCACAGTGGCCTTTTAGTTAAACCCATACCTGAACACAGATCTCACCCACAACATCCTTGACAAATGGCCATCCAGCCTCTGCTGGAAGGCCCCCATGAGGGAGAATGTCCCACTTCTCCAGGCAGCTTGTTCTCCTTTGAATCAGCTTTCCTCATTAGGGAGTGTTCCCTCACATCAAGTCTAAAGCTGCAATTTTCACCCATATGACAAAGATTTGATGGAGCCGCTGGATTTCCCTTCTCCCCTGAGCTAACTATCCTCATGAAGTTTCCTTTAACCCAAGGGTTTTGAATTATTTTTGTGTCACAGACCCCACTGGCAGTCTGGGTAAATCTATGGATCCTTCTGAAAATAAAGCTAAATTCACAAAATGCAATCTAGAGAAAAGAAATCAATCATAGTGAAATATAATTATGAAATCTTTTTTTCAAAAACAAATTTTCATAGATTCTAGAATCAGAACCCCTGCTTTCACTGTGTGAGCCTCTTTACCATCCGTACTGTCTTCTTTGGGACATTCTGTGGGGCACAACTGATAAACACCAATTTATCAATGTCCTTCCTAAGCCACCGTTCCCAGAAATGAACACAGTACTCTAAATGAAATTCAAAGGGGGCGGAGAATGATGGTATCAGTACCTCCTTTTGGAAGATCTGTCCCTTTTAAGGAAGTTCAAGATTGCATGTGCTTTTTTAAGGACTGTTCTACCATACCATATGATTCCCCTTGCAGATTACTAAAACTCCTTAATCTTTTTTGGAACAACTTTGTCTAAGTCTTCTTTCCCCATCTCATACTTGTGTGGTTGATGTTTTCTTACCCATCTATGCCAACTGAATTTCATCTTAATGGATACAGCCCAATGTTCCAGACTGGCAAGACCTTTTGGCATCTTGATTCTGAGGTCTAGCAGGCCAGGTATCCCTCCTAGATTTGGGTCACCCACCCATCTGCTAAGCACTCCATCTATGACCTTGGATAAAGATCCAAGTCACTGCAAAAATGTGAAACCTCACAGGCCACGCACAGATCTGAGGCACTCCACTGGAGACCTCCTGCCATGTTTATGGTGAACCATTGGCCAGTTCTCTTTTGTATCTATTTGATCAAAAAAGTGTTTTTCCCCTCTAAAGTCTGGGCAAACTTTTATCTACAGGATTTCTATCATCTACTAGACTGGGAACCCTATCAAAAAGGCGATAAGGTTTGATCAGCATACTTTGTTCTTGATGAAGTCCTGCTGATTCTTGATAATCACTGTTTCCTTTGCTAAATTTCAGCAGGGGATTTCTGTAATGATCCATTCTAGAACTGTCCCTTTTATGGCTCATGAGTAAAGAAGGCCAAACATAGAACACAATCTTAGAACACAGAATGTTCTGCCTAGAGGGCTCTTGAAACACAGAAAGTCTTGGTTGAAAGTGTCCTTTAAAACATAGAACTTTCTTTCCGGAAGGACTTTTTTAGAAGGTAGAACACAGAATGTCTATGTTAGAAGAACCCTGAGAAGAATGAACACAGATAGCTGAGAATGTCAGAAGTAAAAGGGTCCTTCCAACATGGAGGGATACAGATAGAAGGAACCTTTGAGACCATCAGGTTTAATTCCTTCAAATAACAGATGAGAAAGCAGAGACCCTGAAAAAGGGAGGGAGCCTCCCATAATTCACTGCACATGGAGTGACAGCCTTTGCTTTGGGGCCCCCCCATGTGTGAACTGCAGTGCAATGACTGAGGATTTCAGAAAACGGCCTGTGAAATACACCTCCCACATGGTAGCACGGTGGTAGACCAGAAGTGCTGAATGCAATATATATTGTCAGAAAGAAACAATGGGTTGACATACAATGGGAATTGTACATACAACACTGAACTTTTGGGGTTTGTTTTTTGCTAAAAGGAGCAAATTCTATCGATGACTGGGGAGGGAAGGGGAGAAGAGAGTGCAAATTCTTAAAAGAGCATCAATTACATGTTTTAAAAAAGCAGAATTTAAGAGTTAAGTCTCAATTTCCTACCAAATGAAGTTCATGTCCACGTGAACTTTTACATGATCACACTGACTGTGTAGATCAAGGCACCCTTGAAACTTGTAAGCGAGATTTGTAGAATTTGTACCCCTGAAACAAACCAAGATTTTGCCACTAGATGTCAGCATTGACCAAGGGAAAGATTAATCCCCTGGTGTCAAAACATCCTAAATGTCTTGTTTCTGGGCAAAACCGAGTGTTTTTGAACATCTTCGTGGCTGGAGTAAATGAAGCACCAGATTGTAAAAGGCCATCACTTCCCCTTTCCTCCCTGACAAAGGAAGTTCAGCCAACCTTCTTTAGAATGGAAGCCCCATGAAGGCAGGGATTGGGCTTTCTCCTTTCTTTGTATCCCCCAAACCTCCTTATCTCAGTGCCTGCCTGGCACATAGTAAACATTTAATGAATTTTGGTCGTCTGGTTGATTTGGTAAATGCTCACTGTTTACAGTGTGTCTTGAAGGGCAGTGTGGAGTAGTGAATAGACCTGCTTGCAATGTGTCCTTATCAGTGATCTAGGCAATAACCTGAGACAGGAAGGTGCTGACCTGCATTGGTGAAGGGACTCTCCCTGACCAGGAGGTTCCCTAGATCATTGAAATCACTGGTCTAATTCCTCTATTCATCCCTACTTGTATGCAGTCCACTGCATTTGGTGCTGAAGGAAAGAGAACATTTATGTTTGCCTACTGGTAAAATCCCTGCCCTGGCCCAGGAACTGAGTAAGTTACTACACTTTAGAGAATGGCAGTTCAGATCGCTACTTATGTCTGGAGGTGAAAGTAGAAAGGATCGGTGAAAGCTTCCTGGAGGAGACTTTTATTGTGCACTTTAAAGGATAGAGGTGAAGGAATTTTTAACTGGCAAGAGGAGGAAGGGCATTCCAAACCTCAGAAACTGCATGGACAAAGGCACTGAGGTAGGAAAGAACAAGGCATTTAAATCTAAGTGTTTTCCTTTGGATCTTCTTACTTAAAGTTATGGTTCCCATCTTTTGTTATTCTCTCTCAATCTCACTCTGCACTCACCCACACCCTGTTGTTGAATATCTACTCCTTCTCAAAGACTTAGCTCAAATGCCTCTTTCTCCAGAAAGCCCTCCCTGATCTGTCCATTTGAAAATGTTTTCTCATAAATTGTCTCAGACAGAGTTAGGCAGCAACATAAAACTATAGAATCTCTCCATTTTCCCTCCTCTACAAGCAAGAAGGCAGGGCCCGTGCTTTATTCATTCTAGTGTAACCTCCATAAAGCTGTCAACATACTAGATATTTATCAAATGTTTGTAGAATACACACTCAAGCCTATGGATCTTTGGGATATTGAGGTTACATCATTCCCTGTTCTTTCCTCTGCCATTGATGAAGTAAACTAAAGACAGGTAACCCCTAGTGGATTACAAGGGCCAGACATCATCGAGTGCCCCGGATATGGACAACAACATTATGTACCCCAGTAAGCACTGACATGGCTCTAACTATGTGCACATAGTAGGTGTTTTAATATATACATGTTGATCGATTGATCTTGATTCACAAGCCAAAAGGCAACCAAGTGTCTGGTATATAGAAGGTCCTTTAAAAATGTTCTTGATTAATTGTTTTTGATTCACAAGCCACAAAAGAAACACATCCTCCCATTATCCTTATTTCCCCTATTCCTTTTAGTCCAACCCCCTGATTGCTATTCTTATCCCTGCTTTGGTATTGCTTTGTTAATTCTGGTCCTATCTCCTATTGTTCTCCTTCCTGTTTGGACAATCCTTTAGAACCTACTCCAGTTCCAGCTTCTCGTGCAAGCTCTAATTACTCTAGCCCACACTAACTCACTTCTTTTTCTAACCAAACAGATTCCAAATAAATGGATTTTGGTTAAGTCTAAAGAAGAGCTTCCTATACATGAGAGTAATGTCCAAGTGGAATGGTCTATTACTCCCACTTACAGGAGGTATTCAAGCTACTCTTCCCCTTAATATAATGCCTTCTCTTTAAGGATGATCTCCAATTTATCTTCTCTCTTCTCTATATCTTGTTTGTATTGTTGTCTGTGTTTCCCATGAACTCCTTGAAATTAGGGACTGTTTTAGCTCAATGACCCCCAGTTTATGTAGCACCTTATTTCACTTCATGTCTTATCCTTTTTCCTCAAGTAAGATGAGACCCTTAATGATGATTCTCTTTTTTTTCTCTCCCATGATGTTGCCTAGGACAGGGCTGGACCTGTAGAAGGTTCCCAGTAAACTGCAGGAACTAACTGATCGGTAACTCACGTGTTTCAGCCAGAGGTTGGTTTCCATAATCTGGTTAACTTCATCCTATTCAAGAGATTTAGAAAAAAAAAAGAGGAAGAAAAATCCTGGATTTGTATTGGCCATGGAAAGCTCTTGCCCTTATACCTCCCTTTTAGAAATCAAGTCACTGCCCAGCACTCACCACTTTTACCAGTTGGGACATGGACACCTCAAATTGGATAATGACCGGGTCAGACACATTGGCTACCGGCCGGATGATTTCATTATAGCCCTGAAACAGCCGATTGAACAGGCGATGCTCTGCCTCAGAGCCTCCAGCCCCTGTGGAGAAGATGGACATCATATTTTCTCATTTGGGTTTAAGAGCATCAGCTGCTCAATTATTGAAGAGGGGAAACAGAGTTAACCAGCACTTTACATGAAAAGCATTTGGCAGTTTTAGTGGACCGCAAGCTCAATATAGGGCACCTAGCTGGCTCGGTGGATAGATTGTCAGGAGTGGAGTCAGGTATTTGAGTTCAAATCTGGGTCCAAAAACTTACTAGATGTATGGACCTAGGCAGATTATCTAACCCTGTCTGCCTCAGTTTCCTCACCAGTAAAATGAACTGGAGAAGGAAATGGCAAATCATTCCAAGAATCTTTGCCAAGAAAACCCCTAATGGAGTCATGAAGAGTCAAACATGAGTGAAAATGGCTGTACAATAACAACAAAAGTTCAGAATGAGTCAACAGCACAAGTACAGCTATGTGCAGGCTAACTGGGATTTATTATGAGAGGTAGTGTCCATAGGGGAGGAGAAGCTCCATTGTAGTCAAATAAAACCTGAAATACCTAGGTACCACTTTGTAGAAAGGCTGGAAGGTGTCCTGGGAGGAGGGTAGCTGAGTGGTAAAGATACTGGGAATCATGGCATATGTATATAGCAGTTTAAAGAAGTGAGGATGTTTAGGGATGTTTACCTTGGAAAAGTTTTAGTAATTGAGTGAGATTCTTTTTCAAGTACTTAAAGTATTGCCAAATATAAAAGAAATTAATTTTCTTCTGTTTGGTCCCTGAGAACCAACAAGGAGCAAAAGATGTTATTATAAAGACTATATGATATGATCTTGTAGTAAGGAAAAACTTCTTAATAACATGAACTATATGGAATTGGCTGCCTTGGAAGAGAGCAAAGTCCCACCTCATGGGAGGTCTTCCAGTGGCCACTTTTCAAGGAAGTGGAAAGAGACTTCCTATTCAGTCAAGGGTTGGATCAGCTGATCTCTACTGTTCCTTCTGCAGGCTCTGAAGTTTCATGAAGATATATTTGTATTTTGCTCATTTGCAATACAGTCATTGGCCACTTACCCACTTTTCTTTCTTTCAAGTAGTCAAAAAACTGAGATTCGTGATCTTTTTTTAAATGAATCACATGAAAACCAAAGAGAGTCAGAGCTGGAAGGGACATTAGAGGCAAGAGTTCTTGAAATGTACAAAATAATTTCCTAAAAAAATATATATTCCTAATGATATACATTCCTTATAATAGTAATTGTTATTCGTAAACTATCCTTGTGTTTAAGAGTAGAATTTGGGTTGCAAGTTTTAACTCTACCACTAAATTGATGTGTGACCCAGAAAAGTCCTTTACCCTCTCTAAGCCTCAGTTTCTTTATCTGTAAAATGGGACTGATGGGCTAAATGTCTCTTAACGTCCTTCCAGGAATAAAAGTGTTAATTCTATGGGTCTAATTCTTTAGGATCTTTATCAATAAGATCACATTCAATTGAACAAATATTTATTAAATGTGGACAGTGAGTAATAGAGGCCATGTAGATAATAAAGTACTGGAGTTTAAGTAAAAAAGATTTGGATCCCAATCCTGCACCTGGAGTTTTTGGCACCATGGACAAACAGCTTAACTCTTCTGACGCCACAGGAAATTCTGGAAGATTATATTATAGATGAGTTGCAATGATCATTGATAGATCTAGTATGACTCTCTTATTTTATACAGGAAGAAACTGAGGGCCCGAGAAGTGAGGCAGATTGCAGAAAGTCATAAGTAAGATAGGGGTGAAGTCAGGATCTGAACCCAGGGCTTCTGATTATGGAGTCCACGTGCTTTTTACTGTGATATGCTGAAGGGAGTTGCCATATTCAGGGGATCACAGGGACTTGGTATATTGATGCACAGTCAATGGGTTTGGGGCTGGGGATATAGTTTCACTGGGGATGGGGATGGGTTTTGGGGCTGGAGATGGTGATAACTGATCTAGCAACAATTCAGGGTTCCATAGCGCTTTAAGATGTCAGAATGGGGGAAAGTTTCAAGTGTGGAGGAAGTCAGCCTAAGGTGCCTTTGAAGGAAGGGGAGGGCTTTGACAAATGGAGATACAGGATCATGGGAAAGGCATCCACTCCAGGTCTGGGAAACAGTGGGGGGAAAAGGCACAGAGATAGGGAGAAGGTATCGAGAGACTAGAAGTCAAGCTAGAGACTCTCAGTCCCGAGACAGGTATGGGAAAAATGGTGGGAGCCAAGCTGTAGGGGGCTTTCAATGCCAGGACCATGAGCTTATGTTTATTCATTAGACAGTGAGAAGGCAAGATAGACTTTTGAGCAGAGGAATGGTTTGGTCAGGCTTGTACATTATGAAGATTACTTTGGCAGCCATATGAAGGATAGATTAGAGGGGGAAGAAATTGGATGCAGGAAGACCAGTGAGGAGGATACAATAGTCCAAGCAAGTGGGAATGGGGCCTGAGCTAGGGTGGTTGTGTATAAAAGTGAAAATAACACAGAGGGAGATTCAACAGAAATGGGCACAAATTGGATGTAATGGGTGAAGGATGGCAAAGAATCAAAAATGACTCCACTATTTTGAGCCTAGAAAGGATGGAAAAACAGAAATAGAGAAAAAAGAGAAACTAGAGGGGAGTGAAAGATTTTAGAGACAAGAGGAGTTCAGGTGCACGTGTTATATATAGAATTTGAGTTACCAGCAGGAAATTCAAGCAGAAATATGCCTGGTGGGCAGCTGGAGATATAGGTCAGGAGGCTGGGGGTGAGGAGGATGATTTGGGAGTTATCTACAGAAAAATGGCAACTGTGACCAAAGGAACCAATGAAATCACTTAGGGAGGGAACAACAAAAAAGATGACTCAAGGCAAATCCTTGCGGGGCACTTCCCTCCCCTCTCCTCCCCCCCCCCCCCAATCCCCACAACAAGGTTGATCTGTCCTTGGTCCTGATCCTACAGAAGATCAGCTTCTGGAGTAGAGAACGCAAACACGTTGGGCAGGAGAGAATACTCTCCTCCACCAGTCACCAAGGGAGCAGGAAGGACAAAAGGCATTTGGTCATCTCTGTGTCTCTCTCTTATATCTCTGTCTCTTTGTTTCTCTGTGTGTCTCTGACTATCTCCTCCTCCCTTTCCCCAGCAGATCTAGTATCCACCAACATTTCAATTTAGTAATTCAGGTTCTTCTGGGGACTGTTCAGATACAACGTCAGTCAACAAATACTATTAAGCATCGACTCCGTCCTAGGCGCTGAGCTGAGTACTGGGAGTATAAAGAAAGGTACCACTATGTCCTTGCCAGGGAGCATCTCCTATTCTAATGGGCGAATCAACACGCAAAATAACTATGTACCCACAAGTCCCACATGGGGTGAACAGAAGGTAAGCTCTGAGAGGAAGGCGCTGGCTGCCGGGAGGGGAGGGGGAGAACCAGGGCGAGCCTTCTCCAGGAAGGAGATGGTTGGGGGGCAGTACGATCTCCAGCCAGGGATCACCTTTGACCGATCCCAATAAAGAGGGGTCAGTTTTCTTTTTCTTAAGGCCCCGAAGGCTAAACTTCTCCGCAAAAGGGACAAGCTGGGGGGAAGCAGCGGAGGGTTCTGGTCGGGGGAAACTTCCTGGAGATTCAGCACCTCCCGGAACAGAACTGGCCATCTGGCAAGATCAGGTTGTCCCGTTACTTGAAGCTGAAGTGGCCAGGGAGGTAGCGGGGGACGGGGGCAGTCTGGGAAGCCCCTAGCCGCCTTGGGCTTCTGGGCTTTTCCCCAAAGCTCGACGTCCATAAGGAACACTACTAGCACTCGGAGCTGACTGAAGCTCTGCTAGACCGCAATCGCTCAGGTCCCCCTATCTAACTAAAAGTCCTGCCTTCTCTCCGAGAGGCTGGGATTGGGTTCTTCCGGACTTTTCCCGAGTCCAGCCCCCAGGTTCTCCCCCTAGGTACCCCTCCCCCACCCACTATTATCCCCTCATTCCTGGGTTGGAGCGGCCGGACCGGGGAGTCAGGGGAACCTCCCCGGGGCCCGAGACTCACCCACCTGTGAGCAGGAAGGCCAGGCCGGCCAGGAGGCAGCCGAGTCTCGCGCCGCCCGTGTCCATGACCCCGTCCGTCCGTCCGTCAGCTCGGCTGCACCTGCTGTAGTCCCCGGCAGCGCTCAGCTCCCACAGCCCTCCCCCAGCCTGCAGCCCTGCGCGCCCCGCCCAGCCCCGCCCCAGCCTGGCCCTCCCCGGCCCGGTCTCCGGAGGCCCCGCAACCCACGAAGCCCCCGCGTGCGGGGCCGGAAGGGTTAAAGCTGGAGGTAGGGGGAAAGAAAGGGGGCCGAGGCAAGAGGAGGGGGAGGAGAAGAGGGAGGAAGAGGAGGAGAAAGAGGAGGGGGAGGAGGAGGAAAATCGAGCGGGAGAACGGGAAGAAAAATGAGAGAAGAGAGAAGGGGAAGAGAAGAGGAAGGAAGGGGAGGGGAGGGAAGGGGAGAAAAAAAGGAAGAGAGAAAAGAAGGCGAAGAATAAAGTGATAAGAGTGGTAGATGGTGGCCAGGGGAGGGGAGGTGACAGAAGAGGTGTGAGCAAAGGTATTAGGGGAGGCTGGGAAAAGGCTGGAAGTGAGGGAAGAGGCAAGGAACTAGAGAAGGCGCTCTCTTTCTCTCTCTCTCTCTCTCTCTCTCTCTCTCTCTCTCTCTCTCTCTCTCTCTCTCTCTTCTCTCTTTCTCTCTCTCTCTCTCTCTCTCTCTCTCTCTCTCTCTCCTCTCTCTCTCTCTCTCTCTCTGTGTGTGTGTGTGTGTGTGTGTGTAGATCTGGCACTTCCAAAATTCTCTGTCCCTTGGCCAGGATAGGGAGAGAGGCAGTCCCAGGGAGCTCCAGGACCTCGCCATCCTTTGGATGCCCAGCTGGCTGCCCCAATGGGATACAGGTGCGCCATTCCCCACTCCCCCCTTCTGGAGGAATCCCATGGGGCACTGAAGGGGAAGGGAGGTGGATACAGAGGGGGCTTGGCTCCAGGTCTGGCTACCACTCACTGGCTCAAAAACGCAGAGCTGGGCAGCCTCCCTTCTCCTTCACACCTCTGGTCTTGTGCTCATTTGCGTCTAGCTTCAGTTTTGAGGTGTAAAAAGGAGGCGTTTTCTGCCAGGATCTGACTTTAGTCATTCACATAAAGGAAGTCCTAAAGGCCATCATCCCAGGAAACATTTCCTGTGGAGAAAGGGCTAAATATCCCCATCAACTGTCACTCACAGGACAGGCAAGCCAGCTTAGCTGAAGCAGCAAGGCACCCTGGGGAAGAAAGGAAGGAGCATGCACCGGTCGAGCCAAACTACAACCTCCCGAACTGTCATTTCCCTCTAGACCCCAATGAAGGCACCCCAGAACTTTAGCCCCAAAGCCTTGAGAATAGCAATGCTTCTAGCTAGGGAAGAGAGCATTCACCTGGAGTCAGAAGGACCTGCATGAAAATCTAACCTCACATTGTGTGAACCTTGGGAAGCCACTTAATTTCTGTCTGCTTCAGTTTCCTCACCTGTAAAATAGGGATGACAATCCCTATCTCTCAGGATTGTTGTGAGGATAATAATTGTAAAGTGCTTAGCACAGTGCCTAGAACAAAGGAGGTGCATAATAAATGCTTATCCCCAGCCCCTCAGCTATCATCCTGGGAAACAATCCGATACACAGAGACCCAGTAGAGAGTTCTTGCTACTTAAGTTTAAGGCCTTGTTAAGTGAATTAAGCTCAAATACTGCTGGAATAGCATTGTTAGAAATGATTAAAGCAGACCATGGGACCTTCTCATCGGAGTGAGAGTTGAAACTACCTTTATGTGTAGACACTCATTGGAAGGTGAGCTTCCTAAAAGCAAAGACAAGCTTGCTTTTCTATTTGTATTCCTAGCCCGGTGCCTGACACATAGTAAACGTTTAACAAACCTTCCCTCCCTCCCTCCCTCCCTCCCTTCCCCCCTCTCTCCCTCCTTCCCTTCCTTCCTTCCTCCCTCCCTCCCTCCTTCCCTCCCTTCCTTTCTTCTTTCCTTCCTTCCTTCTTCTCTTCCTTCTTCCCTCCCTCCCTCCTTCCCTCCCTTCCTTCCTTCTTTCCTTCCTTCCTTCTTCTCTTCCTTCTTCCCTCCCTCCCTCCCTCCCTTCCTTCCTTCCTTTCTTCCTTCCTTCCTTCCTTCCTTCCTTCCTTCCTTCCTTCCTTTTTCATCAGCAAATTCACAATACCAACTTGGCTGTGTGGGAAGTCTTCTCCTTATCCCTTTATCTCTTCTCTGATTAAAGCACAATCTTTAATTTGACAATCTTTAATTTTCCTTCCTTCCTCCCTTCCCCCTTCCTTCCTGTCTTCCTTCCTCTCTTCCTCCTTCCCTTCCTTCTTTCCTTTTTTATCAGCAAATTCACAATACCAACTTGACCATGTGGGAGGTCTTCTCCTTATCCCCTTATTAAAGCACAATCTTTAATTTGCCTTCAACCCTAACATTATCTTCTCTTCCACTCCTTTCCAGACCCTCAGTGTGATTCTTTTCCTCCAGCTCACACCCAATGATTATTTATTAGAATAAGTTGTACTAATACCTTTTGTTTTTATATAGCAGCTATTTGGGAAGTATCACTCTCTTCTCCCATTCTCCAACCTTCCTATTGAAGCCTCTCTCATAAGTAATAAATAAAAAGTTAAGTAAAAATAACAAATAAAGATAGTAAGCATTTATTAAGTACCTACTGTACTTAGCATACAGTAATGTACAAAAAAGAAGCCTTCAGAGTGCCTTAGAGCCCCTGAGGGCTGTAACCCCTGGAGTCCAATCCCAGAGGGGATTATGGCTAGAGTTCCCTGAGGGGAGAGGTCTGTAACCTTGGATGAGAAAGAAATTACATCTTTAATTTCACTCATCTCTAACTGAATTTTAACATTTCCTTAAATTATGAAGTAGACAACATTCTGATGAGGGGGTTCTTAGATTTCACCAGACTGCCAGACATTGAGCCATGTCAAAAACAAGGTCAAGAAGGCCCCTCAAAGAGCATCATGCTTTCCAGTGGGAAATGGCAGAAAGAACGTCTGTCATCACTGATCTCATTTTGCCCATTGGCTTCTAGGATTCACTGGGTGCCTGATGAGTGCCCAGCAATCTCCATAGTGCCAGTAATGCGGAAATAAAAGAGAGAGTATATGAAAAGTTGGCAGAGTGCACCTATCAACCTGAGGGGGCATTTGGGATGATTGCTGTCTTTTAGGAAAGAACTGCCTGAGTTAGTTGGAGG
The DNA here is from genome assembly GCF_016432865.1 of Antechinus flavipes. NCBI lineage: Eukaryota > Metazoa > Chordata > Mammalia > Dasyuromorphia > Dasyuridae > Antechinus > Antechinus flavipes. Next base: position 651,756,941 of record NC_067399.1, read on the forward strand.
GTCACAAGGGCTGAAGCTGGAAAAGAGTTCAGAAAGAGAAAAAGATGAAGGCATGAGGAAGTGAAGTCCCATGAAGTAACAGCAGTGGTGGCTCTGGAACCCAGATCCTCAGACTTCATGTGTAGCTTGGTGCAGCTTCCCCCACTTCTGTCATGTCTGTACAACTCTCATTTTCCCTCCAAGTGCACACACACACACACTCACACACATACTGTGTATATGCACACATCTGTAAAATATAATACACTGTGTGCACAATCCGTTCCAATTGAACAGTAATGAATTGAACCAGCTACACCCAGCGAAAGAACTCTGGGAGATGACTATGAACCATTACAAAGAATTCCCAATCCCTCTATTTTTGTCCGCCTGCATTTTTAATTTCCTTCACAGGTTAATTGTGCACTATTTCAGAGTCTGATTCTTCTTGGGCAGCAAAATAACTGTTTGGACATGTATATTTATATTTTATTTAACATTTACTTTAACATATTTAACATGTATTGGTCAACCTGCCATCTGGGGGAAATGGATGGGAGGAAGGAGGGGAAAAATTGGAACAAAAGGTTTGGCAATTGTCAATGCTGAAAAATTACCCATGCATATAACTTGTAAATAAAAAGCTTTATTAAAAAAACACTGTGTACAAATATATACCTATACTGCATGCATACACAGTACAGATTTACATACACATATAATATACAAACATAGGTGTATGTATATATATATGCACAAATAATATACTGATACAGCGGGCTGTGGACAAGTATTTTCCATGCTCTCAGCCTCATCTTGTCATTTGTAAAAGGTTAGGGTTGGATGAAATGATCTCTCAGGCTCTCTTCAATTCAATTTCCCATCTTGACTTTTCTAATCTTGATTTCTTATATAGCAAGGGTCGGCACAAGGAATCAAATGGGAATTTTTTAGGAGTTTTGCCGAAGCTGTAGACGCCAATCAAAGGCCAATAGATGACCTAGAGCTTATGATAAAATACTTAATCCAAATTTTACAATAAGCTACTGTTAATGCCTCATAAAAGAAAAAAAAATCAAACTTCTCTGGTGTAAAGGGAGGTTCAAAAAAATTTACTGGGATTTTCTAGATCATGGAAGTGGAGTGGGGGTGGGATGGGGGTGAGTTGTGCTCTTCACCCCTGAGAGATGGAACAGATAACTGTAAGAATAGGTATGTACCCATGTAGATTATATATGTACATGCACACACAGACACGTGCACGATGTACTATATATGTATGCACATGTATATGTACTGTGTGCACAGTTTACACGTATAGGTTCTGCACAGCCTTCACTTTCCAGGTGTACATGCACACGTGCATGTAAAATATAACATTAACATACTATGTGCACATATGTACTTATACTGTGTGCAGATATACATATTAGTATACATATACATGGAAAGCATTCAAACACTACTTAGCATTAGCTACTTATTACTCAGAGGCTCCGAATCTGCATTGGATTGACCCTGAGAGATCATTTAATCCAACCCATACCTTTTACAGATAAGGCTGAGAGCATGGAAAGTACGTATCCACAGTCCTGTGTCAAGTCCAAATGCACCCAATGCACCCTCCACCTCATCTTCCCTGCTCATGTTCTGAAAACCCCAGCAAGAATATTGTTGGGGAAGTCCATAGTCCGGCAGCCAGGAGTGACAGTTCCCTGCAACCCAGATGGCTAAAAACCCTTGGAAAGGCAGGTTCCCCTGCCCTCAGCATGTGCAGGGAGCCAGACTGGAACTCGGACCCAGACCATCTTATCGACTCCCCTCATTTTACAAAGGATCACCCTGCTCCAGGATGAGGGAATCAAGTTTACTTATTATACTCCCAAAGCTAAATCAGTCAGGGTCTAACTTTTTTTCCTATACATTTTATTTTCATTTTTTAAAAAGCTTTTTATTGTCAAAACATATGCACGGATAATTTTTCAATATTGACCCTTGCATAGCCTTGGGTTTCAGATTTTCTCCTCCTTCCCCCACCCCCTCCCCTAGATGGCAGGCAATCCAATATATGTTATACATGTTAAAATTTATGTTAAATCCAATATGTATAAAGATATTTATACAATTCTTTTGCTGCACAAGAAAAATCAGATCAAAAAGGAAAATCAACGAGTAAGAAAAAATGCAAACAAACAACAACAAAAAGAATGAGAATGTTCCCACTCAGTTCTCACAATCCTCTTTGGGTGTAGATGGCTCTCTTCATCACAATATCATCGCAACTGACATCAATCATCTCATTGTTGGAAAGAGTCACAGTTCATCAGAATTGATCATTGTATAATTTTGTTGTTGCCATGTACAATGATCTCCTGGTTCTGCTCATTTCACTCAGCATCAGTTCGTGTAAGTCTCTCCAAGCCTTTCTGAAATCCTCCTGTTGGTCATTTCTTACAGAACAATAATGTTCCATAACATTCATATACCACAATTTATTCAGCCATTCTCCAATTGATGGGCATCCCCTCAGTTTCCAGTTTCTGGCCACTATAAAAAGGGCTGCCACAAACATTTTGGCACATACAGGTCCCTTTCCCTTTTTTAGTATCTCTTTGGGGCATAAGCCCAGTAGAAACACTGCTGGATCAAAGGGTATGCACAGTTTGCTAACTTTTTAAGCATAGTTCCAAATCGCTCTCCAGAATGGCTGGACCTGTTCATAGTTCCACCAACAATGCATCAGTATCCCAGTTTTCCCACATTCCCTTCAACATTCTGCATTATCTTTCCCTGTCATTCTAGCTAATGTGACAGGTGTATAGTGGCATTTCAGAGTTGTCTTAATTTGCATTTCTCTAATCAGTGGTGATTTGGAGCATCTTTTCATATGACTAAAAGTAGTTTCAATTTCTTCATCTGAAAATTATCTGTTCATATCCTTTGACTATTTATCAATTGGAGAATGGATTGAATTCTTATAAATTTGAGTCGATTCTCTCTCTATTTTATAAATGAGGCCTTTATCAGAGCCCTTAAATGTAAAAATGTTTTCCCAATTTATTGCTTCCTTTTTGATCTTATCTGCATTAGTTTTATTTGTGCAAAACCTTTTTACCTAAATATAACAAAAATTGTCTATTAGTGTTCAATAACGAGTTCCAGTTCTTCTTTGGATACAAATTCCTTCCTTCTCCACAGCTCTGAGAGGCAAACTATCCTATGTTCTTCTAATTTGCTTGTAGTATCACTCTTTATGTCTAAATCATGAACCCATTTTGATTTTATCTTGGTATGTGGTGTTAGGTGTGGGTCAATACCTAGTTCTTTCCATATAAGGTCTAACTTTTAGAGGCCACTAAGTAGGGAATGGAACACTGGATTTGGATTCAAGAAGATCTGAGTTCAAATCTAACCTCAGACGCTGTATAAGTTGTGCTACTTTGGGCAAGCCTTGTTAATGTCTCTCAACTTCAGTTTCCTCATAAATGAAAGGGTTATGATAATAATATCTATCTCCCAGGGCTATTATGAAGACCAAATGAGAAAATGTTTTCAAAGTGCTTTGGAAACCTATCAATAATACATCATCATCATCATCATCATCATCATCATCATCATCATCATCATCATCATTATTATCATCATCATCATCATTCCAGCTCAGGGCTTTTCTCTTGGACTATGGTTCTGATCTGGATTCCTGGTGTTTACAAGGTAGAATTCAGCATGTTTTTCTCCTGACACACAGCCTTCTGGGTAACTTATCTGGGACCTCTGAAAGAGGGAGACTCTGAGGCTGCCCATCTGGTTTGCCTCATCTGTCCCTTGCAACTCCTCACTCAGGGTTTTCTTCAGCCTGACTCTGGTTTTTTAGGGTGGTATAAATAAAAAGTGATGTTATCAGACTCAGTACCACAGAAGGAGGCAGCTGGGAACGAGAGGTGCAGACTTGAGGAGAGGTCCTCCAAGATCTTTAATTTCCCAAGTCTCTCTTCCCTCCCTTCCTCCCCTCACTCTCCTGTCCCAGGGTCTGCGATCGCAGGAATCATCATTTACAATTCACTCTGCAGCCACTCAGTTATCAGACTGGATCCTTTTCACCCTCCTCCAAAGCATCTCTCACTCCAGTCACACTGTCCTGGTTATTTTTATTTCATCTGCATTTTGCATCTGTTTGTATGGATAACATTTCTCCCACGAGAAGATAAGCTCCTTGAGAAGAGGGACCGTTTTGATTTTTGTCTTATACTATTTGGAACATAGTTGGCACATTAATAGATCTTATTGAATAGCTGATTCTTTTTTACCCACACTATTATAGGAGCCTCCCAATTTTTCTTTTGACTTCCAGTCTCATCCCTCCCTCGTTAATTCTCTATGCTGTATTCTTTCCAAAATAGAGATCTGACCATATCAGTTTTCTAGAGAAGTTTTCCATGGCTCCCTATTGCCTTTTCCATGAAATGCAAACTCTTATTCTCTCTCAAGCCCCTCAGCCTCTTCTCCCCTCTGATTGGAGGGCACCAACTGTCCCCACGCTTTTCTTTAGGGAGGACTGGGATCAGAACTTTCTATCTAATTCTTCACTTTCCAACATCTACTCTGCTTGGTTTGGCTACCCTAAAACATATCCCCCACTCCACTTCTACCAGGTACTCTCTGGGAGCCTTTCCATCTAAGTTACCCCTTCTTCAAGTTTCCTTTTGTGGGTTGCCTTTCCCTGTTGGATTATAACCTCCTTGAGGGTAGGAACTGTCATTTTCTTATTTGAATCCTTAGCGCTTAGTAGGCATTTAAAAGATGTGTGACATTGTAAAATGCTTCCAGCCTCTTTCGGGATTTCACATTAGTCCCATCATGCATTCTTGATTCCCACCAAATTGAGACACTTGTATTTACAGCAATTAGTGCTGAGTCTCATTCACGGTAGATGCTTAATAAATATTAAGTGACCTAGTCTCACTGCAATGCTCCTTGTGGGATAGATGCATGCATGTGTGTGGAGGTGGGGCATTAATCTGTGGTTTCTTTCCCCAGGATTTGTCATAGACGGTATTATAGATTCATCCTCTGCCATCCCGAGCCTTCTGAATCCTTTGTTCAAAACTCCTAAGCAATGATCTCCTAGCCTCCTTTGGGAGGCCTTCTATAATGGCAAATTCACTACCTCGTAAGTCATCATATTTTAGTTTTTGATCTTTCTTTGTTAAAAATTCCTCATAGTTGAGTGAAATCTGTCTCAGTACAATGACATTTCTGATAAGAGCTGGTTGACAATAGCAAAGGGCTGCCTTGTAAAGTAATGAGCTCCCTGTGGTTGGAGGTCTTCAAGCTAAATTAAGTCTTCCTTGTAGAGAAGCTGAGAGGCAATTCCCATAGGCTGAAGGAACAGCTTAGATCAGCTAATCTCTAAGGTGAATACTGACCCCACAACTCTATCCTAAGATGTCCCCCACCAAAGTAACCAGATTTTATTTACTTCAAAAATAGATGAAAGAAACATTCACTGTTCACATTTTTATTTGGTTTCCATTCATTAGACCCTCAACAAAAGTTTCATTATATTCTTGTTTGTTACAAGTCAAAGTAGCCTTTGAACAGCATATGTAAAAACCAGAGGAAGGAAATAGCTTTAATAATTGTTTCTTATAAAACAGTTGGGAGGCAGATCTAGGGTAAGGGAAGGTTAGAAGACATGGTAGGAAGGGGAGCATTCTCAACTTCCTATTCTTTTGGATTCGTTGAGAGAGGGCAAGTGGCAGAGAGACCCTGAGTGCACACTCTGTAAGATGCAGACTCTTCACAGATAAAAAGAGATCTCTCTCTCTCTCTCTCTCTCTCTCTCTCTCTCTCTCTCTCTCTCTCTCTCTCTCTCTCTCTCTCTCTCCTCTTCTCTCTCTCTCTTTCTCTCTCTCTCAAGACAGAAATGACATCACTTTCTAAGAGACCCCAGCCCTCACTGAACAAAGCTCCTCTTGCTGGACATCTGCAGGGGGGTGTAAGGGTAGTGGAACAGTCAAAGACCCTAGGGTGGAGAGTAGTTTTGAAAGAGAGGAGGCAGGAACAAACCAGCAGTCCCAAGGACACAGACGAAGATAAATATCCAGAGAAAGAGCCTGTCCACTACCATGGCCACGTATTTCCAGTCTTCAATGACCTGGAGACAAAAGCATGAAAAGAAATGGGAGAAGGGGAGAGAAGAGGGTTGGTTAGGAGCATTTAACAATTTGATAGCGAGCAAAACAAGTGTTTTTTTACTAAAACTCTCAAATGTATGTTACTAGCTAATTATATAAAGTGCTTTGCATTCAGTAAAATGCTATGGAAATGTCAGTTACTATGATGATAATTAATTATTAGCAGCCGCCATACCAAAAATCGGTGTTGATTTTTAAAATGTAATCTCCTTGCAAGTAGAAGTGGTTTCATTCTTAGTACTTGTACCCCCAGTGTCTATCATAGTCCCTGGCACGTAGTGAGTACTTACTTAATCAGCACTTGCCATTTGATTAATTGCTGTTTTTTTTAGTGACCACGAAGAATTTTTGGAAAGAGCACTTCAATCATGAGTTTGGAACCAGAAGCTCTGAGTTCTAGTCTTGGCCCTGACATCTTATTAATGTATATATTTGGGTAAATCAGTGATATAATAAGGAGGGCACTAGTTTTAGAGGCTGTGATCCTGAGGTCAAATCCTGGTTCTCTTGCTACCTGTGTCATCTTAGGGAATCTATCCCATTCTCTGAACTTCAGTTTCCTCATCTGTAACTGAGGGGATAGAATTAAATGATCTCCAGTGTGCCTTCTGGTTCAAGAAATCTAGAGTCAAACAATCTCTTCTCACTTCTAGTGTAGATGCACAAATCTTCCTGACTCCCCAGCTGGTTCTCAGCACTGTGATATGAAACCCCTCCAGTTGTTTTATGGGAAATGCTTAATAAATCTCTATTGAATGAATGTAGAAATAGATCAGGGCATAGAAAATATCGCTCTCAGGCAGAAAGGTCAGCCCGTGTAGAATAAAACTATTCTGAGTTTTACAAAGAGTCACACTGGTTACCATTGTCTAGGTCCTTCACCCTTTGTAGCAGCTCCCACTCCCATTCATTGAAAATCCCAGAATTAGCCAAGTCCAGCTGGAGGTTTTCAGACCTGACCAGTTAACAGTAACCACATCATAAAACCCTGCCTTCCTTTCAGGGCACCTAGAAATCAGAATGCTCGATTTACTTTCTAGGTCAACGTTTTAAACAGGAACAGCTGCTATTTCTTATATTCAGATAACCAACCCTACATGCATGTGAATGCTCACACAAACACACACGTGCCCAAATGCATACACATGCAGCACCCTGTCTGAATTTCCTTTTTAAATATCTCCCCATTTGAAGATATTCCTGAGCTTACTGATGGAATTGGAGTTTAAATATCTCTTGACTCCCTGAAAACCGTTTTCCTCCTAGTCTTTGGGGGAAGGTTAGCTTAAAATAACAGAATCATAGGTCTGAAGCTGGAAGAGGCAAAGGTTACATAGCCCAACCCCCTAATTTTGCAGCTAAGGAAACTGAGGCCCGAAAGGGTTAAATAATAATCACAGTGGCTAGTATTTATATAATTTTACAATTATATTATTATAATTATTATTACATTAATATTTATTAATATTTGTATATTGATTAATTAATATTAATAATTGTAATAATACAAATATTATCTTATTTTTAGCCTCACAACAACTTTAGGAGGTAGGTGCTATGATTATCCCCATTTTACAGATAAGAAAATTAAGGCAAGAGAAGTTAAGTGATTTACTAAAGCTTACATAGTTACAAAGTGGCTGAGACTAGATGTGAACTTGGGTATTTCTGACTTCAGACTTAGAGCTCTATTCACTGTTATCATCTAACTTAGCTACTTCCAGTGATCTGCCTAAAAATACCCAAGTTATTTGTTAATGTGGATTTGAATCCAGCTCCTTTGACTTCAGAGCTAATGCATTTTTCCATTGCAAACTCCCTACCTTCACCTTCCTAATCACTTAATATTACAATTAAGAAAGATCTTAGAACATATAAGGTTAGGGCTGAAAAGACCCTTAGAACACTGAATTTGGGAGTCAAGGGAAGCCTTTGAATGTAGAATATCAGGTATAAAAGGAAAGTTAGGTTACAGAACATAGAAAGTCAGAGCTGAAAAGAGTGTTGCCCCATAGAACAGCAGAACTGAGAATGGCCTTAGAACATAGCATGTCAGAGCTGGAAGCACCTTAGAACATAGAATATCAGAGCTGGGAGGGTCCATAGAATTGAAATCTTAGAGCGTTGAGGGTTCATCCACAGAATATAGAATGTCAGAGCTGGGAGGGTCCATAGAACATGGAATGTTAGAGCCTCAGTTTCCTTGATAAAATAAAAAAAGATTGAACCATACAAGGTGGTCCCGTCCAGCTCTAAATATTATGACCTATGAACTTCCTCACTTTATAGATGGGAAGACTGAAGTCCAAAGATTGGAAATCATTGGCTCAAAGGTAACCAAATGAGTCAGTGACAGAGAAGATGGGACCGAGGTCTTCCATCCCTGGTGTTTAAAAATGCCATAGGCATTCTGCAGTTCCCATCTCACAATTGTTGCTACTTTATTTACCCCCAATAAACAATTTGTCTTGCTGACTTTTGGCCTACTTTCCCCTTCAATCTTTATGCTTCCTAGTCTTGGCCAGTAATGGCTCTTAGTGTCAGAGATGTAACTAGGATTTGAACGACTGGGTTTCACTTCAAGGTGCCAAATTTGAAGGGGGCAAAATGACAGATTTCTCTCAGGCTGCTCCATTCGGCATCCCTCTCTCAAGGAACCACTCTTCTGGGGTCCATGTGTGCTAGCCATTTATTCCCCCATCCTCCCCATGCCCAGCTGAATTTGGCCTATGTGTAAGCATTCCTATTTACAATCTGCCTGGTATTATGTGAACAGACCTGACTAAACTGTGGCAGAGACAGTCTCAGCATCTATAATGTGGAGAACAATGGACCCCTCTGTGCCGTGGACCTGTTTTCAGGAGGCAGCAAATTAGAGCCTGCTGTTGTGTGTTTGGGCTAATTAAGTTTCAAATTAGACCGTGGACATCTGGAACAAGTTCCTGTTAATAAGACTTGCTCGGGCTGCTACATCCTTCTCCACACTGAGCTATTTTCAGCTCTCATGAGTTTCTGTTTGACAGCACTGAATTCAAAATGGGTTTTGTGTGTGTGTGTGTGTGTGTGTGTGTGTGTGTGTATGTGTGTGGTGTGTGTGTGTGCATACATGCACGTGTGCACACTATTTATATACAGTAGAGATCACAGAAAGGACAATGTTGAAGGAAAGAAACACAATAACTCCCTAATTATTTAGGGAGGCAGGTTGGTACAGTGAATGCTAAATTTAGAGTGGGAGGGTCTGAGTTCAAGTCCCCACTCTACTACTAACTGAGTGACCCTGTGCAGCTCATTCCTGTTCTCTGTGCCTCAGTTTCCTCCTCTGTAAGAGGGTTAGACTATATGGTCTTTCTTGGCCTTTCTATCTTTAGTAGATAAGGAAGTGTGAATAACTGAGATCAACAGTGACTTCCTCATCTATAAGAGGATTAGACTGGATGGCCTTTCTGGCCTTTCTACCTCTAGTAGATAAGGTAGTGTGAATAACTGATATCAACAGTGATTTTAGAAAGGTCCAGGAAAGAGAAGAGACAACCACCTTCATCCTCCATTTCTTTTCTTTCTTCAGGTGATTTCACCAGAACATTTATTGAATAATATATAAATAGTGATTTGCTGGTAAATATTTAACAATCAGCTTTTTGAATAATTGTATGCACAACATACTTCTGAGTTTCATCTTCATTTTCTCCACCTTATTAAGTCTAACCAATCAAAATAATAAATAAACCCCTAATTTGTATTGTTGGACAATTTCCAACAGATAAATGTAAACTCTGAGAATTTAACAATCAGATCTTTCAAGGCCATTGAATGGCTCAGCACCCCCACCTTCCATTTCTTCCCCTGGGAGTGAACCAACTTACACATTGGTCGCTATCGTCGCTTTTCATGTGGTCTGCTATGAAGCTCACGCCATCGATGGCTTCCTGTACTTCTGGCTGGTACCTCTTGGAGGATCTTAGGCGGAAATCCTTCTGGCCCCCAGAACTCTCAGGACCCCCCGCTGTCCTTGGTGCTGAAGTGGGATTCACAAAGTACATGGAATTCTTGTAGAGGTCGCCTGTGCTGGCATGCTGGGGGGACTCGGACCTGTTCCTCCGGCGCTGGTCAAACTGGAGCCTGCTGGGGTTATTCTCTGGGCGTTTCATGAACAAGAAAGTGGGGAGCCTCTCAAGGAAAAGTATCTTGACCCAGGGGGCCATTGTGTGTGTACTGGGAGAGCGGTGGTGCACGTTGAGAACACAGACACTGGTGACGATAGAGAAGGTCACTAACACCATGGTGAACATGAGATACTTGCCAATGAGGGGGACATCCAGGGAGGTCGGGGGCACGATTTTGGAAATCAGTAAGAGGAACACAGTGAGGGCTAACAGCACTGAGATGCACAATGTCATCTTCTCCCCACAGTCTGAGGGCAGGTAGAACACCAAGATAGCCAGAGATGTAATAAGTACACAGGGAATGATGAGGTTAATGGTATAAAAAAGGGGCTTCCTTTTAATGATAAAATCATAAGTTACATCCACATAGCTGGGGTCCAAGGGGTTGACCGTCCTCCGGCCCGGGAGCTCGATGATGTCCCACTCTCCACTGGGGGTGAAATCGTCCATGCTGGCCGTGGGGGTCTTGAGGACCATGTCGATTTCGGTGTGATCGTAGGTCCAGGAGCGGAATTTGAGGGTACAGTTCTGCTGGTCGAAGGGAAAGTGCTTCACTTCGATCTTGCAGGAGCTCTTGTAGATGGCTGGGGGCAACCAGAAAATGCTGCCGTTCGAGGATACCACAGCGTTGGTATACACAGACACTTCATAGGTGCCATCAGCACTGAGGAGAAGGCAGCAGAGGAAAAAGATAAGGGATGGTCATAAAAAGATAAGGGAGAGTCATAAAAAAAAGGAAGGGTCATAAAAAAATAAGGAAGGGTCATAAAAGATAAGGGAGGGTCATTCTATTTCCCACAGTCCTTCCCCACTTCTTTCTGCTGGTATTCCCAGTGCCTAGTATCACACCTGGCACACAGCAGGCCCCTATTGGTCAATACTGGACAGTTGATTGAGTGCTATTTATTTAATGACTGCAGGGTTTTTAGGAAAGAGAACTTCACTTTGAGTTTTGGAACTAGTGGGTCTGTATCCTTTTTCTGCCTCTAATTAGTGTGTCAATTGTGTGATGTAATAGGAACTTAGTGATCATCTCAACTCTTCCATCTAGGTAGCCACTATTTTGATTATATGATTTTGTAAACTTAAAGTCATAAGTGTGCAGAACATACAATGAGCCATTCATGCCCATGGTTCAAGTTACCACCACCTACATCCAGTCAGATGACAGATCCTGCCGATTCCACCATTTCTCTTGATTCTCTCTTCCTAATTCAGGACCCTTTCACTTCTCACCTGGGCTATTGCAATGACCTCCAAATTACTAACACTGCATCTAGCTTCTTCCCTCTGCAATTGGTTCCAATTCAATCCCTTCCTCATCTCAGTTTCCTCAAATTAGGAAGTTGAATTTAAAGGACACTTTAAAAAATATATACCTTGTAAGCTGGTGCTTACTGGAACATCAGCAATTAGAAATTGGAAAATAGAAATGAGATTGGACTCATAAGGTGTCACAGCTGACAGGAACCTCGGGCCAAAGAATTTCAGAGATGGGAGAGGTCTTAGAACTGAGAATTCTCTGAGGCAGGAAGGACTTGGGCAGGCTGGGAGGCAGTGATGCCAGTCAGTCCTAGCACAGATGAGCCCCTTGGCATAGAACTACTCTCATGGGCTCTGGCCAGCCAGTGACTCTCCTCCCTACCCCTGCTTGGGATTCTGCACTGGCTCTCTCACTCACTTGTTATAAAGCACGATATCTGGTAGCCAGATGCGCTTTGATGGGATCCTGAGGATGTTCACGCCTTCGTACTGGGATGAGTTCCAAGCCAGGCGGTAGTCTGTCCACTCCTGGGGGTAGGGAGAGATATGGAGTGAACAGTTAGAGTGGGTCACAGGATTACAAAATAGCAGAGCTGTAAGCTGTCACCTAGTCTAGGGACTCTACCTTCTTAGCCTCTCTTTACCACTTTGGATGAACTCAGTAAAGGCCACTTTCCTTCCTTGCATCAAAATGCTTTCTTTGGGAGCACATCTCCAAAATTATACTAGAATTCAAAGAGAAAGTGTGACTTACCTCTAGGCACTCACTTTGCACAAGGCTTCAGTAGCACATTGAGGTCCAGTCAGTAAAAGTAACAGTGGAGGCACTTTTTCTGTTCTCAATCTGACCTAGATCAGCTTGTTTCCTCATATGTAAAATGTAGAAATTGGACTAGATGGTTTCTCTAAGAGTCTATGAGTCTCTAGTCTTATTATTCTTGAAAACCTTTCATGGTACTCTGGAGCAGCCTGGAGAAACCTATGGACCCTTTCTAGAATCTAGAATTTTTAAATGCATCAAATAAAATACTGAAGATTACCCCAGAAATCAATCACAGTGAAATAACTAGAATTTGTTTGAAAATCAAGTTTGAAAGATAAGAACCCCTGATCTAGTCCAACAGTAGCTCCATTCCCATCTCATTTACAGATGAACAAACTCTTAAAGACTCAGGGGAAAGCATGGTCAATCTGTGTTGTGTTTGGATTATGGATGGAAAACTGAGGTACAGAGAGGGAAAACTGTGGACCACCCACATGCCATGCGAGAGACAGCAATAATGAGGAGGCTTGGGAAGAAAGTATAAGTCTGGGCATTGGGATAAGGGAGAAAGGTTGTGGTCTAAAGACCTAAACAGAAAGTTGTATCCAAGTTTAAAACTGGGCTCAGAGGCTTAGGGAGGAAGGTACTGAGACAGAGGCAGAAAGGTCCACCCATAGCTGGGGGAAGGAGTAGAGAGGGAAAGGCACGGACTGGGTCTGTGAGTCTGCCTGCCAGCCATGGGCTCTCCTTGCTCAAGGACACCTTGATATCCATAAGCCCAGGCTCCACTTACCTGTTTCAACCAGACATTGGTGGTCATGATCTGCTCCCGTTCATTCTGGAGAAGGAAAAGAGCTGTTACCATCCCCGTGGCTCCAAGGGAACTCTCCTTCCCCAAACTGCCTTGGCTACTTTGTCTGTATCAGTACATTGTGCCTTTAGGTTCTGCCTTACATCAGGTTTGTGTATATGTGATGTCTTCCCTATTAAACTCCACGAGCTTTCATTTTTCCATCTTTGTGGTCCCAACACAGAAGACAGGGGCTGACAACTAGGATGCTTTTAATAAAAGTTTGTTGAATCAACTTGACTTAAATTGGATGGCTAGGAGTTAGCATGGCTTACTACCAAGAACTCTGAGTTTGGAGTCAAAGGACCTCTTTACCACTTTGGGTGAACTTGGGTAAATCACTTGACCTGGGTCAGCTTGTTTCTTCCCATGTAAAATATAGAGATTGGACTAAATGGTCTAAGATTCTTACTAGTTCTAAGTCTATCCATCTAAGATCTTATTCTTCTTGGAAACATAAAAGATTCCTCCTTCTTTGTGGTTGCAGGGAAAGAAGTTAGCTTCAAGCCAACTTCTAGGGTGGGATGCCCTTCAATATGGCGCAGTAGGAAGAGGGCTTGGCTGTATTTTGCTGATCCTGGTACTGTCATTTAATCCACTTTACTTCTATAGGTTCTTGTTGTTGAATTCTGAACGTGACAAGCTATTATGTGCTGGTGAAATACGGATACCAGAACTATTGTAGGATTTTAAAACAAATATAATGTATCTTGAGTATAGACAGAAGTTGAGATTTGGCGTAATAAGCTAACCATATTAAGCTAAAGTGGAGTCATTTGAAGAGAGGACCAAAAGTCTGAACCAAGAAAGACAAGAGAAAGGAGAGAGAAGGGAAAAGACAGATTTCAGAAGTAAATCATATAAGTTTGAAGAGGAAGTGATCGACATTACAGTTGCTGTTAAAGAACTAAGTCTAGCTGAGCAGAGGGACAGATTTGAAACAGAGAAACCATTCAGTGGATGAATTAGTTGGACAGAAACATCATACCAGTAAGATATTTGTCAAATACAATGTAGACCAACAGATTAACCATGGAAGATTAGATTTACCAGAGAAGCTATATCATTAAGGAACTTTTATTGATAGTTCCAGAGAAAGAAAAAGGAAATCAAATTGTGAATTGCTCTTAGTACATGTCTCCTAGCACTGTTCTCCAAAATAGTTCCTGAGCAAATTAGTGATAGTGGGATTGATGTGTATGTGTGGATTATGATGTATTTATTATTCATGGGTGTGCTTTAATATTCAAGTACTTGTTATATTATCTTCATTGTTATTATTTCTTTTGCTTTATTGTTAAGTATCAATAGTGATGTTTAAAGTCTAAAAGGAATATTACTATGACTAGCTGGGGTATAAATATGAATGGATAGATGACTTGCCCAAGATTACCCTGGCAGCTGAGGGCAGGACTAGGCACGGAACCAGGATCCATGGTCCCAAGACTAGGTCTTTTTTCCTCTAGATACGTGTGATCTTTATTTCTTAGGATCCTAAAGACCATCTAGTATGACATTGTCTCTTTCCAGATAAAGGAATAGAGATTAATTACTAACTTGGTACTAAAATGGGATTCAAACTCAAGACTCTTCCACCATCTCATGCTCCTTTCCTTCCTTGCATCAAAATGATTTCTTTGAGAACACATCTCCAAAATTATACTAGAACTTAAAGAGAAAATGTGACTTAACCACAAGGCTTCAGCAGCACACTGATTTCCAGGCAGAGAAAGTAAAGGTGGAGGCAGCTTTTTCTGCCCTCAAACTCTTCTAGAAACTTGTAGCTGTCCCAGATGATGGCCAAAGGCCCCAGGCCCTGCCCCTGCCCCTGCCCCTGCTGTGAAAGCCTTCCTTAGCCAATCGGGCCACGGCAGGCTTCTGTCCCTGAGCCAAACAGGTCTTAAATGAGGCCCTTAGCTGAGAAGCAGAGAGTCCAGACCAGCCCTGACTGATCAAACTCTGATAAGAATTAATGGATTCAGAGACTAGGAATTAGCTGAGAGGGCAGCCAAATGCTTGACTGATTGAGTCAATTCACTGCCCTTTCGGTGATCTGTGACATGTCCCTGAGCCTTCTGAGACTCACTGATAGAAAGAGGGGCAGGAGACGTGCTCTTTCACCCCAGATATCTGTCCAGAGCTGCCCAGAATTGGTCCTAGGCTATGGGGGGGGGCACCCTGAACAGTCTGAAACAAGGAACACATACAGCAGGGAGTTTAGAATTCATCTTAGTTCATCCCTTTTATTTTCTGAAGGAGCATGAAATCAGTATTCACTAATAGCGTCTAACATTTTAAAAGCTCTTTAAAGCTTGTGAGGCAACTGGGTAGTGAGGAAGTCTTGAATTCAAATCTAGCCTCAGAGACTTACTAACTGTGTGACCCTGGGCAAGTCACTTATTTCTGCTTGCCTCGGTTTCCTCATCTGTAAAATGGGGAGACACTAGAGAAGGAAATGGCAAACCACTCCAAGAAAACCCCAAATGGAATCATTAAGAGTCAGACATGGCTAAAATGACTAAACAACAACATTAAGGCTCGCAGAGAAGACTTTTCTTTCTATTATCTCACTTGATCCTTTTGGCATTAGCAATAAGAACTATTGTCAGCACAGAGCTTTAAGTTTTGCAAAGCATTGGGTATAATTATATCGTTTGGTCCTTACAACAACTTAATGAGCTAGGTACTCTGATTATTCCTATTTTATAGAGGAGGAAACTGAGACTCAGACCACCCCAGCTGAGTTTGGCTTCCTGACTCCAAGTGCAATGTTCTGTCCACTATGCAGACCACCTACCTGCCTCAAGGGGAGCACAAGCTCTTCCTAGTCTTCCTGGCTAAGGACCATCTTCCACTTTGGTCTATGATCCCTAGCCCCTTCCAGGTGCCTGGCATAAAGTTGGCATCTTATACATACTTGCATTAAGTGACTTGTCCAGAGTCACACCCTAGTCAATCCACCTCAGTTTAGACTCTCAGGGGGATGAACTAGATGCTCTCAGAAGTCTCTTCTAGCTCCAAATGGAGGCTCCTGTTATCCCATCATTTCCTTGTGTCCTAGGGAAAGTCATGGCCTCATGGCCTCTACCTTTTTCATCCTAGACTACCTCCCTTACTCGTGTTAAAACAATTTCTTGGGGAGTACGTCTTCAAATTATAATAGGACTCCAAGAGAAAATGGGACTCGCCATCCAAGTATTCACTTGACACACAAGGGTGTATAAAGGCAGAGAGCTGCCCCAAATCTTAAGATCAATGGATGCCAACTTGGGCAATGAGGATTAGGTCACCACGCCAATAATAGCTGCATCCTTGATCACTCTTCCCTATTTTCTCTGGCATGTTACAACCAGATTTCTAAGATCCTAGGAAGCCATGAATGAATGTCACTGATATAGGATCCGTTAGATCAGGGTTCCTTAACTTGGGGTCCATGGATAGATTTTGGGGGATCTGTGAATTTGGGTAAAAAACACAGAACTTTATTTCAATATAATTGGATTCTTTTGTAATTCTATGTATTTTATTTTGTGCATCAAAAAACCACATTTTGGGAAGGCGTCCATAGATTATACTAGACTGCCCAAGAGGTCCAGAACATAAGAAAGGTGAAGGAACTTTGGGATAGAAGCAATTTGCATAGTGGTTAGAGCACAGTGGCTTGGAGGTTCCTTTCAAATATTTGATAATCTGTGTGATCATTAGCAAGCCAGTTAGCTTTTCTGAGTCTGTGACCTCATTTGAAAAATAGAAATAATAATAACATCTCTTCTTCACAAGATTTTTTTATTAAAAGAACATTTGATAAATCTTAAAGCACTTTACAGTGAGGAAAGTGAATATTGAAATGGCTGGGGAAAGACAAAGACATTGCTACACTGTGGGTGGTGCTGTACGAATTGGTGCAATTATTCTGGAAAGAAATTTGGGATGTTGCAAAAAAAAAAAGTGACTAAAATGTCAATCCCCTTTGACCCAGAGATTCCACTGAGTGAGTAGACATAGAGCTCAAGGAGGTCATTGACAAAAAGAAAGGTATCATGGACACCGAGATATTTATAGTGCTATATTTTTTGAGGTAGCAAAGAACTGGGAAAAAAGTAGATGTCCATCAACTGGGAAAGGACCAAACGAATTATGGTCCACTGGTGTAATGGAGTGTCATTATGCTGTAAGAAATGATGTGTGATAAATACAGAAAAACGTGGAAAGATCTATATGAACTGATCCATAATAAAGAAGGCAGAGTGAAGAGAACAATTTACCCAGTGGAAATGGAAAGAACAAACACATATAGAAAATCAACAGCGCATGTAACAAAATTATTAAGATCAAATGGCAGGGCAGCTAGGTGGTGCAGTGGGTAGAGCATAAACCCTGATGTCAGGAGGACAGGAGTTCAAATCTGGTCTCAGACACTTAACACTTCCAGGCTATGTGACCCTGGGCAAGTCACTGAACCCCAACTGACTAAACAAACAAACAAAAAGATCAAATGGGATTTAATGAAAAGATTTGAGAAGATGCTTCTTTAAGAGAACATTGGACTCAGTAATAGCAATATTGTAAGGAGAATCAGCTGTGAAAGACTTGACGACTCTGATCAATGCAATAATCCCTAACAATTCCAAAGGACATGTGATAAAAGATGCTCTCCACTGATGAGCTCTGACTGCACGTTGAAGCATATTTTTCTTGCCTTTTTTTTTTTTGCAACATGGCTAATGTAAAAATGTTTTGCGTGGCTTCATACATAATGAATATCAAATTTCTTGACTTTTCAATAGGTGGGTGAAAGGTAGAAGGAGAAAGAATTTAGAAATGAAAATTAAAAAAATAAAATCATAACAATAAAAAAGATATCTCTCCTTCATTCTTTTGTAGAAGAGGAGGTTTTCAGTAGGTGTAGAACATTGTGCATGTCAGGTTTTTTTCTATAGGCTGATTGATTTTGTGAAATTTATTTTTCCTTCTTTCTCTTTTTAAACAAATGTTTTGTTACAAGAGATGGTTCTCTGGGAGTGGGGAGGAGAATGGATATCTAGTAGTAGTAGGAAATGTAGTCAGTGTAAAAACTCAAGAGGTCAATAAAATCTACTGAAAATTTAAAAAGGGGGGAAAGAACTATACAAATTAGTGTTATTATTTCTTAGATCAGTCATAACACCATTGTCAGCCAGTCAATGAATATTTATGAAGTATTTATTATGTGCCAGGGACCATGCTAACTAAACACTGAACAGAGAACATAAATGTACATAAGAAATAAAGCAAAGTCAAGGCCATTTAGTGCATATGGCAGCATTTGGATCCCCAAAGACTTTCCATTTTGAGTGGGTCAGGAACACCTCCTGATCTACTTTCTAGCTAGAGCAATTAGAATCTCATGTCTTCCATGTGGTCCCTGAGAGTATCTTGTGACTGAGTTGCCAGGGGTCCCAGGACAGGAGACTCTGGTCTTTGAGAGCCTCGTAACACAGATTCAATTTGTTACACGCCTGAACTAATGCATCTGAGATCAATACTTTATGTGCCAATGACTACTCTGAGAATCTTCTCACTTCTCATTTTGCAGATGGAAAAAGAATCTAAAATCCAAACAGTTGGATTGATTTTCTGAAGCTCTTACAGCTAACTGAGTACCATGTCTTGGACTAGATCCCCCAATATGTACTCTGTATATTTTCCAGGTGTAGGAACTCTAGGGAACTTCTGAAAGCCTCCTTTGCTTGGATATAAGATCTGTTTAGGGGGTTTACATTCTGCCTACCTCCATCCCTGGCTACAAAATGTCCCTCACCTCAACAGACACAATGACATGAGTATTTTCCAGAAACTTACCACACTTATGAGCTGGGCTAGGATCACTTGCAGCTTGATAGATACCAACTGGGAAAAGTTGGCAGCTGGACGAATTAAGTTATTGTACCTAGTCTTGTTCAGAAGAAAGTCCATTAGCTTCTCTTCTGCATTGGCCATTTTGCAGTTCCCTAGAAAACAGTATACAGTTTCATCACAATGTAGATTGGGCCTGCAATCAAAATGTCTCGTACATGATCAGTTCTGGTGGACATGGCTCTCTTCAACAATGAGATGATTCAAACCAGTTCCAATTGTTCAGTAATGAAGAGAGCCATTTACACCTAGAGAGAGAACTATGGGAAATGAATGTAGACCATAACATAGCATTTACACTCTTTGTTATTGTTTGCTTGCATTTCTGTTTTCTTCTGGCGGGGGGCGGGGGGAGGTTCTTTCTTTCTAGATCTGATTTTTTCCTGTGCAACAAGATAACTATATAACTATGGATACATATATTGGATTTAACATATACTTTAACATATTTAACATGAATGGGAATACCTGCCATCTAGGGGAGGGAGTAGAGGGAAGGAGGGGAAAAGTTGGAACAGAAGTGAGTGCAAGGGTCAATGTTGAAAAATTACCCATGGATATGTTCTGTCAATAAAAAGCTATAATAATAAAAAAAGAAAGAAAAAAAAGTCTTGTACTTCTATAGAACTTTAAAATGCAAACTTTATATTCTTATTTCATCCTCATGGTGCTCCTGTGAGGGAGGTACAATTATAACTCCCATGTTATAGAAGAAAAAATGGAAGCTCAGAAATTCCTAGTCAGTGAGGTCTTAACTCCAAGTGTTCTCCTCTTCTGCTAAGTCCAGGATTTCCTCTTTACCCAATAAGCTTCTGGAAAGCATGGTCTGCTTTTGAACTGTATCCCCAGTCCCCAGGAAGTGCTCACAATCAATAAGCACTAAATCAATGTAGTTGGTTATGTGGAAAGACTGATCCTAGATACTAGGGAGGGATCCTTAGAAGAGAGTCTGTCTCTAGGAATAAACACCTAGCAGGACTTGCTCAAATCAAATTCACTTGTCATCGTGATGGTGAAGGTGAGGAAAACTTCTCTGAAGGAGAGATCTGCAACCTTGGAACATAAGTCCCTAGGAGAGGAAAGATCTCAGGTTTGAGACATCACTACTGAAGAATCTACCCACAGGATAGGAGTAGGAATAGGAAGCAAGCAGCCATCTACTAGTTTACTGTTTTGAGTAATTATTTTTGTTTTTATAGTTTATTTTATTTTTTCTCAATATTATTTTATTTTTTCAATTACATGGAAAATAGTTTTCAACATTTATTTTTGTAAAATTTTGAGTTCCAATTTTTCTCTCCCTCCCTTCCTTCCTTATCTACCCCTTCTCAAAGACAACAAACAATCTGATATAGGTTACACATGTACAATCATTTTAAGCATTTCCATGTTATTAGCTGATTGTTCTTGCTCAACTTAGTAGTTTCTATTTGCTGAAGGAATAGCTGTCCTAGTAGCATGCTCTAAATTTCAATGCCCCGGGACAAAACCCCAGTTGGCCTGCCTAGTCAGAACCCTGTCCCTTGGTGGGCTTCACCTTCAAAGCTGCTCTGGATTAGTAGGGCTGGAGGGTTGACCAAAACACACCAGTTCAGTGAGAGTTCTCTTCCTTTCCCATCCTTTTTCCAATTCGCTGCCTATTTAGAACAGATATAATATTTATCAACTCTTGAAGAAATCTTCCAAGTGTTTCCTTATACTTGATGTCTCCATTCCTGATCAACTGACCTGAATAGAGGAGTCCTTGAGTCAACCCCAGTGCCTGGAGGTTCTGCAGACTGTGTGCAAAACACCAGCCCCCCCCCTTGCCCTTAGAAGGCCAAGCCTCTGGTACCAATGCAGGATGGAGGGGCTGGGATTGTCCCATGGATGGGCAGAAAAGGAAGAACAACAGATACGGAGTCAGAAGACCTGAGTCTGTGTGAACTTTACCTCTCTAATACCCAATTTTTTTCATCTATAAAATTAAGAACTTTGGACTAGATCATTTTTTAAGAGTTTTTTTTCAGCTCGAAGACTTCTGATGCCCAAAAGCCTTCCTGGGATTTTCCCATTGCTCAGATGGCACTAGCTAGGGTAGACATCCAACTGCAGTCCTTCTGGTAAGCTGGAGAACTACCAAAGCCCGCCATGTTCTCCATCCCTGGAAGGTTCTCCAGGCTGCCAGACCTCATTTGCTTTCTGCCCTGCTGCTCTGCTCTTCAGACCCTTGGGCACTGCCGAGGCACCCTGATGCCCTCCCAGCGTCTGGCATCTGAACCATTAATTTCCATTTGCCTGCATGTGAATCTTGCTACAAGTTATCTCCCCAGTTCAAATATGGGGTCTCTGAGAGCAGGGAGGGCTTGTTTTTATTTGTTTCCTCAATGCTTATCAGAGTTCTTGGTACATAATAAGCACTTAAAATGCTTTTGTATTCCTCAGAAGACAGATAGATACATAGATAGATAGATAGATAGATAGATAGAAAAGAAATTTAGAGGAATGGATAGATGGGTATATGGATGGATAGATAGCTGGATGAATGGATAAATGATATACAGAGATATAGATGGATGGATAGAGAGATAAATAGAGGGATAGATATCTGGATGAATGGATGGATGGATAGATGGGTAGATAGATAGATAATAGACAGATGAATGGATGGCTAGATAGAGGTAAATGGATGGAGAAAGGCAGCTAGATGGGTAGATAGATGGATAGCTAGCTAGCTGAATGGATAGATAGAAATAAAAATGGATGAATAGAAGGGTAAATAGATGGATAGCTGAATGAATAGATAAGCAGACAGACATAGATAGATGGATGATGGGTAGATTGATAGATAGATGATTGATTGGTAGATAGATGGATAGATAGCTGAATAGATGGCTAAAAAGAGATGGGTGGATGAAGATAGCTATTCTAGCTAGCTCGCTAGCTAGACAGGAGAGAGGTGAATGTATAGATAGATAAATATATGGGTGGATAAATAGAAATTTATGGATTCATGGAAACAGATGGACAGACAGACATAGCTAGTTAGATGTCTAAAGAGAGACATGGATGAACAGATGGATGGATGGATGGATGGATAGATGGATGGCTAGAGACAAATAAATGGGAATAGATTATATAGAGATAATCAATTTATTTCTTTATGGCAGTCACTATGGTAAGTGCTGGCAATACAAATACAAGTCAGAAAGGAACTTACCTATCCTTAAAGGATAGATAATAGACAGCTCCTTAAAAGAGCCTACATTTTAATGAGGGAAGACAACACCTAAAAGGAAATAGGAAAGGTAGGGGAAGGACACCCACATGAGAGTAAGGATGCTGGGAAGAGGTGGAAAAGCCAAGAGAATGAGACATGGGGCCAGGAGAGAAGTGAACATAGCGGGAGTTCCTCATGAAATGGTCTTCCTGGCCAAGGACTGACCTTAGAAGAGAAGCCAGAGTGGAGGCATAAACTCTTAGAGAGCAGGGATCCCCTAGCACCCCAAAGAGGCTCTTGTGTCTAACTCTTAGCCGTAAAAAGTGATGAATTGAATGGGATGGGCTTCTGTGGTCCTTTCTAACTGCAAAATTCTGTGATCCTATAACCAAGTGGGGTAGAATGAAAAACTGCCTCTTGGAGCTCTGTGCTGGGAAAGGCTCATCAGTGTCTGCTTTCTGATCTCTCTCTGTGTCCTCCCCGGACCCCCTTTGACCAGCCCTTAGCCACCATCCCCCTGCCCCACTTTTCTCTTCTCCAGAGGACACAGAGGCAGGTTCCGTCATTGCCTAGAGCTTATGGCAGAGACTTGACTTGGACTGAAGTAAAACAGGTGGCTTTGCCTCAAAGGATCCTCTCTAACAACATGACTTGGAACTCTCCATGGCAGCCCTAGGGAAGGACCGCTCTCCTCTCCAACAGAATCCTCTGACCCATCTCTCTTTTTGTTTTCGTTACTTGTGTAATATTCCTGTGGGATGACCCTGGAGTAGAGCCCACCAGGAAAGTCAGGGAGAACATTAGCCAACTAGGGCTGAGTAGCCCAAACTGCTGCATTACTGCTGTGATCAAGAGAAACCTCGCTTAGAGTCTGGGAGTATTTGTCCGGTTGGGATAATAGTAACAACTCCAAAGTGCTTCCTTTGCTGGGGTGCAGTGAAACTCAAAGCCGAAGAGGCATAACAAAGCATTTTGCCAACTTTAAATCTCTGTATAAATGTCAGTTCTTATTAATGCATGTAAAGTGCTCTGTAGACCTCAAAGCTCTATGTAAATGCCAGAGATTATTATTATCTACACTCCGAGCTCATGGGGGTCTAATTTCCCATCTGAAGGCACCTTTCCATGCGTGTCAGACCATGATCCTTGCAAGACCTCAGCAGAACCTTGTAAGGATAAGAATATAAGGGACATAGACGGGTCCCCTCTTCTCTGCCCCAGGTTTTCTAGAGGCAAATTAGAAAAATGGGACCTTCTGAATGAGGGGGAGGAAAAGTTCATGGGTTCCTATAGCTCCTAATGCAGTGCTTGACACTTTGTAAGTTCTTTTTTTTTTCATTTTCTAAGTTCTTAAGGCACATTTGTTGAAATGAATGCTTATGATTGGGTGATACCCTAAGTTGATAAAGTGAAGAACATCCTCTCAGAGACTTAGAGCTGGAAGAGGCTCATTTTTCCTCATTTTTCCCCCTCATTTTTTAAGGGAAGAAACTGAATTTCAAAATATAGACCGTGCCTTATCCAAGGCTACATATTAACAGAACTGGAATCTGAAAGCAGGTTCTCTGACTATAAACCCTTATTTCTAGATATTCCATGTTTGGTTAATAAAAACAATTATAATTCATATGATTATAATGACTGACATTTACATAGCTCCTTCAGCCTTTACATACATCATCTCTACATCACGCTCACAACGATTTCATTGCCAGTTTGAGTGGGCTGTTGGCAGAACCAGCCAGACTGAGCCTTCCAAGAGGGGTTGAGAGGACCCCCGAACCCCCAAAGGGATTGATTTTTGCCCCTCGCTGTTCTGATCCATATAAAAACACCACTAGATGTCAGTAGTAGCTAAAAAGAATTGGCCATTGTGGTTTAAAGTACCTGGAAGGGCACCTTTGCTGTTAATCATTGATTAATCTCGGTTTCCCCTTTCATTTCCTAGAACAAGGCCCCCTGTGGCCACTTTGAATGACATTGGCCTTATATCCTCCCTAGATGAGGCAGCCAAGGCCCTCAGAGAACTAACTGAGAGCATCTAGGTCCAGGAGTCAGAGCACCTGGGTCTACAACTCGACTCTCTGATGCCTTAAAAATCACTTAATTTCCTCAGGACTCAGTTTCCTCATCTGTAAAATGGGGTGAGCTGGATGTTCTGATTTCTTTTCCCTGTCTGAAAGCAAGTTGACCCTGGATCCAAGATCTTCTGCCCTGACTGACAAGGACAGTGTTCTTCTTATGGAGCTGCTTGACCCTCTGTGGTCCGAGGCCACGGGTCCAGCACCCTCTGTACCCTTTTCCTTCCCCCCTCCACCTATGCAGTCAGGAGGAGGCCTTTAAGTGCAAACCAACATTTTCCTCACTCCCCCACCAGGCTTACCTGTCTCATTCCAGAGCCTGGATTTAGCACTGCACATATTCCTCTCTGAAAAAAAAGAAGTGATAACTTCTTTTGAGAAGTAATAATAACAGTACTTTAAGGCTGACAGAGTGAGGTAGGAACACTGATGTGTAGCCCCCTTTTAAAAGGAAAAGAAACTGAGTCAGGGAGAGAGGTGAAGGGAATTTCCCAAGATGCCACAGAGATGGACAGGCCATTAAACTGTCTAAAAGAGAGAATATCAGAGCCAGAAGCAACCTTAGAACGCAGAGCAGAATGTCTGAGCTGGAAAGGGCATTAGAACACCGGCCATTGTGTGTCAGAACTGGAAGGGAGCTTAGAACGCAGAACAGGGATTCTGGAGTGGAGGAAGGGCCTTAGAACCCAGAACAGAAATGTCCAAGCCGGAGTTACCTAGTCTGCATCCCTTGTGTGATGGAGAAGGAAGCGGTTTTCTCAGAGCCAGTTACACTTTCAGACAAGACTGAGGGAGTTGATTAAGTCTTGATGGAACTCTAAATTCTCTTCAGCCCACCCCCATCCTTGAAAGGCCCAAGAGACAAACGAGCCTTACTTTCGTGGATTTCTCCCTGAGCTGTTTCTCGGGAGGGCGGAAGGACAGCTCCCCTGTTTGAGGGCCCTCCCAGCTCTGACCTTCTCAGTTCTGACCGCCCAACCTCTCCAAGTTCCAGCCTTGGAACGGAGGTGCTTCCCCAAAGGCTTTCCATTAAGTGATTCTGTCCGCAGACAATTCATGGGAAAGCAGAGCTTTGCAGCCCTAGGATAAAGGATCAATTTTCGATTTCCTTTGACCAATGTCTGCTTCAGGAGGCCGTCTGTGTTTGATCCATGACTGGACAGAGGAAAAGTCAGGGAATCAAGCTCTGACCAGAAACTGTTTGTCAGGATATCCCCCCCACCCCATATCTAAAACACTTTCACTCACTGGGAAAGACAGAAGAAAAGAGGGAAGGAGGGAGGGAGAGTGTGGATGTGGGAAGAGATCATCTATTGCAGCCCCTGTGAGCTCAGCTCACCATTGTGTTCTCTGAGAGACAGTGAGGTGATCGAGGTAGGGAGGGCCCCGGGCACCCTGAAACCTGCCCTCTCTTCTGCATCTCACACTTAGTCGCTCAGGACTGAGGCACTTCTCTTGCTTTCCTTTTCTGTCCAGTAGAGAAAGTGACAGTTTCTATTTACCTCATAGAGTTGGGTGGAGAAAGTTCTTTGTGAACCTTGAGGGACTTAAGAAATAGCTTTTTGATTTCACAAACCTCAGCTGTAAGATTTACTAGCTGTGCGACCCTGAGCAAGTCTCTTACTCTGAGCTTCATAATTCCTGGCATGTAGAAAGCCACCAACAAATCAGCGCTCTCTCTCTGTCTCTCTGTCTCTCTGTCTCTCTCTGTCTCTCTCTGTCTCTCTCTGTCTCTCTCTGTCTCTCTCTCTCTGTCTCTCTCTCTCTCTCTCTCTTTCTCTCTCTGTCTCTCTCTCTCTCTCTGTCTCTCTCTTTTTCTCTCTCTTTCTCTCTCTCCTTATTTCTCTATCTCTTTCTCTTCATCTCTGTCCCTCATTCTCTCTGTCTCTGCCTCTCTCTGTTTATCTTTTTCTTCCTCTCCTTCTCCCCTTTCTCTCTCTTTCCTTCTTTCTCTTCATCTCCGTCTCCCTCTGTCCCTCATTCTCTGTGTCTGTGTCTCTGCCTCTTTCTATGTCTGTTTCTTCCTCTCCTTCTCCCTCTTCTATCTCTTTTTTCCTCTCTCCTTCCCTCTCTCTTCTGTCTTGTCTGTTTGTGTCTCTGTTTCTTCCTCTCCAGCTCTCTTTTACTTCTCTTTTCTCCTTCTTTCCATCTTCCTCTCCAATTATATGTCTGTCTCTGTTTCTTCCTTTCTCCCTTTCTCCCTTTTTTAACCTCTTTTTTCCCCTCCCTCCATCTTTCTCCTACCTCCTTTTTCTTTCTCTCTCTCTTTCTCTCCTCTATTCTCTATCCTATCTCCCTTCCATTCTCTCTCTTTCTCTGTCTCACTCTCTCTTTTATAAAATAATGATCTCATGGAGTTACTGTCATAAAAGTGACTTATAAACACCACAGTATGGGATTATGAGTTGCTATTATCATTACCCAGCAAATCTGGTGATATTGTGGAGAAAGTGCTGAAATCAGGATGACCTGTTTTCTAATCCTGCCTCGGGCACTTAGTTGCCATGTGAACTTTGAGCAAATTGCTTCATCTATCTCAACCTCAGTTTCCTCATCTCTAAAATGGGAATGATATCATTTTTTTCACAGGATTGCTGGGAAAATCAAACAAGATAATGTTTGTACAGTCCTCTATAAACCTTAAAGCATTATAGAAATGTGAACTATTATCGTTTTTATTATGAACATTTTATTAGTATATCATTACTGTAAATATCAGTAAGCTATTGAATATATTGCTGTAATTATTATTATTATTATCCAAGGCTGAAAGAGTACCTTGGAGCCAGCATATACCCCCTTCCCCCATCCCTGGGGCTGGTCTCTCCGGAGTTTCTCCCGAGCTTTGCTCGGGTCTAGTGGGCACGGCCTTTCCTGGGATATTGACTCCTGGCCACTCATGGCTCTCCCTCCTCCCCAGTGTCCCGCTTCTGCTCTCTCCCTCCCCTGCTCCCCCCTTCCTTCCAGGTTCTGGATGACTGTCCCAGTGAATGCTGGAGAATGCCCAGCTGCCATTCACCTTGACTGGGCTCCCAGAAGGAGCTGGCACCTGGAGCTCAAAGTTCCTCCCAAGTGGCTGGAACCGGCTGTGTGAGGCTCCCCTCCCCGCAGGTGGGAGCAGTCCCCCCAAAGTGACTCACCGTTGCAGAAGAGGGAAGCCCCAGTGAGGAGGAGGAGGAGGAGGAGGAGCAGGGTGGGTGCCTTCCTCATGGCAGGGAGCAGGGCTGGCGGGCTGCTCCCTGGGACAGACCGCTGGAGCAGAGGTGGCTTCCCAGGCTCGGGGTGCGCTCTCTCCCTGAGCCTGGGAGGGACGGGCTCGGCAGCTCCCCCAAAGCCGGCGGGCGGTAGGACACAGCTGAGTGGGCCGGCCGGCCGGCAGAAGCCCAGCTGGCAGGAGAGCTCTGACCCCTCCCTCTTTTAGAAAGATGGGGCGGAGGAGAGCTTCGGCTGCCCAGGGGAGCCTCAGGGATGCGTGAAATGAAGCAGAGAGACAGTGTGGAGGGAGGACGGGCAGGACGGGCCCAGGGATGATT
This sequence comes from Antechinus flavipes, assembly GCF_016432865.1. NCBI lineage: Eukaryota > Metazoa > Chordata > Mammalia > Dasyuromorphia > Dasyuridae > Antechinus > Antechinus flavipes. The sequence continues at coordinate 651,784,867 of NC_067399.1, forward strand.
CATTCCATTAGAGGCCTCCCAGGGCTGTCCAGCCCCGGAGGGGTTGTGGGGGAGGCTGGGGGGCGAGGATGGAGGGGGCCCCAGCCATCAGGGGCTCTGAGCCCGATCCTGTCCCTCCTGACCGGCTTGAAAGCCCCAAAGACTCCGGACACCCACCCGAAAACACTCCCAGTCCCCAGCTGCAGAAAGGGGCAAGTGTCCAGTGGACAAAGTTGACCTTACCTGTAGAACTTAGACCTGGGGAGAGATATTTGAGGATCAAAATCTTTCAACTTAAAAGAGAAGGGACTGAGAGCAAGAGACTGCCTAGGGTCACCAAGATCAGCTAGAGATAAGTTTCGAACCCAGGTTCTCTGATACCAAATGCAGTGCTCTTTCCAGTAGGAAGAATGGGCAGCTGTCCTGCTCTGTTGTGGCTCAAGAATGAGGAGAAAGAATCATAGGTTCCTAAGGGGTCTTAGATATCATCGGTCAAGATTCTTTCATTATCTTTTTGGGGAAACTGAGTCCCAGAGAGGTTAAATTAATGTCCAAGATCCTGTGGTTAATTAGGGGCAAAACCGGGATTTTGGGGCACTGTCTCTAAACTCAGAGCTTTATGTTCCTCCCTCTACATCATGCTGATTGTTTGACTTTGTTCCTTAGAAAAAGGCAGCTCCCAAGTATTTGTGCCTGAAGATGAGAGTCCTGGATCACTCTGTGCTCCCCTCCAATTGTCCCACAGTGTTTTCAAACCCTGGGACTCAGAGCTGGAAGGAACCTTAGAGATCATTTGACCCAATTTATAAATAGAGAAACTGAGGCCCAGGAAAGTTAAGGTCACCCAGAGAGTGAGAAAAGAGCAGAGTTCGGGTTCCAATCCAGAGCTTTTCCCACTATCCTACACTTCCCCAGTGACAGAGAAGTAAAGTTCTCTAGCACAACGCTTGACATTTCCCTATCACTTTAAAGTGGAAAAAGCTCTTGATAAAATATCATCCTGTTTGAGTCATAAAGTCCTGCGAGAAAAGTATTGAAGGTATGACTATATCCATTTTACAGATGAATAAGCCAAGGTCCTGAGAGGATTTAGTGACTTTTCTGTGCTCATTTAACTGACAAGTGTCAGTCAGGACTTGAATCCTGATCTCTCCTGACTTCAAGCCTAGATCTCCTTCCACAACATCAAACACCTTCTTTATCCAGTGAGAACCCAGGGGTCCAAAATGCAAGGAATCCTAGGAGGGAGGGGAGCTGTTTCTCCCTTTCCAGTCACCTGAATGAGAGCGGGTCAGATAAGGAAGCCTTTAAGCAGAAAAATTCAGTTCAATTTAACAAATGCTTAGTAAGTACTCACTATCTTCTTGGCAACCAAAGTTGTAGATGTAAGCTGCAGTGTATTGCCAGAAATGACCTTTAAGAATGGGGAAGGGAGAAGAGAGATAAACACAGAGAGACAGACAGAGACAGAGAGAGCGGCAGAGACAAAGAAACAGAAAGACAAGAGACAGAGACAAGAGAGATGAGAGACAGAGACACACAGAGAGAGCACATTTTAGAATAGAGTTCTCTAGAAAAGAAGGTGAGACAATCATGTCTCAAAAAATGAGGCAACATTAGTGCCTCAGTGGCTTCAACCTTGCATCTGGAATTAAGAATACCTGAGTTCAGTCTAGATATGCTAGCTCAGATATATACTAGCTGTGTGATCCTAGAGGAGTCACTTAATTTCTGTCTTCCTCAGTTTCCTTATCTGTAAAATGACGATAATAGCACTTATCTTCCAGGATTGTTGTGAAGATCAAATGAAATAATTTGTGGGTTTTATTTTATTTTTGTTTAGTTTTCAACATTCGCTTTTATCAGATTTTGAGTTCCATGTTTTTTCCTTCCCATTTTCTCTTCTCCAAGATGGCAAGCAATCTGATATAGCTTATACTTGCACAATCATATTAAACATATTTCCCCATTAGTCATGTTGTCAAAGAAGAATCAGAACAAAAGGGAAAAATCACAAGAAAGAAAAAACAAAATGCAAATAACATTCTTTGACTTTCAGACTCCATAATTCTTTCTTTGGCTGTGGATAGCATTTTCCATCATGGGTCTTTTGGAGTTGTCTTTTATCATTGCACTGCTGAGGGGAACTAAGTTTCTCAAAGTGGATCATCTCACAATGTTGCTGTTACTATATACAATGTTTTCCTGCTTCTGTTCACTTCACTCAGCATCAGCCCATGTAAATCTTTCCAGGTTTTTCTGAAATTGGTCTGTTCATCATTTCCTATAGAACAATAATATTCCATTACCTTCATATACATTAATTTATTCAGTCATTCCCCAAATGATGGGCATCAATTTCCAATTCTTTGCCACCACAAAAAGAACTGCTATATATATTTTTGTATATGTGGGTCCTTTAAATAATATTGTAAAGCATTTTGCAAACCTTAGTTTGTGCTGCTACCCATTATTTTTATAATAGCTGGACAGCCTGGCTGTTTCCCTAGAACTTCTAAAATGTCAGACACTTTAGAGGAAGATCTCGAGCATATCAGGCAAGACTTCTTTGGGAGACGCATGAGAGAATGTGGACAAGAATCACACAGAACCAGAAGGCTTGGGTGGATTGTGATGATCTTTGAGAATAAAAAGGACACTCACCTAAATGATGTAGTAACTATTCCACTAAATATGAAAGGATAAGTATAAAGAATTGTTCTGGAGAATTTGGCTACAGAAATGGTGAGGAAGATGGTTTCCTAGAGGAATTATTATTACTATTCTTCATGTACCACACTCCACCTCCCTTCCCGTGCCTTTGTGTTAGCTGGTTTTCATGCCTGGAATATACCCACTCTGCCTTTGCAATCTCTTGTTTTCCTTCAAAATTGTGCTCAAACAACTCTTTCTCCCTTTTCTGATCTTCCCATATGCTAGTGCCTCAAATTATTCATTGATATTTATTTTTACATCACATAATATTTATGAATAATCTTTACCTACACACTATTTCTCCTAATAGCTGTAAACTATTTTTGGTTTTTCTTTTCTAAACCCAGTACCTGGCACAAGTATGTGCTCAAAAATGTTTGTTGTTTAACTGATTAACTAAATGATTAATTGAAGCACCTGAACTATGTCTTGAAGGAAGGGAAAGATTTCAGTCAGCAAGATATAAAAGAAACTGTTCTACCCATGGGAGACTAGTCTGGACAAGGCAATAAGAGATGAGAGGACACTTTATAAAGTTAGTTGGTCTAGGAGCAAAAGATAAACTGGGTTCAGATTGCATTAGGTCTTGAATGTCAGGATTAGAGAGTTTTAAGTTGATCTTTTGGGCAATCAGCAGCTGCTGATATTTTTTGAACAAAGAAATGGTATTGCTGGGAAGAGTGGGGTTTGGATCAGATACCAGTTAGTCTCAGGACCAAGCAATGTGAATGGACAGAAAGAGACAAATGTAAGATATAGAATAGATGGGTCTTGTAAACTGAAAGTAGGACATGAGGGAGATGAAGTTTCAAAAATGTTGCTAAGATTTCAAATCCGGGAGCCTTCCACAGAGAGGAAGTAATTCTTTGATTGGGGAAGAGCTAAACAAATTGTGGTGTGTATATGTAAAGGAAGGTTTAAGAAATTCTGTGTTTTTAGGAACAATGAATATGATAAATTCAGAGAAGAATTAAAATCTTTATATAAACACAGATGCAAGTAGAAGTGAAGCAGAACCAGGAAAATGAAATGTATAATAAGTACAATCATGTAAATGGAAAGAAGACCAACAATAAAGCAATCTAAGCTGAATACTACAAAATTATAAATACTGTAAAATTATAATAACTAATCTTGGATACGAGAAAAGATATAAGAAAACACTTCCTTTGCTCCAAGGCAGACGTGGAAGATCATGGGTATAAAGCACTGTGTATCATAGCAGTCTCTTTCAAAATATTGGTTAATTTTCTTGAACTTTTACCCACTTCTTTTTTCTTCTTTATAATAAGAAATAATTCCTTGGAAGGTTATGGGGGAAATTGATACGGTGGGAAACTTATGCAATGTAAAAACCAAAAAAGTGAACAAAAATATTTTTTAAGAGAATCGATAGAAAACAATCAAGATAATTTTTGAGATACTTATATTTATTTATAACACTCATTTAAAATACTTTCCATTCCAAATTTTTTCCCTCCCATCTGTTCCTTCCCCATCCATTGAAAAGGCAAGAAATATTATATTCATTACATATATGAAATCATGCAAACTCATTTCCATATTAGTCATTAGCAAAAAAGGAAGAAAAGCAAAGTATGAAAACAAATGAAGCAAGATAGTTTTAAATATTGTGCGTGAAATTTATTATATGATATGCATACCACTTAAATAGCTTAAACCCATTCGAAGGCTTTTGGGAATACCTTGTATACTTTTTTAAAAAAGGAAACAGGCTGGATGAGATGGAGATTCGTGGTTTTATGTATGCAGAATATACCATTTGGGGCTTTTTGGTTCAAAGTCAAAAACAGTAAAGAAAAGAAAAGGTAAATTTGGGAAGAGGAACTGGTTTGAAAGGGAAGAGGGTAAGTTCATTTTGGGATCTGTTGAGTTTGTGAAATTAATAAGATAGCCTTGGCAGTATCCAGAAGTCAGATGGAAAAACAGGATAATATGGGGAGAGGGATACTCTTCAGGGCCTGCTTTTCCATCTGTAAAATGGGAACAATGGGATTTAGTATCCTCCAAATAGCCAGAGTAAAGTTCTCCCCCAGCACAGAGATGGTTCTCCCTGCACTGATGCTCGTTGCAGGCAAAAAGAGGACATATTTTATACCAGCTTAGCCCTTCTCCATGTGGCTGATTGACCTGTGTCAAAGGTGTATCAGTCCAGATAGCTAGACATAGTTTAGTAAAGATACTCGCTGAAGCACCAGGACCTTCCAGACAGCGATAGGGAAGTGCAAAGTATAAGTTCTGTCCTCCATGGAGCATCAGTTCTCATAAATACTCCTCGAGGCATTACCTTGTAAGAACTAACCTTATCTAGGGGGATACAAAGCTTTTCCAAGCAATCAACAGGGAATAGTGGAGGAGGAAAGAAGAAGGAAGGACAAGGAGCAGAAAGAACACCATATTTGAACTGGAGTCTTGGATTTGAGTCCAGCTACATGCTCTTAAACAAATCCTCTGAGCCATAGTTTTCACTTAAAATTAATATGATAATATTTACTCCATCTATTTTAAAAGGTTATTGTGAGGACCAAATGAGGTGCTGTGAATAAAGTGCTATGTAAATTAATGTCAATATAGTGACATTCTGATAGAATATATGCTCTTTAAGAGGCAGAAGCTTGTTTTGTCTTTCTGTCCACAGTATCTAGAACAGGGTTTTGCTTAATTAGATGCTTAATAAACACTCTTGGGGTCCTAGAATCACAGATTTAAAGCTGAGAAGGATCTTAGAAATAAGTCATCTCTAATAGTTCAATTTTACATACAGTCATCTTTTTGTTCTTTATATGCTGAAATGTTTCTAATAAAGTTTGCTAAATTCATAAGAAAAAAAGAAAAAAAAGATTAAAGAATCCTGGAAGTCATGATGTTTAACCTGGGGCCCAGAGGAGTTATTCAATTAATCCAAGGTTGACCTCTGAAGAAAATTAATACAAGTAGAATAGAATAGCAAATAGAAAGGAATATACATTTTTTCCTCAGCTATACAAAATACTTTCACAAAAATTGATCATGTATTGGGGCATGAAAACCTCACAACTAAATGCAGAAAAGCAGAAATATTAGATGCTTCCTTTCCCAATCATAATTCAACAAAATATATATTCAAGAAAGGGCAATGGAAATATGAATTCACTTTGTAAATTGAATGGCCAAAATGCCCATCCCTTTCACCCAGAAATTCTACTAGATATATATTGTTTTTATATCTCAAAGGGGTCTTTGTTAAAAAGAAAGGACTCATATCAATGAAAAGAATTATAGCAGAACTTTCTGTAATAGTAAAAAACAATAAACAAAGGAGATTAATTTGGTCATAGTTAAACAAATAGTGACATATGAAAATAATAGAACATTTCTTGTGCCATAAGAAACAAGGGATATGGCGGGGAGAAGCTTTGCAGAAAATTTCTTCAAGAAAATTTTCATTTCTAAATAGATAATTTGTAGGATTCATTCTTCAATTGACAAATGGTCAAAAGATATGAACAGCTTTCAAAGAAAGAAATCCAAACTATTAATTGTAAAGAAATGTAAGATTGCAAAGCTTCTTAAACTGTGGTTTGCAATCTCATATGGGATTATGTAGCTGAATGTGGGGGGGTCACAAGATTATGATTTATTATCAGTAAATGTTTAATTTGTATATCTATTTATATACCTATATTGTCAGAGTTATGTAAATATTTAGTGAGCAAAAATGGGTTATGAATGGGAAAAGTTAAAAAGCCCTAAGATAGAGCAACTCTGAGATTTCATTTCACATCCATTAGATCAGCAGAGTTGATTCTCAAAAAGTAAAATGACATGTTGGGAAGGGCTATGGGAAAATAGGCACAGGTATTCTTGGTAGATTTGTAATTTGATTGAACCATTCTGGAAAACAATTTTCAATTACTTCCCAATAGTTATGAAATTGTGATCCAGGGACTTCAAGATCTGTATATCAAAGATATCTCAAAGAAAGGGGGAAAGGATTCATATGTACAAAAGTATTTATAGCATCTCTTTTTATAGTGTCAAAGAATTGGAAACAAAGATGATGTCCATCAATTAGGAAAAGGCTGAACATACAGGAATGTGTGAATGTAATAGAATACTGTTGTGCTGATGAAGGAAATGATATTAGAGAAACCTGGGGAGGCTGAAGCAGATTTAAGTGAGCAAAACCATAATAATTGCTATGACAACAGCTTAAGGATTCTAATTATCTCATTGATCAACCATAATTCCAGAGGACTTGTGATGAAATAATATATCTACTTTTTGATAGAGGTGATACTCAGAGTGCATATTGTGACATAAACATTTTGAAATATGTTACATTGAAATGAGTTGTGACATATATTTTGAAATATATTGAAACATTTTATAAACATATTGAAACAAACAAAAAAACATACCATTGCAGGAATTAATTTGGTTTGAATTTGCTTATTTAAAAGGTTTCTTTCTTTCTTTCTTTTTTAAGGACGGGGAGCTAGGAAGGAGAGAAAATAGATTTTGGTTAATTGAAAAACTATATTGAATTTAAAAGCATTAAATGTGTCATATTTTTCCTATTTTTTTTTTTTTTTTTTTTGCCGAGGCAATTGGGATTAAGTGACTTACCCAGAGTCACACAGATAAGAAGCATTAAGTGTCAGAGGTCAGATTTGAACTTTGGTCCTCCTGACTTCAGGGCTCATGCTCTATCCACTATACTACCTAGTTGGCTTTTAACATGCTATATCTTTCAACATGTTAGTCATTTTTGTTTTGGATTTTGAATTTTTGGATTTTTTTCTCTTCATTTTGGATTTTCTTCTTTTCATATACTTAAAAAAAATCTTTAACATATGAATTGGTTCTCAGAGATGGGGGAGCAAATTTAGGCTACATCTACACAATATATATCAATACAGATTTGTTTTAAAATATTCTTATACCAAATTTTCTTTAAAGTCATTTCCCTGTCCATAGGCACCCCACTTATTTTCAGTTCTTTGTAACAGCAAAATGCTTTTTGTCTCCCATTGGATTATTAGCTCCTTGATGGCAGGGACTGACTGTTGCTTTTCTTTGTATTGCCAGCACTTAGCACAGTAATAATGCTTAATAAATGCTCACTGACTAAATGAATCTCTCCACTCAAATAATACCTGGTTCTTTGTGTTCCAGTAAACTTTGATTTCAACTTCCATTACTCCTTGCTCTAAATTGCCCCCTAGAACAAAGTCATTCACTCCATTCCTCAACTGTTCTCATTTTCTCTCCAGGAATGATAGAACTCTTGCTTTCCTCCTACGCACAACCCTCTGTAACTTTCCCTTCTCCCACACCCACACATCTTGGTCTGAAGTAGTAGGATTTGTCTCCTCCCCTTATTTGAATTGGGAGTTCCTTGAGAATAGGGGCTGCCTGGCTTTTTTGTTTTTTGTTTTATTCATTTATTTCAGGCACCTATAAATACTCCCTGTAAATACATGACATCAGTCTTTGAATATTATTGAGAACTTTTTTCCTAGACTAGAAAAATCTCCTAAATCAATCAAAGATAGATCAAGAAAATGCTTTTTTCAAGGTGATGTGGAAATCAAAAAAGCTGATGTGGCCCGAGTCCCACCTGCTCTTTCCACCCTTCACCCAAGAGGATGAAGATGAGCGCTTAGGGGCTGCAACCATTTCTTTCCTTAGCCGGATAATTTAGCTCTCTCAACTCTGAGGGAGCTGAGGGTCTGGCACAGCCCCAGAGCCCAGAGGGGCAGGAGAGGTGAGCCACAGAACTGTTTTGCCCTCAACAAGGGAGCCAAGTGCCTGCCAATTAATTCATTATCATGATGGGCTGCTCTGAGAAGCCTCCGTGATTGTTTTATAGAATTGCTTTGGGGCCCAAGAACTGAGAAAGTGAATTTCCCAACTCATACAGCTTGGAAGGGCCGGAACCAGTCTTTGCAGTTTGAACGTTTGGTCTTTATTCGGGGGTTCTTTCACATAGAAAGAAAGGGGCAGAGTTGAGATCCTGATCTTCTGATTCCTAGAGCTTTTTGACAAGGAGCCCATCCTTGTCGAATGTCAGAGAAAAATAGTGGCGTTTGTAGCTTGCAAAATCCGGCAGGGGACCTGTGAGATGCTGAGGGATGTAGGGGAAGCTCACTTCAAGTCACCAAATAGTCACCAAAGTCAAGTTCACCAAATAGAAAATTTTAAATAGGGAGTAATAAAGATTTAAGAAAAGAAAGAGAAAGTTCGTGAGCTGAGCCTAGAAGGAAAGGATTTCAGCATATGCAGAAGGGAAGGGAGATCAGAGGTCTAAAGCCAGAATGTAGCAATCCCATAAACGTTATTCAGTGCCTGTTATAGGCCAGGTAGTGGGCTAAGTTCTGGGGAGACTGAATAAAATCAGGGGCAGTCCCTGCCTTTAAGGGGTTTACAATCCAAAGAGGGAGAAACTCACAAAAGGAGGCAAGGAGGCAGAATTGGGGAGGAAGGAGAATTGCAGAGTGGTGAAACTGTCATGGAGACAGCCAGTTTTGTGTCCGCATTATAAGAATCAAGGACACTCCTTTGTGTGGAGAAGGTTTGGATCGCTTGATCACTACCATCTAGGATGGGAGGCGGAGAGGACGGTGCCCTAATCCTTGCCCTCGTGTAGAAGCCTGAGCATCCATTCCCATGATGGGTGATCACTGAGACCCATGATGGGTGATCACCGAGATCTATGATGGGTGATCACCGAGACCCATGATGGGTGATCTCTGAGACCCATGATGGGTGATCACCGAGACCCATGATGGGTGATCACTGAGACCCATGATGGGTGATCACCAAGACCGATTCCCAAGACCTCATCATGGGCGATCACTGAGACCTATCATGGGAATGGATGCTCAGGTTTCTGCACACCTCTTGTTGCTCGTGCTTTATCGGACTGACCTCCACCAGAGAGGAGAGTGATGGGACATAGAGGAAGCTGCTGTGCAGAAAGTAGGCTTTGGCTTGTTCAAGCTAGAATGGGGCACACTGTTCACCAGGGCTCTGAGGTAGCTTGTTGCTCACAGGGACTGAAGGACGAATTTTAGCTAAGAAGAAAGCAAGAAGGCAGCCTCTCTAAGGATGAAGAAGGGAGAGGGGAGGAGGAAAGAGGTGGGCAGGGGCCAGAGTATTTTTCTTTTGTCCCACAGGAACTTGAAGCACTCTTGGGGGGGGGGGGGGCATGGAGCTGGATCCTAACACTGAATGCTGAAGCTGAGGAGCTGGCTAGCACATGGGAGGTCATTGAGTCTCACCTATTTCTGAATAGGAAACCCCTCTGCAACAATCCTATCAATGAAAAACTTTGGGAGGAATCAAAAAGTCATTTAGAGTTAAAGGGTCCTTTGAAGTCTAGTCAAATGGATTCCTTTTATTGATGAAGAAATAAGTGGGAAGGTGAGTGAAGTTTCTAAGTCCCACAGGAAGGAAGTTTCAGGAGGAGGATTCCCTCCACTCATTTCCTCCCTCCATCCCACATTTAGATGGTTCAGGACTTTTTTTTCTTACCCAAAGCTGGAATTTACCCTCTTTAACAGTCTTCCTTTGCTCTTTGCTTTATGGTCCAGAGCAAGCTAGATTCCTCCTGCTTCCACCTGATAAAAATCTTCTACAAGAAAATGGCAACCAAGGGGCAGCAAGGTAGTGCAATGGTTAGAGCACCAGCCCTGAAGTCAGGAGGACCTGAGTTCAAATCTGACCTCAGACATTTAACACGTCCTAGCCATGTGACCCTGGGCAAGTCACTTAATCCCAAGTGCCTCAGCAAAAAGAAAAAAAATTGGCAATCATGTCCCCTTCTTCCTTCCCTTCCTCCCTTCTCTTCTCCAAGATAAGCCTTCCAGCTCTTTCTAAACATCTTCCTAAAACTTTCAAGCTTCTCATTGGTGTGAACATCCCCTCTTGAAGATTCTCAGCTTGCCAAGCTTCTTCCTGAACTCCAGAATTGAACATAAACTACTGTAGACATGGTCTGACCAATGCTAAGTGCAGCAAGATGACCCTGTCCCCAGGCCTGTCCATTCATCCTTTCTTTACAAAGACTATAATCACATTAATTTCCTTGGTTGACATAATTCTGTTAACACATATTGAGGGTAGGCTTCTCTAAAACCTCAGGCTCTTTCAGATGAATGGAGTATTTTCTAGCCAAGCATGTGAGCTCATATATGCTTAGACCAACTATCTACCCTTCATGATGCTTTAAAGATCTCCTTGGCCAGCAGCCTGGTGGAGCATCATTGGACTTGTAGCACACACTGATAGAACCGGAAGGTGACTCAAACCCTGGTAAGTTTGTTGTCAAAGACATTGGCATTGGAGAGGCAGGAATTCAAATCACAGGATTTGGAGCCAGTTGTATGAGCTTTGCTATTGTTGTTGCACTTGCCTTTCCTTGTCGTTCATATCAAGGAGAATCCAGAGAATTTGGGGTTCTGACTGAAGCAATGGGTCCTTCGATCTAGTTAGCTTTTTATTTTTATTGATATGCAGCTTCCCAAGTGATTTAAAGCAGGCATTCTTACTTAACCTTTTTGCCTTCTGGACCTGTTTGACAATCAGATGAAATTATGGGCTTCTTTTCAGAAGAGTGGTTTTAAATAGTTGGAGGAAATCCTAGATCTCAATTAAAAGCTAATAAAAATAAAGGTGTAAATTTTTTCTCATCCAAGTTCACAGAGCTCCTGAAATGTACCCACAAACCCTTTCTATATACTTTTTGAGGAAATGTTGGGTTCTAGTAGCTAGATTTGAATAGGATTGACCGAAGTTAAAAGGATTTTCTAACCCCAAGTCAGACAAATTCTTGTCCATTTGAATCTGCTGGCAGAAACAAGTATGTTCAAAAGACAGATTAAGTGATTTCAAGTTCTAATTAGCTGACAAGTCTATGTTCAAAAGGTGCTAAGGCTCTAGAACTAATACTCCAGGAGCCATCATCAGCCCTTGCTCCTTATGGAAAGCCAATTCATACTCATCAGACAGGTGGATTGTGAAGTCCATTTTATTAACCTAGAAGTTAAATCTAGACTCTGGTTAAAAATTAATTTTTAAATGGTGTGTATCTATTTCATTCTCTCTTATGCAAGAATTAACATATTTCCTTTTTTATTTTCAATAGAATTTTATTTTTCCAGATTCAGGTAGGGTTCTCAACATTCATTTTTGTAAGACTTCGTGTTCCAAATTTTTCACCCTCCCTCCCTTATTTTCTTCCCCCTTCCCAAGATAGCAAGTAATCTATTATAAATTAAATATATGAAATTCTTTAAACATGTTTTCACATTCATTATGTTGTACAAGAAAAATCAGACAAAAAGGGAAAAAACCGCGAAAAAGAAATAAGCAATCAAATGAAAAAATAAAAATACTTCTATCCATATTCAGTCTCCATAGTTTTCTTTCTGGATAAAGATGGCATTTTCCATCTCAAGTCTATTGGAATTGCCTTGAATCACTACTTTGTTGAGAAGAGACAAGTCCATTACAGTTGATTATCACATAATCTTGTTGTTATTGTGTACAATGTTCTTTTGGATCTGCTTCTATCACCCAGCATCAGTTCATGTAAGTCTTTTCAGACTTTCGGGCTGCATTGAGTTTGTTTGTGCAAACATTTAGACTTTAAGGTAGTCAAAATTATCCCTTTTGTATATTTGCTTATAATATCATATTTCATTTCTAAATCATGAACCCAATTCAACCTAATCTTGGTATAGGGTGTTAGATATTGATCAATGCCTAGTTTCTGGTATACTAATTTCCAATTTTTCCAGCAATTTAAAAAAATAGTGAGTTCTTATCTCAGAAGTTGGTGTATCAAATACTATACTATAATCACTGACTATTGTATCATGTGTATCCTAGCTATTCCACTGACCTACTATCATATTTCTTAGCTAGTACCAGATGGTTTTGATAACTGCAGCATTATAATATAGCTTTAGGTCTGGTATGGCTAGACCATCTTCCTTTACATTTTTTTCATCAATTCTCTTGATATTCTTGACCTTTTGTCCTTCTAGATAAATTTTGTCATTATTTTTTCTAGCTTTATAAAGTAATTTTTATTACTTTATACCTCAGAATTGGTATGGCACAAAATAAGTAAATTAATTTAGGTCAAATTGTCATTTTTATTATATTAGCTCTGCCTACCCATGAGCACTTGATATTTTTCCAATTGATATTTTCCAAGTTAGTTCTAACTTCATTTGTGTGAAAAGTGTTTTGTTATTGTGTTCATTTAATTCCTGGAATTGGCTTGGCAGATAGACTCCTGAATATTTTATATTGTCTACAGTTATTTTAAATGGGGATTTTTCTTTCTATCTCTTTGGGCTTTGTTGGTAACATTTAGAAATGCTGGTGATTTATGTGGATTTATTTTATATTCTATAACTTTGCTGAAGTTGTTAATTATTTCTAGTAATTTTTAATTGATTCTCTAGGATTCTCTAAATATATACCATCATATCATTTGCAAAGAATGATAGCTTTGTTTCTTCATTACCTACTCTAATTCCTTCAATATCTTTTCTTCTCTTACTGTTAAAGTTAGCATTTCCAGTACAATATTGAATAATAGTGTTGATAATGGGCAAACTTGTTTCACCACTGATCTTACTGGAAATGCTTCTAGCTTATCCCCATTACATATAATACTTGCTGGTGATTTTAGATAAATGTTATTTTATCATTTTAAGGAAAACTCCATTTATTGAGTGTTACATTTTTTTCAAATGTTTTTTTCTGCATTTATTTAGATTTATATAATTTCTGTCAGTTTTGTTATTGATATGGTCAATTTTTCTGATAGTTTTCCTGATACTGAATCAGAAGGACTAGCATTTTAATTAAAGAATCTAACTTATTGGGAATCTAGTAAAACTTATGGTCTCCTTTTTAGAATAATGTTTTTAAATAATTGGAAGAAAGGCTAGCTCTCAATTAAAAATTAATTAAAAAAAAAAGATGTAATTGCAGTAGTGAAAACAGCCCAGGAAGGAGGGAGAGAAACAGGAAGGAGTAGAAATATGAGATAATGCCTCATCTGGAATAGGGTTCATGTAATACCTTGTGGACAATAGGTATGGCAGAGAGGAGTATCCTGGGAAGAAGGCTCAGGAAAAACTATGATGATATTATCCAAAGACATCAGTAGTCTTAAGGTATTACAGATCTGAGTCGCCGTGACTTTGTGAAGTGTGTTTCCTCCTACACCCCTCCACACTTATACGTTGACCTCATTGTTCCACATCTTGCTTGTCCGTGAATGTGATTAATTTATTGGCAGACATGGACAGAATCATGCAAAATGCACAAGAATGATTGTGATCTGAAAGCAACAGTTACAATGATGAGATCTCAGATTCATTTGAATATTGAGTGCCTTAGGTTTATGGGGTGGAATATTCCATCGCTACTTTTCTTCCTACTTTATTGAAATAAATGTTTTTGCTTTGAACTAATTACATCCTCTGGCTCATTCATGGAAACAAACACATTGCTGTATCTATTCTCCACAAGGGTGGGGGCTCATAAGCTATGGTTTAGAACCAGAGTTGAACCCTGTCCTCAGATTCGTAACTTCAGTATACTCTTTCTATAGTATGCTGATTTCTTGAAGGCTGAAGGCCTTTATACTGTCCAATGCCCTCAATTCTGCTACCAGAGTGGGGCACCCCAAATCTGGGTTTACTCCTCTCTAACATTCTGTCATCAATTGCTGAGGCAATTGGGGTTAAGTGACTAGCCCGGGGTCACACAATTAGGAAGTGTTAAGTGTCTGAGGCCAGATTTGAACTCAGGTCCTCCTGACTTCAGGGCTGGTGCTCTAACCACTGTGCCACCTAGCTGCCCCAGGATACCTTTGCTGAGGTAAATTATTAGAATCCTTTACTCCAGGGTTCTGGAGTGAAGGTCATAGAAAATAACTCCAAATTACCAAACTCAGTGATCTCTGGTGATGGGCCAGAGTATAGATGGAGAACAGAAATCCACAGGCTAAGCCAGAATTTCTATCCATCTCTCAGCTCCAAGGAGTATAAATTCATGCTGCTGCTGCAAGAGGACACTCTGGAGTCTGCCTGGAAGAAATTGGAAAGGGTCTGTAGCTAGTGGGCCTAGCAATTGACTCAGGACAAACATTTTAGTCAAGAATAGTTCTCGCATTCTATCCTCAGCTTCCAAATTCTCTGGAGTATGAGAAGACTGGATTGGAGGAAGACTTGATGAAGAAATCAGATTGGAGAAGCCCTAACCTCTGTCTGTTTTCATCAGACTGTACCACTTACTGACCATATAATCACAGGCAAGTCACTAATGCCCCAGCTTCCTCATCTGGAAAATGCATCCGCTAACGTGGGCTACAAAGAGCTTTCCTTCTAGGATTGTTGTAAGGAATGTGCTTTGTGAACCTTAAAGTGTCATAGAACTTATTATTGTTATTGATGTAGTTCAGGAGAGGGACAAATTTGAAGGAGGGACTGGATTTAAATGATTGCCCATCAAGTGGGAGGCCCTGAGAGCAGGAAGAGCATGAGGCTGAAACTTTGAGTTCTGTGTTTTTAGAGAGGTAGATCCATGTCAAAGAATAGTGAGAGACAGAAATCAACAAAAAACTTTTACTGTGTAAAAGTGACAGGATTAAACAGTCTGAAATGAACTAGCTCATTCCTCAAGGAATTTCTATTTCCCCTTTCCCCCCAATTTTTTTATTTATATATTTTAATTTAATTCTATTTTATTTTTTCCAATCACATCTAAAGACAATTATCAACATTCATTTGTCCGAAACATTTTGAGTTCCAAATTTTTCTCTCTCCCTCCTTTTCCTCTCCCCTTGCCAAGATGGCAAGCAATCTGATAGAAGTTATACTGTGCAACCATATAAATTGTATTTCTGCATTAGTTGTGTTGTGAAAAAAGAAACAGAAAAAAAGAAGAAAACAAAATATATACATACATATATATGTACAAAATATACACATATATGTATATATACAAAATATAATTTACTTAAAGTCAATTAAAGCTAATGGCAGGGATGGGAAGTGAGATGTATTAGTAGCTAAGAGCTGGCTGGGGACAGATTTGTGAAAGGTCTTGAAGGCCAAGTTAAATAAACTGAGGTTTAATCATTAAGCAAACATTCGGTGACTGCTTCTTGTATATAATGCATTTTCTCTGTACAAAGGAACAAATGTCTGTAATCCTGAATAAAGGGAAAAGAATATGTGGACAGCCCTTTTGGCCCTTGAAGAAGATATCATTTGAGCATCCAAGAGTGTTCCCATAACCTTAATGCTTCCCTAGAGAGAATTCAGGCTCAACGAGGCATTTCTCATAATATAATGAGATCACAACAGTTCACATTTCCACAGTGATTGAGCTACACTTCTTTTCTTAGCCATCTTGTTTGATTGGGTGTTATGCCTCTTTAGAAAGGCTCTCCTTCCTTTTCTAAGTCACCTCACCGAGAATAAATGAGTTGAGTCAGGTCCCATTCTCCCTTTGATAAGTTCTTCCTTGGGTTTCTTCATTTTGGAGATGTCCCAGTCCATCCAGACTGTGTTTCTGACTTTCTGGCCTTCCCAGCATGCCTCTGTAGGGTAATGGAATCCCTGCAGGAGACGGGAATCTCTTCTTCCTCTTCCTCTTAGGTATTGCTTTGGCCCATTTGAAGGAAAGTATCCCAAAGAGAGGAACTACTTTATTTTCGCCAGCATTTAGAACATACCATAGCAAAGTTTAAAAAATACTTCTTGCTTTCCTGACCACTGGGAAATAAAAGAAGTGTTTTCTTCACTTTTGGTCCATGGTGCCTCTGGGACTTCTCCTTTGGAGAAGGAGGATTGAGAGGTCATTGATGTCTGGTCTGTTAGATGAGCACAATCCCATTTTCTCATATAGCCACCTGGGAGGGAGAAAGCAAACATGAATTTTACATCAACAGATTTTGTTTAAAATCCTAATCCAGTTGCTTACTTGTTACCTTCTGGGCAAGTCACTTCTCTCTGGGTCTCAGTTTCTTTTTTTTTTTTAATTTTTATTTAATAATTACTTTATATTGACACTCGTTTCTGTTCCGATTTTTTTTTCCCTCCCTCCCTCCACCCCCTCCCCTAGATGGCAAGCAGTCCTTTATATGTTGGATATGTTGCAGTATATCCTAGATACAATATATGTTTGCAGAACCGAACAGTTCTCTTGTTGCACAGGGAGAATTGGATTCAGAAGGTATAAATAACCCGGGAAGAAAAACAAAAATGCAGATAGTTCACATTCATTTCCCAGTGTTCTTTCTTTGGGTGTAGCTGCTTTTGTCCTCTGGGTCTCAGTTTCAAAGAATCATTACTTCAGAGCTGGAAGAGAACTTTGAGATCATCCCATCTACCTCCTTCATTTTACAAAAAGGGGAAATAAAGACATGGAATAGTGGATTAACTGGCCCAGAGTCATACAGGTGGCAGAGACAGGCTTTGGATACAGATTCCATGAGTCCAAGCTCATCAAGAAAGTTCTGAGCCCTTTCCCTTGCAGCAGAGGCTTTGTTCCCCAACACACCAGCTTCTAACTGTGTGACCTTGGCTGTCAAAGCTCAATGTGTCATGTTTCTGTCAGTGATCCCTGGTGGCAGGAGCGGACCTACATAGAGAACAGAAATCCACAACGATGACCTCATTCTGGTCTGAGTCACCGCCAGTGGACTCTGGGCACTAAGAAGAGCTGGGAAAAGCTTTGCTAAATATGCCCTGTTCCCCTGACAGGATCCGCTGGGAGCAGAGGGCCTGCCTGGGAGAAAATGGAATGAGTCTGCAGCCAGCAACCCCAGGAATTCATGCAGGAATTCAAGGTCGAATCCCATGGGCTCTCTCTGACCCCAAACTCTCCAGAGTCTGACAGAGAAAGTCCCCCAAAAGTCGCAATTGAACAGCATTTGATGTAGCTAAGTGGAAAAATCCTCCCCCTGCTAGAAGTATGATCCTTCCTAGAAATATGTCAACTGAAAAATACAGATAATAATATCAACTTATCTTAGGGTCCCTTGTGACAGAATGCTTTGCAGGTTTTTGGTGGGGAGGGAAGCAGTCGTGGGTAAGTCACTTGTGTGGGTCACTAGTCACTGACAATATAATGCTTTAAAGTTAACAACATGATTTCTATCCATTACTTGGTTGAATTTTCAAAAGAATCCTACAAAGTAGATAACACAAGAATCCTTATCCTGATTTTACAGCTGAGAAACTTAAGTTCAAGAGAGAGGAATTAAGTTGCCTTAAGTCACTTAAAGCAGAACTTCTTAAACTTTTTCTACTGGAAACTCTTTTGCCCAAGAAAATTTTACATGATCCCAGGTAGATAGATAGATAGATAGATATAGATATGTAAAACTGATATACAAATCAAACATTTACTGATAATAAGTCGTAATTTCACAACTGCCCCATTCAGTTATAAGACCCCATATAGAGTTGTGAACCATCATTTAAGTACCTGAAGAACATTCTGATGAATTTAATTCAGTATGCATTTATTTAGCATTTACTGTATGAAAGACATGGTGCTAGCTGGTGAAGTACAAAGATAAAGTGAAAACTCTCCACCCTTTTCTCCCTGGACACGATTTCTTACAATTCCTCTTTTGCCTCTCTCTTCTACTGTGACTTGATGTGACTGACCCGGAGTCATGGGAACTTTAATATTAGAGCATAAATGCACGGCTTCAGATGGCCAAGTGTGACTCTAGTTACTGACGCAGCTGGAGAGAGAGCGGATTGGAGAGGACTTTGTCGGGACAAATCAGACAGATCTTGTCATCGCGGCCTTGGCCTGGCAGTAGACAAGCCAGCTCCCAGCTCTGGCTTTCACTGGCTGTCCCTCATGTGCAGAGTGCTTTCTTTCCTCATTTCCACCTTCTGGCTTTCTTTCTGCCAGAAGCTGCTGCTATTTTTCCTTAATTCTAGCACCTTCCCTTTAAGATTTCCTCCAGTATAACCTAAATATAGCTTGTTTAGACCCAGTTGTCTTCCTTATTAGACTATAAGCTCCATGAGGGCAGGGCAGCCCCTGCTTTGTTTTGCTTTTCTCTGTCTCCCTACTCCTCGGAGAGACAGTGCTTGGAGCAGGGTGACTTATTGACAAATGCTTGTTTGCTTGATTTGCCTTGGGGTGATGGGCTTGGGATCATTTCATTCCTATTGCATCCTTGACTATCTAACCTCCTCTTCCTCTTGGTCCTGTAGACACTGGAAATACCATCAGCCAGTGCTCCCATCACCCGAGAAAGAGAAGATGCTGAATGCTCTCCCCCTGGAACTCAGAGACAGCGGCGCCCTCCCATCTGGACTCTCGGCTGCTGCCTCAGTCTGGCTGCCTTTCAGAGCCCTGACAACACCAGCACTTAATGATCTCACTGCCCTTTGATAAGAAGGGTGCATGATAAATATTTCAATTAAAGGCCTATTAGTGTTTTATTCAAGTCTGCAACAAAAACTAATAAGTTCTGACAGTCAACAAGGCAGAGAAGGAAGATGTTCCTGGCAAAGAACAATGAGATGAAATTTGATGGGGATAAATTTAAACTCAGAATCACAGAGTCCTAGAATGGGAGAATTGGAAGGGACAGTTCAGGAAAAGCTCCCCATCATAACATACCCAATAAGTACAGGAAGGATCCGCACAATAACATACCTGCTAGACTATCCTGTTAGACTGGAGGGAGAGACAGGGACAGAGAGATAGAGACTGAAAGAGAGAGACAGAGACAGAGAGACAGAGACAGTCAAAGAGTCAAAGAGAAAGACAGAGAGAGACAGAGAGAGAGAAAGAGAGGATAAGAGAAAGAGAGAAAGAGAACGAGAGAGAGACAGAGACAGAGAGACAGAGGTAGTTAGAGACAGAGAGAGAAAGAGAGAGAGAGAGAGAGAGAGAGAGAGAGAGAGAGAGAGAGAGAGAGAATGATTAGAAGCCCTCTCTGTCTCCATCTCAGTTTTCCTGGAAGTGGGCAATTCTCTGCTGTGACAATTAAGCTCTCCCCATGGCTCTCCTTGGTGGGCTATTGGACATGATACTGGATTATTGGCTTGGGACGGGGTGGGATGTGATTGGCAGTTTGACATTTGGCAAGAGGGTATTTGGTTGCTTTCCCCCCATGCTCCTGGATCCCACAGCTAGTGGGGCAGTAAATCTCCTCTGAGGACATCCACGCAGCCCCTGCCAGGGAGCTCAAGGCCACAGCCTTACAGACATTGGGCTATTAGGCTGCCATTAAACCAGTTTTATGTGGCTGTGAAGGCAGAGGGTAAGAGGGCTGCATGATGGGATTTACGATGTTATCCAGAGAGCTGGATGCTCTGGACAGGCCCAGGGCTCTAGGAGGGACCAAGGCCAGCATAGAAGGACCTAGGACCTTGGAGGCTGGTTTAGGAAATCTGCCAGTTTGAGCCGAGACAAGTTTATCCCGACGTACCTTTCCAGACTCTTCCCTATAACTTTTTTCTCTGTTTTTGTTTCCTTGTTTAGAGGAAGTTTGGTAGGGGACAGAAAGCTAGTCCTGAGAAATAGAGAGACAGAGATAGAGACAGAGACCGACAGAGAAAAAGGTCTGGGTTCTAGTCTTGCCTCCCTGAATGTGTGACCACATGCCAATCCCTTTACCCACTCTATGTTCTGGGTGGTTTCCAAAGTTAGAAAGTGCTTATTTACATCAGAAGCGGGAGCTTCCTTACCTGAGAGTTCCCAGTACCAATGAAATCACAAGTCCACATTTACTACCTGCACGACTTGTGAAAATCATTTATCCTCAGTTTCCCCTTTTGGAAACTGTAAAAACAATCCCCAATGTCCCTCTAGCTCTAAATTCAAGGATCCTATAAACTGAATTATTTTCAAAATGTGAACCCCATGGGGGCGGGGGGGAAGGCAGAAGAGAAAAATGAGAGAGAAAAGCAGCTCGAGTCCAAGAAAGCTCATGATTTGCACAGAGAAGGGCTTGATAGGTTTCCCCTTGGGCAGTAGTTTGGGGGAGAGGAAGGGGGGGAGGTTTAGTCCAGAGACATAATTTCACTACTTCTGGCCTCAGAGTAGGTGCTCGCACTCTGATCCCTGAGCTGAGGTCTCAGCTTGGGTAGGAAGCAGAGCCCTGGCCCAGTGAGCAGTAGCAGAAGCCAGGAGTATGTGGGTGCTTCGCAGTCCCAGGGGTCCCAGAATTCCGCTGGGATCGTCCATGAGCCTGAACTAATAAGGCAAAGCTGGGAGATGAGCCGGGAGGACAGGGGCACGGGGCAGAGCACCAAACAGGGAGCCTGGCAAGCCTAAACTCTAGGCTCTGAGATGCTTGGATGGTCCCAGACCAGGCCCTGGAAGGGGTGAGAGGGTCAGCAAGAGGTCCACAATCCCATGGGGGACAAGGGTCCCAGGATCCTAGGTCCTTCTCTAGCCCCCACCATTTAGGCCAGGTTACAAGGGATAGTAGGGGAGCCACCTCGTCTGATTGTGATGGTGTTAGTGATAATGAGAGGGATCTCCTACAGAAACAGTCAGAGACACAAAGAGAGCCAGAGAAAAGAGAGTGTGTATGTGGAGAAACCGACTGAGATAGAAAGAGAAGAGACAGTGAGACAGAGACAGAGACATGGAAACACAAAGAGACAGAGAGGACAGAGACAGTCAGAGACACAAGGAGAGCCAGAGAAAAGAGAATATATATGTGGAGAGACCGACTGAGATAGAAAGAGAAGAGACAGTGAGACAGAGAAAGGACACATACACAGAGAAACAGAAAGAGAGAAGACAGAGATATAGAGAAAGGCAGACAGAGACAGACAGTGAGGACAGAGAGAGAGAGACAGAGACAGGTGGAGAAGACACAGAAAGAGAGCTCCATGGGTGGTGACAGTAGCTATGTCAGGAGCCACAGGCAGTGGAGGTGATGATACAGGGGGGTGTCTCTCCGTCTCTTACTCGGACACTGCTTCTATTTTGCAATCTAGGAGAACAGCGTCTCTTTTTGGTTTCCAAAAGAGCCTGCCTTGCTGTTTGTTACAGCTTTCTTCCTCTCTTGAGTCCAGGTCTTTGTCCCTGGTCCCTGGAGCGTCTAGAATCTCCAGCATTTCGGAGGTCCCGCCTTTCCGTTGCGGGTCGGCACATTCGGGCTCCCTCACCCTCTCTAGGACCCGCTGGATTTTTCAGGCTTCCTCTTGGAATGGGGAGGGTCTGCACTGAGCAGCCTGCCCTCTCTCCCTCACGCCTCTGCAGGCTGGTTGCCTCTGGCGGTGGGTACCACCTTTCCTGAGGAGAAGTCCCCGGCCTGCCCTGTCAAGGAGCAGAACAAGGTTCAGAAGCTTCTGAAAGAGGCCCTAGACAGCCTCCGGGCAGAAGCCCTGAGTGTTGTTGGCTCACCTGTGAAGCAGGCCTTCGCCAAGGGGGAAGCCAAGTGACACAGGAGCTGGCATGTGATTGCTGGAGCCAGGAAAGACCTGGATTCAAATCCTGCTTTCACTCAAAACTTGCTGGTCATCTTGGGCAAGTCATTTAGTCTCCTGGCTGCCTGAATTGAAGATTAACTCCTCGACAGAAAGGCTTTTACTTTCCCTGCCCTTCTCCCGGAGTGTCTCCCTGAACTTTCTCTGTGGCACGAGACCGAGGGAGCAGCCATGGACCTCTGTCTCGTCTCCAGCCTCCAACAAGCTCCAAGCCTCTGGGGCTCTCATCCCCCTTCCCTTTCCCCTGTGGCTCTGGTCCCGTCCTGCTCCTATCACTGATTCATTCCTTATGGGGCCCTCATGGGACCGGGGTTATAGCCAGACAAGCTCTGGTCCCATGGCTGAGCTTGGGACCCAACGTTCTCATCAACCCTTCAGGTAAACTGGCTGGCTCGGGAGAGCCGGGCAGGAGTCATTCACATTTCTGAAGCGCCTCAGCCTTTATCTGCTGCCATTTGGACTCAGAAGCAACAACAGACACAAGGAGAACTTGGTTATTCAGTCCCATCAGGGAATTGCAACTTTATCCCTTTGGAAGAGATTTCTAAAACCACCCATCAGATCTTAGATCTTCAAGTGGAAACCAATGATTTAATGACTTATTCAAGTCAGAGGAGAGATTTGAACCCAGAGCCTCGGACTCCAGAGTCTGTGCCCTTTGCCCTCTATCACCTGACTGCCTGTAGGAAACGGCTGTTCCATGATTAGATCAAAGACTAGGCTGGAGGTGGGAAGGTGAGACATGATCTGACTTCCTATTTGAAGACTCTCAAGCGGAGGAGGGATTTGACTCGAATGTTCTGCTTGAGTGAGAGTTAAAAAGAGCTGGCTTTGCCTTGAAAATCAGGCTTTTCACTGCCTCAAAAGACAATGGGATGCCTTGCCTGGAACTGAGTTCCCCATCACTGGAAGTATGCAAGGAAAGGCTGTTTGCCCTCCTGTCAGGGCTGTAGGAGAGAGATTCCTTTTCAGGCCTGATTCTCAGATTGATGTCCAAGATTCCTCCTAGCTCTGACATTCGGAGCTTCTACTCAGCTCTGCTAATTTTATCTTTCTTCCTCTAACCACCGCCCAGCTCTGCCCTGGGCCAGGGAGCTCAGCTGGAGAGGACGCTTGGCGTGACACTGCTTCCAAATGAGAAGGGCCCTGCAGGGGTGGCTTCTGATTCAGGTGGAGCATCACAGCTAGCTGACATTTGCTTCAAAGGCCATCTGCCGCCTCTCTCCCTTCCCTGCCCTGGGAGCTTCCTGGGAGCCTGGAGGAGAGCCCGGCCTCTCTGTCCGCTCCTTGGAGATGGAGGGTGGGAAGTTCTGGCCAAAGCGTCTGGCTCTGAATCAGCCACAGACTCCCACAAAGTGGGACCTTTGGCAATGTTTGCCCTGGTCCGCGGTCTCAGTTTCCTCACTCTGGTCTTTTCCAGCTCTAACATTCTCACTTCTAAATATCAGGCTTCCTTCCATCCATTTCTGCCATTCCAGGAACCTTTTATTTTGGCCAGATCACTTCCCATTCTCATTGCTGTTCCTGAATTTTTCTTTATCTTGAATTGCTGCTTTCCCGTTTTAAAATTTTTTCTCCTTCTTTTCAATCAGATCCTGCCTACCACCATCCAAGGTCCACCCCTGCCTTTGTGTGGAAGGAAGGATGGGGGTAGCCACAGAAAGTCTGTGAACACTCTGAAGTCTCTCCTAGGCTCTTCTGTTTTATGTCCTCCTGACTCTCCAAGAAGCAGCTCTCTTCCCCAGGAGGAGCATGCTGTATACTGCTGCCCCAGTTACATAGTCATGAAACACCATAGAATGTGTGGAGGACAAAAGGGATGGAAACAACAGACTATGTGAATACCAGGGAGGAAGAGAGCCCTGTCAGGAAAGGTTTCACGGAGATTGGAGCATCTGACCTGGCTTGGAAGGAGAGAAGAAGCATAAAGGAACATAAATGAAGTAGAGTTTTTACTTTGTGGAAAGGAAAGAAGGGAAGGAAGGAAGGAAGGAGAAAGGGAAGGATGGAAGGAATAAAACAAGGAAGGAAGGAGAAGGGAAGGAAGGAAGGAAAGGAAGATAAGAAAGAAGGGAGGAAAGGAAAGAGGAGGGAGGGAAGGAAGGAAGGAACAAAACAAGGAAGAAAGGAGTAAAAGAAGGAAGGAAAGAAGTGAAAACAAGGAAGAAAGGATGAAAGGAAGGAGAGAAGGAAGGAAAGAAAGACAGCAGATAGAGAGGGAGGGAGGTTAGGAAGGGAGGGAAGGAGGAAGGAATGGAGAGAAGGAAGGAAGAAAGAGAGAAAGAGAGAGGGAGAGAGGGAGGGAGGGAGGGAGGGAGGAGGAAGGAAGGAAGGAAGGAAGGAAGGAAGGAAGGAAGGAAGGAAGGAAGGAAAGAAGGAAGAAAGGATGAACAGATACTGATTGCCATTGTGGAGACCAGGAATGTAAAGCCCACAAAGGAAAATGATCAGTTTAAAGCTTCCTACTTTTGATTTGATGAGAAAGAAAGGATAAACAGGATACTTCTGAAATGGGTACAGTCCTTCTCTATAACCTTTCTTTAGTTTCGGGGTTAACGGTATTTTCAACAATGTCTTCCTCTCTCCCTCCCTCCCTTCTCCCTCCCTCCCTACCTCCCTTTCTTCCTTCCTTCCTTCCTTCCTTCCTAACCTCCTTCCTTCCTTCCTTCCTTCCTCCCTTACTTCCCTTTCTTCCTAACCTCCTTCTTTCCTTCCTTCCTCCCTTCCTTCCTTCCTTCCTAACCTCCTTCTTTCCTTCCTTCCCTCTTTCCTTCTTTCTTTTCTTCCTTCCTTCCTTTCTTCCTTCCTTCCTCCCTTCCTTCCTTCCTTCCTTCCCTCTTTCCTTCCTTCCTTCCTTCCCTCTTTCCTTCCTTCCTTCCTTCCCTCTTTCCTTCTTTCTTTTCTTCCTTCCTTCCATCTTTCTTTTTTCTTTCTTTCTTTCTTTCTTTTTCTTTCTTTCTTTCTTTCTTTCTTTCTTTCTTTCTTTCTTTCTTTCTTTCTTTCTTTCTTTCTTTCTTTTCTTCCTTCCTTCCTTCCTTCCTTCCTTCCTTCCTTCCTTCCTTCCTCTCTCCATCCCTCTCTCTCTCCAACCCTCCTTCTTTCTCTCCTTTACATTTCCAATAGGTTAACATCCAATAAGATGTTAACACTCTCATATAGCTTTGTTTGTCTATAACCTCTAAACTCACCACTATCAGGCTGCCAATTCAAGCCTTGATTGATCCCTCCCTCCATCTTCCCTCTCCTCTAACTGGACTGGAGGTGAAGTACCAAATTCCTCCTAATATCTTCCTTTATTGAGGGCAGAAACTGACTCAGCTCCTTCTGCTTTGTTTCCCCTGCCCTATCTGATTTCAACTGCATGAAACAAAACATCCCCACTAGATACCCCTATTCTATCCCATCCCCCCTTTCCTGTGTCCTTTTGCATCTTAGATCCCCTTTTAAATAGTAAACTCCTTGAGAACAGGGATGGTCTCTCTTTTTATTACATTCCCAGTGCTTAGTACAGTGCCTGGTACATAGTAGGAGTTAAATAAATGTTTATCAGATATTGGGTGGGAAAGGCTCTCCATTTTTATGGAGACAACAGAAGCCGGGAAAGCCCGGAGGAAAAGATAAGAAGGACATTCCAGGAATGAGGGATAGCCTGGGAAATGAACGAGAGTTGAGACTTTATATCCCTTTTAAGTTTTATTTTTTCCTCCTCTCCTTTTTGGAAAAGATACACAATAGCTTCTGTCCTTTCCCTTTCAGGTGAACCAGAATACATTTGCACACATGGCTTAATTAAGAGGCTTTCACCTAAATTGGCCCAGTAACAGTTGGCAGGGGAATCATAGCATTTTTAGCTGATATTTACTTCCCATGTGATGATCTGCAAGTCATTTAACATCATTGGGGGTCTAGTTTTCTCCTCTGTAAAATGAAGGGATTGGAGTGATGGTCTCCAAGGTCCTAAATCTCTGATCATATCCTAGGTGTCTGTGTTCTCCTGGTCTCCAAGTCAGAGCTCTTAAAAGTCTACCAGATTTAGCCTCTGGGATGGCAAGCAAAAGGGAGGCATCTTTATCCGTCCTGAATCCCTCCCCCACCTTCTTAGGGAAAAGTTGAGAAATTGAATTTTGCTTCTGAGGGAGCCTGTGCTTTGTTTCCTGTTTATACTGCTCCCTCTGGCCTCCAGTTATTAGGTTAAGAGAAGAACTCAGATTGAGTTAGAAGGTTGGAAAAAGGAGGATTTGGACAGAGACAATTGGAGACCCCCACCCAGCATCTAGAGAGAATAAGTGGAAGGAGGGATTTGCTTCTTGTATAGTAAACCAGAATTATAATTGAGAGGCAGTGTCCAGCCTGCCAGATTTGGAAGAAGCCATTTCAATGGCTTTATGGGGCATTTAAGACATTTTCTTTCTGATGGATTTTGTTCCCTGACCATAAAGACTGGGTGAAACAATCCCTGCCCTCAAGAAGCTTATATTTTAAAAGGGGAGACCATATGAACAAGACAAGAATAGACACAGTGTAAGTGGCAAAAGTCTAATCCTTACAACATGTGCAGTGTTCTCCCATGTTCCAGTGTTTCTGGAAATATATGATGGAAGGACCCTCTCCCCTCACTCCTGCCCACTCCTCTTCAGAGCATGGAAATATATCCTCTGTTTCCTCTCAGCATACTACATGGTATGGCAAAAGTTCTTTTAATTGGCTTCTGAGTCAGAATTGAGCTTTTGACTAAAGAATTCCTCACCTTCCTTTCCTTGGAGACTTTCAAGTGAAGAGTTTAGTAAAGTGTAGGACATCTTGTTTCCTACTAGCCACCATGACTCCTATGGGGAGCCAATTTTGGGGAGGAAAGAAAGGATTTACTTAATTCTTAATACTTATTCTGTCAAGAAGAGGCATTCTATAAAAGGCTATTGTTATAAAAGAGAGACAGAGATGGGGAAGGGACTATAGGGAGGATTGAATTTGGAAGGAATTTTTTTTAAAATGAATGTTAAAATTTTATGTGTAATTGAGAAATGCTTAACAAAATAAATAAAAATTTTCTTTAAAAAGAAAAAAAAGGAAAAAAGAAAAGGCATTTGAGGTTAGTAGAAAGTACACCAAACTAGGGGATCAAAAGATGTGAATTCAAGTCCTGGCACTGATATTTATCCAAGTGTGACTTCAGTTAAGTCCTGTTTCTAACCAGGTTTTAGTTTCCTCCTTTGTAAAATGGTTTTCAAATGGCAATGACATATTTAAAAACTCCAAGATATAGAACTGGTATAAAATACTGGTAACTAATCTATTGGTTTTCAGCTCACCTTGGTTTATCTCTAAGGTCTTTCTAGTTCTAACCATCTGTGGTTCAGTAAGAATAGCTGAGGTGAATTCAGGTATTTTGAGATTGAGACAAAGATCAATTTTTGTAAAGGTGCCATGTTCAACTGAGAAATATGCATAGTTCTTTTCATGACAATTTATTAACTTCCAGAAGTCTATTCTGTTCAGGTCCTTACCCTGTCATAGAGAAAGAAAAAAAATCAGCTCCCAGATAGGTATCTGAAGTTCCCAGAAGGTAGCCTTTACCTACACCTGGTAGTTAGAACCTAGATTTGTTTCCTGAAGAGAGAAAAGGAGTTTTGAGATGTCAGTCTAATTGGACCCAGCAAAATTAGGAAAAGAAAGCAGATTTATTCAGTAGCCAAGTGAAGAAGGATCGTTTTAATTACACTGGGGGAAATAATCCACAGAATGGATTATAATTAGCTCACAATAGTTCTTACTCTAAAATAAACTATGGTCTTTTATGAATATGTTTCATAGGATAATAGATCATATAAAAAGAGCTAGAAAGGACATTAGAATTCATCATAGAGGCAGCTACACGGTACAGTGAATCAAGTGTTAGATGTGGAGCTGTAAAGACCTAAATTCAGCAGCTTCTTCAGACTGTTAGTAGTTGTGTGACCTTGTACAAATCACTTAACCTCTGTGAACCTCAGTTTCCTCATCTGTAAAATGAGGATAATTTCATCTACAGGTTTGTCAGGCTAAAAAGTTTCCTCATCTGTAAAATGAGGATAAGTTTATCTACAGGTTTGTCAGGCTAAAAAAAAAGGTTCTATGGAGATGGCTAGGTGGTGCAGTGGATAGAGCATTGAATCAGAAAGACCTGAGTTCAAATCTTATCTTAGATATGTGATCTTAGATACTTAATTCTCTCAGCATTAATTTCCTTGTCTTGTAGAGTTATTGTGAGGATCAAACGTCATACCATATGTAAACTACTTTGTAAACCTTAAAACTAGCTACATTTTAGCTATTACTATTATTCTTTAATATAATACACTAGTTTTACAGATGAGGAAACTGAGGTCCAAAGAAAAGTTACCAAGATCACAGAGCTCAATGTTTCCCACATTCCCTCAGGCTAATTTATAGTTTAAAGGAAAGAAGCATGAGTTTAAATCCCACCCCTGGTGCTCACTGGGCTACCATTAAGTCTTCTCATCTGGTAAATGGAAATGCTAATAACCATACTGCCTATCTCACAGAAGGTTGTGAGGAAATCCCTTTGGAAGCTTTAAAAACCTAAAAGAAATGTCTCCTTCTGGACATCATGATTAACAATAACTATTTTTCTAATTCTGTAAAATTTATAAGTTGCTTCCTTCCCTTTGAAGTAGGGAGTGCAATTAATAGGATCCCTAATTTATTAAGGAGGAAGCTGGAGCCCAGAGATTTGTTCTCACTTTCACAGTCAGTGCCCCATGTTGGGATTCAAATCCAGCTCTCTGATGGGACATTGCACAGCAAGAAATCCCCAAAAGCAGACTGGCCTGGGAGCTAGAAAACTGGCCTCTGAGCCTAGAACACCTGGATTCAAATCTCACCTCCGAACATGGCTGTATGCTTATGACAAGCGATGCGACCCCCAGTTGTAAAGAAGGTGCTGACCCTCGTTGACAGAAATGTTCTTATCTTTCTCCCAAACCAAAGAAATCACAGACTCAGTCTCTAGATCTAAGAAATAACAACTATGAGAAATTCAGAGAAAGTCTGGAATTTCTGTATGTTCTATATAAACAGAACCAAGAGAACAGTGCATATCATGTCTACAATGATATAAATAACCAGATTGCTAAAAGAAAGTCAAACTAAGTTTCTGAAAAGTACTGGGAAGGTCCTAGAGAAGGAGCATGAAACATGTCTCCTCTCTCCTGGCAGAGAGGTGGGGAGCTAACCAGGATAGAATGTTGCATACATTGAAGACATAGCCTCTGTTTTTCTTTTATCTCAGGGGAAAGTTTAGTCTGGAGTGGGGGGTAGGTGGGAAATAACTGATAGGAAACCAGCAGACATCAATAAAATGTACTATAAGAAAAAGAGTATATTGTCGTGAGTGGATGGAGTTGGAGTTGGAGTTGGAGCCATGAAGGCTTGAGCTGGAGTACCACCTCTGGCACGTCCTTGCTACATGATTCTAGGCAAGACATTTAACCCCACAGATGCCAGGCAATTCTCTAAAACTTCATGTTGCAGATAAGCTCTGGAATTTCCCTTTGCCAATGACCCAGAAGAATAAAAAAGGCATGGAGGGGAACAGGGAAACTTTTTTTCTGGATGTGCAATTTTATTTTATTTTATTATGTATTAAACTTTTTATTTTCAAAACATATACATGGATAAATTTCAGCATTCTCCATTGCAAAATCTTGTATTCCAATGTTTTCCCTCTCTTCTTCCCATCCCCTCCCCTAGATGACAAGTAATCCAATATATGTTAAACAGGAACAATCCTTCTATACATATTGCTACAATTACCATGCTGCACAAGAAAAATCAGATCAAAAAGGGAAAAAAATGAGAAAGAAAATAAAATGCAAGCAAATGACAAAGAAAGTGAAAATGTCATGTTGTGGTCCACACTCAGTCCCCACAGTTTCTCTCTGGGTGCAGATTCATTACAAGACCATTGGAACTGGCCTGAATCATCTCATTGTTGAAGAGAACCACATACATCAGAATTGATCAACGTATAATCTTGCTGTTGCCATATACAATGATCTCCTGGTTCTGCTCACTTCACTCAGCATCAGTTCGTGTAAGTCTCTCCAGACCTCTCTGAAATCATCCTGCTGA
This sequence comes from Antechinus flavipes, assembly GCF_016432865.1. NCBI lineage: Eukaryota > Metazoa > Chordata > Mammalia > Dasyuromorphia > Dasyuridae > Antechinus > Antechinus flavipes. The sequence goes on from NC_067399.1 coordinate 651,815,208, forward strand.
TCATTTCTTACAGAACAATAATATTCCATAACATTCATATACCACAACTTATTCAGCCATTCTCCCACTGATGGGCATCCATTCAATTTCCAGTTTCTTGCCACTACAAAAAGGGCTGCCACAAACATTTTTGCACCTGTGGGTCCCTCTCTCTCCTTTAAGATCTCTTTGGGATATAAGCTCAGTAGTAACACTGCTGGGTCATCAAAAGGTATGCACATTTTGATAGTCCTTTGGGAATAGATCCAAATTGGTCTCCAGAATGGTTGAATCCATTCACAGTTCCACCAACAATGTATTAGTGTCCCAGTTTTCCCACATCCCCTCCAATATTTATCACTATCTTTTCCTGTTATTTCAGCCAATCTGAGAGGTGTGTAGTAGTACCTCAGAGTTGAATTAATTTTCATTTCTCTGATCAATAGTGATTTAGAGCATTTTTTCATATGACTAGAAATGGTTTTGATTTCTTCATCTGAATATTGCCTGTCCATATCCTTTGACCATTTATCAGTTGAAGAATGGGTTGAATTCTTATAAATATCAATCAATTCTCTATATAGTTTAGAAATGAGACCTTTATCAGAACCCTCAAATGTAAAAATTTTTCCCTAAGAACAAGGAAACTTTACTAAAAACAAACAAATAATCCAAGGCTTCTGCCTCCAAATCTGTGCTCAGTCCACCAAGTACTTCATAAATGGCTGGTGGATGAGTGAATAAGTGAGCTGAATGACTCAGCCATCTGCTCCATCCCAGCTGGTCTCAGTTTTCTTACCAAGCATCTGCCCTCACCAGCAGAGAGAGGTCATTCAGACCCTGCTGCTAAGGGATGGGAATCAGGGCTGGGAAAGGCACTGTGAAAGCAGACGGGACTGGGAGGACCTCAGAGGCCACAGCTAAAGAATAGGGATTTCATTTTCAGCCAATATCCTTCCAGGTGCAAGGCAGTCAGGACCAGTGCTATGAGCAGAGCAGAAAATCAGTCTGTTATCTGTGCATGTTGGAGGATGGGAGAAATGGGTAGGCTTCCTGAAAGCAAGGAGAGTCTGTGACTGACCTTCCCTCAGTACCTCTGACCCCTGTAAGAATGATTGTTCTCAGTCCTATGAAGCTATGGGACGTGTCATTTATTGGCCTCAGGACCCCCAGGTTGGTCTGAGAGAAGGGTTCTAGGGGTAAAGCCCCAGAATTATAGAATTTTTTTAAATGCTAGTAAATACCTTAAAAGAATATAGGTCAGTTCTCTGATTTGCTGGGTAAGGCATAGGCTGGAGTAAATGTCCAAGGTCACACAGCCAGCTATTCTGGGGCAGAACTCAGAATAAAACATGGGTCTCCCATTGCAACACCCATTGTCGTTCCATTGTAGCATGCAACCCCGTGCAGTAGAGAGTGTAATTATTATTGTCCCCATTTTACAGATGAAGAAATAGAGGTTTGGAGAAGTTGAGGGATTTATCTGTATTCACACAGTTAGTAAATGCTGAGGCCTGAGCTCAGGCGTCTTAATCCCAGATCTGGTCCTTTTGCCATCACATTCCGATTGTTAGTTATCAATAAGATCAATTCGAACTCCCTATGTTTTCATCGCAGAGATGGTGTATCCTCATCTTCAGCCTAGCTATTTAAAAAACTTATTCATTCATTCATCTATTAGCGTGTTTATTTTATTGAAATTTTATTTCACTTTATTTAAATTTCACTTTTATTTTATTTAAATTTTTATTCATTTGAACTTAAATACAAAAAAGAGGACGTTCCGTGTACATGAGCCTGGCCATTTTTGGCTGCACATGCGCTTCCACCCCTTCCACTCATGCTCTGAGATGGACCGGGGCATGGGCAGTAAATAAGTCCCTCTCTCAATGCAGGTCACTGCTCTTAGTCCTACAGAGTCAGTCAGGTTGGGGTCACTCTATGTAAGAACCAGCCGGCTCTATCCATTAGGTCCTAGTGCCTCTTCTCTGACCTATAGTAGTTTTTTAAGGGATACTTGTTGAATAGAACTAAACTGGAAGGGAATTGGTACTGAAAGCACACGAGGGAGACTCCAGAAAACCTCCAGATTCCCCAAAGATTCCTTGAAAGAGGCTGGAAGAAGGGACTCGTCCTCTGCCCCTTGGCTCTCTGTGCCCCTAGATCCCAGTCCCCTCCGGGGCGCTGTCCTTGGTCTGACCCTCGGTGGAGCGCTGCCCTCCGAGAGACATGGACTCGTTCCCAACAAGCCGCCCAGATCTCCGCCTCGGAGGGTCTCGTTTCTGGGAAGTGGAATTGAATTAGCCACCGAAACAGCTGTAGCTTGTCAGGCTCCGATTGAATTCCGGCTGCTTCCTGGATACGAGTGGGAGCCAGAGCTCCCCAGAGAACAATGGCCTCTGCTCCACAAATCCGATTAGCCGGAGACTAATGGAGCTACCCACATTTCCAGAGAGTGCCGGAGCCTTTGCTCTCCCGCTCTCTCCCAGACCCTCCCGCCTCCGCGCACAGCCTCCTGGTTGATGAACAACACATTTGTCCACTATTAGGAGAATGAGGAATCTGAGAAGCCGACTCGATTTCGGGCTCCTCGTTATTGTCCTCAGAAACCCTGAGGACTGTCTGCTAAATCCAGTTATTGGCAGCAAACACATTAAATATTGTTAATAATAAGAAGGCGCATTCACCAGAATTATCCCACGCCTCCCCGTAGCCTAGAGGGCCCTTGGGTTCTAGACATAGAATCATAGAATTTAGGACTGCACAATGAATAAAGGAAGCATTTATTAAGTGATTACTATGTGCAATGAAGTGTTGATACATATAGGAAAAAAAAGAGTGGGGTGATATGTAGAAAAGACTGTCCCTTATCCCAAGGACCTCACATTCTATTTTTTAATATTTATTTATTTATTTATTTTCAAAACATATGCACAGATAATTTGACATTGACCCTTGCATAGCCCTTTATTTCAGATTTTCTCCTCCTTCCCCCACCCCCTTCCCTAGATGGCAAGCAACTAATATATGTTAAACATGTTAAAATATGTTAAATGCAAAATATGTAAACATATTTATACAATTCTCTTGCTGCACAAGAAAAATCAGATAAAAAAAAGTAAATGAGTAAGAAAACAAAATGCAAGTAATCAACAACAGAAAGAGTGAGAATGCTATGTTGTGATCCACACTCAGTCCTCACCTCTCTGGGTGTAGATGGCTTGCTTCATCACAAGATCATTGGAACTGGGATCAATCATCTCATTGTTGGAAAGTTCATCATGTTCATCAGAATCAATCATCATATAATCTTCTGTTGCTGTGTACAATGATCTCCTGGTTCTGCTCATTTCACTTAGCATCAGTCTATGTAGGTCTCTCCAAGCTTCTCTGTATTCATCCTGATGGTCATTTCTTACAGAACAATAATATTCCATAATATTCATATACCACAATTTACCCAGCCATTCTCCAATTGATGGGGCATCCTCTCAATTTCCAGTTTCTGGCCACTACAAAAAGGGCTGCTACAAACATTTTTGCACAAGAAGAGGACCTCACATTCTAATGGAAAGACAACACATACATTTCAAATGCAGCTGGGATAAAAAGGCCTCATGGTCTTTAGGCTGCAGCGGCAAAGCAGATGATAATGTGTGATCTCTAACATGATTTCATCTGATAAAAATCAGATCAACTTCTGATATTAAACCATTTGAGAGTCCCTATCTACCTCACGAGGTCTTTGTGAACATCAAATGAGCTGCTATTTCTAAAACTGTTAGCACAATAGCACATGATAGGTACTCAATCATGTTTGCTCTATCCTTTTCCTCTCCCTTCCCCTAAGAATTTTGGTCTCAATATCACACAGCTTCTAGTTGTCAGATAACTTGAATCCAGATTTTTTTGGCTTCAAGGCTGACTATTTGTGATGCCATATTGCCTCTTCTCTGACACATAGTAGGTACTAAAAGATGCTTGTTGAAAATAAATTAGAAGGAATTTAGAGAAAACACAGACTCAAGAAGGTTGTGGCAGGTAGGGGTGGTGTGTTCCCAAAGTTCAGAACAAGGAAATGTCAAACTTAGAGGATAGTAAAGCAAGTCAGCTTTACTGAGGGAAGATATTTCCCAAAAGAAAGTAGTCAGGAAGAATGATAGAAATAGGTCCTCTGGTCTCTTGGGAGAATTGGTCACCCTCCCTCAAACCAATAAAGTGTTTGGATTTTTATAAGGTTTCTTTCTGGGACTATCAGGACCAAGCACTGGGAGAAGGGACCAAGGAGTCAGTGGGGAAAATTCCTAGGAAATTGGAGACTTGTTGATATTCAGACTCCCTAATGGTGGGAAAAGGAGCAGTGGCTGTTATGATCCTTTTCTGGAAATGTGATTTAGCTTCCTAGTCAGTGGTTTTAGAGCTTCTTAGGAGTTTCTAAGTTTAGCGAGTCCAGTAATTACTATGTTCCTTCTATTTAGGTGGCAAGATCTCTTTCTGGGTTTTCAGTCACTGTTGCTGCATCTCCATAAGAGTCATTTCGTGGAATGATAGCTGTACATTCCTGAAGACTACAGAACATCTGGTCCCATCTATCCCTGAATAAGGATCCCAAAAAAGGATCATCTGACCTTTGCTTGAAGATCTCCAATGGGGAGAGGAGGAAACCTCTACATTCCAAGGCAGACCATTCCATTTTTGGTTAGAGATAACTGTTAGGAAGTTTCTCTCTGATTTCTACTGTTTTTTTTTTTTTTTTTTTTTTTTTTTTGTGTGTGTGTGTGTGTGTGTGTGTGTGTGTGTGTGTGTGTGTGTGTGTGTGTGGTATTCACTCATTGTTTCCTAAAACCTTTCCCATATGACAGCCCTTCAGGTATTTGAATATTGCTTTCTAGTTCACCTGCACCTCCCCAGGCTTCTCCTCTGTGAATCCACATTTCCAGCTCCTTTAACTGCCCCATAGCTGGCATGAATTCAAAACCCTTCACCATTTTGACTGCTATCCTTCAGGTTCTCTCCAGTTTATCAATGTTCCTCCTAAAAATGTGTCATCCAGAATGGAGCACGCTACTCTAGGTGTGGTCTGACTGGGGCAGGGTGCAAAGACTCTGCCCTCCAATTCTGGAGACTTTGCCCCTCAATGCAGTCCATCATATTAGTTTTTCTAATTACTAATTACTCAGGAGTTTTCATCTTTTTCAGAAAAACTTTCTCCAAGTCTTATAGTTGTGAAGCTGAAGTGTTTGAATTCAATATATTTTTATTCCCATTAAATTTTTTCTCTTTCACTTGGACTCACTACTCTAGCCTGTAAAAGCTAGATTCAAGATGTTAATTGATTCAAGATGAATTCTGATTTAGTCATTTAGTGTATTGGATATTTTTCTTTTTTTCTCTTTTTTTATTTCACCTATAAAGTTGACAAGTATTTCATCTTTGTCTTTATGTCATTTGAAAGAAATTCAACTCGTAATTTCACTGATAAAAACATTAAATAATGTGATATGGATTGTATAGTACGTGCACAGATATTCAGTACCTGCTTTCAGTTGACCATATGGAACTTGAGAAGTCTATTTTGGACTTTGTACGGTGCAGGGGTTTTCAGGCTTAGATAACAAAGACCTATAATTGGCTACTGAGTCAGAGGAGCTGATGACTCAATGAATTTACAGAAGGGATGACCTATCTCTTCTATTCTCTCTTTTGTTAACTGTTGTTTTAAGTTACTGAGTCTATTCTAACCATCTTATTAATGGGTGCTGTCATTTTATGCTTGACTTTTTTGTGAGGAAATGTAAATAATCTCTCCTAAATCCAATTTATACTGTTTTTTCTGTTTGTTATTTCTTCCTTTTGGGGTATGGAAGCAGAGTAGCCTCCCTATCCTTCATTTCTCTCTTAGAAATAATTAGGAAAGCATTTTTAAAATCATTTTAGCCTGAAGACTTTAGGCTAATCTGAAAAATGTTTTTCAGTCTGCGAGCAACCTATAGAATTGTATTTCCATTTTGGGACAAAAACTTAGAGAAAGGTCATGTCAGCAATCTGAGTTAGTTGTAAAAAATAACATATTGAGCCACTGAACTGATAAACTGATAAAAACAAGAAATGGGTGAAAGGTAACTGCAAGCACTGAGTGTGCTTGCTTAATGAGTTAAGATTAACTTCTCTTCTCCAAACAGGGAGTTAGTTTTTTTGCCATTTTGAATATGGATTTTATAATGAACATGTCAAGGAGGAACATGCAAGAAATCTGTTAACTTCATCATATCCAGCCAAATGGGGCTCAGAGGGAGGGATCTTGTACATCAGAATAGGAAATAAAAAGCTCATTTCTGCATTTGTAAGTGTGGATCTGCCCAGGGACTGCCCCTAAGTGGATCACCTATTCCTTGCAAGAACCATAAAACAAACTAACTTACTACACACACTCTGGTGTCCTCTTTATTTTTGTAGCATATTGCTACCAAGTCTTTCTTTAACATTCAGTTCCAAAAAATGAGCTACTCCCCTCTCTCCAGCTCAGCTCAGGGCTGAACTTCTCACTGAAGTGATTAGAGAAAGGGCCAGAAATGGACAAGAGATCCCTGACTGACCCATCCTTAAGAGATTAGCAGGAAGTTGGCTCATTTGAGTTAAGGGAAGTATCTCTTGAGCTCACCTTTGACCACATGGAAAGAAGATTGCTTACAGGGAGTGGCCAAAGGGGAAATGAACGATTTTAGGAAAATGATTCTGAGGTTGTGCAGAAAGTCAAGTGATTATTGTTCTGTTTGATGAAACTGTGCACTGAGTTAGTACTCTCCCCTGAGCTCTGTTATTGTTTTATTTTGGCAGGAGATTTTCCTTGTCCAGGAAACTGTATATTGTAACGTCCAAATGGCTTCATGGAGAGAGGTTTTTAATCACTCAGTGACTCTGTCCTTATTTAGTTTTTTTTTCTCCTTTAAACACAATTTTTGGATTGTTGTTCAATCATCGGTTGTGTTCCTCTTCCTGACCCCATGGACCACAGCACAAAGGACCCTTCTTTGCTCTGCTACCTCTCAAAGTCTGTCCAAGCATATGTTCAATGCTTCCATGACATAATCTATTCATCTCATTTTCTGCCATCCTTTTCTCCTGTCACCTTCGATCTTTCCCAGCATGAGTCTTTTGTAATGAATCCTGTCTTCTCATTATGTGGCCAAAGTATTTAAGCTTCAGCTTCAATATTTGTCCTTCTGATAAATAGAGTTTATTTCTTTAAGTATTGACTGTTTTAATCTCCCCTCTGTCCAAGAAACTCAAAGGTTTTCAGCACTACGATTCTGGGAGCTCAGCTTTCCTTGGAGTTCAACCCTCATGGCCATACGTTGCTTTTGGAAAAACCATAGCTTTGACTATAGGGTCCTTTGTTGCAAGGTGACATCTCTGCTTTTTAGTACGAGGTCCAGATGTACTGTAGCTTTCTTTCCCAGGAGAAAGTGTCTTTTAATTTCATGGCTGCAATAACCATGGTTGAATTAGAATAACCTAAAATAATTAAACTGTTTCTGGCAGGCTTGTACCTAAAACACAGAGAACAGAATTTTCCACTACACGAGGATACGCCAGGCTTTGGAACTATAAGTTATTGGGTTTTGTTTTTTAATTTAAACTTTTTAATTAACAAAAAATAATTTTCTCTCCTCTTCCCTTTCCATTTTTTTTAGGGATTGGGGAGAAAAGCAAAATTCTTGTAACAAATATGAATGGTCAAGCAAAATAAGTTCCTTTCTCCATTGGCCATGATAGTGGGAATAGGTATGGAAACTTAGGATAACCAATATCTTTTGTTTTAAGCTTCTACTTTGTGACTAAGAAGTTATTATATAGGCAACTAGATGTTGCAGGGGATAGAGTACCTGGATGAAGTCAGGAAGACCTGAATTCAAATTTGGCTTAAGACACTCACTAGTTGTGTGACCCAAGATAAGTCAGTCAATTTTGTCTGAGATCATAATTCCTACCTCTACCTTAAAAAAACAAAACAAAACTTCACAATAGAATCTGCTCCATTCCTTTATCTTAACTCTGTGTCTTTCTGGTTCAAGTGTGTCTCTGGTAAAAGATATATTGGATTCTAGTTTTTAATCTATTCTGCTATCCACTTCTATTTTATGGGTGAACTTATCCCATTCACATTCATGGTTATAATTACTTTGTTTTTCCCTCCACCCTATTTTCTTCTGTTTAACTTCCTTTCTCTCTTTTTACTCTGTTCCTCCTCAAAAGTCTGTTTTACTTCTGATCACTGCCTTCCTTAATCTGCTTTCCTTTTTGTCAACCCTCTCTTTCTCTTATCCCCTTCCCCTCCTATTTCCCTATTGAATAAGACAGATTTCTTTACCCACTGGGTATGTGTATATGTATATATGTGTATCGGTGTGTATATGTAGATACATATACACATACATCTATCTATCTATCTATACACACACACACACACACACACACACACACATGCACAGACATATATATTCTTCTCTCTTTGAATTAATTGTAATGAGAGAGTCTGACATTGCCTACAATCCCCCTCCCATTCTCCCTTCTACTGTAAAAGCTGGGTATGTGTCAATTATGTTCAGATGATCTAAAAAAAACAAATGATGAGAAAGAGAAAGAGAAAGAGAAATAGTAAGAAGGGGGAAGAGAGATTTTTCTCACGTAAGAGAGGCATGCAAGGAAAAGCTTTTACAGTAGAATAGAAAATGGAAGAAGGAATTAGCTAGCATCTAGGCCAGGCGGATTCTTAGTACTTGGGAGGTCTGCTGATGAAGGTGAGAGGGCAGAATATCCTCTCTAGGATAGACCCCACGGTCTAGAACAGTGGGGCTGAGGTACCCTGGATGACTGTAGTGAAAGCCCCTTGTTCTGGACTCAGGGACCCCATCATTGAGCTGATTGGCCTGTTGCAATACCCCTCATTCCTAAAGGTTCACAATTCTAGAGCATTTTGAGATTTACAAAGTACTTTTCTTCCACCAGCTCCACCAGAGAACCTACCAGAGGTCACCCCACTAGTAAATGTCAGAAATCAGGAAGAGAATTATCTTAGACTTCCCAGTAAATTAATGGCAGAGGCAATGTGAGCCCCTGCCTTTCTGGCTCTCTCCCCACTAAATATACCCACAGGAAAAATACACTTCAGGGTGAATTACCCAACTGTATTCTTTTATCTTGACCAAAACCAAAAAACAACCTCCCTCCCACCAAACCACTTAATATTGTTTTTGGATCTTCCCTAATGACAATAATAAACTTTTCCCCATCCCCAGTGGGGAGTATTGGGAAAAAGCCTATTTCCTGCTGTTTATGCATCATGCCCCCCAGGGGAGGCAATAAATGGATGTTGTGCCTTGTAAATGGGGGCAGCTGAAATCAAAGTACCATTTTAATTGCTTTTTGAGCTGTCAGCTAAAGTGATTTCAAACTGAGTAACTGATAGAAATAAAATGAGGCTCTGGGCCCCTCCCTCACCCCACCTTAATGTTATTCTGCGTGATTTTTGTCCACAAAAACAACCCCTCCCTTCTTCATCACCCAAAATCACATTTCTACTCCTTTGAACCTGCTTATTCTTGGAAGCTTGTGAAGAGCCGGGCTTAATTCTTGGAGCCTCAGTTTCCCTACTAGTCAAATGAGCATAAAAATGCCTTAGAGGAAGAGATATGAGAAGACCCTCTCTCCAGTCCTTTGCAGAAATAAGGGGTCTTTGGGTATGAAACACTGCATATGTTGTCATGTTTTTTTCTAATGCATTGATTAGTTTTACTGTTTCCTCCCCTTTTTGTAAAAAAATTCTTTGTTAAAAGGAAGAATTCTCTTGGGAAAGAGGAGGGACATCAATAAAATGTACTCAATTTACTAAAATTCAATAAAAATAATTATGCCTTTGATGAGGTCCTGAATAATTAGGTAAAGTTGACAGAGAGCCTGAAGTACTAATAAATTATTCCCTGAAACAAGCAGGGAAGGGCACTGATGGGAATCAGGTTAGCCTCATAGTCCCACCCTTTGTGGAGGCCATGGGTAGTCTCCACCTTCTATATCCAGTCAGAAATCCAAGTTATGAGAAACCCCTGGGGTTAAATTTCCCCCATAAATCCGTCCATGGCCCATACCACCTTTGTTGAGCCCTGGTGAAGCCCACCATGGCATTCTGCCCATGATGTCTCTCTCCTTCCCCCTTTCCCCCATGCTTCAGAATATCTTTCTCCTTCTTATAGCTAACTAATTCTTTTTAGGGTGCTAAACTCCTGTATGGAGTTAGTCTTCCACTTAAGGACATATTCTCACATCATGGAGAATTCCCTTTCTTTTGGTTAATTATGAGTTCCACTAGGGAACTTGTCCTTTCCATTGTTAGTTATCAGAACCCCTTTCCTTGCTAACTGTATGCACTTCCAGTTCTATTTTATATTTACAACTTCTGGTGTCTATTGTATCTCTTCATTTTGTCTGTAACTTCTCCTGAATAAACCTACCTTTTGCCAAAGAGATTGGCCGTTGTGAATTCATCACGTGACCAAACCCCAACATTTAGTGCAATTGCTCTCCTAAATTTTATCATCTTGTGCCCAAATCTCAGATCACATCTCCTTTGTGGGCAGATTAAGTGGGACAACAGAGTCAAGGGATTCCTCCAATCTGAGGACCATGAAGGTGAGTGAAGCGGGTGGGGAACGACCAGGGTGGGGGATGCTGCCTCTAGATCAGGTGTGTTCATCTGAACCTGCACCTTCTACCTTGCATTGTCATGGTGAGTAGCCAATGGACTCATAGCCTCATTAAAATCTAGGCTAGAAGGAATCCCAGAGTCCATATAGTCCAATTCCCACATTTTACAGATAAGAAAAGTTAAATGACTCACCCAGAGTCACACACTAGGATCTGAATTCAGGTTCTCTTCCTTCAGTCAGCGCTCTTTCTTCTGCACTATTATTATTGTTGTTCAGCCATTTCAGTCCCATCTGGTGACCCCATTTGGGGCTTTCTTGGCAGAGATACAGAACTGGTTTGCCATTTCCTTCTTCAGCTCATTTTACAGATGAGGAAACTGAGGCAAGCAGAATGAAGTCATTTGACCTGAGTCATGTAGTTAGTGTGTACCACCATATCTGAAAACAATCTGCCTATTGTAAAGCACTATTGTAAAATGGCAGACATTCTTTCTTCTCTCTTTTTTTCCCTTCTTCTCATTTTCCCAGTACTTGTTTTGACTGCCCTCAAGTGCACTTTTCTGTCCATTATTCAGATGTAATGGCTGGGTCACTGCCAGTACTATTTGGAAGATCATGGAGGAGAGAACCACAGGACTGGAAAAAAGCAAACATCCTGATATTCTTCAAAAAAAAAAGAGTGGGGAAGAATTGAGTTTTCAAATTGCAGGATAGTTAGCTCAACTTTGATTCCTGACAAAATTCTAGAACTGATTGGATATTTTTGTTTTTTGTGGGGAAATCAGGTGAATTGACTTGCCTAAAGTCAAAGAGAGAATATGCATCGAGTATCTGAGGTGAGAGTTGAACTCAGGTCCTCCTGACTCCAGTGCTCTATCCAATGCATCACTTCGCTGCCCCTAGAATTAATTGATGATTAGTAATATTAGATAAGGAAGGTCTAAGAGTCAGCATGAGGAGGTTCCCTTAATCAGTTTCATTTTGTGACAAGGCCACTTGACTGATAAATTGGTGAGGATCAGGGAAGGTGGGATGTGGGAGGAGGTGAGGGGTGGAGATAGGAGTGCCATATACATTATTTACCAAATCCAAATATTGGTTAAAGTGTCTTGTGTTTTTTGCAAGAGATCCTCTGATCTCTAATCACATAGGTGGGGGATTGAATTCAACCAGTTTTGAGGTGACTTTAACCCCTTTGGAACTTGTGGCTGAAACCCTGGAATCATGTCTGTTTGCTTTGTGGGAAAGCATGTAAACTTTCCCAAGCTTAGAAATCTTCGAGTCTTTACTTGTGGCCTTCCATTCCAGGGCTCAGTGATAGAGAGGAGAGGACACTGGGATTCTCATCCTAAGACTCATCATCTCAAGGTGTAGAGCCACAGACAAAACACTCATGTGACAACAATAGCTCATATGTATATAGAGCTTCAAAGTTTGCAAAGCGCTTCACACTCCTGATCTCCCTTGAATGCCACAACTTTCTGAAGTTTATCACCAGTTTATAGATGAGGACATGGAGAGAGGTGAATTCACTTGCCCAGAGTCCCTCACTTAGTGTCAAAGGTGGGATTCAAATCCAGGGCTTTCTGACCTCAATTCTAGCACTTCCTCCATTGGTCTAAATGCAGAGAAGCTTGGCCACCAGGTGATGGACTTTTGACTGCAGCCATTTGTAAGACCTCAGTGTTGGAAGGATGCTCAGTGATGTCTTTTGTATCTAAAGAAAAATCCCCTCTATAATTTATGTGTCAAGTGGTCTTATAGTTTTCCTTAAAAACTTTTTTTTCTTTTTCTTTTAATTTGCAGAGAAATGAAAGAAGAGAAAGAGGGAAGAGGAATGAAAGAAGGAAGAAAGGAAGGAAGCAAGGGAGGGAGAGAGGAAGAAAGGGAGGGAGAGAGGAAGAAAGGAAGTGAGGGAGGAAGGAAGGGAGGTAGGGAGGGATGAAGAAAGGAAGGGAGGGAGAGAGAAAGGGAGGAAGAAAGGGAGGGAAAGAGGAAGGAAGGAAGTGAGTGAGAGAGAAAGTGAGGGAGGGAGGGAGGGAATATAGAAGGAAGGAAGGGAAAGAGAGAAAAAAAGGAAGAAGGGAGGAAAGAAAGAAGGGAGGCAAAGAAAGAAGAAGAGGAAAAAAGAAGGAAAGAAAAAGGAAAGAGCAAGCGAAGGAGGTAAAGAGGAAGGGAGAAAAGGAAGGAAGGGGGAGGGAGAGAATATAAAGAAAGATAGAAGGGTAGGAAGGAAATAAAGAGAGAAAAAAGAAAAAGGGAGGGAAAGAAGGAAAGAGGGAAAAAAGAAGGGAGAAAAAAGGAAGAAGCAGAAGAAGGAGGGAAGGAGAGAAGAAAGGATAGAAGGAGGGAAGGAAGGAAGGAGAAAAAGAAGGAAGAAAGTGAGGAAGAGGGGAAAGGAAAGATGAAAGAGAGGGAAGGGAAGATAGATGATGAAAGGAAGGAAAAAAGGGAAAGAATGATGGAGAAAAAGGAGGAAGGGAGAGAGGGAAAGGAAAGAGGAAGATAAAGAGAATGGAAAGAAACAAGTATTATTAAGTGCCTACCACATGCCAGGCATTGTGATAAATAACTTACAAACATCTCATTTGTCCTCACAACATTCTGGGGAGATAGGTATTCAATTCCATTTTACAGATGAGGAAACTGAGGCAGATAGAGTTTAATAACTTGCCCACATCACAACCTAGTGTCCGAAGTGATCATTGGCTTCCTTTTTAAAATGTCCACAACTTTCCCTTTAATCACTGCATACTAGAATTTTGATGGGAAAAAAAGTCAAACTCATCAAGCCATTTTTAAGGAGTCCTAGCTCCTTCATTTTTTTTTTAAACAAATCAAGTTACTTACCCATCTGGATGGGGTCCGGAGTGGGGTGTAATCTCTAGTCATCTCTACCCAGACAGACACCCTCTCTCAGATGAAAAACGTCCAAACGATCCCACACTCCTAAGTTTCATTTTCTAAAGTTCTTTTTGATCCAACAACATAAACGAAAGCACTTAAAAGAACCTATAAGTATGTGAGGAAGGAGTTCAAATTGTTCACTTATAACTGTGGTCCTCACAAACAATTTAGGAAAGCACAGAAGATCTTCAATCTAAGTAAGTGTAAAAAACAGCTGCTGACAAAATAATGGGTCTTTTAAGATATTAAATTGATTACTATTGTTACATAATAATAATTAAATCCATACATGAGCAGAATGGCCTCTTAGAGAACTATGTTTCCCTGTATCGGGCACAGCGGGCGATGATGCTGCGCCAGCGTTAGCTCTGGCTGGAGATAAATGCTCAGAGTCATCATCCCCTCAGGAGGCGAGCGGAACAATTTTTAGCATCCCCAGCTCGAGTTTCAGGGCTTCCTGTGCACCCTTTGAAGGAAACCTGAAAGAAACCAAGTTTCTGTTACCCACCACTTTGAAGCTGCGATGAAAAGTAGTAATATGTCCTTGGAAAGACTTAAAATAAAATTATGACATAAAGCCTGATTTAGAGCCTGACTAAATATCATTTAATCCAACATCTTTATTTTCTAGAGAAGAAAACTAGGGCCCAGAGAAGGGAAGCAATGAATGACAGAGGTGGGATTTGAATCTGGATTTTCCAACATTAAAGTCAGGTTCCTTCCCACTCGGTCCGCTTCTTTTTTTCTTCCCTTTGAAAACTTCGGGTGAAGGGTTCTAATAAGGACCAGAGCCTCTACAATTAATCTCATTTGCCTGTGCCATGGGGTCTGGCCACTAAGAACTTAGTTCTTGGAGCCTTCCTAGTATTTGTTGCTGGCCGTAGTTCTCCATGGCTGGGTAGGTTCGGAGGCTTACTCCCAGAAATCCATTATGATGTTTAATGGAGGAGCCAACAAAGGCAAAGCATTAGGATTCATTAAAATGGAATCTAGAGCCCTGGCAGAAATCATAAAAGCAGAACTTGATGATATACTCATGAGAAACTGATTTCTTCATGTTTGTTTTGCTACATAGGTCACTGCCCCATCTATACAAAATCTTTTGCCCTCAGTTTCCAAAGAATTATTGGGAAAAGTACTCAACCAATATGGATCGATTGAAAGGATTGTCATAATTGTTGATGATTGACAAGATCAATAGGAAAAGGCATTGATGAATTAATTTTCAATTCATGCTTCCATTGTATTAGATCAGGTAATACAGCTTAAAAGTTTAAGAGTCTTGGTCTTTGAAAATAACTTGATTTGTTGGAAGATACATTTATAAGTAAACTTTCTTTTCCCAAATGCTGCTAGTTTTAAAGACGTAACGGCCACGGAAATAATCATTTGCTCTTTCTGTGCTACACATACTACGGTAGCAATGAGGATAAGTCTTATATAACTATGTCACACAATTAAAGCAAAACTGTATGTTTTCTGCAGATATATGTGTCAAGATTTGGAACTGGTTTCAGAAACGTTGGTAAGGGATGGAGGGTGGATCAGCTGAGAGTTTCTTAAGAGCCCTGCCTAAAGTTTTACTTTATGCTTCATAATTTTTTTAATTGCAAAAAATAAGTAAATTTGCTCCTCCTTTTAACCCAGGACCAAATCCTAAAAAATGGCTTGTATTGCTTCCTCTTACAAATTAAAGGTTGTTAAATGTGAAAAAAGAAGAAAGAAATCACAGGTGACAACTCACAGTGGGGAGGGAGAAAGAATAGGGAAGGAGCAGAGGAAAGAAGACTTTCATAAAAGTATGTTTTCCCAGGAGAGTACAAATTCATTTCCCCCCCTAATTATTCTCCATTCTTTCAAGCCAATTAGCTTAATGTGGTAATCAGATTTCACAGTGGGACTCCCAAGCCATATGGTTGCAAGTCTCCTCGAGTGCACAGTGTGACTGCATTTTGTTACGCTTTAAGAATTGACAGATGTGTTTACTGACATTCAAAATATTATGCAAATGGGCTCCCTTCTCAGCCTGAGGCCTTGATTCTGAATAGGGTGAGAAACAGAGAGCAATATGAATTAATGATTACAGAGCATCTTTCTGCCAGCATGACTTAAAGAAGGTGTATGGGGGAGAAGGAAGACTCTAATGGGTCAAATGGAAGAGCAAAGAATGAGGTGAGGAGCTTAGCCCAGGGCTCCCGCCGTCTGTCTTCAGAAACCGACTGACCCAGAGACAAGCAGGGAGAGTGCCCGTTCTTCTCTGTACATGGAAGGCAGAAATAGCCCTAGCCTGGGTGTCCCTCCAAGACTGAAGGACCTCGGTGAGTCTCCAAGACTCAGTTTCTGCCACTGTAAAAATGGAGTCAGAAAGTACACAAGACCAAGTGGTTCATGATCTGCTGGTATCCTGAGAGGGGAATAGATTTAGAGTGACTTACAGATCTTGCCTTCCAGTCTACCCTTTTTATAGAGAAGGAAACTGAGGTTGCACAAGGTGACTGCCCCATGTCATACAAGTAGAGTGGAAATTAGAACTCAGATCCCACTACTTCAAATTCAGTGCTCTTGCCACTGTACTGTGCTGTGTCCCTACACTGTCCCCTTTGTTGGACAAATGTTGTCTGTATAACAAAAGCAAAGATTGGAAATCATGAACCATTCCCCCCACCACCACCACCACCACCACGGGATAACAGCCCAAGAACCTCTAATAACCAAAGGGACACCCCAGGATCACTGTTCCTCCTGGCTTGACAGGATTGGAACAAGAAGGGGAAGTTCAGACTTTTGGGTACCACAGGCGGCTAAAGGGGGCTACCAGGGACGTCCTGGGTGCTGAGGTACAGAATAAGAAGCAGGACAAGCTTGAGCTTGGCACAGACTTTGTGTAAACAGGGAGGACAGCAAGGAGGCTGTAAAGGGAGTCCCACAGACTTGCTACAATAGCCACAGCCATAGCTGAGCATAAAAAGGACCTTTAGCCCTCCACAACCATTGCCAAAGCTGCCCCTATTTCCCTCCCATTAAGGTGGGGCAAGAAATTCTGCACCAGATGCCCTATAATAGCAAATCATTTTATTGTTGAGTAATTATTGATGATAAGGATAATAATAATAAATCCGGAGTCATCTAGAAAAAATCCACAGAAACGATAACAAGGAGAAAATAAAAAATGATTACAGATAAGCTTCCACATTTTGATAAAGACATTGTGCTATTTAGGAAAATAGGAGAGAATGAAGGAGAAATAATAAATTTGTGAGATGAAGCAGAACCAAACAAAATGTAATAGTGTGATAGGCATATGAAAATGAATTTGATGAAGGCATTAAAAATAATAAATCCATTAATTGAGGTAGATTAAAAAATTATAGGAAGACTGAAGCAAAGTGAAGATGACTACTAGGGATCCTGAAGAAAAAATACCTGCTTTTAGCACAATGATTGGCAATAAACATTAATAAATGTTTGCTGATTGACTGATACTCTCTGGGGTTCTATTCAACTCCAGGATTCTGGAGTTATGTTTAAAAAAAACAGGTAGGAGATAAAAAGAGATAATGAAATAAAAGTTCAGAATCATAATTCACTTTATATTACATAAAAAATATTATGTAAATTATTTGATTTGATCTCTGCCAACAATCCTGGGAGGTAGGATTGCAAATATCCTTTTTACAGATGAGAAAATTCAAATTGCTCAGGTTTCAAAGGTTTAATTCTAAGATCTTCCTTCTTTCTACTATTCCAAATTGTCTCTCTGAGTAATAACTTTACAATTAAAAAAATTCATCAATGTGAAACACGTTAATATGTTAAAAGCCCTGTTATTTCATGAGCATGGGTATTCCCATCCCCCCACCTTCATAACAAAGAAGATCTAAGTCACCTTTGCCTCAGTTGATATTTTGTGAGTTGCTATAGTTAAAAACCATTTGACTATCTGCAGGCGTGGATGAGCCTCTCCAAACTTGGCTAGGATGGTCTTGGGATTCTACCTTTTCCACAGGCTTATACTCAGTTTTCCCATATTCTTCTCTTCTGGCTTAGCCTTGGAAAACTCAAGATCTTCCCTCTTCCATAATGAGGCAACAGAGCTGAATCTTAATGGAGAAAATTAATTTAGTGAAAAATGAGATGGCTGGATTAAAATGGAGAGATTGTGATTCGTAACCTTTTTTGTATCATAGACCCCTTTGACCCTTTGATGAAGACTTTTAACCCTCCTCATAGAATGATAAGGGGAAACAAAGGTTAGTAAAAATAAAAACGTTCTTCTTATCCAAGCTCAGGGACCTGACTTCCAGTAATGTGATCAGCAAGATGGAGGACTAGACATTTTCTCTGGCTCTCATGAACTCTCAAACTTCTCCAAAGTAGGAATTATGAACAAGAAATAAAGAAAGCGATTTCATCTCCACAGTCTAGGACATAAGGAACCCAAGCAAATAAAAACTCAGTGAGCTACAACAGAGATGGCTAAATTCTAAGTCCTGACACTCCAACTCAGCACCCCCTCTTCCACCATCCACCACATTCTCTGCCAGCCTCAGGGCCACATCAACTTACCCGCAAGATGCAACAGGACTCAACTGAATACCTTCTTCCCCCCACTTCTTCCAATGCCTCAGAAATCCAAATGGTCCAAGTTTGTTCAGCCTTACCCCCAGACATCATTCAGGGTAGAGACCCAGGCTGGTGAACCTTGAAATACCCAGCCTGAGAAAAGACTGAACTTGAGATCCAACCTCTCGCAGGAGTCCTCAAACTTTTTAAATAGGGGGCCAGTTCACTGTTCCTCAGACTGTTGGAGGGCGGGACTATAGTAAAAACAAAAACTTTGTTTTGTAGGCCTTTAAATAAAGAAACTTCATAGCCTGGGTGAGGGAGATAAACGTCCTCAGCTGCTGCATCTAGCCCGTGGGCCGTAGTTTGAGGATCCCTATGAGGAAGCTGACATCAAAGAGGAACAAGTCAGAATATGAACAATAATGAAAAAAAAGAAAAAAGACTGAAATGATCGAATATTTCAGAAAGAAGAAAACTTAGTCAAAGACTTTGGGCATAAATAATTAAAGTAACACAGAGGATATTAAAAGCAGAAGAGAAAGTGGCCTTCAGATCAGGTAAAAGAATCCAGGTATCTATGAATAAATACTGTGGGACAGGGGAAAGAAACCAGGAGATGGAGCCAAGATGGTGGAGTAAAAGCAGGAACTAAACAGAAAATACCATTTAACAGCCAACATCAACATGGACAAATTGTTTAAACATAGACAAATTGTTTATGTTTTTTTTTTAACATGGATAATGTATACCTTTATGTTCAAGATTTCCATCAACAATAGGGTAAGTTCAAAAGAAAGACGGGAAGAGTTAGGTAAAAATAGTAATCATGTTATACAAAGAATAGACACAGAGGCATTAGAGGGGGTAGGAAGGCTTGTGGTTCAGAAAACCTACTCACATTGGGAATGGATTCAATAGGAAACACCACATATGATGTGGTTCTAGTGGTAGAGAATGGAGATGTGAGAATTGATGTGAGAATCCCCTCTGATCTTGATACAGATCCAACATGAAAAGAATTCATGAACCCCCTGAAATCTGAATGGCAAAAGGAAGTTTTATTTTTCACTAAGAAGCCCTCTCTGCGGACAAATGTCTTAATGAGGAGATTTGTAAAGAATGTGTTGACAAAAACCTATTTTATGAGCAGATTTTGGCGGGTGGGCAGCTCATATACATATGAGCTGATTATCAGACCAAGATCTCCCAATTAAATGAAATCACTTTGAAGGCTTTTTCCCAGAATTTGGAATTTCCTGAATGGAGATCCGGCTACCCAAAATATCAATTGGGGGACGGGGTGATTTGTCTTAGAAAAAGCTCATCTGTAAAGTGTGCCTCCTCCCAGACTCTCTCAAGTCTGAAACCCCGAATCTCCCTTCTTTAACAGATGAAAGGGGGCACAGTTTCAGAGTGTTTATTTTACAGATTAAAGGGGACACCTTTCAGAGTTCATCCCCATCACATATATACCATGAAAGGTATAGCACCCTCCAAAATCAATAAAGAAATAAGGGGGGAGAGTTAGATGGATAGGAAAGCAAAGGGTGAGGGAGGAAGACAAAGTCTTCTGAGATCCCTGGGTGAAGGGAGGTTAAATAACAGTAAGCCAAGTTATGGAGCAGAATTTAATGAAAGAGTCATCAGGGATAGGAAAGACATATGTGTATGTGGGGTATATATATATATGCGTGTGTATGTATGTGTATGTATATATCTACATATGTATACATAAATATATCCTTTCTTAACTATAGCCTGTTTGGGGGTGGGGGAAAGGGAGGAAAAGAATAAAGTAAATAAAATGCACAGCAGAAAGCAAAAGAACAATTAACAAAAAAGTAAAGAAAAGACCAACACTCATGAATATAATTTCTTCTACTAATATATCTACTTTCTTAAATTGATATTTGTTGTTATATATTTTGAATCCTCCCTGATGTTTTGCTGCTCACATGATAATGTTCTCTTTTGTTTTGTTTCATTTTGTTTCGTATTGCTTTTCTGTTTTTCTTTTTGTTTATTCTGTTTCTTCAAATAAAATAAATTTTTAAAAAGGAAAGAGAAATTTATTACCCTGCAGGAAAATAGGAGGGGAATGTGATACAGGGAGCATGATTAAAAAAAAAAAAAGAGTTCATATTGGAGGAAGGAATAGTCAATAGCAGAACATGTTTGAGATGGACAGGGTAAAAAGAGAAAGAATAGAATAAATGGGGGAATAATACAGTTAGCAATAGTAATTGTAAAAAGAATTTTGAAGCAACTTTCTCTGCTGAGATCTTATTTCTCAAACATAGAGGGAACTGAGTTAAATTTATAAAAAATGAGTCATGCCCCAATAGATGAATGATCAAAAGATATGATCTATGCCCAAAGGGCTATAAATGCATGCATATTCTTTGATCTAACAATACCACTGCTATGCATAAATACCAAAAGACATCTTAAAAAAGGAAAAGGACCTATATGTACAAAAAGATTTATAGAAGCTCTCTTCTTAGGGCAAAAAAATGGAAATTGAGGGGATGGCCATCAATTGGGGAATGGCTGAATAAATTATGGTATGTGATTGTCATGGAATATTCAATGGGAAATAATGAGCAGGATGCTCTCAGAGGAAAAAAAAAAAAAAACCCTGGAAAGTTCTCCATGAACTCAAGCAAAGTAAAATGAACTGTATAAAAGTTAATAACAATGCTATAAACTTTGTGTCTTTTAAACATATTTAAATGCATATGGGGAGATTAGAAACCCAGGAAAGAAAGAAATTAAAATCATTAAGGTTTTTAAATCTCAGTTTGGATTTTGCCAATGCAATTGGCTAGAAATTTGTAGCTAAACATTTAAAATGAGAATTTATTAAATTGTTTTAGTGGTTGATCAAAAAAAGAGAGAGAGAAAATAATCTATGGCAATATATTCCAAGTAGACTTGAGCTCATAAGGGCAGAGGACAAGTGAATGAGTCAAGGAGACCAAGTATGGGTTTTTTCCCCTTAGAAAGAGCTCCTCAGAAAAAGGAGTGAGTTAATAAGGAAGCTCTACAGGTCTGAATGATAGTCTGGCCTGACTTATACACCTACAATATCCAGTAATTATGATATGCTGAAACAGAAAAAAAAATTAGTAATAGTGTAAGTAGAGGACTTCAATATTCCCATTATCAGAATATGATAAATATAATGAAAATATCAATAACGATAAAATCCTAAACAAAAAACTGTTTATTAAATATCCTAGAAATAACCCATATTATATAGATAGGTGATTGGAGCTAGACCTGTGATTTGATTAGTATAGGTAACTCCCAGGTATGGAAACTCCCTCTACTCATGAGATTGTTATCTTCTCTGCAATTTATGGTCCTTGAACATTATCTAGAACACTGAGAAGTTAAATGATGTACCCAGGGTCACACAGCTATGACATATAAGATGTAGGCTTCAAACCCATTTATTTTTTAGGACCACCTATTATCCATTATGCCATACTGTTTCTCTATAGCCAATACCTCTATATATTTAGTGGGAGAACTGAGTGGGCAAAAATGAGTAATATATGCTCTTTTCAAGTATATTTTATACTTTGGTATAAAGAAGTTATTAGTATGTTCAAGACAATAAAAAATTATTGCTATTATATTTACACATCATTGTAATAAAATTAGAAACAAATAACAATACCCTAGTGAAGAATAATAGTCATCTTGGGCTCATTTATTAAACTCAGAAGCAATCTATTAAGCAATAATTGGGTTAAAAACAAATTAAAATGATGACAATTTAAAAGATAATGAGGACACTAATATCATTAATCTGTGGGATGCAACTAAAGTGGTTCTCAGAGACAAATTTATAAGAAGAAAAGAGACTGAATGAATAGTATAAATTGAACAATACTAAAAGAAACAAAATGCCAGTTCAAAGGAAAGTAGGGGAAAAAGAAATAATAAAGATCTGTCCAGACACAAATAGAAATGGAAGATTTAAAATAATAGAATTAATAAATACAACTAAGTGGTGGCTCTTAAAAAAGACTCATAAAATTAGCAAGTGATTAGCAAATTTTTTTTAAGAGAGAAAACACAAATTAATGAAATTAGAAATGAAAAAAAGTGAGCAGTTAAAATTGTGATACATTCATGTAATGAAATAGTGTAGTGTAATTAAAATGGACAAATATAAGGAAGATGAAGAAATGATCTTGATGAAAATGAAATTATGCGAAGAAAAACCAGCAGATTCATAAGGAATACATAGTAACTATGGCCATATAAGAAGGAAAGTGAAATAGAAATAATGAACAATTCAAGAAGCTTGAGAGGAACTTAGAGGCAACAAACAGTTGTTATGATATATTAATTACTAGAATTAATCCACCTAAATATAATTAATTATTCAACGGTTTAGGTCTTTTATTGATGTTCACTATTCAGTTTTTAATAAAGGCTTTTGTTTTTTTAAAAAAGAAAAATTACAATATATCCTTTGGTGTAAGCAGGCTCACATGGACTGAGTTTATTTTCTCTTAAAATATCTGAATGGGTGGCTCTTCTGGGCCCAATCGTCCTTATTTTTGGCATAAAGCCACCTATCCAGTCCTTCCACTCTTGTCATGGGGATCAAGGGTCCAGATAAAAGCCTCTGGTCAAGCATATTCTTCAATAGGAGACCTGAGCCCATGTGTCATTAGAAGTAATTCAGCTTTGAATATCTCTATAACAAACCCTTTTCATGCTCAGTCACCTTAGAATTATAATATTTGACCTTCAACATCATAATCCTCGATGTACTTTATAAGAAAATGTAAACGGTAACCTCAATGAATGTAGAAAGAATTAAACCAGGAATACAAGGAAGATATCTATGGTGGAAGAGAAGATTTTGAAAGTTCTAAGGGATTCATGCTTAAGAATGCAGAAAAAGGAGAAAAGATTAAATAGTGGGAAAAAATAGTGGACTTCATTATTTCTGAGAAAAAGAGGCAATCAGGAGGACATCAGTTATTACCAGTCCATGTGAACAAATGAATGAAAAAAATTTATTAAGCTCTTGCTGAATACAAATGCTTTGTTAATTACTGGAGCTATAAATAAAAAGATGAAAAGCAATCTCAGTTTTCAAGAAGCTCCCTGTGTAACAGGACAGAGGTTCTTAACTGGAAGAAGAAGGTCATAGACAGATTTCAGGCTATCTGCGAAGCTGAGTGGAAAACTATAACTAGTTTCCTTTATAATCCTATGTATTTTATTTTATACATTTAAAAATATTTTGAGAAAGGGTCCAAAAAGTTTATCAGACTATTTAAGGGGTCCATGACTAACAAAAAGATTAGAAGCCTTGTAATAGGAAGAAATAGAACATATAGGTACAGGTAAGAAGGAAAAATTCATTTGTTCTCAGGCTGCAACAAAAGTGGAAGGCCATGGTTGTGGTACATAGCATATTTTCAGAATTTTTTTTGATGCACTGATCAGTTATAGTGTTTTTCCTCTTCTTTTTTTTGTCAAAATATTATTTGTATAGAAATATGTTTTGCATGATTATACACATGTAACCTATATCAAATTGCTTACTGTCTCAGGAAGAGGGAAAGGAAAGAATTTGGAATTCAATTTTTAAAGTGAATGTTAAAATTATTTTTATATAATTGGGAAAAATTAAATATTCAAAAATAAAAATATTATTAGTTATATGACATACCTCTATAGGAAAAAGAGAAAGTGGGGGAAATAATGGTAATGCACATGTAAAATGTAAAATGGTAATGTAAATGTAAAATGTAAAAAAAAGACAAAGAGAAAGTGGGAAAAAATAATGGTAATGTAAAAAACAAAACCAAAGATACCAGTAAAAATTTATTTTCTTTTATAAAAACATGAATGTTTTGATAGTCTCTGGGCACTTTGAGCCACCTAATAGTAACAGAAAACAAAATAGATTAATTTTTAACAGGCAAGACAAGTGCTTGATGTTGGTGTGGGAGTTAACCTGGAGTAGGTTGCCTGTGTACAGCCAGACCATTGACTCATGAGGTGAAGGCCAGGATTAGTAAAAACCAAGAAAAAAGAATCATGATGACATGAGGTACACTTGAAATAGCTTAACCTTGAACTATTTAAATAAAGATGTCAAGACAATTTTTATTTTTTTTTAATTTTGGGAGTTTTTTTTGATAAGACAATTTTTAAAGATTGTTGAGCAACCATGTAAAAGAAAGAATAATTTCATTCTTTGTATTTGTATCCCCAAGACCTAGACTATAATAGGTGCTTAATAAATGTTTGATGATTTATTAATTTTTCAAAACAAAGTCTTAAAGGTTCTTATCCAATATATGCAATATATATACACACATATAGAAGATAAATACTTATATAAAAACATTCACACACACACATATATATATACAAGATATATTGTTATATAGACAATGTATATGTGCATATCAAGGATACCCCCATGCTCCCAATTATTCCGGATTAGCTCTCTTGTAGCCACCCTAGACTCTTGTTTTTCTCTGACCTTCATATCCAATCAGTTGCCAAGTTTTGTTAATTCTATCTCAGCTACATTTCTGTCCCTTCCTCCTGCCTTTTGATGAGAACCTTTAAGGCTTTGTTTTGAAAGATATATATAGATATATAGATATATATATGTACCATGTTTGCATATGTATACATGTAATCATACAATATATATGTGGACAATATGTAAAATGTGTGTATATGCATATATACACACACATATCTACTATCTACTATATATGTGTGTACGAGTATAGATATATACATATATGTGTGTATGTGTGTGTGTATATATTTACTTATCCTTTGAATTAGAACCTTTAAGGTTTTGTTTTGAAAAACTAATAAATCAAAAAAAAAAAGAAAAACTAATAAATCATATATATGTATATATGTATGTGTATAGATGTATGCATGTAACCTGTATACAATACATATATATAGAAGATATTTAAAATGTATACATACATACACATAGCTCTATTATATATTTGTGTGCATATGTGTGTATATCCACATCTATCTATATATTTTAAGGTAATGGATTCCTTGATGGTTACAACAGAGATGATTTAATGATCTTTTGATTATTAATATCAAGTATGGCATAAATCAGGGAGATACACATTAACCAATATTGTTACTACCAGAATCAATAAATCCATCAAATAGTTTTTATTAAGAGTGCTAGGAACATAAAGAAAGGCAAAAAAAAAGTATCTGCCCCTCAAGGAGTTTACATTCTAATGGAGGAGACAACTTGTCTATAACAGCATAATACAAGATATATCCAGACTATATGAAAGTTAATGGTAGAGGCAAAGGCACTGGCCCCTCAGGTGACTAGAAAAGTCATTCTGCAGAAAGTAAAGTAGGAAGGGGAATCTCCTATAGATGATGAAGTCTTCCTATCTATGAACAACATAATACTGAATGATAAAGCCCCTATGGAGGCTTTTTAATGAGATTTATAAGCAAATGAAAGAGGTCTGCCTGAGAGTCTATGCAAAAAAAGAAAGAAAGAAAGAAAGAAAAAAAGAAAGAAAGAAAGAAAAAAAGAGAGAAAGAGAGAAAGAAAGAAAGGAAGGAAGGAAGGAAGGAAGGAAGGAAGGAAGGAAGGAAGGAAGGAAGGAAGGAAGGAAGGAAAGAAGGAAGGAAGGAAGGAAGGAAGGAAGAAAGAAAGAGAAAAGGAATAAAAAGAAAAACCTCCCAGACCCCTGCCTCCAGAAGCTGGCAGGGAATGTCTATTGCCTACCATGGAAAGGAGTTGGATGGGCAGTCCATTAATCTGACCCTCCAGACCCTCTATCTGGATAAAGCCTCCAGCTAGACTTGGGCTCCGAGTTGAAGGAGACGGAGAGCAGGCTGTACGGCATTGGGGAATCTGTGCCATACTTTTGCCAGTGTCAGGCTTCTCTCTCCTTGAAACAAAACCTCACCTTTTTAACCCCAATGTCCTTCAGAGATGAGATACTGCTATAGACCATAAGCCAGCAGACTTCTGAAGAAGCGGGATTGCAGGTACCTCCAAGTTTTGTCTCAATATCTGGCGAAAATAAACAAACTACAGGATATGTGAGTAAGAAGTACTTGAGAGTCTGTCATCCAGGAAAAGTCAGACTGAAAAGGAGCTGGTCCAGTCAGAGGGAGAGAGAAGATGGATGGCGGGCCTGTGAGTTCCGCTGTTACCCAAGCATTGTTAATGGACTCAGAAGAAGGTCTGCAGCACACTGAGTGAATCCTCCATGGAGGATTTATGGGAGATGTATGACAAGTGAGCTGGAGGAAGGAGCGTAAGTGATTTACAAGGGTCTTTTTGGAGTGCCCACATCCATGAGATCCTGAATTTATCAAATGAATGAATTACCATTGGGGGGAAAAAATCTTGAACAAAAGCAGAACTGAGGACAAAGACCCAGAGCAAGGGCAGGGCTAGCATTTCTCATTTCCAGTGTATTTAGGTATGGGGTAGAGGGGCAGGAGGGGAAAATGCTGTTTTGAAGCATGTTCAAAAAATTTTTTATCGATAGCAGTGATTCAAACATAAATTGGTTTCTCTCTGTCTGTGCTCCTTTGCCATTTTGAATGTGATGTATACAGAGACTTTCCTTACTGACATTTATGGTGCTGCCCTTAGGAACTTCCTAGACATTATTTACTTGTAGTCCCCTGGTTATATCACACTGCAGTAGTAAATTGTTCTTTATGGGCAGATTAAAGAAAGGATGAATGAATGAATGGTATTCCAATGGCCTCTGTTCTCCTAACCACTCACCTTACTTATCCCCTCTCTGGCCAAACCCTCAGCTTTCACTGAAGGAGAGGAGTCACGTGGTCAGGCTTGAACTTTAGGAAGATGATTTTGGCAGCTACATGGAGAGCGAGTTAGAGAGAGGAGGGACTTGAAGCAAGAAAACAACTTAAGAGTGGATAGTAATAGTCTGAATGACTAATAATGAGGGGCAGAAATAGTGATGGCCGTAGGAGGCAGGAGGAAGGGACAGAAATAGAATTAACAAAACTTGGCATCTGATTGGATATGAAGGTCAGAGAAAAACAAGAGTCTAGGATGGCTCCAAGAGAGCTAACCTGGAGTAATTGGGAGCATGGAGGTATCCTTGATAGATATAGAGAAGATAGGAAGAGTGAGTTTCCCTTAGTCAAACAATGAGAACTTTGTCATCTACTCAGTTTCCCTTTTTGTCTTTTAGCTAATGGCTGCCTTTATATAAAAGTACCTGGGATATCAGAGGAGCTAATGGGGCACACAAGTACCCAGGGAACAAGGAATCTTTGATTCTTAGTCTTATCATCTGTAAAATGAAGGAGTTACAATCTATGGCCCCTCAGGTCTTTTACAGCTTTAAATTTATAATCTTCAAAGAATAGTATTTTCACCCTTTTTTTGTTGTTGTTTGTTTGTTTTGTTTTTTCCCCCTTTCTTGTGTATTTTTCCTCTTTTGATATGATTTTTTTTTGCTCGACATGATCAAATATGGAAACAATTTTAGATTTGCATATGTTTAACCTATATCAGATTGCTTTGCTGTCTTGGAGAGGGGGGAGGAGGGAGGAACACAAGGTTTTGCAAAAGTGAATGTTGAAAATTATCTTTGCATGTATCTGGAAACATAAAATACTATTAAAAATTTTATGATCCCGTGTAATGTCTCCTAGAATTTGCTTTAAAAGTCTCTTCCCTGCAGAGAAACTACTGAGTAGAGAACATTCCAGAAATGGACAAAAGACATAGATTTCCGAGGTGAGAAAAATGCCAGGTACTGAAGCCCAGGTAGTGCCTGAGGGCTTAGCTAATAGGGTCTTACAGAGTTTAGGGGGACAGGATGGGCTTTTCCACGCCACAGGCAATGGATCAGAGAGACACAGCAGGACATCTCCTTAAGATATCAGAAATGGTTTAGGGAACAGACCGTTGAAGTGGGAGAGACTTAGTTCTAGTCCTGGTCAATTCCACCCTACCCCAAGCCTTAGTTTACAAAGGCCAAAGTCTCCCACTGCAACTGGAGCCATCTCCAGCTGACTTCTTCTATATCTGGAGCCAGATGACTCTGGAAAAGAAAGTGAGCAGGTGACCTTGCCCAGGCTTCCCTCACTTAAATCCAAGTCACTTGCCTGTCATGGTGTCACCTTCCTGATGTCATGGTCTTCTTCAGGAATGATGGACAAAAACAACAATTACCATAAAATGGAGATACTAACACATATCACATCCACTTCACACGGTAAGGTCAATGAAAGCTACTCATGGAAGCTAAAGTGAGGACCAAGCATGACCCACTGTTCCCTCCAGAAATGTACAGACTTAACACAAAGTCTAAAGTCAGGAAATGTGACTGGAAAAATGAACAAATGAAAAAAGAATCCAACCATAAAGAACAAGTATATAGGGATGCTGAAGACACAGACTCAGAAGAAAATGACTCCCAAACGCTTATGAGCAAAGACTCAAAGACAAAGATAGGTTGGGCACTGTAATGGGCTGAAACTGAGCAGATGTACTGAGGTTCGGGCAAGCAAGCACTTAAGGCTAATTACCAATTGGACACTACTCTATTAGCATTTGCTTGGAAAATGGCCCGCCCCACCATTCTGTGCTGGCTCGATCTGTTAGTGTATAGAGAGATTTGGAGGAGGGATGAAAGGGTGGAGTAAGAAAGCCAGAGTGACTCCTGGCCAATTTGTGTCACCATATCTCTCACTTCCACAAAGAATAAAGATCAAGGACTTTTGCTTATCCTGACTCTAGCTGATTCTAAAGTATCCAGGGTGCTAATGCGGCCGCACATTAACACAATTCAAATTGTGCACAAATTAAATAAGAATTGTTGGAAGAATGAAAAGCTTAAATAGTTTTATAACTAAAATGAAAGTGCTAAAAGAAATAATCAGAAAAGAAATGAGATGTAGCAAAAGAAAATAGGAAGACAAATAGTAGCTTGGTACAACAGATACAAAACTTTGCCTCAGAAATAAACTCCCTGAAAAAGATAATGTACCAAATAAAAGTTAATGACTCCATGAGACAACAAGAAATATTAAAATAGTCAAAAGGCTGAATTGATAGAAGACAATGTGAGATGTTTCACACAGAGCATTGACTGAAAAACTACTTGAGTAGAGATTATTTAAAAATCAGTTGAACTGAGATTTAAGATCAAAAAATGAGTTGGACATTATATTTCTAGAACTCATAAAAGAAAACTATTTAGATCTCTTAGAACCAAAGTAAAAATAGAAAGAATCCATCAGTCAAGACCCAGAGCTTCCAGCTTAAAGGAAAAAATATTTTAAATAGACAGAAAGAAAAATACAAGTACCAAGGAATCACAATCAGGGTTATAGCAGATTTGGTAGCCATCACTATTTTTTTTTTAAAAACTTAGTATATAATAGTCTGGAAAGCAAAAGATATAAGCTTACAACTAAGAATAACTTACTCAGCAAATTATCTTACATAATTAGGGTATCCAAATAGAAAACTATATAAGCAAAGAGGAATGCATAGAAGTACAAACAACACTTGAATCCCACTTTCATCTGAACTGGTCAAAGAAGGGATCTCTTTCTCTATCTCTATGTCTATCTATAGATAGAGATAGAGAGTACAGAAATACATTTCACTCAGTAGGGAAGGAAATATACAGACACAGTGTGATGCAGAAATACATTTTGCTCAACAGAGATACGGTATGGAAAGGGGAGAAGGAGAGCAAAGAATAAAAAAGAAGTATGGGATTAGTCTCAAGCAATGAACATTCTAATCATGAACATTGGATCTCCAAGCAAGATTTAAAGGAAAGAAAAAGACAAGCAGACAGAAGGAAGGAAGCAAGCAAGCAAGGAAAGAAGGAAGGAGGGAAGGAGGGAGAAAGAAAGGAAGGAAGGGGGGAGGGAAGGGAGAGAGGAAAGGGAAAGAGGAAGGAAGGAAGGGAGGCAGGAGGGAGGGAGGAAGGAAGGAAGGAAGGAAAGAAGGGAGGGAGGGTGGGAAGGAAGGAAGAAAGGAAGAAAGGGTAAGAGGGAGGGAAGAAAGAAGGAAAGAGTAATGATTTCAGGGTGAAGGTTAGAGAAAAGTATCAGAGACTCAAAAGTGGATTATATCTTAGAAAAGTGTTCCTAAAACACATTTCTCACTCATCATTCTATTCTTGTTTGTTTGTTTTTTTTAACAGAGAGTATAAGAGAATAGAAAGAAGGTTAATACATAATTAATGATAATTATGAATGGAATAAATTCACCCACAAAATGGAAGAATATAATAGATTAGAAGACAGATTGCAATAATATATTATTTACAATTTACAATTACATGAAAAAAATTTCAGATAATTAAAATATAAGGCTAGAGCAAAATCTATTATGCTGTAGCTAGAATTTTGAAAAGGTCACAGCAAAAAAAAACTTTATTAAAAGATAAGTATGGAAACTACATTTTGTTGAAAGATAGACAATGAATTAATATCAATGCTAAACAGTTATGTACTGAATCACATAGAATCTAAATACTTAAAGGAAAAAATGTTAAATAAGCTACAAGAAGAAATATGCAAAACTATAATAGTGGGGACTGCAGTGAGACCCTAGTAATGGGTATTTGCAGTAGTTGCTGTCTTCTAACTCAAAAAGGTCAAATGTCTTGTCTTTTCTTGAGGTGTAAATATGATTTAATGCCAGGAAATTCTAGGCAAAATGCAACGCTCAAATAGAGTATATTAGTAGATTTATAAGATTTAGAATTTAAAGATACCTAAGATTTCATATAATCTATGCTGCTATTCTTACCAATGAAGAGACAAAGTCCCAGTGGGCAGAAATGACTTTCCTAAGCTCACACAGTTTGAAAGAAACAAAAATATTTAGAATTGAATATAGTTCCTATAACCCCAAATCCAAAACTCTCCTACCTTGAAACATCTACTCTGACCCATTTTCAAAAGTTTTGTCCCACAAAATGATCAATATGGCAATGTTTTATATAGTTGCACATGTATAACTCCAGGGAAAAGAGAGAGAAAGAAGAGAGGGAGGGATAGAATTTGGAACTTAAAACTTTAAAGAAAAATATTAAAGAAAAAATAAACTCAAGAGGTCAGCTAAAAAAAAAAAAAGGTTTTGTCCCATATTATAGCACCCTTGATTTTATAAGCTGCCCTAAATTCTTTTGAGAAATAGCTGGGTATAAACTCCAAATAGACCCATAAAAAACCCTAACTCCACAGCTCATCACTGCTTATAGGCTTTCTGAATTGAATGCCCTGATTTTCACTTGATGAGAGCACATTTTATTCATTTCCATCAATTTCCAATCTAATACTTTAACCAAAAGAGCTATTAAAACAACAGGAGAAGTGTCCGCTCCACTGAGGGCTGAATGGCAGAGCTCGGTGACTCAGCCCAACGCTGTCTACCCCTCCAAGTAGCCATTTGGCAACCCCTTCTCTGGGTGGGCATGAACCATAGAATATAGATGGCTTCTGCTGTAACCATGTGGAATGTAGAACCCTAAAGACTAAGAAATGGTCTCACATTGGACCACTTTGGAATCCCTTCTCTCAGCACACAGTAGCAGACAGACCTCATTTTGTTGCAGGTTCAATAAGATAACTTATTTTGGCAGGAAGGTTAAAGCATTGCCTCTCTGCCCACTTGGCATGAAAGATAAAACTGAGGGGTCTTTGTTTTCCAAAGACAAAGTCTTAAAGAGCATTTTTTTCCATTTGGAAGATTACTCAATTGTAAGGTATATTTAGGGGGAAAGGATGGCACCAAGCTATAAGGCTTATTTTCCTTTTATGTAGATTTGGTCATGTCATTTCCCTGTTTAGAATCCTTCAGTGAAACTCCCTATTGCTTGTAAATGAAAGTTCATATCCTTTGGTCTGGGATTCAAAGTCCTCCATCCTTCCAGTCTTGTCTCATTCTACCCCCACTTATAGATAGTAGTCCCCAACCTGTAGGAAAATGAGCATCCTTTTGGAAAATGCCATCTGCTTCAAAGAAAGAGAACTATGACAAGCAAACGTGGATCAAAGCACACTATTTTCACCTTTTTTCTTTTGTTTTTTTTCTTTCTCATGCTTTTCCCCCTTTGTTCTAATTTTTCTTTCCCAACATGATTCATATGGAAATACGTTAAAAATGATTGTACATATGTAACCTATATCAGATTGCTTGCTAACATGGGGATGCGGGAAGGGATGAATAAAAAAAAACTTGTAACTCAAAATCTTACAAAAATGAAAGTTGAAAACCATCTTTACATGTAACTAGAAAAATAATATACTATTTAAATGATTTTTTAAAAAATATATACAATTTACTAGATCATTGCTCAGGTCTAGTTATAGATTGTAAATGATTTGGTAAATATGCCAGTTAATTGCAATAAATATTAATGTGAATGTTAAAAAGAGCATCCTTTTCATATATCAAGGTGGGGGGGATCATGAGCCTCTATGTGAGAAGTCAGACAATGGTATCTGTTGACTGAGAAAATATATGATAACAAAAAGCTGCTGTGAATTCAGAAATGATTTTAAATGAATTTGTATTTTATTAACCACAATAGAAAACTAGACTTGATGTCAGGAAGACCTGAGTTCTAATTCTCTCAATGACTAACTTGTCTAGATCTAGTTAGTTAACCTTGCTCAGGCTCAGTTTAGTCATCTATAAAATGAGAATGATAATAGCAACTACCCTAAGAGTAGTGAGCTTGGACTAGAATGTATATGTATAGCATATTAAAACCTTAAAGCATTATATAAATGTTAGTTGTTATACTGTATACATTTGAAAAATCACAATGCACATATGTATGGGACAATATTGGTTCAGTACTCTACTCAAGGAGAGTAGAGATACTAGATTAGTATCCCATTAGTCCCTGTGTCTCTTTGCATGTGGGTCTGAAGACAACCATGACAACCTCCAAACTATCTGAAGCTCCCGACACTACAGACTGAAAACCACTTTCCTATGTCCCAAATTAGCTGGACATCTTGCCCTTCCTTATGCATATGTATTCCATGCTGTCTTGACTCTATGCCCTCATTTGCACTATTTTCTGTGCCTTGACTGCTGTTCCCCTAGCCCAGTGAATTTTCACCTGTCCTTGAAGAGAAACCTCAAAAGCTGCCTCTTTGAGGAAGTTCTGCCTGATCCTTCAGCCAGTAATGATGTGAGCCCCATCCCAAGATCCCCCAGCATCATCATTTTAATTTACATTTCTCATGCACTGGTCATTTAATAGTACATGTTATCTTTATC
Source organism: Antechinus flavipes (assembly GCF_016432865.1). Lineage (NCBI taxonomy): Eukaryota > Metazoa > Chordata > Mammalia > Dasyuromorphia > Dasyuridae > Antechinus > Antechinus flavipes. The sequence continues at coordinate 651,848,679 of NC_067399.1, forward strand.
TGGGCTGTTGTCTTATATTAAGACAATATAATATTGTCCGTGAGCCTAGGGACTAGATTTTACACAAACTTTGCAGTTCCCCTATCCTTTCCCGCAGTGCTCTGACCGGAATAGTCCTTTGTGTTGATTAGGATTGAATCTGTAAAGGTCCTTGAATGCCAGGCAGAATTTAGGTTTAGCCAATAGGGAGCCATAGAGTGCTATGATTAGAAATCTCTTAGGGATTCTGAGGAGCTTCTTTGCATGCTTTCTCATAACAAGGACTTGGTGATTCCACACTGCTCTCAGATCATAAACTTAATAGAGTTATCAGAGTTTAACTATCAGCAGAAAACACAGCCACGTTTCCAGTGCATCAGCAGGAGGGATCATGATCACCAAGGATAAAAGCTCCCACACGGTGATGTGTCCTTAGCAAGACAAACTGACCAGGTGCAATCTTAGGACTCTCATAAACAATGTCAAGATACTGAGCTCAGGGGATCAAACACACAGACTCTGAGAGGGAAAAGGGAAGCAGCGGTCATCAAGTAACTAAGGCAAGTGATTTGTCACGAGGGAGCCAATAAAGCCCTGCCAGCAGCGGCCCCTGATGCTAGTGATTCCTGACCTGCCTGCTGGACTCAGCATTCACACAATGAGTTATTACTAAGAGAAATGGCCGGCTCCAGAGAGAGCACGTTAGCCGGAGCATGCAAACAGGGACTCCCGGGCCTGCAGCAACTGCCTCCTACCCCCTTGCTATGGGGGTCTGAGCCCCAGGAGCACGAGCCTGTCTCTGGTGTTCCCCCAGGAGAGCAGAGAAGGGGAGTCAGCACTACACTGGGCTCTGTGTCTCTGTGTGGAGCTCAGTCTGATCCCCCAGAAGACCAGAGCAGGATGGGAAGGGGATGCTAAGAATCCAGCATTGAAGTTCAGTGAACTCTATTTTAATTATGGTCTAGGAAAGAACTCAGCCTCCTTGTGTCTATGAAAGCTACATTGGAGCCACCACCACCACCACCACTACATCACCATCAGTATTCCAGCGCTGCGCCAAGAAACTGAATTGCTTTCTGTTGACTTGTCTCCTGAAGATTCTGAAGATCCCCTGGCAGGATGAGAAAACAGACACTAAGGTCCTTTCTCCAGCTAAACTGTCCAGGGCTCTAACTCTACTGCAAAGAGCACAGCTCCGTTGGGCTGGCCCCATTGTTCAAATGCCAAAAATATGCTTGTCAAAAAGGTTATTTTATGGAAAACTCACACAGGACAAGCACTCACAAAATGGTCAGAAAAATCAATACAAGGACATTCTCAAGGTCTCTCTCTTAACATTTAATATCTTTAATAGCATCATAATAGTTACAAAAGATTGTATGAAATTATTTAAAATTATTTACATTGAAGTCACATTATTTATCTAACATACATTAACAACGATCAATCAGGAGGCAGCATGGAACAGTGGAAAGAAAACAGATTTGGAGTCAGAAGATCTGGGTTCAAATCCCAACTGCGTAACCTTGAGCAAGCCAAATCACTTGGACTAGATGGCCTCTAAGGTCTTTTCCACTTCTAAATCTATGATCTCATGATTCTATGTTATAAGAAAAACATTACTGAAGTAATAAATCTGTTGGCAAATGGCTTTAGCCTTGTTAACAGCAACATGGGCTGACTTTCATATCACACATAATTTGCTCTAAGGTAGGGCCACTCTGGACTTCACCTAAAAATAGATTATTTTTAGAATAGCAGAAAGATATTTGTTTTCATCTATCATAGTTTAAAAAAAGACTTTCTTGGCTCCAATGTACAGAGAACAGGTGTATAATCTAAACAAATCAATTCAGTGGACTTTATGTATCTGTAATTTAAAATACAGACATAAAATTATAGTTTTTTCTACTTTCTAATAATCGGTTGTGTTTTGTGAATTTCATTTCTGAATTTCGGATTCAGATGCAGAATCAGAACAAGATTCATTATTGTTCAAAGTCTCTTTTTAATAACTTTAGAATTGATTGTATGACACTGGAAAAAGACCACCCAGCATGGAGTGCCCCTCATCAGAGAAGGTGTCATGCTCTATGAACAAAGCAGAATTGAATTAGCTCAGAAGAAATGCAAGATGTGTAAAATTAGAGAAGCCACCCCAAATGTCCATAAGGACTATTTGTGTCTGACCTGTGGCAAAGCATTCTGAGCCCATATTGGTCTGATCAGCCACAGTCAGACACCCTGTAAGTGAACTCTCACATAGTGATGTCATTTTGGTTCTCTTCAAGAATGAAGGAAACTACTACTACTATCACTACCACTACTACTACTACTACAATTACAACAACTACTACTACTACTACTATTACTACTATGACTACTACTACTATTACTACTATTACTGAATTATTTATGAATACTATAGTACACTATAATATAGTGTAGTAGTAGTAGTAGTCATAGTAGTAGTAGTAGTTGTTGTTGTTGTAGTAGCAACAGCATTTACATAGTAGTTTAAGGCTTTCAAAGTGCTTTACAAATATTATCACATTTAGTGCTCACAGTAACACCTAGAGGTAAGTACTATTCTTATCTCCATTTTACAGATGAAGTGAAACAAATATCAGTTATGTGATTTGCTAAGTGTCATCCAGATAAAAATATCTGAAGCTGAATTTGAATTCAGAGTTTCCTGACTTCAGGTCCAGAGCTCTATCCATTGCATCACCAGCTATTTGACCACTCTTGGCCCAGGTTGCTCAAGAAAAGTTATAGTGGTAATACCTGTCCAGGTTACCACTAGATGTTTAAAAGAAAAAACAACTTCATAGCCAACTGAATCATAGGAAACTAACCTGGATAGAGAAAAGAGTTAGAAAGAGGCTGAGAGGTACTAGAGGTTCATTTTACCCTGAGGAAACTGAGAGGAAAGAGAGGAAAAATTATTTGCCTAAGGTCACAAAAGAGTTAACTGGATTTCTTGGACTGTGTAGCTTATGCTCCTCCTATTATACCAACTCTCTGATTTGTACATAGTTGTTTCCATACTGTCACTAGCATTAGAACCTTGTCGGGCAATCTGATACCTTTCTTGTCTCTCCAGTGCTTACCAGAGTGTACGTAGTAGGTACTTCATAAATGCTTCTTGACCCCTCTTGTTGATCATTTTACCCATTTAAGCAATACTGATTCTCAGTACAGGGATGGGAGATGTCACACGCAGTCTCAGGACAGAACCAGGAATCACTGAGGAAAAACTAAAAGTAGAGCATATGGAATTCCTTCCTTCCTCACTTTTGCCTCCTGTGGTCAGTTTTTCCTTCCTTCAGTTCAGGTGCTTTTGCCTACATGAAGCTTTTCCTGATCCTGCCCAATTCTTGACATCCTCTCCTCAGATTCAAGACCCCATTCTTCCTCTTGTTAACTTCATAGAGCTAGCCATTTACTCTCTCTGGGGTTCATTTTCCTTCTTTGTGAAAAAGGCATTAAACACAATGAACTCTGCAGTCTTTTCAAGCTGTGACATTTCCCCGGAATTTGAAGTCACAGTGGAACGAATACTGAATCTGGAGTCAAAAAATACAGCTTGTGTGAACTTGGGCAAGTTCCTTCCACTCTTTGGACCCCAATTTCCTCATCTAGAAAATAAAAGCGTGGACCAGACAATCCCTACAGTCCTTTTCAACTCTGACTATTCTTATTCCCTTAGAAATCACTTAAACTGTTTCTCTTGTTGCACAGATGGGGAAACGGAGGCACAGAGACAAAATGATTTGCCCCAAATCAACCCCAGAACCCAGATTTTTTTGGGTGCTCAAATCTTCTCTCTTTTTAATACAACCCAGATCCAAACAAGAGCTTTTCCAGAACCCAGATTTTCTAACTTCTAATTCAAACCGTCTTCCATGGAATACATAAACATTTATTAAGTGTCTACTATGTGCTAGCTAGTGTTCAAGGACACTATAATGCTTTATCTCTCTAGTCATTCCTCTTTGTGTCTAGTACCTTTCAGGTAGAAGAATAAGCCCCTTTAGGTCTAGCCTAAATCATTAAAGCATTCCACTCTCCCTGAGGACACTCCCTCGCTTCTGGTACCATATGTTCTAACAGTGCTTTCTAGTCTTTCCCAGTTCATAAATTACTTTCAAATTTACTAGCTGGGAGTCACTGCACTGTTTTTTGAAAATTACTTAGAGATATATTATAGGATTTTCAAGGAGATGCACAATGAGGATAATAATAATGTCTTTCTCCCAGAATTGTCATGAGGATAAATGAGATAATGCTTGTAAAATGCTTTGCAAACTTTAAAGTGTTATATAAATCATTCCTATTATTATTATCTTATCATTCTTCTCCTTCTCTTTGTTTTTACTCTCTTTTTTATCAGAATTTTTTATTATAACTTTTTATTGACAAAACATATGCATGGGTAATTTTTCAGCATTGACCCTTGCAAAAACTTCTGTTCCAACTTTTCCCCTCCTCCTCTAGATAGCAGGTTACATGCTAAATATGTTAAAGTATATCTTAAATACAATATATGTGCATATATTTATATAGTTCTCTTCTTGCACAAGAAAAATCGGATTTAGAAAGAAGGTAAAAATATTAAGGGAGAAAAAAACAAAAATGCAAGCAGTCCACACTCGTTTCCCAGAGTTCTTTCACTGGGTATAGCTGATTCTGATCACTGATCAATTGGAACTGAATTGGATCCTCTCATTGTTGAAGAGAGCCACATCCATCAGAATTGATCATTACACAGTATTGTTGAAGTATATAATGGATCTCCTGGTTCTGCTCATTTCACTCAGCATCAGTTCATGAAAGTCTCTCCAAACCTCTCTGTATTCATCCTACTGGTCAGTCCCTTTTTATAAAGAAGATAACAGTGGGAAGAGAGAAGTGGACTCAGACTAATGCCCTCGACTTTGCTACCCTGCCCCTCTTCTCTTTCTATTACCATGAGTTCAATCATAGGTTATTATCCTTTTTTTCCTTATAAACTCTACTTTGAGGTTTCTCCTTCTGTATCTTCACTGAATGAAATGCACTTCAATATTCAGCTCTGTGTGTCTGTGACTTGATGTGGATTCTTTCATTCTTTGACCATTTTAGGTGAGAGTAAGGTGCAAGTGTCTCCCACTCTGTCCTTCCTCCTTTTTGAATACTCTTCAACTTGCACACCCCAATTCTGGGAAATTATTTTCTCCACCTTTACTCTTCCTTTTCTCTCCAGCATATTCCCTTTTCAACCCCTATCCTATCTTCTTTTAAAATCATCAAGACATCACCTAATACCAAGTTAGAGTCGAAATGGGTACATGATTTAGATATAAAGGGTGATACCATAAGTAAATTAGGAAAGCAAGGAATCACTTACCTGTCAGAGCTTTGGAGAAGGGAGAAATGTCTGACCAAACAAGAATTGGAGAGAATTATGAAGTACAGAATGGACAATTTTGATTACATTAAATTAAAAAGGCTATGTGCAAACAAAACCAATGTAAGCAAGAATAAAGGAAAGCAGAAAGCTGGGAAATATTTTTTTACAATCAGTGTTTCTGATAACGAACTTATTTCTAAAACATATAGGGAAATAAATCAAATTTATAAAAGTACAAGTCATTCCCCAATTGATAATCAAACGATATGAATAGGCAGTTTTCAAATGAAGAAATTAAAGTTATCTATAGTCATATAAAAATGCTCTAAATCACTATTGGTTAGAGAAATGAACATTAAAACAACTCTAAGGTACAATCTCATACCTATGAGATTGGCTAAGATGACAGAATAAAAAAGATAAATATTGGCTAGTATGGGGAAAAACTGAGACACCAATAAATTGTTGTTGGAATTGTGAACTGATCCAATTAATCTGAGAGCAATTTGGGGCTGTGCCGAAAGGACTGTATAAAAGCTGTGTATATCCTTTGATCCAGCAAAACCACACTAGGTCTATATTCCAAAGAGATCATAAAAAGGACAAAAAGATCCACATGTATAAAAATAATTATAGCAGCTCTTTTTGTGCTGGCAAGAATTGGAAATTCAGGTGATACCCATCAATTGAGGAATGGCTGATCAAGTTGTGGTACATAGATGTAATGGAATATTATTGTATTATAAGAAATGATGAGCAGGCTGATTTCAGAAAAACCTGGAAAGACTTATATGAACTGATGCTGAGTGAAGTAAGCAAAACCAGAAGAACATTGTACACAGTTACAGCAATACTGTGAGATGATCAACTATGACAGACTTAGCTCTTCTCAGCAATGCAATGATAAAAGACAATTCCAAATGCTATTCACATCCAGAGAAAAACCATGACGTCTGAATGCAGATCAAAGTCAAAGCATATTATTTTCACTTTTTAAATTTTTTTTCTTTCTAGTAATCGTCCCCTTGAGTTCTGATTCTTCTTTCACATCAAGACAAACAAGAAAATATGTTTAACATAATTGTAAACATATAATCTATATCAGATTATTTGCTGTCTTGGGGAAGAGGCAGGGAAGGAAGAAGGTAGAAAAAATTTTGAATTCAAAATCTTACAAAAATGAAGGTTGAAAACTATCTTTACATGTATTTGGAAAAATACTAATAAATGAAAAAAGTCATCAAAACATAATAATTATATTATATATAATAAAAAGTTCCCTATCTTACTAGACTTCTTTAATGATTGGTGATAGAATTGTAGGATGACATATATATCATCTCTCCATTTTATAATGCAAGCAATTCATTCTTGTTTAGTCTTTTAGTATTGATTACTCATATTTACCTTTTTATATTCCTCTTGATATCTGTTTATATTTCAAATTTCTTTGCAGCTCTGGTCTTTCCATTAGTAAGGCTTGTAAGTCTTTTATTTTATTAAAGATGATTTGCTTCTATGGGATTATTCTGTTTTGCTAGGTAAATTATGCTTGGTGGTAAGTCTAGATCTTTTTTGTTTTCTGTAATATTCTATTCCAAGATCTCTGCTTCTCTCTAGTTCTAGCTGCTAAATCTTGTGTGATCCTGAGTGTAGCTCTTGAATTCTTGCTAACTACTTAAAATATTTTAGCTTTGAACTTTGACTATAATATTCTTAGGAGTTTTCATTTGGGAATTTCTTTCAGGAAGTTTCTAAGAGATTCTTTCTGATTTTGCTTTGCCTTCTAATTCTAAGAAATCTAGGCAATTTTCTCTTATGATTTCTTGAAAAATGATGTCCAGGCAATTTTTGGTCATGGTTTTCAGATAATTTAATGAGTCTTAAATGATCTCTCCTTGATTCATATTCCAGTAGTTTTTATTATGAGCTATTTTTCATTTTCTTCTATTTGTTCAGTTATGATTTTGTTTTAATATTTCTTGTTGCTTCATGGAGCCACGAAATTCTATTTTATTCCATTCTAATATTTAGAAGGTTTCTTTTTTGGGCAAGTTCATATACCCCTTGCACAAAGCTACTAGTTATCTTCTCAATTCTTTCCTCCTTAGCTCTCATTTCTTCTCTAATTCTTTCTGCCTAACATTTTGATTTCACTTATAATAATCTCTCTTTATCTCTTATTTCATCTTTTCCGAGCATAGTTGAAATTTATCCAATTGTTTCACTTTGAGGCTTTGCGTTCTCTTCTGGGAGTGTTTTAATTCCTATATAACAATTCTTTGTGGTGAGATCCTTTTTGTCATTGGTTCATTCTTCCAGCCATACTTCCGAATTTCAGACTATGTTAATCCCAGTCTCTGTGCACTTGTGGAGGGAATATTTGGTCTGATTTTGTGTCCTTTTGGAACCTGCTGTGTCTTTCTTGCATGTCTTTCTTGACAGTTTTTCTCAATGGCAGCTCAGACTAGGGATATATAAGCTTCTAACACTCCCAAAGTTCTCTGATAAGTGATAAAAACCTGATTGCTACCCTCCAGGTCCGAGCTTTCTAAGTTCTTGATTTGGATTTGAGTCTGAGCCACATACCTGCGTGCTTCCCCTTGATTAGAATTCTAGCAGACGACTACTGGTTCTGTCATTGTCAGCCAGTTAGAAAGCTCTATTGGTTCAGAGGGACAGAACTGCAAGTTTTCTTTAAGCCTGGTTTTCCTGAAATGGTTATTCAACTTCAGTCTTCAGAACAGACTGGATGGTATAAATGATACCTTCCAGTCCACTTTGCTCTTGCCATCGGTCACATAGTTTCTGCTTGCTTTTGAACTTGCTCCCCAATAAGTACATTATCAATGACTCGTGATCATGTCTCACCTTGGACAATCACCCCAGATATGGGTCGAATCCTTATCCATTCTGTATCTGTACCTGAGAACATGTGTGGTAAGTCTTAGAATTTGTTCCCTACTGTGTGAATCTCTTTTTGCCTTGGTTCACAGTCACAGTTTCTTACAATATATACATTTGTTCCTAGCTAGATCCTGTCTACAGTATTTACAGACTCCATCTGTCTCTGGAAAAATGACACCGTGATCTTTTTCTTGGGTTTCTGGTCAGTCTCAGGTCTGATATAATTTTTAGATCTTTGTAGAAGATCTGTGGGGAATAGTTCATCTCTACTTCTTTCTGTTGTTCCACCATCTTGCCTTCCTCTTCAGTCTTCCTTTCATTATCCCATATTGGATTTCCCTCAATGCTTGCTTTGTCTACCTCATAGCGACATTATGAGAAAAGCATTTCATAGACTTCTAGGAAATATACAAATATGTTATTAATCATTTAAATGCAACATACTCTGCTCCCTAAACGTGAGTGGCGAATGGAATATTCGGGTCTGCTTAGAGCTGCTGAAATAAATGGTGCTATCCCTGTTGAAACAGAGATGAGAATTTTCCTCTTTCTCAGGCTCTTAACATTGCAAATTAAATTCAGTTGGCAGGAGATTGCAGCTAGGTCTTCATTTTGAAAACATCCCTTTTCCACACATCTGAATTTCCGCTTCCAAAAAATACCCATTCCTTCCTCTCTCCCCCCTCTTTTCTCCCTTGACCCAATTCTCAAAGCAACCTGGGCAAACCAATTTACAACCAAAGTATGTCCTTAGGGCAGAGGACTCAAATACACAGGCCACTGACCTCAACCCCTCTCCACCAGATTAAAACGTAATTGAGAAATGTTAAATTAAAAAAAAAAACATTAAATAAAAATACAGCATAGACAATGTCCATTTGTGGTTTTCTAAGTCTTGGAAAGCTATTCATTGTCAAATAATATTAAAAGTCAAATAATTTTTCCAAGATGATATTCATTTCTATTTCAGTTTGATACCACTAGCCTATGACACCGAAAGGTTATTTGGGTCGCCCAGCCAGTGTCCTCAATACAGCCTTTTTAGTGTTATAGGATTATAGATTTGTACTTGAGGGAGCTTTAGAAGATAGCGTTTTCAAATCCTAAAGCAATAGAGACATAGAAGTTATTATTCTGAGTCTTTTGTGGGTGTTCAAAAAGGTCAGAAAGCACTCATGGGAATTTGGGTTCTGGGAGGTATATTTGGTTCTTTATTTAAACTTAATTTGGATGTGGATTTTGATGGTCCTCAGCTTCCCATCCTTATTTCTCAGTCATTTTTAAAACCTCACCCCATTTCCTTCGCCTTTCAAAATGAGTTTTATTATTTAAATTGCTCTTCCAAAATTGAATTACAGCATTGGCTGGTTTTGTCTCTGGGTGAATTTTCATCTTCTTTTTCCCATGACATGTGCAGATAGAGGCCCAGCTCAGCTGGCTCTAGATTTCTGGCTAACAGCCAAATCACGGAGTCTCATTTTCCGAGTTGGGCTAGACAGGACCGAGGAGCAGCTTGAACTCAGAAAGAAATAATAACAATGATGATAATAAAAATAACATTTACATAGAGCTGTATGTGCTTTACCAACATCTCATTTGTTGCTCCCAACAACAGATGATATTTTGATCTCCATTTTACAGCTGGGGAAACTGAGACCGAGGATGAGTGACTTATTAGGGTCACAGAGTAAGTGTCTGAGGCTGAATTTGAACTCAAGTCTCCTTCATTTCAAGTCTAGCTCTCTCCATCACACTACCTAGCTGCCCCAGAAGAATCTACATACATGAGCCAGAGGAGATCATGCGACAGAATAATGAAGGAGGCGAAGAGAGGAGCAGAGATCAGAGGGCAGTGTTGGGGAGCAGGGGTGACTGATGGAGGCGGGAGGCAGTCTCGGGGAGGAGCTTGTCAGTGAGGGAGCTTAGTGGGGGCTGCAGCTGGCCCCCTTGTCCAGGGGCTGCAGCTGGCCCCCTTCTCCAGGGGCAGCCTAGGATGACCCAGCTGGTTCTCACAATCAAGGCAATTTGGAGTCAATGGCCAGTGTCAATGGCTGGCTTTCTGCCTCTACAGAGGCAGCGAGCGGAGTGGAAGGGGCGCCCCAGAGAAGCCCCGGCTTTGCCAATGAGGAGGGACCAGACTGGAGGCGTTCTGCTGCTCAGAACAGGAAAGTCCAGCCATGGAGGCAATGAACCGGCTCAGCCATGAGATGCTACTCAGGCTCCCCTCCTAGCGAGCACAAGAAGGAAGGAAGAGAGGAAAGACGTTGTTGTTGTCACCTTAAGAGAGCCAGGGCAGCAGAGCTTTGGGCAAGAAGGTGATAGTGAGATAATCATTCTGAAGACTGCCCCAGATGCTCCCCCAATTCGGTCTGTGGGCAGCAGAGAAGAGCAATGAGAAGCAGGATTGTGAGGATCACGTTTGTTCACACGGCCTGTTTCCCTGTGGTAGCAAAACATGTGTTAGAAGGAGGAGAAACTCATGGCCTCGCCCTGTGATTCTGGGGGTCCGTGGTTTGTGGGTGCACCCCCCCAATGGCACGTGAGCAGGAACACTGAGCTATGTGCCACGTATTGTGGTCAAGTACTGAGGGAGATCCAAAGGGAAAGAAGTGGTCCTGCCCTTAGGGAGCTTACATCCAAGCAGAGGGAGGGGATTCCTGCAGTAGATAAAATAGAAGACGATAAGAAAGCCCGTGTTTCACACTGGTAGAACTTGTTCCTGAGTAATTCTGGCCAAGCAGATTATAGATCTTTCTCCATTGAGAAATCACTGACTTTATTGTGAAGAAATGTCTTTCTTACTGTTACGTAGGAAATGTTTTGTTCTGGCCAGTCTATGTTGCTTTGATGTTAATAAATTTGAATGAGAACCAGAGTTTATATTGAGCTTTCTAGCTCTGCATAGAAATAACACAATGAGATCAAATGAGGGGAAAATCCCTTCCAGTTTGAGGAATCAGGGAAGACTTCAGGGAGGAGGAGTCATGTGAGCTGGTCCCGGAGGAGCCCAAGGAGAAGGACAAAGATCACAAGTGGGATGGGATGTTGGGATAATGGGACAAAGATGTGCACAAGACCCCAAGCAACCTGCCCATCATGATACAGATTCTTACTTTAAAAAATAGCAAGTAAGAAATGGACTTGAAGAGGATGTGAATCCTGGCTCCATTATTTATATAAATGCAGATCTGGACTTCAGTTTCCTCATCTGTGAAATGGCTACGTCACTCTTATGCTGAGAAGGAGCCAGCCTTGGGGTCGGGAAGGTTCTAGCTGTGTGATCCTGGACAGATTCCTTATCCTCTCAGTGCCTCAGGAAAGTCTCTAAAAATATAAATTTCAGAAGTGTTTTTGACAGACACTGCTGGAGGGAATTCCAACAGGAATAAAATCATCGTCCAGACTAAAACAGAATTACAGAGTGTGAGAGATGGAAGAGATAGCTTGATGAGGGTAGAGAAAAGGGAGTATGGTAATAGATGAGGCAACAGAAGAAATAAAGGAGAAATTTGGGTAGAGAGGAGCCTGGGGAAGGCTACGGAGTTCAGCTGCAAAGTGTATTCCTAGCCTCTCAAGAGCATATCGTGGCTTTCTGCCCCATTTACTTTGCAGAGGAGGATGGGAAGTTCTGGTCCAGTTCTGGAACAGGGAGAAGCAGTAGTAGAGAAGAGGCAGGGTTTTCGCTACCGAGGGAGCTGAGTTAGCAGGAGGGGCTCTATGAGCCGAGTTCTGCTGAGGAGAGCTGAACTCTGTGAAGCTCCACTGAATTACAACCTGTTAATGATTTATGGTAGAAGTCAGCCAACCTGCTCAGAGGCCGAAACCCAGGGGAAAAGTAAATGATGGGGAAAAAAATAGCAATTCTCAGGTTGGGACCTTGTTGCCAACCAAGACTAATTATTAGGAGAAGAGCTGCTGTAGAGAATGGAAGGTACATGACTTTTCCTCAGCCCCGGTTGGCAGGAAGGATTAATAATGAGTGTAGCTATAATTATTTTTGTTATAAAATCCACTTGCCAACCCTACTATGATCACTTTCTTTGTGAATCTCTACCCAGTAGGTTCCATCCATGTCCATTCTCGTCTTGGCTCAGTCCTCTGTAGCCACATCCATATAGCTCTTCATTCTATTTCTCTTTTCTAGGTTGGTTTCCCCAAGCTGCTGCTGGAGAGCTCCGAGAATCTTAGGAGTTAGATCCATGAAGGAACCTCAAAGATCACCTGGTCCAATGTCCTCATTTTATAGAGGAAAAAACTGAAGACAAGAGAGACTGAGGAATTTGCTAGAGGTCACCGGTTGGTTCTAGAAGAGACAGGACTAGAAATCTCTTCTCCAATCCAGCCTTTTCTTCCCCTCTGGACATCCACATGAGTCTCAGTGAGATCCAGGTCCCATTTAATGGCAAGGCAATGGGGAAAGAGATCACTTCCTTGATATACACACAAGCTAAGCAATAGAAGTGGGAACCCAAAAGTCTGTTCGCAAAGATCAGCATTGAGAAGAATAACGCCTCAGGAGGATGCCCATCTGAAGATTAATTGAGCAGCTTTTGGTAACCCCCACGCTTTGAGAGTAGGTATCCATATTTCAGTAGATTGAACCTCAAAGCAGGCTGGGAAAATTCCCAATGTCAAACACTTTATTATCTTTGCCAAGAAAACCCCAAATAGGGCCACAAAGAGTCAGACACAATTGAAAAATGACTGAAAAATAACATAAAAAACAAAACCTTTGCATAGAACAGCAATAATAAATTACACAGATAAAATAGAGGCAGCTCAGATCTTAACTGATCTTGGAGTCAGAAAACTAGGATTCAAATTCTGTATTTAAAACATACTAGCTGTGGGACCAGGACAAGGCTCTTTAGGTGGAAATTGGGGCAAAACAAGGTGGCTGGAAAGTATCAAGTCATTGATCACCCTTATACTGCTCTAAGTGCAGCTAAGTGATGCCATAGTGTAGGCCTGGAGTCAGGAACACGCCTCTTCCTAAGTTCAAATCCGACCTCAGACACTTCCTAGCTGAGTGACCATTTGCTTCCTGTTTCACCCTGTTTGCCTCAGTTCCCTCATCTGTAAAATAAGTAGAAGGAAATGGCAAAGCTCTCCAGTATCTTTGCCAAGAAAATCCCAGATGGGATCAGGGAGAGTCAGAAAATAATGGAACAACCACAAATCTACTCAGTTGCCCTCATGGTATTTTGTGCAGTAGAATATGTGCTCCTGGAGAATAAAGATTGCATTCTAGCACATAGTAGGCGCTAAACAAATGCTTGTTGGAGCTCCCCAGTGCCTCGTATTGCAATCTCTGTACATCATAAACACTTAATAAATGTCTACGGAATTGTTGGATATAGATTGGACTCCAAATAGTGATGGCTAAGACTGTGGGACTCATGGCTCCCAAAATGCTTTGGAAGGAAATGAAACATCTCTCTCAGATCAGTGGGTGGGCTGAAGAAGAGCAAAGAGAAGTGGTCAAGGGGGAATGAGCCAGGAGAAATGAATAACCCTTGCTTATCCCTATCTAGTGGCTTCATTCCATCCATTAGCTTGGACAGAATATATTTGCATGAATTAATTTTAATTCCAGGCTTTCGGTTCTATAACTTGTGCCAGTAACTTTGCATTGCAATGTTCTGGTTTGAATCCTTGGGCTGAGGATGAATCCTGAAGGTCACTCTCCTGGCTCTCCGAATGGCTGAAGGGTCTCCTGCATTGGACTGCACTGAAGACCCAGGTTCTTGTGTCAGCTCTTCTGTGATTTTGGCATTGCTTTCCCAGATCCTCAAGGCATGGTACCATTCTCTTTCTCCCACTTTATTCCACCACTGGAACCTCTGCTCCAATGGGGGCATTTCCCAGCCAAATCCCAAAAGCACCAAAAGCCTCACTCCCAGACCTTTGCCCACTCAACAGCAGTGAGAACAAATGGGACATTTCCCAGAAGTCCCCCAAAGCTACCATGACTAATCTCACTCCCAGACCTCTGGTAACAAAGCAGTCGTGATAATAAACATCACCCCAGACCCTCACATAATGGTTCAAGTTTTACAGAATCACATGATGTCATTTGAACTTAGCAGATTCGTTTTGTTTTGTTAGGAAAAGACTTGAAGGGAGAGAGAAGGGCCTTGGAAGGCACCCATAGTGAGTGGGTGTTGTTTGAATGAAGAACCAGCAAAAGAGACTTGACTTTTACTGACCACGGCAAACTAGCTCTCGCTGTTTTTAGTTTCTGAAACGATAGTAATAAGTGCAAAGCTTGTGCAGAGAAAGCTGCTGAGGGCACTGGAGACTATACCACATGAGGATCAGATGGGGGAATTAGTGATGGAAGCGAAAAAGAGAAAATATGGCAGGGGACATCATTCTGTCTTCAAGTAATTGAAAGGCTGTTATGTGAAAGAAGAAGCAGGCCGTTCTCCTTGACCCCAGAGGGCAGAACAGAAGTATTCAGGAGAATTTTGTTGCAAAGACTCAGATTTCAGCCCAATAGAAAAGGGAAATACTTCTTACCATATAAGGGGATAAGGAGGGAAAAGAAAGGAAATTTCTAATCTGATCACAATGAATAGAATCACAAAAGACCCCAAAGTAATCCAGTGAATCAATCATCCCAGGATGTAATCACAGAGTATAAACCAGCTGTTGAGGAATTTTGCTGCAACCCCACCGCAAATTCGGATAAGTATTGGAGATGATTGGGGCGGCCATTGCATGGAAGTAAATGATACTGAGCAGGCTAGGCTATAAGAGACCCACAGGATCAGACACAGTCGGGCCTACATATAACAGTCATAGGCAGCTCAGCTCCATTTGAGGATCCCAGCTCTCTCTTAGGCTCTTTGGGAAAACCATTCCCAAAACTGGAATGCTCAATTTGGAGCTCAGAATCTCCCCACCATTTATCATATACCTAGACCCAAGAATGTGTCTGATTCTTTCAACCAATCACACAATGCTTCATGGGTGGCCTCCATTCACTGGCCTGAGCTCTGTAATTCTCCCAAATTGATTAAAGATTTTCCATAAAATAGAGGGATTGTAGGAAAGTCCCTTAAGAGCTAATTTACACTTTGTGGTTACATTTGGGGATGAGTGATAGATTCAATTGAGCATTCAAGGACTTCTGTGGCTAGGTTCATTTAGGGAGAGACTCTAATTGCATCAAAATCAAATAGAAATGAATTCTTGCCAATACATATTGACTTTGAAAAATATTAACATTATCTGTGTTGTATTTTTAGTAATTTTTAAAAACATTTCCCAAATACATTTTAATCTGGTTTGGGCTGTATTCATTCAAAAGTCTAGCAGCTCCAAACTACCACGGGCAAGTTTTGATACTTCTGCACACTTTGAATTAAAGCTGATAAACCTCAGAAGATACTGGATTTCCCTTTGATCAGGATATGGCTAGCCCATCACTTGTTTCCGTCACTACAGAGCAGATTCCTCCCCTCCAGGTATGAGCTCTTCTAGCTCAGAGATCTGTTATTTTTCTTGAGATCTTTCTATATTAACTTCCTCAGAGGAACGATAACATGAAAATGCTTTAGAAAGACTAATCTGGCAACAAGTGCAGGCTCTTTTGGAAGAGAAGATGGAGGGAGCCTTGGGAGACCTGTTAGGAGTCTATTGCTATCATCCATAATGCCATATTCAGATTATGCCCACAAATGACACTTTTACCATCAATTTGGGAGTATTGGAACAAGAAGAACAATTTAGAAAAATGAGAAGAAAAACTAGCTTAGATGACATCCATTATCTCTGTTATTTTTTCTTATCTTTATAATCCAAAACTGTAGAATCTCCAAATTGGAAAGGCTCATGGAAGCCATTGAGTCCTCTTCTCCAAATAAAACCCAAACGCCATTTTCTAATTACTTAGTAATCACAGCTTTTTCTTCCCACCAGCACAAAACAAAAGGTAATCCTATTGCAATCATGGAACAGATAGATCAAAAGCAGTACAATAATGATTGTCTGAAATAATGCTTTTGTCCCATACACATTATAGACTGCATTAAGGAAGAGAGACATAAGCTCTTCATATTCTGTCCTACTTGGACTGCCCTCTTGGGGATTATGTTCAGTTTGGGGAACCACAATTCAGGAAGGACATGGATAAGCTGAAGAATATCCAGAGATCAAGTTACCAGAATGATGAGCATCCTCAAGATCAGGCATGCATACTAAGGCTTAATTAACCCAAAGATCAGGTGTTAGCTCCTTCCTTCCTTTGCTTTCATGACCCATTTAGTCTCCTGGGTTCTTGCCCCCCCCATTCCCTTATTAGGAAATTCAGAAAATATGCTTATTTAAGGGAAGATTACCCTATTACCTTCCTTTGTGGCTGATGACAGGGCAGTCTCTTATCAATACCACATTGGCTCTTTGTTGAAAACTGTAATGGGCTGAGGCTTGAGTTGATGCACTGAGGTCCCAAGCACATGAGGCTAAATAGTAATTGGACCATACTCTATTCTTCATTCGTCATTTCCTATACAACACATCAGGACTTGCACAAAGAGTGGGTGGGGGCCATTCTCTCTCCAAGCTTATCTATTAATAGAGTATGGTCCAATTACTATTTAGCCTCATGTGCTTGGGACCTCAGTGCATCAACTCAAGCCTCAGCCCATTACATCTTTGGGATTGCCATTGCCAGGGTTGGCTCAGCTCACTTTTTTCTGTTTGTTAAGTGTCTCCACTTACAGGAGGAAGGGGAGGAGATGGCTCAGTGGGTAGAGCACCAGCCCTGAAGTCAGGAGGACCTGAGTTCAAATCCAGCCTCAGACACTTAACAATTCCTGGTTGTGTGACCATGGACAAGTCACTTAACCCCAACTGCCTCAGCAAAAAGAAGAAGAGAAAACAAACAGAAAAGCCGAGGCAACCATGGAGGCAACTGTGTCGGCAACTGAGGCAATGGCCGTCCCAAAGGTCTCTCCTCCCCTTCCTTCTCCACTCCCCTGCCTCCACCCACCAAAATCGTCATTTCCTATACAACACATCAGGACTTGCACAAAGAGTGGGTGGGGGCCATTCTCTCTCCAAGCTTATCTATTAATAGAGTATGGTCCAATTACTATTTAGCCTCATGTGCTTGGGACCTCAGTGCATCAACTCAAGCCTCAGCCCATTACAGAAAACTTTATATAAGTGTGTGCCCTAAGGGACTTTGAGCCTTCAGCCATAGTTTGGATACTGTTTGGTACTATTGTACCCAATCTGGGCCTGACCATCCCTCACAAGATAGCTTGGCGAGTCCTTATTCAGAGTCTCACCAAATTGGTGGCAGACAGTGCAGAATGTCCTACCTAAGTTCAGAATTTAGAAGCTCAATGGATTGATCAGCCTCAACCTCCCCCCAAAGCAAGGATTGCAAGTATGCACCATTATACCTGGCCCAAAAATAATTTTAAAATACCTATTGAAGGTGTATGCAGTGAAACAGGCACAGAGTTAGAATAGAGCAGTGTCAGTAATTTGCTCTGTGATCATGGGTCACATTCCCTCTCTGAGCATTTCTTATATTATCTTTTGAAAGGATAGGAATTGACTAGATCACTTCTTTTTAATTAAAGTTTTTTATTTTCAAAACAAGCATAGATAATTTTTCAACATTAACCTTTGCAAAACCTTGTATTCCAATTTCCTCCTTTTCCTATCCCCTCCCCTAGATGGCAAGTAATCTAATATATGTTAAACATGGTAGAAATATATGTTAAATCCAATACATGCAAACATATTTATGCAATTCTCTTGCTGCACAAGAAAAATCAAACAGGAAAAATAAGAAAGAAAATAAATGCAAGCAAACAACAACAACAAAAAGAGTGAGAAGACTATGTTGTGATTCATACTCATTTCCCATAGTCCTCTCTCTGGATGGGGATGGCTCTCTTCATCACAAGATCATTGGAACTGCTCTGACTCATCTTATTGTTGGAAAGAGCCACGTCTGTCAGAATTGATCATCATATAATCTTGATATTGCTGGGTACAATGATCTCCTGGTCTGCTCACTTCCCTCAGCATCAGTTCGTAAGTCTCTCCAGCCTCTCTGAAATCATCTTGTTGTAGAGCAGACGTTCTTAACCTTTCTTTTTTTGGTAGTATTCTGATGAACCAGATGACCTCCTTCTTAATATGTCTAATGCATAAAATAAAATACACAGGATTACCAAGAAACTAATTATATTTTCCCATTCAAATCCATAGACCTTAAGAAATGTATCCACAGCCCCTTCTAGCTTCCAGTTCCAGACCCCACAGCCTTCAGTGGTAATTGTATGTAGAGAGCTGTGCTTTTAATCACAAAAGCCTGGGTTTGAGAGCTGCTCCCTCTCTATGGGGGGTTTGGGGAAGTTCCCCCCACTCTGGACCTTCCCTTTCCTCCTACGGAACATGACCGGTTTCCTTCCTAGAGGAAGGTTCCTTTCAGCCCCATCATCCTGGGAGCCTGACATCCTAGCCCAGGGCTGGCTGAATTGAGACATCAATTTCATGTTTGTGTCTTTCCGTCGTCATGGCAGCGCCGTGGAGTGGACCAGCTCCTTAAGTCCAGGGAATTTTTCATTTCTGTCATGAGGGTCCAGCCTGTTTATAACCACTGCTCTGTCGCCATCTGTAGGCTGCCCAGCCCATAGACATCCCATTTATAATGCTCCCTCCAAGCTAATGCACAAAGGACTTCTCTAAGAAAAGCTAAAAATTAGACCTGGACGAGGCTGTCTGGCTCATGGTTCTTGCTTTCTTGAGGAAGGAATTGAGACCCAGAGACAATAGCACCTTCAGGGCATTCTATAGCCCTAGAGAGTCATCTACAGCAGGGCTTCTTAAACTTGTCCCACTCTTGAATCTATATGGGATCTTATAACTGAATGTGGAGGTCACAAAGTTATGATTTATTATCAGTAAATGTTTGGTCTGTTATCCCTATTTTATAGCTATATATCCAAGGTTGAGGAAAATTTTATCAGATGAAAAGGAGTCAAGAGTGGAAAAAATTTAATTAGTCTTGGTCTAAAAAAGATAAAAAAATAAAATAAATTTAAAAAATTAAAAAAGAAAGAAGTCTTGGTCTAAAAAAGATAAAAAAATAAAATAAATTTTAAAAATTAAAAAAGAAAGAAGTCTTGGTCTAAAAAAGATAAAAAAATAAATTTAAAAAATTAAAAAAGAAAGAAAGAAGTCTTGGTCTAGAGCACTGAGAAGTGGAGGAATTTACCCAGAATCCCACAGCCTTTATGTGTCAGTCGCTACACTGGAACCCCGATCTTTCATTTTTGGAGACTGCCACACTCTAACTGCCTTTTAAGGTCATATAACTAGTAAATGACAAAAACCGCAATAACTGGCATTTAGAGAGCTCTTTAAAAATATTACCTCACAGCAATCTTGTGAGATAAGGACCATTATTACCCTATTGTAAAGATAAGGAAATTGAACTTTAGAGTTTTCAGGTTATGGTAGGAAGAATATAGTATTTAGAATCAGAAAATCTTCTAGGAATTTAGCCCAGTGCCTGGCATACAGTAGGCACTTAATCAATGTTTGTTGATTGATTTAAGTGTGTTTTCATCACCTCTGAGTCTCATGTTCCTCCCCCTCCACGTGATCCCGTTGAGCCAGTAAACACCCAGAGCTAGAGCTACTTGTTCAGCTTCCAATAAGAAGACAAAGTTGGGTCCCAAATATAGTATCAGTGAGAATGTTTATACTTCTGTTTACATATTATTTTAAAGTTTACAAAATGCTTAATAATCCTGAATTTCTTAGACTTCAAATATGCTGTGAGGTAGAATCTTTTGGCTATTGTTCACTCATTTCAGTCATGTCTGATTTCTCACAATCCCATTTGGGTTTTTATCAGCAGATACTGGAGCCATTTCCTTCTCCAGCTCATTTTACAGATGAGGAAACTGAGGCAAACAGAGTAAAGTGATTTGCCCAAAGTCCCACAACTAGTCTGAAGCCAGATTTGAAATCAGCTCCTCCTGATCCCAAACCCAGCTCTTTGTCTGGCATGGAGCCCGAGTTACAGGTGAATTGTGGGAAAATCACAAAATACCCAACAGGAACTTACTTGTTGGTAGCCGAGTCAGCATTCACTTTTAGGAATTTGAGGAATAGTAGAATAATCCTTCTGCCCTCAACTTTTCGGCACTGCTTGAAATTCATTCATTCATTCATTCATTCACTCACTCACTCCAGAGGTTTTAGAGATCTAGTCCACCCCCCTCTCTTTTATGGAGAAGAAATCTGAGGCACATATTTCTAAAGCACTCCTCAGGCTTACAGGCTCTCTCATCACAACAATGGAGCGGGGAGGGGGAGGGATAGTATGAGTATCTCCAGTTTTATAACTGAAGAAACTGAGGCTTGAGGAGCATTCTTGATTCCCTATGGTCACATGGCTCGCATATAGCAGCCCCAAGGCCTGGACCTCAGTCATATTCAGGGAAGGCTGGATTTGTGTTTCTGAGAATGGAAATGGCTTATGGGAACCTTCTTAGAAGAAGGCTTTTGAGCTGAGCCTTGGAAAATGGATAGGATTTCATGCAGAGAGAAGGGTCTGGATCAAGGTCCAAGGTGGGAAAATGCCAGGTGTGTTCCAAGAATACTGAGTAGTCCAATTGGACTAGAGGTAAGGAGATAATCTGGGACAAGGCTAGAAAAATGGAGCAGGATCAGATTTAAGAGGGCCTTGAATGCTGCACTAAGGAGGTCGATATGATCAGAGACACACTTAGGGAATATACCCCAGGTACCAACATCTTGGAGATCATCCAATAGAAGCAAAACAGATTTCTTCACATCTTGCTTTGACTTGATCACCTCAAGGTCCCTTCCAGCTCTCGAACTTTGTGATTAACTTCCTGACTTTTCAGGAAAACAGTAAATGATGTTTTGCACTCGGTAGGTGCTGAATAAATGTGAAGTGTTAAGTGAAGACTTTTTAGTAGGGCAGTGAGACCCTCACGTCTCACTTTCCCAGCATTTTAAAAAATTGAACCAATTAGACAATAAGGTTAAAGCCACTGTGAAAATACAAACACTGTTGGGGAGGAGAGTTAAGTCCTTCACACCTCGGTGTGAACCCATTGAATCAGCATTCCTGGACACCCAGTTGAAATCCTTCCGGGAGTGTGAGTTCTGATAGGGGAGGAGAAGAAAAGGGGATTTGGAGCAAAGTCCCAGCTTTCTACCTCTTCAGAGCGTAAATCACACAACCGGGATGGAGAGAGTGTGTAGTATGGGAGAAAGAATCCCAGACGTAGAGTCAGGAATCCTGGGTTTGAATCCTGCCTTATGACCTGGAAAAATCTCATTCTACCTCAGTTTATCCCTCTGTAAAATGGGGATACTTGGACTAACCCACCATTGTGTTGAAGAAAGCCATTGTGGCCAGGACGAGATGTCCATCGGGGACCAGACTCCAGGGTGACCCAAATGAATGGAGCTGTCCTTGGCCTTCCGGCTGGCCTCAGAGCAGAGTCTCTGGGGGTGTCCGAGGGAAACAGAAGCCTTTCTAGGCTCCGAGCCCAGTCTGCCACTCCCAGATGGTTCCCAAACCAGTCTGGGCTTGTTGGGTTTAGCACAGAACAGAGAAATCTACTCAGAGCCAGCCTGGGAGATTCCAGGAGTGGGAGTGGGGATGGGCGTGGGATGGGGGCAGAGGCACTGACCGGGGAGAAAATAGATTGATCTGTGCCTAAGCTCCCTGGAGATTTAGGAGCTGTAAAAAGTGTCCTGGTTCTCTGCCCTGCGGGGACAAGAAGAGGAACTGTGATCTGGGGGAGTTCAGTCTCTTCTCCTGTCCTACCCCCTGGACCGGGAGCCGGACCTTCCCACTGTGAGGGCGCAACACTGACCAGAAGTCCTTTGGCTCGGATCAGCTCTTCCCTTCTCCTCTCTCATCTCCACCTGGATCTTGTTGCTTCTAATTCCTGCTAACCAAGGTGTTAGCTGCCATAATGATGGCGGGGATGGGGATAGTTTGTATGGTGGGAAGCCGCTGAGGTCCAAAGTGAGTGTTTTAGCAGTCAGTCAACAGGCATTTATTAAGTGACTCCTGTGTGCCAAGCATTGCGCCGGGCAATGGGAATAACGGGGTATAAGAATTGAACCCCCAAATATATTGGGATTTCGGACAGGATACCTGACCTTGGTATCCTAGGAAACTTTCTGCCATAAAGTGGCAGCTCCTAATGAACCCATTCTTGCAGGATAAGTTCCTAGAAGGAGTCAGCAAGAAGCAGGGTGCCAGGAGGTTCTTTTATGGGAGAGGTCAGAGGTTGACCCCTACCACTTAACCTCCGGATCCTATGTAGTAAATTCAAGAAAGGCCCCACTCAGGGGCAAGATAATCCTGTCCACGTCCCTCCCTTTGGCCCATCTAGACGCTGGGTTGACAAAGGAACCTTATCAGGAATACAGAAAGGTCTCAAGGATTCTAGTTCTAGGGTTAGAATGGACCTCAGAGGCCATCTATTCTAGTCCCTTTGTTGAGGCAGACAGAGTTTAAGTGATTTGAATGAGGTTACAAAGATAGTAATGGTAAAAGTGGGATTTCAACTAAAAACCTTTGACTCAGGATATTCAGATGGAGTCATAGTGGATAGAACGCCAGGCCTGGAGTCAGGAAAACTCATCTTTCTGACTTCCAATCTGACCTCAGACACTTACTAGCTGTGTAACTCACATCATTTAACGCTGTTTGCCTCAGTTTCCTTATCTGTAAAATGAACTGGAGAAGGAAATGGAAAACCACTTCCTTATCTTTGCCAAGAAAACCCCAAATGGGATCCAAAATCACATGTGACTGAACAATAACAACCTCTGACAATTTTATTTTATAATTTATAAATATATTTTAATAAATTAAAATGTATGTATTATAATCTATGCATTTTATAATTCATTTTTATTTTACTTAGCTCTTGTACTTGTGTGTTGGGTAATTTAAAGTTAGAAAGGATCTTAGAGATCATTCAGAACAATTCTCCACTTATTACAAGTGGTAAAGTAAGAGAGCTAGGAGGTCTTGTGTTCAAATCAAGACCTGAGACTCACTTGCCAGCTGTCACTTAGTCTCTGAGATTCAGTTTCCTGATCAGTGAAATTTAGACAGTGAGTAAACTGAACCTCCAAGTCCAAACAGTGTGGGATTCTCTCCTCGCTGGTGGAAATCAGGGCCCTTTACCTTAGTGAAGGGTGGGGCAGAATTGGTGACAGCTGGGGAAAGAAGAAAAAAAGCAATCTCTCCAGACTTTATTCCAGGATTTAAAAAAAAAAAAAAAAAAAAAAGCTGAGAAGGGTTCTAGACTGCGTCTCCAGAGCCCCAAAGGGAGAAAACCACTGGGAAGAGACTGAATGTAGAACTTTGATCATGTTCCTCTCCATAGCTTGCTATAGTTGAATATTTGTGGAATTTTCCCCTTTGGTGAGATCTGGGACTCTCAACTGTCACCTCCAATGGGAGAGCTCATTTACACTGCGTATGATCTGATGTATGTTCTCCTATGTATGTTTTCTCATACATATTTTACTGTCGAATAATTTATTTGGGGGGCTGTTTTCTAGGGGTGTTTATTGTGGCCATATAGCTTAAGGAATTTAGCTTGAATATAAAGATTACATTTTCGAGAGCAGCGGTCCTCAAAGTGTAGTCCAAAGAATTGTTGGGGTCTCTGAAACCCTTTCAGAGGGTCTACAAATTCAAAATTATTTTTTATTTCTAATATAGTAAATAGCTATAAATATAATCCATGTGAACAAAAACTCTTTGAATGGATCCTCAATAGTTTTTAAACAACATGAAAATACTGAGAACAAAAGTTGGAGAACCACTGCAGTCTAGACTAACATTATTTAATGGATAGATAAAATTTTAGGCCAGTATCTCTTTCACTCTGCTCTTCTTTCTAAAGAGCTCAAAATGTCCATCCTCAGGCCCCAACCTCCTGCTTTCCTGCCTGCCAGGAATTAAAATCTCATTTAGAGAAGGGTGGGGGAAGGAGCTGTTAGAGATATCTATTCTTATCTCCCTAGGAGCCACACATGACACTGTACACCACAAATATAATAGCTAGTAGGAGGATCATATAAAGTATTTGGCAAACCTTAAAATGCTATACTGTGTGATCCTCGGCCTTCTCCAGGGTTTGGGGGGGGGTCTATCCAACCAGGACCCTATTAATTTTATTTCTTCAATATTTGTCCCCAAATCTTTTGACACACATAGCTATCATTTCCCTAGAGTAATTCAAGAGCCTCCTAATTTATTTGTCTCCCTGTCTCTGTTCTCTGTCTGCTCCCAATGACCCTCCATAATAAACATTTAGTGATTTGACTAAATCCTAGATCCGACCATGTCTATGCTCCCTTTGTATGTCCGACAGCATTCAGAAATGGATCCCAGAGTTAGAGCTGGAAGATCTAGAAAATGATTCAAAGTCCTCTTTTAGAGATGAAGCAAGTAAGAGTCTGAGAGACTGTGACTCACTGGAGATCACACGGGAAATGAGCCATAATTTCAAGCCAGACCCTCTGACACTGAATTTGTTCCTCTTGCCACTAGGGCAGCCTGTCTTTCTCTATGATAGAAGATGGTGGGTGCAATATGTGACAATGCCGTGCTACAAGAGACTTGGCTTTCGCATGTTAATATGTCAAATATTTGAAAGATGGTCATGTGGACTAAGGATGAAAATTTGTTTTCTCTCTCTCTTTTTTTTGAAAACATTTTTTTTTAATTTTTCCATTAGACAGAACTAAGATAGTTGGGTAGAAAGGAAGAAAAATTGGGTTTATTATAAAGCTGAACTCTTCTTCCAATTAGAGCTGACCAAGAATTAGAATTATCAGTCATCAAGGTGTTAAAGGGAAGAGGGAGAGGGAAATGGGAAGCAGGGAGGGATTCATACTGATCACAGTGTTCCCCAAGATATTCAAGCAGACACTGAGTGACCGTGTGTCAGGGATGTTGCAGAAAGAATTGCTGACTTGTACAGGGGGCCGAGTAGGGTCGCTTTTAGAATGTTTCCCTGCTTTGAAATTCTAGGATCCTAGTCTAGGTAGGTAAAGGGTCCGAGTCTTCGGCTCAAACTCCTTAACTGCCTCTACAAAGCTAGAGTGCTTTGGTCCTGAAATCTGGGGAGGATTTTAACTAGGAAGGCCTTTAATTGCCAGTTTTATTTTCCAGAAGAGGAAATTTGACTTTGAGCCGTTCAGTATCCAGGATGAGGGCAGAGAGCGTCCTTCTGTCCCCTGCCCTGCTCGGATTACAGCTGCAGGATCAAGTCCAGGGATGGGTACTGTATTGTGGGAGGCGAGAGAGCACACAGAGCAGGACTGGGAGCTTCAAGACTGTGCCAGACAGAGAGCAGCTGTAGTCTATTTAGTCTAGAGATGAGATTTGGCTGAGATGAAGGAGACACAATAACCATCCCCCCATATTTAGAGGACCCCCAGTATTATTTGCTCTTTCCGACCACAACTTCCTTTATGTTCATCTCCCCTTCCACCTACTGCTAATCCTCCAGTCACTCATCCCTTCCTTTGTCTCCCAGTCCAATACCCCTACTCTCACTTGCTTTAGCAAATCCTGGTCATGGATTACCCCACCATTTGTCTTCTCCGCCTCCATTCATGAGCTGCTGAACACCTACTTCTTTTTTTTTTTATTATAGATCTTTACGACAAAAACATATGCATGGGTCATTTTTCAACATTGACCCTGGCAAAAACTTCCGAACCCCTACTTCTAAGGAAGGTCATACGATGTTAACAATATTAATTCATTTATGTTATCTAAATCCAGCTGGGCTCGATACAACACAGCAAATTTTTAGTTATTCCCTGGTAAATTCTAACATGATGTCCAAGTAGCTGTTGCAAATTTGTTCTCTTCAAACTACAGAACTTCCATGGCCCTGGACTTACCCCGTCTCAGCAGAGTTCCCCTGCTACTTTACTGACAAGAAGAGATGAGATGGGCTTTCATTTTTTTTTTTTTTTTTGCCATTTCTATTCTTCAAAACCCTTAGTCATCATTCCACCAATTCTACCTTTTTGCTCCAGTCCTGGTAAAGATCTGTCCCTTTTCCTTGCCAAAGCCAAACTTTTAATCCCATTCTCTTCTGTCTTCTTCAGGAGTTTGCCCTGTGGATTGCTGCCCCTCCTTCTCTAATTTCCAATAGTAAACTGATTAGTTTTCCAGGAATTCTTCATCTAATTTTTTTTTCTCTACTGCTGCTTAACATGGCCAGATCTCTCCATCTATTAAAAAAAATTTGTCCCCAAGAACATCCTCTAAGCTTCCATCTTATATAATAAAGTTCCTTGGAGGCATCCAGATAGCTTGGAGTCAGGAAAAACTGAGTTCAAATCCAGCTTCAGAAACATACTAGCTCTAGGACTTTGGGCAAGTCACTTAACTTCTGCCTCAGTTTCCTCAACTGTAAAATGGGAATGATAGTGATGTAATATGAAGTCCCCTGATCTTGAGTGGCAATAAGTCAGTAGCCCTAAATCTTTTAGCTTGGAGTCCGCTTCAGGAAACAGCCCAATCTGCCTGATTCTGACACTCCTTAGAAAACTCCTATGCCCAGTCTGATTCTGAATATACTTCTCAGTTTACTGCTGACTGATGATCTATCTGGTCAGTGAAAATCCAAATTTCAGAGACCACCTTTAAATTGCCTGGAGGTTAATTCCTAGCCTTACCCTCAATCATAGAATTAACGTATCTATGATTGAAAGCTATATAAGTGTATCTCCTTGCCTCAGTCTCTTTACTGGATTCCCTTAGAATTCAGTCTGCTCAGTAATGGCATCAGTTTGCTTTTAACAAACTTTATCCCTTGACTAGGAGAGGAGTTCAAGCAAATTTTTTGAGACACCTTGCAACACTAGCCTGGGACTTTTGGGGTCCCCCCTCTCAACCTCAACCATAGCACCTACCTCCCAGGGTGATCAAATGAGATCGTAATTGTAAAGGGCCTGGAACCTAGTAGGTGCCACATAAATGCTTATTCTTTTCCCTTCCCTATATCTCCTATCATGAAACAAAGAAAAAGTCTTGTTTATGATATTCAAACTAAGAGCAGGAATAGTTTTTTATCATCTAGTCAGAGAAGTATCTCTTTCTTCTCCTCCAACCAGACTGCGGTGAGGAATAAAGAGAGACAATTGGTTTCAGGAGGCTATTATGATTCTGTTTAGGTAAATGAAAAACCCTAAACTTGAATCTCATCCCTTACTTTACTGTGGAATTCTGCTTTTTGTTTTGGTTACTATAAAATGTAAGAGAAATTGCTCGAGTCAGAAAGCAGTATGATAAGCAGAGGAAACTCTGCCCTCTGAACCTCTCTCCAAACAGAAAGGGTCATATATTAATAAACTAGCTCTGACTGATTTTGGCTTAAAACACAAGAGTCTAGGGCTTCTCTCCCAGGTTGGGAACATTGAAGAGGGAATCCTAATTGGTAGAGATTAGACACTGTATGAACCATAGGGCCATTGAGTCTTGTCTGGAAAGGACCCTAGAGGTCATTTAACAGATTGGGAAACTGAGGCTGAAGAATCACTCTTTGTTGTTCAGTCATTTCTAGGAAATGAGGGATTTGTTGTTGTTCAGTCACCTCCAAGGGGGTAGGCCATTTCCTTCTCCAGCTCCAGCTCATTTTACAGAGAAGGAAACTGAGGCAATTAGGGCTAAGTGACTTGCCCAAGGTCACACAGCCAGGAAGCGTCTGAGGCAGGATTTGGATTCAGGAAGATGAGTCCTCCTGACTCCGAGCCTGGTGCTCCATCCATCGTTCCATCCAGTTGCCTGCCCGCATCGTTGGTTTTTGTTGTTGTCTGCCCTTCATTCTCTAAGGGGACCACGGTATTGGGGAGGTCAATCCACATCATTTAGCTAAGAGGTAAGGGGAAGAGCTGGCATGATCCCAGGCCTTCCAACTCTCAAGTCCGTGCCCTTTGCCTCTGAAGTCCACTCCAGCTCAGAGAGCGCATGTAAGTGAAACAGGGAGAAGCCACTCTAGAGACGGCTCAAGCTGGGCTCCCCGTTGGAATTCCTGGCACCTGGTCCAGGGAGGCTGCCCTCCTTGAATTGGGGCTCATGCTGAGGTTTTTAAAAGCTTCCAGAACCATCAATGAACTTCTGCAGATTACTGGACCACTTCACGACAAGCCGGAATATTTAGGAGGTCAAACCCAGGGTCATGGCAACTAATGGACCAGGTTTGTTTTCCTTTCTCAGGCTCTGACCTGCTCTGACGATAATCTGGTCTTTGGACTACTCTTGGGTTCAGCTTCTAACAACTGTTTGTCCTGCTGTTTAAAAGATCTGCACAAGTCCTTTTTTCCTAGTCCACTGATTCTTTTTTAAAAGTTAATTTTTAAACATAGCTAATACTGAAGTATCTAATTACATATTAATTTTCTATTTCATATTTCTTAAATGTGAACTCATTTTTAAAAACACCACAACAATGCACATAAAACAGTATTTTGTAGGCCAGGGATTCTTAATATTTTTTGTGAGTAAGAATCTCTTTGGCAATTTGATGAAGCTTGTGGTCCCCTTTTCAAAATAATGTTTTTCAATTCATAAGATAAAATGTATAGGATTATGCTAGAAACTAATAGAGTTAGCAAAATATTTTTAAAACAATTACACAATCGTACATGTTATTGGATTCCTTGCTGTCTAAGAGAAGAGATGGGGGAAAGAAGGGAGAAAAAATTTGGAATACAAGATTTTGCAAGGGTGAATGTTGAAAACTATCTATGAATGTATTTTGAAAATAAATTTCACAGACTTCTGATCTAGGTATTTCTTACTTTCAGGGGTCCTCAAACTTTTTAAATAGGGGGCCAGTTCACTGTCCCTCAGACTGCTGGAGGGCCGGACTATAGTAAAAACAAAAACTTTGTTTTGTGGGCCTTTAAATAAAGAAACTTCATAGCCCTGGATGAGGGGGATAAATGTCCTCAACTGCTGCATCTGGCCCAAGGGCCATAGTTTGAGAACCCCTGCAAATTATCAGTTTCCTATAGCAAGATCTAGAAAGGGATTATTCCTTTTCCCCTCCTGCCTATTATTGCTCTGAAACTGGGCTTCATCTTGGAGCTGTGACCGAGTTGTGAATCAGCTGATCCAAGTTAAAGTTGGAGATATCCTTAATTCTTTATCACTTTCACTTTAGCTGGTCAGGTCAGGGAAAAGCTTTGCACAGTAAGGTGCAAATCTGAGGACCACAGGACGGTCTCTCCGATGGTTTGACAGCCTGTAACTCGCGACTTTATCCAAACAACTTGGACATCACAGGTGTTGTTTGTCCTGCCTTCTCAAAGAGGACCATCACATCAGGAAGGCCATGGCATGCAGGTGAGTTGGATTTAAGTGAGGGAAGGCTGTGCAAGGTCACCCAGAACCACCTGGGTCCAATGGCAAAACACAGATCAAGATGACTGGAGATGGACTCGGATGCAAGGGGAGACCTTATATTTTGGAAATGCACTTTCTAGAGTGTCTTGAAAATGGGAGTTGTTCTTCCTAATGCCTCATTTTCCTTATTTCACTCTTCTGATAAACAATATATTAATAATTCTAAAGCACTTGGCTCAGGATGAAATGTTTGGGTAATCACAATAATACAGAGAGACCTCAAGTCCCCATCTAATATCTTTTTCTTTCTTTTTCTTTTTTTCCTGAGGCAGTTGGGGTTAAGTGACTTGTCCAGGGTCACACAGCTAGGAAGTGTTGAGTATCTTGAGACCAGATTTGAACTCAGGTTGTCCTGGCTTCAGTTCTCCTACTCTATCTACTGAACCACCTAGCTGCCCCCTGATATCTTTTCTATCAACAGACTATGAAAGTCTGCAACCAATCTCCTCCATATGGAACTTGTCTCCACTACAATTAATACAGTCCCTTCTCCTTCAACACTTCTAATCAACACTGCCTGACCCATAACATAACATGAGAGCATAGAGATGCTCACCACTCATCTAATGGCCTAGGTAACAAATCCCAAGGACTGAATCCCTTTTTAGGAGCTTTCTGCTTCTTTGGGTTTTTCTGTATTTCCTTTCCTTTTTAAGCTAGTCAAACTGCTAGTTTGAAGGTAAATTCAGACTTCCAGTTGGATTCCATTTGTTTTATATGGATCCCCGAAGAAATCTGAGGTGGCCCATGTATTAGGGAGAAAAAGGAAATTTTTTTTGCCTTCTATTACTGAACTTAATCTGCTTCTGTGGGTTGAGAACAGAAAGGCTCCTCGGTGAGACAGGGAGAAAATGAATGCTTCAGCTACTGTGAGTCTAGTTTATATCTAAAACAAGCACAAAGATAAAATTGTTTCTTACTTGAAAGTGAGGAAGTGACTACCAGTTAACCCCCCAGGTCCCTAATTTTTCTAGGAAAAACCTTTCTTCTAGGGGACTAGATTTTTCCTTGTCAGATGGGGTAGCTTACTTTTATTTTCCCTGTTCTGTTTCTGTATTGTCTTTAAGTTCTATGGCAGAGCTTTTGCAAACGAGTAACCTGTGAGAAATTTGTAAAAATGATGTGTCTGTTAAAATTGTACAAACATGAATTTGGAAGTATTATTATGGTCAAAATAGGGCAAACTAAGGCACAAAATTACAAACATAATCACTTTATTGGTAAAGTGATACCAATAAATAGGATCTCAGCTTCTCAGGAAAAAAAAATAAGACCCTGAATGAAGAATAGCTACCCTTTTTGTAGTTTTTTGGGAAGTGCAGGACAAAGAATAGGACCTTTTAGTTGGGGGACAAGTTATGATTGGTTAAGAATTTAACATCATAAATGGCTAAATCAATATGGCTGGTACAGGATTGAAGTGAGGGGGACAATATGAATGGTTGGAAATTGAAAACAAGGGGCTCGCAGCAACCCTTCCCTCCAATGACTAAGAAATATTCATTGTTTGAGTCCACCTGCAAGGTTAGAGAGAGTGGACCAGACTTCTCTGGATAGTGAACCAGACATCCTCTTATTAAAAAGTACTTGTTTATTTAAAACTTAAATACAACATACAAAAAATAGATTAAAAATATCAGAAGCAGACATTCTCGGTGGCGTAGAGATATTGCAGCAGACTCCCTGCTGTTCACCTGCATCTCTCAAGGATAACAGATTTCCTTGACACAAGAATAGAACAGTGATTAACAGGAGAACTGGATTTCTAAACATCATAGAATAGCTTAATTTCTGAACTAAATTCCGAGACAAAGAATCGTGACTTAGGCAATTACAGGACAAAATCAATTAACTATAAATATAATCCATTTTTTAAAAGACATGGAACCAATCAGATTATTTCCAAAGTGAGCATAATCTCCAGGAGCACTAAGTAAGGTAAGACTCATATGTGAGGGCCCCATGTGGACTTTGCCCCAAAGCACCTCATTGATTTCCTGGGACACAAATGTTTAACTGAGGGGAGAGTGTAGGGAAAATTTGATTCTTTGCCCTGCCCTAGCCCAGGCAAAGGGTTGTCAAAGGTTATAATCACAAAAGTTAAGACTAAAGGTTGATTTTTTTAAAAGACAGAATCAAGCCTGGTGATTTCTTTATGATGTATGAGCACCCATCTTTCTGATTGATTCAGAAGGGACAGTGAAACTGGGCTGAAAATTAATCATGGTTAAATCAAAGATGGTCAACAGCTTGAGAGCTGGACTCTCATCTTAAGCTTAGGAGTTCTGTGCTGCAGTGGGCTAAGGCAAGTGGACGTCTGCACTAAGTTTGGTGTTAATGTGATTAGCTCCTGGAGAATGGGGTTGGGGGGGCCACCAAAGTGCCTAAGGAGAAATAGCCCATATTGTAAAATGGAGCAGGTGGAAGTTTCCATGCTGATGAGGTCCTAAGTATCCCCCTACTGAAAGAGATAGAAATACCAGTTTTTAAAAATTTAAAAAAAAATTAAAATGGAGAGAGCCAGCAGTGGGGGAAAAAACAAATTCTTCACCTTTGGAGAGTGGAAGAGGGGATTTTCTCCTCTCCTGTCCCATATATAGTCATGGCATCTAGTATCTGAGCCTGTCTTAGAAGTAGCCACCCTGTTGTGCAACTGAAAGGTCAGTTTAAGAGATTTTTGAGACACAGTTGAGGGCACTAGAGACAGATTCCAGATAGTCATGGATACCGAGGCAGTCACTCACAAATAGTAGGCACAAGGCCTTTGACAGCTACGTATGGACTCATAAAGCACTACTCCTGGCAATCAAGAGTTGAGCTTTAGAGAAGAACAGACTCTATAAACTCAACTGAGCAACTCCAAGATTCAAGGAATCTGGAGAGGAATCCAAAAAAGAGAAAAGGACGTTATTGGTCCAGGAAATGGTAGCAGCCTGGGCTCTGAAGAAATACATTTCAGAAGCTGATAGGCTTACACTCTAGATCTAAAATGCTTTATTTATGAACAATGTTCTTAATTCCCTCAGAACTCCTATATGTGGGAGGGAATATTTTGAATTTTCTAAATAGTATGAGCCCAGAATCTAGCTTTCCAGTCAGAAAAATGGAGATTTCATGGGAATTACCTTGTAGATGATCTCAAACTTGAGAATTTTTCTCAAGAATTAGAGGCCTGGCTTTCTATTAGACTTCCTGAATAGCATTACCTTTTGTAGGAAAAAATATCTTTCATATGTTTCTTGATTGTCATCCATGAATTATTCTGACAAAGTCCACAGGGAGTCTTCTCTAACTTCTCTTGATTCTAATGTTTTCCCTTTATTATTTCCTTTTTATTCTGTATATAACATTAATTTGTATATATTTATTTGAATGCTTTCTCCTATTAGACTGTAAGGTCCTTAAGGGCAGTGACCATTTTTTTTGGCCTTTATTTGGATTCCCATTGCTTAGTCCAGTACCTAGAACATGATAGATACTTAATGTCGATTGATTGATGGGAA
The DNA here is from genome assembly GCF_016432865.1 of Antechinus flavipes. Taxonomy (NCBI): domain Eukaryota; kingdom Metazoa; phylum Chordata; class Mammalia; order Dasyuromorphia; family Dasyuridae; genus Antechinus; species Antechinus flavipes. The sequence goes on from NC_067399.1 coordinate 651,881,941, forward strand.
GGAGATTGGTTGTTCAATAATCCAAACCCCCAGAGTGATGCTTCATGTCCTCCAGGACCCTGAAGAAGGCCGATGAATTCATCAGAATTCATCAAAGTTGCCCTCATAGCAATGAGAGGAACTGAGGGACTATTGCCATGCCAGAAATCAATACTGAATCTGTTTATGGATTCTTAGGAGAGTCCTTTAGATCTTTAGCATTTTTTAATGGAATGAAATAAAAACAACTTCCAGATGCAGCGCTAACTTGCTTGAGTACCAATATAGGAGCTGAGACCCTATTACCCAAGTTTGTGGAAATCTAGACATAAATCAGAATAAGCCATAGATGGAGATTTTTTGAGGAGTAACTCCAATGGGGACAATGAGGCAAAGAGAGAAAGTAACCACCTAGAGCCAACTTCCAGGATTAGTCTCTGTGAATACCCAGAGGCTTTAGAGAGGCATTGAACTATAGGTTATATACAGGTAAGTATACATATTTTTATATATTTTAAATTTATTTATTATGTTATATGTGTGTGTGTGTGTGTGTGTGTGTGTGTGTGTGTGTATTTCTCTTGTTTTTTCTTTCAGGAAATACAGTAATGTAGCTATAAGCAAAAATACAGCTATGTAAAATATAAACATACATATGTATAATCTTTGAGAACTGCTATTCTAATGCACTAGATACGTGACCCTTTCCTAGAACAAAAGATAAATGTGTGCTAAAGTGTAGGAAGATAGGCCCAGTGATACACTGTTGGTACAGCTATGAAATGATCCAACTCTTCTGAAAAATCAACTTGGAATTATGTAAGACAAGTCATTAAGTCTTTCATACCCCTTGATCCAGGGCTTACTCCAAGGAGATCAATGGCAGAAAGAAAGGACATTTATTTACATGTGTGAGAATGCATATACATTCAAAGCACTTATTTTTGGCTTTCATGGAGCACCATGTAGGTATCTTAATGTATCTGGGGTTCCCATTACTTTGACCCACAATACAAGTCATGGGTGCATCAGCACCCCCAGCCCATGCCCACTATCTACCCAAATAACAGTGATAATACCGCTTATATGAACAAAAAATTGTAAATAAATTGAGATACCAGTGAATGATGAAGAATTGTACAAACAATTTACAATGGAATGGAATATAATTGTGCCATTATGTTGTTTACTCGTGTCCAACACTTCATGACCCATTTGGGGTTTTCTTGGCAAAGAAACTGGAGTGGAGCTAGTAAAGCTCACTTTGCAGATGAAGAAACTGAGGCAAGCTGGATTGAGTGATTTGATCAGGACCAGTAAGTGTCTGAGGCTGGATTTGAACTCAGGAAGAGAACTAAGAACCAAATGGCACCACCTAGCCTATTCCAACTGTGCCGTAGGAAATTACAAAGTTGGGAAATTTGGAGAATTGTAGAAATATGTAAATTGAACAAAGAAAGCAGAACCAGAATTCATGACTCCAAAAAAGTAAACAGCAGAGAACTAAAAGACTAGAATTCAGTACATATGGGAGGAACCATCTTGATTCCAGGGTAATTCTTTTTTGGAATTTACATTTCTTCTCAATAGAGAAGATACAGATCGTTGCATGTATTGTCAGATACAGTCACTGCAAGCAGTCAGCCTTTCTTAACTTTTTTTCCCTTTTTTTAACAAGGGAGGACTCTGGGACAAGAGAAGCCAGGTTACTACAAAATGGTTGCAGTGCCAAAATCAAAGGCATCAATAAACCCTTTTTAAAATGAGCCCTAAGTGAACACAGGGGCTCTTTCCTTTTACAGTGTCTTGCAAAACTGCTCAAGGTTTAATTCGATTCGATTGTGTGGCTTGGCAGAAATCAAGGAATGTGCTCATACACCACAGGAGATGAGGAGTCTCCATCCATGAAGCTCCTTTTAGAAGGAACATTATTAGCTGTTCCGATATCTATCTTGATGCTCTTTGAAAAACTCCTGATGTCATCCCAGGCACTGTGGAGATCAGGTTATTTAGGGCCAGTTCTGTACCCAGTGTTCCCTACTCCCTCTCCCTAATGCACTGCCAGACACATTGTACGTGGAAATTGAATGTCTTCTCAGGTACTCACCTGTTCCTGCAATTTATTCTCCATTTCAAAAAGGCACTGTCGAGCACACTGAAAATTGCGTGGGTTTTATCATTTAAAAAAGAAAGAAAGAAATGTTCTGGACATGCAGGGCAAAAGTATCATTTCAAGATGTAAAATGGGACTAGCATGGCTAGAAAGAAATAACCTTGGAGTCAGGATGTGATTGCTCAGCAACCAGAAGATAGGGTCACATGTCCCTCCTCCCTGCTAGCATCACCTTGTCCCTTTTCAAAGAGCTTTGTTGGCAGAAATTGCAGAAGAGTCTAATGAAAGACAAGGAGGCTAAAGCAGGGACACGAGGGCAAGCATCCTTCAGATGTTCCCAAACACCAGCCTTGGATGTTGCAATTTTTTTAAATAAAAGAGCTAAAACCCAGCCAGAGGCTCATCCTCCTGATTGAAAGATTTTCACAGTTGGAAAGAATCATCTAGTCCCACCCAAGTTTGAACAGGAATTCAATTCAATAAAAAATCGGTACAATATGCCATGTGCGTTGCTAAATGATGGAGAGACAAAGAACAAAAGAATTTACTTTAGAGGGAAGAAATTCATTTATTCTTTGGTTTTATATCCCTGGTAATTACCACTGAGACTAACACATAATATTTGTTGATTGATTACATTGGGAAGGGAGAGAAGGACGGGAAGCAAATAAGCAAATATATATACACAGATATATACAAAGTAATTTTGAGGTTGTGGAAATAGCTTACAACTATTCTGGCCTGGGTTAATAATTTGTACTTGACTTCAGTTTTATCAATGAACTTTATAGAATTAGATTTCATGAATGTCAGGCTGTGTTTCTATTTTCAAGGTCTAGACTAATACAATAAGATCCCCAAACAATTGTGATATTGCATTTTCCAGTGGAGAGACAAACATCAGACAAAAATAAGCTTGTACATATTGCCAATGATAATTTGTATTCATGAAATAATAAAAATGAAAGATGATGAATAGAGAAGCATAGAAAGATTTTTATCAACTGATTCAAAATCAACAGAACCAGGAAAAGAGTTTATATAATGGCAACAATGTCAACTGAATAACAACATAACAACCAAATATTATGAAATTATAATAATCAAAGTTATTATTCTATGTACTATCAATAGTTAGATCAACCTCGAATGAAGTTTTATCTTTATTCCTTGAAATCCCCAAAGCTAACTACCATATCCTTTACTTCTCATGATTTCCATTTGAAATTCAAAATCTATTCAGCTCAAAAGGTCATAGGATCCCCACGGTCAGTCACGTAAGTAGTAAAGCAGCAGAACCAGTATTCACGAAAATCACAGAACTTTAGAGTTAGAAGAAACCTTAGAGGTTATCTTAGACATCATCATTCCAACCTTCTCGTTTTATCAATGGGAAAACTATGGTTCAGAGCTGAGAAATTCTATTCTTATTAACTAATCAATTAGTCAATATTTATTTAGTGTCAATTAGAGTCAGCATAGTGCTAAACTCTGGGAATACAAAAAGAGGCAAAAAACAGTTCCTGTCCTCAAGGAATATACAGTGTAATGGGGAAATTTACCCAGAGGGTAAAGAAGAGGTACAAGATGATGAACAGCATTTAATGTCAGAGAGCAAGACTGAGAGCCAGAGAGAGCAGAGGAGAGGAGGAGAAGGAGAGAGAGAAGGAAAGAAAGAAAGAGGGAGGGAGAGGAGGCAAGAGAAAGAGAGGAAGAGGGAGAGGAGAAGAGAGAGAAAGAGGGGAAGAAAGACAAAGGGAGAGGGACGTAAGAAGGAAAATTAAAGAATGTATCAAAGAAATGTGCTGCATAGTCGGGGTGAGATAGGGAGACATGGGAAAGAAAGGGAGAGAAGAAGGAAAGGAAAGAGGAAGGGGAAAAGGGAGGAAGCAGAGAAGTTTATTAATCTTTTACCTGTGTTTTGGATACTATCCTGCATCTGGTACAATGATCACTCAGAGCCAAGAGGCTTTAAACAAAAAGCATTTTTGTCAAAAATCATTTTCCAGTGACCTCAAGTAGAATCAAGGGGGTTCCCTGAGGTTTTCTGAGCTTTTCTCAAAAATCTGGAAAATTATTTTATATTCATCTTGTGCAAAAAGCCCATAGCTGGCTCTTAGATCAGTCCACTTGGAAGCAAAGTTACTCCAAAACTTGGCTCTTGTTTAATTTTTAATTTTTTTCTAGTTATGCATGTACTTTCATTTTTAAAAACATTTCCTAATGATTCATGTTAGGAGAGAAAAATCAGAACAAATGGGAAATCATGAGAGAAAAAAAAAAACAACAGGAGAAAAAAGTGAACATAAAATGTTTTGATTTACATTGTCACTGTTTTTCTCTGGATGCAAATGGCATTTTCCATCCAAAGTTTATTGGAATTGTCTTGGATCACCGAACCTGAGAAGAACCAAGTCTTTCATAATTGATCATCATACAATCTTGTTATTACAGTATACAATGTGTTTCTGGTTCTGCTTGTTTCACTCAACATCAGTTTGTGTAAATTTTTCCAGGCTTTTCTAAAATCAGCTTGTTTATCAATTTTTATAGAACAATAATATTCCATGATATTCACATGCCATAACTTATTCAGCCATTCCTCGTCTGATGGGTACCAGTCAACTTCCAGTTCCTTAGCACTGCAAAAAGAGCTACTACAAATATTTTTGCACATGCGGGACTTTTTCCCTCCTTTATGATTTCCTTGGGATACAGGGCCAATAGAAACACAGCTTGGAACAAAAGGTTTGCACAGTTTGGTAGTTCCAAATTGCTCTCCAGAATGATTAGATCCCAAATTTGTCTCTTTTCAACAATGAGTTGATTCAAGGCAATTTCAATAGACTTCTCATGGAGAGTGCTATCCACATCTAGACAGAGAACTATAAAGACTGAATGTGTATTTGAAGCATAGTGTTTTCACTTTGTTGTTGTTTGCTGGGTTTTTTTCTTTCTTGTGTTTTTTTCCTTTTTTGATCTAATTTTTCTTGTGCTGCATGATGAAGATAGAATATGTTCAGAAGAATTGCATGTTTGACCTACATTGGATTGCTTGCTATCTTAGGGAAAGGGGAGGAGGGGAGAGAGGAAGAAAATTTTGGAACAAAAAGTTTAGCAAAGGTGAATGTTCAGAACTATCTTTGCATGGATTAGAAAAAATAAAATACTATATAAAAAAGAAAAGAAAAAACCCAACAAAGTTAACCCCAAATGCCCAAGATCTGTGTCATAACTATCTCGAATACAACATCCCCAGGTGGTGGTGTAGGGATATGGGAGGGGGTTAGCTCCCCCCCCCCAGTTCCATTAATATCATGATCCATAGCAATCTAATAGGCGAAATAAAGTCTTATTAAACTAAGGAACAAAAGTTAAGAGTCTATTTGTGTTGACTTTGCAACATAAATGAGCTTTATCTAATATTTCAGCCATGCTTCAGGATTTTTTTTTTGCCATAACCTAAACCCCATGGGAAATAAAAGGTGTGAAATTCAAACATATATTTGGGAGTTCAAATATAATATTATTTACTTTTGGTTACCAAGAGTTTTAATATCAAGTTGCTACAAAGCAAAAAGGGACCCAAGAGACAGGCATAGAAATTGGACAGGACCTGAGATTTCTTTCATTTAGGGGAGAATAGGATAAAGAAATTCTCTCCACCAAAGCAGATCAGCACCTTTTCTGCAATTTATAGTCTATGAGAGTTGTCTTATGGTTAGATGAGTTGCCCAGGGTCACACGGCCAGCACATGAGTTTGAGTCTTCCATACTCTTAAGTTAAATTGCATCTTAAAAGACTGTAAATGGAACTAAAAGTCAGTTTTCCATTGCCTTTATCTTCTAGGAGAATGAGCTAGCAGAGTTATGCACATGAATGTGATGGACAGCAGCTCCCATCTCCCACCAGCAGAAGCCTCTCTGGTCATTTTAAGTGTCCTTATTTTAGTAAGTAGCATTATCTGACTGTCTCCAACTCTACGGAGACCTAAGTTAGAAGCCTTCTTACTGACCTACAACAGAACCAATGATGGTAACTAAGCACCTGGTCCATCCCCTTTGCCGGCTATTTAGAATTCGTCCCTCTCAATTTCAGTTGCAAAAGGTGATTCTGAGGGCCTGGGAAGTCCAGGAGGAGCCCAGATTACAGATGGGCTGGTAGAGCAGCCAGCCATCTTAGCATGAAGTCCAGAAAAGCCAGAAGCCAGAGTCTGGGACTTGACCCCCTGGAAGGCAGCAGGGAGGGAGATTCAGATTGAGATCTAGGACTGGCTCTAAGGAAACCCAGCAAGCTATGAACCTAATTCCCTTTTCTTCCCCAAAGAATGTTGGTGCAAGGAGGATTGTGCCTCCCACGATTTGGAGGAGGGGGGTCTGTCTATTTGTGATTATTTTGGGAAATAGATATTCCTCTTTGCAAAAGCCCCATTCTAGTACCCTAACATGAAGAAGAGGAAGAAGAAGAACAACAACAACAACAATAAGAAAGAACAAGAAGAAAGAAGGAGGAGGAGGAGGAATTAGATGTGATGATTTCTAATCCTTCTCCTGATTTTATTCTAAAATACTTCCTTTACTTCCTTTAATTCAGGGAAACTGACAAATGTTTGACTACATCAGAATTAGAAACTATGATTTACAAAAAAAAAAAAGGGGGGGGGGAAGAGAATAAAATAGTTCTGTATCAAAATTCCTCCCCCCAAAATAGAAATAGAATTCAGGAATACTTCAGGGAAAAGTGTCATAGAAAGCTTAAAAAAGTTTGTTCCAAAAGGAATCAAATTTTAAATTATTTGGAAAATATAGATTTGTACACATTCAATACCATCAGGACAAGTTTTTTTTTTTTTTCCTCTTCTGAACAAGATCCCCTGGTGGCTAATGAAAATATAGCCATCCATCCTTAGGCAGCAGGATACTTTAATACATCACTTGTTTATAATGTAGTAACTATGGAAAGCCATCTTAAAATGCTTTTCTCCCAGGAGGGAAGACAATAATACACTTCCTATTAAAATCACATTCTTTTCCATCACCTTTCATGCATTTGACATACATGTTAGGTAAAGTAGACACACAGTTTGACAAAGAAACTTTTTTTAAAAGTATACAACAGAAAAAAATTGATACTCTTGTCTATTCCACAAACAGAACATTCTCTCTTGATTCCAAACATTTTCTCTGTTTGTACCCTGGATCTGGGATGTTTTCTTTCCTTAATTTACCTTAAATATACCTCCCTGGTTTCCTTTAAGTCCCAACTAAAAATCCCATCTCCTACAAGAAGCCTTCCCAAACTCCTCATAATTCTGCCTTCCCTCTGTTAATTCCCTATTTATCCTAAGGGTAAATTATGGGCTTATGTGGTACGTATTTGTATGTTGTCTCCCCTTAAGAGATATCTTCAGCATTTAACATAGTACCCAGCACATAGAAGGCACTTATTAAATGTTTTTTGAAACGGGAACAAAAATAGTACCTACTTTTTAAGGTTATTGTCCCAGGATCAAATGAGAATATTGGTAAAGTACTTTGCAAACTCTGAAGTACCATATAAATAAGTGCTATTATTATTATTATTACAATCTATTCAGACAAGGATAATACAAACTCTCCATTTAGCAGACTGAGGATGACCTTGATGTCTGACTTCTTGGGGGAGAGATAATGGATAGTAGATACAAAATCACACATACACTTACATTAAAATACAAATTTATTTTGTTTGATTATACTTTTGTTGCAAATGAAAGAAACATGAATTTATTAAGGATCTACTATGTGCCACGTACTGTAAGGCTTTATGGAGGGGAAGAGGTAAGAGAAGAGGGCAAGGAGGAGTTAGTATGGTGATATAAAAAGAAAAAAAAAAAGAAAACATTAATGACATCTTAAAAATACAGGAGAGAGAAAAAAACAGTTCACAGAAGTTCAGAAGAGAACAAAACCAAAAAGACTAGTTTTGGTACAACCTGATAAAAGTAACATATACATACATACAGAGAGACAGAGAAAGAGACAAAGATAGAGAGACAGACATAGAGAAAGAGCAAAGTGTTATAACAGATTCATGGTTTCACATGCAATCTCCATTTCTTAGCCTTTTTTTGGATATGGTAATGTTCACGTGTATTGATCTTTCTGGTGTATAATAATTTTTAAAAAACTTACCCAAACCCCCAGAAAATAAAAATAAAACACATTCCTTTGATTTCCCCAGTCGGGGTGATTTTAAATACAAGGCTTATTGGAGGTTTGAGTCAGAAAGGACTAATGAAATCATCACCCCTCATTTTAGGGAGGTAGCCCAGATATGGAAAGTGGCCCATCCAAGGTCACACCTGCTGCTTCGTGGCCAAGCTGGGATTCAAAAATGTTTCCTGTCCCTGAGGTAAGTCTCCTCCAGTCCACCCTAGACACTGCCTCCCAGGCTCTGATTCCTGTGGGTACCTGAGAGCATTTTGCAGGAGGTGCACTTCTATGAATCTTAAAAATAAATCCTCCTCAAAGTGCTAGGTCTTTCCTGATCTCAGCCATTAAGCCGGAGAGCTTAATGGGCTCCTCTCTGGTTAATTTTTCATATCTTGTAAGATGAGGCCTAATTGTGACCAAATTGACTCTTGCAGAACTCAGGAACTTTGGACATTCCAAAGACCATAATGGATTCATTGATTATGGCAGACCCTAGGTTTTGAGTCTATTCTCCCCTGCCGCAAACTCCATCTTCAAACCACATCCACTTTTGCTCTGCACAGTAAGGCTGGATCAGACCTTCGATCACATCTCAGTCACTCTGAATTGAAGGGCCAGAAGCATAAGGGATGGAGCTACTGTAAAACTGCCATTACTAGTAGAAGCACTGCCTATAAGATGCTTTACAACCTAACCCCGCAGAGCAGAGAAGCCCTCCCTCAGGCTACCTCTGATTGCCCTTCTCCTTTTGCCAACGTCATTGTCCTTCTAGTCACCCGGGGTTGTAATCCTTGCATCATCCTGGACCCTTCACCCCTCGTTTCCAATAGTTACCACGGTCTGATATCCTGCCTCCCCCACATCTCACAAATTCTGCCTCCATCACTTCTCTTTGGAGCCATTGAGAATTGGCTCTTCAGGGCTTCTACAAGGAAACATATATTCCTCCGTTTGGGCTTTTAAGTCTTTACAAACTGAGTTCAACCTGTTTCCCCAGGTTGGTTATAATGTCTCCTCAAGAACTCTGCCTTTCTCCAAATGGTCAAATTTCTGTTTCTCCACATTCAATTCTCTGCTTCTAGAACTTTGCCTCCAGATCAATCCGGTATGCCCTCAATTATTCAAGTAGTTCCCATCCAAGTTCAACTCCTAGAGTCACCTTCTAGAGGAAGCTTCTCCCAGTTATTCCCAGTTGTCAATGCCCCATCCCATCCACCCTGGAAATTACTTGGTAGACATTTTTTACTTACTTGTATACATGCTAATTTTTCTAAGAGGTAGCTGTTGTTTTGTTATTATTATTATTATTATTATGTCTTTTATGGAGAACTAACACAGGGCAAGCACTTTCAAGGTGGTCAGAAAAAACAGTTCCCAGGTCTTTCGTAAGAACTTTACAATCGATTGGATGACCTGGGAGACACTGGCACATGCCACCCAGCATGGTGTTGCCCCTATCAGAGAAGGGTCTGTGCTCTATGAACAAAGCAGAATTGAATGAACTCAAAAAAAAAAAAATGTGAGATGCACAAAGTTAGAAAGTCCATCCCAAATGTTCCTGGGGACTATTTGTGTCCAACCTGTGGCAGAGTGTTCCGAGCTCATATTGGTTTAATCAAACACAGTCGGAAATGTTAGAACTTGACTCTAACACAATGACGTCATTTTGGCTGCTTTGAGAACGAAGGACTGTCCTCCAAGAGACTGTTCATTTTTGCCTATAAGTATTCCCGTTTCTTCTCCAAGAGTTCCTTAACCCAAAGCAGTCACAGATCCAGACCTTCTGCCCATTTCTCATCATATCCTGCAAATTCCAAGTGCATACTAGTACATTCCAGTACATACTAGATTCTTAATAAATGTTGAATTAAAATGGAGCAGCAGTGGAATCCTAGTCCCTGGGTTTGAATCCTGTCTCTTGTCATTTACTGGGTGACTCTGGACAAGTGACACAGTCTCTGTGGCTCAGTTTCCTTCTATAAAAAATAAGGGGACTGAATTAGTTAGTCACTAAGGTCTCTTCCAATCTTAAATCTAAGATCCCATGAATTGATATGAATTCTCAGGGGATGGATTAGTTTGGCCAGGTAGATGGATTCTGTCTATGGCAGTAAGAATAGTAAGAACATTTATCTTACTATATGCTTTACTTTGTGCCAAATACTTAAAATTATTACCTCATTTGATCCTCACAACAACCCTGAGAAGGAGGTGTTATTATCCCTGTTTTACAGATAAGGAAACTGAGGCAAACAGAAATTAACTGATTTACTTAAGTTCATACATTTGAGAAGTGTCTGAGGCAGGATTTGAAATTAGTCCCAGCCAGTATAAAAATAGATTTTGGTAGAATCAATCAAATTACCCTCTGTCACTTACTTTAAGTAAAAGAATACCTAGTTTTGAAATTTACCAGGTGAGAACACATTTTTCCATTTTAAAAAAAAAGTTTGAACAAGACCTAGACATCTGACATTTTAACCAATTTAGTAAGAGCCGAAGGACTTGATCATGCTTCTTGGGGCTCATTTCAAAGTGAATGTCCTTAGGTGTCAGGTGGAGTTGAAGATTTCAGCCCAGAAGAAGAAAGAACTTGGGAATTGGGGGAGAAGGGCCCCAGCTCCAGCCCTAGCATTAGCATGGTGTGAGAAAAGGAAGACTCAAGGTTTTGCCAACAGCCAAGCTGATATGGTAGAGCGGACCTAGGGTTCAAGCACAATCTTTCCAAGAGCTGTTGGTTTCCCTTTTGGGACACACACTCTCAAAAGTGTGAGCTACATTCTCTGCATCCTTGTGGAAATCACAGACAGACCTTTGGCAAATGCCTTTAAATCAAAGTTAATTGAAGTCTGACTGATGGATGGATACTAACTAATAGTAAAGAGCAAAACACAAGAATGTGGGATTCTGAACTTATAGCACTAGACAAATGCCTCTCCAGCCCTCTAGATCACTATTAGAACCCTAAAGGGAGATGGCAGCTGCTGTCTGGGGTCTAGCCAGCCTTTGGGAGTGGCTCTGGGGCTAGCTAGTCCCCGGGCTTTATGAGTTTGCTTTCAGTCACCAGTCCAAGGGTGAGTCCCAGGGTGAAGTTCTAAAACTGACTCCTCTTAGGGAAGATGGATTGTTTCTGGATGCCTCGTCCAAAAGGTCACACTATTCCAAGTAGAGAGGCTTACTATGGGCAATATTCTGGAGCCAGCTAGAAGGGCCCCAGAGAGCTAATTGGTACATTTTTAGTGTAAATGGCATTTACATCTCAGAAATAGTCAAATTCTACCAATTGCGACTTGATTTATCTTCTTGTTTACTGTCTAGACTTAAAGTGCTAGAGAAAATGTATGGGGTAAATAGAACTTAAAAGTGTTATATTTATTATATAACATTATTATATATTACATGTATCATGTATTATATATGTAATTATTATATATTATAAATTATAAATATGTCACACATTATATATCAAATTATATAATTATACTTATAATTTATATATATTTATAATTACATATTGATATATCATCAATAATACTTTTAGGTTCCATTTGCATTAGATATTATATATACATATATATACTTACACATACACACACACACACACACACACACACACACATATATATATATATTCTCCCTTGAAAACAGTACATTAAATTTACATTCACACCCTAGCTTATTCTCCACATTACTAGAGACTCCTTCCATTGATGAAACTGGCCTTTATAAGAGATGATAGATTTAGAGCTGGCAGGGAACTTAAGAGATTTTCAAATCCAGGTGCTTTATTTAACAATTAGAGAAGAGGAGGCCCAGAAAGCTAAGGGGCTAACAGGAGTAGGAGCTAATGAAATGAGACGCCAGTCAGCCATGTGTCGGGTGTACATTTCCACTGATCCCCTTCTCTCCCTGACTTTTCACAGATGTCATGGAGCTTAGACGTTATTCAGTCCAAGCCTCTCATTTTAAAGATCAGGAAACAGATTGACCCTAGTTTACAAAGATAACTGACTCTCAGCGCCTTGGGCACAGGAGACTATTATTTAATAGTTAATAAACAGATACAGGAGTCAAGAAGACGACTCTTCCTGAGTTCAAATTCTGTCTCAGATACTTACTAGCTGTGTGAATGTGAGCCAGCCATTTTACGTCGACGGCTTCAATTTCCCCAATCTATAAAATGAGCAGGAGAAGGAATGGCAAACCACTCCAGTATTTTTGCCAAGGAAACCCCAAATGGGGTCAATGAAGAGGTAAACAAGACTGAAATGACAGAATAAACAATATTTAAATATTGACAAATATTTTAAAAATCACAATCATAAATAGTATAGAAAACAAATGCTATTTACATCATATCTGCTATTATTTAGTAGTGCCTATTACTTGATACTTATTAATATATTTCTTTCATATAATCATAGATTTAGAGCTGAATAGGGCCTCACGGCTTATCTGATCTAAACCCAAGCATTTTACTGATGAGGTAACTGAAGCACATGGAGATTAACCAATTTGCCCAAAGATAGTAAGAAGCAGGAACTCAAATTCCAACTGTTCTTCCTGCTCCATGAGGAAACGGAATACAAAAAGATAAAGGGATTTGTCCAATGTCATTTATGGAAGAATCAGCGCTAGGACCCAGTTCTCCTGCCTCTCAGTACAATGCTTTTCTCACTCTCTCTCCTCTGAGTTGGTTTGACTCAAGTTAAAATTTTGAGCTCTAGAAAGTAAGTGAATAAATTGAAAAAAAAAAAAAAAACCTCAACAAAACAAATGGGGCCTTTCTAAGCGTTGTAACATAAAAATAGATAATTATTTATAGCATGGGCTGGCTTTACAGACTTGTCAGTAGAAAGGAAAGTGACAAGCTCTTAAGTTTACTCATCTAGCTAAATTCCTAAGGCCAAAAGTTTCCTCAGAAAATCTGAGTTTAGAAAAGATTCAAGGCTGTGGCTGCAGTTTTGGCTGCAACTGACTGACTGCTTGAGCTATTTCTTATTAGAGAAAAGGATACTTTCCATCTTCTGTATTTCGAATATTTGGATTTAAAGCTGAAACCAGCCATTTTTGCAACCAGTGTGAACAGCATACAATGCTGGAGATAGGGGTGGGGGAGGCAGGAAAGGAGAACCACAGCGGAGCAAGCCTGCCTATTTTAACCAATTATCTGGGTTTATTGGGTAGCAAACTCAGTTTTGTCTATCCTGTCAGACTACAAGTGTTGTCAATGCTTTTAAATGGCAGTCTTCTGGGACAAAACCCCATTCACCCTGTCCTAGTTATAGCTCCACCTATGATGAGCGGGATGTATGTGACCCCAGATGGATATATATATATATGTGTGTGTGTGTGTGTGTGTGTGTGTGTGTGTGTGTGTGTGTGTGTGTGCTTGAGATAGGTAGCTATAAATATATATGTGTATGTATATATATACATATATATGAATATATGTATGTATGTATATATATATATATAAATAAGTTATAAATATTTACTTATTTTTACATTATTTTATATTACATACATTCTATAGTAATATAGAAAACAAATGCTATTTAAATCATATCTGCTATTATTTAGGATGTTACCTCTGGACTATTCACTTGCTTCCATTGCGATCTAGATACAATTAAGAGGTTTTCTTCAATCTGGGATTCTTTCTAGTTAAGATGGCAATAGGGTTTCATCCCCCAGATCTTAAAGTTGGAAAGGATCTCAGAGACTATTTCTTGCCCAACCTATATCTAAACAAGAATTCCCTCTCCAACGTACTTAACAAATGGGTATCCAGACTTTGCGTCAAGGTTTTGTTTTATTGAGAGAGGCAATTACTGCTTTTCCACACAAGTCAACAAGCATTTATCATGTATCTACAAAGTGTGTCAGCCACTACACTAAGCCTCAAAGATACAAGGAAAGGGAAATGCCAGTCCAATGGGGGAGACAACATGTAGACAATGCAAACAACTATGTACAAAGATAGATATAGAAAGAAAGAGAAGAGAGAGAGATGGGAGAGAGAAAGAAGAGCGATAAAGGAGGGAGGGAGAGGAAGGAGAAGGGAGGGATGGAGGAGGAGGAAGAAGAGGAAGACAGACAGACAGAGACAGAGAGACGGAGAAAGAGAGAGACAGAGAAGAAAAGGGGAAGGGAGGGAAGGGGAGAAAATGAAATTGTAGATGATCTCAGAAGAAAGGCAGCAGCCTGATGGAGAACTAGGAAGATATTTTTGTAGAAGGTGACTTTTAGCTTATACTTGAAAGAAATTAAGAAAATCAGGAAGCAAAAAGAATTTCAAACATGAGAGACAACCAGGGAAAATACAGCGTCAGATCAAGAGATGGAGTGTCTTGTACAAAACAAAATAAAAATGATCAGGAGATGAGTATCATGGGAGTACAGAGAATATAAAGGGAAATACAGAAAAATGGAAAGGTAGGACTTGGCTGCCAGGTGATGAGCTTTAAAAGCCAGAGGATTTTCTATTTGATCCCAGAGGTAACAAGGAGCCTCTGGAGTTTATTGAATAGCAGGGTAAAAGGTTAGACCTGTGCCTTATAAACATCAGTATGCCAGCTGAATGGAGGGGGCAGGGAGACTACTGTGCAGGCTGTGGCCATAGTCTGGATGGGAGATGGAAGCAGTCCATTTCTCTTTGAGACAGCTTTAATTGTAAGAAGCCCTTTCCTTACATCAAACCCACATTTGCCTTTCTTCAAATTCCATCCACTGCTTCTAGTTTTGTCCTGTGGGGCCAAGCAAAGCAAGTGATCATGTTTCTATTATAATTAATAATCAGTTATTACGTTAAGGTTGAGGTTTATCCTTTCTATTTCTTCATTCAGAGACCAAGCATGCATTTAGGCCAGTCAGTCTCTGAAGGACATTGCTGGTAGATGAGGTTGCCCAAATCCTTGGGATACGTACTCTGAGATTTTGATTTGGGATAAGGCGCCACCAAATTAAAAGATCTTTTTTTTTAAAAAAATAGCCTTTTATTTTCAAAATACATTCAAAGATAGTTTTCAACATTACCCTTGCAAAACTTTGTTCCAAATTTTTCTCCCTCCCTTTCCCCACTCTCACCCCTAGCCAGGGAGTAATCCAAAATATATTCAACGTGTACAATGTGTACATAGAATTGTACATGTTGAATATACAATTCTAGAAGATCTTTGCAAACAGAATCAAGTCTAGATGAAGTCTTCTGCTTAGGAAATAAACCCATATCACTGTACCCCTCACTTAGGGAGCAGGAGAATCCAGCTTTTGAAAAGAATAAACCAATCACAGGACCGTGAATAGAGATGGATTCCTTTGTCCAGAATCCTGGAGGAGGCTGGGGCTCTTGATCAAATCACCTTATCAGTTGGCAGAACCTCCTCATTAATATATCTACCCCCTCATTAATTGTTCACCAATCAGGATTGATTTTCACCTGTCAGCAGCACCCCCTTTTCCGAAGGTATGTAAGCATTCAGGGATCTCCATGGTTTTATTTTTCATTACCAAGAAAAACAATTATCAATTTATTGATTATTATCTAGTCTAATTAATAAACTGGTTATTAGCTACCAAGAAATTCTGTCTCTTGGGCTTTTTATTCATCTCACCTACTACCACATAACAGCCCTTAAAGTACTGGAAGACTGTGATGGGATTCAGATAAAAATGAAAGAATTGTATTAGATGGTTTTTGGTCAAGGATTCTATGAGTCGAACTAATGGGAATCCCAGAGAAACCGAACCACAGAATCACAGATAATTTAAGGAGATAACAAAAAAGCATCTAAAGGTGGCTCTGAGTATGCTTTATTTTGAAGGTACAAATGAAAGAAATCCTAATACATTTAAAAGAACTGTGCTTTAGAGGTCATTCTGGGAAATGTAAGCTCCTTGAGAGCAGATATGGCCTTCATTTTTTTCTATATATCCCCACTGTGCCTAGCACTACTAGATAAGTAGTATTGCTTGGTGAATTGAAAGATTAGATTAAATTCATTATGTTTAGCCCCAGATAGCTGAACTAGTAGGCAACCTTGGAAGTTATCAATGGGAAGCTGAAGCATAATAAAAAGAAAAACTTTCTAACAATTATAGCTACTCCAAGGAAAATGGGCAGCTTGGGATAGGCTCCTGCTCAGTAGAGGTACTTGTACAGGATCTTGTAGGATTTTTAGGTTGAACTGAATGGCCACTAAACCATCCCCACCATGTTCTTTATACTCTTGTACAAGACACTTCAACTTTTGATTATGGAAGTGCATTTTTACTGGTCATCCCTCATCCATCATTCCTTCTCCTCATTTTTGCCTGACTTCCTTCAAGTCTCAACTAAAGTCCCACTTCCTACCAAAAAGCCCTATTTGGTGTTCCTTAATGCTAACCTTCACTTTCAGATCCTCTCCAATTTACTCTCTCTCTTTGTCTCTCTCTCTCTCTGTCTCTGTGTCTCTGTCTCTGTCTCTCTCCACCCACTCCAATTCTTCCACTGTCCTACATAAAAAGCCAACCTGGCTGTATGTTTTTCTCTGCTATGTCATAAGCTGAGACTACCAAAGGTAGAACATGCCTCACTAGAGCGTGTAAACAGAGAATTTCATTTTATTTTTTAAAGTAAACTTTTATTGAATATTCAATAATAAAGGCATTCTTTTTGTTCATCAAAAATAAACTAAAATTGAACTAAGCTTGTGTTTTTAATTAACATCTAAAAATTATTTTTAAAATACAAAAATGAGGCATAAAATGGCATTTTTGAGACACTGGGACATGTCCAGGCAGAGCTGGCCCATCTTAGGCACATGGCCATATAAGAGACCAATAGTTAGGAACCACTCATGAAACACCTGTGCACTTAATATTTTGAATGACAGAATCCTATAATTTTAGGTTATAAGTAGCTTAAAATGATCATCACATACAACCTATATTCATAAAAGGATCCCTGTTATAACAGATTTGACAAATGGTCATTCCATTTATGCTAAAAAAAATCTCTTAGAAAACCTGCCACCTACCAAGGTAGTCCACTCTGCTTTCAGACAGTGCTTTTAGTGTCTGTCAAATTTTGTAGGACCCCTTGCCTAGTCCTCCTCAATGTACGTCCCTCCCTCTGAGATTCTCTCCAACTTTTCCCGTCTATATCTTTCTGTTTTGTGCATGGAGACTCCTCCATTAGACTGAAAACTCCTTGACAGAGGGATCATCTTTTGCCTTTCTTTGTATCCCTAGCAATTGGAGCTTAATGAATGTTGACAACCAAAAAAGAGCAGTTATTAAGCACTTGCTACTTAACAGTCACTGAGGTAAGTGCTGAAAATAAAACGGTAACATCCCTATCATCAAGCACATCCATTGGTTTAAGCGACTTGCCCAGGGTCACAGAGATAGTGTCTAAATCTGGATTTGAACTCAGGTCTTTCTGACTCCAGAGTCGCTGTTCTGTCCATTGTGCCCCCTTCCCCTCCCCCTCCCCAGCAGCACCTATGGCTTCCATTCTAATAGAGGGGAATACCCCATACACTTTGAGTTTATATGGAGTATTTGTGTCCGACCTCTGGTATTCTGAGCTCCTTTTGGTCTGATCAGCCACAGTTGGACACAATGTAACTCGACTCCAACATACTGATGTCGTTCTGGTCCTCTGAGAAACCAAGCACAGCCAATCAGCCATTGGACAAAGTTTCATCTCTAATTCTCATTTTCCTCTTTGCTAATGGCGATGACGTGGTCCCTGCCTCCCAGAGTCGTGAGGCTCAGAGGAGATGAGGTATGTAACGCATTTATCAGCTCTAGTTATTAACTTGCTCATTTTAGGGAGGAGAATGAACCCCAGGGAAGTGATTTACAGCCACTTGGTGACATGCTACACACCTGCACTGGTTGAGATCAGAAATAAATATGGACGCTGGATTTGGAGGTTCTCTTTAGACCTATCTTTATCTCTAGGCCCCACAGATGAGGAACATATTTGCACAGATGCACAAGGAGAAGGTACCCGCAGAGGGGCACGACCCCTGCCAGAAGCGTTGCCACCTGGGAGAGTGATCAGAACCGGTCTGTTCTCTTCCAGATTGCTTAGTCTTGTACCCACCCAGGTCTTCCCTCTTCAGAACGTGAACCCTTGAGGTCAGGGGCTAGTTTTGCCTTTTTTTGGTAAGTAGCAGCGTTTGGTGTAGTGCCTGGCGCGTAGCAAGTGCTTATATAAACGCTTGTTGGTCTTGGTGGAAAAGGCAGTTGCCTGCAGGAGGGGGAGTCTAAGGTGGGGGAGGGGAGAAAGGCGGCGGAAGAGAGGTAAGGGAAGCAGTCACGCGAGTGTGTGTGGACTCAGGGATGTTAAACGCAGAGCAAAGTGGGGAGAGCGGAGCCACATGATGGGAAAGACGAAGGATCCAAGGAAGTGCGCAAGCCTTTGTCAAGCGCTTTTAAACACTTTGCTAAACGAAGCAGCCGTGCCCTCCGAGGGCTCCCATTCTAAGGGTTTTAAAGTCCCGGAAAGAATGGGTCTGCTTTTGAAAGGAAAGGGGCGCAGATGGGTCCAGGCAAGTGAGGACCCTGCGCAGAGGGAAGGGGAGAGCTCTGGAAAGGCCAGAAGGGGAAGGTTCATAGCAACTTAGGGGCTCAAAGGGAATTAGGTTTTAAAAAGGAGAGGAAGTGAAGAAGTATCATCATGGACCCCCAAAAGTAGAACAATTCTAAGAGTGAGTCCCTGAAAAGTGATAGGGGCAGACTTGTGGAAAGGTCTGGTCTTGGGCGGGATCGACGGCATACAAAATGGGGAGTACATTCGGAGAAGGAAGGCCAGACGGTCCTAGAGAGTGGACTACAGTAGAAGGGAAAGGGGTCTAAAGGGAGAGAAGGCGGGGGCGAGGGAAGGGGGGATAGTGGGAAGGGCCAGGGTGTTGAGAAGAGAAGAGGCGTGGTTTGAAAGGTGGGGGCGGGAAGAAATGGGAGTGAGGCGGGGCGGTAGGTGCGAGGTTGAGGAGGCGGGGCTCAGAATACGTGTGGGAGGCGGGGAAGATGGGGTGGGTCAGAGGCGGAGCTTGGATGGAAGAGGACAGAGAGATAGGGTGAATCGCAGAGGAGGCGGGACTAGAAGGGTGGGGGAGGGGAGAAATAGAGCGAGACGGTGAGAGAAGGCGCGGCTTGGAAGGTGGGGGGCTGGGCGGTAGGGTGAGACGGAGCTCGGAAAGTGGGGGCGGGGAGATGGAGTGAGACGAAGAGGAGGCGGGGACTAAAGAGCAGGGGTGCGGAGAGATAGGATGAGCCGGAGGGAAGGCGGGGCTTGGACGGAAGGGGGCAGCGAGATAGGGTGAGACAGAGAGGAGGCGGGGCTCAGAGTGTGGGGGCGGGGCCCGGCGAGGTGTCCGTGCGTGCCGCCCGCGCCGGGTGCGCGAGGAGCGGAGGGGGCGGGGCGGGGCGGGCTGAGGAGGGCAGGGCCGGTCGGTCCGGGGAGGGCAGGGCCGGGCTGGTCGTCGAGCTCGTCGGTCGCGCTCCGAGGCTCTCCCGGCGGCGAAGGCGGCGGCGGAGGGCGTCAGGGGCAGGCGAGGGCTCGCGCCGCGGGGTCTCTTACCAAGGCCGGCCGGTCTCGCCACCTGAGCGGCCGCCGTGGGCCGAGGCGCGGGCGCCCCCGCCATCTTCGAGGCGGCCGGGTAGGGCCGGAGGCCGGGGCGCGGGGCGGTCGCGGCGGCGGCGGTGGGCGGGACGGCGGGGCTCCCCCTGCCCATGCCCCGGAGATGAGGCGAAGATGTCGGTGTCAGGGCTCAAGGCCGAGTTGAAGTTCCTGGAGTCCATCTTCGACAAGAACCACGAGCGGTTCCGGATCGTCAGCTGGAAGCTGGACGAGCTGCACTGCCAGTTCCTGCTGCTGCCACCGGGCAGCCCGCACCCTCCGCCGCTCACCATCCACTGCAACATCACGGTGAGCTGGGGGGGGTGGGACCCGAGACCCCGGGGGGGGTGGGGCCGCGCGGACCCCCAACGGCCGCCAAGGCCTGGCTGGGGGCTCTGCGGGGGGAGGGGAGGGGGTGGGGCGGCATTCCCCCCCTCCCGCGTTACGGCTGTGACCGCGGGCTGACCCCGGGGGGTGGCGGGGGGCTCCCAGGGTCCCTTTCCCTCCGCGGGCGGGTGAGTCGCCCCGCCTTCGTCCTTTTTAGCCCTTTAAAACCCCGGAGGGAGCCTAGGGAGGGGGAACCGAGCCCCAGGTCTGCATTCCACAGGGGCGGGGCCTGGGGCGGGGGCGCAGCCCCCTCCCCAGAGGCCATCACTGGCAAATAAATGCCCGTGGGACTGGACTTGGGCTGAAACAAAAACTCGTGCTTGGCCTATTGGCCCCAGCGGAGGACTCCATTCTGATCCTTTTAAAAATCGTTCACTGTTTGTGATTTGACTGGAATCAATTTTTTCAGCACCCAACTTTTTTTTTTTTTTTTAAATAATGCCGACCAGACTTTGAGGTGAGGTTGTTTTGTGCAGACCCCAGCGGGAGTCCCGGGCTGCATTCACCTCCATCGAAGGAGTGGAAGGCATGACCTCTGACCTTAGAGGCTAGTTGCATTGTGTCTGTGTTCGAGTATGTATATACGTGTGTGCATGTGTGTGTGTGTATATATATACGTATGTACACACATACATTTCAAGATACTCTATAAACAGAGCCTGTATTGTGTGAGATAGGTTGTGCAGTGTGCACTATAATAATTAAGATTTGCAAAAATACTTGATATATTAACTCGACTTAAGCTCTACAAGCCTTTGAGGTGGGTATAGCGATTTTATCCTGCTTTTATTCGTGAGAAAACTGAAGCCGAGGGAGGGCTTGGTTTGCCTGAGGCACAATTTGGGTTCAGGTCTTCCTTATGCCTAAATACAGCTCTCTATCCACTCTTACTAGGAGGTGAGAGATCTGGGTTACTAGTTTCAGATTTGCATTTAACAAACTTAGAAGTCACTCTGTCATCGTCATCCTATAATAAATACCCTCCAGGATATTTCTGATTCAGTGACTTGACTGCCCTGCCAACATTCCACTCCACCCCCTGTCATCATCCTCATAGGGTAAGTAGCCTGGAGCTGTAGCCATCTGATCCAACTCTCATTTTACAGAGCAGGACACTGGAGCAAAGAAGCTTTGAGCCCTGTGCAGAAGTAAGAAACAATAGGGGTCAAAGACTGAACATGTGCAAACATATCTGCATGTAAACCTCATAAATGCTTTAAAAAGGGATTGGGAGGCCAAAATAATTGGCAAAAAAAAGTAAATGATTTTCTGAGTCAGGAAGGGACTGCTTACATCAGTGTGGGAATCTTTTCTGAAACAGTTGTCTGTGGTCATTTGTCAGTTTGTTAGAGAAAATATTAGTAGCATTCCAAACATGGAAAAAAGAATAAAAATAAGACACAGAATGTAATTGAGGCAACTCCATTGAAGCAACCTGACCTATTTTATTTGAACAAGCTCTTAAAGCTGGGAAATGGATTGGCACAGACTACCACCATTTCCTCAGGAAGTTTAGTCATTGTAAATCAGTTATCACAATGAGGAGACAAAATCATTGAAACTACCTCATCTGGCAAATGTTTTGATTTTTGCCAAACAAACATGGCACCCAAGGGCAGTGGTGCTTTAGAATCCCTTGGAAAACTTAATCATGATTGGGGAGGGTGATGTATCACTTCTTATCACCTCAAGGTGGAGGAAGATAGAAGCTTCAATAATGGATGGTGAGAGACCCAAGGAAGCCCACTTGTGATCCCATGAGAGTTTAAAAATAAACATGAAGGGACAGTGGCTAGAGAAAAAATGAAAATGGCATCGCTAGATTTTTTTTAAGGCTCTTTTTTCTCTATTCGTGACAGCACAGTAATCGAATTTGGGTTGTAACATTATAATGATTGTGCTGGAAGAGGAAGCTGAAATACACCAAGGAAAACAAAGATGGAAGGACTCAGGGGAACTAGATCAACTATGTAATGAGGAAGTCTGCCAGAGGAGACAGTTTTGAGAGCATTGAGGGATTAAAGAGAGGGACCAAAACCTTGCAAAAAAAAAAAAAAAAAAGTCATGAATTTCTATTTAAAATAAGGGAGTGTGAAACTACCAATAGTTCTTTACCCATAGTCTTGCTTAGGCATGGAGGCTATCCTTTATGAAGGTATGAGACTGAAATAGGAAGACTCTCAGGAACTGTGACTTATATTCCACTTTTCTTCACACACACACCTCTTCCTTCCCTCCCCTCCTCACACATTGGAGTTCATCATCATTCTTTAACTGTCTTACTTAAAAGAAATTGATCCCTGACTACAGACTTACCTTCAACTTCTCTTCATCCCTCTGTTCTCATAAATTTGCTCTTTTTCCCTAATTGTGACCTTTTGTCTTTTGATTCATCCCTTTCCTCAAGTCTCTTACCCCTATTTTGGCTTTGCTTTTTGTTTCTATCCATTCTTGACCCTAGTCATCAACCAATTTTTATTGTTTAAGAAAAATTCATTCTTCTATTCTTGAATCTCTTATTCTAGCAAGGGTTCTACCCTTTTAATACTTAACATCTGTGGACTCTGTACCTGATTTGCTCAGCTGTCAGTCACAGACTTTGCTAACTAGATCCATTCAACATTTGTACTATCTTCATCTTTATCCAAAAGGCTGCTTTTACTATTCCAGGCCTTTACTTAAATCCACAATTCCACTCCAACTCTTCCCCTAAATCTTTAGAAGAGGACCTTACTCTTACTTTTTTGAAAAATTAAAGGTATCAGATTGTGACCCTTCCCTCACCTCCCCCCACTGCTTGCTTTCTGCTATCATCCCAGATGATGAAATAGGTCGTCTTCCTTGCTGAGGTTAACTTCTAAACCCATATCCTTGATTTCATCCTATCCTTCAACCATACTCTTTGTATTCATACTTTTATTCTCTTTCATCTTAAATTTGTAGATTAATAGAACTAGAAAGAAGGACTATAGCAGTTTTCTTGAGACCACAGCTTAATTTTACAGATGACAAAATTGAGATCTAACAGGGTTAAATGACATGAATATTACTACCACCACCACCACCACCAGAGATTTATTTAGTGCTTTAAGGTTTGAAAAACTTTCTTTACATTATCTCATTTGTAGTGAGACTGGAACACAAATCTCCTGCTTCATCCAACCTTTTTTAATTGTTCCATTTTCAATCTCTCCCCTTCTATTCAGTCACTTTCTTCTGCCTACATTTATACTTGAGTTCACATTTAGTTATTGCTTTGAGATTGCAGAGCTCTTGGTTTAATTATCTAATTTGATCAAATCAAAGGATCAAATCCTCACAGCAACCCTTTGAAGTAGTTGCTATTTTCTCAATTTTACAGTTAAATGAATGGATGGATGAATGAATGAATAAATGAATGAATGAATGAAAAAGCACTTAAGTGCCCACTGTGTGCAGAGTCTTGGAGATATAAATAGAAAGGTAAGTCCCTGCCTCCAAGAAGCATACATTCTAATGGGAGAGATAACACATAGGAGGTTTTACCTGGGGGGCAGTGGGAAATGCATCATATTTACTGTTACTTCTACTGATAAAATCATTCCAAATTTGGTGTTGAATCATTCAATAAGCCAGAGATTTTGATGAGAAGTTCCTTTTCTGGGCCTTCAGTAGTTACAGCTTAGAACCCTAGAAGAAGTTGTCAGGTTGTATCTTCACAAGACTTGTGAACAGGATGGCTTTGAGAGTGCTGGAAGCAGGATAGTAGTGTAGGGTGCTACCACTCCCAGGATTCTTGGGCTTCGCTGCCGTCACCAATAGTTGGTCAAAGGTTGGTGTTGGTGCAAGAACAATGTTCCCCTTTTCCACAGTGATTGCTCCACTCAGTGATTGTTGTGGGGTCTGGATTTGAAGCAGAATTGGTCTGGAGGATAGTGCCCTGCCTAAGGTTTATCTGGGTATGAGGATGCATGATTTGCCTGGCATGTGCCATCCTCTGGATGAGGTTCAATAATGGGAGGTCACATGGCTGGTGGTGAGTTGAGGCAGAAGTGGCTATGTCTAGCACTTGTCCATTACCAAGCTTCTCCTATCTTGGAAAAACAAGAGGTGAATACCCCTTCCATGCTGTCATCTCAAGTGATTTTGTTATGTTTTTCTTCTCAGACACATAGGAAAATTTCATATGTGGTGGTTGCTTTTGATTATCTGCTTTTATATCTCTTCAGTAGATGCATAATAAATATTGTATGTTGAGTGATTCAGTGTTTCCAATTCCCCTTATTAGGTTGTGCTTTTTCACACCTCAAATTATCTTGTATTTACTTATTTATGTGCCTATGCAAGTTTCTTTTGGACAGTCTGTCTTGTTTTTGTTTTGTTTTGGATTTTGCCTTGCATGGAGTAAGTACTTAATAACTATTTATAGAATTGAATTCTCCTTCTGTGGTTACTTTTCTGCCTTCTAGGGTCTTCCTCTAAGCTAGGTTCCTGCTTCCACTTTCCCTCCCTCCCTCCATCTCATTCCTTGCATCATCATCTCTCTTCAAGTCATCTACCCTTCCTTTCTTCCCCAATAAATGAGCTTTACCATAGTGAATCCCATATCACTCATCTTAGTATTGTCATTATTAGCTTAAGTTATAAACACCATCAGGACAGAGATTTATTTTTGTCAGTTAGGACCTTCCATTAATGTTGGTTTGAATGAATTTTTTAAAAATTTGGGTCTCAAATTTCTTTATCTGTAAAATAAGAGGATGGGAATTCCATTCCATCTAGTTAAAGTTATCTCCTCGGCAGTAACTCTCATAACTGTTGAGAAATTAAAGTAAAAATAATGTTGTGTTAGGGCAGGGGTTATTAAATTCTATCCTACAGGCTAACTTGCTACCTATTAGTTCTTAGGCAGACTGGATTTGGATTTCAGGTTGTAGTTTGCAGTCTCTTGTCTTCACCAAAAGTGGTGAAGCAGGAGCTGGATTTAGAAAAAACTATAGGATTTATAATGGTAAATAGGAAGGGGGGGAGGGGTTCAGGAATGAGAAAAGGATGAAAATAAGGAGGATATGTTTGGTGAGATGAAGGATATGGATCTAAGTTTGATATTAAATAATCATGAAAGTAGGGGATTAATGAATCACATTAAATAACAGGCAAAGCAGTTAGAGAATTACAGACTGTTTTCGGAAGGGTGATAAATGGTATTTTAGGTTGGTGCATTTGATGTAGGACCTTTCTATCAAAGATTGGCTTTATAGTAGTGAAATTGTTGGATCAAAGGGCAGAAATAGATGTTTATTTCATTTGCAATTTTATTTTCCAAAATAATTGAAACACTGAATAACTCCGCCAAGAATATATTATTAGTAAATCTATCTTCCCCACATCCCCCTTCATCATCGACTATTTTCCCTCTTTGCCGGTGTGTTGGTTATGAAGTGAAACCTCAGAGTTTTAACATTTTCCTTATTAATTATTTGAAAGGGGGTTTTATATACTCAGTAATAGTTTTCATTTCTCTTGAAAAAAAGTTTGTTCCTCTCTATTGACCACTTTTCTATTAGAAATTTGCTCTTAATTTGTGTCAATATATCTTGACCATCAGACTTTTAGATATTGTAAAAATTTTTTCTCTCTCCAACTGACAGTTCTTTATATTCTAGTTACATTGGTTTTGTTTATGTATTTTATTTCAAAATGGCCTCTTTTGTTTTGTCTTTTGTGATCATAACTAAACATTTCTTGTTTGGTTGTGAATTTTATTGCTAGAACCATAAATATGAAAGGAATCCCCTTCTGTCTTATTTTATTTTTTATCAGTGTCCTTTTCTGTTAAGGTTGTCTACATATCTGAAGCTGTTTGCCATAAATAGTGTGAAGTTTTGCACTGATCCTTAAGAGGTTATCATGCTCCAGGAGGTTGGTTTGTATAGGGAACATTTGGCTGTACTATGTTTCTTGGTCTTAATAACCTTGTTTATTCCTAAATCCCGATCTTGTAGACAAGGAAACTGAGGCCCAGAGAGATGAAATGTTATGCCAAATGCCACACCCCCTGACTGCAGAGGCAGGGCTCTTTCCACTGTCCCACATTGTGTCTTGTCCTTCATACTGTTTTTCCCTGTGCAAGCTATCCTTGGCAATATGCTGCATCCTATTTAGTCACTGTCGTATTACCTGCCATGGGAATTATTCTGAAATCAGGGTGTGCTATGATTCTCAGCCCTAGAGCATCATGGGGAGATAATTGTGCTTCAAAAGATGGGCTTTTGTGATAAGGAACAGCTTGGGATCATTGAAAGAACAGTCCAGTTCCTCACATGTGCCTTAGGCTTGTCTCATTTTCTCAGTTAGTTCTGGGCCCTGCTGTCTGTCTAGAGTGCCAATCCAAGGTAAATGTACCATGGGAGTAATCATTCTCTGTGGAATCTTAACTGTTTTAAAGAAATCACCCAAACTAGGAGACTAAAATAGCTCAGAAACTGCAAAGGTATTTTTTTGGAAATGTGGGGAAAAAGGGGCATTTTCATTTGATTTTCATAGCCACCTGTGAAGTAGGTGCTATTATTATTCCAATTTTACAGATGAGGAAACTAAGGCTTGAAGAAGTGACTTACCTGAAAGGCTATGAAATTTTCAAGAAAAAGGAGGATGTAAACAAAAGTGTGGAGCATGGGAAATCACAGACCATAGTCATAATGTCCAGAAGAAGGGAAGTGACAGTTTGAGCATGTCCCGTAATGCTACCAATTTTAATTAATATAAACTTTAAATTTGTGTAGCACTTTAAAAGTTTTCAAAAGAATTATCCTCAGGTATTATCTTATTTGATCTTCAACTTCAGGAGTTATGCAGAATAGGTAATAAAGGAAAGATATTAAGCTGGAGTGTGTCAAGAGACTTGAAATCAAAATGGAGGGTTAGATGTAAAACTAGGGCAGGTGAGTGTTGGTTAAAATAACAGTAGAAAATTACCCTGGCATGCGTTCTATCAATAAAAAGTTATTAAAAAAAAAAAAAAAGTAACAGTAGAAATTTATCTTTGGAGAGATGATGGTTATCTTTAAATATGGGAAGGACAGCCATTTGGAAGAAAGATTGTTTGTTCTGCTTAGCTCCAAAGGGCAGAGATTATGAGAAGCTTATTTTGGCCAAATACAAGGAATTGTCAAAAAGTAGAAAGGGCTTAAAGATCTGGTGACCTAGATGAATGAATACTAGTTGGGGATAGTAGAGAAGACAGTTCTTGTTCGACTTGGTTAGACTTGGTGATCTTTGAGATCATATGGTCAGAAATTTATTGACTATTATGTCAATAAATTCCTATACTTTGGAAAATCTAGAGATGATTATCGAAAAAGGGTATATATGAAGAGATTTGGTCATCAGACCTGATAACCAAGATAACAATTCAATTTTCATTTTTTTATTATTTGCCTAGCATAAATCCTCTTCTAAGTAAAAGATTTTACTGCCATTAGAGGAATTTTTAAAAAGTTGTTAATCAGTTTTTGTATTCTTCTGTTTTCTCTTCTTTCAAGATTATGTTTTATGGAAATGTTAGCTCATTGGGTTGGTTAAGTTATCTGGGTCTCAAACCTCATAATCTTAGGCCAATTTTTCTTGTCTTTTCTTGCTTTCATAGACTCCATTAGTAGTCTGATAAGCCTATGGACTCTTTATTAGAATAATTTTCAGATGTGTGAAATACATAGAGTTGAAAAGGAAAATCATCATGTTGAAATAGAATCATTAAAATATTTTTGAAAACCAAGTTCACTGCCACTAGGTTAACAACCCTACCTTAGGCAAAATTGTTAATGCTTGTGAGCCTTAGTTTTCTCTGTGAAATGGGAATGATAATACCTGCCTCATCTACCTGGTAAGATTATTTGGAGAATAAAATGAGATAATTTACATGAAAAGGCCTTTAAGAATTCCCAGAGTGTTTATCTATTATCATCATCATCATCATCATCATTTCTAGGCGTTGCCGGAGGCAGTGGAGAGTTCTCAGAAGTTGTACAAAGTGGTTGAGGAGGGATCCTCACTGAAGAATTCCTCTGTATTCTAGCTATTTGTTGTTTTCCCTTTACTGTACTGTCTTCATTCTTCAGTTTTCTTGGTCTTTAAACCAAAGATAAGTAGTTTCATTAGAGCCATAAAAAGGAACTAAGAGTTTGGACTCAGGAGCTCAGCTCTATAGATGGCCATGGTTTAGTCCAGAAGGAATGTTTATTTTGAATAGTCTAAGCAATTTAAAGGTTATACTGTATAGCCATAATCCTTAGTAACTCTCCTTGGCTCGGGGGGAGGAGATTTCTCTGAAAAGAACAGATGGCTAATACCTTTTGCTCTTTCTTATGAAAAGTGTAATTGTTGATCCATTGTGAGTTTGTCCTGATACACTGAAAAATCTAAAAAAAAAAAAAAAAAGGACTTCCGGTTAAGATGGCGGAGAGGAGGCTCACAGTTGCATAAGCTCCGCGCTTTCTCTCACTATCCACTTCATTACAAGCCTCTGAATCAATGCTTGACTGAAAAAAACCCACAAATAGTTACCAAGAGAAGCCATCCTTGAGATCCGCCAAGAAAGGTCTGTCTTTACTGGAGGGCTGGGGCGGTTTTAGATCGGGCGCAGGCTGAGGGCAGCGGCAGTGAGAGCACGGGAGCAGAGCTGAGAGGGGGTGGGGAGTGATCGTAGCCGTCTCTGCGGGGAGAGCTTCGCTACAGGTTTGGAACCTGCAGCAAGTCAACAGCCCAGCAGAGAAGCTAAAAACACCGGGGCTGAAGAATACAACCGCAAACAGCTGGAGTCTCTCAGGACCTGGCTCCCCCTCCTTCCCCCCCCTCAGTGACTCAGCACGCTTTGGGATCTCAGAGCGCAGGCGCAGCACAGTCCTGCTAGTGCCTCACTGCTGCCACCTGCAGTCTGTAGAGGAAGCTCGATAACACACCCAGCCCCCCCCGCCAAAGAAAGACTCCAGTTTTTTCTGTTTTTCTTTGGTAGTTTATCTCTGATTAATAGACAGAATGAGCAAGAAGCTGAAGAGGACTTTAACCCTTGACAGCTTCTATACAGATAGAGAGCAGACTCTAAATCCTGAGGAGACTAAAAACAGGCAGTCCCCAGGTGATTCCCCAAAGGAGGAAATCATCTGTTCCTCAGCACAGATGAACCTCATAGAAGTGATTAAAAAGGCTCTCACAAGGGAGCTAGAAGAAAAATGGGAAAAGAGCCTGGAGAAGTCAGTTAAAGAGAGAGTGGATAAAGAAGTAAAATCCTTGAAAAATAGGATTAGTGAACTGGAAACAGAAAACAGCTCTCTAAAAAACAAAATTGGCGAAATGGAAAAAAATTCCACAGAACAAAAGAACTCAATTGGACAATTAGAGAAAGATTTTAAAAAAGTGAGTGAAGAGAATACTTCACTGAAAATCAGAATTGAACAAGTGGAATTGAATGACTCGAGGAGACAAGAAGAATCAGTCAAGCAAATCCAAAAAAATCAAACAATGGAGAAAAATGTGAAATACCTTCTGGGGAAGACAACAGACCTGGAAAACAGATCCAGGAGAGACAATCTGAGAATCATTGGACTCCCAGAAAAACATGATGAAAAAAAGAGTCTGGACATTATTTTCCAGGAAATTATCAAAGAGAACTGCCCAGAAGTCATAGGAACAGAGGAAAAAATAAACATTGAAAGGATTCATCGATCACCCACTGAAAGGGATCCTAAAATCAAAACACCAAGGAATATAGTGGCCAAATGCCAGAACCCTCAGGTGAAAGAAAAAATATTGCAAGCGGCTAGAAAAACCCAATTCAAGTATCAAGGAGCCACAATAAGGATCACCCAGGATCTGGCAGCATCCACATTAAAAGATCGAAGGGCCTGGAATATGATATTCCGAAAGGCTAAGGAACTTGGTATGCAACCAAAAATAACTTACCCAGCGAGAATGAGCATCTTTTTCCAGGGAAGAAGATGGACATTCAACGAAGTAAGCGAATTTCATCTATTTCTGATGAAAAAACCAGAACTTAACAAAAAGTTTGATCTACAAATATAGAACTCAAGAGAAATCTAAAAAGGTAAAGATTAATCTTGGGAACTATATTTTGA
Organism: Antechinus flavipes; assembly: GCF_016432865.1. NCBI lineage: Eukaryota > Metazoa > Chordata > Mammalia > Dasyuromorphia > Dasyuridae > Antechinus > Antechinus flavipes. The sequence continues at coordinate 651,912,344 of NC_067399.1, forward strand.
CTATATAGATGTATAAAGAATACATGTATACCTTGTTCTAGAAATTGATGTGGAAAGGACATTGTACCAGAAAAAGGGTAAAGTGGGGGTAGTACATCTCATGAAGAGGCATAGGAAACCTATTATATCTGAGAGAAAGAATGGAGGGGGATGAATATAGTGGGATCTTACTGCCTTCAGAATTGGCTTTAAGTGAAAAATCTTAAGACATATTCAATCTATGGTGAAACTTCTCCCATCTCATTGAAAAGTGAGAAGGGAAAAGTGGAAAGGGAAGGAATAAGCTAAGCGGAAGGGAATACGGGAACTGGGAGGGAAAGGGGTAAGATAGGGGGAGGAACTCTAAGGCGGGGGGAGGGACACTAAAAAGGGAGGGCTGTGAGAAGCAAGGGGTGCTCACAAGCTTAATACTTGGAAGGGGGGGAAAGGGGAAAGAAGGGAGGAAAGCATAAACCGGGGTTAACAAGATGGCAAGTAATACAGAATTGGTCATTCTAACCATAAACGTGAACGGGGTAAACTCCCCCATAAAGAGGAAGCGGTTAGCAGAATGGATTAAAAGCCAGAATCCTACAATATGTTGTTTACAGGAAACACACCTGAAGCGGGGAGATACATGCAGGTTAAAGGTAAAAGGTTGGAGCAAAATCTACTATGCTTCAGGTGAAGTCAAAAAAGCAGGGGTAGCCATCCTGATCTCAGATCAAGCTAAAGCAAAAATTGACCTAATTAAAAGAGATAAGGAAGGACACTATATCTTGCTAAAGGGTAGCATGGATAATGAAGCACTATCTATATTAAACATATATGCACCAAGTGGGGTAGCATCTAAATTCTTAAAAGAGAAACTAAGAGAGCTGCAAGAAGAAATAGACAGTAAAACTATAATAGTGGGAGATCTCAACCTTGCACTCTCAGAATTAGATAAATCAAACCAGAAAATAAATAAGAAAGAAGTCAAAGAGGTAAACAGAATACTAGAAAAGCTAGATATGATAGATCTCTGGAGAAAATGTAATGGAGACAGAAAGGAATACACTTTCTTTTCAGCAGTTCATGGAACCTATACAAAAATTGACCATATATTAGGACATAAAAACCTCAAACTCAAATGTAGTAAGGCAGAAATAGTAAATGCATCCTTTTCAGACCACGATGCAATGAAAATTACATTCAACAAAAAAGCAGGGGGAAGTAGACCAAAAAATAATTGGAAACTAAATAATCTCATACTAAAGAATGATTGGGTAAAACAGCAAATCATAGACATAATTAATAACTTCACCCAAGAAAACGATAATAATGAGACATCATACCAAAATGTATGGGATGCAGCCAAAGCGGTAATAAGGGGAAATTTCATATCTCTAGAGGCCTATTTGTATAAAATAGAGAAAGAGAAGGTCAATGAATTGGGTTTGCAATTAAAAATGCTAGAAAAGGAACAAATTAAAAACCCCCAGTCAAACACTAAACTTGAAATTCTAAAAGTAAAAGGTGAGATCAATAAAATTGAAAGTAAAAAAACTATTGAATTGATTAATAAAACTAAGAGTTGGTTCTATGAAAAAACCAACAAAATAGACAAACCCTTAGTAAATCTGATTAAAAAAAGGAAAGAGGAAAATCAAATTGTTAGTCTTAAAAATGAAAAGGGAGAACTCACCACTAACGAAGAGGAAATTAGAGCAATAATTAGGAGTTACTTTGCCCAACTTTATGCCAATAAATTCGACAACTTAAATGAAATAGAAAAATACCTCCAAAAATACAGCTTGCCCAAACTAACAGAGGAAGAAGTAAATATCCTAAACAGTCCCATCTCAGAAAAAGAAATAGAACAAACTATCAATCAACTCCCTAAGAAAAAATCCCCAGGACCAGATGGATTTACATGTGAATTCTACCAAACATTTAAAGAACAATTAACTCCAATGTTATATAAACTATTTGAAAAAATAGGGATTGAAGGAGTCCTACCAAACTCCTTTTATGACACAGATATGGTACTGATACCTAAACCAGGTAGGCTGAAAACAGAGAAAGAAAATTATAGACCAATCTCCCTAATGAATATTGATGCTAAAATCTTAAATAAAATATTAGCAAAAAGATTACAGAAAATTATCACCAGGATAATACACTATGACCAAGTAGGATTTATACCAGGAATGCAGGGCTGGTTCAATATTAGGAAAACTATTAACATAATTGACTATATCAATAACCAAACAAACAAAAACCACATGATCATCTCAATAGATGCAGAAAAAGCATTTGATAAAATCCAACATCCATTCCTAATAAAAACACTTGAGAGCATAGGAATAAATGGACTTTTCCTTAAAATAGTCAGGAGCATATATTTAAAACCATCAGTAAGCATCATATGCAATGGGGAAAAACTGGAACCTTTCCCAGTAAGATCTGGAGTAAAGCAAGGTTGCCCACTATCACCATTATTATTTAATATCGTATTAGAAACACTAGCCTCGGCAATAAGAGTCGAGAAAGATATAAAAGGAATTAGAGTAGGCAATGAGGAAACCAAACTATCACTCTTTGCAGATGATATGATGGTATACCTAGAGAACCCCAGAGATTCTACCAAAAAGCTATTGGAAATAATTCATAATTTTAGCAAAGTAGCTGGCTACAAAATAAATCCCCATAAATCCTCAGCATTTTTATACATCACCAACAAAACCCAACAGCAAGAGATACAAAGAGAAATTCCATTCAGAATAACTGTTGATACCATAAAATATTTGGGAATCTATCTACCAAAGGAAAGTCAGGAATTATATGAGCAAAATTATAAAAAAGTCTCCACACAAATAAAGTCAGACTTAAATAATTGGAAAAATATTAAGTGCTCTTGGATCGGCCGAGCGAACATAATAAAGATGACAATACTCCCTAAACTAATCTATTTATTTTGTGCTATACCAATCAGACTTCCAAGAAAATATTTTATTGATCTAGAAAAAATAACAACAAAATTCATATGGAACAATAAAAAGTCGAGAATCTCAAGGGAATTAATGAAAAAAAAATCAAATGAAGGTGGCCTAGCTGTACCTGATCTAAAATTATATTATAAAGCAGCAGTCACCAAAACCATTTGGTATTGGCTAAGAAATAGATTAGTGGATCAGTGGAAAAGGCTAGGCTCACAAGACAAAATAGTCAACTATAGCAATCTAGTGTTTGACAAACCCAAAGCCCCTAACTTCTGGGAAAAGAATTCAATATTTGATAAAAACTGCTGGGATAATTGGAAATTAGTATGGCAGAAATTAGGCATGGACCCACACTTAACACCATATACCAAGATAAGATCAAAATGGGTCTATGACCTAGGCATAAAGAACGAGACTATAAATAAATTAGAGGAACATAGAATAGTTTATCTCTCAGACTTGTGGAGGAGAAAGAAATTTGTGACCAAAGATGAACTAGAGACCATTACTGATCACAGAATAGAAAATTTCGATTACATCAAATTAAAAAGCCTTTGTACAAATAAAACTAATGCAAACAAGATTAGAAGGGAAGCAACAAACTGGGAAAACATTTTCACAGTTAAAGGTTCTGATAAAGGCCTCATTTCCAAAATATATAGAGAACTGACTCAAATTTATAAGAAATCAAGCCATTCTCCAATTGATAAATGGTCAAAGGATATGAACAGACAATTTTCAGAGGATGAGATTGAAACTATTACCACTCATATGAAAGAGTGTTCCAAATCATTATTGATCAGAGAAATGCAAATTAAGACAACTCTGAGATACCACTACACACCTGTCAGATTGGCTAAGATGACAGGAAAAAATAATGATGAATGTTGGAGGGGATGCGGGAAAACTGGGACACTAATGCATTGTTGGTGGAGTTGTGAACGAATCCAACCATTCTGGAGAGCAATCTGGAATTATGCCCAAAAAATTATCAAAATGTGCATATCCTTTGATCCAGCAGTGTTTCTATTGGGCTTATATCCCAAAGAAATACTAAAGAAGGGAAAGGGACCTGTATGTGCCAAAATGTTTGTAGCAGCCCTGTTTGTAGTGGCTAGAAACTGGAAAATGAATGGATGCCCATCAATTGGAGAATGGCTGGGTAAATTGTGGTATATGAATGTTATGGAATATTATTGTTCTGTAAGAAATGACCAGCAGGATGAATACAGAGAGGCTTGGAGAGACCTACATGAACTGATGCTAAGTGAAATGAGCAGAACCAGGAGATCATTATACACTTCGACAACGATATTGTATGAGGACATATTTTGATGGAAGTGGATTTCTTTGACAAAGAGACCTGAGTTTCAATTGATAAATGACGGACAAAAGCAGCTACACCCAAAGAAAGAACACTGGGAAACGAATGTGAACTATCTGCATTTTTGTTTCTCTTCCCGGATTATTTATACCTTCTGAATCCAATTCTCCCTATGCAACAAGAGAACTGTTCGGTTCTGCAAACATATATTGTATCTAGGATATACTGCAACATATCCAACATATAAAGGACTGCTTGCCATCTAGGGGAGGGGGTGGAGGGAGGGAGGGGAAAAAAAATCGGAACAGAAATGAGTGTAAATATAATGTAATTATTAAATAAAAAAATTAAAAAAAAAAAAAAAAAAAAAAAAAAAAAAAAAAAAAAAAAAAAAAAGAAGTGCCCCTAATAGCTTTCATTTTAGTGATTAAAAAAGTTCATTTCAAAATAAGACCTGCCAGTGCAGAGCTGCCTGTTGCAAGGGGTGGAGTAAGCAGGATAGATAGAGGCTGGGTCTTTTGGTTTCTAAAATAATGCATCTGATCCCTCTGGGCTTGTCTCCCAAGGTAACAGAAGGTCTAATGTTGATCATTCTTTTTTTCTGTGTCCTTATTGCTTTTTCCTTGCTGCTGCTTTGGGTCCCTTTTACTTCAGTTCCCATCAATGAGATTAAATGGACCCTTATTCTCTAATACTGAATATTGAAAAGTGATTTTCTTATCTTTAGACTTTGCATAGGAAAATACAGACACATGTTTTCCAAACACTTTTTATCATCTGTGCTTTTGTGGTCTTTACTCATAACAGACGCTGAGTTTTTTGCTCATGTAAAATAAAATATCAGGGGTTTTCTAGTCCTTATACATCCTTTACAAATGGTTTTTTATCTGTTACGGACCTCCTGTTATGGAGGAAGGTTTCCACTTGTATATCCCACATTTGTTAGGCAGTTTGCTCTTAAATTGCCTTGCTGCAACATCTCTCTGAGTCTCATGTAGCTCTGAGAGCCAACTAGAAATAGGGCTAATTCCTTTTCTACACGAAAACTTTTCAGATTTTCCCAAAGCACTAGCTTTATCAAGTATCAATTGGTATATCTTAATCATTGTTTATTGTAGTTGAGTTGTGTACTTGATTAGACTGAGAAATAACTTGTAGACAGCACAAGTTGCACTGTTAGTCTTCTAATATCAAGAGAAAGAGAAGATTATTGGATGAACCTGGCAGGAGCTGACTAGTATTTTCTGGACATGGAGGAGTATGATCTGAATTCTGTAGAGAATTGTCCTACACTGAAGATGAGATGTGTCCACCTATTATTTTCTTCAGTATATAATTTTAAAAGTTGTCTTTATTGCCAATAGTTTGTGAACTGATTTTTGACTTTTTTTTTTTTTTTTAATGACTAAAGGGCTAATAAAAGTATCAACTGGAGTCATCACAACCCCTTTGGAAAGGTGCCAGAAATTGAGCTTTGTGCCTGGCAGTTGTGCTGGTTTTTGCCGTGAGAGCAATGCTTTCTTTGTTCTGAATTATTGCACTTGGTATGTGGAAGTCTAGAGATGCTGAAATCTAGTTACTGATGTTTCCAAACCAGGTAAATCCTGCTCTCCTTAAGCTTAGAGCAGTCTGTGACCTTTCAGACATCCTGGTATTTACTCAAGTAGCCTTGAGCAATGCTTCCTCTTACTTAGGGATTCTGTATGGGTAACCTGTCAGTTCTTTAACATATAGCAGTCCTAGGCAAGAAAGTTCTTGGATCTAAGCCCATTGACCAAGTCTCTGTGAAGGAGCCATCTGATTTTGTTTAGGTATTTTATTATTTCATTTTTAAATTTTGTTGTTATTATTTTAGAAATATGTGCCAAGAATTTTGTCCTTTTTTTTTTTTTTTTTTTAAAGTTTTACTACTGGGAATTTTATAAACAACCTCAGAGACATTCTTTCTCTTTTAAAAAATTTATTTATTAAAGTTTTTTATTTCAAAACATATGCACGGATAATTTTTCAACATTGACCCTTGCAAAACCTTGTGTTCTAAATTTTCCCCTCCTTTCCCCCATCTCCTCTCTAGATGGCAAGTAATCCAAAATATGTTAAACATGTTAAAAATATATGTTAAATTCCATATATGTATAAAAATTTATATAATTACCTTGTACAAGAAAAATCAAGTCAAAAAGAAAAAAATGATAAACAAAATGCAAGCAAACAAAAAGAGTGAAAATGCTATGTGGTGGTCCACACTCAGTTCCCACAGTCCTCCCCGTTCTCTTCATCACAAGATCATTGGAACTGGCCTCAATCATCTCATTATTGAAAAGAACCATGAACATCAAATCTTGTTGTTGCCATGTATAATGATCTCCTGGTTCTTCTCATTTCACTTAGCATCAGTTCGTTTAAGTCTCTTCAATCCTCTCTGAAATCATCTTGCTCACCGTTTCTTATAAAATAATATATATTTTTTTTATTATAGCTTTTTATTTACAAGCTATATTCGTGGGTAATTTTTCAGCATTGACAATTCCAAAACCTTTTGTTCCAACTTTTCACCTCCTTTCCCCCACCCCCTCCCCTAGATGTCAGGTTGACTAATACATGTTAAATATGTTAAAGTATAAATTAAATACAATATATGTATACATGTTCCAAACAGTTATTTTGCTGTGCAAAAAGAATCAGGTTTTGAAATAGTTTACAGTTAGTCTATGAAGGAAATCAAAAATGCTGGCAGACAAAAATAGAGGGATTGGGGAATACTGTGTAGTGGTTTGTAGTCATCTCCCAGAGTTCTTTCACTGGGTTAGCTGGTTCAGTTCATTACTGTTCTGTTGGAACTAATTTGGTTCATCTCATTGTTGAAGAAGGGCCACGTCCATCAGAATTGAGCATTATATAGTATTGTTGTTGAAATATATAATGATCTCTTGGTCCTGCTCATTTCACTCAGCATCAGTTCATGTAAGTCTCTCCAGGCCTTTCTGAAATCCTCCTGCTGGTCATTTCTTACCGAAGAATAATATTCCATAATATTCATATGCCACAATTTATTCAGCCATCTCCAATTGATGGACATCCGCTCAGTTTTCAGTTTCTGGCCACTACAAAGAGGACTGCCACAAACATTCTTGCACATATGGGTCCTTTTCCCTTCTTTAAAATCTCTTTGGGATATAAGCCTAGTAGTAATAAGTAATACTACTGGGTCAAAGGGTATGTGCACAGTTTGATAACTTTTTGAGCATAGTTCCAAATTGCTCTCCAGAATGGCTGGATGTTAGAATAATATTTCTTAATATTCATATACCATAATAATTTATTCAGCCATTCTCTAACTGATGGGCTCCATTCAGTTTCCAGTTTCTTGCCACTATAAAAAGAGCTGCCCCAAACATTTTTGCACATGTGGGCCCCTCCTTTATGTTCTTTTTGGGATATAAGTCTAATAGAAACACTGCTGAATCAAAGACTATGCACATTGTGATAGCTCTTTGGGCCTAATTCCAAATTGTTCTCCAGAATGATTAGATCAGTTCACAACTCTACCAACAATGTATTGTGTCCCAGTTTTCCCGTATCCCCTCCAACATTTGTCTTTATCTTTTCCTGTCATCTTAGCCAATCTGAGATGTGTATGGTGGTACCTCAGAGTTTTGTATTTGCATTTCTCTGATCAGTAGTGATTTAGAACACCTTTTCATATGGTTAGAAATGGTTTCAGTTTCTTCATCTGAAAATTGTCTGTTCAGATCCTTTGTCCATTTGTCAGTTATGGCTTGAATTCTTATAAATTTGAGTCAATTCTCAATTATATTTTAGGAATGAGGCCTTTATCAGAACCCTTGAATATAAAAATTTTTTCTCAGTTTATTGCTTCCCTTCTAATCTTGTCTGCATTGCAAATGCAAACCAGCAGCAGCTGAACTTTGTTGGTAATATATAAAAATGCTGATGATTTCTGTGACTTTATTTTATATCTTGCAACTTTGCTAAAGTTGTGAATTGTTTCTAGTAGTTTTTTAGTTGATTCTCTAGCACAGATAATTTTCAACATTCACCCTTGCAAAACCTTGTATTCCACATTTTTTTCTCTCTCTCTTCCCAACCCACCCCTTCTCCTAGACTGCAATCCAATATATATTAAATATGTGTAATTCTTCTATACATATTTCTACAATTATCATGCTGCACAAGAAAAATCAGATCAAAAGGAAAAAAAATAAGAAAGAAAACAAAATGCAAGCAAATTAAAACAAAAAAAATGAAAATATTATGTTGTGATCCATATTCAGTCCCCACTGCCCGCCCTCTAGGTGTAGATGGCTTTCTTCATCACAGGACCATTGGGGCTGGCCTGAATACCCTTGCTATTGAAAAGAACCATGACCTCAAAATTGATCATCGTATTATCTTGTTGCTGTGTATATGTTCTCCTGGTTCTTCTAGCATCAGTTCATCTAATTCTCAAAGACATTCTTGGGCTACAGACTGGGCTGCCTACCAAAAACATGAGACTTTGGAATTCAGGAAGCCTAGATTAGAGGTTCCTAAAGTTCTGGCTTTTGACCCTTTTTTTCCTTCTCTTATCTTCTATTTGCAGTTTTATTCATTTCTGTCACTTTTGTTCAGATGACTCTTGAGATTTATATCTCAGGGCTCTGAGGAAATAGGCATTGTAAATATATTATGGGTAGAGTGACAGACTGAATGTTAGAAACATTTTGGACAATATTATACAGAAAGAGATAACACTGTTAATATCATTTTGACTCAATTCTAATGCTGGGATTCTATCTTAAAAACTTCTTTTAAAAAAATCCACATATGCAAAAATACTCATAACTGCTATATTTGTAGTAGCTCAAAATTGGAAACAACACATATATCCAACAATTGGAGAATCGTTGAATAATTGTGTCAAATAAATATAATGAATTATGGGATTTTCAGGATTTATTAAAATGAAACATGAGGAAATAAAGGAAAAACCTACACAAGATGATAAAAATTGAAGTCACTGGAATTATAAATGTAGTGACTACAAGTATAGCGTTTAAGTAAGGGAAATGATAGGTGGCAGGGAACATTGTTGCACATAACAAAAGCATTTTATTTGTTTGCACTCTATTCACTTAATAAAGTTTTCAAGTATGGCTCAGTAGAAAGTACTTTGGTGGCCAAGGATTTGACTTCATATCCTGCCTTTAAGGTTTACTATTTCTCAGACCTTGAGCAAATATCTTAATTTCCCTGGGCCCCGGACTTAGTCATCTGCAAAATTAGGGGATTAATTATCTCCAAGGTCCTTTCCAGCCATAATCATAAGGTTATTTTGTATGTTCATTTGATTTTTTTTGACTGATAGAGTTCATCTCATCTGATCTATAGACCCATAGTAATTGCCTTGAGACCAAGTTCATTTAGATATTCCACCAACCCAAAACCATATACTCACCTTTCTTCTTACCCCATTCAGCAATAACCAGTTGTGTCTTACTCCTCCTTCTCTCAACCCAGTTAAGGGGACAGCTCATCGATTCTACCACTGAAACTCCCTCTGGGTTTTCACTGCTGTGTACTGCCACATCTAATCCAGGCTTTCATTGCCACCGTTCTAGATTATTATCCTTGCCGTAATCACCTCATGGCATTTTGTGTTAACACTACTTTCCTCTTGCTCAGATCCATCTTAGTTTATTTTTTTTTTTTAACTGTTATCATGTCTTATACATGAATTGGTTATGTTACGCTGCTAAAAAAAAATGGGTTCTTTATTATTTATCAAGTAAAATTCATGATCCTTAGCATTCAAGTCCTTCCATAATCTTACTTCCTTGTTTCCTTGATTATGCTGCCTCCCTCACCCTGTAGCAATATTGGATTCCTCTCCTGGACAGAGTTTGTACCCTCTCTTCTGTGGTGCCTCTGCTCTTCTGTACTTAAGTGGACCTTCCTTTCCTGTTTATCCTTCTACAAAATGGTATTTTTAGGCATCAGCTTTCCCACCATGAGAATAAAGTATAATATAAATGATTTCTGCCTCTAGCCTGACCCTGCTTAACATAACTAATTTGTTAGAAGAAAACCTGACTAGGCAAATTAATGTCACAGAGTGCACTTATCTCTGTAGAACAGTATTGCCAGGTTTTGTGAGGTCAGAAGATTGTAGTATATTAATTATTGCCAAGCTTTTAAACAGGGTAAGGGTCTCTGTCCACAGTTTCAGATGAGTCAAAGGAACCATAATTTTGTAGCAAAAATCTGGGCTGTTGCTGAATTTCTCTCTGCCTGTTCTTTTCAGTTGACCAGAACCTGTTAGTCACCTCCATGAAGCTTTCCCAGAATCTTTCCCCCACCCATAAATTATCTCCCTCTTAAAGTTTCACGTTACTCATAGCAGTTTGCCTCAACTCTGGCTTTGCCACTTACTTTGGTTTGTCTTGTACCTCTCTTACATCACAGGATCATTGTTTTTTGTGTAATCCTCTACCTGTCTTTCTCTTCTTTCCCCATTAGATTATGTAACCTTTGAGTCAGGTCTGTGCCTTGTGTGACTTTGCATCTTCAGTACCTTGGAATAGCCCCGTGTAGGTAGGGGCTGGATCCCATACATCTGGGGCTTTTAGTGAACTGCAGGCTGCAGCATGAGTCACCACTGTGATGTGGACGAGACACAAGGTGGTGTCAGCTTGGACTGTTAAGAGGAGCATCGCTTCGAGGGAAAAAGAGATGAGCTGCACTCTACAGTCTGTCCTGAGCCAGACCCAGTCTCAGTGTCCCACAGATTAGAGGGCAGGAAAGTCTTAAATATTTATCATTGAAGCTTGAGTGAAAGAACAGGGGGGTGTTGAGGAAGGAGAAGAGATGGCTGGGAAATGAAAGGGGTAGCAGGAGAGGAAGTCTGAATTCAAATTCAAGGGTCTTTCATGTGAAGGAGAGCTTAGGTTTCTTCATTCTGGCTTTAGAGTGGGGAATGTGGGGGAGAGACAAATTTGTCTTGAAGTAACTTTCTAAAAATAGCTTTATCTTGAGAAGTAGATTCATCTTTCCAAGGAGGCTGGATGATCTGCCACTTGTTAAGAATGTTATAGTGAAGATGTCTTTCAGATGTATGTTGGACTACAGGATCCTTTCGTAGGATTTGAATTGTTGAATTTAACTATTTGGAACCTTACTTCCTTTCCTGGTACCTTTTAAATTTTATTTTAATGTTATCCTACATGTACTTTTAACTAAATTATTTTCTTTGATAAATTGGAACTTTTATAGTTAGGGAAGAAATAGTCTAGTATAAAGAATGCTAGACTGAGACTAAAGAGAACTGGGGTCTAATTATTTGTCAGTCAGTATCTAGCTGTGTGAAACCATGCAAATCCATGCAAATGCTTTGACACTTCCTCATCTGCAACATGAGGGGATCGAGGTAGATAATCTCTACAGACTGTCTCTAAAATCCCATGGATTGAGAAACCATTAATTAAGATTTGGAAGGAATCGAGGAGTTCTTCAAATCCTACCCTCTTCATTTTATAGAATAGGAACCTCTAACCCAGAGAGATTAAATGATACCTAAAGTCACAGAGACAATCCATGTGTGTCCATTGTGGTATTGTGCCTCTGATGCTCTGCATATTTCTGACTTAATCTCAAAGTCTGCATTAACTAGAGCTAGAAGAAAAGAAGGAAACTACCATTCTTTTCCCTGATAACCCTCATTCCGGTGTCTGAGTGTTGGTTGCAGCAGCAGCTCCTCTCCTGGCTTTTCTCTGTGCTCTAGTTTTCAGTACCTCCTGGCTTGTGCTGCCCACAATGCTGTGGATCTGATGCCCAGCCCAAAGAAGTTGATTTTCATGGTATTTCATAGCTGTTTTCAAAGGACTTTGGATATTAAAAGAATGCAGCAGGGAAGAAGACTCAATGAAGGCTCTATAAGCCTTATTTTATTTCTTCATTCCAAAAAAGCACGTGTCTAGTGAAGGTTAGTGTCACTAATAAAGAATAGTTAGCTACTTATTTGGTATGAATTTGTTAATGGTTAATCTAATGCTTTTAGAAAGCTGAACTTGTTCATTTTTGAAGGAAAAACCTACTAATTTAAAAGAAAATCAGTTCTAATTAATGTAATGTAATTGTTACCTAATTGATTATGATCCATTGTGATTGATTGGCTTTCTATGTTAAGGGGAACAGTTTTCATTCCTTTTCCTCTTCAGTTGGTCTTTTGAGAAACTGGGACTCAGCCTATGTAAATTGATTCCAAAGTAAGAGACCTACAGATGGACTTTTACAAAAAGCTTATCTTTGATTAGTCAGGTTCTATCATAATTACCTTTGAGTCTCTTTGGATTTGAGGAGCAATATCCTAAGCCTCCTCTTCCCATGCGGTTTGGACTAGTTTTTTTCTTACAAGGAATTGAGATCATCCTTGGGATTTCATTGACTTAGGGGAACTAAGAGTTCTGATGATTTACATCACTTCTGGTTACCTGATTTAAAATATCCATGTGGGCTTCAGCCCTCTTTGAAGTTTGACTGGCAAACCTTGATGGGAAAACCAGAGGGGAGTTTTACTCTGCTTAATCAACTTGCAGTGTCCTTGACAGGCATCTTTATGGAATATCCTCCCCTGCTACGACCAAGTAAATCTCCTTTTGTTAATTGTTGAATGACTTATTAGTGTCTCATTTTGCCTTACTATTTTGTAACTCAACCCCTACCAGCGCATTGACCCGAGCAAACTTAGACTAGAAGACGTTGGAAAAAAGCCACATTCCCTTGCATTGATTTTTGATGCCTATGTGTTCTTTAGGATCCTGGGCCTCCAAGTTTTGAAGCATTTACAACATATATCTAAATGCACTTAAATTAACCTCTTAAGGGAATCTGAAATAAATAGATTAAAATGTAGCTTTGCTTTGGGCATAATTTCTTTTTTAAGAAATAGATTTTTACTAATATTTGCAGTTTTTAATGACACCTACATTTCCTCCTCTACCCCTTCCTTTTCTTCCCAGAGTGCCATTCCTTAAATAAAAGAATTTGTAAAAGTAAGAAAAATTTAGCAGAAACAATCAATTCTTTGAAAAAAATGTAGCATCATATGTATTGTTATAAATGTGTAGGCTATTCCTTCTGCTGAGGGTTTGGGGGAGATGTCTCTTATATCTCCCTGGAGACCTATTTCTTAGATGTAATAATTTAGCAGTATTTGGTTTTGATTGTTTTGTGGTTCTGTATATATCATTGTAGTCATTGTATATATTGTTTTCTGCTTATTTCAGTTTGCATGAGCTCATGTATTTCTGTGCATCTTTGGTAATCTTCATGTTTGTTGTTCTTATTTGGTAATATTCCATATTCATGTACCAGAATATGTTTAACCATTCTTAAATTAGTGGATATCTACTTTGTTTTCAATTTTTTTGCTATCACAATAAAGTAAAGTTATAAATATTTTTTTGTATACAAAGCCTTTATTTTTTGTCATTGAGATCTTTCTCAATGATACATACCTAATAATGGAATCTTTAGGTGAAAAGATAGGGACATTGTGGTGACTTTTCTGACATAATTCCAAATTGCTTTCCTGACTGGGTTGGACTAATAGCATCACCACCAATGTAACAACAGTGTGCTTGCTTTTCCTCAACCCTAATAGCATTGACTAAATTTCCATCGTTTTTCATTGTTGCCAATTTGCTAGATATGAAGTAAAAACCTCAGGGTTTTGATAGGCAATTCTAGAACTAGTGATGGGACATTTCTTTCATATGGTTAACAGTGTGCAGTTCTTCTTTTGAGGATTGTATGGGATACTTCACTTTTATATACTTTTAATTTATATATCTGCAAAGTAGCTGCTTATTGGGAAATGACAAAATAAATTTTGGTATATAAATATAATGAAATATTACTATGCCAAAAGAAATAATGAATACAAAAAATGCATAGAATTAAAGAAAGCATGCACAATTTTGTAGAACTAGAAATTTCTACAATGACTATAGCAATGTAAAAGGAAAGATTTAAGAATACTATGTTACTATAATGACCATGCTTGGTCTTAGAGAATATGAGAAAACATTTCTGAGGTGGAAGAGTATTGGTACAGAACACAAGCATGTACCATCGTACTCCATTGATTGGGTTAGTTTTGCTGAATTGCTTTTTTCCCCTTCATTATCTTTTAGAAGAGTTGGCTCATTGTTTTTTGGTGGGAGAAGGGGCAGTGGAATTGTGACTTGCCCAGGGTCCCATGGTTAGTAAGTGCCTGAGGCTTATAGTTGAAGTTAGGTCCTCCTGACTCCAGTGCTGGTACTCTATCTACTGCACCACCCATAGAATATGAAGAATAGACTATGAAAAGAGCTCTACTGCAGTTCCAGGTGATTATGATGAAATTTTTAAAATTCTATATGGAACCACAAATATCTTGAGGGAAACCATCAAGATCCTTGACTAAGCTAATGTGAAAGTTATCGAAGGAGGAAGGAAAATTTTGTGGCTCTGATTTACTTTAAATTAAAAGAAAGACATTTTCCTCTCTTGCTAACTTGGTCTGCCCTGCTAGTTTTGCTTTTCTCTATGGCTTGGAAGCTGAAAGGACTTGAATATGTGGCATCTAACTCCCAAAACAGTGTTACTGGAAGAGGCATGAAGTAGCTGGAGTGCTCAGCACAAGGAGAACCAACAGCAGCAGCCATGGTTCGAGCAGGAGCCACAGGAACCCAAGAAGAGGTGGAATGTGTGGTGCTGGTGGTGGTGGCCCCAGGAATTCTGGCAGCTCCAAGCCCCTAGCTCTCTCCAGAGCAAGGGTGGTAAAGATGGGATCATAGCTTCTGCCTTTATCTAAGCCATTTCTCTTTCTTAACCCTTTTTTCCCTTCCACCCCCTGAAGGAAGCATGGATGTTGTAAGTTGGGGAGTAAGTTGAGGTTCCTCTCAGAAAGTGAGTTGGGTGAAGAAGGAAAAGAATTGAACCGGTTTAGGCTGGCTTGTTTCTCTGCATTTGGAAGACCTTTGGGGGGATTGATGAGGGAGGGGTATTTGGGCTAGACACTAGAGAAATACTCCTGATGGGAAAAATTTATTTGGTATTCAATGTTTTTGCTATCCTTGAGCCTTCTGGAACCAATTAACAAGTATTTAAGGTATCACTGTACTTATACTTATTTCTAGTTCTGAGTTTTAAGTTTCTTGAGAGCATAGGCTTTCTTTCTTGTTTGTTTTTCCTCTCACTTAGCAGTTGTACATTGCATATAGTGGAAATCTGACAAATGTTTGCTGAATAAATATACTTTGAAGTAATATTTGGTGTTTCACACAGGCAATTAAGATAAGGGATGGTCAAAGAGGACCAGTAGTTTTGGAAGTATCCCTTGCATGATATTAAGACTTAAGTTGGTTGTACTATGATTTTATTTGTTTTGCCAAAATAGTATTTTTAGAGATTGGGAATTCCAGTATGTGAACAACAATCAAAAAACTCAGCCATTAATTATATAGCCAGGTGAAATGGTAGCTAGATGATTGTACTTGGAATCAGAACTATCTAATTTTGAATTTTGCATCATTTTTTAACTTCTCAATCTCAACTTCCTTATCTATAAAATGAAAGAGTAGGTATATCATCTCAAGGATTTGTGGTGAGGATCAAAGGATGTAAACACTTAATCTGTAAAGGTTCAGATTGTATTATCATTGATGACATAAGAGATTATAAAATTCTTAGAAATATATAATAAATTTAATATTAATTTAATTGATTATATTAATGATAAATTATAAAAAATAAAAGCTTTGTTTTTGTTAATTGATGCTTATTAAGAATTTAAATATTATTAAATTCTTAATAAGCATCAATTAACAAAAACAAAGCAAAAAATAAATATTATTAAATCTCCCCAGTCACCTCTTTTTAATTATTCTGCATAATATAAATTATTTGGCCTATCCATACTTAATATGTATTAGTCTAATATGCTAAATTACTTTATTAGGTTTTTGTGGAAATAAAAATTGGTAACCAAAATGTTTTTTCTCTTCAGATTTGGTATAAGATTCTATATGATATGCTAGTATTTAATTACATAGCTTAGTGCCCAGTAAAGCAACAGTAAGGTAAAAATGTGAGTGTGTATAAATAGGCTTGATAAGAAGAAGCAGGGGGATGCACAGTACCAGCTACACACAAGATTAAAGCTCATGGACCAATGGGAATTTTAAAAAGACGCATCTAGAGGATGCAGACAAGAAGAGGCTTGTGACAGAATACAAAAGTGGCACAATTTGATTTAAAAAAAAAGTATCAGGGCTGCTCTGAGTATGACAAAGCAAGCGAAGAACCATGGGAAGAGTCTTATAAAGCCATACTAAGGGGAAGGAGTTTTTAGAAAAATGATTGCCTTCCCTTTTCCACCATTATTTGCTTAGGGGGCCTGGGATGGTGGTAGCCATCAATCACAACTAGCAGCACCTTACATATGTTCTCTTATTGGATGCTTAGAACAACTAATTCAATCAAAAGTGAAATGACTTGTCCAGGGCCATACAGTTAGTGCTAGAGACAGGATTTGAAATCTGGTTAGAACAAGCATTTATTAAGTACTTTCTATGGACCAAGCTTTGGAATACAAATACAAGCAAAAATAAAGACCATTTCTGCCCTTAAGACAACACATAAAAAGACACCTTAATGATTGCGTATTCATGAGCTATATCTGATTGCTTATCTTCTCCGGGAGAAGAGAGGGAGAGGTAGAATTTTGAGCTCAAAACTTTGAATAATTTTTTTTAAGCAGCTGAAGGTGGATTTTCAAGGACCAAAATGAAAAAATCCAGAGTGCATGGATCAGGGAAATGAGTGGCCAGGACTGGCTTGGTCACTGCAGGCATAGCAGGTTACAGAGAAGTTTTCCAAAGTGAATTGGATTGTCTGAAGTGTCACTGTCAGAACTAGAAGGAGGAATATAGACAGTAACTAGCACTAGTTTTACAGGATAGGACAATGCAATGGATGTCAGAATCCATAAGACTGAGGCCTAAGTGTCGTCCTGAAGAAGAAAATACTTAAACTGATTGATATTTTAAATATATTTGGAAATTGAAACCAAATGTAAAGTTTTATTAGTATTAAGAAAATCAGGAAAGATGAACCATTTTCTGATTAAGGAAAAAATAATTTGGAGAGGGAAAACAAGTAAAAAAATAACTTTGTAAAAGCTGTGTATGTGAAAACCTTGAGTTTTATGTTGAAGGCTACTTTTTTTTTGCTTCTATCTTTTGGCACTAACTGTCACTGAAGATAGTTCTTCATGACTGACTTTTCAGAATTAATGCTTGTTAGTTAATTTGACAAGCAATTTTTTGTTGTTAAAAACAGCCATTCTTTCCTCTCCCACTCTTCCCGGTCTTCATTCTGCCCTCTGACTTCCTCACGTTGTCCTCCCTCTACTCGACCTGTCCCCTTGTAACACTCGCCTCCCATTCAGCCTTGTCTCCAAATCTCAAATCCTGTGAGACTGAGCTTATCTCTAATTCATACAAACAACGCACTCTTCCTTAGGACCTTCCAAAAAATACTTTAAAAAACATAAGTGGAATTTTAGGCTTATTACCATGAGGCAGATTTAAAGACCTGGAAGAGAGATCAAAAGCTAGTTGAGTAGAATTACTTTAACAAAATAAGAATCCATATATTCTGTTTCCAATAAGTAAGCTGCCTGGCTTGTTCTGATTATAGTTTAATGAAGAAAAAGCAGAATAGCCCATGGTATGTTTTTGAAAATTTCTAGAAGCTATTTTTGATAGTTTGAAAAATCCCTGATTTCATCTGCTTGGAGTATTCCCATCTAGGAGTTAGTTTCCTTTGGGCTCTCTAATTTCTAGACATTTGCAGCTGAGGCTTTATTATTCAACACTAAATTCCCTCTGGGTTATAAGGCCAGTGGTCTGGAACTCATTGCTTATTTTTTTTAAGTTAATATCATGAATCTATTTGCAGTATAATGATCTAAATCTTTGTTTTTCTTTGCAAACAAAGACTTGTTAATCCTATTAGGGATTCATCTGAACAAAAGGACAAAGGGCTACATAGATTTCTTTTCCAGACTCTCTGCTTGTGACTAGTAATGTCCTATTTTTAATGGAATTTGTTTTCTAAAGATACACAGTACATAGATGTACTCATGATGTGGTAAGTACAGTTTAGGATTGGTTTATCAAGTTAGTGAAGTTGGGATTTGGTTTGGTTGGTTTTTATATTAGTTAACTGTAAGGAAAAAGCGCTCATGGTTTTTCTTAATATATATTAAGTTCTTTCAGAGTTTGTACCATTGCCATAAGTTTTAAACACTAGCATTTTCTATTTTCTTTTAAGCTAAATTCAGATGCTATCTCTTCCTTAACAGATTTCTTCACGGCCTTTCTCTACTCCTACCCACCCAAATTGGTAAATGATTTTTACTGTCTTGGACTTCCAGCACTTGAATATCCTTACCACAATACTCCCATACTTCTCTTCTGGTATTTCACATAATACTTTGCACACAGCAGACACTTAATATTTATTGAAATTGAACAAAAGATGAAGACTCAAATTTCTTGAGCTGCCTATGAGTGTGGACTTAACTTATTCCCTGATGATCATGATTCGTGACTAAATGATTTTTAGTTCAGAGTACTTGGTATCAATGCTTGTTACCACCAAAAAGTCCTGAATTGATAGGAGGGGGACTGCACCCTGTAAGAGTCCAGATAGAAATGTCAATAACCATTAATGGAAGAATTAGAGGAGGCAATAATTGTTTTCTTGTTTTTTTTTTTTTTTTTTTTTTATTTGTTCAATTACATATAAAGATAGTTTTCAAAATTCATTTTTTTTGTAAGATTTTGAATTCCAAAATTTTTCTCCTTCTTTACTAAGATAGCAAACAATCTGATATATAGGTTAAACATATTTCCATATTAATCATGTTGTGAAAGAAAAATAAGAATAAAAGGGAAAAATCATGAAAGAGAAAAAAAAAACAAAAAAGTTTAAAAAGTATGCTTTAATCTGCATTCAGACTCCATAGTTCCCTCTCTGGATACAAATGGCATCCAAATTTATTGGAATTGTTTCAGATAATTATATTGTTGAGTAGAGCTAAGTCCATCAGATTTGATCATTGCATAATCTTGTTGCTAGTACAGTTTTCTCCCAGTGCTGCTCACTTCACTCAGCATTAGCAGTTCATGTCAGTCTCTCCAGGCCTTTCTAAAATCATCCTGCTGATTGTTAATTACAGAACAATAATATTCCATAACATTCATATATTATAACTTATTCAGTCCCCCGCCAACTGATGGGCATCCACTCGGTTTCCAGTTCCTTTCCACTGTGAACATTTTTGCCCACGTGGATCTTTTTCCCTTTTTAATGATCCCTTTGGGACACAGTCCCAGGAGAGATATTGTTAGATCAAAGCGTATACACAGTTTGATAGCCTTTTGGACAGAATTAGGGGTGGGCACTTGAGAGATAGCTATGTTTGGGGGAAGACAAGATCGAGGCTATGTGAGCTTTTTGTTGGCAGAGATCATGCCATTGAATCTTCATGTTTCTAGAGCCCAGCAGGCCTGGAGTGTTTGACTCTGCTGATTGACATGTCTTCTATGTGCAAAGCACTGGCTTGCCAGCTGTAACATGTTACAGATGAATTGAAATACAAAGTTTCTTCCCCCTAGGAATGTTAAACTCTATGGTTGGGAATATAAAATAGCAAACATTTATAATGCACTTTAAGGTTTACTAAGAGCTGGAAATGTCACCTCATTTGATCCTCACAATAGTCCTCTGAGGGAGGGTTAGTCATATTAACCTCTTTTTATAGAAGAGAAATAGTGACTTAACAAGGATCATGCAGTTTATGAGTGTCCATGGCAGTATTTGAACTTAGGTCTTCCTAACTTCAAGCCCTGTGTGATTTATATGGATTGAATTTGCAGTATCTGTGTTTGTATGAGGCACATACATAGACAAGAGAACGAGTGATTCAAGAGCTCAATTGCAGTATCAGAAAGGCTGCAGAAGGTAAAGTACCAAAGTACTGCTGGACAATAAAGGACAGTTGGGTGGCTTAGTAGATAGAACACCACCCCTGGAGTCAGGAGAACTTGAGTTCAAGACACTTAACTAGCCTTGTGACCTGACCCTAGGCTTGTTTGCCTCAGTGTCCTCATCTGGAAAAGGCACTGACAAAACACTCCAGAATCTTTGCCTAGAAAATCCTAAATGGGATCACGAAGAGTCTAGCCTGATTGAACAACAATAGACAATGTTATGAATTCCAGAAAGAAAAAATGTCACTGAATCTCAACAACTGACTTCATGCAAGAAATTGGACCTGAAGTTGACCTTGGAAGAATGGGTCGTATTTAAATAGGTGGAGAAAAAAATGGAGTGGGCACTGCAAATTGGTTGCAGCAATAGGACTGTGGTGGGAGACATAGTGGGAAGAGAGGTAACTTGTAAGACTTTGATTCAACAAATGTTTTTTAAGTGTTTACTGTATGCATGGTTTGGGACCAGACTCCAGTGATGCAGAAATGAAATGCAAACTTTTTGGAGATTGTTCTCTAGTTGTAATGCAAGTAAGGGAGAAATAGGATAAAAGTGATGGATGTTAGATTAATCTGGCAGTGGATGTGCAAGATAGACTAGAACAGGGAGAGAAAAGGCAAGAAAAAGTAATCTTTAACTTTCCATGTATCAGATAAGCTATGCTATGTGTACCTGACACTTCTAAAAGTGTTATGGTCTTATTTTAATATTTGATGCTGGAACTGGAACTGGGAGTTATTGAGGCAGGTCAAGAAAGTATGCACTATTAAGAACTTTTTCAGATGTCAAATAGGATGCTGGGAATAAACAGAACTGTTTCAACATGAGTAAATCACAGCTAAAAGATGTGCTAATTTATGGAGTTCTTCAAATGAAAAGAATATTCAAGGTGTAACAGTATGTGCAAGTTTGGCTTTTTCTTTTTTAAAATGTATTTAGTGCTTAGTCACCTAAAGTAAATTAAAGATATAGCCATGCTTGGGTTTTTGTCAGGAAAGATTGACTTAAAGTAACCTTTACTTGGAAATATGGGTTGTTAGCTCAGAGTAGCTTTTTTGGAGTCCTGTTAGGGTGAATGTATACAAGAGGTATATAAGTAGTATTTCTTCTATTGATCCCCTCCTCCCAACTCCATTCCTAAATTCAAAATTTTAATTACAATTTATTGTAGTTTTGAAATCTTCCTACATTAGTATTCTGGTACTCATTGATCAGAACACCCCTGCTTCTCTAATTGTCTAGTTTCTCATCTTCCTGGAATTGCATTTGCATTCAAGTTACTTTGAATTCAAAAGTAAACAGGATTTTGAAGTTGGAAGACTGAGCCTACTAATTAACTTTGTGCTAAATCAAGCCTACTAAATTACCTTTAATGCCCTTGCCAAGGGGTTAGTGTTCAGTATAGTGTGAAAAGAGTCGTCGTTGGAGTCCAAAGACCTTAGTTCAAATCCTTTCTGCTTATGCTACTTAATACTCATGTATCTTTAGGTAACTTCTCTGCCTAAATTCTAGTTTTCCTAATCTATAAAATGCAAGAGGATGGACTAGAAGGCTTTAAAGGACCCTTCCAACTCTAAATAGATATTCATGTTTCTTTGAGATTCTTGACTTTGGTTCCAATTAATTAAGATTATCTTAATTTCTTTCCTGATCCTCTGAGGTTTTCCAAGTAAATAGTTTTTTTCTCATTTTATTGTCTCTAGTATTTCTAAAATTATATCAAATAAACAATGGGGAAAGGAGGCATCCCTTTAAATTTTTCAGGATTTTATTTTTATTCTGAATTTCAGATATCAATAAACATTTCTATGTAAAAAGGAGAACAAGAAAAAAGTATTGTATATGAAACCATTCTTAATTCAGAGAAAACATGGTTTTAAAAATTAGTATTATAAATCAGCCTGTTAGTTCCACAGCTGACTGTTTATATTATCCTCAGAACGTTTGTTCCCTTCTGTGCATTATTTTCAACACTCTTCTTTTTTGGCATTGCTATCACTAGTACTTTTTTTCTTTCCCATTTCCACAGATAATAAGCTCTCTCTTTTAATGAATAAACAAAATTAAACAAAACAAATCCATACATTGGCCACCTCTGAAAACCATGTCTCTAGTCCATTATTCTCCAGAGATAGTCATGCATCTTGTTATCCATCTTCTGGAGTCATGGTTGACCATTTCTGTGGTTAGAATTTTTAAGCTTTAAAAAGTTGATTTTCCCTTATAGTACTATGATTATTGTATAAATTATTCTCCTATTTCTGCTTATTTCATTCCGTGTTCATGCGAGTATTGCCAGGATTTTCTAAAACATTTTCTTCCTTATTTCTTAACCTGTAGCACTTTACCAATACATATTGAAGTCATAATTCGTTTATCCATTTCTGATGGACACCTCTTTAGTTTTCAAATCCTGCTACAAGAAAAAGTACTGCTCTTAGTATTTTTGTACATAAGGGGCCTTTCCCCTTCTTTTCTTGATTTTCTTGGGGTATATTAGCATTGCTGGGTCTTGAGCAGTGATTCAGTGATTTTTGTAGTATAATTCCAAATTGCCTTGGACCATTTTAAAGAAAGCTCCAACAACACATTAGCATCTCTGTCTCTCACATCCCCTCCAACAATTGGTTTTTTCTCTTTTTGTCATCTTTGCCAATCTGATTAATATCAGGTAGAGAACCTCAGAGTTGCTTTAATTTGTATGTCTCCTAGGAGTGATCTGGTACATTTTTCCATATGATTGTTGATAACTTGCTTTTCTTTTTGGAAGTAGGGATTGGCTTTTATGTATTTGAGTCAGTTCTCTGTTTATCTGAGAATCCATGCTGCAAAGATGGTTTCTCACCTGTTTCTCTTTTCATTTTAACTGCATTTATTTTATTTGAGCAATTCTTTTTTTCAAATTTATGTACTCAGAATTGTCTGTTTTCTCTGATTCCCTCTAATCCTTGGTCAAGAACTTTCACAACAGAGTTGTGAAAAATACTTCTTCCCTGTTCCTCTAATTTGTTTTTGATGTGATCTTTTATAATTAGGTGCATCCCTTTGGTACTTAAGATAATTGATCTGGATTTATTTTCTGCCAGACTGCTTTCCAGTTTTTGGTGTATGTTCAGCCCTTCTTCCTTTTTGTGAGCAAAGAAAAAGGAGTTAAAGATATAGATAGAATATGAGAGTAAGCATGAGTTGGAAAAACAAAGTGGACTTCTGTGGTTTGGAGTGCTGAATATAGCCTAGCTTTGCTTTAGAACTGGAAGGGGCTGTAGGTAGCTCAGGAAAATGTTTGCAGAAGCACCCAGCCAGCCAGCCTGCTGTTGCTGGGTATCCACCACACATGCCACAAAGGGAGTCGCCAAAAGAATTATTTTTTTAAATAGCTTTTTATTTACAAGAAAAATGCATGGGTAACTATTCAGCATTGACAATTGCAAAACCTTTTGTTCCAACTTTTCCCCTCCTTCCCTCCACCCCTTCCCCCAGATGGCAGATTGACCAATACATATTAAATATGTTAAAGTATAAGTTAAATATAATATATGTATACATGTCCGAATAGTTATTTTGCTGTACAAAAAGAATCAGATTTTGAAATAGTGTACAATTAGTTTGTGAAGGAAATCAAAAGTGCAGGCGGACAAAAATAGAGGGGTTGGGAATTCTATGTAGTGGTTCATAGTCATCTCCCAGAATTCTTTCGCTGGGTGTAGCTGGTTCAGTTCATTACTGCTCTTTTGGAACTGATTTGGTTCATCTCATTGTTGAGAGGGCTACGTCCATCAGAATTGATCATCATATAGTATTATTGTTGAAGTATATAATGATCTCCTGGTCCTGCTCATTTCACTCAGCATCAGTTCATGTAAGTCTCTCCAGGCCTCAAAAGAATTACTTAGTTGGCCTTTCTAATCTTTTGTTAGGGAGCTGGACTCACATTGAAATTGATTACCTTCAATGATGAGACCTTCATCTCAACAAATATCTAAGTACCATTTAAATACTTAGCCTTCTTAGAAAAGTTAGGTGCCACTCCCATGGCTGGACTGTATCAATAAGAATAGTTTGAAAGCCCCCACCACCATTCACTCATTAGCAGTGGGCTCCTGCTCTTGAACCTGTATTTACTCATTTCTAAAACGGAGAAAATATTAGCACTTATCCCTGGGTTATTGTGAGAATTATATTTCTTTAGATAATATTTCTAAAGTGTATTCCAACCCTTTAAATTCTATCAGTGTGAGTTATTACTAATGCTACCAACATCCTTTGGCATAGAGATGATTAAAATGGAACCTTAACATAGTATTATGCACTTAGATAGCATCTGATCTTACTTCCTTGTGGTGATTCTTTTAATATGGATTGGATTGTTTCCAGTACAGAAGAGTAACATCGACATTATAATTTTGCTTAATGTAGAAACTGTCTTAATGTCAAAATTGTCATTATAAACTGAGAAAATAAGTCTCAAGAAGACATAATTTATTTTTATTATGTTCTGTCAAAAGGTTTGGATCATTGTGAGAGTTTATTGAAAATTTGGAAATGATAAATATCCTATGAATCATCTGGCCATCTTTGTTTTAAGATAAATGGGGTATAACCTCCTTAAATGAGATTCAGATGCCATATTGACTCTTTTTTTGTTGTTGTAAAATTCCACAAATTTTTTTCATCTACAAGATGAAGTAGGCTTTATTGTCAAATGTCATTGAACATATTAAACAAGAAGAAGCTGTTTTCTTACGTTATATTTGTTATAACAAAGTTTGTTGGAGGAAGTAGTTCAAATTCAATTCCCCAAAGAATAACTATATAGAATCAGATCAGATTGTAATAAGGTCATTCCCTGTGGTAAATATTAATTTTACATCTTTAAAAAAATAATAATAAATACTATATGTGTGTATATGCAAATGTATTGAGAACCTTGCCTTTACTCTGAAACTACCATACACACACACACACACACACACACGTATTATCCTGTGTTGTTAGTATTTGTATATTGTCTCCTTTGTTAAAATGTAAGCTCCTTGAGAATCTGGTCTGTTTTTTTTGTTTGATGAATTTTTTGACCTTCCCTTTTATCCCTGGCACTTAGCTCAGTACCTGGCACATAATAAATGCTTGTTGAATGATTAATCTTCATCCTTCAACTTATCTCTCTTTTCTCTTCTAATACCCAAAGGGTGGACTCAAAAGGGAGCACTCAAAAAACTGTTTAGTAAAAGTAAGCACATGAACAAAGTGTAAGCATTGGTGTTATATGTCATACCTCCTTCACTACTAAATTTGGTCTTTATATTTAAATAGCTTTTAGTTCCTTCCTCCCTTTCTTCCTTCCTTCCTTCCTTCCTTCCCTTTCCTTTCCTTTCCTTTCCCTTTTCCTTTTCCTTTTCCTTTTCCTTTCCCTTTTCCTTTTCCTTTTCCTTTTCCTTTCCCTTTTCCTTTTCCTTTTCCTTTTCCTTTTCCCTTTTCCTTTTCCTTTCCCTTTCTTCTCCTCTCCTCTTTTGCCCAAGGTCACACAGCTAGGAAGTGTTGTGTCTGAGGCCAGATTTGAACTCAGGTGGTCCTGACTTCAGGGCTGGTGTTTTATCCACTGCGCCATCTAGCTGCCCCTATTTGTTTTTAATCCCCCCAAATCTTTCCATTTACCTTGTTGTGTTTTTATTGTCTTCCTTTTTAATTGGCATCTTCAGCCTGGTTTATGCTTATTGATAGATTCAGGGTGGGATTGCTCAGAGGCTGTTTGCAGTTCTTAATGTAGGTATTATCAAAGTTTTCTTGCTAAACATTTATTTTATGTTGGAATCCTTACTAACTGCTAACTAATTAGAGTTGATCTAATCTTACAAGAAGATGTTTTGGGCAGAACCTGAAACAAGGTACTAAGTAGAACTAATTAATACAAGGCTTGTGTTCACACCTTTACTCATTGGAGTTCAATGAGTTCACACCTCCCTTGAAACTCTTTGGGAGCATAAATAGAGCTTCAATGGGCCAGTCAAGGAAGTTCTTCAGAGTGAAGAAGCTACAAGTCGGGATTTCAGCAGAATTATGCCAGAAGCCCTCTCTTCAAGGCAAGACAGATTCAACTTGGTACTGGCTCTGGAGGCTGAAGAAAGCAGAGGCAGAAGCAAAGGACAAAGCGGCAAGAGCTCTTGGAACCAAGCAGAGAGATAGGCCTCTAAGCTAACCGGGCTATATTGGAGATAATAAAAGATCTGAACTTTTATCAACTGGCTGCTTTTTGAGAAGAAAAAGATCACAACATTTTGGTGCCCGAACAGGGACCGATTCAGATCCATCTGAACTAGATCACCACAATTTTACTTTTAAATACTTTCTCACTTTCTGAAAGCTACAGCTTTTCCCCTAGAGTTTTAAGTAGAATGGGAAAATGTTATTGGATTGGGAGAAAATAAGGATAATTAGGATTAGGATTAGTTCTTCCCTTCACCCACGAAAATGTCAGTTAAACTATCTCTTGCTAATTGTTTATTTTCTGAAAGTGTACAGAAAGATTAGTATCACATTTCTGCATCTGGAGTAGAGTAGTTAAAAAATCCCAAGTATACCTACAACTTAAAAAAATAATTCCAAATAGACCTTTCTCAGACTGAACTTTTTTTTTTTTAAAACGGTTCATCTAAAAGATGAAAAGCAGCACAATTAATGTAAGTCTGCTGCAGATTCAATTTTGAAGTCTGTCATAGTATTTCTTCATTTTGGGGAATTCATTATATTCTTCTAGAGATATGAAAGCTCCAGCTTTGGTAAGGTATTTAAGAGTTGGAAAGATGGATTTTTAATGTTCATGGAAGTTCGCACCATCTGCCCAGTAAAGGAGAGAGGCTTGTGACCTCATGTCTCTCACAGGCCTTTTGATGTAAAAAAATTATACTACCGTAAAACACTGTTTCTATGGTTACATTCTCCTGTTTGTTTTAAAAGACCAATACGTGGCAAAATGTGCCATTTGATGTTCGTCAAGGAAAAAAATTACTGCTTCTGAAGCACCCTGACAGTGGTGTAGTGAGTGATGAGGTCCTAAAGTAATTGGGTGGAGTTGGCAGAGAAAAACTGAAGTACTGATAAAATTACTCCTTGAGGCAAGTAGGGCAAGGCATTAATAGGGATCATTTCTACCTTATAGTCCATCCTTAGTAGAGGTCTTGGGGAATCCCACCTTTCTGTGTCTAGTGAGAAATCCAAGTTGTGTCAAACCCGTGAGGTTAAATTTCCCCTATAAATCTGTTCATGGCCCGTGCCATCTTTGCTGAACTTCTTTGGGGTTAGCCCCCCAAGGGGTTCTGCTTTGTGGTGTCTTTCTTCTCAGCCATCTGCCATGGCTCACGATGTCTTTCCTCTCATCTACCCACCGTACCTCACGGTATCTGACTGTGTGCTCTCCCAACTCTATTTCATATTTACCATTCCTGGTGTCTCTTGTATCTCTTAATTTTGTAAACTCTTCTAAGTAAATCTATCTTTTACCAATGAGATTGGCCATTGTGAATTTGTCACATGGCCAAATCCCAACATTTGGTGCCTGAGTATCAGTCTCATCATTTGGTGTCCCCACTACATCATTAGTATTTGTTCAGTGTTAAAGACCAGAGCTAATTGATCAAGGACATTTGTGGTGGTAAAGAAGCTTCAGTGTGTTGCCATTATGAAGAGCCCTTCTTTGAGGGTTCTCATCTGCTTATATTGACCCCTCTCCTAATTTAAGGGTGTTAGAGTTTAATTGAATCCCATGATCAGGATGTAGCCAAATATATTAATTGCAAATCTTTCTATAATAGGAATCCTATCCTTCTTCATCACCAATATGGTTTGTGGAATCGGATGACCCAAATTTGGCATCAGTTCTGGAACGTCTTGAAGACATTAAAAAGAGCAATACCTTGGTGAGAACCCAAACTTAGTAATTTCTCTATTCATCATTAATAGAATGCTTCTCTGTACATGTTAAGAGTTACAATGGTCTATGAGCATGGTTGATTTACCCTGGGGGGACTGGCCAATCAGCCTTTGCTTATCTTTAGACTTTGGTCAGAACCTTCTCCTTTTACTTTGCTATCCAGAGAGTTTAAGCAAAAGGAAGAGAAGGGAGGATTCTGGCCCTGTTATGTAATTCTCTGACTATGGGCCTTGACCTAAGATCTTCTTCCTCAAGATCCTTCATGTTTTATGTAATTAAATAAGTTTCTTATCTTTAGTCTCTACCCTTTAACTTCTGAAGCCATTCAGGCATTCACAATGACCATGTTTTAAACCACAAAAAATAAACTTGGATGTAATAGAGATGAAATATAGATATCCTCTAAAGTAATTTTATCATCTATTTGATCTTATATTTGCAAATTACAGACTCTTACAGGTCAGAAGCCATATATATTTAATTTGATTTGTACAGAGCCTTGTACATATGGAGATTAAATGCAAAAGTACTTTGCTTTAAGAAAATCTGATAAAAATTTGGATTTGCAAGAGATATAATTAAGGGATGGCTCTTTGCTTTGTAAAAGTGGTAATTGTAATTCTTAGTAGTGGGTTTTTTAAATATTTTATTTGAAGTAGAACAAGAAGAATAGTTGTACTATCATAGTAGTTTTGTCCATGAGAATAACTTTTTACTGTTATCAAAACTCAGGAGAAAAAGCATTGGACAGCCTTAGTACTGATTTTGGAGAATATTTGAAAAATGTAAAGTTGCATGATTATCAGTTGACTGACTTCTGCGTTCAGTCAACAACGAGTATATGCGTGTTTATATGTACATGCACACACATAATATAAAGACAAGAAACAGAATCATTCCTCTCCTCAGGCACCATATGTTCTGCCAAGAACTCAATGCCCATTAAATTAGAAAAAAATATATACGAAATAAATATGAGGGACAGGCTGAGAGAACAGAGGATCTAGAAAGGCTTCATGTAAAAGGTGGTGTATGACCCAGCATTTTAGGAAAACAAGCAAATCTAAGCAGTGAAAGTGAGGTAAGGGAACTTTCTACCTGGAAACAATCAGTATGGAGGCAAAGAGATGAGAGGTCTGCCTTGTCACAGATAAGAAATAGCAATAAGGCTAGTTAACCTGAACTGTGGTGTTTGGAAAGGTGAAAAATATATCAGATTGGAAAGATAGCCTTATTTTGTAAAAGGGTTTTAAAAGCCAGAAATGTTTGTATTTGATGCTAAACACTAAACACTTTGCTAAACACGGGAGCCACAGGAATTTTATCACAGGGGGTAAGGACATTGCCAGACCTCCATATGGTCATCCTTTTGACAGCATTGTGGAGAACAGATTGGAGAGAAGAGAGTTGGATCAGGGAGACCAATTAGGAGGTCATTCAGGGTGGTTCTCGAGTAGAGAAGAAGTGGATTGTAAAAGATAGAATGGCTAAAAATTAGTATCCGATTGACTCTTGTCAGGTAAGGCACAATGAAGGGTCAAGGGATCTGGGTGACTGGATGTGGTGGCAGATATAGGGAAACAGAGAGCAGGGGTAGGTTTGCAGGAATAGATGAATTCAGTTTCAGACTTTGAATTTGAGATGTCTCTAAGATACCAGTTTTAAATATCAGTAGACAATTGGAAATGTCTACCTAGACTCAGGAGACTGAACTGGATTTTTAAATTTAAAGTTCATCTGCATAGATTTAATCATTAACCCTATGGGAACTGATCCAGTGGGATGGTTTAGAGGGCCCAGGGCAGTCTCATACATCTACAATGAAGGATATGATGTGGATCAGAAGGCAGCCTGATTAAGCTGGGAGTATGTTGGGTATATGTGTGTGATGCGTTGCAATAACACAATATGTCACTAAAATTTTCACAACAAAAGTATTTGATATATAAACAATCTTTCAGTAGTTTTATTAAAATAGACGTAAATTCCATTAAACTGTCATAAAACACTACCTATAGCTTAATCTTGCAGTAATATACTGTTAACTGATTTTTTTTTTTTTTTTTAACAGGAAAAAATCAGGAGTTAAGCTGGGTGTTACCTAGAGCAGGGGTTAAAATTTCAAGGGAGGCTTGTGGATTTGAATGAAAAAAAGAAATTTGTCTTCATTTAAAAATAAGATTCTTAGGAGGAGTCCTAGGCTTGAGTAGATTGCCAAAGTGTGATCCAAGACAGAAAAAAAGACTTAAGAAAGAGTCTCTAATCCAGAAATTTTTTTTCTCAATTCTTCTCTTTTTTTCTCCTCTTTTTGTTATATTTCATGTAATTCATCATATCTTTTAGAGCAAAGTCCATATATAGATAGATAGATAGATAGATATAGATAGATAGATAGATAGATAGTAGCCTTCTCTAGTTAACCCTAAGAAAATATTATTAAAGATCATTTTCTTTTATCTATTTAAAGAAGTTGAATTAATATTTGACCAATCATGTTAGTGATGAAAGAGAACAATTTCTGTTGAAGTAGTGTTGGACTTTTATCAGAAAAGTATTAAATTTTTCCAAGGATTTTTTCCCAAAAAATTCTAACACTGATTTGCCAAAATGTTTTCCTAGCTTCTTCAGCAACTGAAGCGGTTAATCTGTGACCTCTGCAGATTATACAACCTCCCACAGCATCCTGATGTCGAGATGCTTGATCAGCCACTGCCTTCGGGTCAGGTAAATTCCTATTCATTGAGGATTCAGAATCTAAAGGGAAACACATTGATCTCTCCAGCAAAGCTTGCATTGATGTGTTTTGAATATGACTTGGTAGACTGACTTGCATAGATTTTTCTTCCTGGATTTATATTCCTGTTTATAAGTACTGAAGAATTACCCTTTTTTAGAATAATGATGAGGTTATTTTTATCCTAGCCCTTGATTAGAATCTCCACAATTTTTGCAATCTCAGATTTTTCAGGCAAAAAAAAAAAAAAACCCTCCTCTGAATAATTGGAAGATTAGTATTTTCTTTCCCTAATTGTGTTTAAATCTCTTACATTTCCAGCTTCTAAAGTGACTTAAAAGAATGTTCAGTTTCACCTGCTTACCAAATCCTTTCATTCTGAGTTAAGGTTCTCTAAGTAGCATGAATTTTTAGAGAATAATTATTTCTTGTTAGGAAAATGTTGGTCTTACATTGTTAAATGTAATTCTTTGAATTAACCAGCTTTGGCAAGTTAGTTAACTCTTCTGGGTTCCAAGTGTTTTCTCCTATAAAATGACACAGGGCTAGATAGATAACAGAGTTCCAAGTAAGGTTCCTTCCATCTATGAAACTCTTAGGATGTTTGTAATTAAGGGAAATACAAGTCTGTAAACTAAAATACACATTATAAAAAGTTTCAAGTGGAAATAAACTAGCTTTGGGAAGACTTTATCCAGCTATAAATTAAAATAACAAATGAGATTCTTTTGAATATAATTTTAAAGCATTGGAAAAATTCTGAAAAATATTGATATTTCAGAGAAAAATTAGGATATTTAAGAGTTAGTAAATTAGAAATTTTTGTGATTTTTGGTTCTTTAAAGAAAATCATAAGAATTATATCTGAATGGAATTTTTTTGAAGTAAATGAAAAGGCTAGATAGCATATTAGAGTTTTTTTCTGGCAGCTGATGTGGATTTTTTTTTTTCTTAATTTGAATAGTCATTTTTCCTTATTGTTTATTCCCAAAGCATCTAATAATATTATGCTGAAGATAATAGTTTTTTTTTAATAGTGTTTTGTAAAAGCTGGTTTTATATATATAAATCAAAACTGAGCTTTAAAAATTAATTCAATGAAATTTGTATTATTTGTTTAAATGATGTCTGAAACAATGTTATTGAGAATCTGTAACTGAAGCAATATCTAAACTTTCTCATGCTCAGTGGTTGCTTGGTTTAATGTAGGATATAATGGAAGAATGCAATAATTTTTGAAATGTCTATGTGTTTCAGAATGGGACAACTGATGAAGTTACTTCAGAAGAAGAAGATGAAGAAGATATGGGTGAAGTAGGTATTTTATACAGAAAGCACACCATTTTGTTAATCATCTTATTAATAAATGTCTGTGTTCATTCTATATTTAAAAATGGAAATGCTCCTTTAACCTGTTTTGATCACCTAATAGTAATCATTTCTTCCCAATTGGCAGCTAGATGGCATCATAATGCACAAAACACTAGACTTGGAGTCAGGAAAAGCAGCTTCCCCCTTTCTTACTAGTTTGGTAATTCTGGACTAGGTACTTAATCTATATGCTTCAGTTCCTCATCTATAACATGGAGATAGTAATCACACCCCTCTTGATACATCTCTCCTGGCTTGCTATTTATATCTCTTGTCCCAGCTATAACATAAGTGCCAGTAACATAAGTGCCGACCCTCCTCATCACTGCTTTCTGGCTTCCTCCAAGTGAGATAAGTCCTGACTTTTGCAAGATGCATGTCCCAGGCTTTCTTTGTCTTAGTATCTTTCCTCTGAGATCCTTATTCTGTGTATATCTTGTTTGAACATAGTGCAGGGCTTGACACTTAATAGGTGCTCTGTAAATGCTTGGTGACTGCTTGAGTTGACAAAAAACTTCAAATAACTGACTGAGGAATTTCAACTTGATCTGATGGGTAATAAGGACATTCTTGAGCCAGGGTGTAATGTCTGAAAGTGATGTTTTAGGCAGAATCATTTTATGTTGGTCAACCTAATAGATTGAAATAAGGGATGCTAGAGATAAAGAAACTACTTAGGAAAATATTTTCAGTATTTTAAGTATTTGCACTATTTAAGCATGAAGGACTAAGATGCTGGCAATAAGAAAGCAGAGGGAATGATTTAAATAGCCCAAAAGAAAAGTAAATGAGACCTGATCATTAATGCCATCTTTGCCTCTCTTCTGTTTTTACTTGCCAATATCCAGGATTTTGAACCTAGTAGACAAGAGTTTCATTGAAAGAAATGGAGAAGCTGGGAAGGAGGGGTTGGGAGGAAGATGATTGATAGATCTTCCAGTATATTGAGAATGATGGGATGTTGGGAGATGCTTAAAGGTGATCTATATACAGAGAGAGAGAAAAGAGCAGCAGACAAGGGCTGAGCTGTGGGAATATCAGTGCTTCTACAGAGCATTTAGTGAGTGCAGTTATAGAATGAAGTCTATACCAGGAGGGTGGAGGGGAACTGAAGAGGCAAGAGAGTGAGGCAAAAGAGCCGATGAACAGCAACAGAGGAGAATAGTTTAGCAGGAGGAGGATGTAGGAGACTGCTGATAGGTGAGAAAGAAGGTTGGTGATAGTCTCAAAGAAATTTCAGGAGAGTTGTAGACTGAGGGTATGGAGAAGAAATACAGTGGGTCTACATTCAGGAGTCACATGATGGAACTGAGAGTAGCTCATGGAAAGATGAGGTAAGGCAGTGAGAGAGTATAGAGAGACATGCTTACAAAAGTGCCCTTTGTTACTGGTAGAGTTAAGCACTGGACTCAGGTTTTTATTGATTCAGGGAGCTCTTGAGGGACAGAGAGTACAAAGCTGCCTCAAACAAAACACGCAGGCACCTTCTTTAAAACTCATAGCTTCAGAGGTTCTGAGATCCTCTGAGAAGTATCAAAGTCAGGGCTTGAATTCAAGACTTCTTGGCTTACAGCCAGCTCAATACCCATGGCATCATATTCCTTTTGTCCCTCTTAATCTTAGATTTGAAAGTACTAATTTTTTTGTTTTGTTACCAATGCATTTTTAACACTAATAATATACATTATCCCCATTTTTCTAAAACTCCTAGCCTTTTTCATCTCCTTTTTAAAAAGAGGGATAAAAGAAGGTAATAGTTGAGCTGAAATGAAAACAAATATTTTGGTGAGAAATTAAAGCCAAAGACAATCTGATAGTTGTCTTTAAAAAAAAAATCACAAAATGAAAGTGTCTTTTTTCTAGTGGATGTGTCTAAAAACCACCTTGAATAAAATATTTTCCGTCTCCTTAAAGGACATTGAAGACTTAGATCACTATGATATGAAGGAAGAAGAACCTATTGATGGGAAGAAGTCTGAGGATGAAGGCATTGAAAAAGAAAATCTGGCAATATTAGAGAAAATTAGGAAGAATCAGAGGCAAGACCATCTCAATGTGAGTATTTGCAGATTTAAAATTTTCATTCACACACTAGCGAGAGGGAGAGAGAAAAATGACAATAAAATATTAGTTATTAGAGAAAGGTATGCTTACAAAAATGCTTTTTGTGGTAGGAATAAGGACCAGAGTCAGGTCTCTATTGATGTGGAGAGTTCCAAGGGATAGAGAGGACAAAGCTGTTGTGACCACAACAGGTGGGCACCTTCCCTGAAACTCATGACTTTAGAGTTTCTCAGAGTCACACAAGGAGTAATAGAGGCAGGGCCTGAATTCAAGACTAAATGCCTCTCAGGCCAACTCTCTACGTACCTACATCATGTAATACACAGAGGTGTGTGTATTAGATGTTAGAGGTGTGTATATAGATATACATGTATGTATACACACATGTAGGTACTTGAGTTTAGTGTGATGTACCTCTACATCTAAGTAAGTTGTCTGAAATTTGTGCCTTTAAGTATTTTGTTCTTTTGTTTTCATTCATTTCTTTTTATAAAAATTTCATTATAATCCTTTCTTTGTGAGTTTAGTTTTGACTTAGTTTACGTAAGAGTTTAAATAATTATACCTTCAAGTTTATTTCTTCAGACATGAGATTTTAATAGTATCAAAAAGCTTCCCAATAACGTCAGACAATTCTTCCGTGGGGTGTCACATTCACAGGACAGACACTTTCACACAGGATATCTGACACATGGGCTGTCAGGGTGAGTTCTGGGAGAGAGGCAACCTCTTAGCCTACTACAATATCACAAGTAATAAAACAAGGGGAAAGGATAATGCATGTGTGTTTGTTTGCATGAGGAATTTTTTCTTTTAATAAGGAATAGATAGAGATCAGCCTAAATTTTTTTTGATATGTCTGATTTTTCTTCACAGGTTATTAATTCATTAAAACATTCATCATAGCTTTCTGGAATGGGGAGAAAATAGGGGGAATGAGAAAATGTAGGCAATGTAAAAGTCAAAGATATAAAGGAAGGTGGAGTCATGGGTCAAAAAACTTTTAGCTCTCCAAATTTCCTCTACAAAAGAGGCAGAACATTGCTTGAGAGGAAATGTGGAAATAAAAGTCAATGTAAAGCAGTTCTCTTAAGACAACCTAAGCCCAGGAAAGACCTGACCTCCAGGAGAAGAAGTTCTGCTTCACTGAAATATAAGCACCTCCACACCAACTCTTCAGAATCAACAAACTACAAGCTCTGGGGGCAGCTGGAGTTGGGAGGCAGCCTCATCCTTAGATAGAAACTTTCATTTCAAGGGATAGTGGGGGGAAGGGGGGAGGGGTATGATGGCTGAGTAAGAGAATATTGTTGAGGAATGCCAAGCACAGCTATGCTAACCAAATGCATCCCATACTGGGCTGCTACTGCCAGGGGAAAGCTGCTTATTACATATCTGGTTAGTGCCTTACCAGAAGGGCAGGAACTCTGTTTGGCTATGGATACTTGCAGGAGAACAAGAGTTCCTAGTTTCAGTTCCAGGGAAGAGAAGACAGCTATAGTTTGCAGCGATCAGATAAATTCATACAGAATA
Source organism: Antechinus flavipes (assembly GCF_016432865.1). Classification (NCBI taxonomy): domain Eukaryota; kingdom Metazoa; phylum Chordata; class Mammalia; order Dasyuromorphia; family Dasyuridae; genus Antechinus; species Antechinus flavipes. The sequence goes on from NC_067399.1 coordinate 651,948,364, forward strand.
GAATAGTATGATCATGAGTTCTAGCTGTGTCTTAGCAGTGGAGAGGAGAGCCCATAGTTAAGCTCCAAAACAGACCTCAGAAAATAACATTAAAAAGGACCTGAGACTTTAGGCATTATTTTCCAAACCTTGGGACTAGAATTTGATCATATTAATAGCTGCTAACAATAAAATGAAAGTAAGTAAATGAAAATGAGGGAGTAAGCAAAGGAGAAAGAACCAAACCAAAGATAGTTACTATGGAGATAGAGAATGTCAGGATTTATATTCAAAGGAATATAGTGGGGCTAAAAAAACTATTCCTTTTTCAGTGGGATATATCATATAGTCACAAACCCAGAAAGATTTTTTTAGGAGAACTTTGAAAGGAATTTAAAAATCAAATAAAAGAGATTGAGGAAAAATTAGAAGAAGAAAAAAAAGCAATCCAAGAAAACAAATTATGAAAATAAAGTCAACAAAGTTGAAATACAGAACGAAAACGAACAACTTAAAGAAGAAAATGATTCCTTGAAAACTGGAATTGGACAAAAGGAAGTTAATGACATTTTGTGATACAAAGAAATATTAAAATCAAAAGAATGAAAAAATGTTAAGGGAATCTCATCAAAAAAGAAATTGCTTTAGAGAACAGATCAAGGAGAAATAAGAGTAGAGTGCTTGGAGATTATGATTATAAAAAGAATCTTGATACTCTCTATTACAAGAAATTATCAAGGAAAATTACCCTGAAGTTCTAGAGCAAGAAGGCAATGCAGAAATAGAAAAATATCTACTGATCAACACTTGAAAGAGAGGAGAAAAACATAAAAGGAATATCATGGCCAAGTTTCAAAGCTGTCAGGCTAAGGAAAAAATATTGGAAGCAGCAAAAAAAAAAAAATTAAATATCATGAGGCTACAATAAGGATTACATAAGACCTAGCAGCTACTACATTGAAGGACTGTAAGTCTTGGAATATTTTGTAGAGCAAAAGAACTGAGGTTATGACCAAGGGTACATATCCAGCAAAGTTAAGTATAATCCTGAATTTAAAAAAAAAAAAGAATACTTTATAATCTGAAAGACTGTTAGGTATTTGTAACAAAAGCAAAAGAATTTAAGGGAAAATTTAACATATAATATCCAGAAGAAATATGAATATTAAGGACCAATTATAAAGGATTCAGTAAAGTCAGATGATTTACTTCTTTTATATGAAAATATCAGTTCTTTTATGGGTACTTTTTAATGGATACTTTGAAAAAAAGACAGGCTGAGCTGAGTATGGTAGAATGATTCTTAAAAAAACTGTTGAGAAAGATGAAATGGAGCAGTTAATTTCATACAAATGAGGGGAAAAAAGGAAAAATTGATACAGAAGAAGTTAGTGAGGGGAGGACGGGTCGTGTTGAAATCTTGCTCTCTTTGGGAATGGGTTAAGAATATGTATCTTGAAGATATAAAAGTCTTCTAATTCAGACAGAAATAAGAGGGCAGTAGGCCAGGGTGAGAGAAGATAATAGAGGGATTCCTAGAGGAATGGATAGGTTAAGAAATAGGGCAATATAATGGGTAGAAGTAGAGGAGTGAGAAGACCTAGGAATAGAGAGAGAAGAGTAGCAAGTGAAAATAGGAAGAAGGAAAATATGCAACAAATAAATATAGCTCATGATATGAATGGAATGAATTTCCCATAAAATGGAAACAAATAGTAGATTGAAAATTTGAATTCAGCAGTATGTTGCTTTCAGGAAACATTACAAAAATGAGAAATACACACAAACATAAAATAAAGATCAGATATAGAATTTATTGTGTAAAAACAGACTGTAATCATGATTTTAGACAAAGTTAAAGCTAAAATAGATTTAAGCAAAAGAGAAAAATGGAGAAACTACACTATACGCCAACTATATTAATAAGAATTGTTTCGGACTATTTAAAATAAGTAGACAGTATAAGGTTATAATATTGCTGTGATATAGAAAATGATGAGTCATGGATTGAGAAAAATATGGAAAGATTTGAACTTATACAGAGAAACAAAGGACAACTAGAAGCATACATAGTATGGTCTTACCCAAATGAATGTTATGTTTATATGTATGGTCATAGATATCTATATAAGTATGTATATATGTATATCTGTATCTACACAGATATCTGTATATACACACATATGTGTGTATGTTTGTCTTCATGCTTAATTTTAGCATTCTAGGGAAGGAAAGCAAAAAATAAAATCAAAAGTGCACAGCAGAGAACAAAAGAAAACCTACAAGGAAGCAAAGATGGACAACTCTGAACACAATGTGTAGTATTTATTGTATATGCTTTCTTGAAATGGAAATTTATTGCTTTATATTTTGAATCCTTATGTTCTGCTGTGCAGATGGCAGTTTTTTTCCTTTTCTTATTTTGTATTTAAGTTTAAAAAGTAAAAGCAGACATTTGTTCAGAGCCTACTGTTAGGTTACACTCAAAGAAAGAGGCAGACATAAATAATACATAGTCCTTGTCTTTGGAAAATTACAGTCTTGTTGGAATGGTGGCAAAATATACTCAAATATAGTACAAGTTAAAACCTGATACAAGCATGATCGAAAATCTAAGTGTCCTTAAATTAGAGGGAGGAGAAAATGCTATAGAGAGAGTAGACTATAGGAATGGGGGAAAGACAATATAGCATCTTATTTAGGCCTTAGAACAAACATTTAATGTAAAAAGGTAATGATTGGACAAGGAGGAAGTAAAGGCATTCAAGGTATATGACATAGCATGAGCAAAAGCAGAGGAGGGAGAAATTGTGGAAGGGGTTTTGGGAAGTTGAAGACAGATGTTCCATTGAAGGCCATTGTTCTTCAGGATGGCTGAAGTATGGTAGATAGGAGGAAGAGGGAGACTGAGCTGATGGTCTGTCACAGTGATCTAAGTCAAAAATTATTAGCATGTGGACCAGGATGATAAAGGGGCAAGATGGAGTATAAACTGGGGGTGGAGAATGATTACCTAGAAGCAGGCTCAGTCCTAAAGTCTGGGTGAATGTACAAATAATGGGAAAGCAGCACTGCTCTCACAGACTAGAAGAATCAAGTTTTAGACATGTTAATTTTGTCACATCATAATAATTTTGATCCTCATGAAGGGCAGGAGTGCCAAGTGAATCAAGAATTTTACAGTTGGAGAAAATGAAGCCCAGGTGACTTATCCAAAGTCATAAAAGACCTTTGATTTGTGTCAATTATGTAACATGCAGATTCCTTCTATAAGTGAACAGATGTTGACCACTTTACCCTTAAATGTGAATGTAGTCCCTTAGATTTTTCACTGAGTTGTAAGACTAAGAGGCCTTCTATGTACTTGGTCTTTGTTTTACCTGCAAGGATCAATAAGGCCAGGAGCAGCCAACTTTCTGTATATAGTATAAAAGAGGTCCGTGACCCCCATCCACTGTTTTAACAACTGTTTGTTTTTTCATTTAATTTTAGTTGGCATTTTATTAAAACAAATGGCAATCAGGTACTTTATTTTCTTTGGCCTTCTGTTTGCTGTTTAATTCAGTGTTCCCTAAGGTATAAAAATATAAAAATGTTAAAAACTGTAGTTTTACTAGAATATAACATTCTTTTAACCTTTTTTTGGTTTTCTGATAACACAAAAATTAGGAGTTTTCTTTTTAGCTCATAAAACTTAAGTCTTGGTTCTGTGACCTTGCCTAATTAATTAATTAATCTTGTCAAATGAAGGAGTTGATACAGGTGACTTAAGGTCCCCTTTGGCTTTAGTTCTAAGATCTTACTGGTAATTATTTAACTTGTAGTTATAAACATCAAAATATTACGCTCCTCATTCAGCAAGCAGTTATTAAATGCTCACAATGTGGAGGGTGCAAATAAGTATAGAATATATATATATATATATATATATATATACACATACACACACAGAGAGAGAGAGAGAGAGAAAGAAAGAGAGAATACTATAGTATAGTTGGCCCTAGAGAGCTTACAGTCTATTTGAGGATAGAACATCTCTGTAAAGGGAACATTAAAGGAGCAGCCCATGAGGGTTGGATGATAGATGCAAACAGTGATTGTTTTGGGGGAGTTGAGAGAAAGCAGAGATGACTGTGTGGAGCACCAACCAGGGATGGATCACTGAGAAAAGGGGCCTCTTGAAGACTGGACAGGATTTGGATTCTTGGAGAACAGCTCCAAGGGGAATAGCTCATCAGCCAGGTGCCAAGGTGGCACACTGCATCAAGGGACATGGGAAGATGCTTCTGGTTGGAGTGACAGACATTAAAGTGAAGACCAGAGCATAGAAAGCAGCAGGCCAAAGAGTGATGGGCAGGAAAATCATTGAGTTCCCAAATACATGATACAGGTGAGAATCTGATCTGTTGGGATTGGGGGAGGCTTCTGCCAGCGTACACTGCTGCACCCATTCTCCTGACACCTTCCTCATCTCTTTTCCCTTGGTTATCCCATCTGCATGCTGAGGCCATATTGCCAAGATGTCTGTGGCTGTCTGATCAGAAACTTCTTGGCTTTGATGCTCTGGCATCTTTCTGGGTGGTAGTTCTCTGCCCCGGGTTGAATGTCCTCTTCTTTCCTGCCTCACATTTGCTGAATCTTCCATTTTGCCCTTTTATTCCTAGCTCCTCCCACAGTCTTGTGCATGGTAAATCTATTGGCAGTGTTGAATTGAGCTGAACTGTGAACTGTGAAGTAGAGAGAAGGAAAGGGTCCAGAAGCGAAAGATAGAAATGAGCACAGTGTGGTTGGAGTGGAGGATTCATGTCAGTGAAGAGTGAAAGAGACTGTTGACTTGACAGAAAACCTGGGATCTTAGGCTTTCCTGGGTGCTTTTCATCCTACTTACTTAGTCATCCCTTTCTACTTTGGCACACCTTTACGTGTTTTTACTTATACCAGGGCTCTATTACCTTTGCCCATTTCTTCTACATCCCGAGGCCCAAGAAAAATAAATCTACTGCCTTTTCCACATGATAGCCATCTGTGCTTCAGGTTACTCATTTTTAAAGTGAAGATGCTGGACTTGGAGACATTAAAGATCCCCTTTGACTCTAAATCTCTGATCCCATGATTTCCTCAAATACCTTTTCAGTCTAGAAAATGAGGCTCCTCATATTTTATTGTATTATCTTCATGAAGTTTATCTTTTGTATCAACATTTTATGTTCCAACATTTTAAATGTTTTCCCTAAAATACAAGTCAGTTTTCTAGGCAAACATTTTATGAATAGCAACAGAACTTGAGTTCTCTCAGGACTTGCCCAGCAATCTTTTATAGATAAGGAATTTGGGTACAGAGATCACACAGTAAATGAGAGAGAGAGTCCAGTCACCAAGCCATGTCAAAAAACATTTATTGGGCACTCATTATGTAATTTCAGCATCCTGGAACAAAAATCTTTATTTTTGGAATTTTTAAATGCTTCTTTCTTAAGTTTCCCCTATCTTCTGATCAGTTTCTCTTCTTTGCATATGAGCCCTACAGCTCTAGAGGTTTTATATTGAAAAGCACATCAGTGATCAAAGAAGTGTGAGGAAAGACAGGAGAAAAGTGATTTTGCAGTGATTTCTGATGCGAGATGTCGTGCCAACTTCATTTTCAGGAAAGTTTGAGGTTTTTTGTTTTGTTTTGTTTTGTTTTTAAAGCAAATAGCTTTAAAAGAATAGTCCAGGAGCAGAAGCATCTAGATGTTGCAACGGATAGAGCATTGGCCCTGCAGTCAGGAGGACCTGAGTTCAAATCCATCCTCACCTGTGTGACTCTGAGCAAGTCATTCAACCTCAATTGCCTCAACAACAATCAAAAAAAAATTGACCAGATAAATTCCTTCTTTGTTTAATTGTCATACACAGACTATTTTCCCCCCTTCACTGAAAATATGTAATTTATGTTGTATGTGTAAATATTTTTCTAAAGAAATAAGAAAAATAGGTTCTATGAATAGAGCCCCATTCCTGGAGTCAGGAGGACCTGAATTCAAATCTGGCCATAGACATTTGACAACTTATTAGTTGTGTGACCCTAGGCAAGTCTTTTAATCTGATTGCCTTGCCAAAAAAAAAAAAAAAGAAAAGAAAAAGGAAAGGAAAAAGAAATTTATATTAAAATGTCTGAAACTTCTTGATTTGCATCTCTACCTAGGAATTTGACACTAAAGTCAAACTAACTTGGAAGCAAATGCTATAAATGAACAGGTACCTCTCTGGATTTTGCTTGAGAATTATCCCTTCGAGTAGAGCCTATAGGGACTGATGTTTGAAATGCAAATGATTGGGGTAGCCTTAAGAAAAACAGTTACTAGAGAGAATAGTATTCAGCTTTTCCTTGAAAAACTACCATCTAGATTTTCATAAGCACAAGGATTTTCACCTATATATTCACTTGCTGAGGTATGATCCTGCTAACAATCATAGACTAGAATAGAAACAGACAACAGTTCACTTTTTGCATATTTAGGTTTTTTAATTTAAAAGCTGCTTTAAAAAAATCACTAAAAGGTTTTGTTTAAGCACAGAAAGAGGACCTGAATCAGGTAAAGGATTAGCTTCTCTGATGTGCTTTTATTTGAATTCAGAAAACTGTTTTGACCAACATAAGTGAAAGAGGCCTTAATACTTATTATCTTTTCACTAGATCCCTGCCTTTGATAAACAAGAGAGGCAAGGACAAGGTTTAACCCAAAAGAGGCTCCAGGGTTTTGGCTGCAGCATAGAATGGCTGGATTTGACTGTTAGAAGTCTGACATAGTCAAAATTAATCTACGTATTTGTCCATAACTGCCGATTAAAGTAAGATGATTGGATGAGATGAAACCAGTGTGAAGTAGTGAAAATGCATTGATCATTTCATAGAAAGAAAAGTCTTCTAAAGAATAGACTGGTGCTATATTTTGACGTTTTGTTTTTTTTTTTTTTTTGAGATTTTTTTTTCCTTGTTGTTTTTTTCCTGGGATTATAGATATATACATTAATTTTTTTTTAAATACAAATTTCTTTTATCAATCTTGTTGGGAGAGAAAAATCATGAGAGGAAAAAAAAAAAAAAGAAAAAGTAGAAAAAAGTGAACATAGTATGTGTTGACTTACATTCAGTCTCCATAGATCTTTCTCTGGATGCAGTAGTATTTTCTATTCAAAGTTTGTTGGAATTGCCTTGGATCACTGAACTACTGAGAAGAAGCAAGTCGAAAGACTAGTTGATCATCGCCATCTTTTGACATATTTACCTAGTACAGGGGATTGACAAAAGGAAGAAGGATCTCGACGCTTTTTGCTAGAGAGACAAAAAGAATGATGTGGAAGAGAGATTATTTGACTTAACAAAATTAGAACCGTCTCCATTTTTATAGTTCTCTAGTCTGGAGACAGAGCGCCTGTCCTCTTCATTCATTGTAATGTCTTGTTTGATCTTCATAACCTTGTTAAGTAGAAGTGTTAGTCCCATTTTACAGGCGAACAAAAAGGTTCAGTGGGTGTTGGAGATGGATTTTGAACCCAGATGATCAAAACTCAAAATCCAACTCACTCTGCTTCTGATGTCTCCTCCAGGCACTGCACTCGTGAGATGTGGGACATTGAGCAAGTCCTACTAGCTCTCTTGGCTTGAGTCTCCTGATTCTGCGGAATGAGGGTGTCAGAGCTGATAAATTCCAAATTATTGTTATCCATAGTTGTTTCTTGGAACAACTGATCAGACCAACACTGAGCATCTCTCAATGCTAAGGGAAGTTCATGTATTTGTGAAAAAAAAAGTTCAAATTATGAAAAATCTGCCTTTTAATTATCTCTTTGGAGCAATGTATCAACAATCCTCTAGAGACTGCTCACCAGGCAGCTTACTTGGAACAGTCTTTGTAAGGAGGACTGAGGAATCCATTGCTAGACCCATGCTTGAAGCTTTATAAAGCTGTGAGCTCACAGAATGCTTGCAAAGAGTCCTGGTCACCCCCACGCCCAGGGAGGCTCAGCAAAAAACAACTTTTGGGGACAAATTGCCATGCTTAGCATCACCTAAGCTCAAATACTGCCAGCACATATCCAAATCACTCCGTTTATTCTTTGATTAGAAAGACACCTACTGTATAATATGGGTAAGAGCCAGTTAGGTTTCATTCATTCACACCCTACTATGTACAGTTTTCTTATAATCAGTCAGGAACTGGGCTAAAATGTACACTTTTATAGTAAAAGTTTGCTGAATAAATTAACATTGTAAATAAAATACTCGAGGATATATCTAACTTAAAAAAATATTTTCAAGTGTCTAATACCTAAATCTATAACACAGATATATAAAAAAAAATAAAGTAATGATTCAAAATTCTATGGAATACAGCTGTTCAGTTTTCTGTTAGGTAACATTTTGTCAACTACTTAACACTTATCTATATTTTTGTGTAGTTTGTAGTGTACAAGACAGATTTGTGTCATTCTGGGCATTTGTCAGCAAATATTGGCAGAATGTTAAAGATTCCACCTTATTTTCAGGGCCAGCTTCCTATTGACATTTGCTTTGATTTCTGACTTCTTTGTTAGCATTGATCTATTCCATCTTCACGTGTGCTTATGGTATGTACATTCTTGTCAACAGCCTCAAAGTGAGAATTCTAGATGATTAGTCCCTATAAAGGTTGATTTTGTTTTTCTGTTTCAGGGTGCAGTGTCTGGCTCAGTGCAGGCTTCAGACAGACTCATGAAAGAGCTCAGGGATATATACCGATCACAGAGTTATAAAACAGGTAAAAAGAGTTTTATTTGACCCTTTTAGATTTCTCCACCTCACCCCTTAGACTACTGCTCTTTCTAGTATTTATGATAAACTAATGAAGACAGATTAGACATTTTCATTAATTTTGTGTTTAAGACTGTGAGACCCAAGTTTTAATATTTTTCCAGCAAATATGGGTAATTGAACAGCATGAACTAAACCCTTCTGTTATTTTCATGGTTATTGTTCCAGTGGTCTGACTGTCTATAGCCTATCTTAATCATAACTGTTATCTGTTTACTCTTTGGAGGATGAGAAATTATTATGCAAAGAATGATCATTCTATCATTGAACAAGTAAAGCGATTATAAACTTCATTAACTTTCCATTGGTTCTGTTTTGTGTACTTTCCAAATAAGTTGACAGCTTTACTTTTTACTCATTTTTCCATATCACTTAGAATTGTGGTATGTTGCTCATTTAGAAAAATTTAGTATTTTTCCTCTATTGCCATCAATTACAAAACAGTTCTTCCATTTTACCCAACATCTTATTCAAGAAAGATTTATAGGAGTCTATATTAGAAAATCTGTACTGGCATATTTTACTTCTAATAAGAAATAGGAAATCTGAAAAACACTTAAGGATCTGAAAAGCAGAAATGAATTGTTTGGATATGATTGAAACACCATTAGAAAGTTTGTGTGACCAAATATAAATCATGTCGCCTTTTGTTTAAAAATACAAAGCCTACTCAACAAAGGATCAGATCTCCACTTCTCTGCAGTTAACATTTTGAATTCACTGGTCACTTTTTCTTCGGGAGGCTTTATGGAGGTCTTAAAAATGCATGTTCATCCTGAGTGAGTTTTCTTTTATATTTTTCAAATTAATAATCTTTATCTTGGGAAATACAAGACTTTTCATTCTTCTTATCCTCCCCCTTAAAAAAATACTTAGAAAATTGTATGCCTGAGAAACATCTGGCTTGAAATTTTTAAGCAACTTTATTTTTTTTAAAGGTTTAGATGAAGTCCAAGGAAATAAAAAAAAAATGCCTTTACTTGCTGCTCTTTTAAAAGACAGGTGTTTTGTAGCTTAAGTATCATTTACATAGTTCAATTATTTTCTCCTGAATTTGAGGCAAACAAGATCTCACTGACCATCTGGTCCAAGTCATGGCTAAAAAAGGATTTCCTTTGCCTTATAGCTCACAATTGGCCATTTTACCTGTGCCTAAGAGATCTCCAGGATGGGGAGGGACCTCATTATCCTGGAGACATCAACCATTTTGGAATTGCCTTAATTTTCATGAAGTTCTTCCCTTCCATCCAGGCTGTTTTCCTATTTCTAACTCCTGTCTGTTGCTTTATCTTGCTCTTTGGCATTTTATATTGGTGAAGCTGATTTTTTAATATTCTTGGAAGACTTGACATGTACCCCTTTTCAACTTAATCTAACTTTGTGTAATGTTCTAAATGTTCAACATTTTTAAAAACTTCTCTTTTATCACATCACTTGTATACCTGCCTCTCCCAGCTTTGTTTAAGCCTTCCATTTTTACCTTTATCCTGAATGTTGACAAAAATGTTAAACAGCCCACAACTAAACACAAATCCCTATGGCACTCTAATGAAGACCTCATCAAATCCTTAAAGGCTCTTGTTTTGGTCTTGTCATTCAAGCAGTTTTGAATCCATTTAAACATACTATTTTCTAGCGCATATTCCCATGGCTTTTTCACAAACATGATCCAAGAGACTTTTATAAAATATTTTGTTTAAATCTAAATAAATTACACATCTACAGAATTTCCATGTTCTATTAAAATAATAATCCTGGTAAAAGGAACAGTTAAATTGGTTTGAATGGCCTGTGATTGATCAAAGGCAGTTTTTTTTTAATGGATGTTTTTTATTATTATGTCAAATTTCTTTTTTTTAATACTAATAATTTTTTATTTTTCAAAATACATGCAAAGATAGTTTTCAACATTAACCTTGCAAAACCTGATGTTCCAGTTTTTTCTCACTTCTTCTCCTCTCTCCCTCCCCTAGAAAGTAAGTAATCTAATATAGGTTAAACATCTTCAATTCTTCTAAACTTATTTCCACATTTATCATGCTGCACAAGAAAAATCAGATCAAAAAGGGGGGAAAAAAGAGAAAGTAAAAAAAGGAAACTTTAAAAAAAAAAAAAAAGTAAAATTACTATGTTGTGATCCACATTCAGTTTCCATAATATTATCTCTGTCTACAGAAGACACTCTCCATCACAAGTTTATCATCAGATTTATTTCTGACTGTATCCTTTTCCTACCCAGTAAATGTTCCTTTTTAGCTTAGATTTTATAAAACAGGAAAACCAACCAGTCCACTTGCCTTCATCTGACATTGTATACAAAATTCCACACCAGAATTCTGCACTTATGCAGTGAAGAGAAGGAGGTGCATTTTCTCAGCTCTTGTCTAGGGCCAAACTTGGTCATTTTAATTATGATATTAACTTTGAGTTTCTATTTATATTGTTGTCATGTATATTGTTCTTTTCTTGGTGATTACCTCATTCCACATTAGTTCATAGAAATCTTAGTATATTTCTCTGAGCCTCATTGTGTTTCTTATCCAGATGATGCTATAAATATTGTGGTGCATGTGAGACCTTTGTCTTTAATCATCTTGGGTACATTCCTGACCATGGATCTCTGGTTCACAGGCTATGACTCAGTTACATTTTTTAAAGTATAGTTCTCAAGTATTTTCCCAAATGGTTGATCCAATTTTTAAAAAAAAAAATTTTTTTTATTAAAGCTTTTTATTTACAAAACATATGCATGGGTAATTTTTCAACATTGATCCTTGCAAAACTTTCTGTTCTTAATTTTTCCCTCCTTCCTCCCACCTCCTCCCTAGATGACAGATAGTCCGATACATGTTAAAGATGTTAAAATATATATTAAATCCAATATATGTATACATAGTTATCTTACTGCACAAGAAAAAATCAGATCTAGAAAAAAAAAAACCTGAAAAGGAAGACAAAATGCAAGCAAACATCAACAGAAAGTGTGAAAATGCTATGTTGTAGTCCACATCAGTTCCCACAGACCTTTCTGGGTGTAGATGACTCTCTCCATTACTGAACAATTGGAATTGGTTTGAATCATCTCATTGTTGAACAGATCCATGTCCATCAGAATTGATCATCACATGATCTTGTTGCTGTGTATAATGATTTCCTGGTTCTGCTCATTTCAGTTAGAATCAGTTCGTGTAAGTCTCTCCAGGCCTCTCTGAAATCATCCTATTGGTTGTTTCTTACAGAACAATAATATTCCATAACATTCATATACTATAACTTAATCAGTCATTCTTCAACTGATGGGCATCCATTCAATTTCCAGTTTCTAGCCACTACAAAAAAGGCTGACACAAACACTTTTGCACATGTGGGTCCCTTTCCCTAGTTTAGGATCTCTTTGGGATATAAGCCCAGTAGTAACACTGCTAGATCAAAGGGTATGCACAGTTAGATAACTTTTTGAGCATAGTTCCAAATTGCTCTCCAGAATGGTTGGATCCATTCACAACTCCACCAACAATGTATCAGTGTCCCAGTTTTCCCACATCCCCTTCAACATTCTGCATTATCTTTCCCTGTCATTCTAGCCAATCTGACAGGTATAGTGGTATCTCAGAGTTGTTTTAATTTGAATTTCTCTAATCAATAGTGATTTGGAGCACCTTTTCATATGACTAGAAATAGTTTCAATTTCTTCATCTGAAAATTATTTGTTCATATCCTTTGACCATTTATCAATTGGAGAATGGCTTGGATTTTTATAAATTTGAGTTCTCTATATATTTTAGAAATGAGACCTTTATCAGAACCTTTGAATGTAAAAATGTTTTCCCAATTTATTGCTTCCCTTCTAATCTTGCCTGTATTAATTTTGTTTGTACAAAAGCTTTTTAACTTAATATAATCAAAATTATCTATTTTGTGATCAATAATGATCTCCCGTTCTTCTTTGGTCACAAATTCTTTCCTCCTCTACAGATCTGAGAGGTAAACTATTCTATGTTCTTCTAATGTGTTTATAATATCATTCTTTATGTCTGGATCATGAATCCATTTCAACCTTATTTTGGTACACGGTGTTAGGTGTGGGGTTGACCCAATTTGTAGGTGCCCCGACAATTTTATTTGTATGCCTCGCTTCCTTTAGTATCTCATATTTAAAACTATTCCCTGCTCTTGTCATTTTTGACAATCTGCTGGGAATGAGGTGAGACCTCAGATTTGTTTTGATTTGTGTTTTTCTTATTAGTTTGGAACCATTTTTTATGTAATTGTTAATTCTATGAAATTCATCTTTTGGAATTGTCTTCCTTTAATCATATTCTCTACAATTTTTTCAGGAATTGATGTTGACTGACTCTTAATAGTTTGCTGACTCCATACTCTTTCCCCCTTTAAAAAATATCAGGGCCTTGTTTGCCATTTTTAGTTCTTTACTACTGCCCTTTGCCGCTTCAGAGATCACTGACAGTGGCTCAGCAACCATATCCTCCCTATCAGTTAACATTGATGCCTAGATGCTCTATCGCCAGAAAGAATATTAGAACTATTTCTTATTATAAAGAACTGGCAATATCAACTATAATTTTAGGACCTTGGGGCCAATTGTCTTAAAATTAAACTGATAGGGGAAGCTAGGTGATGCAGTGGATAGAGCACCAGCCCTGAAGTCAGGAGGACTTGAGTTTAAATCTGGCCTTAGACACTTAACACTTTCTATCTGTATAACCCTGGGCAAATCACTTAACCCCAATTGCCTCAGGAAAAAAAAAAATTAAACTGATACTGATATTTTAGTTTCCTTAATGATTTGCAACTTACTGATGCAAACCTAGAACCTATGTCTCAGATAAATTCTACTACTATTTTATAAGAATAAAAGTGTTTACAAATTAACATGACATCAGATTGTACTTAGTATCTTTCTAGTGGAGTGCTACTATTTTATCTGTTTTAAAAACCAAAAGACAGAAGAGAAATAAGCATGACTATGTATTTATTCATACACTTTCTTTTCCCATTTCTCCATTTACTTGGCAATTCATTTGATAGTAGTTAAAGTTGAAAGAATACCTTCTTCATCAGATGACCTAATCATCTGTTTTATATCGGAACAGTCGTGACCAATCCTAGTTTGAATTGTAGTCTCTCAGATATTGATGAATGTTTTATAGTATTAGTTTCTGTCAATTGAAATAGTTCATTAGATAAAGAATCATGAATTTGTTTTAATATTTCTACAGGAATTTATTCAGTGGAACTTGTAAATGACAGCTTATATGAGTGGCATGTTAAACTTCTGAAGTAAGTATTTTTGTATGGTTTTATTTGCCCAGTCAATGGCTATCCTAGATTTTATAAAACACTTAACTTATCCTTACTGCTCGACTTATGATGTCTTATTTTTAATCATTCCAGTAAATGAACAAGTGTTTTAATAATGTTCACCCTGTGCTAGGCGGTTTCCCAAATGTGAGCAGTGAAACAACATCTATTCTCAAGAAGCTCATGGTCTGTGAGGAAAGACAATGTGTTTATATGTCTGTGTGTCTGTCTGTCCATCCATCTGTACAAAGTTGGTAGAGAGAGGGAAGGCCCTAGTAATTGTTGGGGATCATGTAGAAGGCTTTATGTAGAAGGAATTGTGGAGTTTGGATTTTTATCTTGAAAGGTAGGAGAGAGATTCTTTGAGGCAAAGGTGGTGAGAAGGGAGTATATTCTAGGTGTGGGTAGTGTGGGGGTAGGAGATGCAGTACAGTGTGTGAACTGTAAGCTCCCTGAAGGCAGCAGACTGTGTTTTATCTAGCTTTACATAATTCCCAGTGTCTAGTTCACTGCTCTTGGGACAAAGTAGCAACTTCAAAGTAAATGTTTATTTAATTGAATACTAAATGATAATGCTAGGTACTGTAACTTTCCATATTTAATTTTAAGGTACTATAATCCTTTTTTTTATTAAAGCTTTTTATTTTTCTTATTTTTAAAACATATGCATGGATAGTTTTTCAACATTGATCCTTGCAAAATTTTGTGTTCCAAATTTCCTTCTCTCCATCCCCTTCCCTAGATGGCAAGTAATCCAATATATGTTAAACATATTAAAATATATGTTAAATCCAATGTATGTATACGTATTTATACAGTTATGTTGCTGTGCAAGAAAAATCAGATCAAAAAGGGAAAAAAATGAGAAAGGAAACAATGCAAGCAACAAAAAGAATAAAAATGCTATGTAGTGGTCCACATTCAGTTCCTACAGTCCTCTCTTTGGATATAGATGGCTCTCTTCATCACAAGATCATTGAAACTGGCCTAATGATCTCATTGAAGGCACTATACTCCTGTAGCACCTCTACTTAAATAGCAGAAATGTGCTATATATGGAACTTGGTACTCCTTCAGATTGAAAAAAAATTTGTTCCTCAGAATTAACTAGCAAAGTGTGAAAAGGTGGGGAGGGGTTGGACTATCTTGACAAGATTTGTGCTTGAGGAAGTAGACAGGAAGTGGGGCAAAGTTGAGAAACCAAAGTATGGAATCATTTGCTTTCTAATAAGAAGATAATAGGCTATAAGCAAGTGCTATTGGAACTAGAACCCTGGCAGTTGTTGCCACTTTTAGGGATGGAGGTTGGACCTGCGATCTCAATGCTAGAAAGATTCCCTTCTACCAATAAAAGTTTAGAGTACACAGAAGATTGAACTTCCTCCATGGTCATAGCCTCTTTGTGGCCAAAGTACAACCCATCCAAAAATTGGCTGCTAAATATACTGTTAGGCAACACCAGACAAAATGTAGGTAGAAAATGCTAAGGTCTTCCAGTTACTTTATGGAATTAATTTAGCTGTATAATTATAGTCTTCCTCAGACTTTTTCTTTTCAGTTTTAGTCTCTGTTAGAAAGAGGAAAAGACAATTGTCATTCCTGTTTCTTTGACTATTTAAAAAAAAAAAAAGGTACAGAAAAGCTGCATGTGAAACAATGATGTTTGACTTCTCAGTGGCTCTTAGCAGCCTTATAGAACCTCCCATTAATCAGTAGCCCTATTGCTGATACAGTTAGAAGGGTTGACAAAACTCAAATGCTTTGTCATAAAGGTAGGAAGAATTCTTGTTCTTTGGGCTTCTACGATGACTTTTAGATAGGCTAAAAGCAGTGAGACTGACCTTGTTGGCCACAGCTTCCTCAGTAGCACAAAGAGCAATTTGGACTTGCCCTGTGATCCTGTGTCTGAATGAAGCTGGAAAAATGCAGCTCGATTAGAAGCAGCCTGGATGAGCATTAAGCTGTTCTGATTTGTCCTTACCTGAACTGTCCTGTTTTTTACCTTAGGGTTGATCCTGACAGTCCATTACATCATGATCTTCAGGTGTTAAAAGAAAAAGAAGGGGTAGAATATATTTTGCTTAACTTTTCTTTTAAGGTAAGAAAATCTTACTGAAATTCAAATTAGATATCATTACTTTGATTAAATTGAGATAATGTTTTGCTTATGACCATGTTCTAGTCACTGATTGTTCTGAGCCTGTTTACTCATTTATAAAGTGGGAATTATATTCATACCCTTTCTGTCATAAAATTCTTGTGAGGAAAGTATTTTGTAAACCCAAAAGCATTATGGCAGGGGTCCTCAAACTACAGCCCGCAGGCCAGATGAGGCAGCTGAGAATGTTTATCCCCCTCACCCAGGGCTATGAAGTTTCATTATTTAAAGGCCTACAAAACAAAAGGTTTTGTTTTGACTGTAGTCCGGCCCTCGACAGTGTAAGGGACAGTGAACTGGCCCCCTATTTAAAAAATTTGAGGACTCCTACTCCTATAGGATGCATATTTTGGATTGTTACTGTGTAGCTATAAAGATTTCCCAACAGATTTGTGAAGCTATCACTTGAAAATGTTGAACAGTTCTA
Organism: Antechinus flavipes; assembly: GCF_016432865.1. Classification (NCBI taxonomy): domain Eukaryota; kingdom Metazoa; phylum Chordata; class Mammalia; order Dasyuromorphia; family Dasyuridae; genus Antechinus; species Antechinus flavipes. The sequence goes on from NC_067399.1 coordinate 651,965,083, forward strand.
TACCTTTGACTTAACATCAAGTTGAGTTGGTTCTTTGGGACTGACATGATATTTTAGAGATGTATTAGCTTTTCTGACCTGCAGCAAAAATCTAACCAGAACTGGCTCTTTATCTTTGATTTATTTACCTTTATATTCTGTTCAATAAGATTAAACTTTTTGACAGTTTAATCTGTAGCTTAAATTCAATATATTCATCCTCTCAGAAGAGTTGACATTTAATATAGTGCTTTATTGTTTACAAATATTTAATTGTAATGAACTCATTGGATCCTCAGAACTTCCTGGTTAAGCTTCTAGTTCACATATTAATTTATAGTTTTTTTAAAGTCCAGAAGCACAGGAAGGTTATTGATTTGATATCGTACAGCTATACATACAACAGCTAAGAGAATTCAGACCCCAGTCCTTAAAACTCAGAAACCTCTGTCCCGTTTTTTTCTTTTGTTTTCAACATGTGTTCACTTGATTGAGTGTCCACTCTGGCTCTTTCCAACTGAAATTATTTATACAGTGACATCATTGGATGGAGGGGTTGTAAAGAGATTATTAGATTTTTCTTCTCTAGTCAAACTGTTAGCAAGATCATGATTATTTTTAAACTTTTTTAAAACCCATTTTCCTCTTTTTATATTAATAGTCTTTGTATTTTGTGTTGAATTTTTTCTTTCAACGAACTCACCAAGTCTTAAGAGAGCGAGCCAAAGGAAAAAAAACACTAGGAAACCTCCATATAATAAAAAGGAGTCAGGAGGGAGAGGGAGCAGTGCTTGCTGAGAGAATAAAGTCTGGTCTTCACCAGAGAGAAGGGCTAATCTTGTTTAACTTCCTGTGACCCTGGGAGCAAACTTCTGAGTTCTGGCCAGCGCTCGCTCTACTCTTCTCTTTGGTTCCCCAATCTTCAAATGTATGATCTGATTCAATCCTTTATTCCTGGGAGTTAAAATCATATACTCTGGAGCCGGAAATACCCTTTGGTTATCTGGGCAAACGGATTTTATTTTGGTTGGGAGAGGTAGCAAATAGTAGTTAATGACAGTGATAGATTGGAGGGGAAAAACCTTTTCCTGTCTTGGTGCATCTTGGGCACTAGTTTCTCCCAGAGTTCAGTGACTTAACATTGGACTTAGAGCATTTTAATCTTCCCATTGTTTTGTTTAACCTTCACTTACTGGAAAATGACAAGTTTTATAAGGCTGTTTGTTGAAACTTAACAAAAAAAAAAAACCCTCAGTTTACAGTGTTTGTTTCTTCAAACTGTATTGTAATCTGTATTTGCTACTGGTGCTTTCTTTTTAGGATAACTTCCCCTTTGACCCTCCTTTTGTCAGAGTGGTGGCTCCCGTCCTCTCTGGAGGGTAAGTTGCTTTAGATTCACTTACTTGTTGGAGCTGGACTTTTTAAAAGGGTTCAGAATGTGTATTGTGTCTGTGGGTGTTTGTCAAAACTTTGTGGACCTTGCGTTTTTCACTCCTTTGTGATGGGCAGGGGGGAGAGTGGGGTAGAAAAAGTTGTGTGAATGAATAGCTCCCTCCTTTCCTCTCACCTAAAGAATCCTCCAGTATACAGTGAAGAAAACTTTGAGGAGTAAGTGACTTCACGTTTGTAGCCTTGGCAATTTGGTCCAAATATTTTACCTTTTCTGTGTTATAGACAGAAGTCACAGGAACCTTATGAAAGTGACCATTCCTGAATTTACTTCTTTTAGGGACTATGTTAATGCTTTTGAAGGGTTTTCAGGAACCTAGAGAATTAATAGTCTTGTTGGCATTGGAGAATCTACTAAATTTGTTCTGAATTGTAAACGCTGCATATAATTTTCAGGAATACCAATACTTGAATAGGAATTAGTGTCACCTTTGCCAGTTTTCTGGATGTGATTTGAATAAACTGCAGAAATGCTTTGATATGCATTTCTCTCATTATTAGTGATATGGGTCAATTTCTCCATTTGTTTAGGGTTTGCCATTCTTTTTTTGAAGAACTATTTGACCTCAGACCATTTTTCTGTCCTGAGGAAGGCAATGCATCAACATATTTGGGCCATTTCTTTGCTCAGAAACTTTGAGTGATTTCTCTGCTACTCAGCTCATGAGCTATGAGCCTAGTTTTCAAGGACTGCAGTCTTGATTTCTTTAGATCGTCGTTTCTTTTCTTTTTCACCTTTTTCCCCTTCCATGCTCACACTGCAGCTAAACTGATCTCCTGGGTCTTGGATCCTACCTCCTTCTGCCTTAGGGTCTTTGGCACTCATTAACTTTGATGCCAGTGCTGTCCCCAGCCCAATACCACCCTTTAGCAGGAGGTTAGCTTGGAGTGTCTTCTCCTCGGCTCTGTGGCCCGAACTGACCCATTGTCCTAAGTCCGGCAAGTCTACTTGATCTCTTGTCTACCTGGGATCATTGTCTATCTTGTTTTATAGTTCTGTGTGTCTGTGGCTAATTCTCCTGGAACTAGAAGCTCCTTGTAGTCAAGGGCTATCCTCTTACATCTTTATCTCCCCAGCACCTTACATTGGGAAGTCTCTAATATAAATGCTAATTGAATGTGCTGAATGTTAAGAGGGAATATTGAGCTGATGCATCTTAAAGAGTTTGTAAATCAGAAGGCCCTGTCCAAGTTTGGTTTCATTACTCAGTACATGAGAACAGAAACCATAAGTAAAAACTGAAGGCAGGAAGGGACAAAACATGTACTGGAGCAGACTCTGGGAAAGTTGGAATAGAGATATGAATAGATACACAACATAGGCAAGGGGAGAAAGGGATACTCAGAGCCTTGGTGGCCGGACTCAGGACTTCTGCCCATCTTTTTATATCTAGTCATGAAAGAGTTAGTGGTGGTTCTGAGCTGGGCAGTATTGACTCTGCCACATACACTTTCTGATGACCGTGGAGCACATTTTATTTTGCCTCGTATTTTCCTCAGTTCTTAGTTGACCACTTTTACCTTCTCTGTATGTCAGTGCACAGCTATTTCATCTTGAACTTTAAAACCTCGTTTTCGACAGACACTTTGCTGATTGACCAGAACTTTTTTTGCTACTGGCCCAGAACATAGCCTTCTTTGAAGCTTGTAGCAACAATCCCTGATTCAGAACTTCGCTGCATGCTTTAGAAATATTAACTGCTCCTTATATAGCTCATTGGAATATTGCAAAGATGATGTGCCCTGTGTCACCATTAAGCAGAAGAGTGCCTCACTTGGACTGGTAGAAGAAAGGAGACATAGTGGGGGAGAATTTTAGAAAGAGTTCTGGAGTATGAGTCAGGCAGACATGGGCTAGCTGTGCATGTGCCTCAGACACTAGCTGGGTAGTCCTGGGAAAATCTTAGTCCCTTTCAACCTCAGTTTTCTCATCTAAAGGGAAGATAAAGAGTACTTTACTTCATGGGATCAGGAGGGGTCAGCTTCCTGGAGATAAAGCTATTTCTGGCATCATTCCTGCATTGTGGTCATCTTATAATTCTCCACAGTGTAGACCGGGGTCCTCAAACTTTTTAAATAAGGGGCTAGCTCACTGTCCCTCAGACTGTTGGAAGGCCAGACTGTAGTAAAAACAAAAACTTTGTTTTGTGAACCTTTAAGTAAAGAAACTCCATAGCCCTGGGTGAGGGGGATAAACATCCTCAGCTGCTGCATCTGGCCCATGGGCCGTAATTTGAGGACCCCTAGTAGACTATCAGAAGCTTAGGGGATGACCCTTAGTGAGCCACTGTTGGACTTGCCAAGTGGCCTGGGCCTTTGCTTTTTCTTTGGGAGACAGCACTGGGTTGAGCTGGATAGAGAATAGCTCCTTGTAGCCATCTGGGGAACTGGACTTAGCCCTGTCAGTGCAGGACCTGATATATGTCATCAGAGATTTATACAGCTCAGTTTGCTGCTCTGCTCTCTGGTTGACTTAAAAAACCATATGATCCTGACTTTAAATCATACAGGGAATATTGGTTCAAGGTTTCTATTAAGTACTCATTAAAAACCAAGGCAGTTTATCCTCTTGGTTGAGGAGCAAGGCTGACCACTCCCTCCTTTTCCCAACCATTCTCTCTTCAGTGGAATGCCTGTAACTGAGCTGAGTCTTAGTGTTGCTGCTTTTATCCTTATCGTGGTAGAGCTTGTATGTGTATCATGGTATGTGTCTTGTTGCTGACAGTGTGTTGGCACTCTCCCATGGAGGGGAAAGAAGTCACAGGGAGCATCCCAGGCCTTAGCATGAGATTTTCTAGTCTATCTCCCCATCACATTTTACAAATGGGAGAACTAAGACCAGACATGGGAGAGCAACTCACTGAATTCTGTGGCTACAAAGTAGCCAAATTAGAGCTCAGACCTTTGGGGACATTTGCATTTATATATGAAATAAATCACTCAACTTAGACGCCTTAATTTTACAGAAAAGGAAACTGAAGCCCCCAAATCAGAAAACACCCAGTGGGTACATGGATATTAAGCAGTAAATTCAAACTTCTAGACACTTTTCTCCCTTTGCTACCATGCATTTCCTGTTATTAAGAAATATTGGGGTTATTTTTCTTCTTAGTAATCTCTCTTGGTTCCATTTCCTGACCAGGGAGACTTCTGCCTTAGATCTCACGTAAAACCTGTGAATTCTGAATAACATGAAATGGGAATGGGGTAGGGAGAAGAAGGGGACACAGAGAGAAAAGGAGACAGAGATACAAGACACACTTCTTGGTAATTATCCCCCAATACTGGAATGATGTCTTTAATTAGCACATCTGTTTTTACAAAACAGAGCTTTTCCAAAGTTATTAACCCTCAAAGGATGCTTCAGGTTTGTTTTTGTTTGTTTTTTCTGTTTTTTATTGGTAGAAGGCAGTGAGGGATGATTGGAGCTTTTTTTTTTTCCCCATTTCCATAGGAAATTTCCCCCTAACTATGTTAAGTATTTGCTATATATTGATTTGTTCAAGGTTGTTTAAAAAAAAAAAATCAGGCTTCCCATTCTGAACTGAATTGTCCACGTGTTGAGTTCTGTGACATTTATGGATGATAAACAGCACAAATAGGAGTTCAGTTCTTATTCTTTAGCAATAGAACATGAATCGTAAATCTTAGAGCTGGAAGGGGACTTTATTGAGGCTAACTCCCTCATTTTTCAGATAAGGAAACTAAGGTAGAAAGAATGTAGTGATTTGCCCAGGATTACACAACTAGTTAGTGTCTGACTTAGGTTTTTCACTCAGGCCTTCCTAATTTCCAGTTTGGTGCCCTGTTCGTGATGCCAGACTAATTCCTAGGAGGTGCTGGATCAGGCTGGTTTCCTCAAGTTTTTGTTGTTGTTGTTGTTGTTGTTGTTGTTGTTGTTGCTAAAGAGTTCCTCAGGGATAGAAGACGCTTGAATAGGCCTAAAAGTTTGGGAAGGACAAGTCAGAAAGGAGAAAAATAACCCAAACTAGCCAAGGTAATGTGAAAGTAAGTAGAAGAGAGTGACATTGTCACAAGCAAATGTAGTATAAGGACAAATTGTAATAGTGAAAAGGGAAGTCTGAAACTTAATTGGATAATAAGAACATTTGGCCTTATATAAGTAAGGAAACCTTATTTAAAATGTTTTTGTTAATCTCTTCCTAAGATTTTGATTGGGAATAATTAAGCTCTGATATAATATCAGCCTAAGTAAAAAGGGATTTTAGTATAATTTTTTTAATAAAGGCAGAAGTAAATATGACAAGTCAAAAATCAAGACTAACTCTTAATCTCTCTTTAAGGTATGTGTTGGGTGGTGGTGCGTTATGCATGGAACTTCTCACAAAACAGGTAAATACATTTCATGTTACATTTCTTTGTCATGAAGAGTATTAGGTCTGAATGGTTGTTCCATTCCCAGATAAGTTCCAGTGGAGTGAATGTGGGTCCATGTAATATCCTGGTGAGAGTAGAAAGCCGACTTCCTGTGGTTACAGCAGTGAGGCTTAATCTCTGACCTCTGTGCCCTGTCTACCTGTTAGCCAAGAACAAGGAAGACCTCTTGTTTGGCCTCTGGGGCCTCAAATCTGGCCTGCCCTGGAAGCCTTCATGTTCTTTTGTGTAGGAACAGAATGAGGCCTCTGATAAGGACCTTCATGTAGGATTGTGGGAACTTTTTAAATGTGAAAAGTTAGCTTTAAAGGTGAGTTTAGTTTTCAGTTATTTATAAGTGTCACCTGCTTATGATAAAAAATCGAATTTATAGTAATTAGCATGTCTGTCAAAATCAGATGACCAAAGTGAATTTTGCCACTTATTTATAAACGTATCTACTTATACTTTTAGGGCTGGAGTAGTGCCTATTCAATAGAATCTGTCATCATGCAGATCAATGCCACTTTGGTCAAAGGAAAAGCCAGAGTCCAGTTTGGAGCTAATAAGGTAATTTCATCCAGACTTGCCTTGACCTTCCCACTCCTTATCCCTATACTCCCTCCACTTACATGCAGAATACAAAATGATAAACATGTTTCATGATAAACAACAAATGTAGTTCTGGAAAGTTATATATGTTGATCAAATTGTCGGCTGAATTTAGTTTTCCTTGATTTCGTTCACAACAGAGATTTTATTTCAGATTGATTTTCTGTTGACTACTTTGTCTGAAATCAGTCAAGTAGTCAAGGTTAATCATAGTGACTTTCATTTATATATTACTTGGTTTTTTTCTAAGTGATTTTTCATTGATTATCTCATTTTATCTTCAAAACAACTGAGTAAGAAAAATCTTTATTGTTTGATCCTCCAAACAACTCTGTGAGATAGATCTCAGTGCAGATGAAGAAACTGAAACTCAGAGAATTACCCAGTAATCTGCAGCTTTGGAAGTAACTCAAGCAGGATCTGAATGCAGGTCTTTTGGACTGTAAAATTTAGTGCTATCTTCACCAAGCCACAAATAAGCAATTCAGTGAGGAGGAAGTGCCCATTTAAAGTCACTTTTTAGTAAGGCCTTCTGCAAAGAGAAGAGTCTTTATGAGTCAGTCACCCTGTCGCTTAACTTTGGATTTCCATATAGTATTGTTTTGTAAAAGAGGACTTCTATGACCTTTACCTTTATTTCGATTTCCTGTAAATATCAGTCCAAAGAGCTATTGCTCTAATGAGCAGTTTTGGACTAGACCTATGATGTCTTTGGCCTAAGGAATACCGCAGAAAAAAACTCTTCAGGAAGAATGGGATGCCCTGCTCTGGGTTGCTTGGAGAATTAAAGCATTTCCTGGGCCTTGCCCAGGGAGCACACAAGCAGAGCTTGAAAGCCAAGTTTCAGGCTATCTACTAAACCACAGTATCTTTCTATATTTATCTTACTACTGTTTAGTCATTTTCAGCCATCTCCAGAGCCATAAAGAATAAGTATTTGAAGAAATAGAAAATTTAGTATCTTTTTTATGTTCCTCCATTTCTTTCAGAGATGTTTTTTTAACAGCAACTTGAAATGGGAGAACAGAATATTTTAAATGAAAAATTCTGTTGAGTCCTTAATTTTATGAGTGCATATACCTTCTCCACAAAGAACACAACTTCTAATCTTTTATGTCATCATGACTCCACAGTAATCACCTTGAAGAGAATCAGCCTCCAGGTGACAAGCTGTTCTTCACATGTTAGTGAGGCCCGATCCTGGCACTAGAATTGTTCAGGCCATCCCTGAGCCAGAACTTGGAACCTTTCCAACATAAAAATTTGGGCCCACCCCTGAACTCTTCTCCTGCCCTGACTCAGGCCTTTGGAGCAGACCAGGGAAGTAATGATTGGGTGACAGAGGCTGGACTTTATGGTGAAGTAGAAGTCTAAAGACTTGGATTCAAATCCTAGCTGTGTGAACTCAGGAAAGTCACATCAACTTTTGGGTCTAAATTTTCCCATCTCTAAAATGGGGTTGATGATAGTAGTTCTACAACCTACTTTCCAGAGATGTTGCAGGGAAAGCATTTTCTAAAAATAGTCAAATGAGGTAGAAGTTCTTTATAAAGGGAGATCCTAAGATATACTCATTTTGAGGAATTAGGATAAAGGTGAATTTGAGGGAGGAAATGATATAGCTTGTGAGCTGAGACCTCAGGTTACTAATGTTGGGAGCTATATATTCAGCCTCCTGTCTGAACCAGATAAGATATTTGTAAACATTTAAAAGCCTCTTTGTGCTACCTATTCTTTGGCGAGTGTGAGTACTCTTGGTTACATGTCATCAATTGTGTTATAATGAGTGATGCCCTAATAACTTCTTGGTCTAAAATATGTTTAAAACTCTTCCTTTCAGAATCAGTATAACCTAGCAAGAGCACAACAATCCTATAAATCCCTAGTACAGATACATGAGAAGAACGGTACGTCACATTGTCATTTTGGAGCTATGTGTTTGTAAATGTATTCATCATGTGAACTTTAAAATGTTCTGAAGCAATTTCAGCAAAACCTCCTAACTCAGACAGTGGCAGTTTGTATTCCTGGTAACCAGGATAACTTTGAGCCATTGTTTATCTTTGCAGACAAAAAAAGCATTTGTTAGGTACATTAATGATAGAGGCAGAATTCCTTTCATCATACACTAAGGTGTTGGATGGGCTTCAAGGATAGAAAGAAAAAGGAGAAGCCTTCAGAGTTTCTGTGTTCCTGAAGGTCACAGTGTGCCGTTTTCAGAGGACTGAGTGCAGATTCTAACTCTGCCACATAAAACTCTTTTCTTCTCTTTAAAATGGAAAGAGTAAGATTAACAAAATATAAATGAGGGGTGTCAGTTATTGCCACTTACTACCTGTATGACTTGGGGCAAACCCCTTCTCCCTTTTGAACGTGGACTCATTACTCACCTCCTCAGATCCCCAGATCCTCCGATCCTAATTAGTGAACAAATTAATTTAAAGCTCTGAGATGTGTGAGTTTCTATGTAACTCAGTCCTTTTACAGATTCAGGTTGGTCTTAGTCTAAGTGAGAATTGTTTAGTATTTACAAAAGAAACCATTTTATTTTCATATATAACTGGTTTTTAATGGCTCCTAAACAAAAGCGCCAAGGCTTTTCTGAGCAGAGTAAAATGATGGTGGTAAGAAGTGACAACATCCTAAGTGTCACACAAATGTTACCTATTGTGATTTTTCTCTACATAGTGACTGTGGTCATCCTATAGAAAATAAGGCTAAAGATCTATCTACTACTATTTTGTAATTAAAGAAATAGTTTGAACTTTTTAGGTTAGGAAGGAGCCTCAACTACCAGCTCTTAACACTCCCTAACTAACACAAAAAATATCTGCCCTGTCCACCACCACCCCTGGCTCCCCCAAATCCCAGTTCTGATGACTCCATTCCTCCCAAATTTTGTATTTGTACACCTCAAAAATCTTGCGTTTTGCTACAGTTGTGATCCAATAGGAGTATTCTGGCACAATGGGCATTCTTAACTTTTATTGGTGGGTATGAAGTTAACAGCAATAAAAATGTTCTAGAAAGCATTTATTATCTCTGATGAGTTGAAAGCCCATGGGGTGTGTGTGTGTGGATAGGTGTATGAAACTCAGTAGCAGTGGGACAACAGTGAAGAGACTGGGCTGAGAACATGAATATTGTAGAAATTTTATTTTCCATTATAATTTACAATCAATTGATAATAACTCTTTTATAGTCTGTAGACTTTGCATTGCTTTTGTTATCAATACGGGCAATGGTTCTCCAAGTTTTATAGCAACTTTAAACAGTAATAGTGTTTAGATAAAATGTGATAAAGTGAAAGATAAAGGTGGTAGTTAAGCTTTCCTTTCTGAAAAACTAAACAGAAGCCTGGAATTTTTTCAAATCACCAGCTCATCAAAACTTCTTTGTTTTCTCCTTTCCCAGGCTGGTACACACCTCCAAAGGAAGATGGTTAAGTGGATGGACCGTTCTTTGCCTGGACTGATGTCACTCTAATGAAATTTCCTGCCAGCGGATAATAAGCTACAAGTGCCCCTATAAACAGTCATACTGAAGACTTTAGCTATTAAATTTGTTAGTGGATAAAAAATTATTTGACATCCAGTGTAGGTTACAGCCTTTCTATTCTGCTCATCATAGGTATCTTGGACTGAGCAGTTTGGGACCTTTATTGGTCCATTTCTTCCCACCTCCCTTTCATTGAAAGTGAAACCTCCAAAGCAGGCAAGTCAGCATTAAATTATACACATACAACTTGTATACATGCACACATACACTCTCACACATACATACACACACAGCACATACACATACACAAAGCACACAACACACACACACGAGTTTGATGAGTTGCAATGGGGTTTGAGATTCTTACCTTTCATAGGATAATGGACTACAAAGACTTGCAATATATGGTTTCATTTAAAACCAGTAAAGCTTCAATCATTGTTTAATACTGTTTTAGAGATTTCAGGTCTTGTAAAATCACAGGTTTGGGGGTCTTTTTCTGGTCTAAAATGAAAACATTTGTAGTATTGCCAAATTAATGACATAGGAAACCCCACATATATATTGTCAATTACACTTTTTAAAAATGGCTACATGAAGATATGAACTGTGTCTCAAAGAGATACTTATAATTGGATTATGTTGTATTTGAGCAGAGCAAGGCTGTGCCAATTAAAAACTTAGAACTTCTACTGGGGCCTGTCTTGCTGGGCTGTACCTGCTACTTGTTGGTTCAATTTACCTTATAAAGAGGAACCACAGTTTAAAGCTTGAAGTTATTTAAAATACTAAAAGCCGTTGGGGGCGTTCCATTTATTAACGGGGTGTTGCAATCATTTGTAAACTAATGAACTTCTAAAGTGATTGGCAAAATAAAACTTAAGTCCTTGAGCAAAATCTCTCATTCATCAGAGAACAAAAAGGCATCACTTCTGAAGAAACTTAAAATAATGTTGCCAGAGTCATAGCCGTGGGTTTGATGTTGAAAGACTGATGGAAATACATACATGATGTGAACGCTTTTTTCTCTTTCTTAGAAGATGGTATGGATTGGTGTAATGTCTTCATTTTATTGCCTTACTTGAACCAGTTCTATTTGGTTACTAACAGACCTTTTATACCCCAGGTTTAAACTAAAGGTATAATTTAAGTATTAAGCACTTTTTAAAAGAAACCCAGGAGCAGCACATCTTCGTATTCCATACCTGTCAGTGAAAACATAAAATGGTTTTTTTCTTATCAGGCATTTGCTTTAAGATCCAATTTTTAGCTTTGAAAACCACATTGGAAAGACTTGGCACTACTTCTGATAACTTGTTTTTAATTACCTTTTAGGTTGTTTGTTGTGTTCTTCATTTTAAATTAAAGGTAGTTGAAGATGTCCTAGCCTCCTTGCTTTTTTGGTTCTATTTGTATAAAGTCCTGATATCTTGTTGCTCAGATAACAGCCTTAAGTGTTAAGGCAGATCTCTTTTTAAGCATTTTAAAGTTCCTTAAACCTGAGGCTAAAATATTGAATACATTATTGAATTCTTTAATACTCAGATGGATAACAGGTTGACAGCTGTGCATTTGGCATGCTTAGTTTTGGATTTCATTTTTCATTGCAGAATTATTTGGCAATGTAAAGTCAATTTGTAAACTTGCATCAAGTTTATGAATAAAGAACCATTTTAAAAATGACATGTGTCTTCATTTATGCTTCAGAAGATACGTTGCTTTATGCAAGGCTGAGTTCACGATAAAGGTAAACTTAAGTCAATCTTCATATGTGACATTTCAAGGCCATTAACCACAATGTACCTGCCTTTCAAATTTCAATACTGCATACTCAGGTAGAATAATGTAGTTATGTGGTAATATATATCTCTCAAATACTCATTGATTCTCCCTGAGTTACAAAACATCTTTTTCTAATTTTAGAGTACAGTATGTTAAATTTATTTATATAAGGGGTAAACTTTTTTCTTTTGATGAGGTAATTGTGAATAAGTGACTTGCCCAGAGTCACACAGCTAGGAACTGTTGTCTGAGACCAGATTTGAACTTGGGACACAGCTAGGAGGTGTTAAATATTTGAGGCTGGATTTGTACTCTTCTGACTCCGGAACCAGTGCTCTATCCACTGCATCATCTAGCTTCCTCAAGGGGTAAACTTAAGATTCTTATGTCTGGAACTCTCAAATCTTGGACCAAGATAGAAGAATATCATACAGTTGCTGTATCAAAAATGTAGCTTCCTCAGAAAGGTCATATAAAAGGGTCATGTTCCTCTTCTCCAGTGCTGTGGGGAGATGCCAGACTTATGGGGACACACGGATACCTGAAGGTTGATTCACCAGGACAGATGGAGAAAGATACATGTCAGGGAAACTTTGTGAAGATCAAAATGTCCATGCCCTTCCAGAAGCTGGGGGCTTTCCTGAATCTGCCCCACAACCAAGCTACCTCAATAGCTAATGAGTATTTGTTAATCTACCAAGTGCCAGGCACTACTGGAGACACTGGGGACATCAGGGTAGTGGAAGCAAACCTTTCCTTAAAGGAGAGACAGCTCATGTATATGAACATATGTTAAATATACACAAGATAATTTGGGAGAGGAGATCACTAGCACATGGTAGAATGTTGCATACTAGAAATGCTAAGGGATGGGGGTGAGGAAGGATCACCCCTCAGACAAAAGGGATGGTTGCCTGTGTAAGGGCATCCAGCCAGCTGTGTTACAATCCTGGAAAGGTTATATTGGGCCAGGTTGTGAAGAACTTTAAATGCTACACAAAGGAATCAGTGTTTGATCTTAGGCTTGCCATGGTCAAACTTTAGGGTGGTCACCAGCAGATGGATCATATTAACTACATGCTTCCCCATTCCTAGGATGGCAAGGGATTTGCCAAAGCATCGGCCTACTTGCAGTGTTCACTGACCATGGTGCTGATCATGTCTTGAGATTCTGAAGTGCTCTCCTCTGCATGTACAGAGAACGATGACCAGAAGGCAGCATAAACTGACCAAAAGGAAGACATCTCTTTAGCAGTGTACATAAAAGACACTTCTGGCTGTAACACTGCCTATACCCGTTAGTCTCATCCTGCAGAGAATTACCTGTTATTATCGATACAATTGTAAGTTATCAATATAATTGTAAGTATTTTTAATAATGTAATCAATATCTGGGCTTTTCTTACACTATAACAAAGAAAAAGCTGAGCAGAATTTACCAAAATAGCTACTAGATCTGGCAGGATGTGCAGTTTTCTTCACCTGTCTTCTCAAACGTGACTGATAACAAGTTGAACAAAACTTGGAACAGTTTGATAGTTTTTTCCATATTACAAGTAAATGGTATTGTTTACAATTCAACATGCTTTCAAAAAGCATTTATTAAGGATCTATTATGTACTACTCTCTGGATACAAATTCAAAAAACACATTTGGAGATTCCTGTTGTGAAAATTTTGGGTAGTGAATCATAAGGCTTTTTGTTAAACCCAGATATTTGAATAATAAGCTTACTTGAAGTGAGATAACACCTACAGTCACTCTGCAATTGCTACCTTACTAGATCTTGATTGGCCAGAATCTAACAGTGTATTGTCTAGCTTCCATCTCCCCTCAAATCCCATGCCATTCTCGGTTCACATCCACAGATTTTCCTATTTTCACGGACTCAGAACATAAAAGGCCAAATCTTTATGCTATAACTGTTTTAGTCCAGTCTCATTTTGTAGAGGAGGAAAACGACCCCTAGAGATGTAAAGGGATTAAAGGCTAGGAACACACAGTAAATAAACTGAAATCAAATTTGAATCCAGGGCTTGTGCACTCAACACCCAGAGAAAAGTCTCTGTAAAACATATCTAACGAACCAAACAAACTTTGCTTAAAGATGGCTGCTGAAGAAAAACCTGTCTCCTCCTGTGTCAGTCTCTTCCTTATGGACAATTCTGCTAGGAAATTGTTTTCTTAGATCACTTTTAGATTTGCCTCTGCCAATTTCCATTTCTCGGTCTGCCCTCAGAGGCAGAGAACAGGTCTAATCCCACTTGCCTTGGACATTCCCTTCAAATAGGCAAAACCAGCAGACAATTAAACTTCCATTAGGCTAATCACTTACATGGTTTTTGTTGTTTTTTGATGAGGCAATTGGAATAAAGTGACTTGCCTAGGATCACACAGCTAATGTGTTTGAGGTCAGATTTGAACTCAGATCCTCCTGACTATAGGGCTGGTGCTCAATCCACTGCATCATCTAGCTGCCCCTACATGGTTTATTCTTGAACTCCATCATCCTCACTGCTGTTCTATAGAAAATTTTGACATTATTGTGTGCTGCCTAAAATGTGACGTACGGTCTCAACACATTATTGCACATGTGGGCTGACAGCCAGCTGAGGGCAGTGGGCTTAATTCCTTTGGCTTGAATGATAGGCCTCTCATAATAGAGCCAAAGGCTTTGGTTGCCATAGCACATTGCTGATTCATTCCAGTCTCATTGCACTCTGGGTAAGTGAGGTTGAGGATCTCAAGTACAGCACAGGGGCTGCAGAGAAAGGCAATCAAGCCAGCTTTTATGTGCAGAAAAGAGAGTTGGAAGGATGAGAATAGTTAAATACACATGTAGATATAAATAGATTTTATCAGGTATCATTGATGAAGCTTTTCACAAGGGCTGTTTCTAATCAAAAAATCTGTCACTTTTTTTTTATCCGATAAAAGATGTTTTGTGTTGAACCAGATTTTATAGGAAGAGCATAAAATACTTTTTCATTAAATGGAATGTTTTTAAACTTGTCTGATTTAACCCAAATCTTCACCTAAAGATTCATGCTTTCCAGTACCAATCTTTAAATTTTCCAAAGCTCTTATGCATAATACATTTAACTTTTTCTTCTATATGTGAGTTGATCTTTTTTGCAGTATGGTGGAAAGTAATGAAAATTCCTCAAGTCATTAAAACAAGATATTAATATTAGCTAATCTCCTTACCAAACTAGAAGAATAAAGAAAATTCATATGTAATTCAGATTATGCATGCCACATAGAAGTACACATCCTACTTCTCTGGATTCAAGGACTTTATCAATTTTAATAATTTCAAGTTCTTTTAACTACAATGTTTAATTCAGTTTTGTTTGTATTACTTTGGTAATAAAGAATGAATTTTATCCAGGAATATTTTAAAAATTAATCAACTTTTCTTTACCTAAAATGTCAGTCAACAAATATTTATTAAGCGTCTACTATGTGCCAAACACTCTGCTAAGCAAAATAAGACGAGAAAAAGTATATAGCCCCTTGTCTTGATGGAACTTAACAATCTAATGAGGGAAGACAACACACAAAAGCTTAAGATAGATTGGGAAGAGGAGGTACCCAGCATGAAGACAAGATGTAAAAGCCCAAAGGAGTACAGCTGAAAGGACAATGAAAAGATGGCTGGCCTGTATACCTACTTTAAATGGAAATTTTGGGAGAGAGCTCTCCAGCTCTCCAATCAGGAGGGTCCAGGAACAGAATACTGATGATGGGTGAGTATCAGGGCTGATGCAACCTTGCAAGATGATGAGGTTCCAGGGATCATGAAGGAAAAATCTAAAGGAAATGTAGGCAGATAGAGAATGAAGAGGATATCTTGAATACTGAATCATCAAAAAATCATTGCAATTGATGATTTTTAACAATGCCAAATGATGATTTGGAGAAAAATTTCTACCTCTGTAGCTATTCCAGACTTTTCTTCCCAATATTGTGTTAACACCATGAGAATAAAATGCAATTAAGTTTGCTTTCAAATATTACTAAAGCTACACTCATTTGAAGTAGATAGTAATATATTGAAAATATGTTCCCATGGTTGACAGCAATTCTAAAATAACAGCTGATCAAATTCTAGTAGAGAGAAATCATTAGGATACTTCAAAATTGTAGATGCTTCATCAATTATGATACAAATGTTAGTCTTCTCTTTCATAATATTCTTAGATTTTATCTTTATATTAACTTCTTTGGTGATAATGTTCTTGCTATTGAACTATGTCATGTATGTAAACAATTACTTATGTTTCATTTTTCTCTTATAGTTGCCTCAGTCTCAGATAAAGAGCTATTTAAACTTTTGTAGGATCAATATTTTTATTCACTAAGCTAAAAATTGTCATTAGCCAATTCTTTTTTTTTTTTTTTAAACAAATCCTTAATTTAGTATGGGCTTTAGAAACATCATGTTTTGTATTTTCCCCCCAGAGAAGTTGGCCTGATGATTTTATTCCTATCACTTGATAACCATAGTGTTATCAAACCTATCCTCCATTCCTGGGACACTTGAATATGTTTCTCTACTACGACTCTTAAATGCTGACCTATCAAACAATCCTTATATCCTGTATTGTTCTGTAAAAAGAAAAGATTATTTTTCGTTCCAGTAATCTGGAAGTGTAAGAGAAACTATTTCTTCCTTTGGGAGACATTGAAGAGAGAGGGAAACTGTTCCCTTTACTGAAGCTGTGTTCCCTTTAAGATTTCCTTTATTGTGTCCCCTTTTTGATCTGAGAGATCAGGATCTCCCAGGCTCCAAGGAGTCTAGAGAAGGTCCATCTTCCCAAGATGAGAGAAGCAATACTATTCAAGGGCAAATCAACTCCCATAGATCTTTTGGAAATTCTAAATTCTCATTCAATTGAGAAATCCTGGCCTGATCAGCTCAGGCTGTCCCAGCCCTCTCTCCCCACCAAGATACCCATATAACAAGCTTCCTTCAGCTAAACTCCTTGCAAAAGGCCCAAGCATTTGCTAGGACTCTTCTGCTTACTGAGAAAGTATTCTCAGCGCCAAATTCCATTTCCCCAATAGGATTCTGCCACTATAGAAATTGGTCTCTTAGGAAACTGGTTTCTATCCAACAATAAACTTTCATTTTGCAATTAACAATTTGGGAATAAATGAATTCTTTGACTGAGGCCGATTAAAAGGGGATTTTTAACAACTTATTGCCTCACCACCACCAGGAATTGAGGGGATTCAAACCTCATCAACATAATGAGTTTTCTTAGATGATTGATCAACAGATTAAAAATGTGGTTCTATTAATTTGGGCACTCCATTGTTATTTTTGTTCTTACTTTCTGTGCCCATTTTTATTTTCTTCATGTTTAAAAATCCCAACAGATTATACTACCTAAAGTGGGCTTTTTAGGGAACACAATATGAAAAAATCAAATTTTAACTTGGAATGTTGCAATTTTTCAGTTTATACTATACTTTCAGTATTATTTGAAATTTCTTGCAAAATCCACTATCAGTGACACAGTACACCTGAGTGGAAAATAAATAGTGTCAAAAATCAGACTAACTATAAATGTTTGCTTGCTAGATTCAATTCAGCAGAACAGCCACTTAAATAGTTTTTCCATTTTTAAACAAAATTTTATTGCATTTTAAACTGTAGTGTTAGTTCCCCGAGTTACATACAAATAGGCTGGGACAACCCCTGGTCTAGACAATAAATCAAGCTATGTTTTGTAGCATTTACCAGTAAATATTTCCACTAAAGTGGATTTCAACCTACTGAAGGCAAAGTTGAGAAAAGATGCATAGTAACATTATTATCTAGTATTTACACCATGCAAGTACAGTGAACATGATGCTGTTTGAGTGGTCTGGATTCCTGGTGGTCTAGAGATGAGTGGCTATACGAGAGTTGGTAAGAATCCCCTTTAAATCGGCCACAGGTTTTAGGAGTGAAAGAATTCACTCATTCCTGAAATATTAGTTGCAAAATGAAATTTTATTGTTAAATAGAAATCAGTTTACCAAGAGACTGACTTTTATAGTGGCAGATCTATTGGAAAATGGAATTTTGCACTGAGAATGCAGTTCTTAGTGGACAGAAGGTCTTTGCAGTAAGGGGAGCTACCAAGGTCCATCTGCAAAGGACTTTAGTTGATGGAAGCTATTATATTGAGTGTCTTAGTTGGGGCTGGGACAGCCCGAGCAGAGGAGGTCAGACTGGGTTGGGACTGGGATAGCCAGGATCTTCTATTGGAATTAACAACACTTCAAAGGGATGCTTTTGACCAGGATTTGTAATGGAATCAAAGGCTCTGGCATCTTGGAAAGATAATTTATCTAGGGAGGTTATGCCTCAGCCAGGAAGGACTGAGAATCTGAAAGGGATCACAGATCAATAGGAAATAGTTTCTTAAAGGGTTCACAACCCACTTCAGATATAAATCACTTCGAGAATATATAGTAAAACTTCTAGGAAGTGATTTATCTTTATTTTAATATAATTTACTTAATTATAAATTTAAGTTTAAATAATGGCTGTATTTAAGAAGTGGCTCACAAGCAGCTAAGTGGTGCAGTGGATAGAGCACCAGCCCTGAGTCAGAAGGATGAGTTCAAATTTAATCTCAGACACTTAACACTTCCTAGCTGTGTGACCCTGTCACTAAACCCAATTGCCTCAGGAAAAAAAGTGGGAGCTCACAAAAATCCTTTAAATTTTAACTGGCCCCGGGATAGACATCGCTTTTAGTCCATCTAATAGTTATGAAAAGGAAGTCTACTTAGTCTTAGGAAAGAGAAAATATTTAAGAATTCAGTGTTGATTCAGCTGAGTATGGATTCCCTACCTCTTAAGTTGTCCATGCCCAAAGACCAGTGCTGGAGGGAAAGCTCTTCCCTGACTTTAATTTTATGATATCAGTAGTCCGAGCCTTAACTTCCTGAAACAAAGGCAGTTTCAATACTTCTTAAGGAAAGTATACCTTTAGGGCAGTGATTAAATAATTGTGACCTTGGGATGAAAGAATTCTTTGGAAGAAGACAATGAAAAACCAAAACAGAGACTGCAGACCAGTAAAAAAAAAAAAAAAAAAAAAAAACCTAAAACAAATAAACAAAGCAGTGCTGTAACCCTATGATGGAGTGACAGAATGAGGGGAACCAGAAATCTCAGGGGAACCAGAAATCTCAGGCTACATTCACCTCCCCCCTTCAGAAAGCACCAATCCCACAATCATGCTGATAAATCTTTGCACTTGGTGCTGTCATTGATGGGGCCTGAGTCCTCTTCTCTGCTGGCCAAGTCCTGCCAGCTGCCATTATTGAGGCAAGTCCCTTGTGCTGGGACTCCCCAGTGACTCCTACATCTCTATATCTAATCTCATCTCTCTATAATCTCTTTGCTGTCTGCTTCTGACAGCATAATTTAACTGAGACCTCTCTGGTTACCAATGGTCTATTGAAACTGCCAATTTTAATCCATCCTCATTCTTTTTGACTTTTGTGACCTCTGAAATGGCTGCTTATCCAATTCTTCTTGATACTCTCTTGTCTAGGGATTTGAGACCGTGCTCTCTTCTGGTTCTTCCCTTCTCCGATTGCTTCTTCTCAGTTGTCTTTGCAGGATCTTCATCCAGGCAATATCAAATAACTGTTACTGTCCTCTTCAAGTTCTGTCCTGGGCCCTCCCCTTTCTATACTATTTTACTTAATGGTTGCATTATCTCCCATGGGTTCAATTGTCATTTCTATGAAAATAATTCTGATTTGTTGATCCAGTCCTAATCTCATGCCTCCTAACGTTTTGTTCAGAACCTTGAGTTCTAACATTAAAGAATAATATCCTGCCATGAGCAAAAAAAGGTTCAGAAACCCTGGTCTAATGACAGCTTACCAATCATCACTTTCAGAGTTCTCATCAGGACCCTCTTCTGTAGACGTTCTGGTGAAGGGGCTTTCCCAGGAGTACAGGAATGTCTCCGACCTACCACACCACGCTATTTACCCACTTGCCCCTAGATTCCAGAGTCTGGATTCCAGTTCTTGGCATCCACTGGTTCCATTAACATGGGATGTTTAAAAATTAAATGTCAGTAAATGATGAAAGCCATGGTGAGTGGTGAAGTGAGAGCTGTGGAGACCGACAGGAGATGTGACCCTGGACAGACCATTTCTGCCCTCAGCTGTCCCCAGAGTTACAAAGCATCTGTGGGTGACTGACTGACTGTGGTAGAGTAGCGGACAGAGGTGGAAAGACATGGGGGCAGGTGCTGCCTTAGCAGTGTGAGTGGCACATTAAAGCCCTTTCAGTCACACCCCCTGACCCGGGTTCACTAGCACAGGTGGTTTCCAAAGGGGCATTTGCAGATATGGGTGACCAGCTGTGAGGTCCAAGTGGGAGCCAGTGCTCACAATGCCAGCTTAGAGAGGCACCCAAGGCCTGTTTACAGGCCCTGAGACTGTACCCCAGAGATGAACCAGGTGCCTGGCACAGAGGACTCTTTCCCATGGGGCAGCCTTCTGCACGCTACCCCTGCGCCCCTCTTCGATACTGTTCGTGACAGTGGCCAGCAACTTCAAGGACAATTTGTGTTCGGCATGAATGTTGGCCCGGCACCGGCCGGCCTCTTGACTTGCGTTATCCCATCGAAGGAGATGCTGTTGGGATCATCCCTACTTTACAGGCGAGGAAAATTGGGGAAGGTGGGGTCACCCAGTTATAAGGGTCTGAGGCTGGATTTGAGCCAAAAAGCAGCCAAGGAGCCACCCCTGGGGGTGCTGAAGGCAAGTGGGGTCCCAGGCGGGAAGGCAGGAGGGAGGACAAGAGGAAGGGACACGTGGCGCAGCCCAGACTTCACACCGGAAGTGAGTGGACTGGGGGCGGGCCCTCCGTGCGCGTCCCCGCCGGGCCCCGCCCCCCCCGCGGGCGCTAGCGGAAGTGGCGTGAATCCGCGCTGGGCGTTCAAAGCGGTGCGTTGGAACGCTGGCATCTGCCGTTGTTGCGGCGGGACTGACCGAGGGCCGGCAGCAGGGAGGCAGCGATGGAGCCGGCGGGGAGCGGCAGCTCCTCCTCCGTGGACTCTCAGGCCGCCTTCGTGCTGAGTAACCTGGCCGAGGTGGTGGAGCGCGTCCTCGCCTTCCTGCCCACCAAGTCGCTGCTGCGGGTGGCCGGGTGAGGAGCTCCGGGGGGCACGGGGAGGGACGGGCCCGCGCGGCGGCGGCCTCTGTCCTCCCCGGCAAGCCTGCAGGATCCGGGCCCGGCCGCCGCCTACTCTTCTGGAGCAGGCGCGTAGCCCCCGCCGGGCTGCACCTGCCCCGCCCCCCATCCGATCCGCCGCTGTTGCCGCCGCGCCTGCGCACCGGGCGCAACCGCCGTATCCCCTCCCCCACCCGCTCTGGGCTCTAGGCCCGACTCTCTTGAGTGTGGGGATGCCCGTGGGGGGAGGGGAAAGAACGCCGTGGCCCACGTGATCCGTGGCCTGAGGCCCGGCCCGCGTGCCTCCCGCGCTCCTGGAACGCCTTGACATCCACTTTCTCCTGTGCCCCGGGAGGTTTTCTCCGCCCATTTTCATAGTAATCAGAACTACTGTCATTTTTGTAAAGCTTAAAGCGCTTTGCAAATACCCCGCACCCCCACCACATTTTACAGATGAGAACATTGAGTCTGACATGCTCCCCACAGGTGAAAAGGCAGGTGGGGCCTCCCTGGTTCGGGGCCTCCCTGGTTCAGGGCCTCAGTGTTCTTAACCAAGAACTTCGAGCTGCAAGAGGCTGGAGATAGCGTCCTGAGCCCAGGAACCTGGGATCCTTGGGGAAAGGGGGGAGGAAAAGAGGAACCTAAGGTGCTGGCACACAAATATGACCCTAGTGCTAAGGGAGTAAGCCATACCCCCGGGAAGCGTTCCCGGGAGCCATAGGGGTGGACTGGACTGGGCTGGGCTGGGCTGGGCTGTCCTGGGCTGTCCTAGGCAGCCTAAGGGAGAATGGGCTGGGCAGGGAACAGAGAGTCCTGTACAAAACAGAGTGATGGGAAATAGACTGGAAGGATACATTGTGTCCCGACTGGGGAGTGTTTGGAGTGCGCCAGCCTGGATCTTTGATGCTCTGTATGGTAGATAAGGAGAGCCTTGGGAAGAGGAGCGATGAAGGAAGATCAGTAATGTAGATTTCATTTTCTGAGGGGAGATTCCGGAGGCAGCAAATATAGTTAAGAAGTTGTGGTTGCATTTTTATTAGGTAAATGCTAAAAAAACCCTAGAGGTGGTGTTAGTTTGTGCAGAGACAGGACCAGAGATGATGTAATGACACAATCTGAAGCCTTGGCATTTGAATGTAGGGAGAAAGGGAAGAGTTGATGCTGATTCAAGAACTGGTGATTGGGAGAGTGATTGATGTTCTCATCCATACACACAGAGAAGTTAGGTCGAAAAACAGTTTTGGGAGAAAGAATAGCAATGGTGATAAGTTCCGTTTATATAGTGCTTGAGTCGCTACAGTTTTCATATGATACCCGCCCTGGGAATTACTTGTGTTACCATTTTACAGATGAGTGAATTTTTGGATGAGGTGGTCACTTTTGAGTTAGAAATACCAACTTGACATTCGAGTGATAGAAATTTCCATAAAGCAGTTGAAAATGTGGTATTGGGATCCATTTGGAACCTGTCATGATTTTCTTTTTCCAGTGTGTCCCGGTTATGGAAGGAATGTGTGCGTCGAACCCTGAGGACCCAGCAGAGCGTGGCCTGGATCTCCACAATGGAGCCTGGGCCCCCAGAGATGCACTCGCTGGTCCAAGTGTTAGCCAAGGAACTTGAGGCAAGTGATGGTCAGCCAGTAATGAAGCACTGCATTTCCTGTGGTGTCAGTCTTTAATAGATTGAGCAGTCATTCTCCTAAGATCATGGCATCTTCCTTGGGATGGTTGTGCTTAAACTTTGTCTCATTTCTTTTTGATGTGTTGTGACATGGTCACTATTAGTTACGTTATTAATCTTTATGGAAATGTTTCCACTAGCTATATATATATACCTACATACAGATCATTAAAGTAGAAACTCTTTCAGGGAATTCTTAGTGATACATTTCCAATTAAGTTTTATTGGTCTGAACACACTTTTAAAATGACACAGTGATGACTTGGTAATAGTTTCTGGGGAAATTGGGCCAAAAAAAAAAAAAGTAAGTGAATTGACTTTTTAAAGTCTTAAAGCATGAGAAGATGGGGATCTGTTCAGAAGCAGTGAAGAGCAGGTGTATCAGAAACACTCCAATGGGACTCAGAAATATATACCACTTTGAAAGAAGCACCTCTAAACTTCCTCATCCTAGCCAACCCTGGAAACCATTGTGAGGAGATGTAGACAAGCTGGGTTAGGGTTAGGGTGGAGTAGAGGCAATTCTCAGAGACTTCAGGCTAGTCCATCCAGCCTTTCCCTGAAGTCAGTGGCTGTGGGAACATCTTCAGAGCAGCTGTGAGAAAGACCCTAAATAAAATCCAGCCTGAGCAGTCTCTGAAGCTTGTGGAAGGACCCCGAGTTAAAGTTTATAGTAGTGAGAGGTCCTAGAACCCTGTCAAAGTGGCATTCCCTCTTCTTCCCTTCTCTTTATCCATTTCACCTCCTCTCAGCCCATTAGAGCAGCTCTAAAGTCCCTTAAAAGAATGGCTTAACCATGCTATTTTTTTTTTTTTGTGGAGCTTGACCCAAATGTAGCACCCTTCACTTCTCATCCTTCACCCTAAATACTGAATTGTTGAGCAATTCAAGGTAAAAACTAAAAATATCAAGAGGAAAATAACCTTGGCTTAAGAGATATACATGTAAAGCCCAAGGAAAGTAGCAGCTCAACATATATAAGATAAAGCTTGGAAAATCTGTCTTAGCTATAGGGACTGCAGCAGTACCAGGAAGAAGAAATAAAATGATATATAGAATAGAAAAGGGAAGGAGGAAAAAATGGTAAGGAAAATTGACATAGAGATGGTAGAAATTCATACCCTAGATGCTCTGAAAATTAGGATAGGCCCCACAGAAAACAAGGACTGATTTAAGACAAGGATTAGGCAGACTCAACCAAAGAACTGAAAACAGAAAATATAAGAAATATAATAGCAAAAACATCTGGTTTAGAAAACTGATAAAGAAGAAAAAAAACCTTTAGAATTATATCTGAACACCATGATGGGGGAGGGGAGAGTCTATATGGATACTATAATAGAAATAATGACAATAAAAAACAACAAATCAATCCAGAACGCTCAGGACCACATTGGAAAAAAAAAAAAAAAAAAAAACAAACCCAATATGGCCTCCTCTTTGGGGAAAGAAACCCCAAATGAAAAACCAAAAAAAAAAAAAAAATCATAGCCAAAATTCAGAGCTTCCATCAAAAAAATACTACAACCAGTTGAGAAGTTCAAGTACCAAGGAACCATAAGACTAATAAGAGGAGAATTTGGAATACAGTATAAAAGTCAAGAGATAAAAGGTTTATAATCCAGGAAAGAAGTTTCCTGGAAAACTATAATCAAATGGGAAAGGGTTGGTGAATGGATTTTTAGTGACATAGAAGTTTTCCAAGCCAAAACTAAGTTTGTAGATATTTTTAAATAGAATTCAGGTTCCAAGAAAAATAAAGATGGAAAAGGGAATATTTGAGGATGAATTAATTATTTCATTATATAGGGGAACAAGAAATGTCTGGTCAGAATTGTAATATTTTTAAAGGTTTATAAAGAAAGGTTAAAATTTAGATGAAGGTCCACGAGTGATTTTTCTTCTAAAAGATCCTAGAAAACAAAAATGGGAGAGACAGAATTCTATTGGAGATGAAAGAACATGGAAGAGAAGGAAAATTCCATAAAAGAGATGACATAAGATGAAGATTGTATAGTTATGAAGAAAGGTGTAGGGGATATGGCATCTTATGAAAATATCAGTTTCAGCTGAACATGATAAAAAAAATATAGAAGGCATTATACCCATACATAAACAGATCCTGTTAGAGAAATAAATTAAAATCAAAGGATAAATAGAAGATAGGGAGAAAGGGAAGGCAAGAAAGATCTAAGAGGGAGGGCAGGGTAGACAAGGGAACAGTCATAAGCAAAACAAATTTGGAATATTAGAGATTAAAAGTAAGGGAAGAAATAAAAATTCAACATCAGAATTGAAGACCAAGAGAAGAGCTTCATTATAGGGGTTACACATAACACATATGAGATAATAAGCATCAAATTCACTTCTACATTTTAAAGAGGGAAGTAGGGACAAAGAAGAAAAAGTACAAGACAAATTAGAGGGAAATAACTAATCATAACTGAGCTAAAGTTGTACATAAATCGCAAAAGGCTAACATGATATAGAAAATAAAATCTTAATCTTATAGCAAACATTTGAAACACTAGGATTCATGTAGGGTTAAAACGAAAATCGATCAAAATCTAATGCTTGAGCTGAATTTAAAAAGTTAAAAAAAATTTACATTAATGATAATGTGTTGATATTCATATCTGACATGCATGGCTATATTTTTTAATTTTTTATTTTTTTATCTTGCTTTTTTTCCCTTTTTAAAAATTGAAGCTTTATTTTAAAAACATATGCAAGGATAATTTTTCACCATTGACTCTTGCAAAACCTTATGTTCCAATTTCCCCCCTCTCCTAGATGGCAAGTAGTCCAATATATGTTAAACATGGTATATTTACATATGTAAATCCAATATAGGCATGTGTATTTATAGAATTATCTTGCTGTACAAAAAGAACCTGATCAAAAAGGGGGAAAAATGAGAAAGAAAATAAAATTAAAGCAAACAACAAAAGAAGTGAAAATCTATGTTGTGATCCACATTCATTTCCCACAGTCCTCTCTCTGGGTCCCATGCATGTCTTTATAAACTAAAAGTAGAGAAGGCATTAAGATTCCCCTTCTGAACCTAGACAAATCTAACCAAAAAATAAATAGGAAAGACATTAAGAATCTGAATAGAATTCTCTTGTGATGAATGAATGGGATTAAAGTGGAATTAACATACTTTTCAGAAGTACCAGGCACTTTAAAATTTGGCTGTGAATTGGGAGGCATAAAAACAAACAAAACAAAAAATACATTTACAATTCAATTAAAAATGAGTAAAACCATTAGTGAATTAGGAAATTAAACTTTACTATTTGATCAAAGCAAATTACAATTTCACCAAAAAAAAAAAAAAAAGACAAATTTATGCACATGAATACAAACATTCAAAGAATAATTAGTCCCAATACTATGTAAACTGCAATAGTAAGGCACTCTTCTTTTTTTTGTATATGCAAGTATGATATTGATACCTAAATGAAGGAGAAACAAAAACAACAGACCAATAGCACCAATCAATCGATGCAGACAGTTTAAGCAAAGAAAACTACGAACTATAATATCTTATGAATATTGACCCCAAAATGTTAAATAACAGGTAGATTGTAACATATTTGAAACCTATGTAATGAGCAAGTTTTATATGATGAGTAGAGGCTTGATTCACTTTAAGGACGACTATAAATATAATAATCCATTTTAATAATTTGTAAAAATTAACAACCATATAATTATGTCAATGCTGAAAATTTCCACCAAAATCCAAAATTTGTTTCTATTTAAAAATATTGAAATCATGGAATAGACCTCAGTATAATAAAGTGTATCTTAACTACAAGAGTATAAGACAAGAAAAAAAATTGAATCTGTAACAGGCAAAGATGGAACAGAATGCTTTTTGCAGGTAAGATGGTGTGCTTGAAGAATTCTACAGTTAGCCAAAATTAATTGAAGCTGCAAGATACAAGTATATATGATACATCCATTTAAGTCATCAGCATTCCTACATGTAATTAATAGAAGACATCAGGTAGAGCTTAAAAGAGAAATTTCATTCAAAATAATTGCAGAAGCTGTGAAATATTTGGGAATATGCTGTGATTCATGCAGAGACTATAGAAAATTCAATTCTATAACATTGCAGAAATATAGACCTAAATAAGGGAAATGTTAAATATGTATAGGTAAGGAAAGCCAATGTAATAAAAATGGCCATATCTAAAAGAATGTTCTCAGTGTTGTACCAGGGAGGAAGATTTTAGAGAATTAGCAATAATAATTTATATGGCAGAAGAAAAAATTAATCTGAAGGGCAATGTGAAAAAAAGCATGAAGGAAGTCTATCATTACCAAATCTCAGTATGCTACAAAGTGATTTGGTACTCAATTTAAAAAAATTAATGGAGTAGATTTAGGCATATGGAATATTATCAGTCAAATAATATATTTGATAAGTCTAAATCCAAAGACTATAGTTACTGGGGAAAGGACTCAGTATTTGACAAAAACTTCTGGGAAAACTAAGCATCAGCTAGCAAAAATTGAATAAACCCGTAGCACACGTTGCATACTAAGATAACTCCCAATAGATACATACCTTAAACACAAAAGGTAACATAAATTAGAAGAATAAAGAAGTGAACTTTAAAATCTCTGGAAAGGGAAAGAGTTCATGAATGAGCTAGTGATAGGATCATATCAAACATATTAGTTTTATTTAAATTTTTTTCACAAGTGTAAAAATTGGGGGAAAATCTTGAAACAGATTTCTCTGATAAAGATGCTATATTTAAATTTGAAATCAACTTTTATAAGATTAAAGCATTTATACAATTAAAAATTATCCTCCAAAGATAAATGTTTAAAGGATATGTGCAAGTAATTTTCAGAGGAAAAGGCGAGACTTAAGCTAGGTACATTAGTATGTTTATTGTTGGTAAAGCTGTGATAAGTCTAGCTATGTATTGTGGAAAAAATTTAGAACTATGCTTCAAAAGTTCTTCACCTGTGCATATTGTTTGGTCCATTTATACAACTTCTAGGTCTTTATACCAAAGAAGAATATGGAAAAAGGTGTCTACATATAAAAATAATTCATAGAAGCTCTTTTCCCGATGGCCAAAGATTGGAAAGTGAGGTGGCCCCCTATTGGGATTAACAGTTGAAACAAATTGAAGTATGTGAATTAATAGAATCTTAACATGCCATAAGAATTGATGAAATGCTTATACATATGGGGGGAAGGGGAATGCTTCAGCATTGTAGAAAAGGATAGCTTTGAAAAACTTACAGTATCCAAGAGACTGAAAATGAAGATTGTTCTCTTTCCTAACAAAGGAAGATTGTGAATTTCAAAGAGACATAGGTTTCTGGACTTGGCCAAGTGTGAGAATTTGTTTTTACCAAATCATGCAGTTTTGTATCGAAAATGGGAGTAGAATTGCTATTGATATTACTGTTACTAGGAATAAAAAAGAAGTTAAATGAAAAGTGTAAAGTTAAGGAGTTAGAATAAAAGCTATTTGTATTTTTAAATCTTGGTATTGCTATAAAAATAGAAATAGTTTTTTTTTAAACTAAAATCCTAAATCAGCTTTTTAAAATGGCATATAAGTCCATTAAAAAAAAAGATTAATGGAGTAGATTAGGCATATAGCATATTATCTATCAGTAAATATTATATCAAAGCCTAAATCCAAAGACTTCAGTTACTTGAGAAAAGATTCAATATTTGACAAAAAGTTCTAAATCATGGATAGAGAGGAGTATTTCTGATTGTTGACTGCATATGCCTATGGGAGCCTAGAGTCAATATTTATTAATGGTTTTCTTAGTATGATATAGCAAAATTGAATGTTAGAAATACTTGGAAAAACTAGTATGGTTTTCTAAAATATTTTTCTTAGAATTTTTGGTTAAAGAGAAATCTCTTTGGGCTTCTAGTTCCTGAAAGCTTTGTTTTGAGCAACATATAAAGAGTAATGTTAAGTGTAAACATTGCATAGTGTGAAGATTAAGATGAGAAATAAGTGGATAGTTTTCCATTTTTCAGATTTGGTCTTTCCCTTTCTCCGTGAAATGTGAGTTTGTGAAGATGCTCACCCAAGCATTCTCTCTTTCTCCGTCTTTTTGTCTGTGTTTCTGTGCAAAAACTATAAAAATATTCTGTCTCCAAAATTTAAATTTTGAACCAAAAAATAAAGGCAGTATGTGGATAGATTGTCTAGAGGAGGGATTCTTAACCATTTTGTCAGGAATCCCTTCTAAGAATATCATGAAATAAATTGCATAGGAAACCAATTATGTTGAAAAAGTTGTCAAAATATTAAACAAAAAGCAAGTTCATGGATCCAAAAACCTTTTATAAGAGTTTTGTACTCATCAATTCAAATTTGGAAACTAATAGAATAGGAAAAAGAAGCTAATAAACATCTTATTCCCACATATATTGTAAACTGAAATTATTCATAGAAATAAATACAAAATATTTTAAATAGATCCCTTCTAATTTTAAAATTTTAACTGATGATAATCATGTGTTCATTTGACATGTGTTTTGTTTCTTAATTTATGGTAGCATGTAAGCTTTTTGAATAAGGTACTGTCTTACTTTTATATTTGTATTTCCAATGCTTGGCACAGTCCCATGTACATGTAAGCTTTTAATACATATTCATAGATCATATTTAGCTTCCATTGTGTTCTTGACTTCTTTGAGGATGACTGAGCTATAACAAGTGATATCTTTGGCTAAATCTGTGTTGTAAAATAATATGATAAGAAGAGGGTCATTGTGGATGAATTGAAGGAATGTAGTCATCAGAAAGTTAAAAGAACTCCGAATGTCCCAAGCAGTGCCCGTAAGTGTCTGCGTTCTGCTAACTTTAGTTCTCCCATTGCTTTTTTGCAGAAGGTTCATGCATTACCACAGACTGTCCTGTACATGGCTGATGAGGATACTTTTGTTGGAGAGGAGGATGGCCATGGACACAAGAAAGGTGACTATCAGAACATAAGGGAATAATTTTTTTTTTTTAAGGTTTTCTAATACTGAACCAAACTTGAGAGTTGACAGCATTTCAGCTTTGTAGGCATGTCATATAATGCATTTGTAAGTCATTATATATGTGACATTTTGTTCCAGATAACTTAAAATCTGGTAATATTATTCATCCCAGTTATTTAAAGTATTTTTTCTCCTGAAATACCATATATATATATATATATATATATACACCTTAGTGTGCATGAAATCCGTAGTTACAAGACTGGATGCATGTTAAGCAAAAGAACTGTTAGTGGTTAATTTATTGATTCTCTTTTCCTGGTGGAAGTTATTAATAAAACATTCCATAATAAATGATATGATATTGAACCAAGGAGTCTTATACAGTGTGGTGACTGTCCAAACTGTGTATATAACCAAAAAAGTAATTCCATGACATGGTCAGCCAAGTAGAATTAGAAAACAGTAGGTTTTAGTTTTAAAGTTCATTAATGACTTCCTTATT
This sequence comes from Antechinus flavipes, assembly GCF_016432865.1. Classification (NCBI taxonomy): domain Eukaryota; kingdom Metazoa; phylum Chordata; class Mammalia; order Dasyuromorphia; family Dasyuridae; genus Antechinus; species Antechinus flavipes. The sequence continues at coordinate 651,995,156 of NC_067399.1, forward strand.
TGTTAGTAATATGTTAGGGAAGGGAGAAATATCTCATGAAAAATTTTAGAACTTAAATTCTGAAATGTCCTCAGGAGGAGACTTTATTGTTACAGTATAATTTTTTAAATTTAAGCACTCTTAAAAACCCATACTGCATTAAATGAAGACTTCCAGCGATTCTTTCACATCTTAGTTTCTTTATCATTTTGTTACAGCACGAAAGAGAAATCCCCAAGAAATTGCACGTGCCATTGAGAAGTTGTTTCCAAAACGCTGCCATGTTCTTGGGGTTATAACCCCAGGAGTCATAGGTGAGAGATCTCCCCCTGTCCCCCACCCAAGCTCCAAAAATAATGTCTGGCTCTTTTCTCAAAAGAAAAAAAATTTGATCAATAGTTCTTTTGTTTTTGTTTTTAACAATTCCTTCTTTTCTAATCATGTCCTTCCCTTCCCTCATCCTTGGGTAGCACTACCCCATGATAGAGAATCACAGAAAAGAGGAGAAAAGGAGTTCAGCCAAAGGAACACATTGGCTACACTTTGCAGTGTGAGTGGTGTTGGGTACCTATCTTCCACCTTGCAGAAGAGGTGCATATTAAAATTGAGGGGAGGGGTTTAATTGGCCACTCTTACATAGCAAAGAGGTATATTTTTTGGAGGGGGGAGTATTTCTATTGTTATTGTTAATGAGTTTATTGTTATTCTGCTTCTGCTTATTTCACTTTAAATCTCTGTTCTTGGTATCATCATTTTTGATGGAGTTATACTGCCTCTTTATCTCTGTTGAGCTGGGGAAGTGTATAGGTTTTTAAAAGCAAAATTATTTTGGTCTAGAAATGATAATCACAGTTGTCATGCTGTTACTCTATTTGACCTAAATGATGTTTCTGAAATTATGACTAATATTTCAAAATTCATTTTGTTTTTTAAATTAGCCAGAGGGACTATACAGTATAAATTAAAATACTGACTTGGAAAATTTAATCAATGATTTGGATCAAGGAATAGATGTTCTGCTTATCAAATCTGGGTGTGATCCCAAACTTGAAGATCATGTATTAGATTATGGAACCCTTTCTGACAGGCTATAATGCATTGAATTTAATAGAAATAAATATGAATGCTCTAATTTGGTGGTTTAAAAAATTAGTTGTACAAGTGATGCAAGGATAAACCAGTTGTAAACTCCCCAGGTTTTAGTGGGTAGAGTGATAGTTTTAGTTTACTTTGGGTTTAGTATGTGTCAACAAGTATACCAAGGCAGCAAAAGGAAAAAAAAAAAAAAGCTAACAACCATTAGTCTAATTTTCATTAATAGAAAGATGGTGACAAGAACAGGGGAGGTATTTTGCCTTCATCATCCTCCATCAGATCACACACCGTATAAATAGATCTCTTCGATTGTCATTCTCCCTCTTCCCTTACTCCTTTGTCCAAAAAAAAAAAAAAAAAAATCAGATTAGCCTCATTGATTTTTTTCTTTTGCTATAGCTTCTAAGCAATCTTTTATGGGTTTTCCTGCAGCTACTTATAATCTTTCTCATATGGGACACTCACTCTCTGGGTGATTATATATATAATTGTACTTGGAAATAACCCTGCAGTGGACCCAGACTTCAGAAGCTTTAAGCAATGTGTAGACACTAGGAAAAGCTTACTGTTTCGTTTTTGAATTTTTTAACTGTTAGGTTGTAGGTGTTTTTATTTGGTTACATTAAATAAGTAACATTTTTCAGCTCTTTGGATTAGTGTTGCATATTACTTTAAATAGATAGCAAAGTTTAAGGTCTTGCATGTAGAAAATGAAACAATTTGATTTAAGTAGGTAGAATTGACTTCAATTATGAAATGTTTCTAAAGAAGACAATTTTAAAAGTCTGTTCAGTTAGGTATGTTTAATACAGGTATTCAAATGCCTTTTAAATACAATAGTTGTCTCTGAAAACAACTATTAACTAATGTCTTACTTAGCTGTTCCCTTTTCAGAGGGGGCAGGATGGAGATTCATTTGTGAGGTTAGGGTTATTAATCCATTCAAGTAAGCTACTTAATTTATTTCATTTTAAATGTTAAAAAGAAAGTGACTAGAGTTTTTGGAAAAATAAAAATGAAGTCTTTAATAAAAGTGATTGTTGACTGAATTTGAATCAGAGAAGGACCTCCAGATAAAAATAATTTTCCTATTTTAATGTTGCCTAGATTGTTTAGCAATCTGGCCTGGGAAACACCTCCAGCAGAAGGTGGGATTTGGAGCTGAAAGGTAGAATAAAACCAAGTATGAGAGAACATTCTTTGCAAGTTGTGATTTATTTTCCAGTAACTCCAATGGGATCAGGTAGCAATCGACCTCAAGAAATAGAAGATGGAGAAGCTGGTTTTGCAATATTGTTCCCCAAAATTGATGGAGTAAAAATTGAGACTTTTCATTTTCTGAAGGATCTGAGAAAATGTATCCATGAAAGCAAACTAATTGAAGCAGGTAAGTTGCTGTTAGTGTTTTTATCAGTATTTTCATATTTGATAAAATCTCAGTGTGTCTCCAGGAAAGTCATTAAACAAAATAACTGAGGGCTCCCATCCAGCAATCTGCAGTGATATTTTTGTTATCCAGAGGACAGTGAGCCTTCTGGTAACATGAAGATTAATGCAGAACAAAGTGTTTTTGGAGAGTGAATTGCTTTGATGATCAGAAAGGAAAGGAATGTACTCATTTACTAGTTAGTGGACATAAAAGCTAAACTCCACATTGACCTTACCAAAAAAGTAGCCTGGAAAGCAGCTAGCCAAGGAGAGGAAAGGGATGTGTGAACCCAGAAGCCAGAGCACAGAGCCCAACCTTTCTGAGAAGTGGAACCTCCATTCTTTCAAAAGCCACTGGTGATTACTCCAAAGTTAAATTCTTCAAGTCTATTAGTGCCTTGGCTTGTGTGGCTCTGAGGACTCAATCTAATCAAGGGAATCCTATCTCCTCGCTTATCTTGGGTTTCCGTTTCCTGTTAAGTCCTTTTTGTTCTGCCCTTTCCAGTTCATGTATCATTGTTCTTGGCAGAGAACACTAGATCTATGTTAAAGTTGAGCAGTTCTTCCTTTTCTCTCCTTTGAGTCTCTGTTTTTCCCAACTTAGCCTTAAAAACTTTTTTGGTTTCAAAGCAGGTATATTGTAATAGCATGTAATATTAAGTTTATGATTATTTATATCTTAAAGAAGAGCCCAAAGAAGAAAGTCTCCAATACATTGGGTTTTATTTTATGGAAGGATGTGGACAGTAATTTTATGGGATGGAAAGGCTTTGGTGGATGGAGGTGGGGCTAACCCATCAAAGTAAGGAAGACATTGAGACTCAACCAGAGCTTTTTGAGGGGTCTTCACTGTATAGTTAGTATGACATGGACATAACAGTCCCTCTTCTGCTGCTTCCCAACACCTACTGCAAAAAAATGTGAGATGTTTTCACAATGAAATTGCATCAGGTTTTTTCTTCTTTTTTCGAACATTAGAAGGAGGCTACTTTCTCATATTCTGTTAATAAGAGTTTGGATTAAAGTATTATCTTAATGATTTTGTTTCTGCTAGGGGAAGCACCTCCAAAGAACTTTAATATGTTTTACATCGTAGGGAAATATATTTTTCTTAACCCATTAGGCCTGCTTTCTAACAATTTCTAATCAAGTATGTTTATTTTATGTTCAGTTTGATTTGGGGGTCTTATTTTGTAGGCATGTTTGAAGGAACATGTATTTTTAAAATGTTAGTTGAATAGCTGTTGGATGATAACTAGTCAGTGGAATATCATAGCAATTTCTCAGGGTTTACTTAGTTTTTTATCTCAAAGTTTATTTTTCCCCTCTGGGGTTTAAATAAAAATAATTTTTTTAAGTTTTGAAGTTAAATACATTTCTCCTAGGATATTTCCATATACCAAATAGAAAGGATTATATATAGTACTATAACTTTTTATTTATAGTTTTCTTTTTTTAAGGGATATATATAATAAAATGAACAACCTATTACTTTTGAAATCAACTTGCTTATATGTATTTCCTTCTAGCTTCTTTCTGTTCTTTGCATTTTTTAAAAAATGCTTTAATGATCTTCTCTTTTATTCTTTTTCTTTTCCCACATTAATTGCAAACTTCCTTCTCTTCACCTAAATGCCTCACATAAACACTCAAAAAGAAAAAACAAACTTTCTAAGAAACATAATCCACATATTTGCATATCTTACTCTGCAGAAGTCTGTCACCTCTTTTAGGAGGTTAGTGCCATGCTTCATCAGCATTCTGAATTGTCAATCATTGCCTTAATTAGAGTTCTGAAGTCTTTGAAAAAGTTTTTCTCTGCAATGATGATAAATCATTCTCTTGGTTCTGCTTCACTGTATGAGTCCCCATTTGATGAGTACTACCTTAAATATACCCACTTTTGTTTGCCACTACAAAAAGAGCAGCTACAAATATTTTATATACATGGGCCTTTTTCTTCATTCTTTAATCCTACTGGAATATAGGTCCAGTTAGTAGTATTGCTGAGTTGAATAGTATGTACAAATTAGTGACTTCTGAATATAGTTCCAAGTTACTTTCCAGAATGACTAGACCAAGTTATACTTCTTTGTAGTCCATAACAGCCATAAACAGTCCAGCTTTATGTTATCCAGATCCTTAATATTTTCTTGCTCTTAGAATTAGTGATATATGTAGGCTAGGCTATCTAAGAGCATCAACTTTTTGCTTTATAATGTTAAATTTTAGGAAGAGATGACTTTCTAAGTTTCTGTTCTTTTTGTGGAAGTAGAAGTTCAGATTCAGGAAATTAGCTATAATCATTTCAAAGCCAGAAAAACCTAGGTATTTCTGACTCAGCATGCTGAAAATTTACATGACTTATCCAACAAAAGGCCATTAATGTGGAAACAGAATTGTCTTAATTGGTCAGAAATGGGCTCTACTTCTCAGAAAAAGGGAACGCTGAGCACTTAAGGGAGAGAAGCTTTATACTTTTTAGCTTGGAGCAGTCTTTCCTTTCAGAGACAGGATTGGACTGTTCTCTTCCAAGTTACAATCTTTTCTAATACACCCATTGTATGTTTCCCCCTAAATATGTAAAAGCATGTCCCCCCCCTTCCTTGTTCGATATCCCATGTTCAAAATTGGCAGAAAACTTTTCCTCCAGGTTGTGAAGTTTAATATTTAATTAACCTTTTAAGTAGGCACAATAGTGATTTAGTCAAGTCAAGTCTATTGATCCCAACCAGTTTAGGCTGTTATTATCTTAATCTTGTGGTTTTCTCAAAACCGCAGACTCTTTCTGATTAGTTGAGTCCACCTGTGCCTTCTTAGCTCCCCAATTCCTTGTTTGCTCAAGGCTTCTGAGAGATTGAAGCTTAATTGTATTGTGAAAAAGTAGCCTTCCTTATTTTCTCAAATCTGAGATCCCAGTGGTCAGTGGTACAAGTGGTATCTGACATTACTTTGAAGCTTTATTTATGTTATTAAAGCTTTTTATTTACAAAACATATGCATGGGCAATTTTTCCAACATTGACCCTTGAAAAACTTTTTATTCCAAATTTTCCTCTCCTTCCCCTCACCCCCTCCCCTAGCTAGTAATACATGTTAAATGTGTTAAAATACATGTTAAATCCAATATATGTGTATGTATATATTATACAATTAGCTTGCTGCACAAGAAAAATCAGATCAAAAAGAAAGAAAAAGAAAAACTGAGAAAGAAAACAAAATGCAAGTAAATAATAACAGAGAAAGTGAGAATGCTATGTTGTGTTCCACACTGTTCCCATGGTTCTCTTTCTGGGTGTAGATGGCTCTCTTCATGACTGCACAAGTGGAACTGGTCCGAATCATCTCAATGTTGAAGAGAGCCACGCCCATCAGAATTAGTCTTCATATAGTCTTGCTATTGCCATGTATAATGATTACCTGGTTCTGCTCATTTCCCTCAGCATCAGTTCATGTAAGTCTCTCCAGGCCTCTCTGAAATCATCCTGCTGGTCTTTTCTTACAGAACACTAATATTCCATAACATTCATATACCACAATTTATTCAGCCATTCTCCAATTGATGGGCATCCACTCACTTTCCAATTTCTTGCCACTACAAAGAGGGCTGTCACAAACATTTTTGCACATTTGGGTTCCTTTCTCTCCTTTAAAATTTCTTTGGGATATAAGTCCAGCAGAAACCCTGGCTGGATCAAAGGGTATGCACAGTTTGATAACTTTTTGAGCATAGTTCAAAACTGCTCTCCAGAATGATTAGATCAGTCTTCTAGTTTTCCTACCTCCCCTCCAACATTCATCATTATTTTTTCCTGTTATCTTAACCAATCTGACAGGTGTGTAGTGGTATCTCAAGAGTTGTCTTAATTTAAATTGCTTTGAGCAAAAATGATTTGGAGCATCTTTTCATGTGGCTACAAATAGTTTCAATTTCTTCATCTGAAAATTGTCTGTTCATATCTTTTTACCATTTATCAATTGGAGAATGTACATTGAAACTTTTATAACATTCTGTGGAAACCTAACTTTTCTGTATTTCTTACAGTAGCTTTAGTTTTTCAAATAGGATGGGAGTGAGGATAAAATCTATGATATAAAGTATATGGCATTTCCATGGCTGAAGAATTAATTCACTGGACCATTTATTAAATGCCCAATGTGCTAGGAATTATTTAACTGTGATTAAATTATTTGATGAAATGCTTCTTTAAAGCCCTTTTTTTCATATGCTTGGGTTAAATTACTTCAAAATGAGTTCTTAAACAGTTAACTTCAGAATTGTTCCTCTAAAAAGAATATAAATTCTCTCAGATGTTAATAAATCCTTGCTTTGTCTTTAGGCCTGGCCATCATTGAAATATTTTTGCATTTGGCTGTTCTAAATCTATATGTGATCTTAATGTACAGCGATTTTATTTTTTAACAATGAATATTGAAGTTCTGCCATTTTATTAAATAAATTTAGTTATATTTATATTATAAATTTAGTTATACATAAAGCCTAGGCATTCTGTTTCAGACAGAAAACAGTTGACAATCTGATTGGTCCAGTTTTCCTACATGTCAAATACTGACTCCTAAATTCCCTGTGAGTGCCTTTTTGTTGCTGATGTATTTGGTCTTAGCTTAAAAATGGTCTCCAGTATTTACTGCATCTTTTTTGTTTTGAATCTCAGTGGCCAGTCCCATTCCAGCCCCCATGTAGGGATCCACAAGAGCAGAGAAAGAGCACTGTCTGAAAAGGGATGAGGTCATGGGGCTCTGTCCTTGTTTCTGCCACAGACTTCTGCTATGACTTGGGGAAAATAATCTCTGCTCTCGGGGCCTCAGTTTCCTTATCTGTAAAGAAGAGAAGGTGAGACTAAGCGATCGCCAAGTGTCTCACCAGGCCTGTGACTGACAGTTGATTCTCCTTTTGTCTGTTACAGGCCTTAAGAACAATCCTGAACTTCGGGTGGTCCTCATATTTGGCTACAATTCTTGGAAGATAGGAGCTGCTGGATTTCTTCAAAAAGTGGTCAACATTCTTAACGAAAAAAGTGTCATGCTGGCAGGGGGCCAGGTGGACCGCCTGACCTCCCTGACGTCAGAGAGGTTTGTGCTCCATCGCTTTGTTCTGTCCTGGGTGGGTGTGGGGGAAGAGGAGTCGTGGCCCTCAGGGGGGAGTTTTTACCTCCAGATTTGCTAGCATCATTTGTCTAGTGTTCTAACAGAAAGGGTGGTATACTGAAGAAAACAACCCTAGTGGCTGGCATTTTTGTGGTGTTTTCAGGTTTGCTTCCTCATCTCACTCTGTGAGGTAGGTACTATTATTATCCCCATTTTATTGATGCAGAAACTGAGAGTAAGAAAGGTAAAGCAACTTGCCTAGGGTCACACAACTAATAAGGGTCTCAGGTTGGATTTGAATGGAGGGCTTCCTGATTGCCACGTCCTCACCTCTAGCTTCTGTTCCCTCTACCTCCCTAAGAACTCTCACATTACAGACATAGACTTGGTTTCACCTCTCAGCTCCTAAGCTTGGCGAGCATCTTGCCTTGGGGATCACAGAGCCAGAGGAGCTTTGAGAATTGTGGCCCTCTACCCCCTTCAGTGCCATGCTGCCACCTTCCGGTCTGGGATATCTCTGGGTTAAGTCTGTTGGCAAAGGTCAGTGGCGTGGGCTCACTGACGGAGTGCTCTGAGTCACCCCTTTCCAGGTTCACTCACGTCCCCCTCCCACTCAGATAGTTGTGAGTAGGTGGATGTTGTACTTGCCCTTCACTTTAAAAAGTCCTTCTCCTTGCCAGGACAAAGCTCTCAGCCTGCACAAGTGATCCATTCCACCCCACATCCCCAAAAGACTGCCCAGCTCCTTTGTCATCCCACGTGTGCCCATGTCTCTCCCAGCCTTCAGAAACCATCCCTGCCCCCTGTTGTCCTGTGTCTGTCCTTCCGTCAGCCAGGCTTGCGTGCTGAGAGCTGGGGTGATAAGTACAAGAGGGGAGCGCATACAGTACATAACATCCCCATGCACATCTGTCCAAGTGGTTTAAGTCAAGGACGTTTGTGAGAGATCCCCAAACTCGTCAGAGGGATCAGGAAAGGTTTTCTGCTTGTGTGGCCTTCTACAGGAAGAAAGGAGACTCCAAGGCAGTGGTCAGAGACAGACTCAGTCCTCAGCCAGCATTTATTTAGCACTTTCTTTACGCCAAGCCCTATGCTAAGTGCTCGGGATACAGAGAAAGACAAACTCTTTGAGAAAACTGTCTCTACCTGATACTTGCCATTCCTCTGTTATGGCTGATCCCTCTGCTGTCTGGCTTCTGATCTCCTCATTCACCTGAAACTGCTCCTGGTCATTGTGATGGCCTTTTCTCAGCCCCATCTGACTTCTTGAGCCCTGACAGCCTTTGTTCTATTTGACTATTCCTCAGTCTCTTTTCCCGGCATCCTCCCTCCTGAGCTCTCTCCATTGCTCCCTCTAGTTTCTCTTCCCTCTCAGTGCAGATGGCTCTCAGATTTCTGTCAGCCCCCCATCTTCCTCCTGAGCTGCATTCCCACTTGCCCCTACCGCCTTTTGGACATCCAATAAGTCAGACGTAGTACTCATTCTCTTTCCCTTCTACTCACCCAGACTCCTTCACTTCTCCCCCTATTTCTAATTGGTTGTCACATCTTGTCATTTTTACCTTCACAGTATATTTTGTATATGTTACCTTCTCTCCACTCATGGTGCTGACTTTGGTGCTAGTCTTTTATTACTTTCTACCCTCTCGGCAGTCTCCCTGCTTCAAGCTTGTTTCCACTCTAATGCTGCCAAAGGGAAGGTCTGTGAGTGGTACCTCCTTGTCCCCACTTAATAAAAGGATACTAGTTGGAGCTGGTAGGATTAGAGAATGCTTCATGCAAAAAAGAATAGTGCTTAAGTCGAGTTGTGAGAGGGAGGGGACACAAAGGGGTTAGCCATGGAAAGACCTGCACTGAGCAGAGAGAGGGTCATGGATGCAGGATAGTGAGTGAGCCCTAGAGAGCATGAAAAAACAGACAGGCATCTTGTCAAGCTTTTCATAGCTTGACACTGTTCTGAGACAATGGGAAGCAAGTGGGTTTTATGGAGAAGAGAGCTGGTGTGGTCAGACTGGGCTTTAGGACAACTTTGTTAGCTAAAAGGAGTGAGGAAATCAAATGGGCAGCTCTTCCAGAGTAGATAGGAGATGATGGAAGTCCAAACTAGGGTGGAAGCTATTTGAGATGTTGAACAGATAGAAATGATAGGGTTTAGATACTTAGAGGTGAGAGAGAGGAAGACTTTGGAGGTCCCAGGATTGCTAATCTGAGTAGTGGTGCTCTTGGGAAAAGGAGAATTCAGAAGAACTAGGGTGGGGTTAGGGGGAACAATAGCTTTTTAAAACTAGAACATCATGGTTCTGAAAGGTTTCCTTCCCTAGGGTCTCATCTTCATTTGGTTCTCATCAGGAACATTTTATTATAAGTCTTTTTTTGTCTTCAGACATGTGAGCATTTGCTTGCAACTAACCACTACTTTTTCTTTTGTTATAATCCAGAAAGTAAGTATTGATTTCTTGTGAAATGGTTCTTCAGTGCTGGATATTCAACACGGCCTCCTGACCCTCTAGAACAGTGCGTTGTCACACTGGAGTTAAATCCTCCTGATATCTAATGCATACTGTCAAGGTATTTGAGGATCCAAAAACAGAAAATTCAAGCTTTTTATTTCAGAACACCATCCATCAAGAGAGAGGTTTTTTACAAATTAGTTTTCACTTTTGTTCTAAATGTAATTGGCATTTGCATATAAATAGAGAAAAAGAGGATTGCACATGAAATCCTAGGTTCCGTATGATCTTTTTTTTTTTAAATGTGTTAGGATCAACCTGTTAGTTCTCTTCCTTTCCTGGAGCTCTCTGTCTTCTCTTTCTCTCTCTCTCTCTCTCTCTTTCTTTCTCTCTCTCTCTCTCTCTCTCCTTTTTAAAGAAATATCATTGATTTTCTTTTCTTTATTGCTCCTCCTTTCTATCTCCATTCTGAACCTTCCTCCTTATTGGGGGAATGAAAACAAAAACCAAACTTTTGTAGCAAATAGACTTGGGCTACAAAACATTCCCACTTGGCTTTGAACAAGCTTCGTTTTGTACCTTCTCTGTCAGGGATATGATGCTGGATTTCATCAGCTGCCAGTTACACTTTATCCTTTGAAATTGTGGTGGTTCACTGCACTGATGAGAGTCCTTAAGTCTTTCAGTTATTTTTCTTTGTAATGTTGTTCATGTATAAATGATTTTGTTTTTATTCACTGTACCCTGCATCAGTTCATAAGGGCTTCTCACTTTTCTCTGAAATAGGGAATAGTTTGTTTTGCTTCCAATATATTCGTGTTCTATAACTTGTCTATTCCCCAGTTAATTACCATCTCTTAGATTCCAATCCTTTGCATCTTAAAAAAAAAAAAAAAGCTGCTATAAATCTTTTTGTACATATATGGGTCTTGTAATTTCTTCCTTTTTTTGATAAATGATTATATTAACAGAGTTAGTTATATTCTCTCCCCTTTGCACAAAAGTGAAGTGATGCTCCTAATGACCCCTGTGGTTGAATAGTGATGGAAAAGCAGTTTTAAATCAAGCGTTAGAGCCAATACTTTACAAGGAAGTGGACAGGAAGAAAGAAGAAAGCCTGAAGTAACAAATTCTAGATAATAGAATACCAAAAGCCCAAATTCTTGGCTCACATAACACTGGGCAAGCAGAGTTGGAATTTCTGTGCATTTTAGAGGTTGGGCCAGATACTAGTTCAGAAATACATCTTTATTAATTGTAACTATTGTTACCACCATCCTCTGTGTAGCTGTTCTTGCTTTTTACTCAGTCCATGAACTCTTTTTGTTAGTATTGTCCAGATGTGATCATTATTACTTTCCAATTCAAAACTGCAGGTAATTTCTTCTCATCTGAAGCCAAATTGTGACTTACTCGTTATATACACTTGGCAAATCCTAGAGTGAAACATTTGAATTGTAATATGTTCACACTCCATGTTGTGTGTCATTAAAAGGGAAGTCAGAGACAGGGCTGATTCTCTTGTCAGGTGGCGTCCCAGACCATCCATTTAAGTTTCTTTAGCAGAAATGCCCTTTAGAAGAGATGTATCAAAACGCTTGGGGAAGGTGGCAGGAAAACCATATTAAAATGTAATTGGAAAATATGTAACAAACTAAAGATACACAGTTCAGCTAGATAATGTTAATTTGTGGTTTTCTGTATGTTGCCATCAGGGAGCTTGACATAGTTGCTTTATGGTGGATGCGGTAGTTTGACATCTACCCAGTAGTAAGAAATGATACAAAATAATTTTTCTCATTCCATAAGATACTTGTAGAGGTAAACAGGAATAGACAGATTGGATAGTATTATAATGTGAGATATAACTTGAGGGACAGCAGCTAAATTTCCAGCGCTAGTTCTTTTTTGCCCGTATACATCAGCAAAAGAAGGTCATTACTGCTTACTAAACTCCTCTTTTCCTTCCTACAAACGGGACCAAGAGGAGTTCTAGAGCTTCGGTGCTGGGCCGCAGGGTGTTTCCGATTCCTCTGTGCCCAGCCGGACTGGAGGGTTGGCCTTGGGGCCGGCCCCTCCCTGTGGAGCTCAGGGCAGACTGGCTCGTGGGTTTGGGGTGGGGACTGTGGAGGTGAGCCTCCAGGCCCCGCCCGCGGCCCCGCCCCCAACCCGCCCCCTGCCCTAAGAGCTGCGGGTTTCCTGCCCTGGGGGGGAGCCCGTGCTGACGTGTCCTTTGCCTTTTCAGTAACCCCCCCACCAACGAGGCCTGCGGCGTGGTGGGCCTGTCCTTCAGCGGCCCGCAGATCCAGAGCGCGTCTGTCCTGCTGAACCAGGACGTGAACGACGAGAAGACGGCCGAGGCCGCCATGCAGCGCCTCAAGGCCGCCAACATCCCCGAGTACAACACGTTTGGCTTCATGTTCGCCTGCGTGGGCCGAGGCTTCCAGTACTACCGCACCCGCCGGAACGTGGAGGCCGACGCCTTCCGCAAGTTCTTCCCCAACGTGCCCTTGTTCGGCTTCTTTGGCAACGGAGAGATTGGCTGTGATCGAATAGTCACCGGGAACTTCATCCTGAGGGAGTGTAATGAGGTAGAGGATATTTTGCTCCATAGCTACACCACTGTCATGATTCTGATCCACCTGGGCCCGACCAAGTGAAACACTCACGCTCCAGGGTACCCGCAGGCCCCCCTCCCCCCCAACCTGGGGCATGTACATATTTCAGATGGAAGTACCTTTAGAAGTATCTGTTTTATAACTTTGTTTAATGCTCTCAAGATAATGTTGGAATAGGTCTAACGATGTCAAGTGTGTGTAAGATAATCCTGTGTGGGTCAGCTCCGGGAGGTGGAGGGCCAGTTTGTGGCCAGGGAGAGCTGGATCAGAGTCTGAGCCCCCCTGCCCCTCCCCTTGTGTGCAGAACCTTTCTGAGCCTCCGCTTCCTCATCTGAATAATGCAGAGAACACTTGCACTACCTAACTCACAGGGTTGTTGTGAGGCTAAAGTGGAATGTGTGTAAAGCGCTTTGTAAAGCCCAAGTGCTACAGAGCTGTGTAAGTGATTATTGTCAGATACATGATCATCTTGGAGCCACAATCATGACGTTTTTTGTTTTCTTCAAAAACATACAACATTGGTCTGTTGTCTCCTTAAGGGAGACCTTTTCTCAACTGCACCTGTTTTTCAGACACTTTAATAAAGTTATTACATTATTTTTACTCATTGCATAAAAGTTAAAATAAAATATTTTGTGGTGGTAGTTGGTGCTTTGAAATTATTCAGTCTGAAGAACAAGTTTGCAAGACTAATCAGCAGTATTACTTTATACATTTAAAGCTATTCCTTTCCATTTGTCAATAAAGAAAACACAAGTAACTCTTTTGTTCCCCTTCTTTTTGTAGCTGAATAGCAGGCACCTGAGAGTAAATTCACTGTTCTCACTTTGGTTCTTGGATATAGATATGAGTGCTTTGCGGGTAGATGGTAGAAGCCATTAGGGAGAAAGGGGGGATTAATACCCAAGGCTTGCACCAAAACACTAAGCAGCAGCCAAGCCATGGTTCTGGATAGTAGCAGCAAGAGGCAGCGTACCAAAGAAAGGAAGTGCTCGTCTGCAGAGGACACTCTTCACCAGCTTGTGTGATCTTGAGCAAATCTGTTCAACTTTGTGACTATTAATGATGGGTTCACATTAGACTGACAAAATTCCTCTTTCTGAACCCTAAAGAACTGTTTTATTTTCTCCTAAAGATCCTGGAGCCCAGTGCCTAACCCCTTTGATTAAAATGGGTCTGGGCCATTCCTTTATGTTGGACCTAAGGAGCTGCATTTCTGGAATAGAGGCAGCTCGGCTCAGACCCAAATATCACATTCAGTTCTAGGTCCCACATCTTGAAGGATACTGACGAATGAGCTCATTAGGAGAGATGTCACCTGTGAGTATTAACTGAAAAGAAGACGACACTTAAAGGGAAATCACTTGACAATTTGCAGATTTGAACAGGGTTGTCACATGTTCCACTTGGATTTAAAAGGCAGAACTTGCAGCAGGAGAGGGAGTTGGGGAAGCTGATTTCAAATTAAACCAGGAAAGAAATAACTTTACATGACACTCCACAAATGGAATGGACTGCCTTGTTAGGGTAGCGAGTTGTACACCACTGACGGTGTTTGAGAAGTTTCCCTTCTAGCTCAGATTCTTCAAAGTGGGTTTGGAGTTAACTTAATCTGTAGATGCTGGGTTCTGCAGTAACTAACTCTACTGATCAATTAACTTTTACATTTGCTAATTTTCTGTATTCTTTATGATGATGGTTCTGCTGAATTTGTTCTACCTAAAAGCAAGTACTCCACGATCACATATCCCCCCTGACCTTTTTGTCTTTTTGTTTCATCAGATGAATACATTTTCATAAAATTCAACCCCTCAACCTAAACAGATTGTATTACCTAGAAAATTCTATACCAGGAATAAGGCCAATAATTGAATTAGTCATTATATTTATACAAATCAGCACATAAGAAAATTTTGGGGTATTTCCCAAGGGATCTTCATTCTGCTGTTCCAGTAGGATTATTCAGAGGATTCTTTTCCATCTGAGATCAAAAATCTTACGTTTACAATCTTATCTCAAGGCCAAAAGGATTGTTAAAGAAAATGAGCTTTCTGGAGAATGTTCTCATTGTCCATCTGCTTCTGAGAGAATATTTTCCCTGGAGTCAAGTGGTTATGTAACATTTGGTTTTAAGCTAGGATTGGTTTAGATAAGCCCACCAATAAAGGAATAACTACTATGGTCTCAGCTAAAAAATAAGACACCACTTATCACAAGAGTCTACATGTTAAGGAATTACAGACAAATAGCGAAGACAGAGGAGGTGACAAGAGCCCTGGACTCCAGATTAGAGAGCTTGAGAGTCAGCTCCGTGTGACTCATATTAGTCATAGTTATCCCCTCTGCCTCATTTTGAACCTGGCCAAAATGAATGAACTGGTTTTTTTGGCCCCATCTGTCAAATGAGGTGGGTTTGGAAGGTCTCCAGGAACCTTGGGCTTAGGTTTAGCCCAAGCCTATGTCGCTTTCAAAATCAGAAGCCAAAATGGCATCGTACCCATGGCTAGAGCATGTGAAGAAGGCAAAGCGAGGACATCACTGAATACTTTTTGCAGGAGTGAAGCCTCAGCTCCCACGGTGCAACAGCTGTTCTGTTGGGCTGTTGGTTACTTAAGACTGATCCATTCAGCTACTTTTTCACATGAGGGTTTTCTTCCCAAAGGCTACTTGGTTGAATTGTTTTTCATGACCTGTTTACACCATAGCCTCGTTGACAGGACCTCCATAATACCATCATCCAAAGCCCTATCAGGGAGCAGTCAGAGCCCTGAACTCGGAATCAGAAAAGAGGTTAGAGTCCTTGCTTTGTCATTTACTGGACATGATCTTAGACAAGTCAGCGTTGAGCCCTCTGTCAAACGGGGCTACAGGTATATCCTGTTTCCAGGAGCTGCACTAAAGAAAATGATATGGAAACAATGAACTGGAGAAATGAGTTATTAGGCAAATGGGAATTTTCTACCATTACTCCCCTCCCCCAAAGACCAAGCCCTCTGAGAGACTCTTAACAGATGGGAGTCTTCCCTTTCTCCCAATCCTTTTGAGTCTCAGCTTGAACTTGCAGTGAGATCAGAAATCTGAATTTAGGCCATCCAGCATAATGAAAAGGGATCCAGCACAGAAAGCAAGTTATGACCGATGCTGAGGGCAAGGTGGCGGGAAACCTGAAGAAAACTTCCAGAAGGATAAAACTGAATTTTTGTGGGTTTGGGTGTCCACCAGATGTCCTTGGCCAAAATGTTGCAGTGAATTGTCATTTTTACAGATGGATACATGTGGCCACAAACACTTGAAGAAAAGCAGAAGACTAGATGCAGTCAGCTCTTGTTTTTGAAGCACTTGCAGATTGGCTCAGGATCTGCCTTGATGAAACCCCTAAACATAACGAAAAATACAATAAGAAATTTTCATACATCTTGTTTGTCAGCTAAAGCATTTTCCTGTTACACATAGACTCATACTAAAATTGAAACTTATCTGTGGAAGAAAGCTTCAAAGCATTTTTCATATAACTTTTAATATCAATCAGACATGAGTGTCTTCTCTCTATACAAAATTTACAACATGCTTCAGAACACAATTAGAGCTGAAAGGGACTGTTGAGGCCACTGAACCCAAGACCATTTTGCATCTAAGTAAACTGTGGCCTGGAGTAATTATAAAGGTCACACAGATAGTAAACTCCATAATCGGAATCCAAACCCGTGTCTTCTGATGCCATGATAAAATAACTTGCACTTTTCTATCCACTATTACCTTCCGAGCTTAGCCTTTCAGGAAATCGTGGATCTCTTTTGTCAATTCTGTTTCAAGAATTAGTTGTAAAAATTTAAGTTTGTAGAAAAGTAAGGCCTCTTGCAAATCCCTGTCCCTAAAAATAGGTCAGCAAGCCTAATACTTTACCAATGCAATCATGAGCATGCAACAACCTGAACTGTAAGATGAGATGATTTTAGGGGCTATCACCCTAAATCTATGATTCTCTGGTCTTAGGAGGTATATGAAAAGATTGTTTTAAGTGTAGGATATGAGTAGATTAAATCAGCAATCATTTTGCAGCTTAATGCTTGATGAACAGCTTACATGTAGGAGAATAAGGTAGGGGTGTGTGTGAGAGAGAGAGAGAGAGAAAATCAGAGTTCTATGGCTCAATCTGGATAAGTCTGTGGACCCCTTTCCCAGAAAACGATTTTTAATGCATAACATATTTATGGTTGCAAAATCAAAGGTTTACCTCTTCAAATCTTATAGATCCCTTGGGAAATCTGTGAATCCTCAGTTAAACCCTCAACTAAAAAATAAAGTATTCAAAACATTCCTAAAATCTCTAATGACAATACATGGCTTATTTTAATGAACAAAAGATGGAAGTTCGAGATAAAAATGTTTCAGTAATTAAAAAGCTGGTGATGGTTTTCCATCACTAGCTTTTCAATTACTGAAACATTCTTCAGTATGATATGCAAATGATAGCAAATTATATACCCCCTCCTCAACCAGAGAGCAGGGACTGTGAGGATAGAACGGGCATGTATGAGCTGGTGGCACTGGATGCAAGGCAAGCTGAAAAGTCTTAAGATGTTTTAAAGGTTGGGAGAAAAGAAATTGTCTCCCTCTTTGCATGGCAGAGGGTCTTTTGGCTCACTTCTCTCCTTTTAAAGCCCCTGCATCTTTAACATGATGGGAATTTGAAAGTGAGAGTAAGATTATCCCTTGGTTCCCTTAGCTTCCAGAAAAGAAGGCCCCGGCTGGATCACTGTCCCCATCCCAGTCTAGAACGGCAGCTGTTCTAGGTGCTGCCCCGAACATGCTTCATACTTCCCTCCTCAAAGGCCTGGCCCAGAGTCCCTTGGCTGCTGCTGAGCTCCAATGCTTCCTTACAGCCTCTGCTTATTCTTGTCCTGCCAGGCTTGGTCTCTCCCTTTCTTGCCTACAGTTCAGCCTCCATCCCCGCAGGTCAGGGTCAAAGGCACTCCAGGGGGGTTGCCCTCAGGTCTGTTCTGAAAATTCTTAAGAAGATAATCCACTGAAACCTGTTTCTCTGTCTTCCTTGTCCAAATCTTTTGGGTAAATTCCAGTTAAGTGGGGGGAAATGACTCATATATAAAGAACATCCAAAGAACCGAACCTGAATTTCCTTTGTGCCCAGGGATTCAAGTCTATCATCTCAGAACAAACTTAGTCAAATTCAAAGGCTCGTCACCTTCTTGGCCATGAGGTGAGGAACTTTTTCTTCTTTCCCTATACTCACCCTTTAGGAGGCACTGGCACAGGACCTCCCAGCATGGCGTGTCCTCATCAGAGTAGGGCCCAAAGGAAATGCAAGATACAGATAGCCAGAGCCCACCCCAGATGTTCACAGGGACCATTTGTGTCCGACCTGTGGCAGAGCATTGGTCTGATCAGCCACAGTCGGACCCACTGTAACTCAATTCTAACATAGTGATGTCATTTTGGCCCTCTTCCAGAACATGGGACAACAATCAACCCTTTGCCCAGAGGCCGTTGAAGGTTAATTTGATTTAATCTGGGTGGTCATAGAGTGTCTCTACCATCAGTCTCTGCACAAACTACAGTTCCCTCATAGTGTATCCTATGAAATAACGTCTCTATATTGCCTTGGAGAGGGCTTTCTTTGCCTCTCCAAGTAGACTCTGAGTCATCCTGTACTTGTTTGCATTTTCCTTCTATGGTCTGGTTCCATTTATGGCAAAATGTTAGTATTGACACGATTCAGCTCCCCTAAAAGTAGGCTCCCTCCTTGGTTATTGGGTCTCATATTTAGAATACAAATGGCCAAGTTGGTGTTTATAGGTGTCTAACTAAGGTAGGGCGATTCTTGGGATTATCTTCTCTCTTCCACTCTGTCGCCTCCATGGGAGAAGCAGAAGGGCACAGCAGTTCGGAGCACCATTTTACTTCCTGGGTTGCTATGAACAAGGAATTTGCTAGTAGCTTATGTACTGGTGATTAACCTCCACTGGTCCTTGGAAGGCAGTCTTTCCAGGGCCTGTACCCCAAATCTCTCAAGTATGACAGAACCTTCTAAATTTTGTACTACAGTAGCTCAGCCTTTAGGAACCCGTAGCCAATTCCATGTCATAGCAAGGGCATCAGGAAAGCATCTCTGTGCAGGATCTTTTCTACATCTCTTAAATTTTTATTGGTATCCTTTGTTTTTCATCATGTACATTTCCTACAGTATCACGTACATTTCTTCCCCCCTTATTATAATCATTTATAATAAAAATTTTAAAAAGGGAGCAGTTAAGTCAACATGTTGAAAAAGTCTGGCATTATATATAATATTCTGTTCCCCATAGTTCCCTACTTTTGCAAAGGACAGGAACTTTCTCAAGTCTCTTCTGCAGGACCATATGTAGTTATTTGTTATCATTTTTTCAGCATTAAGTTTTGACTTTTTTTGTTCTTTCCATTTCCATGTGGAAGTCATGATATGCTGCATATGTATGTATATATGTATGTGTGTATGTGTTTTCCCTGGTTCTACTTTGCATCAGTTCATTCAAATCTTTTGGTACTTCTCTGTACATCATTTAAAAACTATAAATCGGTCATTTATCTTCCTGTGCATAACTTTGGATCTCTTTCCACCTCGTTGGAATTGTTTCTCTTTATGTCTTTGAAAGTTCATTTGTTACTGTATTCCATCATTCCTGGGGCTGATTTTCTCTGTAGAATTTTAATCCATAGAATCCTTTCAATGAATCCCTTGAAATCTGTTCTCCTTAAATCTAAGGTCCAAATCAGATAATTCCCGACTCTTCTCTACTTTTCTACAAGCTTCCTATCCTTTCTAATCCAGTAGCCAGTTCCTCCTTGTTGATCATAATCATGTCCAGTACTTCACTTCCTTTTGTTTGCTCCACTTTTAGAAAAAAATAAGATTATAAAGGCAAGGCAAGTCTTGATCAGTTGCTCTGCTTTTAGCAAAATAACTTATCTCATAGAGGATCCTAAAGGCCTTTGGTCAAAAAGAATAACCCTCATTCCCAACTGCTATTAAAAAAGACACCTTGCCTTTCCTCTTGCCTAACCCATTTCTGTGTCACACTCCTGTCCCATCTATCCTGAGGAGTCATTGAGGAGTAAGGGGACCCTGGGTTCTTAAAGGCCCAGAATCCAGGTCTGTGTACCCAGTGTCCATGTCCCGGGCTCTTTCCTGAGTCAGAGGAAGGTGACGATAGCTACGGACACTCACGACGACCTGCTATACTGAAGGCTGGAGATATGCTTGCAGAAGGTACTGAAAGAAAATTTTCCATCAGTTACATCTCAGTGTGATTTTAAAGAGTTAGCAAGAGATTTGGGGATTTAAAAATAGTTTCCTTCCTCTCCCCTAATTGCTGATGCCGGCTTAGATAGAGAAGCCTGACCAGTATGTACTTTATTCCTATCAGGTAACATGATGCAACATGTTCCTTTAATGAAGGAAGTGAAAGGGTTAAACAAGCTTTTTAAAAAATATATACATCCTATACCTTCTGTGGCTTCCTTTATTTCCCCTGCAGCTTGGATGTAATATCTTGGTTCACTTGGCTGGTGCTTCTTCAGTTTTCTCCATGTTCTAGGGAAAGTAATATTTTACCGATCAAAGGCATTTTCTTTGCCTCTCCAATCATTTCTCCCCTTTCTTTTCCCTACAGACTCCAGAGGGCCGGGTCTGGAGTCAGGAAGACTTGATGGTGTTAGAGAAGGAAAGACAGCCTGGAATCTTACACTGGAGCTGTATTCAGTTATGCTCTGGGAAAATGAGTTCATAGTCTTGCTACGTACGGTATGCAGCCAGCATGTCACTATTGTTTGAGGGTTGGCAAGGCGCTTTACACATATGGTCTCATTTCATTCTCACAGCCACCTTGGGGGGCAGGTGCTATTATTATCCTCATTTTACAGGTGAGGAACCTGAGGCGGTGATTTGCCGAGGGTCACACAGCTAGTTAAGTATCAGATGCTGGATTTGAATCCAGTTCTTCCTCTTCCTGACTCCAACTCCAGGGTCTGATCCCCTGGACACCCTCCCCACCCTTACTTGTATCTTTTCCCTTAGGGAGTAGAACGACACAATTTTTTCTTTAGGAAGGAAGGAAATGAACATTTATTAAGCACCTACTATGTGCCGGGAGCACAATTAAATGTCTTACAATTATTACCTCATTTGAACCATATAGTAACTCTGCAAGGTAGGTGAGGAAACTGAGGCAGACAGTGTTAAATGACATGCCCAAGGTCACACAGCTAATACGTGTCTGAGGATGGATTTTAACAAAGATCCTCCCACCTCCCACGCCAGACCTAGCTGTCTTAGCATGGGACTAAATAAACGTTTGTTGACTGATTGAATCTGGATGGAATTATTAAAACAACCATAAAAGGATCATAAAAGTTACTAAAGCTTTGTAGTTTAAGTGCTTCCAATCAATAGATTGAAAGCCTCTTGGGCAAGCTTACAATCCAAAGGCCCATAAGGTGCCCCAGCCAAACCCATCATAGAATAAATACCCTGGGGTCTGGAGAGGGCTGCCAGATCTTTGGTAAAGGAACTGATTCTAACAGGAAATGTCATTTCTTTTGAAGCTTTGGTCTGGCAGCTTTGTTTAAAAATAAAACCAACACAAACTGAAGGCAGTTGAGAGTGTAGGGTTGCAATGAGTTTGTACGATGTGAACATGATTGGATGGAGAACTTGCATAAGGTATCCTAAAAGTCTGGCTGCAGTTTAAGGCTTCAATTGCTTAAAACTGCATTCAAATGTTGGGGGCACCCTGTATATCCTCCACTAAAATTCTCCTCTAAGACCTCACGGTACAAAGGTCTCAAAGGCTGTGTCAGCGGACAATATAGAGAAAAAACTGTTAGCTATGGGTCTTCAGACTAAATTGTTAGGGATCATTTGCTTTGGTTTGGTTTGTTCTTGGTTTTTTGGTCCTATCTTAACTAATTTGAGATAGGCTCACCATCAGGAAGTGGGAGATGATAGATTTCTTAAGCTAATTATGAAGCCGTGTACCAAGCATGCTGATATCATTACCCTTTTCTATAAATGGAAGACCAAAGCAAAAATGGGAATTACAAACCCCTTCCTGGCAACAGGGCCATACTTCTCCACAAAGAGAAGGAAAGGATGAGCACAAAGCCAGATCATCACAGAAGGCCAATGTTGGAGAACTGCATCCCAGAAAGACAAAGCCCTCTTCAGCCTTCAGGGACATCTGGTCTCCATTTTGTGCTGCTGCTTAGGATGTTTGGCAACTGCCCTTGTTCCCTATG
Organism: Antechinus flavipes; assembly: GCF_016432865.1. Lineage (NCBI taxonomy): Eukaryota > Metazoa > Chordata > Mammalia > Dasyuromorphia > Dasyuridae > Antechinus > Antechinus flavipes. The sequence continues at coordinate 652,017,125 of NC_067399.1, forward strand.
GGAGAAAAACCCTAAAGACCTCACACCTGGAATTGGTAGTTACCTTCGGGGAGAGTTTTTCCTTTTTGACAAGTTTTTCCTTCCTCAAAAGTCTCTTCCTTCTGTAAACAGCTCTTTGTGCCTTTAGAGTGATCAGTGTTTTTCATCCCTCATACTCCTTTGGGAGTCTTAGGTTGTTGACTAGGGACATCTATGGAAAGGAAATTGGTACCTGGAGGCTGGTTTCCTTGTCTCTCTGGCCTCTTCATATTCAATTAAGTTTTTAACTCTCTAGGGTGGAGAGTGTCTATTTTTCATCTGAAGGCTTTTTACCATTGCCTCTCAGCAGATTTTGTAGAAATTTCCCCTCACTACACAAAGTCTAACAGTTGCTCCGAGAAAGCTGAGGTTCTTGCTGCTTTAGAAATGCTTCCTCACTCCTCTTTCTCTTCTCTGTGATAGACGGAAGGGATAATAATTGTGTCCTCGGCAGGAAAGGCCCATCCCTCTTGGGATGACCCCCCACCCCCGCCACAAAGGGAGAATGGATCCTTCCCAGACTTGAGAAGAGCTTGGCCACTTTGGATCCCAGGGAAGAGTTTGGACTTTGGTCACTGGGAGAATAGACAGATGCTCTAGAATACAGATGGGGCATATTTGGGCACAGTGTGTAAAAAGCAGAACTGAAGTGTACAAAGGATGGATTGGCAATGATGCAATACGAAGGACTGAATTACTCTGGGAGTAGGGCTGTATATCAGTCAGTGCTGCCTCCCTGCTCTATCCGACATTGCTATGTGCATTCAGTAAGCATTTCTTAAACCCATTGCCAAGCAAATCTGGTTTCTAACCTGAAGAGTTCCTTCTGAGGGAACTCTTCAGGATTCTAGGCATTTCTGCCGCCTTCTACTGGGCAAGAAAGAAAAGATCCATTTTGAGGAACATCCATCAAAAAAGGACATCTTCGGTCAGAAACAACACAAAGCCCTGACCAGGACTCCAGTGCAACGTTTCTCACCCTGTGCCCTGAAAGAAAGCCCAGGAGGTGACCCAAGCCAAAGAAAAGTCCAACAAAAGCAGGCAAACCCACAAAGCAGACTTTGCTCAAGCTGTGGGTTAAGGAAGTCTGAAATAACATGGCTACCCTTCATTCAGAACCACCGGGGGGAAGCCTTGAAATTCATCATGTGACTAAATGTCTACTTAATAGCATCTGTAAATCATCCAGTTTGTGTAATTGATGTGATGTACAATCAATTAACTCAGCAGTGCTTATGGAAAATAATTGAGGGCCATTTATATTCTTAAACTTCTTTTAAAAAGACCTTAAAATACCAATAAATGCATTGTCAATAATTATTATCATAAGCACTTCCTTACAAAGCTGGTCACTTTGCTAGGCACTGAAGGGACAAATGTAAAAAATGAAACAAATCCTACCTGAAAGGAGATTACATTCTAATGAGAAAGAAGAGGGAGTATGTTGTGATAAATGGGGCACTAAACTTAGAAAGACCTGGATTCAAATTCTACCTCAAACACATTAGTTGTATAATCCTCAGCAAGTCCTTTATCTGCCTTAGGTTCTTCATCTGTAAGGGGAAGAGGGAACCCCTCCCTCCATCTCTTAAATCTTCCCACAAATTAAATGACAGACTCAGTGTGTGGAAGGGACTCCTGTCTGAAGCATTCATGTGGTTGCAATAAATACATTTTCATGAAATAAAAGAGTGATTTCATTGCTTAGTACACCAAACAAACCCACTCTGATGGGTACCACACAGGAACAAATCTAAATGCAGATGGATGCTAAATAAACTTTAAATTTACTTACTGTTGTAGATGTTGATGCTGCTGGTCTCTACCAGGCCAACGTCATACTGGGCTGAATTAGCCCTTTGGAGGGGGCCTTTCCTGACCCAAAATAGGAGAGAAAAAGGAAAGGAGATGAGAGGATAAATTTAGATTGAACTCTCTGGGCTATCTCTCCCTGGCTGCTGAGAGTTCGTAACACATACTGGGAGACTGTCCATACTTGAAGACACAACCTCCATGAAGGCAGAGCTTCCATGCCCTAAAGCACGACAGAGTGCCTGGCAGACAGCCCTCAATAAATGAACCAGGGCTTAGCCATCTTGCTGTGCTCTATCAGCTGAATTCAAGAAGTGGTTATCAGATGTCATAGTTGGATGAATGACAGTATTTTGAGAATTCACCATTAATTTAAATCTGAAATGGATTTTAAAGACAACGAAATCCTCCTTTTTACAGATAAGGAGACTGAGGCCCATAGAGGCTTGAGTTGTCAAGGGTCACACGGCTAGTAAATGTCTCGAAGCTGAATTTGAAGTCAGGTCCCCCTGACTCTATCCACAACTCCATCCATTGTGAGATCCATAAGCCTCCATGAAGGAAATCTTTATCTCCTCTAAGAGACTATATTATGTGACTTCAGATTTTTGGACTCATCCTTTTGGGAAACTTGAGAAACAGTTACATTTTCATTGTGTTAGAGAATCCTAGATTTAGAGCTAGAAGGGAACAAGCAATTTGGACAAGATCACACGGGGAGTGAATGACAGAGGTTTTGAACCCAAAGGCAGTGGTGTGCTTTCCTCCCTCACATGGCAGGGATTCAGTTACCCTCTACATAGTTAGCTTTTGTATATATTGATTTGCATGTTGTTTTACCCCTTCTCCCCATTAGATTGTAAGTTCCAGGTCAGGGGATGACTTTTGTCTCTATGTGTATTTCCAGTGCCTGGCTCATAGTAAACAATAAGTGTTGATTGAATTGAATAGATTAATTTTAAAATTGCTTTTATTACATGCATCTACTTCTGTGATCTTGTCATCTTTCCACTAACATAAATCTCAACGCCTGTGCCACTGGGAAACCACTCAGTTTATACCATTCAGTTTTCCATTGAGAAACCTAAGGCTAACAAGAGAATTGCCCAGTGTCAGAGAGGTAGTGAACAACAGAGGGAAAACTGAAGGCCCGTCCTCTGAGGTCAAATTTTACATTCCTTCTGTTGTGACCATGAAGAAAGAGGAAGTGGAAAGAAAAGGAGACAGACTGAAAAAATAGAAGGAGTTGGGGAAATCAGCTCATACAATGGCTCATGAGAACTTGTTGGGCTAAGTTTTATTATTAACCTCACAAATCAGCAAATGCTTCAGACCAGGGTTTAATTTATTGTTTTCTTAATGATCTAGACTTAAGAAAGTGATGGAGAAAATATTATAATAGAGATTAAACTTTAAAGGTTCTTACATGAATTTTTCTAAGAAAGACAATTATTAAAAACATTTAATAAACAACCCCTGGATACAAGTCATATGACTTGACAACTCACTAGAAGTTTTGGATGAGAGAAAAAAGAAAAGTTAAATATAACTCCAGAGTTACAAATGATAGGAGAACTGGGGTACTATCTGAAAAGCTGGGGGGCAGGCCAGGTTTAGGGAGAAGATAAGTTCTGTTTGAGTTCATGTTGAATGAGATTACCCTGCTCTAATATTTCTCTTCATCTTACCTCTTTTAAGATTCAGATCTGGGAAGTAGTGAACATTCTTGGATAGTGATGTGACTACATTTCCAGAGAGAAGCAGTTCTCATCTTTCTGCCCAGAAACAGGTTCTTTATCCTTATTTCCTTATCCTTATCTCTTCTTATCCCATTATTTCTTGAATCATGTCTTTTTCCTTGGCCTGGAGATTTTGGAATTCTTAAGGCTTGATGGCACTTAAGAATAACTTGGATCCTCCCTGCTCCTTACCTCAAATATCTCTGTCTCTCTATAACCTTATATAATTCCTTACTCTGGCTGGCCAGTTTGCTTGGGAATAAGGAGGAAGGATTTTCTCCAAACTCCAAACTAAGAGATGGGGAAGCCCAGTGCCTGACACATCTGAGTTTTTGCTCCACAGAATCCAATAGTTTCAATAACTAATCTCACATCTACCTTAGACATGATTAAGTTGGCTCACTCTGAGCACAAGATAAATGATAATAAAACAATTGTGATTTTATTTTTACCGAGCACTTTATCTAAGCCATCTCATTTGATCTTCACTATAATGCTGTGAGAGAGATTCTATAGGTGATCTTGTTCCCATTTTAGAGATAAGGAAACTAAGACTCAAGAAAAGCTCATAAATATTCAAATCAGGATTTGAACTCAGGTTCAAATATAATGCTTCTTCCAAACTACATGATGCTGCCCTTTGAGTAGAATAAACCAGGTTTTATTTCATCAATTCTTTTTCTAGGCCTTTTCCTTGGAATACAAGGATGAGATCTCAAAGGATAGAGGTCAGTTTGACCAGAGGAACTTCCTTTTAAGTGAAAATGTAAGAGGAGGATTAATTGGGATTATCTCTATTTACCTTCCCCTTTGATTGTTATACTCACCCTGTATGTTCCCCTGTAGTACTCAGTGGTTACTCCCCACTCAACCCCCTCTTTTCTTTTGAACTGAATCTGCCATTTCATTGGTATAAAGAATTCTCAATGGAAAAACTCTCATCACCCAATGTAGTTGAGCCCTTTGTAGGCCTGGCCTAGAGTCACCAACCAATCTGAGTTCTTTTCTGTGATGATGGATGTTGGGCTTCCGACAGAACGGGTAGTGACAGCTAGAAAACAGGAGAGGGCACCAGAAAGCCAAGTCCTAGAACTTTTGAGAAGAAAAGAAGGGAGAAAAGTGATGGGGAAGGTGACAGGGGGCCTGCTGGGTGTGGTATCCTGCACTTATAGTGAAATTCACTCTATTCAATCCCGATTCTTTGTCTGCTTCCTGCTCATTTAAAAGGGCCCTAGAGGAACATACTGTTGGTCCTTCTCTGTCCCTTGCATAGCTACTATTTGCCTCGTCTTGCCCTATGTGTGACAAAACGTTCCTCAGAATCTCACGGCGGTCCCAACATTGGTATTACTAGTTTTTAGTAAAAATCTCCAAATCGATTCTAGCCAATGATCCCGTATCTCAACAAGCAAAAGACAGAATAATGCCATCCTAGAGAGAGTGTTTTTGCTATTTTAAAAACCTCTGAAGGCACTCTATTTTAAAAATTTTGATTCATTAATTATTTCAATATATACTTAATAAACACCTTTAGTAAATTACATTGAATAAGTATATGATGATATATATGTTGTCTACAAGTTATATATGAATAAGAATATGTTAATAAGTATATTAAACTTGACTAAGTTTAATAGGCTATACTTGGTAATGAGAAGATGTGAAGAGAATCTTCTTTTTCTAATCATGATCATTATCCGTTTCTATCAACAATCATTTCTAGGCCCCAGATCTCCCTCTCAAGCTCCAGCCCCACACCATCAGCTGCCTGATAGCAATCCTCACTTGGATGCTCCATTGCCAAATAAAAACTCATGTCCCAAATAAAAAACCAAGTGTCGTGCTCGCTAAACTAGAGCTCTTCCTCTTTGTGCTGAAAGCACCGTCCTTGTCCTGGCCATCCAAAGTCATGACCATGGCCGCTTCCTCAACAGCTGACATTCGTTCATCCGTTCATTCATTCAACAGTTCCTGTATCAAATGCCCACTACAGGCCTTTGATCCCAGAGACACAAAGACAAAACAAACAGCCCCTCCCCTCTGCGCGTGTCCTCCTTTTTTCCCTCCTTCCCTCCCTTCCTTCCTCCTTTCCTTCCTTCCTTCCTTCCTTCCTTCCTTCCTTCCTTCCTTCCTTCCTTCCTTCCTTTGTTTTTCCCTTTCTTCTTTCCTTTCCTTTCCTTTCCTTCATTTCTTCCTGCCTCCTTTCCTTTCTAACTTCCTAACTTCTTTCCTTTCCTTCCTTTTTTCCTCCCTCCTCTCTAAAGGACCTTCTTTCCTTCCCTGCTTCCCTTCCTTCTTCTCTCTCTCCCTCCTTCCCTCTCTCCTTCCCTTCCTTTTTTTCCTTCCTTCCTTCCTAACTTCCTAATTTTTTTCCTCCTTCCTTCCTTCCTCTCTTCCTTGCTAACTTCCTTCCCTCCTTTTTGAAGGACAAACAACAAGGGAGTCTGAGCTTGAAGATGAGCAGAAATGCAACTCAGAATTCTAGCTCAAGTGAATAACGCAAGTAGAGTTTTAAACTTTATTTTCTCATGTTTTTTTCTTCCTTTATCCCTTCTTTTCATGATCCATCTTCCCCCCCCCTCTCATTTTTCCTCTCTCCTCATTACATCTTACACCTTCCAGCAGGTGACTTAGAGCCTCTCAAATAAGTCCCAGTCCAGACCACACATGGGTCCTTTGATCCAGGATAGAAAGGATCATAGATTTCCCCATGGGAAAGGGCCCGAACAACGCTTTGTTCAGCCCTCTCATTAGAGAGATGAGTAATGGAGGCCTAGCAAGGGGAACGCTGAGCAGGTTTGCCTGAAGGCACCCATCACTCAGTGGTACATAGCTACCCAGATAATGAAAAGCCCCAGCCTCCTGATAGTGAAGAATGGGGTGGGAAAGGTCCCAAAGGAAAGGAGAAAGAGGAACACCACAGCACCACAATGTAAACATTCTAATCGTTGTTTGAATGTGTAAATATTGGGTTACCTTAAAATCCCTTTGATAACAGCTAGGATGTTTGCTATAGAACACCTGTAAGGGCTGCTAATATTGTCTCCCCGGGAAGTTAATAGCGAGATTCAGGAGGGATTTAGAGTTCTGGTTTTATTAACGTACTGAACTTTGGGAATCATGGAACCTCAGAAACTGGAAGGGACTCAGAAGTCAACCAGTTTTCCCTTAAATATTTCCAGGCACTCAACACTGCATGTCCTTGTCCCTCTCCCCATGGCAACCCATTGTGGTAATAAGTATCAGGAAGTATTTGTCTTAAGGGTGAGCCTTGAACCTTCAGGTACATTAACTTGGCCAAGGCTATGCAGAATTGGGCTTGAATATTTGCTTCCTATGTGACATTGGAAGTCAATGAACTTCTGTCGGCCTCAGTTTCCTCCTTTGTAAAATGAGAACAATAATAATACCTGATTCCCAGGGTTGTTGTAAGGGTCAAATGAGATCTTACTTGTAAAGTGCTTTGCAAATTTTAAAGTACTATACAAATGCCAGTTATTGTTATTATGATGATTAAAAAACATGTAAAAGGGAAGATCCAATTCCAATTTCTGTGCCTAGTTTTACTACATGTAAATAATTTTTCTTTAATCTTTGGGTCTGTTCTTAAAATTATTTTGGCCATGAATATTAGCGGTTCATGCTTAAATTCTTAAAGTATTATATAACTTGTCAGTGATGGGAAGCATGGTCTGCGGTTAGTGAGATAAGTGGGAATGAGCCAAGTTCTGTATTTAATCTTTCAAGCATCACAGACGCATCACACACACACACACACACACACACACACACACACACACACACACGAAGTAAATCTGCTCAGTCTGAGGGGCTGAGCTGTCCTAGAAATTGAATGAATGACATGGGATTGACTGACCACAGAAAGAACACAGGGTAACAGCTTCCAGTGGCTTTCAGCACTTTTATAGTCATTTAAAAATAACCAATTAGGTGATCCTGGGTAAGTCACTTAACCCCACTTGCCTCAGCAAAAAAAAAAAAAAAAAGAGAGAGACAGAGAAATTTAAAAGAACAGCAGAAAGACATGGGAGGAGAAGAGGGTGGGAGGTGTCTGGGACCCTTATACAAAGAGACAGATCAGTTCCGACATCTGGGCAAGCACAGGTCATGTTCTCTCCCCCAAGAAGCAGAAGCGAAGTTTACCTGCAAAGGAAGTAGACAGCTCCGAGGGTCAGTACTCCCAGGAGCAGGGCTACGGTCAACAAAGCTGCAAACGGCTCACTCTCACTTTGGGTCTTGGTGCTGGGAAGGTAGACCTCTTCACACCGGGCTCCTGTATAATTCTCAATACATCTGTGGAATAAAGCACGACAGACAAATGACCTCTCCTGCTACAGCAGCTAACATGAAAGCCCGGGGCCACCACCCAGAGCTTACAAGAAGGGGTTCGGTCTGAGATTCAGGCAACAGAAGCCTCCCCTGCTCCCCAGGCAGATTTTCCTATTCCTAATATAAGGGACATCGCAGACAGTGACTTATTTCTTTAAGACAAAGGAGGTTGGAGGGGTTGTGGAGAGATTTTTAGCCTCAGTCCAGACTTGATGTGTGACACATCCCGGTTGTGGGACCCTCTCCGACTTGGGATCATAAGAGTAGAGCTCAAAGGAGCCTCAAGGCTGTCCCACAAGGCCCAGGGAAGCTCTCCCAGACCAGAGGGCCTGCACTGCCACAGGGAGTTAGCTTTAGTGGCAGCTGCCCGTGCTCAAGAGATCACAAGGCTAGTCACACACACACACACACACACACACACACACACACACACACACTGAAAACCAGCCAAGTTCACAGAATGAAGGATCACACTAAGTGTTAGCTTTGATTGTCACCAAGCACCCCCATCCACTGGTTGGGACAGTAGGAGTCTTGGGACATGAAAACTGGGTGACCATTGGGCAACAAGAAGTTTCCAGAGTTGTTCAGCAGGTACCCTTGTCCTTTACCCCTGAAGAAGTCCCCTGTCTTCCTGAGGCCGAAGCATTTCATTGAGCCTCTCTAATAAATCCTTGTGGAATTGGCCATACTAAAGAAAACACAGTGAGAAACTGATTAAAATCTAGCATTTGGAAGATTAAAGCTCTCTAGAGACAGGTCTACATGAGCTTTGCTCCAGCCGGGGCATCAGTGACCAGAGAGAGTGTCCCCATGGCACGGGCTTCCTTCTAGAAAGAGAGGACCCAGAGATGGGGGAGAGACTCAGCCACTGAACAAGGATCTCTTCATGGCTTCAGGGAGACTCTGGTGAGGACGCTGATATCGGGGAGTTTGGGGGACCCAAATGACTTCATATCACGACCAAAGAGGCAGCAATGTGGGAGGATGCATCGAGCCAACTTCAGGAGGGAGACCACAAATGGACAGCCGTAGGAGCTCCGGCCCTCTGCCACTTGTCTCAGTGTACATGGCGTATGGGGCGATACCAGGCACCCCGCGTTCTGCCTTCAGGAGCAGTCTCGGAGATCTGAGCTAAGAACTGACCCTGGAAGATTTTGTCCACCACCCTTAGGGATGTTATAGCAGAGCTGAACTGAGCTTCACAAAAATCTGTGATGGGCCCTGGGTCAGAAAGGATTTCATATTAATAGGCAAGTCATCTGTGCAGGCAGTGGGGGAAGGGTTGGACTAGATCACTCCAGTGAACTCATCTCTAATCCTGTTTTCACACGAAACACTTACCAAAAGGGGTGCCGACCTTGGCAGAGCTGTTAAATGAGGTTTATGAAAGGGAAGGAAGGAATGGACACGGCTAAACAGTGGGTTGGAACAAGCTGGACAGTCAGTACAAATACAAATCCCATACCCCTACATAAAATCTATCAGTGTAAGAACTTGGAAGCTAGAGCTGTGATGGACATCCAGATGCCCTGAGGTTCTAACAGAAGAAAAAGCCACTTGACTGGTACCAGCCCACTACACTTGGGATCTTTTAATACGACCAGTGAATATCAATGAACCTATTAAATGAATAAAAGCCCCAAAATATTTTAAGATCTTATAGAAATATAGAAATAGGTTTACCTGAGGACCAACTAAGTTAGTCCTTTTCCCCACCATGAGAGTCACTGTAGTCATCAAAGGAGTCCTATATTTTCCTGAAAAAGGCATCTAATTTCGAGGGCATGTAGAATATGGGGGCAATATTAGTTACATTGACATAACTATCACAGGTCCTTCCCTACCAATTAGCAACCAATGACTACCCACTGGACCAGCCTAACTAACTGGTGTTGTATGTAACTAAGTACCCTGAGGGACAGACAAGAGGCAACATATTCCAGACAAATCAAAGTACCACCTCTCCATCAGGCAATAATGGAGAAAGTCTGATTTCTGCATCCAAGGACATTGGGAAGAGCAGTACTCCCAAGCTCACTGGGCCTGATCAGCCATTATCAAGGGAGCCAGGATCCATGGAGAAGACACCCACCTTCCTTGCTACCACCAAGACAACCACCACCACCAAAGGGCAGGGAATCCTCAGGATTCCTGTCAGCAGCCCCAAACCATCAGCCATCGTTCCTGAAAACAATCCCTCCAGCCAAGAAGGGTTTCGGGAGGTGGTACGGCCACAGCTATTGAAGACCCAGGGGGAGAAAAGCTCTCACCACAAAAGTACTCACCAACAATTACTGTCGGATCATGAAAACATCATGGAAAACTGATAAGATCTTTTCTACGTAATGACATCGAGTTTGAATCATCCTAAAAACCATGGGATCTTCCATCAGACTTGCAGATGAAACCTTCCATATATATTGTCCCTTCCATTCGAATGTTGCTGAGAGCCATCCCCAGGATGGTGTTTTGCACCCAGTAAATATTTAATAAGTGCTTTTTTAGATTCATTCATAACCAGAAAAAATTCTAAAATATAAGCACCTATTGTAATTTACTGAGAGATGCATAAGTTAGGGTCAGTTAAATAAGAATATGTGAATGACAAAGTTGTTATAAAAAAAAAAAACAGCTTAAATGGGTCAAACACCAAAGGAAGAAAGATATAAAATGAAAAGTTCCACCAGTCAATATGAAGACAGTCACAAAGTGAACACCTGGCACAGAATCACAGGGTTGCAAGAGACCTCAAAGTCTCTTTATCACTACAAAACAAATAAGAAGAAATGAGCTCTCAACTTAGTCAAAGAGCAAACTCCTAAGTTTATCTTTAAAAACAAAAATAGATAAGTAATCCTTCCAACTTCTCACAATTATTGAAAAGACGGCAGCCTTAGATAATACATAAATGTTATTTATACTTTCAGGGGCCTTAAAAGAAATATATTAACCACAAAAACAAAATCCCATTACATATTTAAAATTTTAGAGTTATGAAATGAAAATTAAAATGAAAGATTGATGTTCAAAATTGAAAATGCAATTATCAAAGAAACCTATTTCTTCAAAGAGAAGATTTGTTGTTGCCATTGTTCTTAATAAAGAGAAAGTTCTGCAAAACAGCTTAAGTGAATCAAACACTCCAATGGGGAAAGAGACTTATAACATATACAAGGAAACTTATAATGTTGGATTTTTAGAGCTGAGCAAGTCTAGGAAAGATTCGAAGGAAACGCAGAAACATGACCTCATGCCAAAAAAAAAAAAAAAAAAAAAAAGGCAACCCAAACCCTAACTAGCTGACGCAATTATTGGTAAGTAATGTTCAACAAAGATGAAAAAAACATGAGAAGGAATCAAGGGAATGGAAGACAAATAAACCATGTAGTCAGAGCAAGAACTGATCAAACATTCAAAGGCACATAAAGAGAACCAATGAAGAATAGGGTGTTCCCTGATCTCAGATGGTGCAAAAACAAATAGAAATGTTATGCCTGCTCTTTGTCCAGAGGAAGGAATTCAACTAAGGAAAATTAAAATAAGCAAAAGTCAAGATGTGAAAAAAGCAACTCCTGATGTTTTAGTCAATTGAACCAAGACACAAAGAAAAGAAACCCACAGATTTCAAAACATTCAATACTTGCTAGTCCAGATATATGATTAATAATCAATGAGAAACATGTGATTTACCTAGCTTTTAGCAAAACTTTCATTAAAGTTATCTCAAAATATTCTTGTTGAGGAGAGGGAGACTTATGGATTAAACAAAAATGCAATTAGATAGAGTCAGAATTTGTCAGATGGCCAGACTAAAAGAAAAACTTGAAATGGTTCCATGTGAATGGAACTGAAGCTCAGATGTACTATCAAAATAATAAGTAAATATGTCTAGTTGAAGATATTAACCATATATTCACCCTTCCCAGCCTTGAGTTCAGGCACAATAGAAATACCAAACTTAAGGTAGCTCACAGTTAATTTACTATATTTTACAAATCCGAGAGGTATCAGTGCTTCTGAAAAGACTTAATGTTGATGCAAAGCTCTGAATATGTTTAAGCCTTTATGTAACCTCCCATTATTTAATTCCTAGCCTGCCCTTCGGCAGGGAGGTGTACATAATGTACGTGTCAACCTGAGAGGGAGCATGGTATGGTGCAAAAAGAATTGGCTCTTGACAAGTGACCTCAGAGTCTTCTCCAAGCTCAACATGCCCATTTTCTTCAACCAGTGCTCGCACGATGTGGACTCAAGGTCCTTCATAATTCCAGCTGCCCTTCTCTGGACAGTCCTCAGTTCAAAGGATCGTAAGATCATGGATTTGGAGGTAGAAGGTAGCTTAAAAGGCTACTGAGTCCAACCCTCTCATCTTGTCGATGAGGAAATGTGAAGCATAGAAAAGTTAAGTGACTTGTCTAGAGTCACACAGACAATAAATGTCTCTGGCTCTTTGAACCCAGTCTTCCCAACTCAAGTCCGGCACTCCATCCACCACACTACTCTGCTTTTCAGTGTTAAGCTTATCAGTATCCCTCTTGAACCTTGGTGCTCAACCCTGAACACAATGCTGCAGATGAAGACTGACAAGGTCTCTCACCTACCTAATTCCTGGAAGCTGTCCCTCTCTTAATGCAGCCCATGAGGAGCAATTCTGGCTGCCCACAACCCTGATGGCTCCTGTAGCATGTGTGGTCCACCTAAAACCCTAGATCATCTTCAGAATTGCTGCCTCTCCATATTTCCCTCATCTGGTACTTGGGAAGTTATTGGGGTGGGTTTTTTTGGACTCACGTTCAGACTTTACATCGATGTCTACTGCATTTCATCTTACAAGATGCTCCAGTCTGCCAAGAGCCTTTTGAATCAGATAATATTTGGGAGTGGTTATCTGGACAAACTAAAAGAGAAGAGTGGAATGGCTCCTTGTTAATGGCCAGATCTTGGATTATCACAGAGATCTCTACTTGGCTCTGGCTGATGGACATTTTCATCAGGGACTTAGATAAAACCATGCTTCCCATGTCAGCTTTGTGTCACCTGATAATATGGGGAGCATAGTTTTATCTAAGTCTTTGGTCAAAAAAACAGTTCTAAATCCATTTAACTGCATTTTTGTTTAATTAATATGTCTTTGTGTCCTCTGCAAAAATATTTTGAGATCCTGTGACAAAAGTTTTACACAAATCTAGGTAAATCATAGTCCCAACACTTGGCTCATCCTCTTAGTACCAGATTAGTGCAAAAAAGTAAATGAGGTTGGTGTGCCATGACCTGTTCTTTGCAATGACCACTTTCCTATCTACATTTTCCAACCATTCTTCTAATGATCTGTTCTAGAATTTCCTCAAGGGATTGACATTAAACCCACTGGTCTGTGGTCCATAGATGCTGTTCTCTTCCCCATTTGAAAATTGGGACATTTGCTTTTTTCTAATCTTGTGGTACCTCTCTTGTTTCTCCTGATCTTTCAGATACTACTGAGAATATCTTTTAAAAATACAACTGCCGATTCTTTCAGAACCCAAGGCATAATTTATTTGGGTCAAGTGACCTGAATTCATTCAGGGCAACTTGGTACTCTCTTACCTTCTCTACAGCCTGGGCAGCAACACTCTGCTGGACATTTTTGTTCTGTTGTCATTTCTTTCCCCAGAGAAAATAGAAGCACCATTCCCTCTCTTATAAGCAATTGTCTCAGCCATTCCTAGCAAAGGTCCTCTCCCTTTTTGGATATTCCCCCCTCCATATGGCTAAAGCAAACCTCTATGCTGACCTTGGCCTCCCTTGCCAACTTCTGCTCATTCTTAGTTTTAGTGTTTCTAACATTATTTGTGTAGGACTGCACCACACTCATATTCATTATCTTTGCTTATGCCTTTTTATCATCTATGTTGATTGGTGAATTACCTGTGCACCTACACTGATGCAGACAGATCTCCTTTTTCCTCCTCGTTGTAATTGTTCCCCTTTATCATCAAAATTTTATTCTTGAATATTTCATGGGCCTGCTGGGCTGACTTTCCCTATAATATTTTCATCCATGAAATTTTCCATGTCTTTCCTTTGAATCTAGAGTGCATATTAGTCTATGGCCAGATTTCTTCTCTATCACAAACTCTAGAAACCAATTTTTCTTTCTTAGTGAGAACCAGATCCAAAATAGAATTTATCTTTTTTTGGTTCCTTTACCTTTTGAGGAACAAAATTATTGCTAAAACAATCCAAAAAGATATCAGAGATAAAGTGAGCCCCAGCATAATTGAAATTCTTTTGTACTATTTAACCATTTTGAGATCCTGTGACAAAAATTGTACTAAAATCTAGGTAAACCATAAGTGCTGTGACTATGCTCATCTGCACTCTTGTACACAGAAGTAAATAGGGTTGATGTGCCATGACCTGTTCTTTGCAGTGACCTTCCATATCTATATTTTCCAACCATCTTTTTAATGATCTGTTCTAGAAATTCCTCAAGGGATTGAGAAACCCACTTGTCTGTGGTCTACAGATGCTGTTCTCTTCCCCATTTTGAAAATTCGGACATTTGCCTCCGGGTTTGGCTTATTATCTCCTCCCAAAATTCATTATTTATTTTCTCTTTCTGTCCAGGTGATCTGTAGAATGATTCAATGACAAAAAACCATTTCTGCTTCTCCCTCTATTGACTTTTACCCAAATATTTACTTTCACCCAAATATTTCCCTCCCGTTTCCTGGTTTCCTCACATGTATAGAGCTTCTTTATAATGTAATACCATATTATAATATAATCCCTTCCTCTCTCCCTCTCTTGCTTTTTCAGTTTTAAATAAGGTATACTTCCCTAGAATCAGAGTACACTCATGAGCCTCATCCTGCTATGTATCAGTGATATATTCTTTTAATTTCACATTTGCTTTTAGTTTTTGTTTGTTGCTGAAACTTTAGATATTTATATATAACATCCAAGGCCATGAGTTTTATTCTTTTGTTTCCTGTGAACTTGTAGACGCTTCGGCTCCCTTCTATGTTGTTACTCTCAATGGTATCTAACTTTGGGAATATATGTAGGCAGTTTTCTCTCTCCTCCACAGAGTCTTTTTGATTAAATTTGTAATTATCCAGAAAAATACATTCTTCCTACCCTCAGTTGGGTTTACATCATCTCTGGTCAGGAATCTGTCAAACCGATATTTTAAGCCACAGTCCAGAAATCCAAATTTACTTTCACCCATTTCTTAGATGCCACCTTCTTATCTATCTTTTCACTTCCCAAATTAATTTTTCTGATTACATTCATTAACAAAACACAATCTCTGCCCTGTAGTCTTTAGTTTCTGCCCAAGACTTTGTGATTATTGACAATTATTGATGATCTTTTAAATTCCTTTTTAGTTCCTTTTAATAGTTTTTATTTGTGCCTCCTATGGATCACCAGGAGTGGGTAGTTTGCATCTATTCTGGTAAATCTTGGAAGAGTCTTATGGGAGAGTTATATCTTCATACTGGAGGAAGACAAAAGATTTCTGTTATTATTGTCAAATCAGTAAACACCAGCCTTAGTACCTCAGAGAAGGGAACTACCAACTACTATTACCCTTCTTCCCTTTCTCTCTTCTGATAATGTGTACAAGGCTCTCCTCTTATCATTCTGTGGAGGACAGGAAGTCCAAGCCCCATCCTCCTCAGGAAGGTCCCCAAATTTGTCTTTGAGCCTCAATTGTATATTTGCCCATTTCCTTCATTTCCTCCTCTGTTATAACCATAATTCTGAAGGGTAAAGTGAGGCAGGTAACCTTGTACAGCCCTCCCTCACTTAAATCCAATTCACTTGTATATCATGGCATCAGCTCCCTGATGTCATGGTTCTCTTTGGGAGTTAAGAACAAACAGTAACACAAAAACATGTGCGATGTTGCAAATCCCAACAATGGCCAGATCTTCCTTTCCCCCTTCAGATCTCTGTCCCCATGGGCATCTTGCTTTTATTTCCTTTAGGAACTTTTCATTGTCCTGAATGAGCTGGATCCGTTTACCTTGAAACGCAAACAGCAAACAGTCCCTTGTCTTTGACAGAAATACGATTGCCACTTATTTCTAATTCACTGAATACATTCTCCTTTCTCCATAAAGTTGAGCTTTTCAGCCATAGTTTTCCTTACTATGTGTGGATTTTTATACCTCATTCATGAGGACTTAATTAAGCTTTTTAGAGCCAATTATCAGGCCGTAACAATCCAACTCAACTCCCCTTACTTAGTCTCAGCCCTTCCCAAAGTTATCCCTACCTCCCTTTGAGCTTCTTACCAACTTCTGTTTCAGGTTTGCCCTATTACCCAATCTATTCTCTCAAGTTGTTTTCTCCTCTAATTATTCTACTTATCTTTTTTCCACCACACCTTGTTTTACCAACTACCTTCTTTTGTTTTTGAGTATTTCTTGAGGTTCTACTCCCTAATTCTCCTTGATCTTCAGGAGAAAGATGAGGGCTAGAAATATATATTTGGGAGTCATCTACATAGAAATGATAGCTGCACCCATAGGAGCAAGTAATAACACAAGAATACTTGTTATGTCTTCATATTGAGGAAGACAAAAGACTTCTGTTATTATTGTCAAATCAGTAAATGCCAGCTTTAGTACTCCTTAGAGAAGGGAACTACCAATTACTATTAGAATGCTAGAAGAGAGATGTCTACCTACACATAGGAGATGGAATGATGATTAAACAAAGAATTCTGTGGAGTATCAGAGTCATGGCAGAACAACCAGGAGAGAAGAAGGTCATGAAAAACCAGGAAGGAAACTATTCAGAGATAGGGTACAGTCAGCAGTGCCATAGGAAGTCAGGAGATACAGCAGTGAAAAGATTGGTGGTTACCTGGGAGAGAGCAGTTTAACTCGAATAGTAGAACTGGATGTTGGACTGCAAGAGAAGAGAAGAAAGGGAAGATAGTGGATATAAGCTGGTATTTCTGGCTGTGAAAGGAAAAAAAAGAACACGGGTGACTTTGGGATCAAGTGAAAATTGTTTTTTTAAAGGAGTGGTAATATCTGGTGTGTTTAAAGGCAATAGGGAAGGAGTCAATGGATAAAGCAAGATTGGAGATGGGAAAGGGGGGAATGGTCAAGGGAACAAACACCTGAAAAAAGTGGGAGGAAGTACGATCAAGAGCACACAGTTAGAGGTTAATGTTGGCAAGAAAAAGGGTGACCTTGCTATCTGAAAATGAAGGAAAGGAGAGATTTTAGGTCTAGAATTAGATGGCACCAATATTCTCCATCAAATCTGAGGTAAGGTCCTCATCTGATAGGAAGGAGGTTAGTGGAGGCTTAGGTAGTTTTAGGAGAACAAAGAAAGTATGAAATAGGCAGTAGGGATGTGATGGAGAATTGAACATTAAAGTGGGAAAAAGATTATTTGCAAATAATTGTCCCTTGGCCTATTTTTTTAAAAAATAAATATATTGAAGTTCAATTTCTAACTAAAAATGTTCATAGCATCTAGCAGTGGTCTCCACCTCAATAGTCTGAACTAAAATTATAGAATTCTGATAATGACATTCTGGACTGCCATCTATAAATTTGAAAATGGTCACCTAAATGAGTATAGTTTTGTTTCCAACTTCCAAATTGAAACATTCATGTAGTACCACCAGATTTAGCTAACTCTTTTTCTTGTACTTTTTCAGCAATAAAAAGGTAGAATTCATCCAAGGTTATTTTACAAGATACTGTACATGTAGCTTATATTTTATGTGAACAATTTTCCTAATTTATGTACGCCTCAAATTCACGAGTGAAGAGATTGATTTTCCCTCATCCTCCCAGCTTGTGCTTTCTCCCCTATGATTACTTTGTTTCTACTCTGTATGTATCTTGCATATACCTATTTACCTTCTTCATTAGAATATAAACTCCTAAAGGCATGAAATGGTTTCTATTTTTTCTTTGTATCAGTTCTTAGCACAGGATGTGATGAACACTTAATAAGTATATATTAAGCTTATCAATTAATTGGCTGACTTGCTGCTATATCCTGGCTAATATGATAAAATTCTACCAAGATTAACATTAACCAGATAATGTTAACAGTATCCATGGGAGTATGGTGAGCAACAGTTTTTAACATAATTATTATTGAAGTATCAATAACCTGACATCTCTTTTTGCATGATTTTTTTTTATCTGATGCTTCTCGGTGATACAGATGTGACCCTGGGATCTCGAGGGCTGTATTAATGGGATGTAAACTCTGTCAGGTCTCATTGAGCCGCGGAGGTATTATGGATGATTAGGCATTGACTGTCATCCAAATGCAAACCTTCCTAACTTCAGATAGGTATAGCACAAGTCTAGTTTGGAAATGATAAATGTTTTGACTCAAGAAACTCACTAGTAAAGCATGTGTTACCGAAGGGAATATTTATACCAATACAAATCATACTTCTTTTGATATATTCCCAAATTAGCAACATTAAATACCAAAAATTATTAACAAGATATTACCCACTTAGCTAATGAGCAGAAATTCAGGTTTGCTTTTCTCAAGATTTAAGCTTTTTCTCAAGACTGCACTTCCTCCAAATGTTGATTTTTGGTTGGAGTCGGAACTTTTAACATGTACATAGATGCATTACAGAATCCTCCACAAAATAGGATAATCATGGTATTCATTCATCAGGATACCATTGGCAGTTCTATTGTGGAAGATAATCATTTGTCAGCAAAATGAGATCTCATTCCTCAATTATAAGTGTTCATATGAAACGGTGAATTAAAGCTACTACTTTAATGAGGTGTTTTTAAATGTAAATATATTAGTGACAATTTGAAAATATTAACATCATTTATATTGCCAATATATAATACCGGAAATCTGTAGAAAGGTTGGCAAGCCAGTTGTTAAAATTGGCAAGAGAAGTGTAAACAGGACCTTTATTAACTGAAAGCCCTTCTCCTTAGAGGATGTAAAGAGACACACAAAAGCCACTGCTTGTATTATCAGGGTAACAGCTAAGACAAAATTGTACTTTGGTTATTTTGATTTCCATGAATTAAACCCTATGCCTTTGCAGCTTTCTCGTCTATGATTTTTCCCCTCCACTCAAAGTGGACATGTCTATTACTACCTGTGTACATGCTTCTGTTTGGCCTGTTCTCTGTGTCTGGTATTTCCTTTCCCTCCATCTTTATAACTCTATTTGTAGAAATCTTAACCATCATCTAAAATCCAAGTCAAATGGCTCCTCCTCCACCATGCTCCTCCTGATCCTCCCAGCCCAGAGTATCCTCTGCCATCCTCCCTGAAGGAATTAGTTTGCATTCTCTCAATGGTACAGGGATTTGAGAATTGACTGGCATCCTATGCTCTAGAGTTCACAGAAATTAACATTTTGCTCTCATCTCTGAGAGTGATTTGGGACTGTCATGTTGAGCCAGAAAGCATAAGTCACTCTTTGTAGTTCCTAAGCTTAGGGACGTGTATGAGACCAACTAAGAAGAAGGAATGGGGACTTTAAGAGCTGAATAGTCCTAGCAGCACTTGAGGACAGACTCTATAGATGTTATCATTTGTAAATATTATGCCAGGAAAGCCTGACACTTTAATTGCCTATAGATTTTAATTTCTAAAATGAATCTCAACCAGTTCCCACTTTATCCAATTGAATTTTCTTCTGAACCACGTCTATCTTCTCTACAAGAAAAAGATGCAATACTTTAACTTACTAAAACTTAGCCATACTATATTTACAGCATTCCCCTCACTGACTGTTTTAGTAATCCTGTCAAAGAAGGAAATGGGCTTCTTTAGCGTCACTGGCTCTTGCTGAAACCTGACTGGCTTTCTGAAATCAATGATTCCACTTCCATCATCAATCATTTCCTTAATGATCTAGAGTTTCTTAAATCAAAGTCAAAACTCACTGGTCTATAGATTGCAGATATTGTAACTCTCTGCTTTTGTTTTTGTTTTTGAAAATCAGGACAAAATATTACTAAAGAGATACAGAGTTAGTAAACCATTAATGATTATTCCTGTTGTTTAACCAATTCTAAAGTTACCTTGCATGAGTATTCATGAGCCTACTACAGCTTTCCACCTTTTCCATAATAGCATAAACTCTCTGCCAAATGTTTTTTGTGCTAAAATCTAGGTGAACTATAGTTATAAACAACATTTCTCAGACTTTCCTGCCTGTTGGGGTAGTAATTGAAAAGAGTTAGCTGCCTTATCAAAAAGGCAAATGAGATTGGTCTGGCAAATGGTCTTGATAAAACCATCCTGACTGGCTCTATGTGACCTGATTTCTAGATGTTCACTGACCTTTAATAATCATTCAAAAATTTGCCTGGTAGGATCAATGTCAATTCAAGGGACTGTAGTTTGCAGACTCCATTTTCTTCCCTTAAAAAAAATCAGGATAACTTTGGCCCTTTTCCAGTCCTGTAGCCTTTCTCTTGTCCCCATTGTTCCCCAGTTTTTCAAAGTTTCCGAAAAAGTTCTCAGCAATCACATGTGCCGATTATTTCAGTATCCTGAGATGTAGCAGATCTGGATCTGGTGAACTGAACTAATTAAAGGAAAGCTCCATGCTGGGATAGAGGGCTTCCTATTAGAGACTGCTGGATGATGTCATCATACACAGAATGATGGGCTTGGAATCAGGAAGACCTGAGTTTAAATGTGATCTGATACCTATTATCTATGGGACCCCGGGCAAGTCACTTTACCTCTATCTGCCTCAGTGTCTGCATCTGTAAAATGGGGATAATAACAGTACTTGCCTTTATGTAAGGCTAAAAACCACTAATTAATCTTCTTAGCATTCATCATCAGCCTTGGCTCAGAATGAAACTTAGCATCCCTGCCATTCTTTTTTACAGGGCCACGCCAAATTTTGCATTTGTTCTGTTATTTGTCCTGTCTTTAAGAATCAAAGTTGGTTAGTAAATACCCTGTGATTTCACATTTATTTCTTTGCATTTTTTGCCTTCACCAAATTCTTTTCTTTTCTTTTCTTTATGTCTAGAGAGAGCCAGGTGACCCAGTGGTTAGAGTACTAGATCTGAAGTAAGGAAGATTTGAATTCTAAACTTGTCTCAAACATATAATAGTTGTATGATCCTTCACAAATTCTGTCAGCCTCAATTTCTTAATCCAGACAAAGGAATAGTAATAGTACCTACTTCCCCAAGGTTGTTATGAAGATCAAATGAGAAAATACAGGTAAGGTTCTTTATAAACCTAAAGTATCATAGTTAGCTATTGTTACTATTACTGTTGTTACTATTATTTCATCAGAATTGTATTCTTGACAGCTTTTCTCTTTCCTCAGCTTCCCTGCAGAATATTATGCAGAATTCTGTCTCACCTTTTTCTGAACCCTTTGAAACCTTCTTTCTAATGTCTACGCTACATGCCCAACTCATATATATTTTTCAAATCTCCTATCTGCCTCCACTAAGGAAATTATAAGTCCTGTTAAGTATTTGTAAAAGTACATAATAGAAAACTTGAAACAGGTTTCATCTGTGCTGATCTAGAATACTCTTCTAACTTATTTCTCAATCCTATTATTTTTTTAAATTAGAGACTCTTTATTTTTCTTAGCTCCATAAGGGAGAACAGAGAAGAATGGGTAAAATTTATGAGAAGATGGCTGTCTCCCCAACATGTAGAGAAAACTTTCTAGCAAAAGCTAGAAAACCCTCCTAGGATGGAGCTCATTGCTTTTGCAGATACCCCAAAGATTTTTGAGGAGAAGTTGGTTGGTAACTTTTCTGGGATGCTCTCAAGGAGACTAATACTTCAGAGAAAAGTTATTCTAGAGCACAATTCCAACACTTTGATTCCATGATTCTATGATAATATATCATGGCTTGGTAAAGAAATGATAGGAACTAGTGTAATTCGCAGAGTCAAAGTAGTCTTTTATTTTTTGTAAGTGACCAAAACTTGTGAGTTCATATTGTTCTTCTAAAGTTGATAAGAATGAAAGGCTAGATATAAGTATGATATACAAGTAAGGGGGGAAGGCCTCTCTTGCTTCATCTTTTTAGTTATAATTTCAATTCCCAGACTTTTGATAAATATTCAGTGATGTATTCTGAATCATCCAAGTGGGTACGTTCCCTTTCTGCTCTTTAGTAAAACCCAAAGGGCCGACCAAGAATAGCATCAGTGAATAGTGATTTAAGCTGGTCAACGAGTCACCAGATAGTTACTGTGGTATGGACAACATTCAGGCTGGCATCTTACCTTCCCAGGTTTCACGTCTCAACAACCTTCTAAGGCAGGGAAAACCTCATGCCCCAACTTGGAATAAGACAAAGATAAGCCAGCATCAGTTCACTTCCTGACAAAAGAAGTTTAAGCATTAGAGCTGGGCAAGTCACAGTTCTCACTCTGCATGGCTTTCCTGTAGTGGAAACAAACATTAAGTGTGAGCCAGTGGAGAGTTTCACCTTCCCCTTTCAAAGGCCAGAGGAGATCACCGAGGTCCTGTGGTTGGCTTGTCATGGGCTAAATGGGCCAGAGACAAAAGCCGATGCTGGCTAAACCTCTTGGCTTGAAAGAGAGGAAGAAAATGGATCCCCCTGAAGTCTTGTCCTTTCTGATCACACCCAGATTTATTCTTGGAGCTCCAAGACACACTAGTCAAACCCACAAGATTGAGTCTTGGTGAACGGATGAGCAGAATGAAGGCAGCCAATGTTTGGTCTTTGTTTTCATTAAAACATCCCACCATTATTGTAATGTAGTAGAAGAGAATGTTGATGTGGCCAAAAGTCAAAACTTTCCTCAAGTTCCATCTTGACTGAGATTTGTTCTAATTAACATGATCTGAGCAGAGAGGATATGTGTTATCGCACCTCACGGCTAAATGAAGAGTTAGCTCGGGAGGTGTGTCATTGTGACTATCACAACCTTCAAGACAGAAACATTTTTTGTGACAAAGGAAAAGTAAAGACCTGCCTGAGTTCTGCTGTTTCCCTACAGATGATGCCAAAAAAAAAAAAAAAAAAAAAAAAAACAAAGCCCATACAACAGAGTCCAAAATCCCAAGTACACAAAATAATATTCTTCACTCTACTTGATCTCATGCCAAGATTCTGAACTTTATATTTTCCCTTCAATTTCAATATCTGGTCTTAGTTTAAAGTCACAAACCCATAACTCAGCTGGTAAAGAAGGGGAAGTCTGTCCTCATCCATCTGTCCCCAAAAAAGACAGTGCTATGATTCTCAGCAAGGACGGAAAATATCCTATAAGGGAACTTGGCAGATACTCCTTTTGGAAGAAAGTTTAAAAAGACATGGCTTCCCAAAGTATTTACCAAATTCAGTTACAGAGGAAAATTTAACTATAGTGAAACAAGAGTCACATGCAAATGCTAGCTCAAGTTATTGAGTCCAAAATGAATTCTTTACCATTGACTTCTCCAAGTTTTAATCATTCTAACACCTAGAATTAACTTCAAAAAATGATACATCTTCTTTAATTATAACAGCATTGTTTAATTCAAAGCAGGTTAATACAATCAGTTTGGAGAAAATGGCCTCAAATAGTTGGAAGGCTCTATGTTCTAACCAGTAGGGGTACTGCCTTGACTGGGATAGTTCACAGGCATGAATGTTAGTATCTCTGTGTTCCCATAAATCTTCCAAAGATAACCCACTACATTTACTGGAAGCCTTCCTCTGATTCTTTTAATATTTCATGGGTACCTGTTCAAAACTCAAGTGGCTTGAGAAATAGAGCAGCAATAGAAAACTATGAATCTATCATATATTGTTATCCAAGGAAGATAAACATGGAGCCCACTGCCCTCTCCTGTGATACCTGCAGAAGAGATGAATGTGTGTGTGTGTGTGTGTGTGTGTGTGTGAGAGAGAGAGAGAGAGAGAGAGAGAGAGAGAGAGAGAGACAGAGAGAGACAGAGAGAGACAGAGAGACCACAGAGAGAGAGAGACAAAGAGAACAGACAGATAGAAAGACAGAGACAAAGACAGAGACAGAGTTGCTGAAGCCATGGTGATACCTGTAGAAGAGATGAGTGTGATCTGGCAGCTGAGCTACATGAACTTGGAGCAGAAAGCTGACATTTCTCTTTCAGAGTGTGCTACCTAGTGAACTTCAATTCTGGAGCTTCAGGCTACTCCTCCTCACCTGTATGTCCTTCAGTGACTGGCAGCGGGGACAATCGCATGCTGCAAGTCTATTAAAATTAACAAAGGCCAAAAAATGAATGTGACTTTTGTGGACTCAAGCATTGTTCTGAGAGGACATCTCTCACTGCTAAGAAAGTGAAAAACGCTGCAATATGCAGTGGGATACTATGTCAGACCATGACTAAGGCAGAAGAAAGCAACTGGTCTTCCATGCAAGGTATATCCATGAAAGAATAGCCCGAAACACCAGAAGTTTGGGCCAAGAGAATTCTGTAGAACTGATCATACCACTTTACTGGCTGGTTACCAGATATCTGAAGGAAGTATAAGATTTGTGCCCATTGGGTTCAAAGAAAATGCTACTGACCCATATAGCTTATCTCAAGAGATAAGGCACAAACAGGCTTTCAGCTCTGAAAAGAGATAAGACCATGACCAACGTCCTGGTGGGGACACACTTTCATCCAGCACACACAGGTCCGACCTGGAGCCAGGCAGTTTCCATTGCTTCTAAGGTCATAGAAAAAGTATTTCTCTGAATGGCTTCTCCACCAAGATCCACCCTGTCCAAGATCAAGGTTTTCAGAGAACTGCTCAAGGAGGCCGGAATGAGTAAGTGGAGAACTGTACCTTACCAACTTTGGTAGAGCCAGAGCATTTTAACCACACACAGTCCAGAATCTTAGAGGAATGAAGACGAAGCTCAATGGAGTCTGCAGGTGAGACTTTTACCACATGTGGTCCCATGTGACAAATTTGCCTCCTTTCTCAGGTCAAACATCTCTCGGGACATCATCCCCCTTTTTGCTATGTATTCCAACCTGCTCATCCTTCCACATGCATCCTGACTTTGGGTGACCCTCCACTGCAGTTCTCTGGAGACCGTGCTGTTCGGTGGCTTGGGACCATGAAGTATCACTGTAAGAATACTGTTTTAAAACACGGGCCTCTGTTTTGAGGAGAAACTTTGGGGGTAATAAAAAAAAAAACTCTGTCATTTCAAACACAATTCAGCTTGCTTTTTCCCCTCATGTTCAATTCTAGATTCAGCTAATTTCCTATAGGTTGGGTCATATCCAACGATAGATTAGATAGATGAATAGCTAGAGATGGGAACAGAGAAAAGAGAGAGACCGAGACAGAGAGACAATAGAGATAGATAGTTGGATGGAGAGAGATATAGACAGAGAGTGGATGCATAGATACAGACAGGTAGATGACATAGACGGAAGAATGGATGGAGAGAAAGAGGAAAAACAAAGTGAGAAGGCAGTCTGTGAGTACAATATATCAAGTTGTACCATGAAGGAGGGATTGATAAAACAATCATATGTGTGTGTGAGAGAGACAGAGACAGAGACACAGAGACAGACAGAGACAGAGACAGAGTGAGAGTGTGAGAGCCAGAGAGAGATGCAGGCATGTGCTGGAGCCAGCTCAAATTCACCCCCAAAGCCAACCGTTAAATGTTAGTGTGAGCAGGAATGAAATAATGAGTACCAGAGTGTGCTAGGACTGGGGTGGATATGCTGGAGCCAGCTCCACCCAGCAGAGTTCTGAGAATCAGTCGTTAAGTGTTCGGTTTGATTATTTTACATCTTGTAAATCAGCAAACACCACAAATCAGGATCTGATTTATTATTCTGTGGATTGTTTAGACTTAAGAAAGTAATAGGAAAATGTTAATAATGCAGATTAACCTTAAAGGTGTTCCAGGTGTGCATTTATTTATTCAGAGTTGATTTGTAAGCATTTCCCAGCACCCTAGAATACATCAGGGTGGCAAATGGCTCTGAATGGAGGGACAGAAGAGTGGGAAAGGCAAGCTTAGAACACTTCACAATTTGGCTTAGGAAGGATCCTAATCATTCCAATAATATAACCAGGACCTTCCTGTTAATGCAGGAACATTAGCAAAATCCTGGGGAAAAAAAAATCTTGATTTTATGTACCACAGCTTTCCTTGTACCCTTTAAGAACTTTCCTAATGGCTTAATGTTTGTTAAGTATCTGGGTTAACTTGTAATTAAGCATTAAGGGATTTTTTTTTTCAAATCACACTACTGTATTTAATCAGGGCCAGTTTTTGGCCTGAATTTTTAAAAACCTAGTTGCTAATCAGATATTGAAACAGTAGGTTGGCAAATGAAATTTAGAGAAAATCCCATTAGGCCTTTACAGCTAAACTAAGTATTATGAAACACATCTCAGTGATTACATAAAATCTTAGAGCCCGAATATAAAATCGGGGGGAATGTGATTGTTCTCTTGTAATCAGGCCATTTTGGAAAACATTTTTTTCAGTCCAGCTCGACACATGTCTCTGCATTTTTTTTTGGTAGACTCTTCATCATCTAGATTTGAGGGTTGGGGGAAAGAGCTGTCAGTATGCCTGTGCCTTGTTCACCTTCCAGTGAGTATTTAAGCCCATTTCTTTGTGGTTAGTAAAAGTTTCTGCTAACAGGCTGATGCAATGATCATAACTCATTCTACTCTTGATAAATTGTTTACTGCTTTTCTCTAGTGCTAGATTAGAAAATTCTGGAAGCAGAACCATTATTATCTTTTACAGATGCCCTGATTTATGCTAAGTAGATGTGGAAATTTTTTGTCAAATGAAAAGTGGTGAATAAATCCTTGTATGTGTAAAGCACGCAGAAGATTTAAGAGATGGCATATAATTGAGGAAACTCCAACCCGGTCTATTTGAAAACAAGAAATGAGTAAAAGAACAACCATCAACATAGGTTATTTACTAAGGAAACTTAAAAGTCAATTGGAGAGAACATAAGAGCTCAGAAATCACTTCAGTTAGCAAATGCTTGATTGCTTGGGCAGACAGTGAGATGACAATTAAGGGCAACACTGGCTAGCACAGGGATTGGCCCCTTTGACCCTTCAAGTGTTCTTACACCTCAATCTCCTCTAGAATCCAAATAAATAAGGAATTACCTATTGAAGGTGAGGTCTTTGAGATGCTCTTTTTTGCAGATGACATCATGACTGAATCAAACTCTGCAGCCTCCTGAAGGACATCTGTAGTCACTTTCAAGAGTTAATCTAACTATCCACAGCAGAGGTGCAAAGTGGCTGAAGAATATGTATTACCTAGACTATTATACAGTTGGATAAAAGCAGAAGTCTCTGTTTAACTGGCTCTCCCCCAAAATGGATAGATGATCCATTTCAATGTTAAATTTGCACTAACATTTTCTCCATTATATTTTTAGATATTCAATACATATATAGTTTATATAGATAATCCACAATACAATAGCTCAAGCTCTGCTTGTAGCCTTTCTGATCGCCCAGATGAAATGTTCACACTGAAAATTTAACAATCAGCTCTTAGGTGAGTTTTCCTGATTCCAGGCCCTGTGCTCTATTCACTGAGCCATCTAGCTGCCCTGTGTGGTTCTGGACAAACGAACTACCCTCTCTGAGCCTCCTTCAGTTTGCTTCCTCAGAGGAGCTTGGTCTTCAAGGTCCTCTCCAACTCTAAATCTGTGATTCCATGATCCCAAAATTATGTGTGACTCATTCCTTCCAGTTATCATTCCAAAATCAGTCAGATTTACGTATTTCAGAGAATTTGACAATTTGAGGAGTCTTTTGTCTTGTGGCACTCACAATGAACACGAACACAAGCTGAAAGGCTGCCAATTTATATTCCAGGATCTGTGACAGAGGGTAAAGTAGTCGCACATTTTATGAATTACTTCCATGCCAATCAGAAGAAATTTTGTTCCTTTCACTTCATTCCCCTCCTCGCTGCATCTCTGATTCTCCTTGACTTTCTTTCCAATATCCCAGAAATCTCTTCACTCAGCCCTGAACTTCAGTCACTGAAAGTATCCTCTGCCCTTGTGGCCCTCCTCTGACTGACTCCTCTTGGACCTTCCATTTTAAGGACGCCCAAGCCCACCATGTTTTCATTCTTCTCCCAGACTTCCTCTAAAACGCCAAGTTAGACCACAACACTATTATAATAATGAACTCATTTTAAGCTGGGGGCAAGAAATGTCCTCTAAGGGTTCCTTCTCTTCAGCGTTTTAATTTATGTGTATTTATGTGTATACATACATAGCATATCTTACTATTTAGTGCTTAGTATGGACATTTTTTCCTATACTGCTTTCAAGTATATCACACATTGTTGCATAAAATTATTCTTTAGAAAAATTCTACTCAAAGGATAATTGTTAACTGGACCCACTTACTAGTTTCAAGCATTCTTTCCAGGATTCCAGGAATGTGTGGGGAGTATTTATCTATATCATATCTGGTAATTTTAGACAATTTGGCAGAACACACTGAAACGATTCTTAATGAAGGTCAAAAATTTTGACTCAAACATGCAGTAGGAATAAACATTAACTTTATAGAGAAACACGCGCCACTTGGAAGGCAAGATAGAACTGAGTTTTAGTCAACTGAAAGTTAATATTTTTGATTCTACAATTCTAAGGACACTCTCTAAGAATATAATGATAATAAACTGCCTTATTTTTGAGAGTGCCATCTCTTTCCAGTGACCCAGATTTACAACCTTGGTGTAGTCTACAACTCCTCACCCATACTCACTCCACATTACTGAGTGGTTGCCCAATCTGGTCATTTCTTTCTCACAACATTTCTCAAACATATCCCATTCTCTCTGCTCCCACAGCCACTTCTGTAGTTCAGGGCTTCATTACTTCTCACCTAAACTTATGAAATAGTCTTCTAATTTACCTCCTTGCCTCAAGCCTCTCCTTGCTAAAAATTTTTCCTCAAATCATGAGCAGGATGCTCTCAGGAAAAAAAATACCTGGAAAGTCCTCCATGAACAAATGAAATATACTATGTACAAAGTAATAGCAATGTTCTGCGATGACCAGCTGTAAATGATTTTGTTATTCTCAGTAGGACAATCACTCATGCCTACTCTGAAGGACTTATGATGGAAAATCCTATCCATACTCAGAAAAGGAACTGCTCAAGTCTGAATATAGATTGAAGCTTTCTCTATCTCTTTATCTCTTTATTTTAAAATAATTTTTGTGGGTTTTTATTTTCATGAGGGTGGGTGATGTATGTTTTCTTTCACAACTTGACTTTTATGGAAATGTTTTGCATAACTTCACATGTGGTTTCTTAATTGTGGGTAGGAATAAAGGAAAGAACTTAGAACTCAAAAATCTTTAAAAATATATATTAAAAATTATCTTGAATGTAAACTGGGGGGAAATATAACTAAATAAATTATAAAATACATTGATAAAGGAGCATCAGACAAATGACTGAGTCATATGGGTTTGTTTATAGAAATGGAGGAATCTGATTTCTTTTCAGGGGAGGTATTGCTACCAAAAATTACAGGAAAGAGCGATCCTTAAAGTTTATTGATCTATGTGGACTGGGGATGACATGGTGGAAATTGCAACATATTACTGCATGTTGAAAAAATTTAGCACCTACTGGATACCTTGGAAGCCACAACCAAGTGCCTAGAATTATTCACCCAAAGCTTATTATCCTTTATAAACTAACAGATTTCATTTCTCCATTCCACAAATATAAACCCACAAACATCCTTGAGAATTCAACAAATGTATTATACTGGAAACAAGGCAACATTAAAGATAGTACCATAACCCAGAACATCCAGATGAATCAAGTATCTCAGTAAGGACTTCATAGTCCATGATTGTCAGAGGCAGACGTGGAGCCTAGATCTTCTGGAATAAGAGCTCAGTATTCTATCCACTTTTAATCCATACTGGAATATGCTCTTAAGATAATCAGAAAGAAATTTGCATTACAGTACTATGTGAGTCAATATGTAAAAATTGAGCCCAAAGGAATTTACTCCATAAATTTTAAAAGAAAACTTATAAAAGGTTCATTTGTGACATTTTAAACATTTATTTGATCCAAAATTTAACATGATTCCATGTTAAATTAGCTTTAGCAATGATAAAAGAGATTCAAATCAACCTGTGATATCATTGAGGCAAGAGTTTCTAGCAATGATGCAGGTCACAGCCCATTCACACTGGCCCATCTTGGATGACTCTTGTCTGTAGTCTCACCTAAGTTCTACCAGGGGGTCTACCATGAGCTGGAGACCTTTCTTACTTTTTCTTGACTTTTTTTTATCTAGCAGAGCATCCAGCTATTTATTTGTCATCCTTTCCCCTTACTACATGACCAGTCTATGTTTTTCCTATAATGCAATTCAGTGATATCTTTTACTCCTGTTCTTTAGAATTCATCAGTGATTACATGCTGCAACCTGCTCATATTCACCCCCATTCTCCATCACCCCCATTTTAATTCTCCAGAGGCTGCTTCATGTCTCACCAATATATAGCAACACTGGTAATTTCTTGGTGGACGGATGGCTATATACATGAAGAAATAACACCTGCACCTTGAATTTTGAGAGACTTCCCCAGGCGAGTGCTGGTAGAGTCCACTATAGTATAGTATAGTATAAAATTCAACTGACTCTATAAAAATAAGTGCAAAATGCACTTTTAAATTTAAACAATATTAACATTTTCTTTTTTATAATAACTTAATTTTCAAAATACATGCAATGATAGTTTTCGACATTCACCCTTGCAAAACTTTGTGTTCCATATTTTTCTCATTCCCTTCCCACTTTCCTCTTCCTTAGACAGCAAGTAATCCAATATCACTTAAACATGTGCAATTCTTCTAAACATTGCATTAACATTTTCTCCATTACTTCATTAAGTCTAGACAATCAACAAAACAATAAATCAAGCCCTGATCTGTGTTGTTTACTGGTTTTCAAGGTATAAATGTTCATAATGAAAATTTAATAATTGGCTTTTGTGATCTGGTTAAAGATGGCTCTAGCACACCCCAGATTTGACCAGTGCAACCAATCTTCCCAGAGCATACTTTATTTCTCCCACTGGGAAATACAAGTGATTTGACCTTCCCTTGGCTTTATTCTGCCCCTCACTCTGATGCTGGAAACTTCATTGAAATGATGGCTACTCTACATAAGGCACAGAATCTGGCAGACTGATGGACTTCATAGCCTAGGAGTGAATGGCCCCAGTCATGTAGTTTGTTCATTTCTGTTGTTTATGAGCTTATAGGAGTTATTAATAAAATCAATACCACATATTTCTCTCTCCATTGGCTCAGCCCCTGCTTGATGGGGTTTATGGGGTGGAAAAGAATAGTTGGACCATAATGTTCATTCTCTCTGCCCTCATAGCTATCGACTGGCTTCCTCTATCTCAGACCTTCTTCATGCAATCATTGAACTGATAGGAATCATAAAGAAGTTAGAACGGAGGATAGCTTTATGTAGTGAACATGTTCTTCAGCTTGCTCTGAGCCAAGTCAGCTATATCTCTCCCTTAGGGCTCTCCAGCTGCCCTTAGAGGTCTGAGTGAATTTTCTCTACTGCCATTGGTCTCTCGGGGGGAAGCTCTATGACTGTTGGGTGCTAGTCACTTCCATTTGACCAATTAACACCAATTAACTTTTACAAAGCCACATTTACTTCAAAGATATAATTAGAACAGAAGCACACTACTGTGGAAGGACATAGGTTCCCCTGTGCCAGGGGACTCAGAACAGAGTACACGGTTTCAATATGGTGCTGGTCCTACCAAGTTCACATCCAAATGAGGTACTGCTGCCTGATGAATCTACCCTCAAACTCCAAGGACGGGAGAAAGCCAAAGTCCCTCCTGGGATGAGAAGAAAATACTATCTGTTCAGGGCTACAATTCCCAGTATTCACAAATAGATTTCAGTTTTTCCCTGCCTATAGGATAAGTCTAATTACCCTATTACACTAGCATTTAAAAAATAGGCTTGGGGTCAATGAAGAAGACTTAAAATTTCCTGAAGAATCTAGCCCCCTTCTCTTCTATACAATTATAAAGTCCCACTCTGACATACCAGTTATATAACCATGAACAAGCCCTTGAACCACTCCGTTCCCATGCCCGGTTCTAGAAGTCACTACATTACGATCAGCAGCCTATTTCCATTTTTGGAAGGAGTGTCCATACTAATACCAATTAAACCAATAAGCCAGAAAAAATACAACCCCCCCAAAAAAAAACCCAAACCAGAAAAACCTGCCATCACATTACTGTGACTTGAGCAGTGTGTGTCAGAGTATGTCCATTCAAACAGCCAATGTGTCTATTGTCATTTAATGAAAAGGCCCTATAATCTCTTAAAATAGGCACATCTGGTAGAATCAACCAATCAACTATATGTATTAAATACCAAAGAGCTTAACTGTTGGGGATACAAAAATTAAAGTCTGTGCCCTCAAGAAGCTTAAATTCTCTAGAGGGAAGCAACATATACACTCAGAGGGACATGCAAAAATAAGCATTTGCAAAACACCTACAGAAATACAAGATACTTTTGGGGAGGTGGTTCTAGTAACTGGGGGGGAGGTCAAAAAATTCTCCACTAGGAGGTAGAGATTGACTGAATTTCTGAAAGAACCTAGGAATGCTGAGAGATGGAGGGAAGGAGGGCGTGCATCCCAGTCTGGGGGACACTGGCACAGAGAAGGCCAGTCTGGCTGAATAAGGAGGATGTGATAAAGAATAATGCATAATATTAGTGTGGAAGGGTAGATTGGTGAATGGTTTTAAAAGCCAAATAGAGGATTGTAGAATAAGGAACCAGTGAATTTATTTATGGAACAGGTAGAAACTTTGGCAGCTGTACTGAAGATGAAAAAGAATGGGGTCTTATGGTGATGTCAAAGATGCAATGATAGCTGACCTTATAAAATAGCCAGCATGGGGCAGCCAGGTGGTTCAGTGCATAGAGCCCCAGCCCTGCAGTCAGGAGGACCCGAGTTCAAATGTGACCTCAGACACTTAACACTTCCCATCTGTGTGACTTAACCCCAATTGCCACAGGGACAAAAAACACAGCCATCACTTCACAGCCATTTTCTCTTTCATCTAGTGTAGAGCTCACAGTATATGGACACCTACAGCACCATAAATATTAACCCAAAAAGAAAGCCATCTCAGTAGCCAGATGCCACAGAACAGCAGGGCACTGCCCCAAGACCTTACCCAGCCCTCACATCCACTTTCTTCCATTGCAGTGCATACATAAGGGCAGTTTAGGGACCACCAGCCAAGAAGCTGAGCCTCTCCCTGCTTTTTCCCACTCTCTAGAGGTAGCCCCAAGTGGCCGCCCTCTCTGAGGTCCCCGGCAGCGGCAGCTGTCGCCTTCCCACCCTCACTGCCGATCTCATCTGCCTCCTTGATTGTGGTAATGACTACATTATTCTAATTCTGAATCCTTCTGGAGGGGATTGGCCAAATGGTTTTCATCAATATTTCTCTACCTCTCCAAGAAGCTTCAATTAAAGTAGCTGCTAAAAATAAACTGGAACACTTACTAGAATGAGAATAGTTAAGACTAAAGAGACACTTAAATAGAGAGAATCAAAGGACTGAGAGAAATCTTAGGAAGTCACTCTGCCTTTGTAGAGTAATTAAACCATTCTGGGCAGATGTGTTTCTCTCCTATTTTTAATAAAGCCTTCAAAGAAGGAGGTTAGACAACTTCCTCCATGAGATTTAACTTAACAACCCCCTTAAGTACTTTCAAATATTAAACCGAAGGAGATGCAATTAAAATTCTTTGTAGTTCTATCCTCTTTAGAAATACAGGACACGATTATCCATAGGATAGACCCTAAACTATTATTGAGATAATGATTGGGTGATTTCTCTTTCTTTTCCTTCTCCAGTCTAAATAATGCTACTTTCTTTAACTTTTCATGATTTACTTTTTTTTTTAAGTTTTCATTATTATCTTCCGGGCCCACACCAAACCCTCTAGAGCTCCCCCGAGTAGAGGAATGTAAACCTAAACAGAATATCTGCGAGTAAGTGCTTGTCTACCGCCAAGTAGCATGCTATAAAGAACCTGGGGGCACTTAGCCACTATCATCTTATTTATATCCTGCTGTATTTCATTTGCCTTTTTTTTGGAACAGTGCTCCATTGTTGAATCGTATTATCTCGTCAACAGTGTCTTAAACCTGTTTCTACTGTGTTCCCAGAAAGCCCTTCTGTATTTTTTAGTCTGTGCCCCCCTCCGTTCCTTTAAAAAAAAAAAGAAAAGAAAAAAGAAACTCCCAAAGAAAAGCCTATTGTTTAAAAATACATTAGCTGCTGAGGCACCAGGCTGCTTTCTCCACTGCTGACAATCAGAGATGCAGTTATTTTTCCTCTCAATTAATTTTCTTTCTGAAACAGGCTTTTCTTTTTGTATTGATAAATAGTGACCACCAGAGGGCACTTCTACTGATGAATACTAAACAGATGGGAAAATTACTCACTCTGGGCCCGTCTGCACTGCTGAATTCTCTCATGGGAAAATCATTAATGCCCAAAATAGTGTGGCTTTTGGAAAGTGCCAAAATCTACAGAGATTTCACTGTAACTGATGATAAAACAATTTGATAGTACTGGTAAATTTCCACCAGCAGTTTTCAAAGAGCATGTGATAACAAGGGAGAAATAATTATTGTGTGATATTTCCTCCTCCTTCTCTCACTCCCCTCCCAAAAAAAATCCATTTTACTCTAAAGAAATGTCATAAATAACCTCTTGTACTTTTCCTTCTTGGCCTTCATTTTGTTACTAGAAATAAAAGTTTCCAGGCTCATACTGCTTCATGATTTGCTGAGTTTCCTTCATCATAACCCTTGTGGGTAAATAGTAAAACTATTACTATTCCCCATTTTAAAGATGAAGAAACTGAGTTTACTCAAAGGAGTAAACAATGACTTGGTCAAGGTCACAAGAGCTGGTAAATATCAGAGCTGAATTTGAACCCAGGCCTTCTGATTCCAAACCTAGAGCTCTTTCTCTTTTGCATAGGAGAGAAAGACCAGGAGGGGAGGGGAAATCTTCCCTAACATATATTATCTGTATGATCCTGGACAGTCACTTCACCTCTATGTTCCAGTCTCCTCATCTATAAAATGGGTATGATAATATCCAGCCCTACAGGGTTGTCAGAAAGGCCAAATAAATGGTGTTTCAGGTGCAAGATTTCAGTTGCTATCTAAATGCCCATTATGATTTCTAATTCAAATTTCCAACTGATCAAGTTGCTTTTTTTAAAAAAAAAGGTCATAATATAATGTTATAAAATACACTCCAAAAATATCTTTCACTCACCTACAAAATGGGCTGGGAATAGTGGGTATCACATAACAAATCCCCCCATTTAGACAAAACGACTTGTGACTGGGGCCACAGGGTTCTTCATGATCTAGAAAAGAAACATATAAAACACAGGCAATTAATATATTTTGGATATATAGAGAGAGAATTTATTTTTTCTTAACACAATTGGAAAAAGCATTTAATCTATCAATAAACATTTATTAAGCACCTACTATGTGCCAAGCATTGTGGTAGACATTGGGATATACCAAGAGGAAAAAAAAAGGAACCAGTTCTTGCCTTCAAGGAGTTTACATTCTATCAGGAGAAAGAGTGAACTGAGAGAAAGGGACAGGTGTGAGCTATATTGTGGGCACTGACAACCAATCAAATTTCTATAGTGAAGAAGAGTAAGAAGTTGTGGGTAAGACCAGGGTTGTGGTAATCTTGAGAGAATAAGAAAGAGGGAACAGTTTATGGAGAAAGATAATGAGCTGTGTTTGAATGTGTCATATTTGAGATGTCCACCGGACATCCAGTTGGAGAGGCTCAGTAGGATGCAGGTGATGTAGGCCTGTGGCCCAGAAGAGTGACTAGGGCTAGATGGATCAGAGTTATCTGCATAAAGATAATTATGGAATCTATGGAAGTTGATAAGCTGACTAAGAAAAAGCCTTAAAGAGAAGGTCCAATGTATACTTATTTTGTATTTAATTTATATTTTAACATATTTAACATGTACTGTCAACCTGCCACCTGGGGGAAGGGGCGGGGGAAGGAGGGGAAAAATTGGAACAAAAGGTTTGGCAATTGTGAGTGCTGTAAAATTACCCGTGCATATAACTTATAAATAAAAAAGCTATAATAAAAAAAGAGAAAGTCCAAGACAGATCCTTAGGGGACACCGAGACTGAGAGCAGAGATCAGGAAGCCAAGAGAGAGTAGTGTCCTGGAAACCAAGACAGGAGGGAGTGTCCAGAAGTTTAGTATCATCGGCAGTACAGGCAAGGAGGATGAGGACTGAGAAAAGGCCACAGGATCTGGCGATTAAGGAATCTGTGGCAACTTCTGCTCCAGTGGATCAGTGATGGGAAGCCAAACTGAGGAGTGAGTGAGAGGAGCCGGAGGGCAGACACTCTGTACATGGCTTCTTCTAGGAGTTGGCTAGGAAGGGGAGGAGGGACATTGGACTAAAGCTTGCTTCTCTTCCTCCCTTCTCACTCATCTCCCCACTCTGTTCAATCTGACTTCTGGTCTCAGCATGAGACTTTTCTCTCCAGAGTTTCTAATGATCCCTCAGTTGCCAAATCCGATGGCCTTTTCTCTTTCCTACATTTCTCGACTTCTGTACAGTATTTGTTCCTGTTAACTCCCCCCCTCTTTCTGGACATCCTCTTCTCTCTAGAATTTTATGGCATTTCTCCCTCGTTTTTCCTCTTACCTCCTAACTTATTATCCATACTGCCCCCTACCTCAACTGTGGGTTCTGTTGTTGGCCCCCTTCTCTCTCTACATTCTGTCTTAGTGACCTCATCGGCTCCCCAGGGTCAATTACCTCTACACAGATGACTCCCAGATCTACACATCCAGCATTATTTTCTCCCTGGAGCTTCAGTCCCACATCATCAATTGCCTATTGGACATTTTGAATTGGATGTCCCGTAGGCATCTCAAACTCAACATGACTGAAACAGGAAACAGAATTCATTAACTCTCCCTAACCCCCCACAAACCAACCCCTGCTCTGAATTTCCCTCTTCTTCCAGGGACCGTAATCTTTTTAAGTTTTCCAGGTTTGCAGTCTTGGAAATCGACATTTCCCTCACCACATAGATCCAATCTGTTGCCAAACCCTGCCAGATTTCCATCAACAATATATCTCCCATTCATTCCCTTCTCTTCACTCATAGGACCACTATCCCAATTTAGTCCCTCATCACTTCTTATTTCAAGAGCCTATCTCTTAATCATCCTTCCTATCGTACGTCTCTCCCTCCTCAATCATGGTTCATACGAATACCAAAGTCATATCCTAAAGTACGTTTTTGACCATGTGACTTCCCTGCTCAGTAAATCCCAGTCACATAACATACCAAATCTCCTGTCATTCTCCTGGATCCAACAGTTGCTTTTGCAGGCTTACTCTACTGGGTGTCCCAAAGTCTTAGTGCAGCTTTAAACTCTAATAACAAAACTATACTAAAACTTTGGGAATATCCTGGATGTTTTGCCCTCTCCAATCCAATACTCCACACTTCCTGTCCTTAGGCCCATGCACAAAATGCACAGCTCTGCCTCTTAAGAATCTGTAGCTTCGTTCAACCCTCAATTCAAACCATACTTTCTCCTTCCCACAAGAGACTTGTCCCGATCTCCAGCTTTTCACTACTCTGAGTTTATTTTGTAGTCATTGTCTATCTATTGTCTCTCCTGGGAGGACACAAGCTCTTTGTGGGTAAGGTCTGTTTCTTTTTGAGGTTTGTATCTAACCTAGCCTAACCCAGCATCCAGCACATAACAGCACTTCATAAATACTTATTGATGACTTGACTGGTTTATAATTATTATTCATGGAAAAACCTTCCAAGTTTTGAAAAGTGGATGATCTCCGGTGGAAGACTAAATTAAAAGCTGAATACAAGAAAATCCTAGGTTTGTGCCCTAAGGAGGATCTGGTTCATTAGATTATGAATGTAAAGTGGTAAAATATAAGGAGAAAATACAAGTCAATTCAGCAATTCCACAAACAATGTATATGTTGCCTGGTCAAAGTTACTAAAAAATTTAAAGTGAGGAGAGGAAAAGCTAAATGAGCAACTCTTAAACAAATTCTTAATGGAATGTTTTTAACAATCCAAATAGGTAACTGAAAAATTGCTGAGTAGATGGAACATTCATTTTGAATCGTAGAAGCCAAGTCCTGTAAGTGTTTCAGTGAGGGTGGAGCATAGCTATATAAAACTTCTCAGGCAAAAGCTGCGGTCTTTTTTCCCCCAGATCACAACCAGACATGTCTGAACATTGAATATTTTCCTAACAAAGAAAACCGATCTAACCTGAATCGCTATCTCTGAATCTATTTTTATTCTAATTTCATTAGCCAGAGACAGAATAAACTCGAAGTTGCTTTCATAAGTAAACCCAATAAAATACCTAAATCTCAGATATTCCTATTTATACCTAGGATAATTTTGTAAATCTTAAACACTCCAGCTATTCCAACTAACTTCACCTTAATGTGGATTTTCATTTCAAGAAAATGTTTTTAGTTTTATAAATACAGCAAATGCACGCAGAGACGTTTTACACATTTGATTTTTAAATGATATAAACTTACAAGAAATTACCTGTTGGCATCTTTTTTTGAAAGTAGTCTCATTCCTGGTCAGAAGATTTGGGTTGAAAAACAGCACCTGAAAAAGTGTTTAAATTTCAACACCTTCCTTCTCTGGGGTGATAAGATGGATAATGCATTAAAAACCATTCCTTAAAAGCTAATTCATGCAAATAAGTAGCCCATCTGTATCCATAAAGTTATAAATAATTAGATGGATTGAATAGTATATATTAAATACTAAGCAATACAGTTCATCCTGTTAGGGAAACAAAAGGCAAAACTGTCCCTCTAAAAGCATTGAGAATTCCTCTTTGAAGCAAATCCAGAAAATATTTAGCACTCTTATCTAATAGCAAAAACATATGGAATTATACCAACAATTTGCTTTCACTGCTAAAACCAAGGAGTTTAGCGGCTCCTTGCTTTCTTATGGACAATTTAATTTTACTTTCTGCCTTCTGATAGAACGGTCCACTTTTCGTTTGGAAAACATTTCTTAACTCTTCTACTTTACTGCAAAGTAAACTTGTTTTCACAGTCCACTTAAGACTCAGGTCTGATGATTACAACCAGAAAGTATGAAAAAACAAAAAAGCTACGGCAGGCAGTAGGGTACATTCACCAACCCACAAACATGCTTTCTATTCAAACTTTTCTGGTACCTAGCAAAGCAAGGTCCCTAAGGAGAAAGCCCAGCCAAGAGCACCTTACACACAAACCGAGGCCCTGAAAAGCACTTTTGAGATGATGGTCTGTACTTACATTAGGAACATTAACGGTCAAATTCTACTTAGTAAGGGGGGTCCCGTCTTTGTGTTCCTTGCTAGGGCTTAAGTAAGAAACTGAGCCAGCAGCTCCGGTCCTGACACAGGTGGCTCTCCCAGGTCTCCACCCAAAGGCGGGCTTCCTGTCCCACACCGGCAGCTGCCCCAGCTCTGAAAAGAACTCCCTTCCCAGGAGCAGATCGCCGCCGAGCCGGGAAGGTTTCAGCAGAAGCAGCTTACCTGGGGCACGGAGGAGCCCGGCTCCGGAAGGCAGGGCTTCCGAGATCGCCACAGACTGGGGACTGGGGCCGCCGGGATTAGCATTTTGTAACTGATGTCAAAGAGCCGACTCTCATGACGGCAGGGTTCAGTGTGGGCGAGGCAGGGAAGCCGAAGGTGGAGGTCTGCACAGAGGTCGGCCACGGGCCGGGAGGAAACGCCCCCATTTCTGTCCACGTGCTCAGTATTGCCAAAGCACCCAGAGTCACCTTCGGGAAAGGACGTGTGCTGGCCCGGGGGGACTCCCCCAGCTGCCCGGCAGCGTTTGCGCGATCGCGGCTGTGACCCCGCCAGAGGGACCTGGCATTTCGGGGAATCTCCGGCGGGGAGGGGGGGTCCTGCCGCGGGGTGGGGGTGGAGAGAAATTCGGGAGACTGTGCCGGATGCTGCTCATTTCCACAGGTCCTTAAAAAAAAAAAAAAGGCAGAAAATTACACAAATGTCAGATCTGGCCCCAAAATGAAGAAGGTGATTCATTAAGAGATGGTTGGTCTAACAGAAGAAAAAAAAAATGGGGGTGGGGGTGGGGAACAAAACATTGATTTATAGGATCACGTGGGAATCCACAAACTTGGAGCTGAAAGGTATCTTTGAAGCCATTAAACTTTACAGGTGTGGAAACTGCAGGCTGGAGCGGGGACTTGGCCAGAGTCACACAGCCAGTGCAGGTTTGAGGCAGGATTTGAATCCAGGCCTTCCCAACAGTCAGGCAGGGTTTATGAAGTGCCCTGGCAGCCGTGGCTTGCATCTTGTGACCGCTGAGGGCCGCCTCAGGTGGTGGTCGGGCACAGCGCGGGGAGGGGGAGGGCGGGCAGAGGGAGACACACAACATTCCCGGTGGACACACAACAAGGGCTTAATAAATGCTCTGGGGCTCCAGCTTCCCGGAGACCTGAGCCGAGCCGGCATCTGCTCCCCGGTGGTGACCGAGCCTCCGGGCCAGGGAGACGGCAAGCCCGGGGATCTCCAGAGGTCCAAGGCCCGGAGCCCACACCACACACAATGGCTACACTCTGTCCCCGCTCGTTTCTGCAAACAAGAGAGGGACTTTGGCCGCCCGCCGCTCCACGGTCTCAAGCGACTTAGGGGACAGGAGAGGAGAGACTTTGAAATTCGAGCCTAGGAGAGAGCACTGGCCCTAAAGTCAGGAGCTCTGCCTGGCCCGCCTTAGCTTTTTTAAAAACCGAGGAAGGGCGAGCCCCTAGAACCCAGGCCCTCTTGCTTGGAGTTGGGGTGCATGTGGGGGGAGGGACGGCGTGTGCTGTGTCTCTGTAGTCGCTACATTTTCCCATTAAGTATTTCTTTTGTAAAAGCTAACTGTTGTTCCAGCCGGGGTAGCAGTATTATTTCCATCAGGTCATACAGATCAAATCCCCAAAGGGCCAGCTCACTATAACACAGGCCGTCCCAAAAGTTTGGGTGCCTTTTTAAGCTCTTAAAGCTTTCTAAATTATGGATGCTGGTGCTGAGGGAAGAGTTGGCACCGAGACTTTGGGGACATTTTGTGAGGTTGGATAGTTAATTATCCACACGCATGAGCAAATGGGACAAGAGGGCTGGACCTGATGCCGAGAGGAACGTTGGTTCAGATTCTCGCTTTGCTATTTGCTCCCCGGGTGCAAAATCACTTGATCCCTGAACTTTAGCTCTTCCTCTAAAAATGAAGGGACAGGGACTAGATTCGCTTTGAAATCCCTTCCAGAATTAGTTCCATAGTAGGATTCCATTCATTATCTGTAAAATGAGAGAAATCTTATCAATCAATAAACATTTATTAAGCACCTACTATGTGCCAGGCACTATCCACAGTGCTTATCCCACAGGATTGTTCTGGGGATCAAAAATTACCATGGAGAGCTTTACAACTTGAAAGTGCTGTGGGAATGTTTACTATTTAATTCAATTAAACAGTCATTTATTGAGTACCTACTATGTGCCAGTTATGCTCTAGGGATTGGGCATATAAAGACAAGATGACAAAAAGGGAAAGATCCTTGCCTTCAAAAAGATGTTTTATTGAGAGGGGAGGGTGGATGGTAACAATGGCAATACTTATACAGAAAATTCAATGTGAAATCTAGAAAAAATTATTTCCCAGATGCAGATAGCAGCAGTTGGGGTAGGGTTTCGAATGAGTGGCTTCCCTGAGGAGAGGGCACTTGAGCTGATCTTTAAAGAAAGCTAGGGGTTATCAGAGGGAGATGATGAGGGTGTGCTATCCAATGAGAGGGGACAAAGAAGCAGCAATGACACATGAGACACCGTGCTCTGGGGAGAGTATACGGACCAGTTTGGCTGGAGCATGGAGTGCATGACAGAGAGCGATGTGTCTGTCATAAGCCTGAACAGACTGGCTAGAACCAGGTGCTGAAGGACTTCAAATTAGAATCTGCATGTAAACCTAGAGGCAAATGGGAGCCCCTGGGGTTTGTTTCTTAGGCAAGGGAGAGATGGAGATCAGATTTGTATTTTAGGAAGGTGAATTTAGCAGGAGTGTGCAGGACTCATTGGAAGGGAGGGACACTGTGGGCAGAGATGGGGAGCTAGTCCAATGATGCAGGAAGAAGGAAAAGAGGCTTAGCTGGGGTAGTAGCCATGTGAGGGGAAAGAGTAGATGAATGTAAGAAAAA
The DNA here is from genome assembly GCF_016432865.1 of Antechinus flavipes. Classification (NCBI taxonomy): domain Eukaryota; kingdom Metazoa; phylum Chordata; class Mammalia; order Dasyuromorphia; family Dasyuridae; genus Antechinus; species Antechinus flavipes. The sequence goes on from NC_067399.1 coordinate 652,059,412, forward strand.
TGATAGAACCACTAAAACAAGGATGCCCATCAGTTGGGGAAAGAATGAATAAGTTATGGTATATGAATGTAATGGAATGTTATTTATGTGATGATCAACTATGAGAGACTTAGCTCTTCTCAGCAATATATTAATCTAAGACAATTCCAGTAGACTTGGATGGAAAATACCATCTACATCTAAAGAGAGAACTATCGAGATCGAAGCCTACTGTTTTCATCTTTTTTATTTGTTTGCTTCTTCTCATGGGTTTTCCCTTTTGATTTTTCTTTCATGGCATGACTAATATAGAAATATATTCAAAATGATTGTACATGTAAAATCTATATCAGATTGCTTGCTGTCTTGGGGAGGGGGAGAGTGAGGAAGGGAAGGAGAGAAGAAACTTTGGAACTCAAAATCTTACAAAAAATGTTGAAAGCTATTTTTATATGTGATTGAAAAAAATAAAATATCATTGAATAAAAAATAAATAAAAAGTATGGTCTGTGGATGCCTGAGCGTCCCTGATCATTTCAAGGAATCCATGAGTTCAAAACTGTTTTCATATAGTTCCATAGTTCAATACTAAGATGTTTTAATTTCTAATATAAGTCCATATATATTCCACTTAAACAAAAACTTTGGAGGGAGTTCTTAATAATTTTTAAGATCGTAAAGGAGCTCATTGATAAAAAATGTTCGAAAACTCCTGATTTAGATAGATATGATCTAAGATCAGCCCATTCTCTGAGGGAAACTACTTTTTTTTTTTTTTTTTGCATCTTTGTGAGGAGTAAGAGGAGGCCCAGGATTGAGTTCTACTCCTTCAATCTCCTTATCTATGAGACAGTAATTGGGCCTAAATGATTTCTATCCACTATACATCAGATCCTTGCAGTATGTCAGTATGACATTCTTTTTGTGAGGTGCAGAATAAAACCCACTTTTTACCTTGTCCTCTGAGAGAAACAGGCCCATCCAAGATTAGAAGGATAAAAGCTGGCTTACTCTTGACCATCTTAGCATCTTTCCAACCAGAGACGTATTCCACAAAAATATGCCTGAAGAGCAAACAAACATTTTTCAAAGGCAATTGGGAAAGTTAATATATAATTTAGATTAGACAACAGAATACACAAGAGCCAGGAAACTCTGTGACGCAAGATGGCATTTTAACCAAGGAGATTATAGAAGTCCATTCCCTGTGTCTGAGGCGGGGACAAGTGCTGGGAATAGAGAGATGGGGCACCAGCTTTCTCCATAACCCAGTCTCCTTGAACTTAGCTCTCCTCTTTCCCCCATTTCTCCATCAATCTGAAGTCACATGTCCTTTCTAGCCCACAATCTCAGTGAACTGCCCCATGTTTACCTGAATGGGCTGTTAATTAAGTTAGATATTGATTTACTGATGTTCAAAATTTATCTGGATGGGCTGTTATATCTAATTTATTGATGTTCAAGATTTGTTTAATAAAAGAACCATTATGGTCGTGTGTTTAGATAGCTTAATTTTTTACTCTATGCAATTAACTTTAGCTTTGGGTCCCAGGCAAAAAGACCTTACTCCAAAATGATGATGATGATGACCATGATGATGATGATAATGGCAGTTGACATACTCTGCAAATTGCTTTACAGATTTTATCTCATTTATTCTTCACTATCATCTTATAAGTATATTCCCACTCTAGAGAGTAAGAAATTGAGGATGAAAAAGATTAAATGACTTGCCCAAAATTACACAGTTAATAAATGCCTAAGGCAGGAGGGGAACTCAGTCTTCCTGACTCCAGGTTCAGTGTGTGGTCCACTACTATGCCCCTAACTGTTTGGAATAATAAATACTTATTGAATGAATAGGTTTTCTCATGTGTTTAAAGGCAATAAGAAACATAATTACACGGGCCACGTGGCTCTCTCATTCTGTTGTGTTCATGATAAGCACTTGAAGACAGATTACCATGGAGATAATTGCTGCTCGTGTACCAAAATCTGTTGCAAAAAGTGAGGAGCTGGAAAAATTCTTTGAGGACCCAATAAGATTCTCTAAATGGAGTCGGCATACACTTACTTTAACAATCAGTGATTTCAATGGAAAAGTAAGCAGAGGGAAGAGAAGGAAAATATCAATACATTTAAAAGGTAATGGGAGCCTGCACCAGGATGGTGAGGAAAGGAGTGAGTAGCTAATGAGGTTGGAAAGGTAAGCTGGAGCCAGATTCTGAGGACTTGGGCTGCCAGAAGAATTTGTATTTGAGTCTTGCTCTTAAGGAACCAGTGGAATTTATAGAACAGGGGAATGACATGGACCTGTGCTTTAGGAAAATCATGGGGGATGGATTGGAGAAGGGAGAATATTTGGGAGACTCACAATAGTTCAAGCAAGAGATGACCAGGACTAGAATGAGGGTGGGGGGTTTGAATGAAGAGGATGGATCTTCTGTGGGAGCTGTTATGGAGGCAGAAACTCCAAGATGTGGCAGCTGATCGGATAGTGAAGGAGAATAAGGAGACAAAGATGACGCCAAAGGTGAGCAGCCACATGACTAGAAGCACGGCAGACTCTGTTGATAGAGGCAAGGGAAAGTAGAGAGGAAAGATGAGGAGCTCTGTTCTGGGCAGATTAAATCATGTGCCCACAGGATGTCCTGTTGAAGATGTCCAGGTGGTCATTTTAATAGAGGATGGGAGTTCAGGAAAGATGGTAGACTTGGAGAGTCGGTTTAGGAGTCATCTGCATAGAGGTCAGGATATCCCCAAAAGTTGATGAGATCACCTGAGAGCATGTAAAGAAGAAAACTCAGGGCAGAACCTTGGGGAGAGGACGCCATGACGATCTGGGCAAAGAGTCCATTTAGTAGGTAGCAAGTAAGAGGAAGACCCAAGAAGAGAGGGAAACTACTAAAGGGGGCAATCAGTAGTTTCAGATGTTAATAAGGATGAAAACATAGAAAAAGACAACACATTGTCTTCCTTTCCTTGAAAATACATTTGTCCTGCAGTCACATAGTCCCTCTCCTATTGTCCAAGATTTTGATGATCCCATAAGTGTTCACCAATTATTCCAGGTCTCCAGGCTATCTATAGTTCATAGAGCCAGTCACTCATCAAGAGTAGCTAAGTGCTCTTTTGCTTTGGACTTATTTTGGTTTTCAAGGGGAAACCTCCTTTGTATTTTTTGTTATGAGCACTCCATTCACCTTGAGCAATGGTCCATCCCTTCTTTGATCCTCTTTTCTTCAATATGGCTTTTAAAAACCCCCACAAAACCCAACAACAAAACATCATTTTGGTTGTCTTTCAATTGTGTCAGCTCAGGCTAGCTCCTCTTTGGATCAAGCTGACTATAATACGTGCAGATGTGCTGATAACAGGGTTCCTTTTGTTCTTTATACATATCCTCCAAGCTACTTGGTCTTCTGATACTTTTCATTCAAATGCTCTTTATTGTGCCTTTCTACTTGATTCCTGGCTTCTTGCACATTTGTGTATCTTTTTTCTTATATGTTTTTATGTATCTATACTACTCTGCCATAGCATCTCCTCCATTTTGTTATAGTGGAGTAGGTAAATCATTCCAATTTTCCAGTTCTAGGTCTTATCTTACAAATCTCAGTGATACCTAGGAGGTTAAATTTGGATCCTTCTGTTACAAACTCTAGTTTATTCTTTCCTGCAACCTATTTATACCTCGATGTCTTAGGCCATGAGTTTTATTGTTAGCTCCTTTCTCAGATTCTGCTCTAAATGTCTGGATGAATAGTTCTCCAGACTATTCTTTCTACATTTTAGCTCCTTTCCCTGTTATCTGGTTTGGAGGATATGCAGCCGGCAGTTTTTTCCCTCTCTTATTCCTTTTCCCATTTAAATCCCTTTTAATTAGATCTGCAAGATTCCAAGCAAATCCATTAATTTTTTTTTTACTGACATCTTTGGTTTTTATATCACCTTCATTTCCAAATATATCTCTCCCTAAACCATCCCTTATAATAATGAATAAAAAATAGTTGGGGGGAAGCTTTTCAGCAAAACTAATCAATACTTCAGCCCAGTATCTGTCATATGAAATGGTTCACACCCTTGTTTCTCTACCTTTGAGAGGAAAAAGGGGAATAATGGGGGCATTTTGGGAATAAGCAGGGTCATTATAGCTTTGCAGCATCTAGTTTCACTTTTTTGTAGTTTCTATTGACATCGTTGTAGTCAGTATGTCTGTGTTATTGTCTTGCTTCTTCCTTTTTTACTGTATTTGTCTACATTTGCCATACTTCTCTTAATTCTCTTTATTTCTTCAGGAACACTACTATTTCATTACATTAACAGATCATAATTTATTTAGCTATTCTCCAGTTAATGGAAAATTACTTGTTTCTATTTCTGGCGATCCGTCTTACCAATCACTTAATAAACATTTATTAAACACCTACCATGTGCCAGGCAATGTGCTCAGTGCTAGGAATATTAAAAAAAGGAAAAAGAGTCCTTGCCCTTAAGGAACTTGCATCAAATAGATATCTATAAATTAACTATATGTAGGATAAATGGGAAATAATTAAGAGTGAGAAGACACTAAAATTAAGAGGGTTGGAAAAGTCTTGCCAGATCTTGCTGGGTACACTCCCTCCCTGGCCAATTCTGTCTTAGGACATCTTCCTAAGTAGCTGCTCACTCCCCAAACTGCCTTTCCCTTCTAGAGCCCTTGGCTCCTGTCAGTGTCAGTATTAAAAAAAGCATCCCCCTGTACGCATCATAAGTTTTCTGCTCCAAGCAATTCCTTCTTGTCATAGTATTGATGTCCATGTTTACCGCTGTCCAGTCTGACAAGTCTTTTGAGATCCTCTCTCTGGTCCTGATCATGTGCTTGGGAAAATAGTAAGCTTTTACCGTTCTATTACTCTTATCAGCTCCAAAAAGAGCTTCCTCGGGGCCTCTCAGTCAGAAGTCACCAATCTCTACCAGTTCTCCTTACTAGAGATTCTCTTACCTGATGGCAAACACCTATTAAACACCTACTGTATGCTTAAGCATAGGAGATACAAAGACGAAAATGTCTTGAGCAGCTCACATTCTATCATTGTTCCTTGGTTCAACAGCATCTGCTTTCTTCTTGGAGGGCCAGCCCTCTCCTCTTCAAAAAGGCCCTCTTATCTGTTACCTAGCTTTCAAGTGCTCAGGGAGAAATCCTTTTTCTCTTTCTCCTCTTTGTCACATTCTTTCACCCGCTAATCTCTTAATACATGTCAGTGACTCCCCTCTACCTGTTTCTTTATTTTCACACAAGCACTTTATTATTTATTAAATTAATTATTTTTAGCGCTCCATTCTCCCACTGGGATTGCCCCAATGTGACTGACTGGTCAAGCCTTGATGTGCACAATGCTTAATCTGTTTTATGTTTTTACCTGAGCTTGTCATCAATTGTTCTAGGGTTGGAAGCCCTGGAAGAGTGAAAGAAGAGAAAGAATGTAAGAGACAGAGAGAGAGAGAGAAAGAGAGATACAGAGAAAGAGAGAGAGAGAGAGACAGAGACAGAGAGAGACAGAGAGACAGAGACAGAGACAGAGAGAGAGAGAGAGAGAGAGAGACAGAGACAGAGACAGAGACAGAAAAAGACAGAGAGAGAGGAGGAAAAAAAAGACAGAAATGTGATTTTAGATGAATACTTACTCTGTTTCAACATGGGTCATGAAAAGTTATCCCAACTTTTCCATATGGAAGAGCTGAACATTTTCATTTTGTTCCCATTTATAATAATGGGTAAAGAATTAAAACTGGATTTGAAAGCAGGTCCTGTACTGCATGGAGCGTGAGATGGGGAAACAGAATCCTCGAATCAAAGTCTGTCTTTCACATTTGTTTCTGTGGCCTTAGGCAAGTTTTTTGGTCTATACAGACCTCAGTTTCCTGATCTCTAGAAAAACTACTTCATGGACTCTGAGGTCATTCTAATGCTAGGTCTATGATCATATTGGAGCCAAAATAGACTCTGGAGATCATCTTCGCTTCGCAGATAAGGGAACCTGGGAGACGTTGAGAAGACCACAGAAGCTGATATGTGTGGTTTGTGTTATTTTTTGTTCTCCAGTGCCATTATTTTATCCTTTCTCATTAAAGGTAAAAGTAAAACATACCATAAAGCTTATAAGTGAATGGACAGGAATTTTTCATTTCTATGTATTTGAATGAGAAGCATTTTTACCTGGAAACATTTAATAGTATGTTAGAGAGAATGTTACTCAGAAGGCTGCTACTTCAAAAAAATCAATACAATTTCGAATTACTTTTGATTATATTCAAGGTATTTCTTCAGGAATTTGCTATGGGACCAAGAAAGAGCCAAGACTTGGAACACAGCTGGTCAAGCAGAAGACAAAATGGAAATGCCTGATAGTGGGATTGCAATTATGCCACATGGGTTTTCTCTGCTACGCTGGCTCATCTGCATGAACCACGGGGGCAACTTTGTGCATTGTAAAGTCTGGTCACTAAGGGCAGATAGGTGGCACAGTGGGTAGAGCACCAATGCTGAAGTCAGGAGGACCTAAGTTCAAATCTGGTCTCAGACACTTAACATTTCCTAGCTGTGTGACCCCGGGCAAGTCACTTAACCCCAATTGCTTCAGCCAAAAAAAACAAAAAAAAGTCTGGTCACTATATAAGCTATAGCTGTCTTTTGGTTTTGAAGTCATTTAGGTTAAGCTGACAATCCACAAGGAAGACTAAAAAGAACAATTAGATTGGAGAATAAATGGTCAGCACCATAAAAAAAAAAATGAATGCCTTCATTTATATAATAGTAGTTCCTTCCCCTCATCTCAAGTTTCCTTCTTTCTTTCCTTCCTTGCTTCCTTCCTTTTTCCTTTCTTTCTTCCTTCCTTCTCTTTCTTTCTTTCCCTCCTTTCCTCCCTCCCTCTCGTCTTCCTCCTAGCGCTCACCTTCCCCCTCCCCTTCTTTCTCTTTTCTTTCCTTCCTTCCTTTTCTTCTTTCCTTTCTTTCTTCATTAATTCCTTTCTTCCTTTCTCCTCCTCTCCTTTCTGTCCTTTCTCTCTTCCTCCTCCTCTTCCTACTGCTTCTTTTACTTCTCTCTCTGTCTCTCTCTCTCTCACTCTCGCTCTTTCTCTGTCTTTCTCTCTCTCTCTATCTCTGTCTGTCTCTTTGTGTGTGACTCTCTCTATCTCTGTCTCTGTCTCTTACATTCTTTCTCTTCTTTCACTCTTCCAGAGCTTCCAGCCCTAGAACAATTGATGACAAGCTCAGGTAAAAACATAAAACAGATTAAGCATTGTGCACATCAAGGCTTGACCAGTCAGTCACATTGGGGCAATCCCAGTGGGAGAATGGAGCGCTAAAAATAATTAATTTAACAAATAATAAAGTGCTTCTGTGAAAATAAGGAAGCAGGTAGAGGAGAGTAGCTAACATGTATGTCTTTCTCACTCTCTCTCTTCCTCTCTCTCTCTCTCTCTCTCTCTCTCTCTCTCTCTCTCTCTCTCTCTCTTTCACACACACACACACACACACACACACACACACACACACACACATTTCCATTCCCTTAATACTGATGAGATATAAGCTGTGTTCCTATCCCAACACCAACAACAACAACAAAAAAAGCAACCTGGTACAGTGGAAAAATCAGTTGCCTCTGGAGCCAAGGGACCAGGTGGAATCCCCCCCTCTGATGTTTTCTACCCACATGATTTTAGGCAAATCATAGGCAATCAATTTCTGTGGCTCTGTTTCCTAATCTATGTAACGATGGGTGAAAGATCTGTGATCACCAGGCAATCTGAGAAGAGGAAAGCATGGATACCATGACATTTTTTGGCCCTTCCTACCTTGCCAATCCCCAGACCTGTTAGTCCCACAGCTGTCCCTCAGAGGCATATTCCCAAGCATTTTGAAGCTAGGGCACAGGTTATCTCCTTGACTATACCATAAGCTCTAGAAAATATGTCTTATACCCATCAACCCCAAGCACAAAGTAGGTGCTCAGTGAGGTCGAGCACGACTCACTCTTATGTAGGACTTTCAGGTTTTCAAGCCACTTTTCTCACACTGGTTCTGGGAGGTGGGAGGTGGGAGGATTGCCATCCCTATGATGCAGCCGGTAGCCTAAGACCAGAGACGCCCACAGACGGCTTCGGAGCATCAGAGCGAGGTCCCGAAGCCAGTTTGGCTGCCTCCGAATCCAGTTCTGTTTCCAGCACTGGATGATCAAAGCCTGGATCTCTTGGATTCGCCTGTTCCTCTGTTCTACTATTAGCAAGAGCCCTTGCCTGACTATGAAGGACATTTTACTTTTAAAAAAGAATTGCCAGCATTTCCATACATTTTCATTTCATTTGTGAATTAATCAAGGGCAAAGTGTAAGGATCATCACCACCCAGCTCCACAAGTATAAATGACCCTTTTAAAAATACCAAGAAGATAATGTTCTTTATTTAGCACAAGCTTTCCTAAGCAGATGCTAAATTAAAAGGATGGTTTCTTGCTTCACACAAACACTCAAAAATCTTGTATGGAATGACAGGAAGAGCCATGCAGAAAAAAATATCGGTCATGGACACTCCCAGCAGCCTCCCTCGGACAGGTTCCACAGGTTCTTCTGGTTCATGCTGGTTGCTACCAGTCTTATATCTTATGTCAAAAGGGTAAAGTTCAGCAAGAAAAGCCCTTCTGGAGTCTCATGTTGCAAGGGAAAAGTTATACTCTTGCCATTTCCCATATAGGTAATTGCCAATAAGGAAAATTAGGAAAATATCATATCTGAGAGATCCTGGGAAGATGGAGATCAATCTAAGTCATTACTGGTTCTTCTGTCTACATTCTTAGGGCTCTGGGATGCAGTCATGCCTTTCCGCCATTTAGCACAATGCCTGGAATATAGTAGGCACTTAATACTTATTGAGTGAATGAATCAAAGGCAAGCCCAAGAAGAGATTTTCTTTCTTTTTTTTTTTTTTTTGTTGAGGCAATTGGGATTAAGTGACTTGCTCAGGGTCGCACAGCTAGGAAGGGTTAAGTGTCTGCGGTCAGATTTGAACTCAGGTCCTCCTGACTTCAGGGCTGGTGCTCTATCCACTGCACCACCCAGCTGCCCCCAGGAAGAGATTTTTAAAAAATATCTCCCATCGAAGCATGGAGATCAGTCATCTTTTAGCTGTTCCCCACCTTGAGATTCCTGTTTTTAGGAAGGCTTTGTCTCTTTATTCTTAGCTATGTGTATATGTCACAATATGATGATGACAATGCAGAAAAAGCATTTTCCAGTTATCCAATTCAATCCTACAAATATTCCTTAGGCACTTGCCATGTGCCCTAGACCACGCTAAACCTTAGTGAACTGCAGGGAGAAATGAGATGTAGCTATTGTCTTCAAAGAGCTTACTCTAGTGGGGAGTTATGGGACGGATCGATAAGGCAGGCAGATGGATAGGTCTATAGATGGAAGGATGGATAGATGGGTAGATAGATACACAGATAGACAATAGGTATAAAAACATGGATTGGCAGATACAAAGATGGCTAGATAGATCTGAAGATAGACAAAGTAGAATATAAAAACTTTTAGCACTGTAGAGCTGTGATTGTCCAGATAATTGACCCTTAATTAGCCAATAACAACCAATAAGCAAATATTTAACAAGCATTTGCTTTGGACAGAACTCCGAAATATCTTTCAGAACTGTAGGTGATGGAGCGTGGCTAATTAGACTAATCATTTTGTACATTTGCAGTCAGTGCTTTATATTACCTGGGAATGGAATATTTAAAGAACTTCTCCATCACATGGAAAGCCAATAAGACAAAAAGCACATATTAACTTCTTACTAAGTCCCACATAATATGTTAAATGCTGGGAATACAATTGAGAGAGAGAGAGAGAGAGAGAAGAAGAAGAAGAAGAAGAAGAAGAAGAGAGAAAGGAAGAGAAGGGGGAGGGAGAGAGAGAGACAGAAAGAGAGAGAGAGAGAGAGAGAGAGAGAGAGAGAGAGAGAGAGAGAGAGAGAGAGAGGAGAGAGGAGGGGGGGAGAAAGGGAGGGAGAGAGGGAGAGAGAGAGACAGAGACAGAGACAGAGAGAGCCTACCAGGAGCTCACATTCTAATAAGGAAAGAAAAAAGGAGATGTAATAGAAGTGTTCTGGTAATTTTTTTCCCCTGAGGGGATTAGGATTAAATGATTTGCCCAGGGTCACACAGCCAGGAAGTGTTAAGTGTCTGAGACTGGATTTGAACTCTGGAGCTTCTGATTTCAGGGTTGGTGCTCCATCCACTGCACCATCTTATCTGCCCCTCTGGCAAATCTTTAACAACCAGCTCTGGAAGTATAAATCATTTAAGTTTAACTTGTATTATTAACAATTTCTCCATTGCTTTCTTATGTCTAAACAAGCAACAAAAACCAAATAAATAAACCAAGCCTTGATGTATGGTGTTTCCGGATTTCAAAGGTGTAAAGCATCATACTGGAAATTTAACAATTGGCTCTTTCTAGCCAGTTCAAGCTGGCTCTAGCACAACTCGTAATCTCACTTCTGGAAAAAATTCATGTTGGGGTGTGGTGTTGAACTCAAAGAGTCCAAGGGAGATTTGAAAGGGGATTGAGGGATAACCAACCTGGGTCTCAAAACAGAGGCTCTGGAAGGACCTCCCCAATGGGAAAGGGAGGTTAGCGTGGTGGAGGGATGCAAAACCGAGAGGGGGAGATGAAGGGGATTCCTCATTTGTTTGGCTTTTACATAGGGTTCTTTCCAAGCCAATGACAAACATATTAAGTGAATATCTATCTTCCTGTTTAATGCCTCCATCTGAGATCAGCTTTCCGAAAACACAGTTCTCAATAACCAGAATCTCATTAAAATATTATTTACGAGGAAGCAAAATTTGCTATCTCATGATTCTATCTCAAATCACATTCAAGAAGGTTTTGTCACTGACTACCAAAAAGTCCTAATTATAAGATGGTCTGATTTACAAGGTGGCCCCCCCACCTAATATTCTTTAAAGAGATGCTTCAGCATAACAGAAGGCCTCATATGTATTTAGCCCTGTGCCTAGAACACAGTAGGTGCTTAATAAATATTTGATTGATTAATTGATTGATTCATTGATGATATACATCATTTACCAGAAACATTATCAGTGGCAAAATGTGACTCAGGCAGAGAGAGTCCTTGGGTATTTGATATTGCCTGCTATTTGTGCAAGAATATTATCTGAAATAGGAGTATGCTAATTTTAGCAACTCTTAAAATTTGTCTCATGAACACAGCAGAGAGATGTTTTCTATCTTAATTTTTTTTGCCTAGAAACAGGTAATATGGATGAGATTTTCTTCCTTCAATATTACACCCACTACGTCTGCTTGATAATTTTGATTTTGTTAAGCTATTCTACATGACCAATCATTAAATTTAGAATTTTCTGGAACGTAAAGAATTTTCCCATCTGATTCTCTTGATTTTCTATTTGACCGTATTCGACCCAATTCTGTTTTTAGGATTTGCAGAAACAAATTTCTCCTCTTTATTTCTGGCTGTTCTGAAGGGGCAAAGGACAAACTAGCTGATAGAGTTCTATTTTTAAAAACTACCAGCTCGTATGCAGGGTTATTATTTTGATGGAGCATCACCCCTGACTGATATTCAATTCTAACTTTGTGACTGTGGAATACTTCCTATGATGGATATTGCCTTGTTTGTGATCTAGAATCCGAGGATAAGACTTAGAGGTGATGAAGGAGACACATATTTTGCCATGTCTAATAGAGCCACTCTTTTTTTTAAAGACCTTTCAAATTATCTAACAGATTCTGGAGTTCTGAATATTTTTATTTTGTCTTATTGATATTTTTGATTTCTGCATGAACATCACCATTTAAAAACATTACTTAAAGAGTCTATGATTTTATTGATAGGAAATACTGAGTATCCCACAATGGAAGGATTAACTTATGGCTGGAACTGAAGGGAAAGAAGGAAAAAAAGGTTATGCAAAGACAACTGTATAAATAGGTATAGATATGTTGTATTTAACATATACTTTAACATATTTAACAGGTATGACTACCTGCCATCGAGGGGAGGGGTCGAGGGAAGGAGGGGAAAAGCTGAAACAAACAGAACAAAAAACAGAATTGGGTCGAATACGGTCAAATAGAAAATCAAGAGAATCAGATGGGAAAATTCATTAAGTTCTAGAAAATTCTAAATTTAATGATTGGTCATATAGAATAGCTTAACAAAATCAACTTTTACAAGGGTCAGTGTTAAAAAATTGCCCATGCAAAAAACTATTAAAAAAAAAAAGGTTATGCAAGTGGAAACATGGCCAGGACTTTTTCTAAAATGGTGGTCTGGGAGAAGCAGTCACCAATCAAGTCTTTGCATAACCTTTTTTTCCTTCTTTCCCTTCAGTTCCAGCCATAAGTTAATCCTTCCGTTGTGGGATACTCAGTATTTCCTATCAATAAAATCATAGACTCTTTAAGTAATGTTTTTAAATGGTGATTTTCATGCAGAAATCAAAAATATCAATAAGACAAAATAAAAATATTCAGAACTCCAGAATCTGTTAGATAATTTGAAAGGTCTTTAAAAAAAGAGCGGCTCTATTAGTCATGGCAAAATATGTGTCTCCTTCATCACCTCTAAAAGCTTCTTTAGGGTGGCAATGTGGTTCAGGAAAAGGATCTCAATAGTAGTTGGGAAATACATGCTGTGGGTCAGGTACTGAGCTGTGGGATACAGGTACAGGGAATGAACCCCACCTACGTCCAAAGAGTTTACACAATTGGTAAGTATCAGAGGGCACTTAAAACTCAGGTCTTCCTGACTCCAGACCTAGCACTCTGCCTTTTATAAAGGCTCTACCCAAAGTGCCAAAAGCCCTCTTGAGATTGTCTAACATTTCATGAGTACCATGGCCAAGTCATTTCTTATCCCTCACTCTCCCTATATACTCAATCCACTCCTTCGTCTAATCATATATTTCCTGGATGATAATTTTATGTTACTTTGGATGGGCAATTATATGTGTGCACTTTATAGCTAAATATTAGGAATTTGAAAAGTCAAACAAAAGTCTATTGCTTTAAATTCCATAGTAAGTGATTTGCTGTGACAGCACATAAATCAAGAGTGACTCAACATTAGTGCCTACAACATATAATCATAGAATGCTAGTGCTAGAGGAAACATCAGGAATCATCTAATTAAAATCCTTCATCTCAAGAAGGGGAAACTGAGACTCACAGAATTAAGTGATTAATATCAGCAAATCATGGCCATGAGATCAATAAATTCCAAATCTATTATACACGATGAATAAGCAGCTATAACATTCTATAATAAATTCAAATATTCTACAATATTCTAAGAATAATAATATTCACCAAAGTTTGCTGAATTTGATAGTAAGTCTATTGTACCCAATGAAGAATATTGGTATGGGAAAATACCTTGTGGATCACTCACAAAGAGACTGACTGTGGCCATGGAGAGTACTAGTATCCAGTCAGTAGAAAATGATCTGAAGGGGGTGAAATCCTCTGTCCTTTTGGGTAGATGTTCTATGGAATTGATGACAATAGAGTAACATCTTGGACTATATTGGTCCATTCCCCCAAATATTTTGGATTAAATTTTTAAAAGTGAAGTTTATTTTCATTTTTATGCAAGGGATTCATTCTCACTATTATCTTGATTCATCCCCATTATAGATTGTGTTGGATCTATAGTATTCATCTATTTTTTAGTTAAATCAGTTTCTATTGGAATCTTTTGCATACCTCACTTACCCGCTCACAAAGAGTAAAAAAAAAGTCCAGCAAAACTAACTTCCACATCAAAAACTTGTGATTTGTCTGGAGTTTCCCACACCGACTGTCCCCAGCCCCCCATCTACCCAGTTATTCCTCCCTCCCCTCCAGCAAGGGGCAACTGAGTTCATCTGCTCCACTTTAACTGTTGGGAAGAATTTCCCAACACGAGATCCAAATTTGCCTCTCTGTGATCTCCACACGCTCCTTCTAGCACTGTCCAACTATAAGTCTGCAGAGGTTCACCACCATGTTGGCTACAGGAGGTCATGACATTGGAGACAGCTGATGCTCTGGAAAGCCAAGGTCGTCACCATGAACAAAGAAGTCATCAAAGATGGCGACAGAGATTGGGGGAGACAGAGGCTGGTCGAAGTACTGAGGAAGAAGGGAAACGGACCCAGAGGTAGCCAGAGAGGGGATGAGGAGGTCGGGTCAGACGGTATGAACCTCCAGGAAAAAGCTTGTTGGAAGAAGGAAGATCTAAAAGCATCAGTGGGGGAAGCAAAGGGGAATCGCATCCTGGTTTTATGGTAGAGACATGAGAGCAGGGGCAAGTACTGGAGAGGGAGCCAAGGGATGTGTCTTTGTGAGAAAGAAAGTCAGGTTTTAATTAGGAAGAACATAGAATATAATAGATCAGGGGAGAACTGCTTGTCCCCCACAGAGCAGGGCATGAATGTATGAGAAGGTCATCTTTAAACAAACAATCCAAAATTAGTCCGCAGAAATGTATTGACTTTGAATAACTCCAGACCCGTCCTTAGGTGGGAATCAAGAATCCGAGATGAGACAAGCTGCTGAATCTGCAAGTGGTTCCCGCTGCCACATGCAGACATCCAGGAAGCAAAGGAAAGATTTTCTCCCCATTTTCAACCCAAAATATGGAAGGAAGGATTTTTGATGAGAAGACAAAAGCATTTAGAAGGACAGAGGATGAGCAACGTGGTTCCAGGAAGACAGCACGTAGCACACTGAGAGAGACCCGTCACTCCAAGGCAAGTCTCCTGTCTCCCAGTGGGGCTGAGCTAAAAGGTTCGGTTCCAATGGTGAGAGAGGGTTGAACCGATTCCCCTGGAGTCAGCAGATTTCAGCTGGGGCCCTTTTTATTTGGTGGCAACAAGTCTGAATATTGCCTCCTGTAAAGCAGAGCATGGGAAACCCATTTTAGAAGGTGTTGGATGATTATAATAGAAATGTAATGCTGAGCCATGCTGATGATCTGTGCCAAAGAGCAAACTGGGCCAGGTCCTAAGGAAGTGCCTGCCAGCAGGAACCCTGTCAAGGACAGGACTGACTCTGTCTTTCTCCCCTTCTTTCTCTATCTCCCTGTCTCTCTCTGTCTCTCTCTGTCTCTGTCTCTCTCTGTGTCTCTGTCTCTCTCTGTGTGTGTCTCTGTGTCTCTATGTCTCTCTCCTTTCTCCTCCTTCTCTCTTCTTCTCCCTTTTCTCATTCTCTTTCTCTCTCATTTCTCTTACACCCACTTTCTCATTTCTCCTCTCTTCTCTCCCTTTCTGTGTCTCCTCCTTCTCCTCTTCCTCTCCTCTCACTTTTTCTCTCATTGTCTCTCTCTCACATTCACTATCTCATCTGTTCCTCTCCTCTCTTTCTTTGTCTGTCTCCCTCTCCTTTTTCCTCCTCCTCTCTCTTGTTCTCTTTCTTCTCTCATTCTTTCTCTTTCTCACATTCACTTTCTCATTTCTCCCTCATCTCTCTCTTCTCTCCTTTCTCCTTCTCCTTTCTCTCTTGTCTTCCCTTTCTCATTCTCTTTCTCTCTCTTACACCCACTTTCTTATTTCTCCCTTTCTTACCCCTTCTCTCTGTATCTCCATCTTCTCCTTCTCTCTCTTGTTCTCTTCTTTCATTCTCTTTCTCTCTCTCTCTCAAACTCACCTTCTCCTTTCTCCTCTCTTCCTCTCCTTTGCTTTCACTCTCTATCTCTCCTCCCCCCTTTCTCTCCCCCTCCCTCCCTTTCTCCTTCTCCTTTTCCCTCTCTCTCTCTCCCTCTTCCTCCTACTCCTTCTCTCTGTCTCTTTTTCTCTCTCAGTCTTTCTCTCTTTCTGATTCTTTCTGTCTCTCTCTCTGTCTGTCTCTGTCTCTATCTCTATCTCTGTCTCTGTCTCTACTTCTCTCTCTCTCTCTCACACACACACACACACACACACACACACACACACACACACCACATGGGCATCTGATTACAGTGAACAGATTCTTTTCATCTTTTCTTAATCTGACACAAATGTGATGTGCCAGCTGCTAGATGCACTTTCACCTGATACTGAAGAAAAGTGTCTCTGACACTGCAAGATTAAAATGAGATGCAAACACACTGTGTTGTAATGCCAGCCAGCATTTCTAAAGCACTTTAGGGTTTGCAAAACACTTTACAAATTTTGTCTCATTTGATCTTCACAACAACCTTGGGAGGAAATGGCCAGTGTCATTTCCATCATTACAGATGGTAGAAGACAAAGGTTAAGTGGCTTGGCAGGAAGGATTTGAACTCAGGTCTTCCTTCTTCCAAATCCGGCTCTCTATGTACTGTACCTCCTGGCTGCCGCATCAGAATCTGTGCTTGCTTTCCAACTCAAGCCAAATTTATTTTATTCTAGCACAGGGGCTGGCAATCAATAGTCACTTGATAAATGCTGGTTGATGCATGATTTGGAGCTAGCTCTTCCCTCCTGCTGACTGTATCGGCCAGAAGAAGAAAACTACCCCACTTTTCCATGATGATTTTGGTGATGACGATAACTGACCTTTATGTTATTTTAATGGTTACAAAGCATTTTTGCTATCACAGTGAATTCTTATAATATCCCAGAGAAAGAAGCTACAAGTATTGTCTTTCAGATGGAGAAACTGAGCCTTGGGTTAAGTGATCAAGTCTGGATCACACATCAATTAAGTATCAGAGTAGAATTTGAACTCAGGTCTTACTATTTTATCCACTCAAAGTAAACACCTTAAGGACTGAGCACAGACAACTGGGCGACAAGTAAAGTGGGTGGACAGAGTTTGGGAGATGCTGGATGCAGGAGATAGAGCCCAAAACAACACGGGGGTGGGAGTGCCTGCCACAAGCCAGCAGCTGAAAAACAGGGGTATGACCAGGATGGTAGCAAATGGTCAGGAGCCAAGATCAAGGTGGCTCTCTCTGGGGCAAAGGGAGCCAGCCAGAAAGGGGCTACCCCTTGAAATATCCTTCGTCACTCCATTCAGGCTTTGCATCAAGTTCCCGTCCTTGGTAGCCTGGTTCCCCAGAGAAAGAAAACCGAATCTCACAGGACAAGAACCAACAAGAGCTGGATTCTAATGTTCCCAGAAGGACTTCTGGGTGGGGGTAAACAACCTCTACAGAGAAGAGTCATCACGAAGAGCATCTTCCACGCAGGATCCAGAGTTTGGGTTCCAGGGCCACAAATTAGAGAGTCACAAACTTCTTGAAAGCTCGCCCAAAGTAGTCAGGCCACAGCAATATTTCAACGGCCTAAGCTCTGACAAAAACGCCAATCTGCTAAGCTGGAACAAATTCAGGAAGGGGAGAGGCTGAGCCGAAATCCAGAAGCATCTCCACGGCGACAGGCCGTCACTTATCGGGCCATACAGACCATAAGCGCTCATCAGGGTGGGTTCTTGGTCGGAAGACTCACAGGTAGCTTTGAGGAGAGTTTACAGAATCCAGGCTGATGTTAATTAAGTGAATCCAAGCTGACACTGAGCTCACACTTTCCTCGCACTTTACATGCTTGATGGCGTGCAGGAGGCTTGCAAACAACCCTGTGAGCCTTACAAGCAGAGCCGTGCGAGCCGGACTCCGGCAACTCATCGTTAAAATTTTAATGTGAGCGTTTATACCTGGGAAGCTGACAAAGGGCTTGGTTTATTGTTTTGTCGATGATCTCGACTCAAGAAAGGAGTGAAGAGAATGTTAATAATGCAGCTTAGATCTAAAAGTGTCTGGCACGTTTTTTCCCTGCAAAGATGGTTGTTCTCCATTCACTAGTCTGTCTCTACTTACAATAATCCTCTGGGGTGAGCACTATAGGAACTGTGTCAGAGTTTAAGGATGGGAGGCAGCGAGGAGGTGCAGTGGATAGAGCACCAGCCCTGAAGTCAGGAAGACCTGAGTTCAAATTTAACTTCAGACACTTAATACTTCCCTGGCTGTGTGATCCTAGACAAGTCACTTAACCCCAATTGCCTCAGGGGAAAATAAATTTAAGGGTGGGAAGTGACCTCAGCCACCTCATTATTCAAGCCATACTCCCATGACAACAGATATCCCAAAAGCTCATTCAGGATTCATTTGGAAGACTCATGACATAGACTCATTCTTAAATGGATCCATTGATTTTTTTACTGACATGAAGTCTAAACTTGACCCATTGCAATTTAAATCTCTTGTTCCTAGTTCTGCCTTCTGGGGTCAAACAAAACAAGTCTTGCACATAGCAGCCATGCTAGGGCCAGTTATCTTCCCCCATTCCACCCCTTAGATCATCTTCCAATCTTAAAAACAACAACAACAAAAGAAGCTCCAGTAAAGGGAGGAATGGGACGGCATATGAAGAAGGCATGATTGTTTGAGGAAATGTAGAAAGAAGATGCAGCTAGGTGGTGGTACAGTGGAGAAAGCCCCAAGACTGGAATCAGGAAGACTTAGATGTGTTAGTTCAAGTCCAGCCTCAAACATTTAGCAGCTTGTGACCCTAGTCGCTTAAAGCGATTTGCCTCTATTTTTCTCATCTATTTAAAAAAATGAGCTGGAGAAGGAAATGGCAAACCATTCCAGTAACTCTGCCAAGAAAACCCAGATGGGGTCACCAAGAGTTGGATGTGACTGAACAAAAAGAAAGGAGATGGAAGGGAGGAGGAAACAAGCCTTTATTAAGCTTTTACTATGCACTTGCTAAGTACTTTGTATATATCTTATCTGATCGTCACAAAAACTCTGGGAGGTAGGTACTATTATTATCCCCATTTTACACTTGGAGAAATTGAGGCAGACAAATCTAATGACTTGGTTAGTGACACAAATGAGTAATTCTCTGCAGATGGTTTGAACTCAGGTCTTCCTAATACCACAACTAGCATTTGGGTGAAGATGAATGGAAATGGGGTGAGGAAAGCAATTTGTCAACATTATACTACAGAACAAGTTGATAAACATTTATTAAATCAAGCATGTGTTAAGAACCTGTCCTGTGCCTTCCATAAAAGGAAAGGGGGAAGGAACCCTGGGCAGAAACAGGAAACATAAGGACTTTAGGAAAATAATGAAATGCCTGGCACAGAAACAAGATAGAATATTGATGTAGTACTTCAATTATCAAGATGTTGGTTAATGGACTCTGTTGGCCAAAACCAGAACAGCTAAACTTTCTTGACTTGCTTTAATTTTATCCCTCAAAGGTGGAGAAATCATTAAGGGAAAATTCTACACTGGATTGTCACTGACAGGGAAGAACTGGTCACTGGGGTCGAAATTATGTGAACTTTGGGGGAAATGACCCATGACCTCCTAGAGTTTATAACAGAGAAGAGGCTGACATAAAGCCTAAATTTTAGGAAGGCAGGTTTCAAAAAGAAAGGACTAAAACTCTACAAGAGAAATCAGCCCAAGAAAGAATTCCATTAGTAGCATGGAAAAATGGGAGTTGCATCCAAAGTCCAATGTGGTTCATAGGGAACTCTCCAACCCAATTTAGATTTTTAAAAAAGGGAAAAGAATTTAATGGATCAAGAGTAAGTAACAGAAAATGAATATGAATATGTCAAAAGAGTGTCAGGAATTCAAATGCTCAAAATAACCTGAAGCAGGAAAAGGGAAACTGAGGACAATAAAAAGTTAGTTTTTAGAACTAATTTTGGGGAAAGAGGAAGTTCACAAAAATAGGTGGGACTGATACTTAGGCTAGATGGGAGATGATAACTAAAAAAAGTGAAGGACCAGAGATACCCAGTTCACATTTGGTTTCTGTTTTTTCTTCCAAGAAGAATAACCTTGCGTATTAAATGGTAGGACAAAAATGGCTGACAGGTAAATGCCCAATCTAAGGAGAGTGATATAAAGAAAGTACTCAATTGACCTTGAAGAATTAAAGCCTGAATGAACTACAATTTTGAGTACTGAGAAAATTGGAGGACATCAAACTACCAATGATATGTAAAAGAACATGGCTAAATATAGTACAGGAATATAATGGATTACTTACTTTTATGATGTAAGAAATGATGAAAGGGATGATTTCATGGAAAAATGGGAAGAGTTGTATGAACATAAGGTCATACAACATAGAATAGAAAGAAAACTTTACTGGGAGAAGAAGTTCCACAATAACGATAGCATTGTAAAGACAACCAACTTATAGGACCAATTGATGAAATGCCCAACCACAATTCCCAAGGATCAGTGATGGAGAGTGCTTTCTATCTACTGACGAAAAGGAGATGGACTCAGGGTAAAGAATGAAACATACAATTTTGGACAAAGTCAATATGGGAATTATTTTTGCTTGATGACACTTATTTGTTACAAGGATTTTGTGAAAAGCAGAAAAAATAGATGCTTATTAATTTAAAAAATTAAGGTTGTGGAAAATGGGATAGTTATTCAGGACTGGAGAAGGCACATATATTAATTTTTTAATGGAAGAGAATAATGAAAGAGAATAAAGTCTAAAAATTATAGGCCAATGAGCTTGAATGTAATTTCTAGAAAATTCTATGATGGATCATTAAAGAAATGATCAATGAACTTTTGACAAATATATTATTGATTTAAAAGAGGCACCATCCAGGACAGGGTATTCAAGGTTAGCTTTATTTTCTTATTTAACATGGTTATTAAAACTTGAAGGTGAATGCCATGGATATAGTTAACTTAGATTTTAACAAAGTATTTTTTAAAGTATTTTAAAAGTATTTCATACTCTTCTTATTTGCTAGTTGCCTGGCACCAAATAGGTGCTTTAAAAATTGATTAATTGGTAGAAAAGACTAAGAGATATGAACAAGACAGTAATGTAATGAGATAAATTCAAAACTTGCTAAACAGCCAGATGCAAAGATTAATCATTAATGATTTGAATGTGGCTGGAAATAGCCAGTGGAGCATCCCAAGCATCTGTGATTAGCCTTGAACTGTTGAGTATTCTTATCAATGACTTCATTAATGAAGATGGTGATATTCCCATTAAATCTGGGGCCAACACAAAATTAAGAAGAGATAACATAATAAATGGTAAAACTAAAAAATAACATAAAAATGATAAAACATAATAAATGATAAAATTACCCAAAATTATTTTGATTGTAGAGCATTGGGAAGAATCTAAATTCAATAGGAATTTTTAGGAGTTTCACACTAGGTCCAAAATCACTTTTATGTAACAAGATGATAGAATGATTGCTAAACAGCAGTTTCTTTGTAAAGGAAATGGGGATTTTTGGTGGACTGACAGTTCACTATCAGTCAAATGTGTGGCAGCCAAAACCACTAATGCAATTTTGGGCTACACTAAGAGAGACATAGATTTCAGGAATAAGGAGGTGGTTCTTCCCTCTAATTTAATCAAACCACATCTAAAACACATATTCAGCTCTGAGCACCCCAATTTAAGCAAGACATCAATAAGATGAGGAGTAAGTATCAAGATGGCAGCTAGACTTCTGCAAACAAGGCTGGATGACCACTCCTTGGTCTGTTAAACTAGACCATAGGTTAAACATGGTAACTACTGAGGACCTTGCCAACGTTATGAAATGGAGGTGGAAAGTGATGAGGAATGTAGAGCCTTGAAGGCATTATTTTTATTTTTCAAGAAACAAAGGCTAGGGAAATTTAAGTAGCTTGCCAGGGGTAACATAGTTAACATATATCAGAGGCAGGCATTGGAGCTTTCCATATTCAGAGTAGGAAGAAATAACAGCTCTGTTCCTATAGACATACAAAATGGGATGACAGGCTCAGCAGAGGGGCAGGTAAAGTGGGAAAGATTATAGACTCCAGGTCCCAGTGCTGACCATCATGTTAGTCTCACTTAATTTCTGGAAGGCAGGCTTTAATTCTTTTTGTCCGGTTTGACTAGCTAAATCATTAGGCAAAAGGTAAAAGGCTTTGCTTTTTGTCACTTACAGGATGGAATCTTTCAACGTTCCCTCATGGTACTCTCTCTATTGTGCCTATAGGTTAATCTGTTCTATCGCCTATACTAGGATAAATAAATGTTTTGAAGGGTATGATAAATAGTTTAATTAGTTATATGCAGGACTAGATCTAGGCCAAAATGATCAGGGTTAGCTGAAATCTTTTAGATCAGGACTTTGCCTCCAAAGTATGGTAACTTTGGTCACAAAGTGAATAGAAATATTTCACTAGTGTAGTTTTGTGCCCCCATATGCTTTCAATATTTAAGAAAAAGTATTAGACTAAATGTGGGCAAATTTGGATGTAAGAATAATTTGTGGAAAGTAGAAAGTGTGTGTGTGTGTGTGTGTGTGTGTGTGTGTGTGTGTGTGTGATAGAGAAAGAGAGAGAGAGAGAGAGAGAGAGAGAGAGAGAGAGAGAGAGAGAGAGAGAGAGAGAGAATGTTATGGGTTCCTTATGTTTACTCCCCCTTCTGCTGGACTCAGATCAGAAGGACAGAATTGAGGCTTCCTGCCAGAGAAGGCGGCCCACATTTTATTGTTCTTGGGATATAAGCTGTGTGAGAATGGACAAGTCATTTTATCTCTGCTTCCTCATTTGCAAAATATAAATATTCCACTTCTTTCATCGAAAGTTGTGAGGAAAGCATTTTTTAAATTAAAATGACAATATGAGTTATTAATTATTATTACTCTGGAGGTAGAAATTCAAAGAAGAGATCCTAAAATAAATGCCTTTTAATTGACTTCTTCAACACTTTAAAATATCTGCAATTCCATTAGTCCTCTATTCCACCAGCTCTAATAATTGCAAAACAATCTTATGGTAAAAAAAAGCATGTATAGCAATCTCCAACTAACGAAAAGGTTGTGTTCCAAAAGTTTGTTGGCAAATCAGTTTTTTGGAACTTGGAAACATTTTTTCCCATAGAAATAATGATGTTTGGCATCCTAGGCTGGCCCACAAAAGTCTTTTTAACCTTTACTATAGCTGAATTATCATATTCATTGTACAAATTTCAGGTCATATGTACAGAAGTTTTTTTTTAAGGGCTATGAATTTCTTCCTCCTTTTCAAAAAATAAGGCCCAGACACAGTGAAATTTTTAAATATTTTGTTTATGGTTAGCTTCCTCTTATCCTCCTTTCTGCTCTGCCCTCTTCTCCATGAGACTTTAAACATGCAATTCTACTTAGTCCTTTACTGGGTAAAGCTACCCATACCTATCTTTCACCTCTCAAAATATTCCATGCTCCAAAATTGCCATTCATCCCCTACTTCAAAAAACTTGCCATTCTCTACAAGACATTCTCCAATTGATAAATGGTCAAAGGATATGAACAGATAATTTTCAGACAAAGAAACTAAAGCTATTTCTACTCACATGGAACAATTCTCTGAATCACTATTGATTAGAGAAATGCAAATTTAGATAATTCTGAGGTACCACTTCACATCTCTCAGACTGGCTAAAATGAGGAAAAGATAATGATAACTGCGATGTGGAAAAACTCAGATACTAATACATTATTGGTGGAGTTGTAAACTGATCCAACCATTCAAAGGGCTATCAAACTGTGCATACCCTTTGATCCAGCAGTGTCTCTTCTTTGTCTGTATCCCAAAGAGATCATAAAAGATGGGAAAGGACCCACATGTGCAAAAATGTTTGTAGCAACCCTTTTTTGTAGTGGCAAGGAACTGGAATCTGAGTGGATGCCCATCGGTTGGAGAATGGCTGAATAATTTATGGCATATCAATGTTATGGAATATTATTGTTCTGTAAAAAATGATCAGTAGGATGATTTCAGGAAAGACTTATAGGAACTGATGCTGAGTGAAATGAGCAGATCCAAGAGAACATTGTACATAGCAACAAGAAGATTATGTGATGATCAATTCTGATATACATGGCTCTTTTCAACAATGAGCTAATTCAGGTCAATTCCAATTGACTCCTGATGGAGAGAGCCAACAAATTAAATCAAGAGAAATAGCTATGATCCAGAGAGAAGATTTTGGAGACTGAATGTAGATCAAAACATAATATTTTCATCTTTGTTATTGTTGTTTCTTTGCTTGTTTTTTTCCCTCTCATTTTCCCCTTTTTTATTTATTTTTCTTGTACAGCATGATAAATGTGGAAATATGTTATTTAATTTTTTAAAATTAATTTTATTTAATATTTTCCCCAGTTACATTAAAAATAATTTTTATATTTGTTTTTAAAATTTTGAGTTCTAGGTTCTCTCTCTTATCCCCACCCCAAATTAAGAAACCACATGTGAAGTTATGCAAAACATTTTCATAAAAGTCAAGTTATGAAAGAAATCATAGATCTCCTATCCCAATGAAAATAAAAACCCACAAGAAAAATTAAGTACATACATACATATATATATACATATATATATATATATATAGAGAGAGAGAGAGAGAGAGACAAAGATAGACAGAGAGCTATAGAGACAGAGAGACATAGAGAGAAAGAGAGAGAGAGAGAGAATGCTTCAATCTCTATTCAGACACAATCAGTTCCTTCTCTGGGTATGGGTAGATTTTTTCATCTTAAGTCCTTCAAAGTAGTCATGGATGATTGTAGTACTGAGAATAGCAAACTCATTTATGGCTGGTCATTCCAGAACACTGCTATTTCTTTGTACACAGTACATTTCACTTTGCTTGAGTTCATGAAGGACTTTCCAATTGGTTTTTTTTTTCCCTAAGAGCATCCAGATCATCATTTTCCATAGAACAATAACATTCTCTTACAATGTAGAAATATGTTTAGAAAAATTGTACATGTTTAATCTATATTGGATTACTTGCTGTCCAGGGGAGGGGGAAGATCAGGAGATAGGGAGAAAAATTTGGACCACAAGGTTTTGCAAGGGTGATTGTTGAAAACTATCTTTACATGTATTTTGAAAAATAAAAAGTTGAAGGCGGCCTAGCTATACCTGATCTAAAACTATATTATAAAGCAATGGTCACCAAAACCATTTGGTACTGGCTAAGAAATAGACTAGTTGATCAGTAGAATAGGTTAGGTTCACAGGACAAAATAGTCCCAATAACTATAGCAATCCAGTGTTTGACAAACCCAAAGACCCCAGCTTTTGGGATAAGAATTCACATTTTGACAAAAACTGCTAAGAAAATTGGAAATTAGTATGGCAGAAATGAGGCATTGACCCACATTTAACACTGTACGCCAAGATAACATCAAAATGAATTCATGATTTAGGCACAAAAAATGAAATTATAAATAAATTCGAAGAACATAGATTAGTTTACCTTTCAGACCTATGAAGGAGGAAGGAATTTGTGATCAAAGAAGAACTAGAGATCATTATTTATCAAAAAATAGAAAATTTTGATTAAATCAAGTTAAAAACTTTTATACAAACAAAACAAATGCAGACAAGATTAGAAGGGAAACAATAAACTGGGAAAACATTTTTATAGTCAAAGGTTCTGATAAAGGCCTTATTCCAAAATAGATAGAGAATTGACTCTATAAGAAATCAAGCCATTCTCCAATTGATAAATGGTCAAAGGATATGAACAGACAATTTTTGGATGATGAAATTGAAACTATTTCTACTCATATGAAAAAGTGTTCCAAATCACTATTCATCAGAGAAATTCAAGTTGAGACAACTCTAAGATATCCTACACACTTATCAGATTGGCTAAGATGACAGCAAAAAATAATGATGAATGTTGGAGGGGATGTGGGAAAACTGAGACTGATAAATTGTTGGTGGAGTTGTGAACAGATCCAACCATTCTGGAGAGCAATTTGGAACTATTCTCAAAAAGTTACCAAACTAGGCATACCCTTTGATCTAGCTGTGTTACTACTGGGCTTATACCCCAAAGAGATCTTAAAGAAGGGAAAGGGACCTATGTGTACAAAAATGTTTGTGGTAGCCCTTTTCATAATGGCAAGAAACTGGAAACTGAATGGATGCCCATCAATTGGAGAATGTCTGAGTAAATTATGGTATCTGAATGTTATGGAATATTAGTGTTCTTTAAGAAATGACCAGCAGAATGAATACAGAGAGGCTTGGGGAGACTTATATGAAGTGATGCTAAATGAAATGAGCAGAACCAGGAGATCTTTATACACATCAACAAGAATACTGTATGAGGATCAATTCTGATGGACGTAGCTCTCTTCGGCAATGAGAGCATCCAAATCTGTTCCAATTGATCAGTGATGAACAGAACCAGCTACACCCAGAGAAAGAATATTGGGAAATGAGTGTGGACCACAACCTAGAATTTGCACTCTCTCTGCTGTTCTTTGCATACCTTCTTTTTAAATCTGATTTTTTTGTGCAACAAGATAATTGTATAAACATGTATACATATTTTGTATTTAAGATATACTTTAACATGTTTAACATGTATGGCACTGCCTGCCATCTAGGGGAAGGAGTGGAGGGAAGGAGGGGGAAAGTTGGAACAGAAGATTTGCAAGAATCAATGTGGAAAAATTACCCATGTACATATTTTGTCAATAAAAAGCTATAATAAAAAAAGAAAAAGAAAATGTTATAAAAAGAACTTACTATTCTCTAGGCCCAAATGTTTCCAAGTGGATGTTAGGAAGCATTCTCCCATTGGTCCAATTTATACTACTACCTGAATAGAAATATTGTAGAGGAAAAAGCTTAGAAATCCAAAACAAACTCTAATGAGTGGAATTTCAAATAATCACAAGAATGAAATAAGGGGAAAAATTGAGTCAGTGAGAGGTGGGGTATTGGAAACAGAAAATATACTAGGCCAGTCCAGCCTCTAAGTTTCTATCCCAATAATCCTCACTCTAACTCATTTGGCTTCCCAGAACTAACCTTGCTTTTCATAGTCAGACAGGTAGGAAGTTAGTCAAAAAGCATTTAATAAGCACTTTCTGTGTTCGAGGTGCTAAACATACAAAGAAAGGCAAAAGCATAATCATTGCCTTCATGGGACTAAAAGTGTAATGGGAGAGACAACATGCAAACAACTATGTACAGACAAGCTATATATAGTATAAATGGGAGATTGTCTCAGAAGGAAGGAACCAGCTGGTTCCTAGGAAGAAAGACTTCCTAAAGAAGGTGGGATTCTTGCCAAAATTTGGCAAAAGCCAAGAGGCAGAGGTGAGGAGAGAGACCATTTTAGGCATGCAGAACAGCCAGTGAAAAGGCACAGCATGTCTGGCCTGGCCGAATGGAGGTTCCCTGCCTCCACTTACCAAAGAACTCAGCAATGGGAGAAAGATGCTGTTATGGCTCCAGGTGAGAGTATCCAGGCATAAAAGCAGTTTCAGGATGAGAGGCAATTAGGTCATGGGGTTGAAGCCTGAAAAGTCAGAAGTACAGCAAATATGGGAATGATCCTAAGGATTAGAGGAACTAATAATCTGTACATTTTTAGCAGCAATCAGTGACAAAATACTAGAGGAAGTTCTGAAATCAATAATCATACCCTGAATATCTAGGAATACTCAAGGAGGCCACAAATGAATTTGCCTTTCAGGTAGCTACACACAAAAGCCATTCTACAAGGACAATTCATAGAATTCTTAGGATAATGTTGCTTTTGTCACTCTCATTCATCCTTCCACTAACCAAACATTTATGAAAAGCCAACTGTGTTCCTTACTTAATAGAGGCACCAGGGGAGGTACAATGAATGGCAAGTTCTCAGGGAGTTTAGAGCAGCATCTATAAACTATTAGTCCCATTTCAGCTTCAAAAGACTCTTTTTTCCAACTACCTTTTAAACCTTTGATTTATATCTTTTGATTTTGTATCATCTTCCTACCTTCTTCCCTACCCAGTAAATCATCCCTCATAATGAATATTTTAAAAAGAAAAATTCCCCAATTATTAGTTTGCCATGAGCTATTTCAAAACCACATCTTAAGTAAGCAAAATAGTCAAGGCAACAAACATTTATTAAGTACCCACTGTTTGCCAGTCATAGCATGGAAAGAAAGAAAATTCCTGCCCTCAAGAAGCTCACAATCTAATGGAAGAGATAATATGCAAACAGCTATGAACAAACAAGGCACATACAGGATAAACTGTATATAAGAAGATGAACAGAGGGAAGGTCATATATTCTGTAATTATTCCCATTGTATATGGTACATGTATGAAAATGGTAATAATGCAGGGAGAGCCTAAAAGTGGGTCCTATGTACATCAACAGCAGATAATGAAAATGAATCAAAAATGAATTTCACTTCTACTTCTGCACCTCTAGAAAATCCCTTTCCTGAAAGTTAGAGGGTCAAACCTGATCTTTTAAACTTTCCCCGAACACTTTTCTTTCTTTTACTCTCTTCAATAGCTCTAGATTTACCTGTCCTTCCTTAGTAGAGATGAGCTGGAGTTAGCAGCTAGCTCAGAAAAAGTTAATTGTTAAATTTTCTAGAGTGAGTAAATTTCCAAGATTATCTCATGGAAATCAGCAAATTAGGGCTTGATTTATTGTTGTGTTGAAAAAAGTTGACAGAGAAAATGGCAATAATGCAGGGAAAGCCTAAAAGTGAATCTTATGTACATTCCTCCCACCCTGGAGGGTTAATTGTTAAATATTTACCTGCATACCCCTATTCCTTGGCCAAATTTCATTTAAATGCTACATTCCTAACTTTTTAAGTCTACATAATGATTTTTCTATATTTAATTTTTTTGGTAGTTCAGCCTTGATGATTACTTAACCATCATCCTTCTATACTAAGAGGGGTAAATTCACTTAACTCTTTGAACCACAGATAGCCAGACAGGTCCCCTTTCTTATCTCTGTCTACATAGTACAAGATAAAATCAGGCCTGTTTGAACTAAAGGTGATCACAGTTTTCCAGGAAGCTTTTTTTCTTTAGTCCTTTGTACTGGCAGCTTTATTTGAACAGATCTGCTTGTAGAGATATTGTTTCCAACTCAAGATTTAACTCACACTGTAAGTCATATAAAAGTTCTTATTTAAAGGTTTTTATCTTAAGATTGTGGTACCAAGATAAATAGATTTACATTTATATGGCATTGTAAGGAGGTTCATAGGCAGATTGGCTGAAAGCTGATAAGTTTTCAATATAGTAGCTCTTAAAGACCAACTAAATTAACTAGAGTCCTGCAATCTGCTTTGGTGGAAAAAATAACTATACCAAGGAAATGACTGATTCTTGGAGTGATCGATCAGCATTATCTAAAGCAACAGGACTAATACTATTCAGAAAGTGAGACATCAGCAGAGTTGTCTAAATACTGTAGGCACTGAACACTTATTATTTAGGAAGATGATAAGGTAGAACATTAAAAAGGGAGTTTATTAGGGAGCCACAGAAGACAATTTCATTGGTACACATCTCATACCTCTCAGATTGACTAAGATTGACTCAGATGGACATGAAAAGATAATGATAAATGTTGGAGGGGATGTGGGAAAACTGGGACACTGATACATTGTTGGTGGAGTTGTGAATGATCCAGCCATTCTGGAGAGCGATATGGAACTATGCCCAAAGGGCTATCAAACTGTGCATACCCTTTGACCCAGCAGTGCCATTATTGTATCCCAAGGAAATCATAAAGGAGGGAGGAGGATCTACTACCTGCAAAAATGTTTGTAGCCTCTCTTTTTGTGGTAGCAAAGAACTGGAAAAGGAATGCATGCGCATCCACTGGGGAATGGCTGAAGAAGCTGTGGTATATGAAGGTATTAGAATATTATTATTCTATAAAAAAATGATGATTTTAGAAAGTCTGGGAAAGATTTACAAGAACTGATGCTGAGCGAAACAAGCAGAACCAGGAACGCATTGTGCTCAGTAACAGCAAGGATGTGCGATGATCTTGATGATCGACTGTGAGAGACTTGGTTCTTCTCCTGGTTCCGTGATCCAAAGCAATCCCAATAGACTTTGGACAGAAAATGCCATCTGCCTCCAGAAAAAGGAGACTGAAGGTAAATCACTATGTTCACTTCTTTGTTGTTGTTTTTCCTCTCTCCCTTTTGTTCTGATTCATTCATTCAGTCATTCAACAAACATTTATTAAGCGCCTACTACATGCCAGGCACTGTGCTAAGTGCTGGGGACACAAAAAGAGGCACAAGATGATGCTTCCCTCGAGGAGCATGCAATCAAATTCATCATTTATTGGACAGCGGCTGTGAACAGAAAGTTCACAAAAAGTTAAGAAACAAGAAAGTTAAAAACAAAATGAGACTTAGTATCTGTCCTGAACAAATGCTTCAAAGGAGTTGTGGTTTCGTGATTGTTTCATAAGAATACTTTTTTACCCCCTTTCCCTGTGAAAATCCAGGTGTCAGGTCATTGGTGCCCCCTTCAGGTTCCTGGCTGTAACTGCTCCCCCCATTGGAAATCCAGATTTCTTTCCAGGGGGATTCCCCACTTTTCTCCCCATTCCCAAAGGATCATCCTCAAACCTCTTGGGTGATTTAAAGGAGATTTGCTTGAAACACAATCAAAGACCACAGTAGGATCATGGCCTCAGAGTTGGACAGTCAGAGCTCAGAAGGTTTCTACTCCAACAGTCTCGTTTTACAAATGAAGAAAATAGGCTCAAAGAAGAAATGGGACTTGCCCAAGATCACGCAGCTAGTAAGCAAGAGGACCAGAATTCGAACCCAACTCTTACAATGGCAACTCCAGAAAAGAGTTTACTTATTTAGTCAATAGATCAAAAAGATCAAAGCAAGATTGGAGTCATATCTCCTCCTGAGTTAATCAACTAATCAATAGGTATTTATTAAGCACCTACTCTACATATCAGCAGCCCTTAAAATAAGAAAAAGAATGAAATTGTGCCTCATTACAATAGCATTTATGCACCACTTGAAATTTTGGAAAACGTTTAAAATAGCTCCTTTGATTCTCGAGTGAGGGTGTGATGGGAGCCATGTTGTTTTTGCCCATGTAGGTTATGTTTGTCCAGAAGGAGTTCGCAAGGAGACAAGAGTAAACATCTCTAACATTTCCTCCCTCATGCTTTGCCAAGAGAGACTGATACCTGCCAAGAGAAAAGCCGGAGGCTGGGACCAGAGGCTGGCCTCTGTTCTCCTCAGAGACAAGGGGTACCAGGATAAAACTTTTTCTGTCTGCTGCTTTAGATGTTATTAGCTTAGGAGAAGTCACTTTTAGGTTCAAGCTAAAGTGTTGATCACTGCTGCTTAATAGGAAAGGCTGGCAGGGGAAGCTCCATATCTAAGGCTCGACTCGCTTCTCACCAGATGCTACAACGAACATACATAGCAAATAAACTCATTTATCCAAGTTGATAGCAAAATAGAAATCAGAATAAGTATCCATAAGAGAATTTATATTTCATACAATACAAATTGAATGAGCTTTCCCTTTGGGAGTGAGATAATTAAGCTCAACTAAGAGAGAGAGAGAGTCCCAGATTCTCCAAAGTTTGTAGGGTAGCCAGCTAAGGATGGGAATATAATAGAGATTTCCACTCTACATTCTGGCTTCTTCCCAGAGTCTTTTTCTCCCTTCAGGGACTTGAAGAGAGATTGCAATGGTATATCTTCTCTCTTGAATCTGGAAGTCAGAAGAACCAGTATTTTTTCTCTGCCCACCAACTCTCACTAACTCTGACTGCCCCCCACTTAGGCACAAGTTTCCCTCAATGAGGAACCTCCTAGAATAGGCTCTTGTTACAACAATCTTGTAGGTAGGTGCTAATATCATCCTTATTTTACTGATTTAAAAAAAAAACCACAAAGGCTAAAAGAAGTGACTTACCAAAGGTAATACAACTAATAAATTGGAGGTCAGATTTGAACTCAGGTCTTCCAATCCCATTGCTCTACCCACTGTTCCATCTTTTAAATGAGAGAAGCAATCTGCGATTTCACTCTATTACAGTATCTCCACTCCCCCATCCTGGTGTTCAGTTTGGAATGCTTTTCTTCTTTGTCATACATTCAAGCCTTCATCACCTATGCTTCCTCCATTTTGGCAATCCAGAGACTGGATTTGATCCAAAGCAATCCCAATAAACTTTGGATGGAAAACGCCATCTGCATCCAAAGAGAGAACCTGGAGACTGAATGTGGATCAACATATACTATTTTCACCCTTTTTTCCCCTTAGGTCTTTTTTTATTTCATAGTTTTTTCCCCTTTTGTTCTGGAAATATGTAAAAAATATGAATGCACATGTATAATCTTAATAAACAAACAAATAAATAATTCTTGGGGGAAAATATATGGCTTAATACTCGGATAGCTTTTACAAAGGATCTTTCCAAATCGTTCCAAAATATAACATCTTTCCAAAATATAACAAGAAGAAATGCATAAAGTTTTACTTCTGTTGTGATATGCTACATTTTCAGCCTACTGGAATTTTCTTCTCTAGCCCTCAATGTAATTTGGGAGGACAGGACTTGGGCAGGGACCTTTCACCTATTGTCCCAACTTGTTCATCACAGAATACCTTATCTTCAATTTACTGGTATGTGAAAGCTTGTCTCCTCCATCTCAATTCCCTCCTCTCCCCCCATCTGTTCCTACTACAGCAGACTCTCCAGATGTGATTATTCCCTGCACTGGTACAGACTAAAGTTCTTCAGACAGCTTTCCATATTCCAGGGTCACCTCCATGACACATTGGATCATCAGAGAAGGACTTAGGTAGAGGAAAAACTCTTTTATTATTCATTCCAAATTCTTCAAAGGAAAGATATTTCTTTTGTTCATCATTCTTTGAAATTTATATTGTTCCTTTAAGCTATGAAGGTTCAAAGCAGGGATCTATGAGATGACAGATTTCTGTTATTAGGATAAACTTTTTTCCTAATTTAAATTTCTTTTGTATTATTCTGAATCTGACAAACATCTACAACATGAATAATTCCTTCTATAAAGAACAGGAAAAAGAGTTTTGTGTACTCTGCCATGAAATTCTGTCAACTAATAGTTAATTTAAGTATATGTAAAATTTAACATAGCATTTCCAATACTGCCCTACTTGTTTTTGTCCCCTTCTGAACTTCTTTCTGTTCTTTTCTGTGTGTTTTAAAATACGTTGTTCCCTTAAAAAAACATTTCTTCTTCTTTTTGTTAATCATTACCAGTATGCACATGGTGTGACATGTTAGTCTGAATCCAATTTCTGCCAGATTTTCTAGTTTTCTCAATAGTTTTTGTCTAATAGGGAGTCCACTAATGTATTCCATTCTTTTGTATTCTTAATTGGTTCTACTGATCAAATTTTTTTCTTTTAAACCATTTAAAAATTATTACTGCCTTGTAATATAGTTAGAGAACTGGTATTACTAGGCTTTTGTCCTTATTTTATAATTGGCTCTCTGCTGTACTTGTAATATTTACTCTCTGAATACGCCCTCTCTCTTTAACCTTTTTCTTTCTTTTCCCTGTTCTTACTTATTTCCTTGTTGTTTTATATATTTTTGCAACAAAAGCTGAGTGTGTAGTATATATGGGTAATTGTATATGGGGGTTCAACACCCTTTTGTGTGTTCAGATAAGAGGATCACAAGATGCCCTTTCCACACATCTTTTCCTTCCTGTTTATAACCTCTTGTTTTTGCATATCTCAGTCATCAGTTCATTCCTGTTCTGAGCCAGGCTTACCTTAAAGGGTCATTGTTATGGTTCAGGATCAAGACTAAAGTTCAATGGACACTTAGGAGTCATAAAAGTAAATTCACTCACAATAATATTTTTAAAAATACAATTTACTGAGTCATGTGATGCTCTACTCCATCTCAAAATGGAGGACATTTGCCAGGGTAGTGCTACAATGTCAGAAACATTCTCCATAGAATCTACAGTATGCTGGAGTCAGTATGTTTCAGTTCACAATAGCTTATTGTTAAATGTTTGCTATAAGCATTTATACCTTGAAAACGGGCAAACACTAAAAATCAGGATTTGATTTATTGTCTTGTTGATTGTGTAGGCTTAAAAAATCGATGGAGAAAATGTTATCAGGCAAATTAAAACTTATGCAAATTAAATGGATACACATGGAGGGGCAGGTGGGGAGCTCAGCGTAAAACACATTTATGAGGACATTCTTGTATAATGAAAGTAGGAACCTTAGGAAAAGCAGCTCACCCTAAACTGGGCTTCTTATGCCATGAAAAAAAATGAAATTCTGTAGGAGGAGATCTGGCTGACCTGCATTGGAGAAACTGCATAAGGCTTTCAACAATGCTGCCCGGCTCTGTGCTGCAAAAGCTCAGCTCTTGAACACCAATATTCTCTCAGTGATGTTAAATGGCTGTGAATCACGGAACATCACGAACTTGGAAGAATTAAATTACAAGTGATCCAAAGAGCAACACAAAGGTACAAGGTGAGTATAACTTTTATGCAAGAAGCCGTATCAAGGCCATTATCAAGGACATGGATGATCGAAGAAAGGGAAAAGTTGGTAATGCTCCAAGAATGTGTAATTACAAAAATATAGTCAGTCCAAGTGGTAAACTGATCCTCCTGAGATACTGAAAACCCAAGAATGACTCGTCCAGCATTGGCAGATTTTACATGTAGGATTTATGGAAGAATGGAACAGCAGGAAAAGGCATGGGAACAGTGCCCAAATAGATCAATTATGGGTTTACCTAAGTATCAAAGTTCTGCTCTTTGTAATGAACCTGAAGGTAGGGGATAGGAAGTATTCCCCCTATTTTATAGGTGAGGAGAGAACACAAGGTTAAATGACTTATCTAAGGTTATAAAGTGAGGGAATGTCAGAATCAAAGTGAGAGTCCAGCTCTCCTGCCTTCTCCCCTCAGCACTTTCCATTAGCCCCCATTGAATCTTGAACCACTTGTTGATTTAGGACCACATAAGTATAAAGCAACTGGCTAGTATCCTCCATATAATTAGGTTTTTAGTTAGGAAAGCCAGAAATAAGGCATTTTCTTTGAAGATAAAATTATTTAGAAAATCCTAGGGAGTAAAATGGTATGGCTATTCAATTTTTGAATATTAGTTATCACACACATCATCAATAAATATTGGGATATATTTGGGGCCAGCTAGGTGACTCAGAGGAGAGAGCACCGGACTTGGAATCAGCTAAAGGGCACATGTCAAGAACCTGTTGGACTAGGGAACACACTTGGGGCATGTCTAGTAGTCAGAGTATCCAGATGACTAAGGAATTGTAGGAACTAGGAATGTTTAGTCTGGGGAAGAGAAGAGCTGGGATGGGGTAGCTCAATAATACTTGAAGGGGTTTAGATATGTTCTCCTAAATCCCCAAGGGCAGAACTAGAAGAAAAACCATAGAGATACAGATTTAGATTAGAAGAGCTTCCTAGTCCTTGCAGGGGTACAAGAGTAAAATAAACTGCTTCACTTGAGGTTTGCAAGGGAAGGGGATGCTGTAAAAAGGATGCCTATTTGAATGTAGGTTACAGTTAACTTCCCTTCCACTTTTAAGGTTCTCTGATTCTGTGATGCCATTTGCAACTCCTATTTATCTTGAGAGATTCATATCTGTGTCTTTCCAAAAATTCTCCAAGGAGGATGGACTGAATTTTGAAGCTTTCTTTTGTGTGTCGGAGTCAGCTCCAATCTTGACTGCTTTTCCACCTTCTCCATAGCAACCTCATGCCCCTGGTGAAGCTTCCACTTATGCATTCCCTTCCAACAACTGGTGAGTTCTTCCCCAGAAAAGCCTCCATTGAAGGAAGTACTCAGGCCCACCAAGTTCCTCACTTCCACCCTGGCTCAGCTGCTGAATTTCACTGGACTATTTCCCAGTGACCTTCCCCACCAACCCCATTTGATGCATTTCCTCTTTAGATGGGAAAGGAGACAGTTCAGAACTTGAAATGCAACCAAAAAATAAAAGAATCTAAGTTCCTTGAGGGCAGAACTCTCTTGTTTGTATTTGTACTCACAGTCTTTAGAGTTTCTGGAGTATAGGAATGGATGCTTTAATCGAATCTATGTGTATTTTGTTGTGATTTTTAATATTTCTTGAATGTTGCCATCTCTTTTAATCTGCCTATCATTTCTCGGAGTCTATCGTTCCCTCACTAAGGTCCCCCTAACTGATTACTCATTTCCTTAATGTTTTTTTACAACGCTGGATTGGGGCAAGTCATTATTGACAATATGCTTCAGTCTACTTTGCCTACCATGTGTCTTTCTATTGTTTATGTGTGTGTATGATCATATGCCATTATGACTTTTCTGACTTGGGCATTCTATGAAGATGACATCACTGTGCACCCCTGGGAGAATATTGGTTTTAAAACAAAAGTTCAGTTGTAGCTTTCTTTCTTTTTCTTTTTTGCTGAGGCAACTGGGGTTAAGTGGCTTGTCCAGGGTCGCAAAGCTAGGAAATATTAAGTGTCTGAAATCAGATTTGAACTCAGGTCCTCCTGACTTCAGGACTGGTGCTTTCTCCACTGCGCCACTAGCTGTCCCATGTGTAGCTTTCAAAATAAGAATCATCCTCTATGAACCACTACATAGAATTCCCAATCCCTCTGTTTTTGTCCACCTGCATTTTTGATTTCCTTCACAGGCTAATTGTACACTATCTCAAAGTCCGATTCTTTCTGTACAGCAAAATAACTGTATGGACATGTATACTTATATTATATTTATATTATTGTACTTATACTCTAACATATTTAACATGTATTGGTCAACCTGCCATCTTGGAGAGGGGTGGGGGGAAGGAAGGGAAAAGTTGGAACAAAAGGTTTTGCAATTGTCAATGCTGAAAAATTACCCATGCATATATCTTGTAAAGAAAAAGATATATAATAAAAAGAACAAAATATGAATCATCCTAACCCTGACATTCTGTATAGTCTGCTTTTTTCTGCTCCTGGCATATGCCCAACAATGAACTCAATGGGCTGCCCTTCTACCTTCATACCATACTTAGGGTAATCATCATTAAGCAGCCAATTATATATTCTCTTATACTCTGCACTAATTATTTCTCCATCTTCAACTATATTGTAAATTGGAGAAAGACCATGGTTTATACTTCTGTATTCTACATAACAACACATTCATAAGGAAACAATAAATATTGACTGATTAAACTTCAATTATTCAGATGTAACATAGAGAAAATGAGGAACTGAAGAGAACAGAAATAAAGGCTAGAAAAAGATGGAATAGGCAAGGGCAAAGGATTACAAGAGGATAGCTGGAGTAGTCTACCAGAATCTTTGAGCTGCCAAGAGAATTGGAGAACCTCTTAAAGCAAAGTTTCTTCACTGCTCTGGGGCAGTCTGTTTGGAAAGCCTAGGAATCCCTTCTCAGTAACATGTCTTTAAATGCTTAAAAGAAAATACCCAGGATTACAAAGGAAATCACTTACATGGAAATAGTTATCAAAATATATATTTTTTTAACCCACAAGTTCACAGACCCCAAAATTAGATGTGTAATCAATGGAAAACTTATGAGAGGGCATAAGTAAAAAATGATGGACAGGAGTGAATGTTTTACAATTTGAACTGTTGGAGGGAACACTGAAATTAAGAAAGTAGATCTACTTTAAGCATGTAAAACTGATTTAAAGATTCCAAATTACTATGTCCAAAGGGCTATCAAACTGTTCATACCCTTTGATCCAGTAGGGTCTCTACTCAGCCTATATCCCAAACAGATCATTAAAAGGAAAAAGGACTCACATGGGCAAAAAATGTTTGTAGCAGCCCTTTTTGGGGGTAGCAAGTTACTGGAAACTGAGTCGATACTCATCAGTTGGAGAATTGCTGAATAAGTTGTGCTATATGAATGTTAGGGGATATTATTGTTCTATAAGAAATGATCAGCAAGATGATTTCAGAAAGAACCAGAGAGATTCATATAAACTGATGCTAAGTGAAATGAGGAGAACAAAGAGTACATTAAACACAGCAACAAGAAGATTATGTGATGATCACATCTTTTCAACCATGGCTCTTTTCAACCATGAGGTGATTCAGGTAAATTCCAACAGACTGTGGTGGAGAGAGGCATTTATCTCCACAAAGAGGACTACGGGGACAGAATGTGGATCACAACATAGTGTTTTTACCTTTTTGTTGTTACTTGATTGCTTTTTGTTTTCTTTCTCATTTTCCCCCCTTTTGATCTGATTTTTTTTTATGCAGCATGATAAATGTGGAAATAAGTATAGAACATATATTGGATTACTTGCCTCTAAGGGACGAAGTGGAGGTAAGGAAGGGAGAAAAATTCAGAACACAAGATTTTGCAAGGGGAAATGCTGAAAACTATCTTTGCATATATTTTGAAGATAAAAAGCTATTATTAAAAAGAGAATTTTTTTCAAATTTATTTAATGTATGTTCAGCAGAAAATTATTTATTATTAAATAATTATTTTTATTCAGTCATTCATGAACTTAATACACAAATTCACAAAATTATGAATAAAATATATGAATAACTCATCTATAATACTTGAATTTCTCACTTTCTGATAAAACATTTATAAGTATTCTCTATAAAAATTAACATATGCTATTAGTAAAACAAATTTTTCCAGGAGATTTACTATAGTAAGACCAATGCTAATAAAATGTTTAATAACTGAGTCTTCAGGGGAAAAAATGTACACACAACATACTTTTATATTTTATCTGCATTATTAACATTTTCTCCATCACTTTCTTAAGTCTAAACAATTGATAAAATAATAAGTCAATCCCTAATTTGGAGTGTTTGCAGATTTCTGAGGTTTAAAGGCTGTAACAGAAATTTTAACAATCAGTTTTCCTGAGCTGATTAGAGCTAACTCCAGTATATCCCTGCTTAAGACAGAAATTTTTCAAATATACTATTCTTTAAAAATATATTGTACAACTAATATGGAAATGTTTCACATGATTGCACATGTATAAACTAAATTGCATTGCTTGCTATTTCAGGAAAGGAAGGCAAGGGGAATAGAATTTGGCACTCAAATTTTTTAAAAATATATTTTAAAAAATGTAAATTGTTTTAACATTTAATTGGGCAAAAAATAAAATATCACCAAAAAAAGAAAAGATATTGTAGATCATAATCTGGAAGAACCTTGACAAGTTAGTCCAGTTCTTACATGAACCATTGCAGTCAAAACTCTCTTTTTAAATTTTTCTAATCAATCAATCATATATTTACTATATGACAGACACTGTGCTAATTACTGAGGTCACAACAAAACAAAGACTCCCCAACATCCTAGAAGTAATTTATTCCAGTGTTAAGAATTCTCCTGTCAAGAAGCCCTTTCAGATTTTACCTGATAAATTTCTCTCGTGTTACTATTTAAAGAATTTCTTCTTATTCAGTTCTTCATTTGAACCAGAGTACAGAAATGGTGACCACCTTCAGCATAATAACAACTGAATTAACTGAAAACCATTATTATAATCTTTCAGACTTCTTTTTTCTAGGCCAGATAAGTTCAGTTCCTTAATATTTCATCCAGGATCCTAGTGACCATTCATGAATCTGTTAGTCCTCTTTTAAATCTTCTAAAATCTCCCTGTTATATTTTTATCATGTTTAACATATATTGGATAACCTCTAGAGGAGGAGATGGGGGGAAGGGGTGGAAATTAGAACAAGGATTTAGAACAAAGATGCAAGGATCAATATTTAAAAATTATCCATGCATATGTTTTGAAAATAAAAAGCTTCAATAAAAACAAACAAACAAATAAATAAATTTTCCATGTAACTTGATTTGGCAAAACCCAAAGTTCGACATTATATTCTTGTAAAATTGATTGGTTTTCAGGAATATGAGTAGCACACTTTGTGATTCTCGCATGTCGTAGACATACTTGTCTATTTGTTGAGTGGTGGTGTTTATAATCTAGAACAGTTCTGCTCCAAGGACAACATCAGAATTTTGAAATTGTGGGTATCTTTTGTTTTTGTGTCTTCTTCATTTACAAATATATCTCTGTCCCATCCAGAGAAACATCCCTTAGAAGTATCAGCAAGCTAATCGATTTATTAGCTGCATGTAACCCCCAGCTCTGCAGAGAAAGGATGGGGGTGATTCTCATAGCGTTTCCTCCATGGCAAGTTAGATCCTTATGACTACACGGAATTCAGGCTTCTATTTTTGTTGCAACCCTTCCTATTTATTATAGTCACGGTGTAGTCATCCAGCCACCTCGATGTATTGGGACTTCTTGTCATTTGACTTGGCACTGCTCTGCTCCAGAACTCTGGCACTACCCCATCTCAACCTGGAACCGTATCTTCCCTCTCTGGGTGAGTTAACCCAATCTCTCAGCATTGGGAATCCACCCTGAGGCTGTGCTCAACTGAAGAGAGAGTGATGAGCAAGTGAACTGATGAGTAAACTCATCTAGTCTCTTTAGCTGGCCCAGGTTCTAGAACTTGACCTGTTCCACAAACATCTTAGACGGGTTGCCATCTGCACTATTACCTCTTTCCATCTCTCTGAGAACAACAATGAAATCAATACATCCAGTACTTCCATCTATCAATAAACATGCATTAAACACCTGTTGTGTGCTAAGCTGTGCTAAACACTAAGGGATACAACAAGGGGGAAAAAATTGCTCTAAAGAAGCTTAGGATCTAATAGCTCAGACAACAGGCAAATAAATATATACAAAGGGTGATAAATAGGAAATAAAAGAGAAAAGGTGCTAGAATTAAGAGGAGTTAGAAAAGGTTTCTTGTAGAAGGTAGGATTTTAGTTTGGACTTAACAGAAGCCAGCGAGGTCAGTAGTCATAGCAATGGAAGAGTGTTCCAAGCAAGGGTGACAGCCTGAAAATTAAAATGCCTGAAGCTGAAAGAAAAACCAACTTCCCTTTGGTTCCTATTTAGGGTACCTGTGACTTCTCAGTCAAAAACATCCTTCCCTGGCTATGATACCTCTCTAAACATCAGGTAAAAGGTATTTTTAAATGTCTTTTCATTCATTTAACTTATGAATTCATTCATTCATATTTCATTTATTAATTCATTTTTCATTCAATCATATTATTTGATGAGATCCGAATTAAGCTCTGGAGATGCATAAAATGAAAATACTATTGGTTGTAGATCCTCTGTTAAACTAGACTAAAATAATGCCCAATAGGATTATTCTTATGCCTCCTCAAATATTAAAGGCAAAAGCAAAAAAATACTTACCTGTTTAAATTGTATTTTGGCAGATGAGAGTTCTTCTGCAGAAAGTAGAGCTCTCTTTATCCCTAGCTTACTTTTTTTTCCCTTTCATGAAACCACTGTTCTTATAAAGGGGATATTAATAGAAAATATTTTGCATAACAATGTTTGTGATCCAGAATGAGGAAGAGGATAAATGTTTCCAGTGACACCTGTACATAAATTCCAAATGAGTGTTTATTTTCCTCAATGGAATTAAGAATCTGTAATTCGGAAGACTTTCTGGGGGAAAATTTTTTTAAAACTTCAGAAGCTTAAATTGTATTACTGAGCTTAGTTTCCTTCCCTTCTTGAAATCCTGGTGCTGTTTTTGTTAAGCTTAGAATGATTCTATTTGGCTCACACATTTAACTAAAAGGCCAGCAATTCAGTTGAGAAATAATGCTACCAAAACACTTCTGGGCTAAGTAAGAACAAGCCTTCAAGGGGAAAGATACAACCATCATGCCCTCTACAGCTACAAATGAAAATCAAGTCACATCTCATCCTACCCAGGGATTAGGTTATAAAAACAGTGAAAAAAGGAAGATAAAAATTGCATACAGTCAGAATCATCCCAGAAAATTCCTTAATCACCCATAAAGGAGAGGACAGTTTCTTTAAACAGTTATATCTGGAGATGTACTAGGGTAGCTTTAAAAAAAGGTAGAATGTATCAGAAAGAGGATGGATTTTAAATGGTTGTTATGGAAACAATTGAATGCAAATTTTATTTTTCATTATTCTTAGCTTAACTAGTTGATCAGAGAGAGGCAGGAATCAGGACATCCACCTCAGTAGAAAACAAACAAAAAAAAAGTTAAAAAAAAAAAAAACAAAAAACAAAAAAACACCTCACTGCTGGGGAAAAAATATGATAATTAGGGGAGCATGACTTTAGAAAGGCTTCATACAAAAGTATGATTAAACGAGAGCATTGATCACATCATTTTACAAACATTATTTGACCAATAAGCAAGAGAAGACTCAAAAATGTCAAAGGGGAAGTCTGTAGTCCAGCTGGCTCTACCTGCCTAAGTAGAATGAATAGACTATGGGTGTGATGAGGAGATTCTAGGATCCCAGTCAGCTGATAGTCGCTCTCCAAGAGTTCTGAAGAAATGGAGATTGACTATGAGGAAATAGGATGTTCACATCCCCCATTTCCCATTCACAGAGCAGCAGGCTACCCTTAACTCTACAATAAAATGCAAAATCTTCATCCCAGAATTTAAACCCCACCTCAAATTGGTTCCCACTTACCAATCCCTTCTTATTTCATATTGTCCTCCCTTTCATAGCCTCATGGTTCTCTTCAACCTGATCTACAAATGATTGGCTGTATTCGATATTCCATTTTCCAAACAAGAAGGAAATGGCCTCCATTTTAGAGACCAACCACTAATGTCTGGGATGAACTTGCTTTTCAGTTCTACCTTTTAGAATTCCTAGCTTCCTTCTGAAACAGGAATAAACATTTATACAGCACCTACTTTATGCCAGGCACTGTGCCGAGTATTTTACAAATATCATCTCATTTGATCAACCCTGGGAGGTAGGTACTATTATTATCCCCCTTTTACAGATGAAGAAACTGCCGCAAACTTGCCCATGATCACACAGCTGGAAGTGGCTGATGCTGGGTTTGGACTCAGTGCATCCTGACTCCTGGCAAGGTGCTGTATTCCCTGAGCCACCTAAATGCTTCCAAGCCACAAAGGAGCTCTCCCTTTTGACGTGACTGTGCAATAATTTGCATACATCTTATATTTACTCATTTATTCACATGGTATATTGACTACCCCCTTACCCAAGTAGGTCGCAAAGTTCTTGAGGGCAGGGTTAATCTCATTTTTGCCTTTGTATTCTGATGGTTAACTATGCTTTACAGAGAGAGAGAGAGAGAGAAAGAGAGAGGGGGGGGAAGAGAGAGAGTGTGTGTAAATGCTTTATAAATGATTGCTGAATTTAATTGAATTGAGATCCCTCAAAATATGTAAACCCATTGTATAAAGGTTTGAAAAGGAAATTAAACAGATTATAAAAGGTGATAAGCCTGATAAAGAGGATCCAGACAATAGCTCAGAAGACTACTGTTATAAGAGGTGTCCCAAAAGTTTCAGTGCAGCTTAAGCTTTTTTTTTTTTTCTTTAATAAGCTTAAACCTGCTTATATATAGGATGCCCAGTTTAAATATGCTGCCCGTTAAAAAGTTGTTGCTAAGAATTTTTATATCTATCCAATTATTTTACTAAATAAATTAAATTTCCCCAAAACTCCATGTCTTTTTGTAGTCATACGGCTACAGTGGGTAAAGTGCCAGACACAGAATCAGGAAAACTCCTCTTTGTGAGTTCAATTCTGACCTCAGACACTTATTGGCTGTGTGACCCTGGGCAAGTCACTTAACCCTGTATATCTCAGTTTCCTCATCTGTAAAATGGGTTGGAGAAGGAACTAGCAAACCACTCCAGTATTTTTGCCAAGAAAACCCCAAATAGGATCATGAAGAATCATAAATGACTTTAAAAATGACCGAACAATAACAAAGCAAAAAACAGGTAATATTTACTTCTTCATTATTTGAAATGACAAAATATTCAAATGTATCAATTTTCCATTTCCTATTCCTAAACCTTCTTTAGTTTGTTTAAAAAGTAGAGGAGAGGGAGAGAGAAATCATGGTTTCTTCTTCTCGAATGAAATATATTTCCCAAGACATGTCTGAATAAAACTAATCTATCCATCTCTGGAGAGTTTTAGTTTGGAAAATCATCTAGTGACAGTTTGGATTCTGAAATCATCTGAAATCATGCTGATGATTTCACTTGATATATGATTTCTCCTCCTTTTCAATATAAATAGGAGTGGGAGCCCTGTAGGATGGAAAGAATGTTGGACTCTGTTAGAAAAGGGCTGGATTTGAACCCTGCCTCTAACATCATGAACAGGGACATATCAAGCAAGGGTCTTCCTCTCTTCATCTAGAGTAGTGCTTGATCAAGCCTGGACCAAGGTCATCCAGTGTAGCCCCAGACATGGAGATTTGCCTTGACTTTCCTTCAGTGACTGGAAGAGAGAGTGAAGCTGATGACTTTGTACAACTCTGCCTCACTCGATACAATTTACAGGCAAGTCAAGACATCTCTTGTGATGACATCAGTTCTCTTCGAAAACAAAGGATCAGCAACAACCCCCTCCCTAACGTGAATGATGTGAAAATCCAATGGGGGACTGTAGAGAAAAGCCTATTGGAAA
Organism: Antechinus flavipes; assembly: GCF_016432865.1. Classification (NCBI taxonomy): domain Eukaryota; kingdom Metazoa; phylum Chordata; class Mammalia; order Dasyuromorphia; family Dasyuridae; genus Antechinus; species Antechinus flavipes. The sequence continues at coordinate 652,103,814 of NC_067399.1, forward strand.
TCATTCTGAATTTGTGATAGTTTGACCTGAGTGGATCTGAAATTTATTCTTTTGAAAGCTTTCCTCACAGAGCCTAGGACCTAGGCCCCCAGTAAGTGTTTGTTGAATGAATGTCAAAGTATTTGTTACTAGAGTGTAAACAAGAGAGCAGGAAGTACTTTCTCCCAAAGAGGAGGATAAATCGGCCTTAAGGACGTTAGCCCAACAAATCAACAAATATTTATAGAGACTAAGGCACTGGGTTGTCTGAGCTTCATTTGAGTTTCAGCTATTGTATGAAAATGAATTTTGCATTCAGAAATTTATTAAGGCATGACCAGTAAAACTTCTACGTAGAAATATTTTAATCAATATAATTATTGTAAAGATGTATATAACCTCACATAATAAAACTGCATTTCTTTTAAAAAATAATCTCTATTTCGAATTTTTTATTAACTCAGATTGGCTTTCTCCTCACCTTGAAAATTTACTTTAACTCACTGTTCAGAGGGATAAGGATAAGGGCTGGAGTTTATTGCATTGGCTTGGGGAACTCCTTAATAAAGAAACTCCCTTCCCTTGTGTATAATTTAAAGTCTTTGAGAAGCACTCAGGGCATTGAGGGATTAAGTGATTTCCATAGAAGTCAGAAAGTTATTAGTTATGACGATTCTTCATAACCCCATTTGGGTTTTGTTTTTGTTTGTTTGTTTTGACAGAGATATTGAAGTGGTTGGCCATTACCTTTTCCAGCTCATTTTATAGATGAAAGAAACAGGGTAAAGTGACTTTCCCAGAGTCACACAACTAAGTGTCTGAGACTAGATTTGAACTCAGGAAGAGTTCTAAATCTTCCTGACTCTAGATTCTGCACTCTATCCACTGTTCCCCCTAGCTGTCCCCAAAAACTTAGTTCTAATCTGATCTCACATTTTCGTGCTCCAAGCATGTCACTTAACCTTTGTCTGCCTCAGTTTTCTCATCTCTAAAATGGCACCTGTATAATAGCATCAACTGCCCAGGATCAGTTGAGATAATAATTATAAAGCACTGGCACACCATAAGTGTTATATAAATGTTATTGACTTTTGTTATTGGTATTCTTGAACCCAGCCAGCTCCCTGTCTACTAAAACTCCACAGCACCTCAAAACTCACTGCTTGGAGAGCCCTCAATGATGCAAACACATCATGGAAGCGTTAAAGATAGTTTATTTCAATCAGTTTCATGCAGGTTTTAAATGCTATTTTAATTTTCACCAATTGGGTTTCAAAGGATTTATTTATTTTATTTACACCGATAGTTTGCCCCTAGAAAATGGGTATTCTTTTAGCTTTGATAGTATAATCTTTTCAAGACAGGATGTGGACAAACATAATCTCTCATCTGCCATCCCATCATCTTGCAACTAGCACTCATGCACGGATTTTCTTATTAAATAAGTGTATAAAAAGTCAGAGCTCATGATAATAGAAGTAGAAAACAGCCTGTCCAATAAAGGACATTTCAGTCTAAGAGACCAGATCTGGAGTGGCCACACTAGGATGCTAACCGGTGCAAGGACAGAGGAAAAAAAAAAAAAAACCTGAAAACTGAATTCAGCCACCATTGTATTTCCTTTTTCACTTAACATTACCTTGTGGCTTTATCTCATTCACCCACTAGGACGCCTTGGAATCAGTCACCTGCTGCCTGTTGAGGCAGCACCTGGACTATTTATAGCCCTACACCAGGGCTAAAGAGGTGATTTTTGTTCCTCTGGACCAGCTGCATTGCTTCCCAAGCTAAATTTGGAGGCTGGATGCAAAGTGATGGTGGTGGTTGCTGTGTGTATAGGGAGTCTGATTGCTTCTGGTGGTGGTGGGGAGAGTGGGGCTGTGCCCTATTGATGCTCATCTGCCCTTTCCCTCCTCTCTGAGGGGCTCTTGGATTCCATTCCACACCTTTAGGAAAGCGATGTTGGTGGGAAAGGTTTTAATGGGGGAGAGAAGGGTGGGGGACATGGGGGAGGAATGTATGCAGCAGGGGCTGACACCACCAGGGGTCAGCACAAAGCTGCTCCAGCCTCCATACACACATACACCCCTGAGGACTTTTACCCAAGGGCAATGTCTAGCCCACAGTAAGGGCTTAATAAATGGTCTCTCTTCAACCGGTTGACTCTTTAAGACCATACATAAATTTTGTAGCTAAAATCTCCATGATATTAAGAAGGCAGAGGAAGGAAATGAATGCTTTGATTGTATAAACCGTCCTGATTGCAATCCACAGGAACGATAGTCCCTGTATTTTTGCAATTTTCAATTTCAAGGAGCAAGGTGGCTCCTGGGGAAAAACAGGATTTCATTTTAGTCCAAATAGAAGACTACAGAGATATCAAAGTGAATGGATGTGATATCCATCCCACTCCTTTGGCAAATCCCAGGACACCTTCACCTCTCTCGGTTTAGCCTCCAACTAGGATCAGGGATTCAGATCAGGGAACCAAGAGATCATCGAATCCAAAGCTTCTTAAACTGAGTCTTTATTCCATTCAAAACTGAATATGGGAAGGGTCACAAAATTATGATTTATTATCAGCGAATGTTTGATTTGTACCTATGTACCTGGGGTAGAGAGAAAAAAAGAAAAGGGGTCGAGAATGGGGAAAGCTTAAGAAGCCCTGGGTTTATCCAACCCCCTTACTTTAGATTTCAGGAGCTATGGCCTAGGAAGTCGAAGTAAATTGTTCTACATCAAGGAGCTGCAATTTGAACCCAGGTCCTCTGCCCCCAGAGCCCTTAAGCTTTCCTCTATCTTACGCAGTTTCTCATAGCACCAAGGAGATTTGGTGGGGGGGAAGTCTGTTTTAATCACACTATTCTTGGAGCAGTGTTCTAACTCCCTGCTCAAACCTTCCCCCTCACAAATCCTAGTAAATAACAGGCCAAGGATATAGCAAGAAATAAGCAAACTATGACTAGAGCACATTGCCTGGCATACAGGAGGTGTTTAATAAATGTTGGTGGATCGAACATCGGAAACTCCAATGGAAACATTTTTAAAGGTACATTATCATCCCCTTTGGGCCTTTCCACCTGATTTGCAGAAGAAAATCTATTTTGATTGTGAATGCTTTGTAATTAGGGATTGACTTGCTTTTTGGTAGAATTTACTACAATGCTTTACACATAGTACGCGTTTAATAAATGATTCAAAGCTGGCACTGTCATAAAGTTAAGTGGCGGCCTGGGTCAGACCTGGAGTAAAAAATCAGGAATTAGATTCCATCTCCTCTTCTCCTGCTTCCTAGCTCAGTGGCCCTGAGCAAACCCCTGCTTCTTTCAGTCTGTTTCTTTTTCTGAAAAATGGGGACCATATTCATACTCCACAGATGTCTCTTATTATTACTTCTTCTGACTGCTCTTTTGTGCATTCGACATCCCCTAAGTCTTGAATTTGAAGTTTAAATTCAACTAGCAAAGACTCATACCTTGTTGAAGTAGGAGTCTTTTAACTCCCAGCTCCCTTCAAGGGAGCCAGCTCAAATCTGGCATCCTATGAAAATTATTTTCTAATTTCCTCGTTAGGATTCTATAGTTTTCTTCCCACTTCCTTTAGCCCAGTTTAGTTATTCAGGATATATTCTGTATTTCCTAATCTTCAGGAGTGTGGATTGCAAACTCCTTGAGGGCAGGAATTATTCTTTTGTTGTTCTTTTCTCTTTGAATCTCCAGAGCCTAAAGGCTTGGAATTAGGAGGTGCTTAATAAATGCTTGTTTAATTACCGGATCAGGGGTCTTGACAAGGTGAGAAGGCCTGGGGTAGCTAAATAAATGGTACCTCCAGGCCTAAAGTAAGGGAGCCCCATCTTCCTGAGTTCAACTCCGACCACAGACCCTAGTTGTGTGATCCTGGACCAGTCACTTCACCCTGTCTGTCTCCATTCCTCATCTGTAAAATACGACGAAGAAGGAAAAGCAAACTGCTCCAGCCAAGAAAACCCCCAAAGAGACTGATGAACAACAGAGCAAAAAAGGAAGGCCGGAATAAAAGTCCCTCCTGGGATGCAGACAAGCTGAGCGATCTCTCAGTGCCTCAGTCAGGAGCTGCTGTCCCACATCCGAGGAAGGAGTTTCCACACTAGGACTTTCCAGCTTTCCTTTCCCCACCCCCACCCTCCCAAAAAATAAATAAATAAATAAAGCCTGGACTTTTATAAGGGGCAACAGAGCCAGCTTCTATTCAGGGAAGTTACAGGCGGTGGGAACTCTGGGGCAATTAGGATGGGGCAATTCCCAATCCGGATTAGGTCTTGGAGGGAAAGATGCGGAAAGGGAGAAAGAGAAAGCACCAGACGTCTACTTCACACACCGGCCTAGGGTTTCCGTCTACGTAGCTGCTCTGCTGGGCAAACAGTCTTCCCCAGAGCATCAAAATGGAAGCTTAGATCTCCACCGGCTCTAGGCGGTGTGCGACCACCCGACAGCCTCGGCGGCTCCACAGGAGCGGTCTGGAGGAAAGCACGGGGAAGCCTCCAGGGATTACAGGATTGGAAGGTATCGTCGCCGGGCCAATCCCCCTCTCTGCGCCTCAGTTTCCTTATCTGTAAAATTGGATCGTGCTATTTATACTCTCCGCCTCACGGGGTGTGTGAGAGGAAGCGCTCTGGAACGCTCAACGGGCTAAGGAAAAAGCGAGCCGTTATGAAGTCACACTTACCCCCTCCAAACCTCAGTCTTCGCATCTGTGAAATAGGCAGGGGGCCTGCTCCGGGTCCCCGCTGCTCTTCTTATTAGTGTTGTTCTCCTCGTCGTTATACGTCAGAGGCCTCCCCAGCACGTGACGCGCCCTCCCCCCACCCACGCTCCGCTGTCCAGCCCGGCCGGGGCGCCCCCTCCCCCGCCGCCGCTGTGCCCGCGCCCATCCCCGGCCCTCCCTCCCCCCCTCCCGCGCGCCCCCGAGCCCTCCCGGCGCGGCCCCGTGGAGGAGCGAGCTTGCGAGCGTGCCCGTGCCACGCGCGAAGTGGGCGGAGGGACGAGTGCCCCCGGGGGGAGGGGGGCGGGGGAGAGGGGAGCCCCGGGAGCCCGAGCCCGAGCCGCTGCTGGCTGGCTGGCTGGCGTCGTTGTCAGCGCCGCAGACCCGGGCGGGAGAACCAGCACCCTGGCCAGCGTCCCCGGCTCCAGCATCCCCGGCAGCAGCAGGTATGTCTATCCCTTTAAACCCGGCCGCAAAGCCCGGGCATCCCGGGCTTCCCCGCCCGGCCGGCCGGGCCCCTCGGCCGGGGGGAGCCGCGGGTGGGCACGGGGCGTGCGGGGCAGCGGTGGGCTCTCGGCGCTGACCTTCATCTCTGCGGGCCCGGGTGGGGAGCTGGCCGGGCTCGGGGGGGAGGGGGGCGCAATGCTCAGGGCAGCCAGCCGGGCGGCCAGCGAGCGCCGGGCACCTGCCTGCCTGCAGCTCTCGCTCTTGCATCGCTCGCGCCCGGGGTCCGACTGCAGATGCCTTCCCTTCCATTCTTTGCCACCCTGTGCCATCTTGCATTTATTAATAAAACATGCAAAGTAGAGTGGGGAAAAGGAGGGGGGGCTTTGGGAAACCCCATTGCGGTGCAGCCTCCCGGGAGCGGGAGCAGCCCCGGCGGCAGATGGGCTCGTGTTTTCCGTCCCCGGAGGCGGTGGGGAACTTTCAGTCCCCCGGAGCGGAGACGTGTGGTCTGCCTCCGAGATGGGCTCCCCGTGACCACTTCCCCTTTTGTCGGAGAGGTGGAGAGGAGCCCGGAATCCTCCGACCCGCGCCTGCGATGTGTGTGGGAGTGAAGGATGGAGGGCTTCCCCCTAGTCAGGCCGGAGTCCAAGGCAGTTGCCAGGTGGAGGCAAAGACAAATGTCTCTCCCCGTTCTCCCATTTGTCAAGGAACCTTCGACCTAGAAAAATCGCTTTCCATTTTGGCTTAGCAGAGGCCTTGAACAAAATCGGCGAGACTTTCTGGGGGGGAATAAACACTCAGAAACTCATTAGAGGGTTTTGCATCCTGGCCATGACTAAGATTCCACCTGTTGGAAGTCCAAGCCCAGGAAGAGGCTGTCACCCGGCTCATCCCTGCCCACCCTACGGGGACGGAGGGGATTCCCAGGGCCGGCCCCTGTGCACAGGGCCGGCGGCGTTCTCCCGAATGAGACCCATCCCTTGGAGGATCTTCTGGGATAATGGCATTGAAGTTCCCCTTGCGCCGGATCCCAGTCTATCAATGATGTCACAATTCCAGTGTTCTCTGAGGCCCTGGCTTCCTCATTTTCCTGATGCTACAAGCAACAGTTTGGAAGGTTTAGGAGGAGGAGAAAGATGTCAGCAAATGCTTATCTTTCTTTCCCACCCCAATACAGTTCTCTCTCTCCTCTCTAGTTCCGTGGTTGCAAATGAGGGTAAGGGAAAGAAGCTGGAAGGTATTGCAAACTCTCAGGGCGAGCTGCCGTGGATTTTTATACCGTTTTCTTGTAAGATGTTCAGAGCACAGCTTCTAATACTGTCATCGAATGGGAAAGGGACAGGGCAAAGATGAGGCGGAAGTTGGAGACCTTGGGTTCAAATTCTGCTGCTCTCACTCCCTTTCTGACCTTGCTTCCAGCCCTTAATTTCTCTAGACTGCAGCCTCTCATCTGCCGAATGAGGAGGTCGGACTAGATGGCCTCCCGGGTCCCTTCCAGCCTGAAACCTCTCATCTTGTTTTTCACTCTCTCCATGATGTAGAGGGAAGCCTGAGATCTCAAAGGCCGTGCCAGGGGAGTGAAATCTGGTAGATCCTACAGGGATATAAAGCTCTCTGTGCATTCTCATCAAAGGGCAGCCAGAGAGCAGAGAGGGGGCTAGGACGGTGAGAGGCCTAGAGACCCTGCCCCAGGGGGGATTTGGGCAAGAATCTGGGCACATTTCAAATCCATGGTGGATTCTTTTCCTATTGACTTCAAACATATCTGAGTCTCTATCCTTATAAAAAATCAAAACAAACAAAAAACCATTCCCTAGACCCTGCCGTCTCCTCAAGTGGGCATCCTATATCTCTTGTTCTTTTCTCAGCCAGACACCTTGAAAAAAAGCCTCTACACTCACTGCCTCCACTTCCTCTCCTTTCACTTACTTCCCAAGCCCTTGCAGTCTGGCATCCAAACTTCTGGACTGAAATGATTATCTCCAAAATTACCCATTGGGAGACTAGAAGATCGGGAATCCCTTTGCCAAGAATAGGAAGGTTTGGAAGAGTTGGGAGAAAGAGAATTTATTCCATTTTGTATGGGTTGATTTTAAGATGTCTCTGACCATCCAATTAGAAATGGCCGAAAGGCAATTGGTGACATGAGGTTGAGGCTCCGAGAGAGATCTCCCAGGCTTTTCTTCTCCTCATTTTTTCCTACCTAGCTGCTACATTTGACATTAACCGGGTCACCCCTCTCCTGGCTACTCTCTCTTGTCTGGGGGTTTCCATCACACCATTCTTTCCTGGTTTGCCTCTTACTTGCCCAACTGCTACTTCTTTCTTGAGTTCCCTTTCTTTCTTAGGTCATCATCCTGATCAAGGCCCCTAACTATCTCAAAGAGATTTAGTCCTTAGCTCTCTGTCCTTCTGTCTTCACACACTCTCTTGGTTTTAACCAACATTTCTGGACAGATGACTGCCAGATCTATGTGGTAAACCCCAGTCTCTCTCCAGATCTCATCCTCACATCACCAATTCAGCATCGCAATTCAGCTAAATCAACTAGCCCAAAATGGAATGCATTCTTTTCTCCCATCTTTCTCAAACCTCATTATTCTCATTAAAGGGACCACCATCCTTCTAGTCTTCCAATTTGTGGTCCCAGAATTGACCTCGGCTCTTCCCTTTACTTCGCCTCGCTTATTTAATCCGTTGCTGAATCTTGTCGTTTCTGCCTTAACACCATTTTTCACACTCAGGTCCTCTCTACTCACACAACTTCCATCTTAGTTCAGGCTCTGTTCTCCTCTTGCTTGGATTATTGCAACTTTCTCCCAATCGGTCTTCTTGCCTCCAACCTCTCTCCATTCCAGTCAATCTACCACACTGCTTTCAAAATAATGTTTCATAAACAAAGCTCTGATCATGTGATTCCTCTGCTTAATCGATTCCTGTGACTTTCGATTGCCTCCAGGGCAAAATATAAGCCCCTCTGTTTGGCTTTTAAAGCCCCATGTGATCTTTTCAAAGCTATCTTTTCAGTATCACAGGGTACGATTGCCCCTCTTGTGCCCTGATCCCCACCAGGCTGGTCTTTTCTTTGTTTCTCACATACAACACTCATTTCCCATCTCCGTGCTTTTGCACTTGCTCTGCCACATGCCTGAAATGCCTTCCCTCCTTACTTCTGCCTCAGAATTCCCCTTTCTTCCTTCTGGACCCAGTTTGGGAACCCTCTTCTTCATAAATCCTTTCCTGCCATCCCCTCTCCCGCAAATGCGAGTTCCCTCCCTCTCAAAAGAGTTTTTTAATTTCACTATTTAGTAAACTCTTTATAAATTTAGTTTGTGCACAAAGCCATCCACAAAAAATCTTAACTAAGGTGAGCAGGGGTTGTGATTTGCCTGGAGAGAGTGTTCACACTAACATAACCCAGTCCTTCAGGTCCTCATTTCATGAATGAAGAAACAAGAGAAGGGACTCGTACATGGTTACACAACTACAAAATGGTGGGGCTGAGAAGCAAGATCTCAAGTCTAGAGCTAGAAGGGACCGATCCAGTGCCATCATTTTACAGATGGGGAAACTGAGGCTTAGGATGTTAAGTAATCTTATGTAAATTACTGTAAGATTCTTTAATAACTAGTACAAAATTGCCTCATTCCTTAAATTTTCATTTAGTTTCACAACTTAATCACAAGTATTATTTCTACCACCACCTCCTGGAAAACCTAGCACCCAAGAGACCAGGGGCCTTGCCCCAAGACACCTAGGCTAAGATTAAGAAAATGTAAAATGCTCAAGGCAGCCTTTACTGGAAGTGGAGTTATAAAATGGGTCAGCACGGGATCTGCGTTATCCCTCTGTGTTTTTATAAAATGGAGCATAAGCTATGCTTCAACTTAACTTCCTCCAACAAGTAATTAAGTCTGCCTGTTTCAGAGGTAATTTGATTCCCCCTGTCCCTAGTTAAGCATCCCAGATAAGGGTAAGAAAGTGAGAGAGATGGCGCCAAATGAATCATCCACTCCTTTCCCTTAACAGCTCCTCTCACCTCCCAGACCTCTTCTCTCCCTGTCCAGTCCTGGGGCTACACATGAGTACAGAACTGCCTCTCACAAGCTGGTATGTGCTGAAAACATTATCAAAGGAGGGGGGAAAAATCAAACCCATATCACAGCCATCAACCATAATGGAGTTTTTTCCAGGGACACGAAAAGTCATTCATGTGCACCTTTATACTTGCCATATTCAGCTAGGAGAGGGAGGCGTTTGTATTTTTCTAGATGTCTTGCAATTTAGGTGTTGAGCTGTGCTCCTGGGCTTTTCAGAGAATCACAGAATCTCAGCTGGAAGGGACCCAAGAGGTCACTGCCTGAAACCTCCTCCAGAACAGGAATCCCCTTGACACCATCCCTGTCAGAATGGTTATTCTGTATTAAAGCCCCATGGCAACTGTGTGATGCCGAACAGCTCTTGTTGTTTGTCCTTTGTCCTTCAAGACCATGACATCAGGGAGGCGATGCCCTGTCGTGCAGTGAATTGAATTGAAGTGAGGGAGGGCTGTGAAAAATCCCCAGCCTCACTCTCTCCTCTGGAGCCCCTTGGGTCCAGTGGCAAAATATAGATCAGGATGGCTGGAGATGGCCTGGATGCAGTGGGAGACTTTGCCCTTTTTAAGCTGAGATCTTTAATAGATCTCAATTCGACTGAGGCAATGCCCAATGATTTAGGGAGGTAAGAAACCACAGAATACTTTAAGTCTGGAGTTCTCAGATACTTACTAGCTAGATGACCCTGGGCGCATCACTTCTTATCTCTCTCTGCCTCAGTTTCCTCATTTGCAAAATCGAGATAACAAGAGAATCTACCTCACAGTGTTGTGAATATCAAATGAGAAAATCTTTGAAGTGCTTAGCACACTGCTGGCATATAGCAGGTGCTCTATTAATGCCTTTTCCTTTCACTTCTCCACCTTCATAACCCACTCCTACCCCATCTTTCCAGCTTAATCATACATTACTTCTCAACTGATCTTCTTACTCACCACGATGTCCGACTTTTCATCTTCATACCTTTGTACAGGTTGTCCCCCAAACCTGCAATATACTCTTTCTTCACCTTTGCCTTAAAACCCCTAGTTTTTTTTTTTTTTAAAGATTCAGTCTCTCTGAAGCCTTTCCGGATAGTCCCAGCTGCCAGCACCTTTCCTCCTCAAAATCATTTGCATTTATTTTTAAACCGTATTTTGTGTATAACTATATCCATACATGTCTCTCTCAATAGAATGTAAGTTTCTCCAGGGCAGAAATCTTGATATTTCCAGTGCCTAATACGGTGAATGGCACACAGTAGATGCTTCATTCATTCTTATTGCTTTACTCAAACACATCTGGTGATGGGAGCCCACTCTGCTTTTGTAGTTAAGTGAAGAAACTTTCATTAAGCCCTTACTGTGTTCCAGGTATTGGGTTAAGTACAGGGGATACAGATATATGGTGGGGGAGACATTTCCTATCCTTGAGGAGCTGGCATTCTTATGGGTAAAATAAGACTAAAAGGGAGCTGAAAAGCTAGGGGTAGGGGAAGAAAAGAAGGTACCAGGCAACTCTGTTCAGGAAAATTTCTAATGCTAAGTATGGAAATCTGCCTCTCTACTGCCTTCAGCTCATTCTTGTTCATAGTTGAGTACAAGTGGGCAAATTAAAACAACTCTAAATCCTCTCCTCTCCACATTGCTGCCTTCACCTCCCCTCTTAGTTTTCCCTTTTTTAGACTAATAGTTACAATTCTTTGATCCTCATGTGGCCAAGATATTATAGATGTCATCTTTATTTAATTTAGAGCTTGGTACTAATAAATGCTGGTTGATTGAATGACTTGACAATGGTGGAATATCTATCTGTTTACATGCTGTGTCCCCTAGTAGAAAATAAGCTCTTTGAGGACAAGATCTGTTTTCTATTTTTTTCTATTCTTGACATTTAGCACAATGTCATGCATATAGTAGGTGGTTAATAGATGCTTGTTGAGTCAGATTGCTATTATCAGACTTCCCCCTGTTTTGAATACATAATCCTGTTCATGTAATCTAATATTGGAATGACCTTCATGTCACACTGCTGATGTATTTTGAACTTGGAATCCATTTAAAACCCAGGTCATTTTCACATTAATTATTGCCTAACCATGTCCCCTATGTCATCTACTTGTGCAATTGATACTTTGAACCCAAAAGTGGTTCTTTATATTTAATCAAGTTGAGGGTTGAGATTTATAGTTTTACCTGAACTAATGGAATTACAAAAGACATAACAATGTAATTACAAAATAACAAAAGTCACTTCAATGTATTCAACTAATCAATAGTTAAAAAGAGAGAGACATAAGGGATTTTCTTACAATCCTATCATAATATATGAATCATTCAGTAATTAACTTGAGAGAATGATAAGATTTTGGCCATTGGATGAAAACAGATGGTGATACGCAGGAAACATAAAATGCCGTAATTTGTGTCAAGTATTTTGCAAGCTTTAAAAGCACCATATGAATGCTGGTTGTTATTGTTGTCTGAAAGAATCAGACACAACTCTGGACCTATATAATTAAAACAACAATAAATGCAAGGGTAGACCAGTCTTTAGTATTCCGAAATTTAGAATTCCAGAATTGGAGCCAGGTCCTTGAGAAGGAAATACTCGTAGGAAAAAGACACAGTTTCTCTCTCTCATTTCTTCTTGCCTGCTCCCCGCCTCCCTATTCTCTCTTGATCATATTTGTTAGATTAGACTAATAGTCGGCAACGCATCCAACTGGGATCAGAGACTGGACTGGCTGTGAAACAATCAGGACAAACAGATGTGAAAAGAGAGTGTCTTGAGGAAGGAGGCACGTTCAAGGAGTGTGACTCTGATTCACACCAGAGAAAAATGTCAGCTCTAGACTCAAGGGTTTTACAGGAGTTGTGAGGTACCCTTTTGCTACTTGTGTATCCTCCACATATGCCTTATTATTAAAGTACTTGAGTATATTTGTGGGAGAGTAGGAGAATGTGCCCCAGGCTTTTGAGGGGAATATTTTGTACCAATTGTTCTTACTATGTTGTCTTTCTAATTACATTTGCTAATAGTTAATGAGAAGTATACTGTATTCTTGCATCAAAAACACAGTCCCAGGTGGTTCAGGACCATTCCAATAGACTTGTGATGGGGAGAGCCATCTGTACCCAGAGAGAGGACTGTGGGAACTGAATGTGGATCACAACATAGCATTTCCACTTTTTTGTTGTTGTTTGCTTGCATTTTGATTTCTTTATCATTTTTTTTCCTTTTTGATCTGATTTTCTTGTGCAGCATGATAAATATGGAAATATGTATAGAAGAATTGCACAAGTTTATCCCATATTGGATTATTTGCTGTTTAAGGGAGGGGGGGTGAGAGAGAAGAGAGGGAGAAAAATTTGGAACACAGCGTTTTGCAAGGGTGAATGTTGAAAATTATCTATGCATTTTTGAAAATAATCAACTGTAACACTAATAATAAAACAGTCCCTCAGGGTTATATCTAGGACTCAGAGTAAGGAGTGGTCAAGCAAGTCTGGGGTCCCCAGATCACAAAGGCAAAAACGAATCTGGGGAGCGGTCCCGAGGAGATGCTAAAACTCAATTAAATTCCATCTTATGAGATTCATCTCATCATTCTAGCCTTTTAGGAGCTTTTTGGAGGATGACTGTCATTCAGGGGGTTAACTGTATCTCCCAGAATTATGTCATCTACAGATTTGATAAGTGTGCCTTAATCCAAGTCAGTGATAAAATGAGGAATAGAATAGGCCTAAGATGGCTCCAATAGAAATCTACCTGCAGATTGATATTGATGCATTCGTGACCATTCCTTGGATCCAGTCCTTCACACCGGTTCCGGTTCCGAATCCATCAGAACTTGCCATCACCCAGGTCACATTTTATCCATCAGATATCTTGCTGCAGTCTACCTTTGCTTTCAAATAGCAACTCCTGATCCAGTGTTCTCTTTATCAGACCATGCAGGGACTAGGAATCAGCAAATATGTAGAAGATGGTGCTTGAACTAAGCCTTCGAGGAAACTAGAGACTCTAAGAGGAGGATTCGAGGAGGGAGAACACTAGCTGAACGAAGGAGTTCAATGATTACCAAGATACAGAGCTAACAGACAAGACTGTTCTGGATGAAGATCATCAAGAGGGGCCATTTGCAGGGATTATGGTAGAGTGAATAAAGGGAAAGAATATATAATATATAATATATATTACATGTGTGATATGTAGTATAATATATATAATAATATACTATAAAAAGTAGGAGGGAGGCAGATCATGAAGAACTTTGAATGCCAAAGGGAAAAGTTTGTCTTGGTTCTAGGGGCCATAGGGAGATACCGCAGGTTATTGAGTAGGGGAGAAAGTCACATGGTAAAATTTATGACTTTTCAATTTGGCAGGCTGGAGTACGTAAAGACTGGAGACAGGGACACCAATTAGGAGACTATTGCAACAGTCCACAGGAGACTTTACAGCTCTGAAGTATTAAGCATCACTTTCTGGTGCTGTCTTAGCTGGTCCTGTAGACAGAAAAGCTATTTGTACAGCAATTTTAAGTCACTTAAACCAATCCTGGGATGTCTGGAAAGAGTGCATTCCTTAACCAGTCTGGACAGGCTGAGATGAATTCTTTTCTCCTCTGTGGCTCCCCCCTCCCCTTCTCATTCTGTTGTCAGCTAAACTCTAGTTAGAAAATTTATACCATTAGGAATGGTGTAAGAAGAACCCTCAGTCCTAAAAAGCCATCCCTCTCCCTCCCGATCCACCCAGCCACAGTTTCCCCTTGCCTCTTTCCCTTACCAGCCAAACTCCTTGGAAATTGTCTCCACTTAGCTCGCTGGGCATTTTTTTCTGCCATCCGCTATGTCTTGATTTCTACCTCCCCACTTTCCTGTAGCTGCTTCCTTCAACTAGTCCATCGCCAAGCATTTATCAAGTCCCCTCTATGTGCTTGGCCCTATGCAAGGTGTGGGAATACAGAAATACAGACACAAAGGAAATCGTCTCCATTCTCAAGGAACTATCCTAGAGGGATACATCTTTCCAAGATCACTAGTGACATCCTCATCACCAAATCCAAAGGGATTTTTTCCCCCTCATTTTTATTTTCCTTGATTTTTCTGCAGTTTTGGACATTCCTTTTGCATCAAGGCTTCCCATGACTTGCCACAAACCACATAATCTTGGTTTTCCTTCTATCTTTTTTTCCTGATGCCTTCTCTGTCTCCTGTTCTCATTTTTTTTAGTAGGGTCCCTTTCTGAATCAGAGACTATATTTTTATGTGGTCCTTTTCAATCCCTTGTTCTTCAAAGTTCCACCCTCACCTTTTCTCCATTTGGATTCTTCTCTCATCTGGGTGAATGCTTCTTAATCACTTTGCTGGATCTTCATCCACATCCTGCCCAATAACCATGAGTGTACCCCAAAGATCTGTCATGGATAGTATTCTTTTCTCCCTTTCTATTACCTCATTTGGTGATCTCCTTAGCTCCATGCAGACAATTCCCACATTATTTTATTCAACCCTAACCTCTCTCCTGAACTCATCTCATCAACTTCTCCAATAAATTCTCCATTCAGCTGCCAAAATGATTTCCCCAAAGTTACAGATGATCATGTCTTGCACATTTTCTATTCCTACTCATTGTACTTTGGTGTCTCCCTCTTGCCTTCAGGACAAAAATGAAATCTTCTGTTTGGCATTTTAAATCCTTCACAACCTTGCCCCTTTCAACCTTCTTACACTTTATTCCCTTCCACTTTGTCTAAGAGAAAGCCAGCAGCCAGCCACACTCCCAAGTGTGGCCCAAACCAGATTAAAATGTAATTGGGAAACATTTAACAAAATGAATAAAACATAATATTTTAATAAATTATATATTATTGTTTACATATAATTACATATATAAATAATATACAAATTATAAATAATAAAATAAAACATAACAATCTGTGGTTTTCTACATCAATACACACCCAAAGATACAGTCTCTGCCTCTCCCTCTCTGTGTGTCTCTCTCTGTCTGGTTCTCTCTGTCTCTCTGTCTCTCTCTGTGTCTCTGTCTCTGTGTGTGTTTCAATTTGAGTTTGACACCACTGCTCCACAATCTAGCAGCACAGATCTTGCTCTTCCTGGACACTTCCTGCCTTTTCCCTGGCAGCCCCCCATGTTTGGAACACTTTCTCCAGTCACTTTCACCTATTGGTGTTCCTGCCTCAGCTCAAATCCCACCTTCTTCCTCAATGGCTTCTATTGCTGATGCAATGTCCCATCTATACCACATACTTCTTATGTGTTCGTGGTTATTTGGATGCTGTCTCCCTCATTAGATTGTGAGCTTCATGCAATTATGTTTTGTGCTTAGGTACACAGGAAATGCTAAATAAATGCTTGTTGACCGACTCACTGATTCTCTCTATGGCACTAGTGTTCAGTCCTGTGCTGTTACTATCACCTGTACAAAAATAACTCCCAGATTTATATCTTCTCTTTTGACCTCTCTCACAAGCTCCTGACGTGAGATACCAATAATAACCGTGATGACGTAACTAACAGTTATGTCATACTTCGAGGCTGACAAAGGGCTTTGGAGCCATTATTTCATTTTATCTTCACAACAGTCCCGGGATTTAAGCCCTACAGGTAATCCTTATCTTCATCTTCATCCTCATCCCCATTATCGTCCTGACTCTGTGGTTTAGGGGAAAAAACTCAGTTTCAGTAATTTGCCCATGGTCATTTGATAACCACCAGATGCAGGATTTGAATTCTCATCTCTCCTGAAGCCATGGCCAGTATTTCCTCCCCAAATATACCAGTATCAATTCCCAGCTGCTTCAAGGACATCTCCATGTGGATGTTCTACCAGCTCAAGAGACTTTATTCTCTTTCCCCTAAAACTCCCTCCTTCTGATGTCACTCTCTCTGCCAGTGGCCATGGCATTCACCTTCTCTCATGGTTAAAACTATACCTCTATGGGTCTGTCTCTGTATCTGTGTCTATATCTGTTTTTTCTGTATTTGTCTCTGTCTCCCTCTTTCTCTGTCTCTTTCTCTATGCCTCTCTGTTTGTCTCTCTGTTTTTGTCTGTCTGTCTGTCTCTGTCTCTGTCTCTCTTGTCCCCTTCTCTTTGTTCTCACAGCTAGTCTGGAATTTCCTCTCTCTCTCTCTCTCTCTTTCTGTGTGTGTGTGTGTGTGTGTGTGTGTGTGTGTCTGTCTGTCTGTCTGTCTGTCTGTCTGTCTTTCTCTCCCTCAGGTCTCCTCCTCTTAATTCCCACAGCTAGTCTGGAACTTCGTCTCTCTATCTATGTCTCTGTCTTCGTCTCTCTCTCTCTCTCTCTCTCTCTCTCTCTCTCTCTCTCTCTCTCTCCTTTCTCTCTCCCTCTCTCCCCTCCCTCCTCCTCCTCCTCCTCTCCTCCTCCTCCTCCTCCTCCTCCTCCTCCTCCTCCTCTCCTCCTCCTCCTCT
Organism: Antechinus flavipes; assembly: GCF_016432865.1. Taxonomy (NCBI): domain Eukaryota; kingdom Metazoa; phylum Chordata; class Mammalia; order Dasyuromorphia; family Dasyuridae; genus Antechinus; species Antechinus flavipes. Next base: position 652,120,514 of record NC_067399.1, read on the forward strand.
TCTTCTTCTTCTTCTTCTTCTTCTTCTTCTTCTCTTCTTCTTCTCTTCTTCTTCTTCTTCTCTTCTTCTTCTTCTTCTTCTTCTTCTTCTTTCTCTCTCTCTCTCTTTCTCTCTCTCTCCTTTCTTTCTCTCTCTGTCTCTCTCCTTTCTCTCTCTCTCTGTCTCTCTCTCCTCTCTCTCTCTCTCTTCTCTCTCTCTCTTCCTTTCTTTCGCTCTCTCTGTCTCTCTCTCTCTTTCTCTCTCTCTCTCTCTCTGTCTCTCTCTCTCTCCTTTCTTTCTCTCTCTCTGTCTCTCTCTCTCTCTCCTTTCTTTCTCTCTCTCTGTCTCTCTCTCTCTCCTTTCTTCTCTCTCTCTCTCTCTCTTCTCTCTCTCTCTCTCTCTCTCTCTCTCTGTCTCTGTCTCTCTCTCTCTGTTCATCAGGTCTCCTCCTCTTAATTCCTACAGTTCGTCTGGAACTTTGTTGCCACCAGACTGAGCTGTTATGGCAGGATCCCCCAAATACCTTTCTGGTGCTGCCTCTCCACCCCCCATCTCTAATCAGAGGTAATCATGCCTCTGGCAAATCAGTTTTCTTCAGCATAGATTGCTCCCATCACTCCCCTCACCCAGACTTTTCAGGGCCCCCCTCATGTCCGGCCAACCCAGAGGTCCCAGCCCTGTTCCTCACTGAGAACTTTCCTCAATCTCTTGCTATCTGCTTTTCATACGGCTCCCTCACACAGGTTATGGATCCAGCCCTGAAAGGGAGTTCTGAGACCACGGGGACCATCAAGGTCAAAGTCACCCTTTCACTGACAAGACTGAGGGAGGGAAAGGGACTTGCCCATGGTCACACAAGTGTTATATATCAAAAGTGGAATCTGAACTCCAAACTCCTAGCTCTAAAGCCATGGTTTTTTCCAATGAAGCACAAGCCATCTACAAATACTCTACTAGTCAAACCTGGCATATCACCTACCTCTTTTCTTTTAGGGTGTTTCTTGTGCTTAGAATGCCCTATTCCCAAGCATTTTTCTGTTTGTTCTTTAAAATACAACCCAAATACCCTCTCCTCCAAGAGGTCCTCCCCGATCTTTTGTTTGGGAATGAGTTTCTCCCTTCAATGCACTGTGCTTGTGTCTCTCTAAAGAACTTGCTGAGTACAATTATATACTGGAGTGGTTGTATATGTGTCCTGTTCTTCTCCACTGGATACCTCAGTGAAGGATCCTAACTCTGGAACGTTATCCCTGGGAAGCAGATGGATTTGTACTGTCTCAGTCTGGCAGATGGAGATGAGCTTAGCCAAATTTGAAGAGGATCAAGAGCTGGAAGGGACCTCAGAAGTCATGCAATCCAACCTACCCATTGTGCAGATGAGGAAACAGAGGCCCGGAATTGGGAAGTAACTTGGAAGTCGAATTAGGGTAGGGGGCAGGGTTTGACTCCAGGTCCTTGACTATAGAATCTGGACTCTTTCTGCTGAATTATTCACCAATAGGCTAGCGTAAGGATGTTGAATTTTTTGGCCTTAGCTGACTTTTGAGCATGCACTGAGTCACAAAGTCACTGCAGCTAGTGGAAGGAGTGCCACACCAGCAAAATCAGAGGTCATTGCAGTGTTGAAATTTCAATCTTATCTGCCTGAAAGACTGTAAGCTCTGGGAGGGCAAGGATTATGTAATATTTCAACTCTATAGTTGCCCCCAGTCCAGAGCTCTCCACACAGTGTTTAAAAAAACAGAAACAAATTGTTGAATTTTAATTCTTTTGAAGCAGAGGAGGGTCTTTTTTCCTTTATTTCTAGAGAGGGAATGGATATTTGCATCAACAATGCTACCGTCTTTAATTGGGAAAATCGTGGCCTTGGATCAAATCTGAGAGATGGTCCAGTCTATTCCTCTCTTTCTGCATGAGACAGAATGTGAGTCCTAAAGTCAGAAAGATCTGAGTTCGAATCTATTCTTACTAGTTTGTGACTCTGGGCAAGTCATTTAACCTCTGACTCAGTTTCCTCATCTGTAAATTAGCACCATCCTCTAGGATGTTGTAGGATCAAATGAGATAATAATTGTAAAACACTTAACATAATACCTGACACATAGTAGACACTATTTAAATGTTAGCCATTATTTCAGGTAGGATTTTATCCAACTCATCTCAGACAGATGGATGGTCATTGATGTTCTCAAACACTACCATAGGAGAATCCAATAACTCCTGTCCATCATCTCACCGGGAAGGAAGATAAGAGAACACCTCTGGAAGTTCTCAATAGCGCCTGGCAATTGGTTCAGGCTCCACACCACTAATCCTGATGTGTTACGTCTTTTAGATGAGAACAATTCAATGCTGGTGTCTTCATTCTATGATAGTTGGCAACAGAGTTCAATTCAGTGCCAAGAACACTTATAAAGTAGCTTTCATAGAAGTCAATCACCCTTTCCATTACTGTTTGAGAAGTGGTCAGCATTAAATATTTACAGGCAGAGGTAAAGCCCTAGGATGACTGAAGTTGGCTCTTTTGATCAAAATGGCCCCAGACTCCAACCACATTCCATTTATTTGCTATTTTCAGAAAGCAATTTTTGGTCCAGGCCAAACTAGGATTGGGGAATAGATTTGGGACACTAAGAGATATAGCCAGTGTGTATCTGAAGGCAGACTTGAATCCAGCTCTTACTGACTCCAAAGACAATTCTTTAGTCATCATGACATATTAATTCTCTTTTATTAATTTGTCTGTCTTTTCAAAAGAGGAATGAGCCCTTTCTAAAACTGCCTTGGGTTTTTATTGGAAACTGAACAAAAAGTGGGGAAAGAATTGGGGAAAACACGGGCCCTCAGATCTCATTAAAGCAAAGTACTTCCAGAACTATTTTTGGCCTTGCAATAGCCTCTCCTTTCTGGAATAAGTCTGAGTTCTGAGATCTGACAGCTCGTAAGCATATTTCTAGGATCCAAACCCAGCTCAACACAAGTTTTCTTCAAGGGCCCCAACTTGGTCAAAAGCTCTCATCTCTCTCTCTCTCTCTCTCTCTTTCTCTCTCTCTCTCTCTCTTCTCTCTCTCTCTCTCTCTCTCTCTCTCTCTCTCTCTCTCTCTCTCTCTCTCTCCCTCCCCCTCTCTTTTTCTCTCTCTCCATTTCCTTTTCTTTCTCCTTTTTTTTGGTCTCTCTCTTTCTCTGTTTCTCTGTCTCTCTCTGTCTCTCCCTCTTCTCTCTGTCTCTATCTCTCTCTGTCTCTCCCCACTTCTCTCTCTATCTCTATCATACACACACACACACACACACACACACACACACACACGATTTTCTGCTTTTATTCAGAACTTATCAAATATTAACCAAATGTATCAAAATTTCCATATATGAAAAACAGAAAAAGAGGACTGTATTGAAATCATCGTTCTCTAGTATGTACAAAATAATATTTTAAAAGTAGATACTAAATTTAACATGAATTAAATAAATTTAGGAATACATCCTTTCCAAATTTCTTTCTGCTCCCTCTTGCCCATTTTAAAATGTTTCTTTGGTGTTATTTATCATTTCTTTTTGCATCACTATTACTACCCAAGGGGGCATCTAGGTGGCTCAATGGAAAAAGCACCATGCTTGGAGTCAAGAAGACCTGAATTCAAATCCAACCTCAGACACTTCTTAGCTGTTTGTCCCTGGCAAATCACTTAACTCTGCCTCATTTACCTCATCTGTACTATAAGTTGAAGAAGGAAATGGCATGCCACTCTATGATCTTTGCCAAGAAAACTCAAAAGTAATTATGAAGAATTAGATGTGATTTAAAATGACTAAACATAAATGACTTCCATATATTAAAGGCCTCCTTTCTAACATATCAGTATAGACAAGAAAAAAGAATCTCAGTGAACAGGCTGATTTCAGAAAAGCCTAGAAAGATTCACATGAACTGATGCTGAGTGAAGTGAGTAGAATCAGGAAAACATTGTACACTGAAACAGCAAGATTGGGTGATGAGCAACGATGATAGACTTAATTCTTTTCAACAGAGGCATTCAAGAAAATTCCAATAGACTTTGGATGGAAAATGCCATTCCTATCCAGAGAAAAACTGTGGAGACTGAATGTAGTTCAAAGCATACTATTTACACCTTTTTGTTGTTGTTTTCTTATGGTTTTCCCCTTTTGTTCTGATTTTTCTTTCCCAACATGATTCATTATGGAAATATGTTAAAAATTGATTCTATGTATATAACATACAACACTTTGCTTGCTGTCTTGGGAAAAGGGGATGGAGGGAAGAAAAAATTGGAACTCAAAATCTTATGAAAATGAATGTTGAAAACCATTTTGTAATTGGAAAAATAAAATACTATCAAAATAAAAAAAATTTAAAGTTTGAACCACATGAACTTTCTCTTAACCATGTGTTCGTGTTAACCATGTGTTTGTGTTGGTCTATTCTTCCCTACTAGTTCTTTCTCCCTCACTAGAACCTAAGGTCTTGGAGGGCAGAGGCAGTATCCTCATAGGTTTGTTATGAAAAAAACCCTTTGTAGGGACTGGATCTGTGATGCTGTTGTAGTAAGAAACTTCTGGATGAAGAAATTTGCCCTACCAATGTAGGTCAACACCTTCATTATACTTGTAATTTCAGAGAATTGTTTAGAATATGCTGAGGGGTGAAGTGATGAGCCAGTATGGGTCAATAACAGAGCTAGCATGTTTCAGAAGTGCTAAGTAAACTCGTCTTCCCAGCTTGCTTTTTTTTATCCAGTATGCTAAGTTGCCTCACCTGGCAAACAACGTTCTATATAACTGTGAAGGTGTTTGTTTTATTTTGATTTTTTTTCTTTCATATTCTCTCCTTCCATAGTTACAGCCCAATACATTAATAAACACCTAGAAGGGCCTTGTGAAATACTAGTCCAGAGTGAGGATTTTATTCTTTTTTCTTTTTAAATAGGTTATTCAGTAGTACAGTAAAGTGTCTGGTTTCCCATTTAAAAGAAAGAAAAGAAAAGAAAAAAAAAACTCTCTACATTGGATATGTCTAATCCATTACTTGTCATTCTGGACCCAAATCCATCCCATCTCTGTTAGGAGATGGACAGTAGATTTTTATCATTGATCTTTGGAATCATGGTTAGTTTAGTTTCTCAAGGATGTTTTTTCTTTACAATGTGATTTTATTGTTCGGTAGTTTCCATCGTGTCCGCCTCTGAAGCCAGATATGAATTCAGGAATATGTCTTCTTGATTCCCAGCTCAGTGCTCTATCCATTGTGCTATCTAATTTCCTATTACAGTATGATAGTCATAGAAATTGTTCCTTTGGTTCTGTTCACCTCAATCTGCATCAGTTCATACAAATCTTGCCAAGTTTTTCCGAGGCTACCTCTTTAATCATTTCTCGTTGTAAAATAAGTCAACAAATTTTTACTAAGCACTTACTATGTATCAAATAAGGTTACAAAGAATTGGACACACTGAAAATATTGAACAACAACAACAAAGTATCAGGCATTATATTTAGTGCTAGGGATACAAACAAAAACAAGACAACTCTGCCCTCACACTTTAATGGGAATAAGCATTTATATAGCCCACTTCAGGCACTGAGCAAAGTTCTTTAAAAACATCTAATTTGATTTCTTCCAGTTACCCAGCAAGAAAATTGCTATTGTGATTGTTTTTCAAATTTTGCGATTAAGGAAACTGAGGCAAAGATTTTTTTTAATTTAATTTTATTTAATAATAACTTTGTATTGACAGAATCCATGCCAGGATAATTTTTACACAGCATTATCCCTTGCAATCACTTATGTTTCGTTTTTTCCCCTCCCTCCCTCCTCCCCCCCCAAGATGGCAAGCAGTCCTATATATGTTAAATATGTTGCAGTATATCTTAGATACAATACATATTTGCAGAACCGAACAGTTCTCCCGCTGCACAGGGAGAATTGGATTCAGAAGGTAAAAATAACTCGGGAAGAAAATCAAAAATCAAATAGTTCACATTCATTCCCAGTATTCCTTCTTTGGGTGTAGCTGTTTCTGTCCATCATTTATCCAATGAAATTCAGTTAAGTCTCTTTGTCAGAGAAATCCACTTCCATCAGAATACATCCTCATACAATATCGTTGTCGAAGTGTATAATGATCTCCTGGTTCTGCTCATCTCACTTAGCATCAGTCCATGTAGGTCTCTCCAAGCCTCTCTGTATTCATCCTGCTGGTCATTCCTTACAGAGCAATAATATTCCATAACATTCATATACCACAATTTACCCAGCCATTCTCCAATTGATGGTCATCCATTCATTTTCCAGTTTCTAGCCACTACAAATAGGGCTGCCACAAACATTTTAGCACATACAGGTCCCTTTCCCATTTTTAGTATCTCTTTGGGGTATAAGCCCAATAGAAACACTGCTGGATCAAAGGGTATGCACAGTTTGATAACTTTTTGGGCATAATTCCAGATTGCTCTCCAGAATGGCTGGATTCGTTCACAACTCCACCAACAATGCATCAGTGTCCCCGTTTTCCCGCATCTGAGGCAAAGATTAAGTGGTTTACCCAGAGTCACAGATGGAATAAGTGTTTGAGACTGGATTTGAACTCAGATCTTCCTGACTCTGAGCCCAACACCCACTGTAATACCAGCTGCCTTAATTGGGAAGACAACACGCAAACAACTGAGATACGAGCATTTTATTTTGAAATAAGAGATGATCATAAAGGGAAGGCATTGCCATTAATGGAGATCTTGATATACCACAATTTGTTCAGCCATGTCCCAATTCTAGGACTTCTCCTTTTTTCCCAGTTCTTTGCTTCAGAGCTGCTCTAAGTATTTTTGTACAATGGGCTCCTTTTCCCTCTTTTTGATCTCTTTGGAATGGATCCCTAGTGTGCCTGGTGGTCTCTCCTCCCCTTCCTGCTGCTGGATGCCTACAGGTCAGGCCCACATTTCCTCTCTCCTTCTGCCAGGGCCTCTCAGTCAGCCTCTCCTATGCTTCCAGCCCATCCATGCACAAGTCAGTATTAATTTTCTTAATGCCAAGCTCTGATCACATCATTTCCTTCAGGGGCAAGGAAAATGTATATAGAGAAAAACCAGGCAAAATACATTGAGGAGAGAAAAAAAAAAAACATTAGTAGTTGAGGGATTTAGAGAAGTTCTCTTGATGGAGACCTGGGAAATTAGCCTTAAGGAAAGAAAACGATACTGAAAGATGAAAGATTTCAAAAACCCTTGCTCACTGAATAAAGTCTAAACTCTTCAGTTTGACATTCAAGGCCTTCCATGGCCCAACTCTAATACAACTCTCCAAAGTATTTGATGCTCCAGCCAAAGGGGTCATTCATTAGTTGTCAGATTCATCTTGTGTTGCTACTTTGTTCCTACCCTATCTCCACCTATCAAACCTCACCTGCCAGTTCAGAACCTGCCTCAATGACAGCAAGAAGCTTTCCCTTTCATCCCCTTCCATCCTCCCCAAGAAAAACAGTGTTTCTTTAAGAATTTCCTAACACTTTGTCTGGACTTCTCTCGTGTGCTTAATCACATCCTACTGTGTATTATAATTCTTTTTGCACCTGTCTTCTTGATCCTATTACATTGCAAACCCCTCCAGGATAAGTAGTGTCTTCTTTATTTTTGTGTCTCGGTGCCCCTGGGATGCTTTCAGGCATTTATGAAGCACCTATTGGGTATCGACACTCCACTGGGCTCAGAAGCTACAAAGACAAGGATGAAATGATGTATTCTCTAGAAGACTTCGATTAATTGGGTATTGTCCCCAGCACTTATTAAAGGCTTAATAAATGCTTGTTGATTTGATTTAGTTCTAGAGTTATGGAACCTGGATTCAAATCCTTTCTCTATCACTCATTATCTATGTAATCTGAGTTCTTTAACCTCTCTGGGTCTCAGTTTCTTTAACTGTAAAATGAAAGGGTTGAGTAGATGAATAGAATAGGAGAGAGGGATGTTCATGAATGTCCCTTCTAGCTCCAAGTCTGTGATCCTAATCAAAGGAAGTAACATAAAGAGGAAAAAAACACAATATAAGTAACTTTGAAGGTGTGCCTTTGGCACTTGGGGTGATCAGGCAAGGTCTCTTGTAGGACCTTGAGTTTTCAAAGGAGTTAAGGGTTCTAAAAGGGGAAGGGGAGGCACTTGAGGCTCGGGGAATAGAAAATGGAAAGGTACAAGGGCTTCCCACATATTATTGTTGTTCAACCATTTCAGTTATATCCAATTCTTTGTGACCCCATTTGGGATCGATTTGGCAAAAATACTACAGTAGTTTGCCATTTCCTTCTCCATTGACAAACAGAAGTTAATTATCTTGCCAAAGATCATACACCAAGGAAATTTCTGAGGCTGGATTTGAATTCAGATCTTCCTGACTTTCTGAAAGCCCGACACTTTCTCCAATGCACCACCTTGCTGCCCCTTTCCATATATGAGGTACCTAATAAATGAATGACTAGAGCAAAATTTTCCCCAATACACCACCTATATTTTTGGCCTCAGGTTCCATCTATAATCAATAAATAAAACTGAATCACCCTTCTTCGTGTTAATTTTTCATGGAAAAAAAAATGGATCTATTAACCTTAACGTGCCTTAATTCAATGTGTTCAAACCTTGAGCAATTTCCTCATTCATTGCTAAAACTTATTGTCTTGCTCATTAGATCTGATGCAACTGACATCTGTCTCCTTTTAAAAAAAATATTTTAGATGACCTTATGTGCATTTAGAGGAAAGCTGGGAAATCTCTTCTTTCTTTCCTTTCCCAGCTTCTCCAAGAAGTAGTCGATATCTAGGCTTCTATTTCTTTTCTTCCTCCTCGTTCCTTTAAGTTCTACAGTCTGGCTTGAGTCCTCTCCACTGCTGAAATTGTATCCTCAAAGGTCACCCCTGACCTCACAATTACCAAATTATTCAGTGTACCGATGTAATCAGTGAACTTTCCCCCTTTTCATTTCCTCTCATCTCCTTTCAATATTCGATACTAGCTCAGCCTTCTCTCTTGACATAATGCGCTCCCTTGGTGTCTGACCTGGGATCCTGCTTCTCCACACCCTCCACACCCCAATCTCACCTCTTCCCACTTATCTCTTCTCATCTTTCACAGGTTCCTTTTATCGCTCCCTCCTTTCTCTTCCCACCTGGGCACTGGCCAAGTTTTAGTCCCTCTCCTCTTCCTCTCCTAGTCTGAGAAATGGAAATTGAGTCGCAGAGAGTTTAGATTTCTTGCCCAGGGCATATAGTGAGTAAGGAGCCCTCTAGAGTGGCTCCAGGCCAAACTTTCCCCATCCCAGGACAATTTCACTTTTCTCCCATCATCCCCTCTCCAGGCCCTGCTGCATTTCAATGCCAGGGGAACTTTCCTCAAGCAGCAGCCAGCTTGGGAAATTCCCCAGATCTCTGACTTAGACTAATCATTTCCCTTTTAGAGGGGTTAATCGTCTCATCTGCATGAGAAGGGGAGAGGGGCTGCCTTGAAATCAAAGCCAGAAGGTGTCAGTTGCCCACAGGTCTCCCTGTGGCCAAGGATCGCCTGCGCTTTATGGCAGCAGCTGCTGCAGGACCAGCTAAATGTGGCAGGGACACATTGCCCGCCTCCCCCGGGGAGGACGTGCTTTGGTGACACATCTTATCTGACTTACTTAAATGTCTTCAGCGAGACAGAACACACGCAAGGGAGCACAAGATGTTTGGACGTGAGCAGTCTGGCGTCTGGGGACCGAGACAGAGCCCGGAACCCAGCAGTTCCCAGGTAGGAGGCTCTCGGCACTCGCCTCGTCCAAATCCCATGCAACTGAGCTCAGTTCCATACTTCCCATGTGTAAGGCAGTGTGCTAGAGAAGAAACAAAAAACACTCTGACCTTCAAAGGGCTCATGAGGCTCAGACCCCATCATCCATCCATCCACTGATCCCCTGGGATCATTAATCCAGGTTTGGAACGCCACCATGGTCATAGATCGAGAGTCGGGAGGGATTTTAATGGACATCTGCTTCAGCCTCCCATTTTACAGATGCAGAAACTAAAATCGCCCAGGAAGTAAGGAATAGAGTCAGGATTCCAGGACACTGAGGGCATCACCCCAGCTTCAGTATTTTTTCCAATGTGACATATTGGGGCGAGGGTCTTTGTGTGTTGGGGGGGAGTGAAGACAACATATATATGTACAGAGAAATATCAGGCAAAATAATTTGAAGAAAGAAAAATCATTAGAAATTGAATGTTCAGAGGTCTCTTGGTGGAGGAGATCTCAGAGCTCAACCTGGAGGGAAGAGAGGGATATTGAAAGACAGAGAAAACCATGTTGTTGCTCAGTCGTTTCAGTTGGGTCTGAGTCTTCATGAACCCATCTGGGGTTTTCTTGGCAAAGATACCCTATTGGTTTGCCATTACCTTTTCTTGCTCCATAGGGGAGGCCAACAGGGAGAAATGACTTGCCCAGGTTCACACAGCTAATATATGAGGCTGGATTTAAAATTAGATCTTTTATTTATTCATTTATTTATTTATTCATTCATGCATTTATTTGTTTGGTTTTTTTTTGTTTTGCTGAGGCAATTGGGGTTAAGAGACTTGCCCAGGGTCATACAGCTAGGAAGTGTTAAGTATCTGAGACTCCGGTCTTCCTGGACTTCTAAAAGATCTAAATTTAGATCTTTTTCACTCCAGACCTGTGCTCAGAAATAATTAGAGTAACTCACTTTTGGGCATTACTTTAGGGGCTGTGGGACTTTCTACAGATCTTGTCTTTTTGGATAGTCGCTATTTTTAATCCATTTTTACAAGTGAGGAAACAGAAGCTCCGAGAGGTTCAATCCCATAACTGTTAGATGTGAGAAGCATGATTTGTACCCAGCACTCTCTCCACTTTGCCATACCCCCAATTCAGAGCACCATATTCATATTTTAAGTCTTTGTAGGATGAAAATGTAACTCCTGTCTTCAGGGAGTTTATAGTCTAGAACAGTCTCAAACTCCTAGAACATCTGAACTCAAAGGGGCTTAGAGATCATCCTTGCTACTCTTATAGCTAAAAGAAGCTGGAGGCCAGAGAGATTTCATTTCTTGTTTGGGTTTTAGAGTTAGCTGGGGGCTGGGTTCGGTCTGTAAGCCTGTAGTTGCTGCCATAGCTCTAACCCTACAGCCTTGCTGCCATTGCTAATGAAGGGATCAATGTGTATCCAGCGGTCATGTCCTTCATCTCCTGGTCTGGGGACTTCATCGACAATCCTGCCTGCCTGATTTCAAAGCTTCAGGGAAATAGGATCCATCCCCCAGGAGAGGGTTGAGGTCCCTTGTCCCAGATGTTCTGGATTGAGCACTGGATTGGAATTCTAGGTAGCATTGTAAAAAGAACCCTGACTTGGGGGACAGGAAAATCCACATTCTAACCTGGGCTCTGCCACTAATTCCTCATATGATCTTGGGCAAATCATTTGATTTCTGGGCCTCAGTTTTCCTTCTCACAGAGAATAATAATAACTGACATTTTTATAACATTTAAGTTTTGAAGCACGCTCCTTTCATTTTAGTCTTACTTCAGCCTTATAAAAGGTAGGTCCTAGGGGGCAGCCAGGTGGTGCAGTGGATAGAGCACCAAACCTGTAGTCAGGAGGACCTGCGTTCAAGTCTGATCTCAGACATTTAACCCTTCTTAGCTGTGTGACCCTGGGCAAGTCACTTAACCCCAATTGCCTCAGCAACAAAGAAAAAAGAAAAGATAGGCCTACATTTATTCTCTTTCTCATTTTATAGATGAGAAAATCAGATTTTGAGACCAATCGGGTGATCACCAAACCTGTGATCACAAAGCTCCTTGAACCCAGGGCTTCCTGACAAAGGGGTCAGCACTCCGTCCTCTGTTCCACTTTAGAGTAGGGTCAAAAAAAAACCATCAGTAAGGGCCCTTATAATGCTAAAAGTCCAAGATTCCCTGCCACTTGAAGCCATCGGAAGATATTTTCCTATTCCTCTAAAGCATGAGCATCTTCCTTAAAACAGCAGGACCAAATAATTCACATGCTAAACAGGCTGGGATTTACAAATCATCCTTAAGTCAGGTTCCTTGGAAGAGTGGAGCCAGGATAAACAGCATTTGGCAGGAGGAAAACCTTGTACATCTGAAACCCTTAATTAGACCCTGTAGGCAGCTCTCTCTGTGTCAAAAGGCACCACATTATCAAATGACAGAAGCGAGAAACATGAAAGACGCTTCCAGAGGCACGATGGGCTGGTGAGCGTTGGGCTGCGTGTCGCACAGGTAGCATCTGTGTCGGGGATGAGAACCGGGCACATCACTCTGCTTCAGACTAAGCCTCGCTTCTTGGCCAGGGAACCAGGGAGACTGGAGCATGCTGAATCTTGAGAAGTTTGTTTGCAGGGAGACGGAGGGAGCCATATGTGGTGGATTACCAGATGTTCGTACAAATAGTAGCGACTCTCAAACACAGTGGGTGGCGTAATATCTAGAAATCTTAAGAGTAGGTAACCTAGGACCCCAGAACCAGCCAGGGGCCTAGAGCATGGAACAGAGAACCTCAGAGCCAGCAGAGATCTTCAAACGAAGAATGGGAGGGTCAAGAGAGATTTACAACAGAGAATGCCAGAGCTAGCAGGAATCTTAGAATATAGACTCTCAGAGATAGCAGGGTCCTTAGAACATAGAATGATGAATGCTGTAACCAGCAAAGACCTTAGAACACAGAACCTCAAAGAGAACAGGGATCTTAGAATTTAGAAATTCAAAGGTAGCAAGGACCTTAGAAGATAGAACAGAGGATGCTAGAGTAGCAGGGACCTTAGAACATAGACAGACTCTCAGGGGTAGCAGAGGTCTTAGAACATAGAACTTCGGAAATAGCTTGGATCTTAGAAGATGGAGCAGGGAATTCCAGGGCCATAGGGGACCTTGGAACACAGAACCTCAAAGGTAGCAGGGATCTTAGAAGATAGAACAAAGGATGCTAGAATAGCAGGGACCTTAGAACATAGAATTTCAGGAACAGCAAAGTCCTTAGAGTATAAAGCAGAGAATTGCCAGAGCCAAAAATAACTTTAGAACACAGAACCTCAAAGATAGTAGGGAACATATCCTCAGGGGTAGCTTGGATTTTAGAAGATAGAACAGAGGATGCAAGAGTCTCAGAGACCTTAGAACATAAACAGACTCTCAGGGGTAGCAGAGGTCTTAGAACATAGAACTTCAGAAATAGCTTGGATCTTAGAAGATGGAACAGAGAATTCCAGAGCCATAGGGGACCTTAGAACCTCTAAGGTAGCAGAGACCTTAGAAGATGAAACAGAGAATGCCAGAGCCTTACAGGACCTCAGAACATAGAAATTCAGAGGTATCAAGGACCTTAGAACATAAAGCATAGAATATCAAATCATCAAGGACCTTAAAACAGAGTATTAGAGCTGGAAAAGTCATAGATTTTGAGCTGAGAAAGACCTTGCTAAGGTCCTTTTCTTTAAAGTCTCTTCTCCAGCTCCTTAGTGAGTGATGGGCACCGGGTTTGCAGAAAACAGCTTGGGCTTTGGGAAAGACTTGAAGTCAGGAGACCAGGCTTTGCTTTTCAATTCTCCCACCGACTTTGATGGGTGGAATGATGTCTGATTGCAGAGTTCGTACCCTGACTGATGCTCACTTCCTGAGTGACTCTGGGTAAAGTCCTGATCTACTTGGGCCTCAGTTTAGTCAGCTGTACAATAGATGTGATAATAAAAATATGAACATTAGGTACCTTATAGGGCTATTGGGGAGGGAGTTCTTTGGAAACCTGAAAACCTATTACATAAATGTGAGTTGTTATTCCCTAATCTAGCCTCCTCCCCACCTGCTGTGTCTGCAATTATGCACAAGCTTCCTTTGGAGTAATTACATCAGCTCTCCATTCTCTGCCCCTCGCTAATCCCCGGGAAAAGCTGCCCAACCCCACAGGGGAGAGTGGAAGAACCTGGGATGTAACAGAAAGGTCCATATGCCAAAAAGGTAATTCCCCAGTCCCTGGATTCCTGCCCAGGAGGCAGCATATCCTCCTGCAGAGACCAACTCTCTCAGGATGGAACACACAGACCTAGGAGCAGCTCCAAGCATGGGAATGATAACAGATCACATTCTCTAACCTGGAGAGAAAATGCTTCTCTCTGATAGGATCCAACAAGCTCTATCAGAAGAATAGCAGCTGGGATTTCTCTGAAACCCCTTCATTTTCAAAATGCTTAATGTGCATGGTCCCGTTCAGTCCTACAATGGCCTGTGAAATCATTTCTATTGGTATAATCTCCCCATTTTACAGATGTGGAAATAGAGGTCCATGAAAGTAAAGTGACTTACTGATCATAACACAACTAGGAATATCTGATGGGACTCAAATCGTGAATCAAAGTCTCCCTTGATTTTTAGTGTAGATTCTTTCTTCTGTGCAAAGCTGGTCCATTCTCATGTGGGCACCAATAATAACAGCAGGATGGGTTTTTCAGCACAATGTTTGAAAAGTGCTTTGTGAGCGCCATTTTGTTTTATCCTCCCAACAATCTGGGAGGTAGGTAATGGAGGCTTTATCATCCGATGATCTTTTCTCAGTTCTCATTCTACTCAACCTCTTCCCTGCAGCCATGGACATTATCAATCACCCTCTTCTCCTTAATATTCACTTCTTTCTAGGTTTTATTGTCACTGCCCCTTCCCAGTTCTCTTGCCTTCTAGTCTCTCCTCCTCTGTCTCCTTTGCTGGGTCTTCAGTCAATTCAAGCCTACAAACCTGGGGCTCTCTCAAGGCTCTGTCCAATTTCTGTTGGTGAAGTCATCAGCTCCCAAGGATTCAATTATCAGTTCTATGCAAATGATTCTTCGATCTATTTATCCAGCCTCATCCTCTCTCCTGACCTCCATTCTTGACTTTCCAACTGCCAAACCCTTTCCTAGTCCTAACTTTGCCATTTCAGTAAAGGGCAGGGTATCTCCCAGTCTCCAGGTTTGTACCTCGATGTTATCCCCAGCTCCTTAGTCTTCCTCCCCATTTCCAATCTATTGAATTTACAAGATGTCTTATATATGCTCCCTTCGCTCCTCTGACATGCACCACCATAGTACGGGTCTTCATGTCTGAGTTATTAGAATAGCCTGCTGGTCTCTCCCCACTCCAGGCCATTCACTTCTCAGGAATTAAATTTCTAAATCACAGCTTGACCATATCACCTCCTTCTTTAATAAATTTCAATAGCTCCCTATCACTTCTAATAGTAAATGTAAAAATAGTCTGGTTCTTAAAACCCTTCATAACTTGCCTCCTTCCTACCTTTCCAGTCTTCTACTTTATCCTCCCCCCAAAAAATTTTTCCTTTCCCCAATGTATTGTGAGATGCAATGACACTGGCCTCCATCTCTAACTCTCCCCATGTCTGGGAAGCTCTCCCTCCTCATCTCTTCCTCTTGGATTTTCTTATTTGAGAGTTTGCCTTTCTTTATTTGTACTTGTACAAGCGCAGGCTTTGGCTCCCAGTGACAGATAAAATGGAAGAAAATAAAAAAGACTTGGGCTGGTTCATGCTTGGACTCCTCCTTGGAGAATCAGATGTTCAGCTCAAGCCTGAAAAACGGCTCCCTTTGAGTCTCAGCTAAAATTTCCTCCTCTGCAAAAACCCTTTCCTAGCTCTTTCTGATCCTTGTGCCTTCCCTAATGAGGTAACCCGTATATGCCCCTCCATATATCCTGTGTATATATAGAAGGTGTGAGAGAAGAGAGCAAGTTCTAACAGGGCTTACTCTCCCAGAAAAGCATCAGCATCCAGTGACAAATGTGTCTGCTGTGCAGAGCTCAGTCTAGGTAAGTGTACAGGGACTCAGCGCCTAATCAATCAATCAATCAATGAGCACTCTTATCTACCATGAGTCCAGTTGCATCGTGATGGGCTCCAAAGACACAACACAAAGAACTTGATGCATCGTGGACTCCCAAAGAGCTTACATTTTATTACACATGTAACTATACATAACATTTATATATACATATATAATATTAAATATATAAATGGATAAAATATATATTTAAGATCTTTGATAATTATATTTTATTACACATGTAACTATACATAACATTTACATATACACATATAATATTAACTATATAAATGGATAAAATATATTTTAAGATCTATGGTAATTATATTTTATTATACATATAACTATACATAACATTTACATATACATATATAATATTAACTATATAAATGGATAAAATATATTTTAAGATCTATGGTAATTATATTTTATTACACATGTAACTATATATAACATTTATATATATATATACTATTAAATATATAAATGAATAAAATATGTCTTAAGATATATTGTAATTATATATTGTATTTAAGATATACTTTAACATATTTAACATATATGAGACTATCTGTCATCTGGGGAGGGGGTGGAGGGAAGGAGGGGAAAAGTTGGAACCGAAGTTTTTGCAAGGGTCAATGTAGAAAAATTACTCGTGCATATGTTTTGTCAATAAAAAGCTACATAAAAAAAGAAATAACAACAACAACAACAAAGATATGTGTCTGAAAGGGGGAGGAAAGGATAGAGTGAATTCCAGGCATGGGGAACAGGAGATGGAGTTCACTATGTGAGCAATAGCAAGGAGGACAGTATGGCTGGATAATAGAAAGGGCATAGTGTTAGCTACTCTGAAAAGGGCAGGTAAAGTCAGGTATAAAGCTCTTGGAAGAGTTTTTGCATCTGCCCAGCAGAGGAGGTTGTGTCTGTTTCTCAAAATAATGGGGAGCTATTTGATTGTTGAGCATGAGAGCAGCACGGTCACCAGGTGATGTCTTGTTTTCATCCAGAGCAATTCACGACACCATCTATTGGACGATGGAAGGGTTGCAATTTGCATCAGTCGAGGGAATGCTCGTATCTATGAAATCACAGGATTTTTGATGCCAAATGTTGAAATGCTTATTATTACAAATTTCTTTGTATGACTATCAGCAGATGTTTCCCGGGGCTTAACATGTACCCAACCCTGTGCCAGGCACTGTGGGTAGGAAAATGGTGGGAGGCGAGGGAATATGTAACACCATGCCATTCCTCAAATAGCTTGGTGGAAAGTCAAAATAGATGCCTCCAGCATCTAACAGTCCTCTAGGAGGTTCATAGTAATTACGGAGCACCACAAAATCTTACAATCGAAAGGTCTAGTAGAGTACCTCTTTACCAATTTCCTACTCAATGTAAAATTTCTCTTTGCAATATCTGTAATAGAAGAAGTTCAAGCACTGAGTGAATACTTTTAGTGACAGGGAACTCAGTACTTCACAAGTCATTCCATTTTCACAAAACTTCAGTGGTTGTGGTATTCTTGTTGAGCCCCAAGCTGCCTCCTTGGACCTTCCATTGATTAATTCTAGGTTCCCTATGGATTTAAGCAAAATAAATCTAGTCCTTCTTCCATAGGGCAAACCTGTGAATATTTGACAACACCTAATCATGTGCCCTCTAGACTTTCTCTTCCCCAGGGGAACATATTCGGTTCCTTCACCCATTTGTCACAAGACAATCCTTCACAATCTTAGTTATCCTCCTCATAGTAAGCTCAAGTCACCAGCCTCACAAATGTGGGATCCAGAACTGGCAACTATACTTCAGCTATGTTCTTATTAGGGCAGATAGAATCAGGACTACCACCTTCATTGATGCAGACACTGCACGTTTATTGTTGTTATTGTTATTATTATTATTATTATTTATATGTTATGTTGTTACATTATTATTGTTATTATTATTTACATATATACATAAATTTTAAGAGGTGAGCTAGAAGGAACACGAGAGTCAGGAACTCAGGAACATCAAAATAAAATCTAGACTCAGATATTTATTAGCTATATGATCCTGAGTAAATCACTTTTCCTATGTCTATCTCAATTTCCTCATCTAGAAAATGAGAATAATGAAAAGCACTGACCTCACAGAGTTCTTATAAGTCTAAATATAATATCAGTAAAAACACATTGCAAACCTCAAAGCACTATAACTATTCCAGCTATTATTATCATTACTATTAATCATTTAGCCTTGTAAGTTTTCCAAAGTACTTGAAATTTCATTTAATTTACTGCTTAAAGCAATCCTATGATAGAGGTACCATTATTGCCATTTTACAGATGGGAAAATTGAGGCACAGAGAGGTTAAAATCACTTGCCCAGGAGCACATAACTACTAAAGATATATAGCGACTGTCTGAGATAGAATTTTAAAATCTTTTTAACTCACAGTTCAGTTCTGTCTTCATTATACCATTCTGTATCTTAAAGCCTCCTAAGTGCCCAATCTCCAGTAAAGCCTCCCTGTAGCTTTAGTCATCCTAGCATCTCAAGAAATTTGCCAACAGAGCCCAAATGCTAAGGATTTCAGAGAAACTTATCCCTGAAGTTGGCCACAATGAGATGCGAGATTTTTGTTTTGTTTTGTTTTTTGGGTTTTTTTTGGCCATTGCAACATAAGAGCACCATTTATTAAGCTGTTTAAACAACCCTTTTCTGAAATATTGAGTTATCTCCACAGCTGAGATAGTCTTTCACAATGTTATTCAATTTTTGATATTTATTGACAATTTCCTACAGGCGAGATACTAGACAGACTTGAAGCAGACAAAAACAGAGCTATCTTTGTCCTTAACTAGCTTATATTCTTCATGGGGACTGCAGCATGTATACAAATAGGTAAATAAAAGGTATATTCTATCTCCCCTTTATATGTGTCCCCTCCCCTGATTGCCTTCTCGAGGACAGAAACTATTTTGTTTGTATTTTAAGCATTGAAAATAGTTCAGTGCTTACTGATTGATCAATATCTCTATCTATAAATTTGTAAAAGGAAAGAACTGGTCTTTGACCATTTGATTAATCTCTTCCACCAGCGAATATAATAACAAGATAATGGGGTTAATATCCAGAATGAAATCTTAAGATAATGAGGTGTTAATGTGTTAACATAATGTTAACACTTTAGAAAATGTGAAACCTTAGGTTGAATTACAAAGGCAACTTCCCATTGGCTGGCAGAAGATGGGCACGGTCCTGGGTGACCCTAAAAGTTAGTGGATTGCACAGTCAGGCCCTTCAATATCTGGAGATAGTAGAGATAGTGTGAGGAGTCATATTAGTTGGGTAAAAAACCAAAAGTTAGGGAAAAACTAGCTTTATGAGAAACTTCATCCAGTATTTGGAGAGTTCCAAGGCACACTTGGGGAGAGCAGAGTTACACAGTCCAGATAGACATGGATACAGAAAGATGGTTATTTGAGTCTGAGAAGAGCTCTAAAAAAGCCATAATGTTTAGCAGCAGAGATGACTTCAAAAGAACCAGTCCTCGAGAGCAGAACCTGAAAGCCCAGCTGCACAATCCACTCAAGAAGAGCCACTTCATGAGGACTTCACTAAGAAGACCCAGTTCTTCTATAGTAAACCTGGCCACGTGTATCCTACAGATGAGCCTCGTTTCTATTGTACTTTTAAGTGGATGGCCATTATTTGCATGCATATCTGTGCACTCCAGGTTTATAGGAAGTGTTTCATCATTGCTATTTTTAATGTGCCATTTCAGTCAATGCCTTTGCTAAGAGTCACCTTTGTCTGCTGCCTGATCAGTAATAAGGAGCACACTAGTGGGGACTCCTGGATTATAGTGTTGGGAGCCCAGACCATTGTGCTCTAGAAATTATGGGAACTGTTGGATCCTCTGAGGACCCAACTCCCAAGTATGAGTGTGAGTTGAGGGAATATCCCCGGGGCAATACTATATATTAAGTGATTTAAAATAATTTCAAAAGGAGAAAATATAGAGGTGAGGAAAAATCAGTAAAGAAAGAACAGCTAAGCCCAGAGAAACAGAGATTCTGCCGACTACCAAAGGAGGACATTCAAATTTTTTGGCTCCTATACCGCATCATTCTTGAACTTTGTTACAAAATTGATCAACCCCAAGAAGCCATGGAACCTGCAGTAATAATATAGACAACACAGTGTCAAAACTTTTGATGATAGACAACTCAGTATCTTATGTGGCAGCCCACTGTCAGACAGAGGCAATGTAGTATCATGGAAGGAGCACTGGCTCTGTAGTCAGAGAAGCTCGGTTCAAATCCCTCCAATAATACTTACTACCTGGTAATTTCGAACAAGTTACTTAACTTCCTTTGACCTCGGCTTCCTTATCTGTAAAATGGAGCAGTCGTAATCAGTGGTGTCTGAGGTCCCTTCCAGTTCTAGGTCCATGGTCCTAATTATAGAGCATGTATGTTCTTATCACCCCATCTAAACTCTAAAGCTGCCCATGTTGGCAGCCTGTGCTCTATCACATGTCACCAAAGGATGGAGTAATATCATCATGCCTCAGTCTGATTCTCTGCCGTGAGCATAGCCTGGGAACTAGGCAAGAGTCGCTCTTGGATCCACCATGACCTCTGGGCAGCATCCCTTCCATGGATCAACTGGGACCAACAATCTCTTAAGACTCTTCAGAGCTTGGTTCAAGATCACCAGTCCTCCTTTCTACTCCCCTGGTTCTCTTTGGAGAAGAGGAGCCAGATCTGGGCTTGTGAATAAGAATCAAGAACATTCTCAAATCTGTGTTCTCCTTCCTTGGGAGGGAGAGGGGATGGAAGCTAAAACTTGGAAATGACCATTATAGAATCTCAGGGATAGAAGTGAGATAGTTCAACCCCCTTTAATAGATGAAAAACAATACATTTCAGAGAGGTTTCATGATCTCCCCGAGGTCACACAGGGAGCAATTCCTGACAAGTGATCATCCAGCCTCTCTTTGAATATCTTTAGTGATGGAGAATCCTTCAGCTTCCAGGGCAGCCCCTTTTATTTTGGATCTGCTTGATGCTGCAAGGAAACTTGCCTTTGTATCTTCCTGGACTTATTTCATACTACCCAGAACTCTTCAGGAGGCCCCAAAAGTCAGTGCAAAGCTTTAACATGGGCTTTTGCGAGACTTTTGTGACCCCCATGCTTAAGCCAAACTGGGTTACTTCCTCAGTAGATGATCGGGACTTTCCTGCCTCTGTATGTTTGCCCACTCTGTAACCTGTCACTCTGTTGAGTTTTCCCCCCACTTCTTAAAGTCTAGCTCAGGTGCTGTCTCCTCAGTGAACTCCCACCCCTCCACAATATAGATTTTCTATGTATGATTCACTCCCGCCCTGGATATTGTTCATGCTTTATTTTTTGCCATGCCAACCTTGTATTATTTTGTATTCTAGTTATCTTCATCTAGATCATGTCCCATTCTTAGAACGGTACCTCCATGAGGGCAGGAATTATGGCCTAGGGAATAATAATAGTAATAGTAGTAGTAGTAGTAATAAAGTCACTATGATTTGCAGATTGTTTACCCATAGGATCTCATTTTATCTTCACAACAATCTAGAAAGCAAGTGATGTCATCCCCATTTTACAAATGAGGGAATTGAGGCAGACAGAAGTTAAATGGCTTGTCCAAGCTGACACTAAATTCGAAGTCAGGATTTTCTGATTCTAAGTCCAGCACTCAGCATGCTCCATTCCAGCTGCTACCTGTATACAGATCTGGATTTGAAGTTAGAAAGGCCTGTATTCAAATTGTACTTCTAATACTTATTAGATGTGTGATCTTAAGCAATTATTTCCCCTGCTTTTGCTTCAGTTTTCTCCTCCTCCTCCTCCTCCTCCTCCTCCTCCTCCTCCTCCTCCTCCTTCTTCTTCTTCTTCTTCTTTTTTGCTCAGGCAACTGGGGTTAAGTGACTTGCCCAGGGTCACACAGTTAGGAAATGGTAAGTGTTAAACTCAGGTCCTCCTGACTTCAGGGCTCCTACTCTATCTACTGTACCCCCTAGTTGCCCCCAAGTCTTCTCTTCATAAAACGAGGACGATAATACCTGTAGCAATTTCCCACTGCTCTGGGGCTCTAATGAGAACATTTAAGAAGAAAGCTTTGCACACATGTAAATATTCTTTGTTATTTTTGCATCTCTACCTCTTTCCCCATCTTCCAACACATTTGCTCTGTACACAGAAGATGTTTAAGAAATCTTTGTTGAATTGACTTTGCTGAATGTGACCTTGAACACTGGACTGCCCCAAGCCTCAGTCTCCTGAGCTGTAAAATGGGTTCAGTCAGAGACATCTTCCTTTCCTTGTAGAGTGGTTGTAAGGCTAAGTGAAATGATATTCTTGAAAGTTTTCTGTGAAGTGCAAAGATATAGAAATGCTATTACTACTCAGCCAGAGACACATCTCACGACTGATCTGCCAACTTGGGCTGCCCCTAAGCGATCCTCAGTATATCCCATGGGTCAGAGAACTCCCAGCTCTGCCCATTGGAGGACACACTTTCCTGTAAGTGCAAAACCGTAATCCTAGCCTCCGAAGCAAGGCAAGTTGCTGACTAAGTGCTCCTTGGTATTTTCTCTTTGAAACAGTGATGACCTTGCACACTCATCATTAGGCACTCTGCCAGCCAGAGGACAGCATCCGACCTCCTCAGGGACGACCTTTGGGTTTGGTGACAAAGTCGAGGCTAATTTCTCCATTGCAGGAGAAGGATGAACTTGGTCCTTCTCCGTCTCTTGGGCTCGACTTACAAAAAGGCGCTTGATCCGATGAATGGAAGCCAGTGGAACATTTTCAGCTTGGGATCATGGAGCCGTTACAGGAAAGGTCAGCTCAGGAAAAGCCCTAACCCTTCCCACGTGCTTATACAGCACCCTAGACTTAAGGTTAGAACCTTATCTGGGTCCTTACCTCCTCAGGACTCTCTCTCTGCCCTCTGGCTGGCAAATCTCAGAACCGCAGAATCTCAGAGACGGAGTGGACCTAGAACATCTAACCTGTACCTCAAAATTTGACCAAGTGCCCCCAGACTTCAGCTGAAGACCTCCAGGGAGCCAGAACTTTGCATTTCCCAAGGCACCCTGCTCTACTGACCGTTCGGTGGTTGTCAGGTTTTCCTTTACATCGAGCCTTGACGTGCCTCCTGGCAAATGTCACTAATTCTGGGCTCTGAGGCGGGCAGGTAGAACCGGCTTAACTCTTCTTCCAGGTGACAGCCCTTCAGATCCCCCGAGAATTATGTTCCTCCCCTCCCCCCACATCTTCTCCATGCTAAATATCATCATTCACTTCTACCTTTCCTCAAATGGCACAAACTGAGGCCCTTGATCCTTCTTGTTGCCCTCCCCAAGATGTTCTCCAGCTTATCAGTGTTCTTCCTAAAACATGGTGTCCCAAATGGAACACGATTCTCACTCTGAATGTGTTTGATGAGGGTCAAGGACAGAGGTCCTTTCATCTCCTTTGTCTTGGGCACTCTACCTTTCTTAATGCTGCCTAAGACCGCATTCGTTTTCTTAGATTTCTTATTACAGTTACTCCATGTTGAGCTTGCAGTCCATCGGGACCTCCCAATTTTTTTTCTTAAGATGGGCTATCGTCATATTGTTTTTTATGAAGTTGATTTATTTCAACCTAAATTGAGGTCAAATGAAGACTTTGAAGCCCACTTCAGATATATATTTCCCTGGGCAAATTCTCTTGTCCTCAGTTTCTCCATCTGTAAAATCAGGATAATAGTACCCATTTCACAGGGTTGTTGTGAGGATCGAATGAGACAAGATTTACAAGGCATTTAACATTGAATTACTATAGAAATATTTAGAAATACTTTATTATTTTAAAAAAGACCCGGGTTCAAATCTTGTCTCTGACACATACTGGCTGTTGACCTTGAACTTCACCCGTCAACTCCTAACATAATAAATAGCTGCTCCTCCTGCCTACCTTGTAGTTATTTAGGGTGTATTAATTCAGTATATTCTTCTCTGCATATGTATCTCCCCTAAAAGAATGTCAGCTCCTTGAGAATTGGAATCATTTCATTTTTGGGTCTCTATCCTCACTATGTTGCTCTTTGTACTAGCACAGCATAGGTCTCTCATAAATACTTGAGTGGGTGTCATGTTGATTGTTTCTTTTTCTTTCTCTCTCTCTCTCTCTCTCTTTATTTTTTTCTCTTTCTCCCTTCCTCTCTCCCTCTCCCTCTCCCATTTCCTCTCCCTCTCCCTTTCCCCTCTCTCTCTCCCTCCCTCCTCTCTTTCTCTGTCTCTGTCTCTTTCTGTGTCTCTGTGTCTCTGTCTGTCTCTGTCTCTCTTTCTCTGTCTCTCTCTCTCCCTCCCCCCTCTCTCTTTCTTTTCCCTGCAGTGATGAACTCACAGGTTCAGACTATCATGATTATTATTTAAGTAGATGATCCCAAAGGTCCCATTTCTCATTTTATTACTAATATACTTAAGTAGAAAGCACAATACCAAATTAAGATGTCACAGAAGGCAGTTAAGAACAGTTGTAGATCCCCTTTTGTCCTCCCTTCCTCACTCTTGATAGGAAGCCCTTTAAGAGCAGAGACCCAGTTTTAGTGGAGTACATGCTCTGCCCTGTCCTTCCCATCTTGAACTTCCCCCTCTCACCAAGGGCTCTTTAACCCCCAACCGTTAGTCATCCTGGCAGGTTAGAGTTTCCCAGAGGGGCTGTCACTCATGAGACCCCATCGGTGCGCTTCACATCAGAAACTCAATCAGATGACTCAATTAACTTTTGATGAATGTATTTATTCAAAAGGCAAATCTTCATATGACATTGTATTCACAAAAGGGGGCAAGCTCCACCACCAAGGTATCTGTGAGGCCGACTGGCCACAATCATAAAGTACCATAAGAAACACATCTATGTGGCTGAGACAACTCATAATCTGGAATTATAAGTCTTGATGTTCTTTCTCTTTCTTAGGATCAGCCCTCACAAACTTCAAATGATGGGCAAGGTGTTTGAGTTGGAGGGGTAGATCCACAGCTAAGCTGAATGCTGGTCTCTTCACTACCATGAATTCTTATGTACAAATTAGTGGCCCATATCTGTTTAAATTTGCTATAATTGTCTCGTATTTTATTTTATACATCCATAAATACATTGCACTATTTTATACAACACACATACAAAAATATGTATATATGAATGCATACATATATGTATATATACATATATGGATACACATATAAATATGTAAATAAATATATGTGTATATGTCTATCTATACCATAAGTTATTCAGCGATTTTGTCCTTTTATTTTTTTGCTGTCACCACAAAAAGAGCAGCTATAAATACTGTTGTATCTAGAGGCCCTTTCTTTGATCTCCTTGATGTGCATGTCTAGTAGTGCTATTGTTGCGTCAAATGTATACACAATTTAGTAATTTTTTTTGAGAATAGTTCCAAATTACTTTCCAGAATGGATACACCAATTCAAAAGTTTATCCCCAATACATTAATGTTCCTGCTTTTCCGTAGTTCCTAGAATTTTTTTTGGTCAACTTTACTAATCATACTAGCATGAGATGGCACCCCAGCGTTGCTTTAAATAAAAATTAATGTGATTAGTGATCCGGAACATTTTTTTTCTTGTGACTATCACATGGTTTGAGTTTCTTCCATTAAAAACTGCCCGTTCATATCTTTGACCATTTAACAATTGGAAAATGGCTTTTATTCTTATGAATTTGAATCAGTTCCTCATCTGTGTTGGAAATGGGAGATATATCAGGAAAACTTGCGGCAAAGATTTTTTTTCCAAGTTAGCTATTTCCCTTCTTGCCTTCCTTACCTTCATTGGATTTGTTTGTGCAAGAACTTCTCGATCTTGTGTGTAATCAAAATTGTCTTTTTTTTTTTTAATGTTGCAAGATCCTCTCTATCCCCTGTTTAACATGAACTTTTCCTTTTTCTATACATCTGAAAGATAATCTCTTCCTGATTTCTCTCATTTGTTTATATGACTTTTTATATCTAGGTCATATATCCATTTGGAGTTTACCTTGATAAATGGCATGATAAATTAGTCTAAAGGTAATTTCTACAACGATTTGTGCAACTTTCTCAATAATTTTTTTGGGAAAATAATGAGAACTTACCCCAGTAGCTGGGGTCTTTGGGTTTGTCAAATGCTAGGCTCCTACATTCATTTGCTTTGGTACTAATTTAATCTCTTACTGCTCTAAAGGAGGAGAAAAAGTTTTCACCGTAAGGGAAGTGATAGCCCTATTGTCCTTGGTCTCAGCCAGAATTTATCTAGAGTATTCTGTTCTGTTTTGATGTCAAGCATTGTGAAGGACATATCAAGGAGGAGAGTAACCAGGTCGAAGAAGGGAATGGAAATCATGCCCTCTGAGAATTGATTCATTGAATCTGGGATATTAAGTCTGGAGAAGAAAAGATTTGAGAGGGACATGTTAGACTGCTTCAAGTGCCTGAAGACCGATCACATTGAAGAGGAATGGGACTGATCCTGCCTGGGCAAAATGGGTGGAGACTTCCTGGCAGTTCTGGTTGTTAGGAAACAGGAAACAACCAGAACTGCCAGGAACTTAAATGTGCTGCCTTGGGAGTATTGAACACCAGAAACTTTCAAGTGGCCAAAACCAGTTTGGGGAGACTAAAGAAGGGATGAACTGCAAAGTTCCTTCTCCGAGAGTCTATAAAGAATGGGAAGTGAATTGTCAAGACTTTGGACTTGGCTTCCCTCTCTAGCTTTCTCCTTTTCTCGCAGAATTATAAGGATCTGAGCTAGCTTTCTTCCATCTCCCTTTGAACTAAAATGGAATGGATCCTTTGCTTCTTTCTTTGATCTCAGCAGATGTAGGCAGAGTCACATGGGGACAGCACCATGTGGGGAGACCTTCAAGAACCCCTGGGTTCTGCAGAGCGAGTGTGGGTGAGTCAGCCGATGGCACTCATCCCCAGCTCCTGACTGAGCGAGTGCCCCTCAGGGTGCCAGGGGGCACCGTGCCAGGAGAAGTGCCAGTGTCGAGGTGAGACACGAGACAGCATGACGACCACTTGTGGCCAGTGACGATTCTGTGACTTTTGGGGAGAGATTAACTTCCATGGAAAGGAGAACGAAGGTCAGGCGGATACATGTTGGTGAAAAAGACCACTCAGAGGACCTTAAGTCCCTGATGTGTCACATTCCCTCCCACCGTATCTTTCTGCCTCCCAGGTGGGAGCACAATTCATCCTCAGGTCAGATTTAGAACTGGAAAGGAACTTGGAGGCTCAGCTGGTCTCCAATCACTGGCGCTTCCTTTGTGTTTAGTGAAAGAAGCCCAGGGGGCTCCACCCTACCCCAGATGCCAAATGTAAGGGGCCCCTTTAGACCCCTTTAGTTGGAACTACAACAAGGCTCTAGCCTCCCTTTCCTCCTCCATTTCCCTCTTTCCCTCTTCGCGTTAGCTTCTCTTTGGTCAAGTAGAGCTACGCTTTTTCCTTACTCTTATCCCGTCACCTCCTCGCCAAGGCGCCATCCCCTCTGATTGACTGCCAAAGTCCCAGGGGCTCTCGCCTTGGCCCACACTGCAGGGAAGAGCTTAGAGGATACTGTCCTGAAGGATACCCTTGAGCTGTCCCTGACCCTGCGATGTGGCTGTCCTGCCCAGGACCCTGGTGGGCTCTGATTGGAGCCAGAGTGTGCAGCTGAAGTCACAGATTTCTCACTGGGGGCATATACAACACCGAAAGCACACACACACACACACACACACACACACACTCACACACACAAATACATACTCACACACACACTCACACACTCATATACACACAAATTACACACTCACTCACACACTCACACACAATAAAAGCCGGCCAAAAAATCAGTTTGCCCACAACCCAACTCCTCTACCACAAAGTGGTCTCTCCTATTCCCCCCCTCCCCGGCCCAGCCAGTGCAGGTGTTTCTAACAACTAAAGACAACAGAGCCAGCTTCAGCACCAGCCCAGAGGCCAAGTATCCAGCTGCTTTTTCTCTATTTCCTACAGGTGTCTATAGAAGGAAAGACACCTGCGCCCTCATCCTGCATTTGGCAGCAACTGCCCTCTCCCTGTCCCACAAATCGTTGCCTCTGCTCTGACTGGCTTCTTTTGTTCCTCCCGTCCCCAACACTTAGCTTGTCACTGGCACTGACCCCGTCACCAACATCTCGCCTCCAAGCCCAATTCCAGTGGGACTTCTTCCACAGAAGATTCCAGTGGGACGTCCATTCCCCAGTGAAAATGATCTCTGCCCTATTTCTCATCCCTCCTCCTTCAGAGTGATAATTCTACCTTTCTGGTTTCTGCCTTTCTTATATTTTCATTAAAGTCTAAGTTCCTTCAGGACGAGCTCTAGGGCGTATCTCTTGTATCTCCGGTGCCTGTAATAGTAGCCTGAATGCAGTAGTATTAATAATTATTGAAATGAACTCAATGGAATTGATCGGCTTTAGGGTGAAAAGAAAGGTTTGGAGCTGGTGTAAATGTGTTAGCAAAGACAAGCTTATTTGCAGAACCAGATTCCCTGAGGTCCAGGGCACCGTTGGGGGCAATATTGGTCGTGGCAGAGAACCAGCTGCTTGTAACAAGGAACAGCTCCATCCTCTGGATTTTAAAGTCATATATAATATGTGTGTATGAATACATTATGTATGTATGTATAGTGTGTGCATGTGTGCTTATGTATGCATACATATATGTATATAGGTATAGATTTATACACTATATGCATGTATTAATATATTCACATTCTCTATGCACATATAAATTCATATGACATCATTCTAGCTGCTGTTACCTATCAAACAAGCAAGGTCTTCATTTCCATTTTTTTTTCTTTTTAAAGAAAAAATTCGTAAAGCCCCATCCCTGAAGTCAGGAGGACCTGAGTTTAAATCTGGCCTCAGACACTTAACACTTCCTAGCTGTGTGACCCTGGGCAAGTCACTTAATCCCAACTTCCTCAGCAAAAAGAAAGAAAGAAAGAGAGAGAGTGAGAGAGAGAAAGAGAGAATGAAAAAAGAAAGAAAAAGAAAGAAAGAAAGAAAGAAAGAAAGAAAAAGAAAGAAAGAAAGAAAGAAAGAAAGAAAGAAAGAAAGAAAGAAAGAAAGAAAGAATATAGAAAGAAAGAAAAGAAAGAAAAGAAAGAAAGAAAGAAAGAAAAAAAGAAAGAAAGAAAAAATTTTGGCTTTGGAATCTGAGGTATTTTGGGGTAGAGAGCTGTTTCCATGTCAGGGGACCCGGATATGACATGCACTACCCATGTGATCTTGAACAAATCACAGCTTTCCTGGGTCCTGATTTTCTCATCTGCAAAATGAGACCATTGGATCCAATGGCCTCTGAGGTTCCTTGCAGCCCTGAATCAGTGATGCTCTGGTTTCAGATTCAGTACCAGAACATCCCAAGGCAATAGCACACCTCATCTTGAGAGCACACTGTAGTGGGAAGAGCTCTAGACTTGAAGTCAGGAGAAATCTGAATACAGACCTGCTATCTGATACTGTCACATAATCATAACTGTATGGTTCTTGGAAGTTCACCTACCTTCTCTGCCTTGGTTTTCTCATCTGCTAAATGGGGATATGTGACCAGCTGTACCAGTAATGGAAAGAATGGAAGATTCTTGAGGTCAGGGATTCTCTTTTTTGATCTTTGTATCCTCAACTCTTAACACAATACCAGGCACATAGTAGATACCTAATAACTACTTATTGATTAATTAATAATGCTAGCTCATCATTATCAATGAAAATTTAATAATTATGTAACATCCATCAGAATGATAATCAATAACATCATCCTTATGAACTCATTGTTGATTGACAATGACAACTTATCCTTGATGGATTGACCTTGGGAGATCATAGGTGACCTTGTAATACGGCGGTGAATCACTGGACCTGCACCCTTGGCAGATGAAACGACACAACATCCCCTCAGAAGCAGTTTTCAACAAGCCCTGAGATGTCAAGCTAAGATTCCCTTCGCCAATTGTGGCATTCATCATCCCAGGCTGGTGGAGGGAGAAAAAAATCTTGGCAACATTATTTTAACACAAGATAATAACAGTAATAAAAGGGATAGCATTCCCTAACACTCAAGGTTTAAGCGGTCTTCACAACAGTCCTGTAAAGTAGACAGTCTATTAGAGCTCCCATCTTACAGATGAGGAAACTGAGGGTTGGGGAGCTTAAGTTTTTGATCCTGGTTAGGGGTATGGTGGTAGGAGTATGAACTGGGATTTAAACCTACATCTCCTCAATCCAGTTCTGCCCTGCTACTGAATCCCTGGGGCTCACGACCGGCTTTCCTGCCATGGGTTAGCCAGTCCCATCCCAAGGGCATCCAGCTCTTCCACCTGGGTCACTTTGATAATCCACCAGCCCCATGCCATTGTATCCTACCCTAGAAAGAACCAACACACCGGGATATATTGATTAAGCAAATACCTGAGCAGGAAAGGGCGATCCCTGTTGAAGAGTAGAGACAATGAGCTCTGAAAAAGGGGGTGAGCTGAACAGCTGGGCGCAGGAGGTCGCAGCCCAGTAATTCAAGGAATAAGTGAAGGGAGCAAATCAGATGGAGCAGCAATGGAGGCTGGAGCAAGAGGCCAAAAGCAGGAAGTGTTTCTCTGCCTCAACCTGTCTCCCCAAAGTTTTAGTCTCTTGGTGTCTTTCTCTGCTCACTTACTGTTGTGGTTCACTCATTTAAATTCTTCCTGACCCCATGTGGGATCACCTTGACAGAGACACTAGAGTAATTTGCCACTTCCTTCTCTGGATCTGTAAAGATGAGCAAACTGAGGCAAATAAGGCTAAGGGATTTGCACACAGCTCATAAGTGTCTGAGACCGAATTTGAACTCAGGTTTTCCTGACTTCAGGCCTGATATTCTATTCACTGCTTCACCTAACTGCACCTTACCAAACGTTCTAGGTCAGGGGACAGCGAAGGGCATTCGTCTTTCCTGAAACAGTTTTATCTCTAGACTGATAAACCATCCCTCTCCCATCCGCATCCACTTCCCCAACTTCCCAAGACACCGGAGCCATTTCTTGGTGCAATGACCTCATTCAATCCAGAGTCATGCACATTGCCTGCTGGCCTCCCATCTCTCATTTTAAAAGCTAGTTGATTGACAATATCCGCTGGCTGATTGGAGCTGATTCTCCCACCTCTGTGAATTGAAGATATCTTGAACCATCAATCCTTTATCTCCATCCATCATTAGCACTGGCAGGTGCAGACCATGAGGATTTAGGTTCAAAGTTAAGCTGAACCTGTCATAATAAAAATGGGAGAGGATCTAGGATGGATTTTTTAAAGCCATTTTACCAGCATAGGGAGCTCCTGGTAAAGAATTCTCCCCAGACAGAGGGGAGTAAATCATCAATTTACTGTCTTAAAAAGTGGCTCGGATAGAGAGAGGTAAGACAGGTCCACAATATTTGTGCCATCCATCACTGAACTCCCAGCCACCATTTCATCCAGACCCTGACCATCCTCTCCTGAAACTTTGTCTTCTTATCATTCGGCCCCAAGACTCTCCTCATTCAAGCCATTCTCTGCCCCCTGCTAAGGACTTATCCATAAGCATGAATCTGAAGGTCATTTTTCTACTCAGGACACAGTAGTGATTTTCCCATTATCTTAAGAGTCAAATATAAACTCTTCTGCAGGTCATTTCATGCTCTTTACAGCCTGGCTCTCTCCTGTCTTTCTAGCCTTGTTCTATAGCACACCCTTCCATACAGTCTGCCCCCCCCCCACTTCTTCATCTAGAGCCCTCCATCTCCACACGCTCCAAACACAATCGCTCCTCACTGCACTTTGTACAATCCCTTAATTCTTTAAAGGTGCTTTGAAGCACCTTCCACAGGAAATCTCTCCTGCTTCCCGCAGCTATGAGTACTTCCCTTCTCCCAGCTGCCTCTTGTTATTTTGTATTTATTCTGTGTAGACTTCTAAGTAGAGAAGTTGTCTCCTCCGAAAGACTAAAAGTTTGTTGAGGGCAGGGACCGTTTTGATTCTGTGCTTATACCTCCGATGCTTTTGCACTGGCAGGCACTTAATCGATACATATCAATTGACTGATTTGAGAAGTCTACAGCCCTTTTTATTTTCAAAAAAGATCTAAAGGCAAATATGAAAACATGTTTAAAAGTATTGTACACATATGATCTGTATCAGATTGCTTGCTGTCTCGGGGAGGGGAGAGGCAAAGGAAGGAAGAAGAAAAAAATTGCAACAAAATCTTACAAATGTTACAAAAATCTTACAAAAATGAATATTAAAAACTATATTTATCTGTATTTAGAAAAACAAAATACTATTGAGGGGAGAAAAAGGTCTAAAGGTACAGGGATTAAAGGGGACAGCCGGACTTGGTTCCCTGTGCTCCAAGCACCCTGGGGATGCAAAGCCATCTGTCCCATTTGCGGACCTCTTTGGCTATTTATCAGGTACATCACTGCAAGGCAGCCAAGGCAGCCCACAACCCCTCACCCTTTCTCGTCTTTGACTGTGAAAACTGCAGCATAATAGGGTGAGCACAGAAATAACAATAGTCACAACTCATGTTTTTATAGGATTTTAAAATTTGCAAAGCACATTTCTTCCAATGATCCTGAAAGCTAGGTCATGTTCTTAACCCCATTTTGCTGACAAGAAACTGAGGTTCATGCTTGCTGTCTTGGTGAAGGGAAAGATTAAGAAGGGAGGGAGAAAAAAATTGGGAATCAAAATCTTATGAAAATGAAGGTTGAAAACTATCTTTACATATAATTGGAAAAATTTAATACTATTAAGTTAAGATAGAAAGAAAGAGAAAAAGGAAGGAAAGGGATAAAGAAAAGATAGAAAGGAAAGGAAAAGAGGGAGGAAAGAAAGAAAGAAAGAAAGAAAGAAAGAAAGAAAGAAAGAAAGAAAGAAAGAAAGAAAGAAAGAAAGAAAGAAAGAGAAAAAAGAGGAAGGAAGGAAGGAGGAAAGGAAGGCAGGAAAGAAGGCAGGAAGGAAGGAAGGAAGGAAGGAAGGAAGGAAGGAAGGAAGGAAGGAAGGAAGGAAGGAAGGAAGGAAGGAAAGAAAGGAAGGAAAGGAAGGAAGAAGAGAAGTAGAAAGGAGAGGAGAGGAGAGAAGAGGAGAGCAAAGGAGAGAAGAGGAGAGAAGAGGAGAGGAGAGGAGAGGAGAGGAGAGGAGAGAAGGAAGGTAGGGAAGGAGGGAGGGAGGAAAGCCATAACTTAATCAAGGCTGTCAGGAGCAAATCTGAATTTGAACTCAGGTCTTCTAACCTCCCTGCTTACACCATACTGCCTCCCACTGGATCCTGTTGCTTCCATAGACAGGAACCACCTGAATCATAGGATCTTATATTTAAAGCTGCAAGGAACCTTAGAGATCATTTACTTCAGTCCCTTTAATTTTATTATATTTTAGTATGACCTTAAACATCAACATGAATATTTCAATATGCAAAACTCAGAAAAGATTTATTGTATTCGAAACTACTAATCTCTATATTTTTAAATACCTATTAAGTTTAAAATAATAGTATCAGTGTCACCCAGCTTGTCTGTTTCCCTAAACTTCTTTCTGTGAATTTTAAAAAATATTTCACTGATGACTTTTCCTTCCTTCCTTCATCTTTCCTCCTTCTGTTCTTCCTTTCTCTCTTCCTTTTTTCTTCCTTCTTTCTCCTTTTCTCCCTCCCTCCCTTTCTCTCTCCCTTTCTTCCTCCCTCCCTTCCTTTCTTCTTCTTTCCCTTTTTCTTCCTTCTTTTTCTTTTTCTTTCTTCCTCTCTCCCTTTTTCCTTCCTTCCTTCCTTCCTTCTTTCCTTCCTCTCTTTCTGTCTTTCTCTTCACTACCCACCAACTTCCCTCACATCCACATAAAAGTCTTCCATTGGACAAACAAATATAGTTAAATCTTAAGACAATTCAACACAATGAACACATCACACAGTGTCTATCTCATTCCAGAGCTCTCTAGTCCATCATCTCACTGCAAGAAGTGACAAAGCATGTGTCCTCCTTGTCCTGAGGACAGCTAGTTGGTGTAGTGGATAGAGCCCTGGAGTCAGGAGGACCTGAGTTCAAATCTGATCTCAGACACTTAACACTTCCTTGCTGTCTGACTCTGGACAAGTCACTTAATCCTAGTTGCCTCACCCCCCCACACACACACCAAAAAAAAAAAAAAAAAGAAGAAGAAGAAGAAAGAAAGAAAGGAAAACTTCTCAAGTCCTGATTACTGGTTGGATCGGCACTCTGAAGTCTCAGAGCTATTTTCTATTACTTAATTGTGGTCATCTCATACTTTGTCCTGTGGGTTTATTCTTTCACTCTGTGTCAGCTGACAAAGTTTCCCTACAACCTCCCTTCTTACAGATGAGGAGATTTCCCTCAGAAACAAGCAGGTAGCTTCAGCCATGGCACAAGGGAAGAAGAAGTGAGCCATCTTGGTTGTGGTGTCGACCAACACCCTGATGGTCCCAAAACCCTGGAACTGGGGCAGGTCTATGGGGAAAGTTAGTGTTACTGCCACCTAGAGAGCCTTCCTGATTCAATTATGCCTGTCCTGCCACTGCAAGCCTTCCCCGATCCTCCCAGGGGGTAAGGAGCCCTTGGACCTCACACGGATTGGTTCTCCATTCTCTTGTTCATTATTGTGGCAGAGAGGGAAGGACTTCCCCGATGAGCCGCCCATGATAATTTCCCGACCACATTCCCTCACACAGTGATCTGTTCTATGTCTTATTCCCTTGCTAGACCGGAAGCTCCGTGAGGGTAGGAACTGTACCTTATCTAAATAATCTCAATTTTGGCTTTGCTCATAGGAAGTGTCTAATGAAATTGTTGACTAACAAAATAGATCTCAAGCCTGTAAGCCAGGTGACCTAGTTCAGGGGCTAATCCACTGTGTAAATCAGGGCAAGTTACACTTCCTGTGGGGTCCTCAGTTTTCCCCATCTGTACAAAAAGGTAGCTGCTGGCCCAAAGCTAAGATCTCTGAAGGGTCAGGTGTTCCGAGGCTGTTGCCACAAGAAGTCTGGACTGTGATTTGTGGCGTAAGGGCAGCCATTAGGGCTGTTGGGGTAAGTTAACATAACTGGCCAGAAAACGCACTAGGTTTCTAAGCAGCAGGCAACTTTTGACTGGAACTTAAAATAACAGGCAAACTTTTCTCCCCGGAGAGTCAGAACCAATTACTCTAAAGCCACAAGCTGAATTCTCCTTCTCCCAGGATCACTAGACAGCAGGTTTGCACATTGATGGTGCATTTAGAGAGTGCCAGACCAGCTGTCTCTCCCCTTTGGCTCCGTGTTTCACAGTACATTTTGTTTGGGGGCTATTATTTTTAAATAACAGCCTGATAAGCCATTTATGGGTCTCATCACAGCATCAGCTGCTCAGGAAACAAGAACCTGGCATTTTCTTTGTCTGAATTCTCCGTATTCATCGTTTCTAACAGAGCGGTAATGTTCCATTACGTTAATGGCCGCAACTTGCTTATGCGTTCCCTGGTTAATCGACTTCGTCTCCATTTCGGTGCTCTCACCAAATGTGCTGCTGGGAATAATTTGGGGTGGGCAGGCTCTCACTTGGGTTTTTTTACGTTCGTGGGGTGGATGCTTGGGAGGGGTATTTCTGAGCTGAAGATGGAACAGTACGGACACGAGTCATTTCTTAGCATATTTCCAAATTGCTTCCGGAATGGTTGGACTCAGTTGACAGTGACATTCTAGAAACTACGGTCTTATGGTCCCACGAATGTGTCTTCCCTATTGTACACTCTGTGAACTCTCTAGGGGCAACAGCTGTGTTATAACTCTTTGTATATGCTAAAAGATAAATAGGCTCCCAGTCCGTGACCCCTTCCTCCTTCGATTCCAGATGTTGGAAGCCTTGCTTTGATCCCTGACCCGCAGTGCTCCTTGGATTGAGGGCTAGGCTGTAGTTGGGGGTCTCTCTTACCCGGAGCGTTATTCTTCCCCCTTAGACTCAGACTCTGAGCATATCCTATTTATCTCTACTTATGAATGCAGAGACTCAAATGGAGCCGTGAACTCCCATTTAGACAGTCCTTCCAACAATGCAAATCACAACCCATCCTGTAGGACTTATCTGGGATCTCCCCTGAGTCCACCACAGGGATCAACTCAAAGGGTGGAAAATTTCCTTTCCTTTGTCAAGCAGGGGGGCGCAGGGTGAGGAACATTTGACTGAGGACTGTGTAAGGTCTGCAAAATAATCTGCTAAGGAGATCACGGAAATGATGAGCTGAAAGCTCGCTGCAACAACCTAGCCTCTGCTTGAGTTGTGTAAGGTGACATTGTTGTATGGCCTACGAATGAGGTGACACATTTCCAAATGGCCTTTGGCAGAAAAGAGCCTAGTACATAATAAATACTCTTCCTGTCTGGGTCTGTCTGTCTATCCATCCATATATTTATCTTCCTGTCTTCATCTATCCATTCATTCATCATATCTATATATCCTATCTATCCATTTATCTATTGATCCATCTTCCTATCTGTCTATTTATCTATCTATCTAGTTACCTATCTATCTATCATATATCTATTTTTCTCTCTGTCTTCCTATCTGCCTTTCTTTTTATCTATTTACTACCTATTCCCTATCTATCAAACTTTCTATCAAACTTTCTCTCTGTGGCTCTGTCTGTTAATCCTTATATCACAAGGTACCAGTGGAACACTTGGACAATATAAGTATCATTTCTTGTTCTTTCCATGTGGTCAATCCACCTTTTTTTTCCCGAGCCTTCCCTTTATATTTAATGAAGACACAAAAAATGCAGAGGCCGCTGGGAATTCCAGATTTTCCAAAAATTGGCCACTTAGGCCAGCTTAAATAAGCTTAAGTGAAAACAACTGTTTGTGGTTATTACTGAAGAGAGCTATATGGGTTTGTGCTAAGGACTTAGAACTTTCTGAATTTGTGTCTTTTTTTGGATAAAACTGTCATTCTATTATTTGTTTTCAGGATCTAATAGGTTTTTTTTTTATCTTTTGCAGAAACAATGCATGAAGGCTTCAGAGAGGAGGGTAGCTAAAGATCAGGAAAGCCAAGTGCTTCGGATGTACCGTTCACCATGTCCAGTCCCCAGTAAGTAACTTAAGATGATGTAGCAGAGTAACCAAAAGAAAGCATGGAGCCCAAAAAATCACTCTACTCGCCTTGGGCAAGATAAGGGAACATTTGGCAAAA
This sequence comes from Antechinus flavipes, assembly GCF_016432865.1. Lineage (NCBI taxonomy): Eukaryota > Metazoa > Chordata > Mammalia > Dasyuromorphia > Dasyuridae > Antechinus > Antechinus flavipes. The sequence goes on from NC_067399.1 coordinate 652,157,658, forward strand.
ACAAAATTGGGTGAGATGGGACAGGGTGCGAGAAGGCTGGAACGATGGGTGGAAGGCAAATTGTCAGTGGAATGAATGAATGGAAAATGCATTTAGCTATCTTTACTCTGTTGAGATATGTTGAAGACCTCAACTTAAAAAGGCCAAAGTTCCCCATTGTATCCAGGGCCATCTCCAGTCATCCTGCTCTCTGTCTGGGCGCTGGACCCAGATGGTCCCGAGGAAAAAGTCAAACTGGGGACCTTGAACAGCCCTCCCTCACTTCAATCCAATCATCACCTCCCCAGGGTTATGGTCCTCTGACAAACAAAAGCAAACAGTAACTAGGACTGTGCTAAGCACTGGGGACACAAATATAAAAAGAGACAACCCCTGCCCTCAAGATATTTTCATTCTAATAGGGGAAGACAAGACCTATAGAGGGTGATGGCCAGGGGAGGGGATTTTGCTCTGGGGAATCCCAGAGAACATTGCTGTATATGATATCTCCTTGGTGTTGTCTGTTTTGTTTGATTGCTGTGCTCATGGCAAGAGATGGAAAGGAGCTGAAGTGGGAATAAGGGGTGCACAGCAGCATCAGCAGGTAGATGATGAGATGGATTGGGTGGATGGCAAAATGGCTGGAAAGGCTGCAAAAGTCAAGTGTGGTCCGGTGTCTGGAGTCAACCAATAGATCTAACAGGCTATATGGTCTAGTGTGTACTAAGTTGTCAAACCATTTAAATGCCAGGGAAGATGACATTTGTGCTTTATTCAATTGGCAGTGGGAGACCCCGAAGGATTTTGAGCAGGAGAGTGACCTGTGAATTTTTGGCAGATGTGTGAAGAATAAATAAGAGATAAGAGAGAGGCTAGAGGCTGACTACATGAATGCACGAATAAAAGACATTTATTAAATAGGAAGGAATGAAAGAAGAAAGGAAGAAATGGAGAGAGGAAGGAAAAAACAGAGGGAGGGAAGAAGGAAGGGAGGGTGAAAAGAAGGGTAAGAGAAGAGAAGCAGGGAAGGAGTGAAGGATGAGGAGAGAAAAAGAGGAAGGAAATGAGGGAATGAATGAAGGTAGAAAAGAGGAAGGAAATAAGAAAGAGGAAGAAAGGAAGGGAAGGAAGGGAGGAAAAGAAAGGGATAGGAAAAGAGAAAGAAATAGGGAATAAAGGAAGGTAGGAAAAGAAAAAAAGGAGGGAGAGAGGAAAGAAAAGGAGGAAGAAAGAAAGAGGAGGAAAAAACAAAAGAAGGAAATGGGAAAATAGGAAAGAGGGAGAGAAGGGAGAAGAGGGAGGGAGTCAGGGCAACAGAAAAGAAGGGAAAAGGAGAAAGGAAAGGAAAAAGAAATGGAGTGAGGGAGGAGGAGAGGTAGGGAAGAAGGAATTTCCATTATTATTATATGTTGCCTCCTTATTTTATTCCTCATTACTGGAAGCCTGCAAGCAGGGCTCTTTTGACACAGCCCGGGGGGCGGTCGGGGGGGAAGGGATCCCATGGCAGGATGGTATGAGGGAGGGGTAGAGGGAGAGAAGGGTAAGGGGCCTTTCCCACTATCCCCTCTGCATGAAATGGGGACAGGAATGGGACAGAGATCAAAGGCTCTGAGGTCAAGACCTGGCTATCTAGTCCAACCTACTCATTTTACAGATGAGGAAACTGAGTCCTTGGGAAGATATGTGAGTTTTCCAAGGTATAAAGCTTCAGCTAAAGGAGAACCCTAAAAATGAAATGCAGAAACTCTGGCAGGTTGGCAGCCAAGTGACATAGTATGCAGGGCTCTGGGTCTGGAGTCAGGGAGAGCTGAATTCAAATTCAGCCACAGACGCCTCGTAGCTATATGATCATGGCCAAATCATTTAACATCTCAAAGCCTTAACTGCCTCATCTGTAAAAAGGGAATAATCCTGCCTGAGCTACATACCTCACAGCTTTGGTATGATATTTAAATGGGAGATCATTTAGACCTTTGCTGATGCTGTTGAGTTTATCCCCTACTCCTACCTAAAAGCGTCCGGACATTCAGGTTGTCAAGCGTGGCCACCCGACTCCCTTGTTCTCCTCGCTCTCTTCCCCTTCCTGCCCCAGGCCCGCCATAGAAGGGGGAGTTCCTGAAGTTGAGATCATCTCCCAACAAGTGGAAGAAGAAACGAAAAGTTTGGCTCCGGTCCAGCTGGTGAACTTGGCTTACCGAGACCTGCCGCTGGCTGCCCTGGACCTCTCGGCCGCCGGCTCGCAACTGTTGTCCAACCTGGATGAGGAGTTCCAAAGGGAAGGGTAGGTGCCGGTCATTTCTGAGCTTCTCTTCAGAGCCCCCTGGGACTCGGGGGTCCCGATCACACCCCACTGAATGTATTGGGCCCAGTTCTGGGGGCTGCTCAGTCAGGACAAGGGAAAGCTTCATCAGGTTCAAAATCTGTCTTCAAATCTCAGAAGATTTGAAAATCTTCTATCCATCCATATATTTATCTTCCTGTCTTCATCTATCCATTCATTCATCTCATCTATATATCCTCTCTCCCTATCTATTTATCTATTTTAGATAAATTATCTATTTATTTATAATAGATAAATTATAGAAATTTATCATTTCTATTATTGAAATTTTTTCACGTGGAAAAGGGAAATGATTTGTCGATAAAGGCTAGTTGTGATCTGGGTCTAGCCAGACAAAGAGCCCAATAATTATAGGATCATCAATTTAGAGTAAACAGAGAACTTCAAGAGGATTCAGTCTTCCCCATCCTTTCAGCCCCCCATTTTACAAATAAGGAAACTGTGACCTTTCCATCCATGTCCTTGGGCTCCCAATTCAACCCTCTTTCCATTCACCAGCTGTATAGCCCTGGATACATCACCAAATTTCTATTTGCCTCAGTTTCCTCATCTGTAAAATGGGGATAATAGTAGCACCTACCTCCCAGGGTGGTTGAGAGTCTCAAACAAGATAATCTATGTTAAGTGTCCTATAAACTTTAAATGCTCCATAAAATACTCACTATTATTATTATGGTTGTTACTAATAAAAATTGCAGCTAACAGGTAGTACTTACTAAGTGCCAGGCATTGTGTTTACTGCTTTAGAATTATTATTTCATTTGATTAGAAATAATTAGGACTCCCCCAAAGTGAAAGGGACTTCCTGAAGAGGTAGTGAGCTCCTCATCCCTGGACGTCCAAGCGGGTGATGGCTAACAAGAGATGAAGGAGGGCCCGGGGAGAGCCTCTAACGTTCCCAGGACTCCTTGGCTCTTTAAATTCTCCCCGTCAGCCAGGAGGGGTGGCCCGAGAAGCCGCCTGCCCCCGTCTCGGGTCACCAGTAGCTAAAGAAGCGTCTTCTGCGCTTAGAAATCAGCCCCCTAGAGACAAGCCCATCTGCAGGCCGTGGAGTTCCGCACTCCAGCCCAAGAGGGAGGAGGGAAGGAGGGGGAGCCCCAGCCATTAATTGTTTCCAAAATCAGACTCGAAGAGACATTTATCTCTGGCGGGCTCTCACTCCCAAGCAGGGGAAGTAAAATTCAATTAGGCCAGATAAATATCAGGGACCCCGAGTCTGAAGTGCGCGGCCCGCCGAGAGAAACACTTTGTCATTAATCGAGGGCACGGCCCGCGTCCCCTCGAGAAGCTGCAGCCGGGGAGTAAATAGGAAATGAGGTTAGCAGGAATTCCGCTCCCGAGCCGACAATCTCCCATCAGCTGCTGCGCCCCCCGCTCGCAGCCACAAGGGCTCCCGGCGGAAGGGAGAGCACGGCAAGGTCAGAGCGCAATCAGAGGCAGCCTGGGAGAGAGGCTTCTGAAGGGGAGGAGGCCGGGCTTTAAAAATCATAATCACGTGTGATCTTCCTCCCGCTTCGGTGACTACCTGGGTGACCTTGAGCCAATCATCTCAGGGCTGCCTCTTTTGTGATATGGGGGGGGAGAGTTAGCCCAGGAGCCTGTTGTTTTCACATTGATGATACCAGGTCAGGGAAATGCTCCGAGTGGGGAGGTGGGCGTCAGGGCCGGTGGGTGTGGTGCGGTGGGAGGCGGGAGAAAACTGGAAAGGGGCACGGGGCAGGGCCCGGTTACCATGGGATTTATATGGGATTTATATGGGATTATATGGGATTAAAATAGGGGCAGAGTTAGGTGGTGAGGGGCTTCGAATGCCAAAGAGAGGGTTGTATTATATGGGATTAAAATATGGGATTTATATCCTGGCACAGAGGGGTCTATATGTGATCTCTGGGGTAATAGGGAGCCACTGAGGTTTGCTGACGGGGTCTGATTTGTCACTTTGACACTGAATGAAGGCTGGACACGAGTGACTGGAAGCTCAATCAGCGGTTTATTGCAATAGGGCAGACACGAGGTGGGTCAGCGATGAGGGTCTCCACCGGGGAGGAAGGAAGGGGGAAACGTTTCCAAAGATAAAATTGATGGGCTTTGGCAACAAACTGGAAATGGGGGAGGCTGAAGTAAATGAGAGGAGGAGCTGAAAAGTCAGGGACTAGGCTGTCGGTCTGGGGGCCTGGGAGTCCGTGTCCCCTCCACAGTAAGAGGGGAGTTTTAAAAGGTAGAGAGTTCGAGGGAGAGGAGTGAGTCCGGATTTTCAGATATTTCTAGGACAGCCTTTTGGAGCTAGCTGCTCCAAGCCGGATGGAAAGTGAGTATAGAGCAGGGATCAGCAAACTTCTATTCCTGGGAGGGATGGGAGTGACCCCCAACCTCTACTTTAGCCGCCACTGTGACAGGTAAGGAAACCGAGTCCCGAGAGTCCGGTCACGTGGCTAATAAACGTCTGCCGACTAGAAAATTCTCAGCCCCGATCGCTTGCCTCCGAGGCACAAAGGTCTGTACTTTGGCACCGGGTGCTGCGGCCTGCCCAGGTCGCAGTTTGGGGCCAGTTAAATATCAGGAAACTGTCATGGCCTCCCACGGAGCGCTGACATCAGGCTCTGTCCCCTCCCCGCTGGACCGCGCTCCCTTCTACGAGCCCTCGCTCGCCGCTCCCCAGATTTCCACGATGAAAAGGCAAAGGGGCCCGTGGCCCGAGGGGCCTCCTTCCCTCTCCTGCAGGAGCTTTATTCTAAAAACTTGGGGCGTCCTGGTCGGGCGCGGCCCTGCACGGAAGGACAGCCTGGGTGCCAAGAAAGGCCATCTGCTTTCTCTCGCTCACAGCGCTGGGCGGCCTGGTGGGAGCCTCCTCGGAAAGCCGGCCAAGCTCCGGCCTTGGAAACTGGGCAACACCTGCCCTCTGCTGGCCTTTCCAAAGATAGCACCGCCTCCAGCCACTGACGAGGGCTACATCTACTCCCAGGACCGCGGGCTCACGGAGCCGGGCAGGACGGGAGAGACGGTTAAAGGGCATCTTTCAACTCCCTTTTCTTCCAGAGGAGAAACCGGGGTCCAGTGGGGGGGGGGTAGTTATGGTGCTCCAAGAGTGGCTTCCCTGTGCCAGGGACTGTGCCAGGGGGATGCCAGGAATAATGTGCAACAGACCCTTCTCTCACAGAGGGCACAGATAGATATGGGTGATAGAGAGAGAGAAAGAGAAAGAGAGAAAATGAGAAAGACAGAGACAGAGAGAAAGAGAGAGAGACAGAGAGACAGAGACAGAGACAGAGAGAGAAAGAGAGAGAGACAGAGAGAGACAGAGAGAGAGAGAGACAGAGAAATCACAGAGAGACACACAGAGAGAGAAAGAGAGAGACAGAGACAGAGATAAAGAGACATAGAGAAAGACAGAGAGACCAGAGGGGGAGGGGAGAGAGAGACAAAGACAGAGAGAGACAGAGAGACAAAGAGAGAGAGAAAGGAAAGAGAGAAAAAGAGAGAGAGACAGAGAGACAGAGACAGAGAAAGAGAAAGAGACAGACAGAGAGACAGAAACAGAGACAGAGAGAGACAGAGAGACAAAGAGAGAGACAGAGAAATCACAGAGAGACACAGAGAGAGAGAAAGAGAGACAGAGACAGAGACAAAGAGAAAGACAGAGGGGGAGGGGAGAGAGACAAAGACAGAGAGAGACAGAGGGACAAAGAGAGAGAGAAAGGAAAGAGAGAAAAAGAGAGAGAGACAGAGAGAAAGAGAGAGACAGAGACAGAGAAAGAGAAAGAGACAGACAGAGAGACAGAAACAGAGACAGAGAAACAGAGACAGAGAGAGACAGAGAGACAAAGAGAGAGACAGAGAAATCACAGAGAGACACAGAGAGAGAAAGAGAGACAGAGACAGAGACAAAGAGAAAGACAGAGAGACCAGAGGGGGAGGGGAGAGAGAGACAAAGACAGAGAGACAGAGGGACAAAGAGAGAGAAAGGGAAAGAGAGAAAAAGAGAGAGAGACAGAGAGAAAGAGAGAGACAGAGACAGAGAAAGAGAAAGAGACAGACAGAGAGACAGAAACAGAGACAGAGAAACAGAGACAGAGAGAGACAGAGAGACAAAGAGAGAGACAGAGAAATCACAGAGAGACACAGAGAGAGAAAGAGAGACAGAGACAGAGACAAAGAGAAAGACAGAGAGACCAGAGGGGGAGGGGAGAGAGAGAGACAAAGACAGAGAGAGACAGAGGGACAAAGAGAGAAAGGGAAAGAGAGAAAAAGAGAGAGAAAGAGAGAGACAGAGAGAGAAAGAGAGAGACAGAGAGACAGAGAAACAGAGACAGAGAGAAAGAGAAAGAGAGAGACAGAGAGAGAGACAAAGAGAGAGACAGAGACAGAAAGAGAGAGACAGAGATAGAGACAGAGAGACAAAGAGAGAGACGGAGAGAGAGGCAGAGAAATCACAGAGGGAGACACACAGAGAGAGAAAGAGAGACAGAGACAGAGAGACAAAGAGAGAGACAGAGAAATCACAGAGAGACAGAGACACAGAGAGAGACAGAGAGACAGAGACAGAGAGACAAAGAGAAAGGCAGAGAGACCAGAGAGAGAGAGAGACAGAGACAGAGAGAGACAGAGAGACAAAGAGAGAGAGAAAGAGAAAGAGAGAAAAAGAGAGAAACAGAGAGGTGAGAGCCCCTCATTCTTCCCCGAGACCAGAGGCCCACGGCCGGAGGGACTAGAGCTCAGTCTCCCACTCCCAGGCCAGTACTCTGAGAGCAGAGGCCGCAACCTTTGAGAGAGTAGCACCGGCGTCCCTTTGGGACTGGATGAGGAATAGGAATAGTGTCCGAGCGGGCCACTGATTCTTGTGAAATGGGATGGGGGGCAGGGGTAGGCCAGCCTCTCTCTGAATCCTTGCCACATTAAGTGTGATGCTTAATTCATTGGGATTCTATTTCCTCCCCCTTAAAATGAAGGGCTCGGACTGAGTGTCCCCCAAGGCTCCTTTTGCTCTGGATCTGGGGCCCCATCTCCGTGGCACATCAGGTGATTAGAACTGTTCTACTTTAAGGAAAGACATGGGCACACAATCTCGATCCGAGTCCCTGCCAGGCTGATGAGTGACTTTGGCAAGTCCTGCCCCTGCCCCCCATTCTGCCCCCGATGATCCCATCACTAATCAGAAGCCTTGGCCTGCTCCCCGGATGACCTGCTCCAGCTTGCCCCTCTTGGGGCAAACCTGCTGCTCCCTGTTCTTGGTGCTGGATTTAGTGCAGCCACCTGATTGGCTCCCACCCGACCCCAGCTCAGAACTTCCTGCTCAAGCGATCTACCCCCTTCAGGCTCCCCGGCACCAGGGACCACAGGCATGCAAGCATGGGACGCCCTGCCCCAGCCCAGCAAGCCTATATTAAGCTCCAACAATACTCCCAGTCCAGGGCTGGCTTCCGGGGATACAGGTCAAATACAAAAAAGTCCTTACCCTTACAATCCTAGCATCTGGGTCCCTATCATTTGTCTTTTTTTTTTTTTAATTAATTGTGTTCAATCCTCCTTGATCCTATTTGGGTTTGCTTAGCAATGATGCTGGAGTGGTTTGCCGTTTTCCTCCTTCAGATCATTTTACAGATGGGTAAACTGAGGCAAAGAGGGATAGGTGACTTTCCCAGGGTCAAACAGCTAGTGAATGTCAGAGGCCACAATTTGTAGTCCGGTCTTCCTGACTCCAGGCCTGGGGCTCTATCCGCTGCACCACCTCCCTGCCCTTATTATTAGTCAAGAGAAGAGAGAAAGCAAACAGTGAAACAGTCAGGAAGGAGACTGCCAGCAGTCTGCAGGTGTTCTCAGCCCATTTGTTCCCTTTATTCCAACACACCCAGGTCCTTGTGTGAGCAGAAGGAATGCATTTGGGAAGTCCCAAGAGGGAAGAAGGCAATGGAGCCAGTTATGGCGGGCGGTGGGTCATTGCGGAGGAAGTGGGCTGTCGCCTTCCTCTTCCGTCTTCCCGCCACCTCTACCTCCCTCTCTATCCCACCCCAGTGCTCCCACTTGTCTCCCTTTGTCCATCTCCAGCCTCATCCCCTTTCTGAGGTTAGTGAGGAAGAGTAGACCAGCTTCCTATAGGGTTTGTGAAGGGAACATCCACACGTCCCCCTTCCCCCATGTTTGCATCACATCTGGCCCTGCCCCCCTCGGGCTGTGAGGATCTTCTGATTCTTGATCTTGCGTGGTTCTGGGTTCTGCCGTACTGTCCGAGCACCCCATGACCTCCGATCCCAGCTTAAGTAGAGAGGGATGCAGAAGGCGCTCTTGGGGTGAAGCTGGCCCGACTTTGTGACAGAGTCATCTCTGGACATCCCTTTGGCGCATCCTTCACCTACGAGCTCAGGCGATTTGCTGCAACCCAATGTAGGGGACTTTCCAAGAAAATCCACCGGGGGTGGAGGGGAGGCTCCCAGAAAGACACCAAGGGAAGGCTTCCAATGTCTGTCCTCCTCCCCTCCGCTGCCCTCAAAGTCTCACCCTGAGCTTTCTCTCCCTTTTGTCCCCATAATCGGGGCAGTTCGGGAAATGCCAACTAAGAAACCTTGGTTACCCATATCTCATGAGCTGACTACAGGCCGCCTCCATGGGAGAAAGGTCGTTGCCATAGTTAAGTCCATCGGCAGCTTCTAGTTCCATTTATAGCTCCCGGGGAAGAGATTTGGAGCTGCAAGGAACGCCAGAGAGCATCGAGGTCCACCCACTCCCGAACAAGCCTCCCCTTCCCGGCGTCCCCGGCGAGTGGCCAGCCAGGCTGTGCTCAAAGTGAGGGGGACAGAACGTGCTTTTATTAAGCAGCTACTCTGTGCCGGGCACTGTGCTAAGCAGTTTCCACCTGCCTCAGCAAGGCCGACGATAATGCGTCTTTTTTAGTGGAGAAACCTGTGTGGGACCTGACCGAGTTCCCTGCCCTTTTCTAGGTCTCATTGTCAGGAACTCTTTCCTTCCATCCGCCTGAAATCTGCTTCAATGTGCTTCCACCCATTGAGCCATATTTTCCCCTTTGGGATGAACCAAAACAAATGAAATCTCTGATCCACAGGACAGCCTTGGAAATATCTGATGTTCTGTGCCCCCATCTCATTCTCCTTTCCTCCAAATAATCCTCTTATAACATGATCTCAAGCAGGAGTGTGCTACAGTCAGCTCACACCGAGAGATGATTGTTAAATGTTCAGTATGATACTTAGGACAAATTTATTCATTCATTTTGTTGTTCATTTTATTTATTATTTATTGTTTTGTTGATTGTCTAGATTTAAGAAAGAGATGGGGGAAATATTAATAACGCAGATTAAACTTTAAAACATACTGTGGGCTTTTGGAAAGCTGATTGTTAAACATTTACCAGCACATCACTGATTCTCAACGTCTCCTTTCCTCCTCTGGATGCTCTCCCAAGTCCATAGGCATTTATTAAGTGCTTACTATGTGCTGAGCACAGTGCCTAATAAACGGGGATATAAAAAAAGGCAAAAACAGTCTCTCAAGGAGCTTACAATCTGATGGAGAGGCAACATGCAAGCAACAATGTATCCTGGACAGGATAAATTAGACACAATCTCAGAGGGAAAGCACTAAAATGAAGGATTGTGAAAGGCTTCTTGACAAAGGTGAGATTTTATGTGAGATTTGAAGGAAGGCAGGGAGTGGAGATGAGGAGGGATAATATTCTAGGCATGGGGGAGAGGCAGCCAGTGAAAATGTCCAGGCCCCAGAGATGGAGTCTCTTATACAAAGAACAGCCAGGAAGTCAGTGTCATTGATCCTAAAGTACATGGGAAGTATAAGAGGACTGGCAAGGTAAGACTGGACCAGGTGTGTCAACCAGGGATGAATCCAATCCTCTGGACATGGTCTTACAGGAGCAGAGTATAGAGAGAACATCCTTTCTGTGGTCCTGGCTGCTAGACCTTCCTTAAAGCAAACTAAAATTGCATTAGCTTTTTGGGGCTGCTATATTGTTCTCCAATGACATTATCACCTTTCTTTCTACGTCTACTGATCTTCACCCAAATAACCTTCATGATTGCCTCTCTCTCACCCAATCCTGTCATCTCCCCTCTGCCCCAGAGGTCCTGGGTTCCCCCTTCTATATATTCCACTCCATTTAAATTAAGTGTGCTCTTCCAGAGACATAGCCCAATCCTGGATTCCATCCAAACAAGATTCAGGAATACCTTTCAGATTAAATTTGCCTCATTGTGTTAAGATTGCTGATTCACCTTGCTCGCTATTTATATTCTCTGTTTTTGGATATAGACATTTGAAGCCACGGACTTTGGGACTGGGCAGTTTCTTGGCTTATGCCTCCTGTGACTTTCTGGGCATCTTCATTCTGCTTTTCAATTTTGAATACCTTTTGGGATCAGATTTGCAAGACTGAGCAAAAATTTCTTTTTTTAATTAAAAAATTTTTTCCAATCAGAAAAAATCCACTTTCTCTTCCTTTCATCCTACTCCCTCCAGTTGAAAACAAAGGAAAACAAAACCCTTGTTTAAAAACCCTTGTGAATAGTCAAACAAAACAAATTTTCCATTGGCCATTCTTCTTGTTGTTCAATTGTTTTTGGTCATGCCCAATTCTTTATGAGATTTCCTCGGCAAAGACATTGAAGAGGTTTTCCATTTCCTTCCCTGGCTCATTTTACAGGTGGGGGAAACTGAGGCAACCAGGATAATGACTTGGCCAGGATCACACAGCTAATAAGTGTCTGAAGTCACATTTGAACTTATGAAGATGAATCCTTCTAGTTCCAAGCCCTGTGTTTTATGCAGCACAGCACCATTAAGCTGCCCTAATTAGGTTCTTACCAGCTTCTTTTAAAGGGCACATCATCGCTGGGCAGGAGTCCATCATTCCTTGTTTTTAAGCCATTGTCCAGAAATCCTGTTCTAGAACACCAACCTAACTGGCTGCTCATTTCCCTTTTAATCTGAAGCCCCTGTTCTCAATTGGAAAGCAGTGATAAAAAAAACCACCACCTGTACCCCCATGATCTTCAGTTTACTACCCAACGCTCTCTGCTCCTTGGCAATGCTTTCCTGACTTTGTGTTGCATCCTTTGTGTCCGCGTGTCAGCAGAAGTGGACAGCGGTCATCCGGTTTGACAAGGCTCTCCATTCTGCCTTGGATACCTGCCCCAGGAAGATGGCAGATTCCCATAATTTCATTATCGCATTGACAAATAGCTGCCCCTGCAAGAGATCTCCAATCCATCACAATTGTTCATTTCTTTTTCCTCTCATTTTTGCTTCTCTCTCACATGAAGGCACCTATGAATCTACGTCTTTTTTCCTTGGGGAACAAGCAGCTGCTTCCTCCTTGCAAACAGCTTCCTATCCATTACCTCCAAGTGTTCGGTGGTCCTCCTCCTTCTACCCTCCAACTTTGGACAATTTTGCCTCTTCAGCTCACGTTTCTCTGTTTCCACACTAAAATTCTTTTAGAGTACATTATTTACTCTGGAGTATGAACAGGCATTTTCAGAGGTCCGGTACCTTTTCTTTTAGGAGGTAGCCTGAGCTTTACTCATAGATAATGATTACTTGGCTAGGGCAGAAAGACAACCATCACCTACTCTACATGGGTCACACTCTCCCCATCTGCTCCTTCTCTTTCTCTTTGCTCACTCAATATGGTCCAAGTGGCTTTGGAAATCAGAGAGCAAAATACAAATCCTCATTTGCTCTTGGGCAAGGCTCTCTAAAGTTCCTGTGCTGGGGAGGGAGGCTTGGCTCCATAAGCTAATGTGACTTTTCAAGGCCTTCTGACCCAATTGCCCGAGTTCTCTGACTTTTGGCACAGGCCCATCTAAGAGAACAGGGAAGGATTCAAAAGGTGTTATTGAGAATAAATGTGTCATTGTCCTTGTAGAAGACTCAGTTTTACCCAGCCCTTGGGATTTTCTGCCTAAAACTATCATAAACTGAGAACCCAAAGCATGACAACTTCCGAGACACAGAGAGAAAGGGAGGAATACTCAGGGAAAGCCAGTCCCATGGCTTTCAGTTCTCTGCCTTGAAGAGGTGCCTCTGATTCTTTGACTCCACTCCACATTGTCAGCTTGCCAGCTTAGGAAACACTGTTCCGGAAGCTGGTGTGCCTCTTTTTTATTTTATTAAAGCTTTTTATTTTCAAAACATGTGCATGGATAATTCTTCAACATTAACCACTGCAAAACCTTGTGTTCTAATTTCCCCTCTTCACCCACTTCCTCCCCTAGATGGCAAGTAGTCCAATATATGTTAAATATGGTAGAAATATGTTAAATCCAATATATGGTATACCTCTTATTTTTAAATAAATTGGCTACAGATAGCCCAAGAGTTTAGCATTATTGGAGACAGTTGCTTCGAAGATGAGTTGTCTCTCCTCCCTGTAGTGAGAACAAATATGTCCGATTGCTCCTAGACTGCTCCTTGGCTCCGGCCATAACCAGCTCTCTAGGGGTGGGGTTATACATAAGAAACTCTTTTCAGTTTAATCTGCCCTAGGAACTCCATCTTTGAAGTCTAGGAAATCATAAGGACAATATAATAAGCCTTCATTAGTAGCTTTTGCCAGTTTTGAAGTGTAAATACTTACACTCAAAAAGGTTAAGAGTCAGCATTCATGAGTCTCTGCAAGCTGGCTCAGTCTGCACTGGCACTGACCCATAGTTTGTCCCCCCCACCCAGCATCTGGGTGTGTTCCATCTTAAAGTGAGCAATAACTTGCCTAACATCAATCTAACTCTTATGATTAATATTTCTCTTTGACATTAAACCACATAACTTTTAATAGAGATGAGAAATTAGCATATAGGATTGTAGTTACTGAAGTCTTCTTATGTAATAAAATCATTGATGAACTTTTCCTCAGATTGTAGAGTTTGACAAAGCCTGAGGGATCATCTCATTGATTCCCCTCATTTCACAGAGAAGGAAACAATCCCCAGAAATAAAATAGCATGCCTAAAGTCATATCAAACAACAGAGCCGGGATTGAAATCGTGTTCTGTGACTCTAAGCTCAGTACTCTTTCAAGATTTTAATGGGGACAGGGAAATCTTCCTTCTTTGAGTTATCTTGGAAATGGATTCCCAAATGCCTTTTCAATCGTTCATCTTTAGCACATTTTTTTTTTTAGGGTCTGGATGCGCTTTTTGGCTCAGTTTTCTTTAATCTATTTCTACTTTCTTATTTCATCACACAATGATGTGTTAAGAGATCCAATGTGGTGGCGGCTCCACTATTATATTGTTAGAAATATCCTGGCAAATCTGCTCCACTTCAGGTCTATTTGTTGTCCTTGTAAATTCTCCAGGTACCAGGTGGCAAAGTTCATGCTTCCAGAAAGCTTTCAATCACCTCATTTTCCCCTTAGCTGCTCTTCTCTTTTTGTTCTTTTTAGTTATTTTGACCTTGAAAGATACCAACATAAAGGAACACACAAAAAAATAGAAAAAGAGACGAGTATATTTTTATTATGTGAAATCTGGAGGTTTTTGTTTGGTTTTAGTATATAATAAATATGCAACCTATTGTTTTAAAGCTTTCATTCTTTGTGGCTTTTTCTAAACTTCATTCTGCTTTTTTTCTGTACATTAAAAAAAAGCTTCAATTTTTTCTTTTTTTGACATTACTATCACTAACCTCTGTTCTTCTCCTCTGATTCCTTTCCTTCTAGAAAAAAAAGATTGCATTTAAAACAAAATAAAGCAAAATATTGATCTCATGCAAAAAATATCAGTCTCATTTGGCACCTCTAGCCCGTTAAGAAGTGAGCAGTTTGCTTCATTAGCTGTCTGGAATCAGAGTTGGTCTTGCATTGATCAGAGTTACTAAGGCTTCCAAAGTAGATTGTCTTTACAACATTGCCACTCCTATATAAATTGTTATCCTAGTTTTGCTCACATCCCTTTGCATTTGTTCATACAAATCTTTGCAAGTTTTTCCAGATCCATTCCCTTCATCATTTCTTATAGCACAGTAATATTTCATTATATTTATATCCATAATTCATTCAGTTATTCCTCTAATTAATGAATATCTCTTCCCTTTGTTGTTTTTTACCATTTTGTGAAGCAACATTACTCATCGGTTTCTATTCCAATTTTCCTCCATAGTATTTTCCATATGGACTTACATTCTAAGTATATAAGTGGGAAGTTATACTCTAAACATAGGTTGTTGTGTCTTTCTGCTTAAGAGCAAAATATTTGCTCTCTGAGAGACCAAGCTATTGGGCTTTTTGGCCCAGTCTGGTAGTGACTATTTTATATTGTTTAAACTTCTATGTGGAAAGATGTTCATCAGAGTCAATGTCTTTACTTTTATCCATTCCTCATTTTTCAGAATCAATTGTTTGATTCTTTGTTTCAGAATTGATAATGTTTGACTCTTTAAGACCTCCATTTGGGATTTTCTTGGCAAAAATACTAGAGTGGTTTGCCATTTCCTTCTCCAACTTATTTTCAGATGAGGAAAGAGGCAAAGGGGATTAAATGACCTGACCAGGATCACATTTTTTAGCAGGGAAGTATCTAAGAATTCAAATTCAGGTTCTCCCGACTCCAGGGCCAACGCTCTATCCACTGCACCACCTAGCATAGCATATTTAATGAATTGGGTTGTTAGTAAGATAATCACATGATAGGTTTTCTCATCTATTTTCTTTCTTCTAATTTGGTATTAATTCTGACTAATTTTTACAGGTGACATTTTAAAAATCATCATGCATTTAAATACAATATAAAAATCAAGAGAGAGTGATTTATGCTTATGTATACATATGCTTTACTTTGTATAAATTATTTATGAACTGGTAAGCTTTCCTTGAGAAGACTTAATATATATAATTTCTGGTTTTCAGGTAAAAAATATAAATGGGAAGGGTGGGCTAATTTCTATCTATGGTCCCTCCCAGCTCTGACATTCTCTGTTCTAAGGGCCCTCCCAATTCTGATATCTTCTAGTCTAAGGTTCTTTTAAGCTCTAATATTCTCTGTTCTAAGGTCCCTTCCAGTTCTGACATCATATGTTCTAAGTCCCCTTCAGTTCTGACATTCTGTGTTCTAAGATCTCCTCCAGCTCTGACATTTCTTGTTCTAAAATCCCTCCCATCTCTGACATTCTCTGTTCTAAGGGTCCTCCCATCTTTGGCATTCTGTGGTCTGAGGTATCCTTTAGTTTTGACATTTTCTGTCCTAAGGTCCCTCCAGTTTGGACATTCTCTGGTCTAAAATTCTTCTTAGCTCTACTATTCTATGTTCTAAATTTCCTCCCAGCTCTGACATTCTTTGTCAATAACTTTTCACTAAGGTGACTTTGGGAAGCTCTCCCCAATCTGTCTAGATACACAGAGTTCCCATCTCTGAGAGTCGAGGCAAAAAAAACCAACAAAAAAGAAGCCTTCTGCCTGCCAGTAAGCCAAGCATGACCCTGCTGGGGAGGGAGATGGCCTTTGTCTGCCTGTTCCTCTTTATTTATCACCTCGGGAACGCACCTGGCTGAGGTTTCAGATGGCCATCAACTGCTGTCAGTTCCAGGGGGCACAGCCAATTCCACTAGGTTTGATGTAGGATGGAGAGAGGGGGGCTCAGTAACTTAATAAAGGCTTCATCCCCAGGGGAGCCTTAAACAGCCCTTCCAGGAATGAGGGATGTGTCAACAGACAGAGGGAAGAGCGGAGAGGAAGAAAATCTCCTGGAGAAATTGCTGAGGCAGCCAGGAGGCCATGTGAGAAGGGGAGGCGGGATGTGCGAAGGAAGGAAATGGGGCTGAGAGAGCCTGGCCTCTGAGGCAGGAAGTGTCACGTAGATGAAGGAGGGTCCTCTCCCAAGTGTTAGGGAGAGACACACGTAGGTGAGATAAGGAGGCATGAGTCAGGAGAGAGAAGGACCAAGGCGTCATCTTAGCCAAAGGTATTTTTAAACATCAGGAGACCTTGAAATACACAAAAATGACGTACAGCCTTCTCTGGACCAGTAGCCTACCTGTGGATGACTGGGCTGGGCTTTGGGGTGAAGTCGTCCTGTCCCGTCCTGTTCCTCGGAGCCCCACGAGGGTTCCACGGCCCTCTCACTTTTCCTTTGGAATGAGTAGATTCCCATCAGTTTGGGTTCAAACCAAAGATCTGTCATTTTTGTACCTGACCAGCCTGCTCAGGAAGTCAAGGGGCTGGGAAAAGCTTAGCAATAGAAAGTAAACCCCCTGAGGGCAGGAACTCAGTCATGGTTATCTTTGTATTCTCAGTGCCTGGCATAGAGTAAGCACACAGTAGGTAGTCAATAAGTGCTTGTTGACTTGTTGAGATCATGGATGTGGCACAGTGGATGGAGTGCTAGACTTGGAATCAAGAGAGAACTGAGTCTTCAAATTCTGCTTCAAATACTTATTAGCTGTATATGGACAAATCATTTAACTTTTCTGGGTATCAGTTTTTCATCTGTAAAATGGGGAGACTTGCTGGCTCCACAGAATTGAAGATTTAGAGATAGAGGAGACCTGAGAGGTCATATTATAAGATGCCCTCATTTTATAAATGGGGAAACTGAGGCACAGAGATAACAAATGAGTTAGTGCCGTGGTCCAGATTAGTTAGAACTCAACAATCTTGATTTCCCCCCCTCTTTCCCACTTCTTGTTACCTCCTGTTTCTCTGCCCTTGAAAGGTATAGGGTGTTCCATACCCAGCTCTCAATTCCTGGAAATATTAACTTTTTCTCTGGAGATCATTTTGTGCAATCTCTTCATTATCCATCTGAGAAAACTGAGGCCTAAGGCTTGCCCAAAGCCACTCAATTAAATAGTCAGAATTTGAACCCAAGACTGCCTGGTGACAAATCTGAGACTAGAACTCAGCTCCTAAACAGATCACAGCCTCCAGGGACTCCTCCGGGAGTCCCTCCAAAATCCTAGCATGAAAAAGGACTTTAGAAGCCAGGGAGTCCACACAATACAACAACAGGAATTCCCTCCATCCCAAACCTGGCCCTCCGTTTGAATATTTCTAGTGATGAGGAGTCCACTGCCTGTCAAGGTCTGCAATAGCCTTGCTCTCCAGTATGACTTTTTTACCTCCTTCCTCTGCTCTTTACCCCAATGCTTCCAGCCTTCACTTGAGGGATTCCCACCCCAGGGGGGTGTCTTTTGGAAGGTCTGTGGTATCCACTCCCTTTTACTTGGTCCCTTCCTGGTCTAAAACAGGCCACTGATGGAAGGCCTCTGGATTCAAATTCTGTCTCTGATGATTGTCTGACCATGAGCAAGTCACTGGACCCCTGTCGGCCTCAGTTTCCCTATCAGTGAAATGAAGGGGCGGGAACAAACAATCTCTAAGATGCATTTTAGGTCTTGGAGATTAAAGCCATTTAATGTTTCCATGTCACATCGCTCACTTCCTCTCCACCCCCCCCCCCAATTTCATCAGGTTCCATGTGTGTGTATTGTATCTCACAGTCACACACTCGGCATCAAGGCCCCCAGTATCTGGTGTTAGAACTCCAAGGGGCCTTTGAACACAAATCAAGACAACAAGCACTTATTAATCATCTTTGAATACAAGTCAAGACAACAAGCATTTATTAAGTACCTTCTATGTACCAGGCACTGGGGATCTAAAGGAAGACAAAATATAGTCCCTATCTGCCAGGAGTTTCCACTCTAATGAGAGGAGTAAACACATAAACAAAATGTGTGCAGGCAATATGACAAATAAGGAAACGTGTTTAAAGGATTGCACATGTTTAACCTGTATCAGATTGCTTGCTGTCTCAGGGAGGGAGGAGGGGAAGGAGGAAGAAAATTTTGGAACACAAAGTCTTGCAAGAATAAATGTTGAAAACTATCTTTTCATGTATTTAGGAAAATAAACTACTACTGAGAAAAGATAGATGCGGGATAAATTTGAGATGTCATCAGATAAATCAGAGTAATCAGAGATAAATCAGAGTAAAGGCAGTAGCATTAATGGGTGGGGAAACACTTCTTGTGGAACGTGGTATCTGGAGCTGCTGAAAGACGACAATCAGATACTGGGAAGATCGGCACCCGCCCCTTGCAAGAAAGCAGGCAGGAATCGATGCAAGAAAGGTCTACATTCTGGGCATGGGAGACAGTCCAGCAAGGCCCCGATCCAAGAGATGGGATGGTTTTTATGGGTGTGTGAAGGAGGCGATGTCTGTCCACACAGTTGTGTTTAGGTCCAGTTCATTTGTTGTTCATTCACTTCAGTTGTCCTGAACCCCATTTGGGTTTTCTTGGCAAAAACACTGGAGCATTTGCCATTTCTTTCTCCAGCTCATTTTACAGATGAGAAAACAGGGTAGAATGATTTGCCCAGCGTCACACAGCTAGTAAGGGTCTGAGGTCACAGTTGACTTGACTCCAGGCCTGGTGCTCTCTCCACTGCACCATCTAGCTGCTAAAATCCAGCTCAGAGGGAGACCTAAATAAGCATCCCTAGAATTTCTTCTGCCCACCCTTCTCCTACGGAGACTTTGATTCCTTCCTAAGAGGAAAGCAGGAAATTGGAATTAGATGTTGGTTTTCCTGCTCTCCTCAGACAAAGAATTGAAACAGGGACAGAATTCTATTTATCTTCCCACACTCCTGCCACAAAAATAAATCATTTACACATATATGTGTGTGTATACATACATATACAATTATTATTATTAGTGTAGGGAAAATAATGTTAAATTCAAGTAGAGCTCTTACTCCTAATACCTTAAAAAGGACTGAATATACATGTGTATATAAACACACATACGTATGTATATGTTAATAGATATTCACACACGTAGCAAATCTGTATAACAGAGACTTGACTTCCCATCAAATCCTGGCACCATAAAGAATACTCAGAGCAAATAAACCTTCTGAGAAAGGTACATATAGGACCTAACACAGGACAAAAAAAATTAGCCTAAATTTATCATGTGTTTTATTGCCTCCTGTTTTTACATCATTTCTGCCCATAAGCTTTTCTTACATCAGCATTGAGCCTCTCACTTGTAACAAATAAAAACAGCTCATCAGGGATAATCAACATGGTGTCTGTCTCTGACAATGTATGCGACATTTGGCTCCCACAGTCCCCCACCTCTCCGCTGGAAGGAGGAAGGTCCGTTCATCACGGTCACTCTCTTAGCATTCTTTTCGCTCCATGTTTATCATAATCATCTCTTTGCTTTGTCTTGCATCAGTTCAGGCAGGTTGCCCGTGTTTAACCCATGGAGGACAGGAGTGCAGCTTGAGGCCATCCAGGGAGGCGGTGACGACCCCAAGGCGGGAGCCCTGGCGGGTCTTTGGTGGGGGTGCCCGGCTCCTCCTCTCCCATCCTCCCGCTCTGTCCCCCAGGTCCAACTGGCTGAAGCCGTGCTGCGGAAGGCGGGCTTCCGTGTGGCAGGTGTTCCTCCTGAGCGCCAGTCTCAACAGCTTCCTGATAGCCTGTGTCATCCTGGTGGTGATCCTGCTGACGCTGGAACTGCTGATAGACATAAAGGCTCTCCAGTGTGAGTAGCAAGGTGGGAGGGGAGGAGGGAATGTGTGAGAATGAGTGTGTATGTGAGTGTGAGTGTGTGTGAGTGTGAGAGTGTGTGTGAGAGTGTGTGTGTGAGTGTGAGTGTGGTGTGAGAGAGAGTGTGAGTGTGAGAGTGTGTGTGTGAGTGTGTGTGAGTGTGAGTGTGATGTGAGAGAGAGAGTGTGAGTGTGAGAGAGTGTGTGAGAGTGTGTGCGTGAGTGTGTGTGTGAGTGTGAGTGTGAGTATGAGAGTGTGTAGATACACGTCTGTCTTTACTGCTATATCCTAGGAATGCTTGCCAGTGACAGCACACCCCTGTGGGCGGGACTTGTGCCTTCCTTGGGAGAGCTCCAAACCAGTCAGGGACAGCCTGGCCCATCCTGTGGTTCTCCTGGTCACGGGAGCAGATCTGACCAGGGGCCATTTTCTCCTCCCCTGCAGTGGGGCAGGGGCCATGGGTAGAAAGGAAGCTGGACCTGGAGGCAGAGAGCCCTGGATTCTAATTCCAGGTCACACGCTTACTGCCCGGGGAACAAGTCACTCACTTTCCTCATTTGAAAAGCGAGAGGATTGAACCAGATGAGTTCTGCCAGGTTCTCTCTGCTCTAAATCTAATTCTGTGATCCCCTCAATAACTTGTACACACAGTCCCCTCTCCTGAATGTAAACAAATCGAAGAAACTCTTCATCAGGAAAAACTTGGGGCCCCTACATAGAAAATGTACTTTTAAAATTGTTCCAGGTGAGTCTCCTTTCCTTCTTCACAGCCTTCCTCCATCAGAAGAGAGGGTCCCCAGCCTCCTGGCGCTCCCGAACCCCTCACAGAGTTTAAAGATCTGCTGTTCAAAAATCTTTGCTGTCCCTCTTCTTCTCTACCTGTCACCATCCCCACATGCTTAACAGCTGTCAATCATGTAGTATTTTGAGATTTGCAAAGCACTTCTCATATGTTAATTCTTTTATTCCTCCCAACAAATCTGTGAGGCAGGTGCTATTATTATCCCTTTTTTAAAGATGGGGAAACTGAGGCAGACAAGGTTAATGACTTGCCCAGGATTGCATACATCATATTTGAGATGAGATTCGAACTCAGATCTTCCGACTTCAGATCCAGCGTTCTATTCACTGTATCTGGCTCATTGTGCCTTCCTCCAAGAAAGAGCATGAGGCTCATGAGGGAAACAAGGAAATATAAGCAGATAAATGGAAAAGTTGCTTTCACTTCTTCACTTCTAATTCAGCTCAATGCAAAGGTCGCTCCCAGAGTTCCTTCCATGGAAGCAAAGACGTCCTCTGCTTTCTGCTTGATCAGTGGGCTGAAGAGAACTGGTCTGTCTTGACCCAGGATATTATGGCTGCAAACTGACCCTTTGTCCAAATCTCAGTTTTGTCCCTTAATGCAGTGGTTCTCAAACTTTTGTTCTCAGTATCTTCACATTGTTAAAAAAAAAAAAAAAAAAAACTATCTATCTGTTCAAAGAGTTTTTGTTCACACGGGTTATATTTATAGCTCTTTACTATATTAGAAATAAAAAAATAATTTTGAATTTGTAGACCCTCTGAAAGGGTTTCAGAGATCCCAACAATCCTTTGGACTACACTTTGAGGACCACTGACTTAATGGATGTGTCAACCCAGGCAAGTTTCAAGTCCTCAGTTTCCCCAGATATCAAATGAGGATTTTGGACCCCCAGTCCTGTCCTCTTCAGCTCTGATTCTCTGATCTTTGGGACCCTCGAACCGTCCACTAGAGAAGCCCTTTCTAACAAAGGATGCTTGTCAGAACAGACCAACTTTCTGTATCGGACAAACTCATCTGACGTTAATGTGCCTGATCCCTGGGTCCCAGTGAAAGTATTTCTCCAGCATGGGGTTGACAGACATTGGCTTTATACTCAGCCAACCTGTCTTGAATTAGAGCACGTTTTATTTTCTCTCCCTCCCGCCCTCCCCCTCATCCACACTGTCTGATTTTTATGCGATTTAATCATAACAGAGACTCTGGTTCCATGCCGTGAATTCTCCATCGGTCCCTCGCCGCTTCGGCTTGTAACCGAACCACTGGGTAGGGCTAAGAAACCAGCAGACACGGACTGGGATTTTGCTTAAAATTAAGTATCCAGGAGATTGGTTTTGGTGGGAGATCCAATGGCAGCTCATAAAAGGCATCTTAAATTCCATAAAATGGATGGCCAGAGATTTATGGCGCTTCTCAAACGAGCCGTAAAATAAAATAAAATAAAATAAAAAACGGCCCAGGAATTCATTTGAGGAACAACGGACGGAGAGAGTTTTATGTTCTCAGTCTTCCTCCAGTCCTTTCCAAATCACACAGATGCTGGGCTCCCTGGAGCACTTTCCCCTGACCCCAAGTGGTTTCAGGTCCAGAGGAACCAGACCAGTTTGAGGGGCAATCTTCTAAAGCCAGTGGCCCAGAAGGAATGTACCCACAAAGCCAAGTCCTCTCCCTGTCACTTGTCTAGTGACATGGTACTTGCTCTCCCTGTGAGAGAACTAGAACAGACCTTAGAGCTCTGGTCTAGTTAAGACCTGATTTTAAATCCCACCTCAGACACTTACTAGTTATGTGATCTTGGGCAAGTCATTAACCTCTGTTTGCCTCGATTTCCTCAATTGTAAAATGAGAATAATAACAAAACAGCACAAACCCCAGGCAGGGTTTGTTGTGAGGGTCAAATTGGATAATAATTGTAAAGCACTTAGTATAGCACCTGGCACAGAGTATTGCTATATGAAAATGCTTATTCCTTTCCCTTCCCCTTTCCCAGGGTTCTCACTCCCCAACTCTTCTGGTATTAAAAATAGCCTTGCATACAGTCAGCTTGGAGCCACCGGACTCTATGTCAGGTCAACAGGCAATGATGCTGCTAAGCACTGGGGACACAAAAAAGGAGTTCACAGTCTGATGGTGGGAGGGGTCAGGAGTAGGCAACATACAAAAGCAAAGAACCAGCCGGATCCAGCAGGAGAACTTGGAGGCAATCACAGAGGGAGGCAACAGCATTGACAGGGGCTGGGGAGGCTTCCTGCAGAAGATGTTTAGCTGACATCTAAAGGGAGCCTCGAGGCACAGATGAGAAGGAGGATTCCAGCCACTAGGGACAGCCAGGGAAGATGCCCAGAATCAGAGCCAGAGCATCGCATGTAAAGGACAACAAAGAGGCCAATATAACTTTCAGAAAGTCCCTTCCCCTCTCTGGCCCTCGATGGAAAAATAAGCCTCCTCATGCAGTGAAGGCTCTTTTAGGGGTGTCTTCTATAAACCTTAAAGAGCTATTGAAATGAGATCCATTATTGTTACTAGAGAGTGGGTGACACAATGAGTAAGCAAGCCCAGGATTCTGATACATATTAGCCGTGGGACCCTGGGCAACTCACTTAATATTCAGAGAACCTCAATTTTCCCATCTTTAAAAAGGGGTTATAATAGAAGCAGAAGAGCCAACCTCAGAGCTTAGGAAGACATTTAAGTGTTGCCTCTGCTATGAGCTGGTTGTGACTCTTAGTTTCTCAGTGCTATAGATTAGTCTTTTAAATTATAAATCTGTGTATTGATAGAAGGTGCTTCCTCACCTGGGAGTCCCTACCTTGATAAGATCACAAATTTAGTTAAAACTCCCTGTGTGAGCTTGAGCAAGGCACTTTCTCTAAGTCTCAGTTTCCCCTCCTGGCAGATGAAGAGTTGCATGAGATGGTTCCAAAGTCCCTTCTGGCTCCAAATCCTATGGCTGTCCCTTTTGGTACCTTATTCCCCTCTCCCTTTTTCACCACCAGTTGCCCAGATTCATTATGCTGCCCCCTGGGAGGTCCAGCCTTCCCTCTCAGTGGAGCCCCCACTCTGGGCTTTTCATGACTTAGAAATATTTATATATACTCAGCTGCTGATCTGGAACAGGAATGAGGGGGCTAAATGGCTAGGCTCTCCTCCTGTCCCAATAGGGTAGATGTAGGATAGCTCTCAGGATGTGATGCTGGTGACCTGAGAAGTAATGGAGTCCCCCTCCAAGGTCACTCCTCTACCTGAATCTCCCTAGTTCTGACAATCAGGGCTTATAAAAAAGGATCTGAGTTCTCAAATCCCACCTCTGTGACTTTGGGTAAATCATATAACCTTCCTGAGTCTCTGTTCCCTCTTCTATAAGAAGAAAGGATTGGGCAAGATGCCCACTGAGATCCCCATGCTCTATCACTGACAGCGGTTCGTGCGAGGTCCCCAGCGAGTCACTGAACCCAGCCATCCCTCCAGACGTATCGAGGCTTTCTTGGCAGGTCTTCCGTGTCAAGGCCCTTGCAGGGAGACAAGAAATCCCCCAAGGCCAGCACCTTGGAGAGCGTAGGGGAGAGGAGGCGCCTGACTCTGGGCAGTGACTAAGGGAAACAGCCATTAGACATGAGTCACCAAGTGTCAGGACCAAAAACGTCCTTAGACTTCCCAAGAATGTCACACCTAATTTTTTGAACATGAGGAAGCTGACCCAAAGAGAGAAAGAAGCTGGTCAAAAGTCAACACATTAATCAAAAAAGACCTTGCGGTAGATTTTAAATCCAAAAATGATACATTTCTGCCCTTATGGAGCTTACATTCTAGCGAGGGGTGCAGGATGTCCACAGACAGGTAAATATAGGATAATTTAAAATAAATGTACAATGAAGGGGGGTTAATAATTAAGGGAGTCGAAAAGACAACTCTTTTCTTTTGGAGACTAGGTCTCCCCGTCTTGCCCAGACTAAAAACATGGCAGACATTCATGAGCACAGTCCCACAGCTCGTTGGTTCTTTGACTTGCTGTTTCTGACGTGGGAAGGTTTGTCTTTGTGGCTGAGCTGCCCAATGGCCCCTGCTCCTGGGGGACTCCCCCGTTAGTGCTTTAGGTCATCTCTGCAACTCAAGCTCTCAAATTCAAGCAATCCCCCAGCCTCAGCCTCCCCAGCAGCAGGAACTATAGGAAGCGCCCCCATATCCAGCTGGCAATGACCTCTTTCAAGAATTTAACCCTTGTGCTGATCTCTAAAAGGAACTAGGTATTTGTAGTAGTGAAGGTGAAGAGGGACAATGTTCTAGGAATGGAGCCTGGGCAAAGAAGGCAGGAAATAGCGCCATGTTTAAGTAACAATGACGAGGCCATTTTTGCTGGGACATCACAGAGGGATAATGGAAAAATAGGCTCTAGTCAGATAGTAATGAGCCTTAACACGGGAATGATTTTATCCCCAAGGCAAGTGACACGGGAATGTGTGAAAGACAGCTTGGAGAGGGGAGAGGCTGAGTATGAGTAAGACCACTAAGGAGGCCACGTAGCTAATAAGAGGCAAGTCCCCATCCAGGTCAAAGTGAACTGTGAATATACCTGCTACCCTTAGGCTGTGACTAGGGGATTCATAGAACATTGGTGTTGAAAGGGACTTTCCCTTTACAAATGAGGAAACTGAGTTCTCAGCACATGAACTGATTTACTTAAGATCACATAGTCGGTAAGTCATAGAGTTGGGATTTAAATCCAGCTCTTCTGCTTCCAAGTCTGGTGGTTATAATGGTCCCATTTTCAGATGCTTAAACAAATCCAAGGTGGGGAGAGCATCTTCCCAAAGTTAACTCTTAAAGCCTTCCATTGGCCTTGAGGGAAAGGGTTGGAATTGTTTGTCTTTCTTTCCCTACCCTGCACAGACACACACACATACACACTCACACACATACACACACACACACACTCACACACATACACACACTTACACACACATTCACTCACACACTCACAAACATACACATATACACACACACTCACATACATACACATTCACTCATACACACTCACACACACATACACACATTCACACACACACACACACACACACACACACACACACATCCCCTCAGCTTGTGCCTACATTTCTCTTCATGATCATCTTTGAGATTTTCTATCTGTTGACTTCAGTGACACTATATTCCTAGGATACACCCACAGGGGATTTTTCCCTGCACTCCCTAGAGCTGGCCCTGATTCCAGGCTCCCTAATTACATTCTAACTACCCCCTCCTTATGCACTTAACTCCTTGGTCCTAAGCCTGGCTTTTCTTGTACCGTGTTCCTTGCAGTTTCAAATTCCTCCCAGTTTGCTGGAGTCAGTCACTGGATCAGCCTGGTCATCCTGTCTGTATTCTTCTCGGAGGTGGGTAAAACACTAGATCCCTTCTCTTCAAAGAAAGCCACTTATTAGCAATGGAACCTGGGCAAGACCTTCGATTCCCTGGGCTTGAGTTTCCTCATTTGTAATATGAGGGGCTTTGAGGTGCTTTGGCGAATGGTCTGTTCTCTCTTTCCTGGCCTCTGGGATACTAGTCATTTATCTGCATTCTCAGCCCAAAGCCCCACCTTTTTTGGCCCCTTGGGCAGTTTTCTGAAGTTAACTGATAGATGAAGGGTTTAAATGCACCAGTTAATGAAATGCCTACATTGATGAGATCACAGATCAACCAAAGTATGGAAATATGTCACGAGTATGCAAGGGGACATAGTTTAAGGTAGCCTCCGTTCCTCCAACGATCTGGCTGGGGAGACCAAAGTGAAAGAAGAATATGCCCCAGTGATGTGAAAAGCAGCAGCAATGTGTGATCTCAGGCCTGATACAGGAGGCGCTTAATAAACATCTGTTGCTAGATTCAGAGCCAAATAAGGAGTGTAGATCATGAGTACTATAGGACCTAAGAGGAGGCTGGTGGTGGGACATGAGCTGGTACAGGAGAGGTCAGGGAGCTAAGAAAGTGAGAAGAACATCCTGGGGAGAAAGATGCGTCCATATGACCAGAGATGCAGAGGGAGAGTGGCCGACCGTTCACATTGAAGTGAATTTAAAAAGATGAAGCGACCATCCTGAAAGGTAAGAGAAATAAAACACCCAGAATTCCTGAGTTGCAGGTGTTCTGTGCCTCGGCCAAAGAGATACGGCAAGGAAAAGTTCAGGGAAAATAATATTTCATTGCATTCACAAATGTCAATTTGTTAATATGATATCCCTCCATCCTAATTCTGAGATGAAATATTACTCTGGCAGCTGTGGAGAAAAATGAGAAAAGGGACTGCACTCATGAAACCGTTAAACAATGTGAGCAATAATAATAACAAAAATAAAAACAAACAACAAAAAGAAGAACATGTATAACACATTAAAGTCCTCAGAGGGTTTTGGTCATTTGATCAAGGCAATGTGGGGTAACTGTGGCTGTAGGATTTGAAAGACACGGGGAGATATATTTAACTTATATCAGATTGCTTGTTGTCTTGGGGAAAGGAGAAGTAAGAAAAATCTGGAACACAAAGTCTTATGAAAACGAATGTTGAACACTATCTTTACGTGTATTTGGAAAATAAAATTTTAAAAAGTGGGGAGGTGAAGGACAATGGGAAGGGGGTGGATTTATAGTTGGATTCGGGCTCTATTACTCCTATCTGTGTAACCTTTGTGCCTCAGTTTCTTATCTATAAAAAGAGGGCTTTGGACTAGATGGCTTCGGAGTGCTCTTCCGGCTCTCCTCATGGAGGAGCTGTGGCTTTAGGGGACTTCAGAAGATGGATAAGACTCACCTAGAGAGAGAGGAGAGAAGAAAGGAAAATGGCATTGGCAAAGTCCTGGAGCTGAGCCCAAATAGATCATGTTTCCATGAGGACATCTGCCTACTCTCTTAGTTGCTTGCAGCATTTGATGTTGCGTGGGTCTGGGGCAGGAATTGGGGAGGGAGGGTGTGGAATTTCACTCGGGGCTCCATGGAATCTGGGCTCTTTTGGTTCCCTTCCAAAACCCCACTTGTCTGAACCGGGACCAGGGCTCGTGCCCCTGGGGTGATCTCACCCTCTGGCATTGGGTTACTCAGAGCACAGGCGCGGTTCACCTTGCTCTGAGGCAGAGGGGAGAGAAGACACCCTGGCAGATGGAGGGAGTTACACAGACCCATGTTTTTTGTTACAAACTGAGTGATTTAGGAGTGTTTTGGACACCTGCCCCTAATGCTCTCCGCTGGCCGTCCATTCTCCTTGCGTTACCCTCCTAAGCCCCCATTCCCCCAAACACTGAAAAAACAGCCCCGCGCCGCTGGCCAGAGCCAGCTGTTGGAATTGCCTCAGACCCTAGCAAATGTGCCATGGATCGGAGAGTGCCAACACAAATGTTTAGCCAGTTGTCAGAGTGCTTTTCCTGGATCCCTCGGCAGGCAGGATGTTGGCTCTTGGAAAATTTATGAGTCCATGTGAATTCTCGTTTCCTTCCCTGTCACTGCCAGCCCAGAGATGTTCCATCTGAAACTAATGGTCCCGCTCTGCGTGGGCATCATGGCAATCCCGTGGCGCCCAGGCTGGCAGGGAGCTGATGGGGGCAGGGAGATTCCTTCCCACGGGCAGGTTTTGGTCCCAACCCCCAGTCAGATGCCACCTGGCTGCCAAGGCCCCCAAAGAAGGTGAAGGGTGGTGTCGGTCAAGAGGAGAGCCCGGGCAAACGGTGCCCAGATGCGGCTTGGAGGGAGGAGCTTTCGTCTGAGAGAACAGTCTCCAGTAAGTATGTGTGTTCCATTCCTTTCCTGTGATGCCCCGGATGTTTTTTCCTATGGGATGGCACCGTGCCCAAGCAGGCTGCACAGTGGGGAGAGGGGACAGTGGGAAGAACTTTGGTCCAAAGTTTGGGCTTGAGTCCCATAATAAGGGAAGAGACCTGGCAAAAATGCAGCTTTTGCCTCAGAAACTTATCACCTGTGTGACTTAGAGCAGATCAGTTACCAGCCCAGGGCCTCAGTTTCCTGCTTGACCTAGAAGGTCTCTGAGGTCTCTTTCCAAGTTGCAGCAGTTTCCAGTCCATGCATCAGCCATGGCAGAGGACCATGGGTCTCAGAAACGCCCCGACCTCAGCCTGGAGGTGGACGGCTCTCTCGGTATCTAGCGAGTGATAAATAGTCACTCCTTTGGGTAGATGATTTCTCCAAAATAGGGCTAGAAGATGATATTGTCAGCAGCAGCAGGACTGGGACTCAAGCTACAAAATGAGAAGGAGCTGTAGGGTTTAATGACTTCGGTCATAGCTTTGATACCTTTCAAAACCCTTTTTATCTCTGTTGTCTCATCAGATGCTCATGGATGCAGGCGGTAGATGAGGCAAATATTGGCATTCCATTTCACAGATTGGCAAACTGAAAAGCACAGAGGTTGAACGACTTGTCAGCCACACGGTAGGGCTACAAACTGGAGGTTGGGATCACTAGTTCAGGTCTTATCAGACACCGCCACCTCCACAAATTGTATAGAAAGGACAAATACTAGGAGATGAAATGGGGCCAAAGGTAAAGAAAGGGGGACAGGACAGAGTAATAATGGAAGGAGAGCATACTCTGTAGCCCCGGGGAAGGTGAGGGAACTGCGAGGACCAAAATGATCTAGAAATGCCAGATCCCACTTGGATGGAGCTGGTGACATCCCCCAGCCTCACTCTTCCATTCAAAGGGGAGCAATTCAACTCCATTTCCCACCTTTTAATGAATTCTCTAATTATACCAATATCAGTTTGGCTGGTGTGTGAAAAGAAATAAATAGCACGGAATGAACTTGGAAAA
The DNA here is from genome assembly GCF_016432865.1 of Antechinus flavipes. Lineage (NCBI taxonomy): Eukaryota > Metazoa > Chordata > Mammalia > Dasyuromorphia > Dasyuridae > Antechinus > Antechinus flavipes. The sequence goes on from NC_067399.1 coordinate 652,187,109, forward strand.
GTCATTTGGAGTCGGATGGTGAATGGCTTTAATTAGGAGTTTCTGCTTTATTCAGCAGTTCATAGGGACCAGTGGAAGTTTTTTGGAGCACTATGGTAGTGCTTTGGGAAGCTTACTCAGGCAGTCACGTACAAGGTAAACTAGGGAGGGGAAAGCAAGGCAATGAGACTAATTCCAAGGCTATTAAAATAGTCTAGACAAGCAGAGTTGGGATCCTAAGCTAAGACTGTTGCAGGATCCATGGATAGGAGAGGCTAGATTTCAAAAAGATTATTGCCTGGGTGTGGAGAAAGAGAGATGGGAAGATGACTCCAAAGCTTCAAGGTTAGGAGACCAGGAAGATGATCGGCTTCTGTAGAAGGATGCAGGTCTGAAGGAGGAAAGGGAGAAGTTCAGTTTTAGAAACCACTGATTTCTGGCCTACAGATTTCGGTTGTCGAAGGAAGAGAACTTTGAGGCTAGTGGAAGGCAAGGGGAGGATTACGCCATGCTAGGTTAGGACTATAATAGTCTTCTGCTCCAAGGGCACCGCCATATGTTGAGCTCCATCTTTTTCTGAGGTTATACCTTCCATCTTGGAAATGAAAAAGAGTCCCAACCAATCAATCGATCAACAAGCATTTATTAAACACTGACTCTGTACCAGGCCCAATGCTGAGCACCGCTGATATAAAGACAAAGCAAAAATACAGTCGCACTCATCAGGAAGCTTATATTCTAAGAGAAACAAGATATAGATAAATGGGTACGTAAAAGATACCTACAGAGAAGATGGAGGACAATCTTACAGGAGAAAATGATACCAACCAGGGAGACTGAGAAAGGCCTTCTGTAGAGAGTGGTGTTTAAACTGAGACGCGAAGGGAGTCAGGGATCCCAGGCTGAATACCCAAAGGTGTGGAAGTGGGAGATGGAGGCTCCTCCAAAAGAAATAAGTAAGCCCCTGTGACTGGTTTGTTGTGGGGAGAATAGGAGTATAAGAAGACTGAACTCATAGGAAGGAGCTGTTCATTGCCCTTGGGTAATTAGGCAAGAGGCTAAGAAATAAATGGCCCAACTCCTGGGTTTGAATTCTTACTGACATACCAGCTATGTGATCCAAAGCAAGTGAGTCTCTCTCTCTCTCTCTCTCTCTCTCTCTCTCTCTCTCTGAGCCTCAGTTTCTCTACTTGTGGAGGAAAATGTCCCATATTATCCTGGCTTTGGTTCAGCCAGTTTGGGTCCCCTGGTTTTGCTTCCCTACTGTTTGGCATCTATGACCCCACCCCCCCATCCCTGTCCCACCTCCTCCAAAGATGCTAAGGTAAATGTTCTAGTTAGAGATTCCCAGAATCCCCAAGTGAGAAAGATCCTCAGAACTGTCCGATCCAACTCTACCAAGCCAAGAACTCCCCTCCATTACGCCTGAGAAGTGGTCACCTGTAGCCCTCTTGGGAAGGGGAATCCAGGGCCTTTCAAGTAGCACATCCCACCTGAGCACGGCTCTCATTGTTGGGACTTTTTCCTGACCTTTGCCTCTTCTGCCCATTGGCTCATCTCAGGGGTCAAGCTGAACAAGGTTAAAACCTCTTCTTTGAAGCATTTGAGAAAAAATGCATATGCTTCTCACATCCCTTCTAAGACTTCTCAGTGCTAAACACATGTAGTTCCTTTGACCCAAACTTGTAAGATATTCCCAAGACCCTTCACCATCTTAATGTTACTCCTCTGGTTGTCCCTTATCTTCTCAATTCCTCCCAATATGTACCCCCAGAACTAATCACAATAATCCAGAAATGGTTTTGCTAGGGCAGAGCACACATTCCCAAATGTTCTTCTTCTCTAGAGCTGGCCTAAGACTGAATTATCTCTTTGCTCTCATAATACACAATTGATCTATACTGAGCTTGTGGCCCACTAAGACCCTTCATATCATTAAAAAAAAAAAACCTCAGCAACACTGTTTTCTAGTTTGATCTTTCCAATCTTGTATTTGTAGATTTGATGTTTTTGAACCCAAGTATAAGACTTTTTTTTTTATTTTCCTCCTATTAAATTTTATTACGTTCAATTCAGTCCAACATTCCAGCTTATCTAAATCTTTCTGGCTCCCGATTATGTCATCCAGCACAAGCTCTATTTTGTGTCACTGCCAATTTGAAAACTGTACCATCCAAGTGATTAAAAATGATGAGCAGCAATGGGTTAAAAACAGATAATGGGGGCACTGCATTGGAGATTTTTCACATCATTAGCATATCTAATCATTAATGATCACCCCTTGACTTGAGCCATTTATTCAGTTTTGATCCAATTTAGTTGTACTATCACTTAGTCCACTTGCTTCATCTTTCCGTAAGAATAACATGAAACTTTAACTGTTTTGATAAAATCTTGGTAAATTTTATGGCATTCCCGTGATCCACAAGCCTAGTAAATCTTTGAAAAACGGAAAATAGATATCGCGTGATCTTTCTTAACAAGGTCATTCTGACTGCCTCCTTTTCTAGATATCCATTAATCATCCCTCTAATTGTATGGCCTAGAATTCTTCTAGAAATAAACCTCTTTTCTTCTTTTTTATGAAATTAATCATTTTATTTTCTCTAATCTTGTGGTTCCTTTCCATTTCTCCATGATTTTTGAATGAGTGTCTCAGCAATTATATCTCTCTCAATTCATTGGAATAAAAAAAATAATTTATTGGAAGAAAGAAAGCAAAAACAATTTAAACATTTGGAAGTTTTACTTCTCTCCATCATCACTTGCACTCCATCCCCTCTGGAGAAATGGCCCATTTTCTTGTTTTATCCTCTTCTTTTCCTCATTGTAGCCTTTCAAAAAAAAACCAAGAAATCTTTTATCATCCTTGACTTTTCTAACCAGATAAGTTTTCCCAGTCCTAACATTACTCTTACAAATTCGAGCCATGCTTTTTATATTCAGTTTCTGTTATCTGCCCTCAGGTTTGCCTTCTGTATATTATTAATGTCTAAATTGGTCAGCGAATTCTTTGCATACCCAAGTAGCCTTTTTAAATAACCTCACCCTTTTCTCCTCATTGGAAATGTTTTGCTTTTCATTTTCAAGAACTCCACTTTTCTTTTAAAAGTAAAATCTGCCATGGAAATGTGTTTAAAGAGATGGCACACATCTAAGCTATGTCAGATTGCTTGCTGTTTTGGGGAAGGGGGAATAAAGGATGGAGAGAGAAAAAATTAGAACACCAAGTTTTACAAAAATAAAAGTTGAAAACTGTTTTTATATGTATTTATAAAAATAAAATACTATTGAGAAAACAAAAACAAAAATAAAAGTAAAATTTGGATTCTGATTTGTTTCAGTAGGAAATTGACTTGGAATCAACCCTGAGTTTGAAGTCTGTCAATTACTAGTTTTGCAAATCCTTGATCAGGTCACTTAACTATTCTCAGACTGTTTCCTCAGATGGGGGAAATAATAGCACCCATGTCCCAGAGTTGTTGACAAGATCAAATGAGATTACATATAAAGTTCTGTGCAAACATTATATAAATGTTATCTGCTGTCATAGGTATTATTAAACATATTCCTGTTTCTTTAACACACTACACACACACACACACATATCTTATTTTTATGGATACCTTTCATTCTTTCACCACTTTCATTTCTAAAATATGACGTCCCCAGTGTGCCATTCCTTGAAAGACAGATTTAAAGGGAAAGGGAAAAAAGGTACAACTTCATTGTTGAGAGCTTGTCATTCTTCTGGGAATCCCTCCCTCTCTCAGACTTTAGTCCGCAGAAACCTATCTATCCTTTCTCTGATCCTTTTGAAATCTAGTGTTTGAATGATCTAATCCAGATCATAGCTTTCCTCTCCTCTATAAAAATTCTAAGATGGAGTGGTCACTCCCTATGACATAAAATTCCTAGTCTTTATATCCCAGAAATCAGTTCTTTCTTCAGTGGGAACTGAGTACAAGAAAGATTATTCCAGGCTTGGTTCTTTCATCTTTTAAAGAACAAAATTATCACTCAATTTAAACCAAGAAATTTTGATCTGTTCTCTTCTGCTGACAACAAGAAAGAAAAAGGTCCAGCAGATTTCTAGATCATTCAAGTCCTCTACTCAGTAGTGTGCAAAAGAGCTGATTATTAAATTTTCAGTGTTTGCACCTCAGAAATCCACAAACAATACAAATCTGGGTTTGATGTATTGCTTTGTTGATTATCTAGATTTAATAAAAAGCTGGATAAAATATTCATAATGCAGATTAAACACAAAAGAGGATCCTGCATATATTTCCAGCCCCCTAAAGAGCTGGTTGTTAAACATTTACCACTACACCCCTGCTTTTCTTCTACTATATCATGCTTCCATGTGACCATTTCCCCAAATACTTCTTCCTCCTTCTATCCAAATGATGTGAAATTACAATATTCTGGGTCTGCTTCTATTGATCTCCACATGATTGCCCTGTGTCATATTTCCCCGCTCTGTTTCCTGGATTCTCTTACATGAATATGGCTTCTTAATATGTTCCTCCTCTTTATGAGTCTATCCTCTGGCTTCTAAATAAGAAGGATCTTTGGTGAGCCATATTCCAGACAGAGATCTCATCCCATCAAGGCTCAGGAACATCAGTGAGGCTAAGTTTGCCTTTTTGCATTAAGATATTTCATTCATCCTGCTAGTTACACTTATTTTATGCATTTGTATATAACAGACTCCTGAGACTATGACTCTTTTCCTGGAATTTGTCTCCTCTTAAATTCTAGAGATTTCTCTCTCTCTAGTCTTCTTTCTACATTGGTTGAATGTATGATATCTATCTTGGTGGATGGATTATATATGTGTGGATAGATAGATAGATAGATAGATGGGATAAATAGATACATAGATAGATAGATAGATAGATAGATAGATAGATAGAATAGATAGATGATTGATAGATACATAGATAGATAGATGGATGGATGGATGAATGGGATAGATAGATAGATGATTGATAGATACATAGATACATGGATGGATGGATGGATGGATGGAATAGATAGATGATTGATAGATACATAGATAGATGGATGGATGGATGGATGGGATAGATAGATAGAATGAAAGAAGGATTTGGAGGAAAACATACACACACACACACACACACACACACACACACACACACACACTCCATCTACCAAGACAGATATCATATGTATACAAAGTTTAAAGCCCTTTCAGTCAGATATGCAAGAGTTTGGATCAATACAAAATTCAGGACATATCATTGTGCTAACTCAGAAAGAGACCAGAGAGTGCCCCAAGATGAGTGAATGTGCCCCCCTGAATGCAGTTTTCCTTCAGCCAAGAGCAGGTTCCTTTCCATAGATAACCCTCTCCTCCTTTCATGTTCCCCTTTGAATATAGTTGATTTCAGGTGGGATCTATGAGCAGAGCAGCCCAATGTGCCAACAAAAGTTTTCTCCTTGTTTTTCAGGTACAACCAGAGGTTTTTTGTTCAAAAACTGTGAGAACAAATGAGAAACTAGAGAGAGCTAACATGTTGGACAAGAGATTTGGACCCAAAACATCTTCCTGGGTTGACATGATGAGCCAAACTGAATAAAATCAAACTTCAGATAGTCAAATGAAAAGTCCTGCACTTGGATTTAAAAGTCAACCACCCAGGTACAAGATGAAGGAGGTATAATGAGACAGTAGTTTGAATGGAAAAGATTCAGAACATCTTAGTGGACTGCAAGCTTAATATCAGTCCAGGGTGACAGAAGACAAAAGATTGACTGTGGTCTTGATAAAAGCCTGATGTGCAGAATGAGGAAAATACTCGTCTCGCTGTCCTTTGCCCTGGAACCCTGCTTTAGGAAGGTCATTGACCAGCTGACATATGTTCAAAGGAGGGCTCTGTGCCTTTGAAACTGTGCCATAAGGATCCATTGAAGGATGTAGAGATGCCCACCCGAAGAAGACCAGACTTGGAGGCATGTGAATGTTGTCTTCAAATAAAGAGCTGTTGGACAAGACGAGATTTTTTTTCCCATGAAGGGAAGCTGCAAAAAATTCAACATAAGGAGAAGCATCCCAACTGTGAACTCTGTCCTGAAGGGGAAGGTATTGACCCCCATTGCTATGGAAGGCAAGGCTGGATGTCCACTCGTTGGATTTGTTTCAGAAGAGATCCTGTTCAGGGATCACTATGAAGTGTCCTGAGGCTCCTTCTCTTCTGTGAGTCTGTGAAATGACCCCTGAGTCAAACTGAGTCAATGCTTCTAAAATGTTTTTAATCTTAGGAAATCGTCGGTGCTGGACCTTCATTTTCAAAGACCAGCGGTTTCATGGGATGATGTCTTGACTTGCACATGAATTGGATTTAAATAAGGCAGAGCTGTTTAGACCGGTACCTTAAAATGCCTTATTCCTGGACGGATTGCCAACAATGGAAGGCCCTTTGCTCTCATCTCTACTTCTCCAAATCCTCCTACTCTTCTTCCCCCTCTCTTCCATGAAGACTGCCTCCCCGCCCAGCCCATTCCATAGAGAATTTTAGTTTTCTGGGTTCAAACCGTTACTCCCCCAGTACCCTGTGTTGTAGCCCTGTATTTCAAGTGGTCGCACCATTGAGATTGTAAGCCCCCTGAGGGCAGGTATGGCGCCTTCTCCCTCTTTGTGTACCCATTTCTGTGGTGCCCGGAATAGGGCCTGCACAGAGGAAGATGCTGGATGAATGAGATAAATCTAAAAAGCCTTTTTGTATTTATCTGAATCTTTCTTTTTCTCTCCTTCCTGGGATAAACTAAGCATATGAAGTGACTTCAGTTAAGCTCCCTGAAGTCATTCCCACCTAATCCAGCATCCGCCAGCAAATGTTTCTTCCCACTAGCCAGGTGGGTCCACTGAAGGGGAAGGGAGTGAAGCATGAAATCTTTTTAGGAAGGGATTGCCTGATGAGCCTTCCAGGTGCCAGCCATGGGCCTCGGAATGCATGAGCCAGTCAAGGCCCATTAGCCACTCTTCCCGTTCCGCTCCTGGCTTACCAGAACACAGCGTCCCTGTCAAAAGGAGGATTTGGAGAAGGCATCGAATTTTCCATGCGGCTCAGGAGAAGGAAAAGAAATCTCTTCACACTTGGGGAATTCACTAAAAGGTCAAGCCCAGAGTCTAGAATTGCTCCCCTCTGTCTAAAAAGACCAGGACGGGCTGGGCTCCAACTCCCTCCAATGCAAAGCCAGGGGCTTCTGGAGAATTTGGTTGTCAGGGGCCCCCGCAGCCACAGAGCGAACATGTGAGCAATACGGAACACAGGGTATTTATGTTGGGCCCAAACAGAGTCAAGGAGGGCACTTTCTGGACTCCTCTCCCCAGACCAGCTGACTCCAACGTGGGGTATCCTACAGAACTTCTGTCCCTCAAAATCGTTCAGCCTGGAACAGTGCGGGGAATGCTAGGTTTGGGGTCAGAGGATCTCCCAGCTCTGCCATTTCCCAGATCTTTTCTTGGACAGATCTTTTCTCTCTGGGTCTGTTTCCTTTCTGTAAAATCGGAGAGTTGGATTTGAGTCAGCTTCAAATCCCAGGACCATGAAAGGAAACCATTGTGTCTACTTTTAGCAATCAGCCAGACTTCGCCGTGAGTTCAGAGCAAAGGTATTTTGTGAAATTGCATGAGAAAAGTCCCAACAGCACAAATCGCCCCATAAAAGTGCGAGGCATTTTCCTCTGTTATCACCAATGGGAAGAGTAAAAGTTCCTTGGGAAAACCCATGAAGGGGCGCACTCGTAGGAAACGCAGCCCGCACGCACTTGTGAGGGGATACGCAGGGAGCACACGTGGCTGAGGCTCACGCTTAGGGGGATAACCATGTGGGAAATGGGTGCTTGTCCCAGCTCATAGCTCCCACATCGCAGGATGGCCAGTGTTTCCTGGCAAAGCCAGCAACCTTCTCCCACCTGTACCAGCAAAGGGCCCCCACATCTTGTCCAAGGTCTTACTTCCTTCAGTCTTGTGTGGCTGCTCCTGGGCAGCATCCCATTGATCATGGCCACTTGCCTCCTCTGCTTTTGTGGCTAAGTTCCTTTCTGCAGAAATTTCTAAAGGAACTTCATATCTTCTGAGTGTCTGCTGGCTCTCTTGCCTCTTGTCTGCTTGGGTGCAGTGGCTGGAAAGCTCCGAGAGAATGGGCTCTTTGGCTATGGCCAAGACGATGAGCCCCCACAAACAGCTAAGATCCAAATGAAGCTGAGATAAAGTCTCTTTGGTCTAAGAGACATGGCCAAGTGACCATCCTTTATTAACAACCTGCTGGCCTTATTAATAACACAATTAAATTACCCAGAAAAAAAAAGAGTCTGTTTTATGAAATCCTTCCTCCTCTCCCACAGGGATCCGTGGCCTTGTCCTGAGCCTCTTCCTGATTTAGGGTTGGAAAGTCTTTGTAACTTCCACTTAATTTCTGAATGCCGAGCCGGACTTCTTCCGAATTGTTTCAGAGGTTGCCCTTTCAACAAACCACCAAGGGCTGTTGCATTTGACATTCTCTCCTCCTCCAATTTTATTCATTCCAAGCTTGTTTTTATTCCTTATGCAGATAAATAGGAAAGAAAAAGGCAAAGGCAGATGAAGTGTTGGAATACATACATATGAGCACATATCCATACATATCATATGCATATCCATAAAATATTTTTATATGTGTGTGTATATTTATGCATGTACCTATATTACCTCTGTATAAGCCAGTCATTAAAAAGGAGGACACCCTTTTAAAACTTCCACAATTACCCAGTCCCTGAGATGGGAAGGAAGAGCTCAGAAGGTCAAGGACACATGATTCTGTGACAATGACCACGGCTGCCCAGACCTTGCATGTTCTCGAGGTTTAAGGTAGCAGTGAGCAGCACGGTTCCTTGCACAAAATTGTCCCAAGGGACACATAAAGCACAAGGTTGTTCTATTGGGCAATGCCATCCAGAATCTCCTCCGGTTCTTCCCTTATATCCAGCTCCACCATGACAGTCAGAGACCAGGGATCTTCCTGATTTTAACTTTAATTTTGCCCTTCACTTGCTCCATAAGTCAATTGTTCTGACTCTCTCTTGTGGTGAACATAAAGGGCTTCTCAAACTTTAAAATATCAGTTCTGCTTCATCTGAGGTTGGTGTATTATTGTTTCCTGTCTACAGCTGGGGAAACTGAGCCTGAGAGAGACTCACCTCGCGTCAGCTTTAGTTACTTTTGTTTCTCTGACTTATCCGGGGTCCAGCTCACCATGGCAGTCCTTAGAAAAAATGGAACCTGCTCTACCTTTGGATCTCCTGGGGCCTTAGAGGCCATAGCAAGTTTCTGGGGGCCGGAGCAGGCAGCCAGGAGCATCTGCTCAGAAGCGATCATTTCAGCAATGTGCAGGCCCCGCTCAGATCCCACCTGCTCTGGAAGGCCTCCTGTGGCCTTCAGCCCTCAGCAAATTCGCCCTAAACATTTCTGAGGCTTATTAGGGGCACCCTAATTTAGGAAGGACAATAATGATGCTAATGCTGACGATCAGTGACAATAACTATTATTATTAATTCAATTATCCTCAAATTCTATCCTCAACGCGCACTGGTAAAGGGACGGAGTTTCTTTATCAATGAAATCACAGGCTCATTTCTTCTCTCTGATACTTATAATTCATGTTTGCCTGGAGACTTAAGGTTTGCAGGACACTCCGTGTACATAATCACATTTGAACCTTAGAGCGACCCTGTGATTGATCCCAATTTACAGATGAGAGCCAGAGGCTTGTCCAAGTGGCAGTAAGCTTGGATCACGAATGTCTGCCCAGTGTATATTAGAGAGTACTGGGCTTGAAGTCAAGAAGAACTGAGTTCAGATCCTTTCCAGACACGAATTGTATGACCAGACAAGTCACTCAGTTTCCTCTTCTTTAAATGGGAGTAGGAATAGCCCTTAGCCCGCCAAGGCTGTTGTGAGAACAAATGAGATAACAGACTTAAAGTTCCAGTACTTAAAGTACTGCTAGTTTTCATGCGTCTAAACCTTGGCTTCTCGATGAGACTCTAGCTCTCTTCCTTTGTGTGACTCCCCAACCCGAGCCCTTTCTCTGATGACTTCCGTAGCTCTGTCATTTCACAATCCCTCCCTGCAGGCAGGCCAAAGCCCCCCAGTGGACCTCTCCAGGAATTTCTCCCTTGGTGAGTGCACTTCTGGTGAGGAGCCCCCTGAGCTGGGAGAAGCCCGGCCCAGACGGGACTCAGCCCGCTGGCCCCGCCTCCCTTTAGTTCACTAAACTCTGACAAAGTGTCGGGGAGAATCCCAAGTTGTCTCTAAGGCACTGAGGCATTTAAGGCCCCCGGAGATGCGGGCAGAAAATTCTTCTATTTCTTGCCTTGGCCCCAAGGACTTAGAATCATGGGATTTAGATCAAAGGGATCAGTTTCCTTAATTTGCCTCTCAAAAAGTGGGCCCATGGAAGCCAATGGTTTGTCTAAAGAGTTACACAAGACACAGAAAAGGGCTGTGGGGGTCTGGAGCAAGCAGCAGGGATTGGACCTGACGCCAAATCCCGTGTCTCTATAGATGAGTTAAGACTCTCTAACTGACAGCTTGAGATTCCGGACTCAGAGCTCCTACAAAGGCACGGTGGCTGGAAGTTTTCTCCCAGGACACTAAACTTTAGAGGGTGCAAAAGTGGGGCCCTCACATTCCTTCGGCCACATGAGTCACTGTAGCGACTTCCCCTTTTACCCCCGAGGGGTTTCTTGTGTTGAGTTCATATTGTACCACTTGCCCTGGGCCCCAGAATTTCTAGTTATACTCTGGTGGAGGGTCTTTTATAGTGCTTAGAGTTGGAAAGGACTTCATCTTGGCCAATCCTTTCACTTTAGAGATGAGGAAACTGAAATCTGAATGATTTGCCCCAAATCACACAACTCGGAGCTCCTGACTAATGCGACTCTTCTGGCTCAGGAGGAGCACTAGGTCCAGTCTCAGAGAAGCTGGATTCAATTGTCTACTTGTGTGACCTTGGGAAAACCATTTAAACTCCTTGGGCCTCAGTTTCTCCATCTGTAAAATGAAAGGGTTGAACTAAATGGGCATGGAGGTCTCTTCTAGCTCAGCTCTATGATTCTATGCCTTGGGTTCAAATACCAGCACTCCCACTTAATCTTTGCACAACCAGGAGCCAGTCGTGATTTCTCTGGGGTTCAGTTTCTTTCCCCATAAAATGAGGGGATCATACAGGATGACCTCTCAAATCCTTTCCAGCTCTCAACATATGATTTACTGGGCATAATTAACAACGCAAAGCAGTTTAGTAATGGCAAAGAAGGGGCATCTGTCAGGTGGAGCGGGCTGGGAAAGCTTCTTGAAGTAGCCAGGGCCCGAGCTGAGCTTGAGGGACCCTGAGGAGGCCACTCCAGATGTTTCTAAGGGCTGGACTCCAGCTGCCCCTTCCCTTGCTTTTTATCACTTAAACCCTCATCATTTTACAGGCTCTGGAGGCTCCCCGGACATTTAAACCACCATCTGCCGGCTCCTTATCTCTGGGGACGGCTCAATGCTTCTCAGAGAAGGTCTGGGTGGAGGAGGGAGGAAAGCAGCCCCAGCCCGTGCACCTGCTGTTAACAGATTTCTTCATCTTGGGGTGTAGAACCAGTTTGTCTGAGCTCTCTTTGCCTCTTGAGGACCCTCAGAATCTTGACTTTGGGAGGGATTTCAAAGCCTAAGGGCCCAACCTGTACCTGAACAAGAATTCCTTGCCCACTGGACCCAACAAGGAGTCTTCAAGCCTTTCCTGAAGATGTCTCCTGAAGAAGAACACTATGAGCTTTGATCCCCATATCTTTAATCTGGGGGTGTTTTTCAGGAGCTCCCGAAGTAATCAATCAACCAACAAGCTTTTATTAAGCCCTTACTAAGTGCCAGGAACTGAGCATATAAAGGCAAAAATGAAGAAAGCCCTGCCCTCTCTGAATTCTAGAAGCGGGGGTTTGGATTTCATGATAATATTCCTGCTCCTTTCTGTCCTTGATGAGGGAGCAGAAGCTCAATCTAAACAGACTTTTTGGAGACTCAAAGAGAGTCTGGAACATCCGGGACTAAGCGCTGGGCAAGTACTGCATTTCAGAGGCAAAAAGCATTCAGCTCTGGGCACAGCACAGTCCTGATGTCAGTTTAATAGGAAGCATCTGGGCACAACCAGAGCTGGCAACCAGTTGGGTCATAGAGGTAACAGATCACCCTTTGTTTTTGTTCTGTATGAGTTTGGGGTAACAGGGTGAAGCTTCCAGCCAACGTCCAACTCAGTAAAATCATCAATGTGACCCAAATACCCTCAAAATAACTTGACCTTATCAGCAGGATGAATACAGAGAGGCTTGGAGAGATTTACATGAACTGATGCTCAGTGAAATGAGCGGAACCAGGTGATCATTATATACCTCAACAACGATGCTGTATGAAGATGTATTCTGATGGAAGGGGATTTCTTTGACAAAGAGACCTAACTCAGTTTCAATTGATTAAGGATGGACAGAAGCAGCTACACCCAAAGAAAGAACACTGGGAAATGAATATAAACTGCTTGCATTTTTGTTTTTCTTCCCGGGTTATTTATACCTTCTGAATTCAATTCTCCCTGTGCAACAAGAAAACTGTTCAGTTCTGCACATGTATATTGTATCTAGGATATACTGTAACCTATTCAACCTGTAAAGGATTGCTTGCCATCTGGGGGAGGGGGTAGAGGGAGGGAGGGGAAAAATCGGAACAGAAGTGAACGCAAGGGATAATGTTGTAAGAAAATTACCCTGGTATGGGCTCTGTCAATTAAAAATTATAATAAAAAAATAAAATAAAATAACTTGCCCTTAGACAGCATGGGGAAAAGTAGGGGGTCCCAAATGAAGGAAGAAATGGTCCCGCCACCCCTGTCCTGGTCAGATCACACATGCCCAGTTCTCAATGCCAGCTGTGCGAAGTACATCTGCACACTGAGGCGTCCCTGGGGGGCAGCAGCTAGGATGATAGTGGGGGGAGAGAGGTAGGGGGGAGTAGACCAGAAACTATACCAACTGAAATACCTGGATAAGCTGAACCTGAAGAAAGAAGGCCTAGACGACACAATAGCTATCAGCAAGTGTTTGGAGGTCTGTCATGGAAAAGTGTGCTTTGTTCTATTTGACTCCTGAGGACAGAAGGAAAATATAGAAGTTACAAAAAGAAAAAAACTAAACTTGATATCAGGAAAAACTAACTAACAATAACTAACTGCTGCTAACAGTAACAGCTGGTCAGAAAAGGAATGGATGGCCTGAGGAGGGGATGGGGTCCTCTTCCCTGGTGGATAGGGATGATGATGATGATTTTGATGATGATGATGATGATGACAATGACATTTCAAGGCTGGTCCACATTTGTCTGCTATCCCACAAATGCCTCTCATTCATTGTTAATGTTGTTATTTGTCCTTTGTTCTTTAAGAAGACCATGACATCAGGGAGATCATGTCATGACTTCTGAGTGAGTTGGATTGAAGTAAGGGAGGACTGTGCAAGGTCCCCTCCCTCACTTTCTCCTCTGGAGCCATCTGGGTCCAATGGCAAAATATAGATCAGAACACCTGGAGATGGCCCTGGATACTGCGGGGGACCTTCATGTACACACATACATACATACATACATGTGTGTTTATGTGAGTGTATACACAGACATATACATGCACACACACACACACACACACACACACACATACACACACACACACACAAATCTGGGAGAGGAACACACTCAGGTTTATAGCCAAAACAGAAACAATTGCTATTCACATCTACTCAGAGCCAATCAGCACCTTAACAATGACTAAGTATGGCTTGGCCTTGGACCTATTATTGTTCACTCAATGAGACTCAGAGTGATTTCAGTTTAAAGCATGGTCCAGTGTTAAAATTTACATTCCTTTAGGCAGAGCACCACAGGAAGAACAGAGGGAAGGGAGAGAAGAGAAGGGAAAGGGAAAGTCAAAGAGAAAAGGAAAGAGAAAGGGAAAGGAAAAGGAAAATGGAAAAGAGGGGAAAAGAGAAGGGGAAAGGAAAGGGAAAAGGAAAGAGAAAGAGAAAGGAAAGGGGAAAAGAAAAGGGAAAAGGGGAAGGGAAAGGGGACGGGAAAAGGAAAAAAAAGACCTATTGTTGGTCACTCAATGAGAGTCAGAGTGATTTCAGTTTAAAACATGGTCCAGTGTTAAAATTTACATTCATTTAGGCAGAGCACCACAGAAAGGACAGAGGTAAGGGAAAGAAGGGAAGGAAAAGGAAAAGGCAAAGAGAAAGGGAAAGGAAAGGGAAAAGGAAGGGAAAGGAAAAGAGAAAGGAAAGAGAATGGAAAAGGGAAAAGGAAAGGGAAAGGAAAAGAGAAAGGAAAGGGAAAGGGGAAAGGAAGGGAAAAGGGAAGGGAAAAGGAAAGGGAAAGGGAAAGCAAAGGGAAAAGGAAAAAGGGCCTATTGTTGGTCACTCAATGAGAGAGTAATTTCATTTTAAAGCATGGTCCAATGTAAAAATTTTCATACCCATGGGCAGAGCACCCACAGGTAAGGACAGAGGAAAGGGAGAGAATGGAAGGGAAGGAAAAAGGGAAAGGAAAGGGAAAGGGAAACAGGAAGGAAAAAAGAATCTATGTTGCCCAACTGGCCAGTTCTGGTTGGATCCCCAATGGGGCAGAACTTGTTTCTACTAATGGAGGTTCCTGTTTGTCCTTCATTTTCAAAGAAAACCATGATATTGGGAGGTGATGCCATAACATGCAGGAGCAAGATGGAAGTGGATCGGACTATTTGCCATATTCTGAGCTTTCAATAAAGTAACTTCTCATCCATTCACCAGTCCAAAGTGATGGATCAAGATGGTTTTCAGGATAAATAGTGGCTAAATCAGAGATAATAGTGATCATGTCCTCTTGATGTCATTACTGGATCAAGATGAACTCTTGGCTAGGAAGCATCTCTGTAGAGCAGAGGTGAGGGACCTGTATTCTGCCAAGGACTTTTTAATTATTTATAACATCATTCACGGGCCATTCAAAATTATCATCTTAAAGAGCTAAAGCCATAGGAGGTTGTTGTCACCTGGGATTGCACCTGTGATAGCCGGAAGGGCTAGACCAAATGATTTCACAGGACTTGTACAGCCTGCAGGCTGAACATTCCCCACCCTGGCTCTAGAACAATGGATCTGGGATGTCTTCAGTAAAGAAGAAATCTCATCTGTTTCCTAGAGAACCTGCTTTGCTACTGGCAGAACTAGATGAATTCAAGGATCTGTTCCATCTCCAAGCTGCTAGAATATCTTGGGATGGGAAAGAAAATTATTTTGTCCAACTATCTCCTTTTAAAAACAAGGAAACTGAGCCCCATTGAGGGGAGGTAGCTTGCCCATGGCCACCAAATAAATAGAAGAGCTGGGATATGAAGATACAGGAAGATCAATTTCACTTTAATATTAGGAAACAATTAGAGCTATTTCTGAGTGGAATAGGAAGCTTCATGAGTTCCCCAATAGTTGAGGTATTTGGCTGGAATCTGGAGTGTATCTCTACCAGGGATGGTGTAGAAGGCATTTCTGCTCATGTCCAGTATGGATGTGGTGGCTGCAAAGTCCCCACTAATTCTGATCTTCAATGATTTTGTAATTCCATGAAAATCAAAAAGACTCTGTTTTCTCTTGAAGGCAAATATGAACAAGCAGTCTCCATAAAATGTCTTTTCTCAATTTGTCTCCTCAGACAATTCTACGCATTGTGGTCCTTGGGATCTGGGATTATATTGAAAACAAAATAGAGGTAAGATTGTTGCTCTCATCCTTGATGGCCTGATATTTCCTGATTCCTATCTGTGGTAGAATGAGGGGAGGGTGAAAAAGGAGGGAGGTGATATTGGAAAAAAAAACAGATTTAAAGATATCTTTTCCCTTAATTTGTGGTCCTAGAAATAAAGATCCATGGAATGCCAGAACGAAAGGGACCTTATAACGAGGGAATTCAAGGCTGAAAGACTCTTAGAACTTAAAACAGAGAATGCCAGAGATGGAGGGTTCTTAGAATAGGAGAATAGAATTTTGGAAGCTAGAACTCGTTAGTGTACAAAATGGCAGATCTAGAAGCAACAGAACCTAGTAACAAAATCTAAAATATAGGACATCAAATCATGAATCTGAAAGTTTCATTAGAACACAAAACATCAGAGCTGGAAAACTTTTAGAACACAGAACATAGAATGCCAAAAATGAAAGGCTCTTAGAACAGGCAGAGTAGAATTTTGGAAGCCAGAAGACAAAAACAATGCAAAATGTAAGAGCTGGAAATTACAGAACCTACACTACATGATATCAAATATTGAATCTGAAAGGTTCATTAAAACAAAGAACATCAGAACTGGAAGGCCCTTAGAACACAGAACACCAGAGATGGTGGAATATTAGAATAGGCGATGTAGAATTTTGGAAGCCAGAAGAGCTTAAAATACAAAATAGCATTGCTGGAAATAACAGAATCTAGAATACAAAATGTCAAATGTTGGACATGGAAGGGTCATTAGAACATGAGAGAGCAGAGATGGAAGGCCTTTAGAACAGAATACAAAATGGCAGAGTTGGAAAAAAGAGAATCTAAAACATGGGACATTGAATGATGAACTTTGGAACAGACTTTAGAACATAGAACAGTAGAGCTAGAAAGAATCTGAAAGTCTAGCATCTTCACTGAGGATATTGAGGGGGCTCACAGACCCATAGATTTCATGGGATTTCGTGGATGGGACTTTAGGTGCCATGTCCAGACTCTCATTTACAGATGGGGAAACTAAGGCCCAGAGAGGTAAGTGACATGCCCAATGTCTGCCATTGCTAAAGATACCAACAATAAGTATAGTAAAACCTTAGACTTGGATAGAAAAACCTCAAAGGCCAATTTATCTAACTCCAACTCAGCAGGAATCCCCCTCCCAAGATGCCTTATAAATGCACATCCAGTTTCCATTTGAAAACCTTACAGTGAAGAGCAATTTACTACCTTAATGAGTGGTCCATTGTTGGACACTATTAAAAAATTCTTCCCTGTATTGGACCAAAACCTGTCTTGCTGTTGGAACAGCTAGATGGTACAGTGGTTAGAGCCTTAGTTATGAAGTCAGGAAGACCTGACTTCAAATCCAGTCTCAGACACTGTGTGACCCTGGGCAAATCATTTAACCCCAATTGTCCCAGAAAAAAAAATTAGCAAAGACAAAACAAAACCTGTCTCACAGTTACACACACACACACCCTAAACACACACACGATCCTGAATTTAGGATGAACCATTGGATAGTCTGATGATTCCCATGGCTCCCTTTTCAGAATACGTTTTTAAATGAACAAAATAAATTACATAGGATAATAAGGGAAACCAAAGATTCATGAAAATAAATTTTCCCCCATCCAATTTCAATAACCTCCTAAAATCTACTCATGAATCCCTTGGTTAAAAATCCATGTTCTGGATGATCGCAGAGATTCCTGACAACACTAAATGCTAGAATCCCAGCATCCTAGCTCCTACATCTCTTCCCTGCTTTACGTGACATCCCTTAAGATTTCTGAAGACAGTTACTACATCTCCCCCCAAAGAAACAAATGTCCCTCCACTCTCCAGTGCCCTCACGTTCAATTAAATTCACTCATGAACAATTATTCAGCTGGTATTATGACTCTAGATCACCAGGGCCCAGCCTTGGCAAAATGCCTCAGACAATCCCAACCAATTTCAAGGAGTGTCTCAAGTCAAATTTAATTTACTTTCATGGAAACCATACTAAACAGTATGGGCTACAAAGATCCTTTGGGACATGCTAAGAAGAGGACATTTGTCAGATGAAAGAAAAGACCAAATTAAGAGTTTCCCCCAAAAACTAGGAATTGTTGCTCCAGCTGAAATTATAGGGGGTTGTGGAATGGGTACAGTTAGTGTCTCGCACCAGGAGATTCCCAGAGGAAAATTCTAATATGAGGGAGGGAGGGGAAGGAATATGGAAAAACTGATTGGGAAGCTGATGTCATCAGCACTTCCAGAGCTGATGCAAACTGGGATATTCAACAGTCAGACAGAGGAAAGAGGATCGTTTTGTATGTTATTGATCCAATCAGCCAGTGACATTGTCCTAATGGTAATAATGCTTCCACCTGTCCATTTGTTTAAGGCTCTCCAATTTAAAAAGCACATTCACCTACCTTCTCATCAGATCCTTTGCAGGAAAGATTAAGGGGACAGAATGCTCGGTGATGGGATTCTAAACTCCTTGAGAATTGGAAGTTTGTCCTATTTCATCCTAGCACAGAACACATTGCGAACAATTAATAGATATTTTATTGAACTGGCTGAGAATTGTTACGCTCAGATTCCCAGGTTAAACCCTGCTCAGATGAGCTGTATTCTTTTGGGTAAATGACTTCTTTACCTTTTATCTCAAATTTCATATCTATAAAATCTTATCAGGATCTAGATCATTGGGATTCATGAACTTGGGGAGGAAAATATTTTGATACTGGTATTTAGTCTGATTTCCTTTGCAGTCCCATGTATTTTATTGTATGCTTTTATAAACATGACTTGGAGAAGGGTTCCCAAGGCTTCCCCAGACTGCCAGAGGTAGGGTCCATAATCTTCAACAAGGTTAAGGACCTCCTAGGCTAGAAGTGGCTAGGTGGCACAGTGGGGTTCAAATTTGGCCTCAGACATTTCCTATATGTGTGACCCTAAGCAAGTCATTTAACCCTATTTGCTTCATCTTTTTTATAAAATGAGCTGGAATGGAAAATGCCAAACTACTCCACTTTTTTACCCCTGAGGCAATTGGAGTTGAGTAACTTGCCCAGAGTCACATAACTAGGAAGTGTTCAGTGTCTGAGATAAGATTTGAACTCAGGTCCTCCTGACTTCAGGGCTGGTGCTCTATCCACTGCATCTAGCTGCCCCCACTTTACTATCTTTGCCAACAAAACTCTAGAAGGGAGTCACAAAGAATCATATATGACTATAATAACTGAACAATACCCTTGGAGCTCCAAAGTCCCTTTTACAGGTCTACACCTATCCAAGCCTATGAGTAAGTGCAGGCAGGTATTCAAGGAAGGGACAATCAGAGAACTGGAGTGGCCAGGGAAGGCTCCCTGGCGGAGGAGGTACCAGAGCTAAGCCTTGATGGAAGGATTCACAGAGGGAAAGGAAAGGAGGAAGCTGCATAAATTCCAGGCTGGGGGAAATAGTCATAGCCTCTTAAAGAATCGTTTTCAAGATATATAATGGGAATGATCTACCCCTTGCTGAACACAGATGGCTTCTGTCCCTTGCTCAAAGCACATCCCACCACCCTACCCTATCCCCAGCTGACTTGGACAGCTCCCAGTGCTGACGGTCAAGTAACTGTCTGATATCCTCCACCTCCTTTTCTTCCCAGGTGTTTGATGGGGCTGTGATCATCTTATCCTTGGCCCCTATGGTAGCCTCCACTGTTGCCAATGGTCCCAGCAGCCCTTGGGATGCCATCAGCCTGATCATCACCCTCCGAATATGGAGAGTAAAGAGAATCATTGATGGTAAGTGTATGCAACCTGGAGAGATTTGTCTGGGGGTGGGGGGAATGTGCCCCACGTTGGACAGCGCTCCAGCTAGCTGAAGATCTTGGCCTGTTTCTTAAATAAGCACGAAACATCCCTGTGTGTGGATCACCATCCCCAGTGCAAGGGAGACTCAACAGTTAGATAAGAAGCGACCCTGCCTTTTGGGACTTGCAGACTAGAAGACACAGAATTTGATTCTGGAAGCTGTAGGAAACCACTGAATACTATCAAGTGAGCAAGCCATGAGCTTTTATTGTGCACCTACTAGGTTCCAAGCAAACATACTATAATTACACGATGCAGTTTGGATGTGTGCAAAGAAAAGTACAGCCTGAAGTCATAGGGAGAATCAGGGAAGATTTCATGGAGAAGGTGATGTGAGGTAGGTTTGGAAGGATGAGGAGCAACAAGCATCATAAGATCAAAGATCTAGAACTATTTTAAAAAAACAAACAGATTTCTTCTAGTCCACACTCCTCAATTTAGAAATGCGGAAACTGGTCCGGAGAGAAGTTAAATGACTCCTCCAGGGTAATAGAACTAACTAGTCAGCAGCTGAGCCAGGATTTGAAATCGAATCCAGCTTCAGCATATTCCATAATATATTCCAGGCAAGGGTAACAGTGTAAGCAAATAGAGGTGGGAGATGACAGGGTGTGTCCAGGGAGCTGTGACTGGAAGGGCCTAAAGGAAAGTAATCCATGAGGAGGAAAGGTCCAAGAGTGCGTGATTTTCATAAGATGAATTTGTCTCTGGAAGCTGTAGGAAACCACTGAAAACTGTTGAGTGAGCATGCAACAAGCACTTATTATGCACCTACTGTATTCCAGGCAAATAAAAGAGAGTAACTGTCCTTTTTCTCAGAGAGCTTACAGTCTATGGAGAGAATACATTTGCATATAGATAAGACAGATATCAGGTCACCTTGGTAGCAGAGGCAGCCGGCTGGGAGAGGGAGACACAATCAGATCCATGTACTGGAAAGATAATTCTATTTAGTATTTAAAGGACTAAACCTTGTCCTTATATGTTAATTAGCTGCATACCCAAAGTCATCGCTTAATCCCTCTATGCCTCAGTTTCTTCATCTGTAAAATAAGGCGATCAAACTCATAATCTATGTATCCATAAGCCAATAACTTGGGGATTCAAGTTTTATTGTGCTCATAAGGAGATGAGTTTTGGAGAGAGGCAGCCAGATGGCACAGTGCGTAGAGTCAGGAAGACCCGAGTTTCTCAGATACTCCCTGGCTGTGTGATCTAATGACCAGCAATTCATTTAACTTCCGCTTGCCTCAGTTTCCTCAATCAAAAAATGGGGACACATACATACAGCAGCATTGTTGGGAGGGTCAAATGATCTCATAATTGTAAAGAGCTTAGCCGGTGCCTGACAGTGGGTGCCACATTAATGCTTATCCCATTCCCCATATGCCTGCAGCTAGTAAACCCAAGAATTAAGGCAAACAAACAGGCCTCCCGAGGCTGGGTCCAGGACTCCATCAGCTGCACTCCACCACCTCCCTGATGGCCTCTATTCTATCTGACCTCTCTCTGTCAGACCATTAAAGTGACAACTCCTCCGGGGGCCTGTATCTTCCCTACCTGCTCTGCCCAGATGGATGCTTAGACACTAATGGAAGATAACAGCTCCCCTCCCGGATGCTCTTCCTGGATGTGCTGCTCCCTTTTCCTTTTGCCATCCCTCCCCCTCCTGAAGATTCCCAGTAAAAAGATGTGCTACATGAACCTGCTGTTCATCGGAGCACACATGAAGGGGCAACCTCCCCGTGTTCTACACAGGAGCCCTGTCTGGTCGCGCCGATTAGTGAAGAATAACGGAAACAGAGCTGGGAGGGAACTTGCAGTCTGTCTTATCTATCCGATACCTGGGCAAGAATCCCTTCTTTAAAAAAAAAAAAAATTAATACTGACAATAAATTTAAATAAATAAATTTATTCATAAATTTAAAAGAATTAATAATAATAATTTTAAATAAAATGACAATCGAGTACATTGATATTTGTGGTAGCGCTTGAGGTTTTATCAGCCAATCAATCAGTGTATACATTGCTATCCCCTTTCTAAAGATGTGAAAGCTGAGTTCCATAAAAGTACAATGAGTTCCTCCATGGTTGTACAACTAACAACAACAAATGCTGCTGTTGCTGCTGGCTTTTATATGGGCTTATAAAGAGATTTTTTAGGTCATCACAATAATCCTATGAGGTAAGTGCTATTATTATTTCCATTTTACAGATTAGGAAATTGAGGCATAGAGAGATTTAAGTGACCGATCAGAGTCACACAGCTAATAAGTTTCAAGGGGAGGATCTGAACCCATGTCTCTTGAGTATGCACAATAGAAAAGAGGGTTCTGATTATGACAAAAAACTCAGAGACTAGTTGAAGCTTTGAAACTGACCCAACAGACTTCCCAACACTATTGAACAACAATTCAGGCTTCCTAGATGGATCTAAGAATATGTGACTATTTTCACCAGGTCCCATCTTCTAGCTGCCCTTGGATAGCCAACAATTTTTCCTTTAAAGAAGCAGGAGCACGGAAATTTCATTAAAGCTACTTAATCTGTCTGTACCTTCAGGTAGATTTTAACCAGGACTAAAACAAAGAGCAGATCTCTCTGAAGGCTCCAGCCTGATCCAGGTCAGTGCTGTGTTTGTTAAATTTGTTGAATTATTAAATAATCTCTTGTCTTTCAGCTTATGTCCTGCCGGTGAAGGTGGAACTGGAGATGGTCATTCAGCAGTACGAAAAAGCCAAGGTCATCCAAGATGAGCAGCTGGAGAGGCTAACACAGATTTGCCAGGAGCAAGGGGTAAGGTGCCCAGCTGGGGTTTTCCCTCTGGCTGGCTCTTTGTTCAACAGCCCCACATACAACTAAACGAGAAAGGGAAATCCTGGTAACAATTATGCCTCGTCAAGCAAAACCAAATAAAACCCAAAGCTACTTTCCCCATTAGCCAGGCCCAGTACATGAGTCCATCCCTCTGACAGGAGGTACAGACTGTCCTCACGTGTCCCCTAGAATCGGGGACTCGTTGGCCGTTGTGTTGAATAGAGTGGGATTTTGTGGGAGTTACTGGGACCCGGCAGGGGAAGAGTTCATCACAGGGTGGAAACAAAAGAGCAGGTGAGTTTTAGACAGAGTCCAAGACCCGAGTTCAAATCCTGACATGAGCAAATCTCCATGGCTCAGTTCTCTCATCTGTAAAAGACAAAGGTTAAACTAGAGAAGACTAGGTTAGTCCAAGACTTCTACTCCGGAGTCTTATGAGCCTTAAAGACCTCCTCCCGACATGAAAGTGAGCTGGGAGGTCTCCCAGCCTATTCGGGCAGAGCCAGGGTGCTCGAGGACTGGCTCCCGGATGATGAGTCTTGTCGGCTCCTGAGCTCTCGAGGACAGCAGAGGGAGCCCCTCACTGATGGAACCACAGCCCTGCGAAGCAGCCAAGGACCGACGGACGGCCGCGGCTCATCCAGCGGCAGATGACAGCCCGTAAATCTCCCCTGGCCTGACAGGCCCCGAAGTGGGGCCACACAGATGTCGGGCTGAGCCGCCATTGGAGGGAAGCCCCCGAGTTTGCTGCAGCAGCGGCAGGAGATGCTGCATCCCAGCTTCCCTCATAAATTAAGAGCTTCCTAACTCTGCAGGGAACAGGCTGTCAGCGTGAGTAAAGTCACCTTCATGGCACAAATATCCACAAAGGCAGGACGACAGGAGAAACCGTCTCCCACCACGTTCAAATGTCCCAGACCCAGGCGCTTCCCCGTGGTTTTCTTCTGAGACGTCTAGGGGGGAAAGTTCTGAGCGCTGCCTTCAGATTCTTGCCCTGCCACATGTATGGCCGCGTGACCTCCAGCAAAGCCTTTCTCCCGTCCCAGCACGGAGGGCTCTCAGTGCCAAGGCTCACAGAGTCACGGAGCTGGAAGGGGGTCCTCTAAACATGTGCTACAAATGAGGAAACTGAGTCTCATGGCAGTGATTGCCCAAAGTCACCCAGGCACCGAAGCATCGGGGGTGGGATCTGAACCCAGACAGTGTCTCTGTTTCACTAAGGTCCCTTCTGGATCTGGCTTTCAGCTGTGGGTGCCTGTTTCAAGCAGAGGTTAAACTGTACAGATTCTATTCAGGAAAGAGCCAATAAAGAAAGACAGGTTTTCCCTGAAGAGCAACATCTGGAAAAGCAATGAGAGGGAGCAAAGCAGCCTGATTTAAAAAACACTTAAAGCGCATCTCATCTCCTAAGAGATGGAAAAGGAGAAAATTGGCAAGGATGCTTCTATGTTATCCTGCTCATTGGGGAGTGGTAGTGGTAGTAACCATAAGAATAACAAAAATTGAGGAGGAGGAAGAGGAGGAGGAGGAGGAGGAGGAAGAAGGAGAAAAAAAGGAAAGGAGAGGAGAGGAGAGGAGAGGAGAGGAGAGGAGAGGAGAGGAGAGGAGAGGAGAGGAGAGGAGAGGAGAGGAGAGAGAGGAGAGGAGAGGAGAGGAGAGGAGAGGAGAGGAGAGGAGAGGAGAGGAGAGGAGAAGGAGAAGGAGAAGGAGAAGGAGAAGGAGAAGGAGAAGGAGAAGGAGAAGGAGAAGGAGAAGGAGAAGGAGAAGGAGAAGGAGAAGGAAAGGGAGGGAGAGAGGGAATTAAGGAAAAGAAAGAAGGGAAGGAAGAAGAAAAGGAGAAAGGGAGGAAGGGAGGGAGGGAGAAAGAAAGGAAAGAAGGAAGAAAGGGAGGGGGAAAGGGTGGAAGAGAAGGAAAGAAGGAGGAAGACTAGAATAGATTAAGAACATGGTGATCAGATACCACCATCCCAAATAGCCATAACCTCCAAGACACATGGAATAAAAGTCTTCAAGCCTGCTACTAGAGATGTCCCAAAGATGATCTCAGGGGATTTAAAAACAAACAAACAAACATGATTTTGCATGCTAAGACTTCAAGTCAATAGGAAACGTTGTCATTTATTTTCTCTACCTGTGCAATAATCTATAGAACATTGAGTATAAAACGTGAGCACTTGTATGGCACATTACAATATAATGGAGATTTTGTGTGTGCCCGAGTTGGACTAAATAGCCATCAATGTCCCTTCCAACTCTCAAATCCCATTATTCTGTGATGCTCTGAAAGGAAAACAGATTTGTTCCAAGATCATTTTTATCTGAACAAAATAGAAAAAGGTGGAAACAAGATAAAAATTATAAAAGCAACCCCTATCCAATGTACCCTGAGAGAGCTAGTGTCTGGGAAGGCAAAGCAGGGAAGGCTGACGCACTGCTGGATTTTGATGAGAGTGCGGAGAGCTTCAAGGGGAGGAAGGCTGAGGTAAGAGATGGGCTGTATTCAAAGCTGTTGTGATCCAGGCAGTCAGGTGGGACGGTGCTGGATCTGTGATCAGGTCTCGGGAAGACCTGAGTGTAAATTCAGCCTCAGACACTTGTGTGATCCTGAGCAAGTCACTTAACCTCTGTCTGCCTCACTTTTTTTTCATCTATAAAATGGGGATAATAATAGCACCCATTTCCCAGGAGTGTTGTGAGGATCAAACAAGATAATGTTTATTAAAAATGCTGAACACAGTACCTGGCTATAGTAGGTCCTTAATAAATGTTTGTTCCCATCCCTAAATCCCCAAACCAATAAAATCATAGACCTGGACCAACTAATAGTAATAATCCTCTGATCCTTGGGTCACGGAAGTGATCTGCACCAGCATAATAAAAAAACAATGCTGATTGGTCCCCACAAGCCCCGACCAAGGAAGTCCTGCCCTAGGAGATGTAGACTGGCTAAGTGCTGAAAGGAATCTCCTTCTGCAAGGCAACCCCCAAAGACTACCTCTGAGGTGCGCTAGGAGGGTGATAGCCGCCATGAAAAGAAAAAGAGCCAACAGGGACGATAACAGTCTTTGTGCCTTCACGCATCAAGGGCCCGCAGCTTCCTAAAACTTCGTGTCCATTATCCTGCTTGTTTCTCGAGATCATCTGGGGAAAAGGCCCATTTTCCAGATGAGGAAACTGAAATTCTGACCCCAAATCAAATGCTCTCTCCATGACACTCTCCTGCCTCAAACCTGGAGAATCTTATCACTATATTTTGTACACAAAATTCAGATAGTGCTTTTCTGTTCAGTGATTTCCTCACCCTTGGATGGCGAGGGAGTGGATCTTTGAAATCGGTGTCTCCATTGGTCTGGGAAGTGACTTTCTATGTCCTCTTTCCTCATCACATCAATCAACAAGGATTTATTAAATGCCTACTGTGTTCCAAGCACTCTGCTAAGTTCTAGGGATATAGACAGAAGTGAAAGTTCCTGCCTTCAAGGGAATTTTGTTCTTAAATAAACATCCATTAAGCACCTCCTAAGTGCAGAATGCTCTGATGGTTGTTAGGGGAGATACACAAAATTTAAATATGACCCTGGGATTACATTGGGGAAAGTGGGGTTTTGCCCCAAGGTGCCAATATCTGCGAGGGCACAACAACCTTCCTAATGGCACACTTCCTCCCCAAGACAATCACTTATTCCTGTGCCCTCTCTAGTTTTTGCCATCATGTTGTGGGCCTGCTAGGTGGAGCTACAATGGATAGAGCACCTGACCGGGAGTCGG
The DNA here is from genome assembly GCF_016432865.1 of Antechinus flavipes. Lineage (NCBI taxonomy): Eukaryota > Metazoa > Chordata > Mammalia > Dasyuromorphia > Dasyuridae > Antechinus > Antechinus flavipes. The sequence goes on from NC_067399.1 coordinate 652,213,359, forward strand.
GAAAACTCCTGAGTTCAAATCCAGCTTCAGACACGAACTAGTGGGACCCTGGGGAAACCACTTCACCCTGTTTACCTCAGTTTCCTCATCTGTAAAATGAGCTGGAGAAGAAAATGGCGGACCACTCCAGTATCTTTGCCAAGAAAACTCCCACAGGACTGGATATACCTAACAAATGCAAATGGCCTCTGGCCACTATCCTCAATCCTGACTGTGATCTTTGTTGCTGTTCAGACCTGTTCGACCCTTCATGACCTTATTTGGGGTTTTCTTGACCGAGATACTGGAGGGATTTGTCATTTCCTTCACCGGCTAATGCCCTCTGCAAATTTGGGAAGAGGTAAGGGGAGAATGAGGTTGGAACTTTCTGGTGTTAAGGACAGAACCATCAGTAACATCCACATTATGAGGTGCACAGAAGCCACGAAGCCAGTATTGGAGACAAAGATGGCACAGTTGGAGAGCAAGGAGGAGAACTGGGAGAACATGATGTCTCTAAAGCTGAGGGAGCAGAGGAATTGGCAGGAAGGTCAACAGCCTCGTATTCTGTCAACCCGTCAAGGAGGGAAATGACTGAAAACCAGCCAATGGCTTTGGCAACTGGGAGGTTATTGGTGACCTTCAAGATCAGAGATCAGATAGAGTGGGGGTGAAGGAGAATGTGGCTAGGGAGAACACAGAGGTCGGGGAACAGAGGTTGAGAGAAGCTTCCAAGAGAAGTTGGTCCATTAAGGCAAGAAATGTTGGCCGGATGGGGCCAAGGATAAGGGAGTCCCAAGCACGTCCCAAACAACTCTCCAAGACCATAGAAGGTGGGTCCTGATCAGCTGAAGTTTCTTTCCAGGAATCATAGGTCCAGGGAAATAATAATAAAAATGATAATAGAATGATAACTGGCATTTACCCAGTTCCTGGTGCACAGCGAGTAATTAATAAAGTAGCCCTGGAGTTCATCACAGTGCCTGCACATAGTAGTCACTTTCAATAAATGCTTCGTTGCTTGACCGACTAATTAAAAGAGCCTGAGCTGGGAACTTTGGAAGGTTCAAAGATATAGAGGGTGTATTCTCCACCCTCTCTAAGTTTATAGTTTATCTAGAAAAACAAGGCACACATTCCCAAGGAGATAGCTAGCAGCCCAAGGACATATGAAAAGGGCAAATGATTATGACAGAAAAATGAAGATGTTCTGACAATAGTGTGACCTGGAGTGCTCCTGGAAGACTTCCTGTAGGAAGTGCTGTTGAGCTGAGCCTTGAAGGATGAGCAGGATTCAGGTGGGCAGAGAAGAGCAAGGGGAGGACAAGGGGACACGGGATCAGGAAGAAGGGGTTTGGGAATAGGGTTATAGGGCTCCAGAGAGCACATTTAATAAGTAGTAGAAGAGTGGGTCAGAAATGTAGGACACTGAGCAGCTATGTGGTGCAGCAGATAGAGCATTGATCCTGGAATCAAGAGAACCTGAGTTCAAATCCAACTTCAGACACTTGTTGGATGACTTTGGGCAAGTCACTTAACCCAGTTTACCTCAAAAAAGGGAAGAAATGTAGGATACTTTATAGAATGGTAGAGAACTAGTTTTAAAATCAGAAATGGATTCAAATTCAAGTGCTGCTACAAACTGTGTGATGCTGGGAAAGTGACTTAATCTCTGACTGTTACCTCATCTACGAGGAGACGATAATTCCCGATTCACGAAGTTGCTTCGGAGACTCAGCAGTCCATGTCCGTAAAAGGCTTTGTAAACCTTTCAATCTCTCTCTGAGGACAGGGAGTACAGATGGGAAGAATCAATGAACAGTTGGAGATGGAAGGGGAAGTCGCCCCATCCCATATGGAGCAGCCACCTCGCAGCTGTGCCTTCGGCCATAAAGAGCAGGACGACCCCAGTAAAGAGAACAGCCTCGATTGATTTTGCCTTGGGAGAGGAAACGTGATGTCGTAGGGGAAAGAGAGCCAGCCCTTGAATCTGGAGGTCACACTTAACCCCAAGGCCCTTGGTTTGCTCGTCTGTAAAATGAAGTTTGGGCCGGGTGGTCCCTGCCAAGGCTAAAATCCTGCTTCTCTGTGATCCCTAGGAAGGTCATAAAACCCTACAGCTGGGCAGCAAACACCCCCGGAACCACTGACTGACCCAGTGACCAGCGTGGTTGAGGATGGACATATTAAACTAAGCCCAGGAAGTCAAGAGATTCTAATTAACGGGAAAGCCTCTTGGAATATATTATATGGACATGCGGTTCAGAGTCCATTAAAATAGAGGTGTGGTTGGCAAGAACAGGGTTCAGTGCGGAATATATATATTCCCCACCAAGTGCCTAGCCCGGTGCCAAGGATTGGGAGGTCTTGTGCCTGACCATTTACATAAAATAGAAATGAGGATTCTAGTGATAACATGAGTTAACATGAGCCAGCATTTGATAAAGCAATCAACAGCGTTAACGTAATATCCATCATATTATATTGTTATATAAATATGTAATATAATTTCTCAGCATCTGAGAAGAGAACTGTGTTAATCCTATTGTCTTCTACCTCAGAATATAGTTGGAACAAGAAAAGACAGAGCAGAGGGTCTGTGTTCAAATCCCACCTCTGAAGTTTGTAGCTCTCTGTGGGACCTTCAGCAGGCTCCTGAAATCCCCTGGTTCCCTCCTCTGTAATATAAGGGATGGGACTGAATGGCCTGGGAGTCCTTCCAGCTCAAACTCTGTGACCCGTGAATACTCGTGGGAGTTGTAGAGAGTTCGGGATGCCAGCTTTGGGGAAGGCTATTGATCAGCTTGGAGCCCATCCAGAGGGGGGTGACTCAGAAGGCAGACCATGGAAAGCCTTGGGAAAGGAGAAACAGCATTTGAATATTCAGTACTTAGGTATCGAGGACCAGAGGCAGTAGAGTACACATCGCTTGGCCCATTTGTCAGGGAGGAATCTCAGGGTTGATGTTAGTGGAGATTGGAAAGAATAGCCTGGATGTGGAGAAGAAAAGCAGGAGATGAGGGAGCGTCTTCCTTGCGATGAGGGCTTGGAACTTTGGGGACCGGTGTGGTTTGAGGAGAGACCAGTAGTGTGAGCATTGTCGGTTCAGGGGCAGGAGGATGAAAGGAGACGGTGAGCGTTCAGACAGATGTTCAGAGGAGCTGACCGACTTTCAGTGATGTGGGGTAAAGTGATGATGTAATCCCTAACACGACCTTGTAACTAGGGTGGGACAATCAGAGCTTTGTCCCGGGAGCTGACATGGTAGGGAGAGCAATGATTTTTCTCCATAGAGATCTAGAGACTGCCGTGCATGTCTCACTTCTTGTCCTCTGTCAACTTATGCCATATTTACTCACTCCACACAATCTTACCTCTGTCGTCCCAATTTCATGGCATCTCTTACCCAGTCCTGCCTTCCCCTGCCCCAACCCTCACAATCCTCAGCTTGCACAGTCCTGCCCTCATTTCTCCCTCAGCCCTTTACACCTACCAGCTACCCTTTGGACTGTTCTCAGCCATATCTCTCCCCTCCCCGGAATCAGTGTTTTTTACTCCTGGCAAAAGGCTGCCTGACTCCTGGCTTCTGTAGAACTGGACAGAGGGCAAACAATGGTGGCAGCTGCTGGGCTCATTTTCTCATTCTGCTGGGGGTAGGAGAGCCTAGGAGTCGGTGGGCATGGGCTGCCTCCAGCAGTCATTTTACTGTTTCCAGAGTGCTTTGTGCATGTGATTCCCTTTGAGGTTCACCACAAACTTGTGAGGTACAAGACTTACAGGTCACATGATTCAGTTTTCAGATGAAGAAACTGAGAGTCAGAGTAGTGACTTTTTCCCCCAAGGGCAAGCCTGATGATGACAACTCACATTTATGTCACAGGTTGAGGTCTGCCCAGTTCCTTCCACACAACCCTGAACAAGTATGATTATACCCATTTTATAGATAGGGAAACTGAGGCTCAAAGAAGGGACAATGACCTATCCATGGTGAGTGTCCTCCAGTATTCCTTCCACTGTTCTGTGCCTCCTCTCATAATTGAAGTCTTCATACAGTCTTAATTCAGACTAATTCCCCTTTATTACACTCAAAGTTCTGGTCAGACTGCTCCCTGACCTCATCCTGCTCACCTTCCTGAATTCACACAAATTGACCCCTCAACATTTAATGGGGGAAGTCTACATTTTCAGGGGCCTGTGGACATCCTCAGGGGAGGATGGGGGCTGCCTTGAAATAGTTTACATTCTTCTGGAGGAATATAACATATATGTAAAAAAATGGACAAATCCTGCAAATACAGGTAATATAAATCCAGCCTCATACCCTTACTAGCTGTATGACTGTGGGCAAGTCACAACCTCTGTCTGCCTCAGTTTCCTCATCTGTAAAATAGGAAAACTTACAGCACCTACTTCCCAGGATTATAGTAAAGTAAAATGGGGTCATATTTATTAAGTAATTTCACAATATAAATTACAATGTTATATTATAATGCAATATAAATACAATTATAAAGTGCTTTACCATATAAATGCTAGTTATATTTAGTATTGCCGTAGTAATTTCACAAGGGAGAAATTGCTCATTCCTCATGGGGACGGCAGTTGGGGGAGTGTGGAAAATTAGGAATGGACTTTTTTTGAATGGAAGAAGCCTCAAACTCACTCCCTCCTCATCTCTGCCTCTGGGATTCCTTCAAGTCCCTCCTCGGGTGCCATTTTGTTTTTAAAGCTTTGTTGTTTCTTCCTCCCCTGATTCCAGTTGAAGAAGATCTCTCCCTCCTCAGATTTTTCTAGGGCACTTTTTATGGACCTTCCCGTTGCCCTGATGACACCGTGAATCTGTAGTAAGGGTCTGGTGCACAAGTTAAGTAAGATGGAGTCTCTATTTGGAGCATCCAGTTCTGGGCCAACTGGAACTAACTTCCTTCATCATATTGTTGATCCACAGTTAGGAGGATCCATCTGGTCCAATCCCTTGAGACACAGGTGATAATTATCAGAGGGGGAATTTGAACTCAGTCCAGCACCAGTGCTCTTTCCACTGAACCACAATGTCTCAAAGACAGAGGACACTTTGGAGACTTTTTATTCCAACCCTTTCACTTCCCATTGAACTTATTTGTGGACATGTTCTACTTCCCATCCCCTTAGACAACAAATTCCTTAAGATCAGAGACTCTGCCATTTTTCTTCTTTCCCTCCTCCCACTCAGCCTGTGGCCTTGCACATAGTAGGTTCTTCATAAATATTGATGAAGTTGGCTTGAATTCATCAGCTTGATTATCAGAACTCTCAACTGAGGGAAAGTCAAGTTTTTTAACTTGGGGAGTGATTTGTAAAACAGCTGATAGCTTTAATGACATGCCTCTTTAGCTGATAAAATTAGCTATCAGAGGAATAACTTATGCTATCCTTTCACCATAATTTAAATTTATATCCAACTCCCAGTCATCTTCCTAGTGCATGGAAAGTGGCCAAGGTCGGCCTCCACTTCACCTTGCTTGTAAATCATTAGTTTGCAACTATCTCTTGATTTTTTTATTGTTCCCAACAATGGCGAATCTAATGGAAATAAACATTGGATGGCGTCCCAACAGCAGATGAATTTTCGAGCTGGATCGTCTGTGTAGACGGCACTAAGAGGATGGAGCAGAAATGACGGCTCCTCCATTAGATGCAATGGAGCCCATTGCCAAAGTGTCCATCGATCCATCCAAGGCCACGTCAATTACCCTCCCCGGCCGGCCCATTAAGGAGAAGTGCTCAGTGCATTTATCTCCTCCTCCCGAGGCTCCTCGTGTACACGGAGTCCAGCTCGAGCCAGGACGGATGGCACCTCCATTCACTGGTAATGCACGAGGGGGGCCTCCCTGCGGATCTATAGCGGTCCCTGTCATTCCGTCTGTTTATAAATAATTGGCTAATGGATTGCATTAAGTGGGGCTATGACTGCATGTTAATTCTTCCCAAGTCCGTTGTTTGGGGGTAGTTTCTGTTGTTTTCCAATAGCCCAGTTTGCCAACATCAGATTTGTTGCCATCCATTTCCAGTGGGTCCACAGGTTTTTGCCTCCCCTGTCCTTCACCCTGAAGAGCTGAGTGAAATCGTTTTTTCCTCTCAAAATCAGGAATATATGCATAATAATAATAACTGATATTTATGTAGTGATTCAATGACAATATGTCAGGCACGATACTAAGCACTTTATGATTATTATTTCATTGGATCCTTGCAATAACCCTGTGAAGTAGGGACTATTATCATCCCTATTTCATAGATGAGAAAATGAGGGAAGCAACCCTGAGGTTGCTCAGGGCATACAAGTAGCGCCAACAAAGTAGATCAGCAACTATTTTCCAGGGTTTTTGCCCAGGAGAGTTGCCGGAGACATCCCTGAAAGGTTAAGTGGTTTTCTCAGGGACTGAGAGCGGTATATAAGACGTGGGATGTGAAGGCCACAGTTCCTCTCTGGGCCAGTTAATGTCACTTGTCATTACGTGGTTCTGTGTGGTTACAAGATCCTTCTACAAAGGTTGGGCTATTTGGTCCTTATAAACTACCTGAGAACTAGATGGAACATTTTACAGATGGGGAAACTGAGGCTCAAAGCTGTGATGTAACATACCTAGATAAGGATGACAACACTGGTTTCCTGACTCTCAGTTCAAGCCTTCTCCCCACTCACCCAGGATAGCCTTGTTCCAAATGGTCTAGGGAAATCCAGTCAGTCAGTCAATGAGCATTTATCAAGCACCTACTGTTTGCCAGATACTCTACTAGGAAAGTACAACTTCATGGACTCTTATATTATCCTCTTTGCATCCTATTTCCCATTATAATCCATGTCCTGTTATAATCTCCAGTGAAAGACAATGTGGCTTAGCAGACAGAGCACTGGACCCAGTCAGGATAGTCCTGGACTCTGATTCCCCATCAGATCCCAGCTCTGCAAGGCTGGGCAAGTGTCTTAACCTTTACAGAGCCTGTCACCCCATTTATAAAGTGTAGATATTAATAATAACAGCACCCACCTCCCCAGGCAGATTGGTGCTCAAACAAGATAACACCTGGAGAGGTCTTTATACCTCCAATAGTACAACTGCTACTGTTATTCTGACTGAAGATAAGGCTGGGCAAAAGGAACAGCTGAGGCACAGGAGAGGAGGAGGAGGAGGAGGTCATGAGCATAGGTCCAGCTCAGGCCACTATATGGGAGAGCTGGGAAAGAAATGAAGCCAGACAGGGGAAGAGACATGCCCAGGGGTAGGTAGATAAGGAGAGAGAGACAGAGAGATAGAGACGGAAAGAGACAGAGACAGAGAGATATAAGTTGATGAATAGATGGATGGATGGATGGATGGATGAAGATAGATATAGAGATAGATGATAGATAGATAGATAGATAGATAGATAGATGGATAGAAGAAGAGATAGAAAAGAGAAGGGATGAGAGAAAGAAGGAGGACAGGGAGAGAAGAGAAAAGGAAAAAGAGGAGTGAAGAGAAAGAGGAAAGAGAAGAAAGATAAGAGTGGGGAGAAAGAGACAGAGAGAGAGAAGAGAGAAACTTTATTAAGCACTTACTATGTTCTGTGCTAAGCAAGCACTGAAGATCTACACACATGTATACATATGTAGGTATACATGTGTGTATATGTATACCGATAACAGCATGCAAGACAGTCCCTGCCCCCAAGCAGCCCACATTCTCATGGGAAAAGACAACATATGAAGGGGAGATGGAAGGGCTGAGGAGGCGGCAGGAAGCAGGCAGAGAGCAAAGTTCTGTCCAGGTCTCTCCGTTCCAAGTCCTAAAAGCCTGCCCTGGCTGTCCTTGGCACTCTACCAGGCATCCCGGGAAATACAAGACAAGAAGTAATTACTGCATTTACTTACGTGCTTCAAGGACCCACGGTTTCATCCCACTTGGGAAGACTATTAATTCACAGGATCCTGGACCTAGTTCTGGGAGGGACCTTGGGCATCAGCCCTTCCTGGGCCCGAGGCTGCCCATCCCATAATGGTCTGAACCTCGCCCCCAGAGTACAACTTGTACCTTCACCCACCCCAGTTGGGAAAGAAGTTCCCGACCTCTGTCCTTCTCAAGTCCGGGAGGAAGGAGAGGGTTGGGCTGGTAACTTGTGGCCCTACAAAGAGTCTCCTTACTAAGTGTCCCTCGGAGTGGCCACTGCCTGGTGCTCCACCCTGGGCTAATGCCTCCTTTGCCTCCCCCGAGTCCTGGTTCTGGGTCAGGATCCACCCTTAGCATCCCCAGAAGTTCTGTATCTGACCTCGTTAGTCATTTACACCCTTCACCTTTTGGGGGTTCAGAGCCCCCTTGTGACATCCCTTTTCAGGATAATGTTTTTAGATGCAGAAAATAAAATACAAAGGATTACAAAGGAAATCAATTCCGTTAAAAAAACACAGTAATCAAAACAGAACCCTGATGGAATGAAAGCTTTGAGAGGCAGCGTGGTGTAGTGGCTAGGGACTTGCAATAACAAAAATGGCCTCAGCTGCGTGACCCCGGGCAAGTCACCCTGTGTGCCTCAGTTTCCTCATCTGTAAAATGATCTGGAGAAGATGGCAAAGCATTCTAGTATCTTTGCCAAGAAAATCCCAAATGGGGTCACAAAGAATTAGACTGAAAATGGCTATACTATACTATACTAGTATACTATACTAGGCACTGGGCTAAGAGCTGGAGGTACTAAGAGAGGCAGAAACTCTCTCTGTGCCCTCCAGGACATCCCAGTCTAAAGGGAGGGGGTGGGATCAGATGCACAGCTCGGGACCAACCAGATTCAGAGGAGATAAACTGAAGCTAGAGGGAAGTCGTTCAGCTCAAGGAGCCCTGGGAGAGGCTCCCGAGCAGCTCACCAAGGTGGGAAGGCTCAGGCTCTATACTGACAGAGGGGGTTTCTTTGTTGAAATCACCCACCAAAACCGAGTGAAGAATTGCATCGTAATGACCACACCTGTAGAGCTTAGAGACAACATTAGGGGAGGAACAGAGACTGGGTGTGGGATATAGACATGCCCTGTACCGGGGAGGGCGGCCGCCTCTGCATGTAGAGACTTAGAGAGCGGTCCAGAGCACCGGGAGCCCAGGCCGCGTTATCCCTCAGAGGGAGGGATGCTGAACTCGGGCGTCCCCGGCTTGGACGTCTGCCCTCCAGCCTGGGCCTTTGAAGCACGACCTGCCTGTCCGTTAGTTATTCTTCCGATCTTGGACACCACAGCTCAGTCGTGACTGAGGAGAGGAAAGGGAGAGGTTGTGATTATAGCCGCGAAGATCTGTGTGTCCGTGACCCACGGTGTGTGTGTGTGTGCGGTATCTATGTTACACGTGTGTGCTACGTGATGTGTATTATATATGGGAGCAGTTGTGTGCATGGGGGGTGGTCCGTATGTTGTATGTGTGGTATGTGTATTGTATGGTGGGGGTGTTGTATTGTTTGGGAGGGTGTTTTTTTTTTAATCATAGCTTTTTATTTTCAAAATATATACATGGATAATGTTTAACACTCACCCTTACAAAACGCTGTGGTCTAATTTTCCCCTCCCTCCCCCGCCATCAGAAGTGATGCAATGTATGTGAGACATGTGCACTTCCTCTATCTACATTTCCACATGTATCACGCTGCACAAGGAAAAAGCAGATCAAAAAGGGAAAAAATGAGAAAAAAATGCAAGCCAACAACAACAGCAAGCCAGAAAGGTGAAACTGCTATGTTGGGTCCACACTCATTTCCCATCGTTCTCTCTCTGGGTGTAGACGGCTCTCTCCATCACTGAGCAATTGGAACTGGTTTGAATCATCTCATTGTTGGAGAGAGCCACGTCCACCAGAATTAACATCCTATAATCTTCTTGTTGCCGTGTACAAGGATCTCCTGGTTCTGCTCACTTCTCTCAGCATCAGTTCATTCCAGGCCTCTCTGAAATCATCCTGCTGGTCATTTCTTACCAAACAATGATGTTCCATAACATTCATATGCCATAACTTACTCAGCCATTCTCCCACTGGGCGTCCCCTCAGCTTCCAGTTTCTGGCCACTACAAAGAGGGCCGCCCCAAACATTCTTGCACAGGGGGTGGGAGGGTGTGTGTGTGTGTGTGTGTGTGTGTGTGTGTGTGTGTGTTGGCCTTCAGAGCTCGCTAGCTGTTTGCCTCCTGCTTGTGGAATAAATGTACGCTTGCCCTCCTCATTAGGCCATGGCTGCTTGGATTATTTGCTTCTTATAAATAACAAATGACATGAGTGCCCAGGCAAGCCATTAGCTCAGTTTGGAATGGGAACCCCCACCTCACCCCCCACAGTCCCACTGCACTCCACGTGCACACACACACACACACACACACACACACACACACACACACACTGTTCTGGGCTGTAGAGATGGGTCTCTGGCTGGGAGTGCCCATGGGAGGTGGCTCAGGCAGCACCTTCTTCCCTCGCTGCCCCCCGACCCCAAACCCTCCATGGTTTTGTCGGAGAATAAGCAGGGACCGATCCTTCACCCTGAGCTAGGCTGGAGGCAGGGGCGCAGCTTTAGCAGAAATGGTGCACACGGGATAACCATCATACAAACTGCAACCCCCCAAGATGGACTGGCCCCTCCCCACTCAGGGGGAAGCACGTGTGCGTTTGGATGAGGTTTGTGGGGGTTTGTGTCCAGGATGGCCGTGGAGAAGGGCCAGCCCCAGCCCCAGCTCCTTGTGTCTCAGGAGCCTGCCCCTCAGCCTTTTTGTCTCTTCTCTGAACTCTCCACATTTGGCCTCAAGGCTCCAACTTTCCCCTCAAAAGCGAACGTTCCTTCCTGGCCGACCCCGACCGGATGTTGGGACTCTCTGAGCATGGCTCATTCAGCCACAGCGGGCAAGCCCGGCACACTCGCTCTAAGTGCTCTCATCTGAACGAGGGCTCGGCTTTTCCCTGCTGGGTTCCCACGGACAGGATGGGGGGCAGCGAGAAGGGGGCTGATAGAAGCTAAGAGAATGAACTTCTGGCTCAACGAAAGGGCACCATTTACAAGGAGAGCTGCCCCACAGTGAAATGAGCTGTTTAGAAGGTAATGAGTCGATTGTTACTGAAGGTATTCAAGCAAGAACTGGATGGGCATGGGTCTGGTAACACTGCACAAAGGGAATTGTTGTTCCGGTCTGGCTTGGATGGACGGTCCCTTTCAATGCCACGATTTTAGGACTCAGCCCTCCAGCGCAAGCCTTTCCTTTTACCGAAGGAGGCCAGAGTAGGATGGCCATTGGCCCAGTGGAGCGCAAAGTCCTTGAGAGCGGTTTGGTTTTGGTCTTTCTATCCCCAGCACCTGGCACATAGTAGGTGCTTGATAAATGCTCGTTGAGTTGAGGTGAACCTGCTTGGGCGGGCATTGTATCCACCACCCAGAAGACACGAAAGTCACGTTCATCTATTTTCAGATGATACAATGATGGGAGGCTCAGTCAGGATCCAAAAAGTCCCCTTTAGATCAAATCTGAGAGAAACTGGATAGGCAGAAATGTAAAGTTCAGTTCTTAATTTCCAAAAAATGTGCTGCATTTCTGTGATTCAGGTTAAAAAAAATGGCCAGGTATCCCCAACTAGCCCCAACTCCCCGCCCGTGAGAGTTTCCTGCTTGCCGCAGACTTGAACTCCTTTAGCCTCTCCCTAAACTCCTTTCTCACACAGAAACCACTGGGGGCTCAGGACTTTGAACCAGTTTTTTGTTCCTCCCAAAGTCAGGAGTTACAAGTCTCTAAATGCTACTATTGGTCCACGGGGATTGATCAGCACATCCTGCAAGGGCCACAACTTCTCCACCTTTATCCAGCATTTTCATCTGCCTCCACCCAGCCCTAAAATCATCTACCCTCATCCATTTTCCCATCTATAAAATGGGTATCACATTTGCTCTCCTTCTACTCAGCAAATGCCCAATTGTTGTATAGTCCATTTGCTTTTCGAACCCCGTTCTCATTCATTCATTCAATAACGCCTTCAAACTCTATCACAAGCACGCCCAAGGACTGAGTCCTGCCATCAGAAGGAATCATTCCCCCACGTCCGGAGATGGACCGCTTTCAGCCCCGGGTGATGGCTAATCATTGTGGATGGGGGCAGGAAGATTGCAGCTTCCCATGCAGTTCTCTACCTTCTCCAGGGAGTCTCAGCCTTCATACCTGGAAGACTAACTGGGCTGCCTGGTGGACTGAGTCAGCAGTGTGACATCGAAGCCAAAAATTAATGTGACTTTAGATTGCATTAATGGAAGCATCGGGGCCATAATGAAAGAAGAGTTTGGCTTTTTGTCCACTGCCTGGGTCGTGTTCCATTGGAATATTGTGCTCATTTCTGAACGCCCCGTTTTATGAATGAAGAAATCAATCAATGAAGAAATGAATGAATGAATGAAAAACCATTTATTAAACACTTACTATGTGCAAGGTCCTGTGCTAAGGCTGGAAATACAATAGAAAGACAAGAGATTCTCATAGAGCTTTCGGCATTGCTAAGTGAGAAAATCACCAAAAATCAATCAATCCATCAGCAAGCATCGATTAAGTATTTGCAATGTGCCAAGCTCTGTGCTAAATTCTGGGGACATAAAGAAAGGCAAAAACAGCTCCTTTCCTCAAGAAACTTATACTCCAATAAGTGATACTCCAATTTGTGCTGTGAAAATCGCCCCGGATTTGGAATCAAAGGGTGTGGGTTCATATCCTGCGTAGGACACTCACTGTGTGATGCTAGGAAAGTCTCATCACTTCTGGACTCCTCTTTGCTCTTTAATCTAGTTTTTCTCTAAAATCACTTTCTAGCTTTAAATCTCTGACCAAGCAGGGAGGAGGCTATTATTGTCTTGAAGTCTTTGAAGGATCGTTTTTAAAGAAGGGGGTTAAAAATTACCAGGTGATAAACGTTTTATTTTGGTCCCCGAAGCGGAACTAGGTAGAACTGGTCTTTTGTCTTTGTATCCCCAGCACCTGGCACACGGTCGGTGTTTAATAAATGCTTGAGAGTCAGTCTTCAGTTCAGTGAAAGGAAAAACATGGAGGATGGTTCAAAGGTGCGATGTGATGTCTCGGGAGAGCAGGAGTTCTTTGTATCTGGAAGTCTTAGGTAGAGTCTGGCTGGGAAAAAACACTTACAAAGAGAATTCTTCCTCGGTACAAGTTGGACTTGTATTTCACAACTAGGAATACACACACACACACACACACACACGCTTGTGTGTGTGTGTGTGTGTGCGTGTGTGTGTGTGTGTGTGTGTGTGTGTGTGTATGAGATGGATGCTTTGTGGCTGAGGTTAGGAACGAGAAACCATGTCATATGAGGGCAGGGGGTTGGATGAAAAGACCAAAATTTGTCCAGCTTGAAAACAAAATGATTTGGGAGAGAAGAAGGAGGAGGGAATGAGAGCTGTCTTCAAGAAGCCATTGTTTGTCAAGAGATTGTCTGGCTGGGGGCTCAGTGTGGAGATGGGGTGAAGGCTCAGGTTAAAGGTTAGAAGCCAAGCTAGGGCTGGGAGGGGGGTTCACTTTGAGCTGGGGGAGGGGCTCAGCCTGAGCCTGAGGTGGGGGCTCAATCTAAGGCTAGAGTTAGGGTTCACTTTATATTCAGGAGAAGGAACAAATCAAAGGCCAAGGTTAGGGTCAGTTTGTATCAGGCTCAGAATCTAGAATTAGATTCAATTTGAAGCCAGGGTTAAAACTCAGTTTCTATTCAGGACAAGTCCGGGGTGAAAGCTCTGTCTTGAAGACAGGATGAAGAACTAGTTAAGTTCCCAGGCTGGCCGGCCGTGGCTCCGTCCCCCGGACCCCCCGCAGGGAAGCCGGGCCGGGGGCTCCCCCGCTCTGGCCACGCTGACTGGCCGCCCCCCTCGGGGAGCCCCCGGCCCGTAACCCGGAGCCCAGAGGCCGTCCCTCCTGGCGAGAGGAGGCGGGTGGGGGACAGCGAGAATTTACTTCTCGTGGCATGGGGGGAAGAGATTTCATGCTTGGGCAGTTTCCCCAGCGGGCTGGCCACGAAACCCAGCTGGCCGGCCGTGAGTCTGCGCGCTTTGCCCACTAGGTGGCACTAAAGGCCTCCCAAGGTCAGCCCCATGGGCAACCTTCCCCCAGAACTCCTCGGAATCGGCATTAGGGGCCCTAACCTTTTCCTCTGTGTCCGGAATATCACCCGCACCTGGCACCCAGCCAGGAAAAGCTTCCACCCATCAACGGAGGCTGCCAAAGGGGGAGAGAAAGAAGCAGCATTTATTAAGCACCTATTATGCGCCAGATCCAGCTGGAGCTGCCTGAAGCCCCTTCCTCCGCTCTCCTCCCTCCTTCCCCTCTGTCCATATAGGGCATTATGCCCTCACCTGCGGGCGCTCTATCCAAAGGAATATACATTTTGGTGCTGATTGTGGATACTTTACAAGCTATCTTGGGGTTGCCAGCCTAGAGTTCTTTCTTAAGGAAGAAACCCAGATCCTCTGCTTCTCATTTATTGGTCAATAATAGGTCCCGGATCAAACCCACCGAGTCATTGTTTGGGTCCTGATTGTTCAGAGTGACTATAAATGGCATTTGTTTCAGTTTTGGTCAGAAACCCTATGGGCCTCCCCCCAAAAAAATGATTTTTTTTTATTAGGTAAGAGAGGCCAATTCTTCTCCTCATTTCTTACTAAGTCTTAATCATTGAAGGGAGTGGTGGCCTGAGTCAAATTGAGATCTGGTAAAGGTTTTAGCTTCAAAAGGCCAAAATCTCCCACTGCGTCCAGGGCCACGTCCCGTCATCCTGATCCATATCTGGCCACTAGCCCCAGAGGGCTCTGGAGGGGAAAGTGAGGGAGGTGAGCTTGCACAGCCCGCCCTCCTTCCAATCCAACTCACTTGCACACCATGGCACCCCCTCCCTGATGTCCTGGTCCTCTTTGAGAATGAAGGACAAACAACACCATGTTAAACACTTTACAGATATAACCTCATTTAATCTTTGCAACCACCTGGAAGGCAAAGTTATAACCTCCATTTTGCAGCTGAGGAAACTGAGGCAGACAGCAATAAAGTGACTTGCCCAGGATCACACTGCAAGGACGTGTCTAAGGCCAGATTTGAACTCAGGGCTTCCTGATTCCAAGCTTTAGTGCTTCGTCCACAGGGTTTATTTGTTTCTTCCCCATAACAAAAATAAAATGAAATCAGAGAATAATTATCCTATCATTTTCACTTCTTTTGTTTTCTAATGTATACAAAGTTCTTTTCCCTACCTTGTGAGATAGCTCTGGGGACTTGGAGTCAGAGGACCTGGACGCTTTCTGTGTGGGCTAAGTCATTTCAGGATCTACCCAACTCTAAATCTAAAACCCTAAATAAAGCCTCCCTCAGACTAATAAAACCACTGAGTAGCCTCCTTCTTCTGGAATACAGTGTTTGATGCTGTGGCTGCCCATCCTTCTCTGCCTTCCTCCCAGAGCATCCTTTCTGCAGAGGGTTGGACCATCCTAAGGCAAAGAATTTGTGTATGTTGACTTCCCCAAGGTCATTCAATGGAAAAAATAGACTGAATGGAGTTTTCCTCATGGGCCAGCTATGAGCCCCCCCCCTTCTTCAGCCAACCATTTCTCCTGACCCACTCTTTTTTACCTTTTGTTAAGAGATTGTAATCAAATCTCCATCACTTTTGCCTCCATAGGAAGTGTGTCAGCTGGCTCTCCAATGATTTCATTTACCATCCCAAAGGTTTCCCAAAACCAAAGTCCCTTCCTTGGTCACTCCACAAACATAAATGCATATATACATGCAGACATACGTATGCATTGAAATGCAGACATTATGTCATGCATTATATCTAACACATAAATTATATACATACATATATAAAATAACATATAACACAGTCTACATTGCCACTCTACATATGTATATGTGTATTTGTGCATGCATATGTGCTATCCAACACATATATGCATTTTGTTTTATTTCTCAGGGTTTTTTTCTTTCTTTCTAGATCCGATTTTTTTTTGTGCAGCAAGATAACTATAAATATGTATACATATGTTGGATTTAAGATATACTTTAACATATTAAACATGTATGGGACTACCTGCCATCTAGGGGAGAGGGTGGGGGGAAGGAGGGAAAAAGTTGGAAAAGAAGGTTTTGCAGGGGTCAGTGTTGAAAAATTACCCATGCATATGTTTTGTATATAAAAAGCTTTAATAAAAATATATATATGCACATATATACAGATGTGCAAAAATATGAATGTGTGCAAATATATGCACATAGAATAAATGTAAGGTACACAATATATACAACATTTACAAAATAAACACAAGGAAATTTGTCAAAAGAGGACACTAACAGCTGGGAGAAGTTAGGGACCCCATGGCGTAGGTATTATAAACATTATAATCCCCATTTTATAAATAAGGAAACTGAGGTTCAAGTTAAATGACTTAACTAAGGTCACAAAGCTGGAAAATAATAGGACTGAAACTCAAATTTAGGTCTTTGGACCCCAAATCAATTCAATTTGATTTAACAAGTATTTATTAAGCATCTCTTTATACAAGTCATTGTGCTGGACCGTGGGGAAATATCACTAGCTAAGTAAATCCTGTTTATACAAAGCATTTCAAACCAGGGCTATAAGGAATGGCTTGCCATAAGAAGCGACCTTGAAGGCAGCTCCTGAAGGTGCTGATGAGAGAGCAGGGCCCTCTCCCTGGCACTGAAATGACTCTTATACAGGAAAATAGCTTCCTAAAGAAAGATACCCCACAAAGAATTGGAAATTGAGGGTCTGCCCATCTATCGGGGAACGGCTGAACAAACTGTGCTATGTAATTATGATGGGATGCTATTGTGCGGTAAGAAATGACAAGCAGGATGCTCTCAGAAAAACCTGGAAAGACTTCCAGGAGCTGTTGCAAAGGGCCATGTACTGTGTACAGAGCAACTGCTGTGTGCGACTTAGCTACTCTCAGCCATACAATGATCCAAGACAACTCTAACGGACTTACGATACAAAATGTCATCCCTCCCCGATGGATACAATCTGAATACAGATTGAAACATACTTTTTTGTTGTGGTTATTTTTCTTAAAGTTTTTTGTCTGTTTTCTTTTATAACATGACTGTTATGGAAATGTTTTGTACACATGTACAACCTATATTATATCGCTGGCTTTCTCAATGAGGGGCTGGGATAAGGAGGGAGAAGGGGAAGAATTGGAAACTCAAAGTTTTAAAAACAAATGTTGAGGACTGCTTTTAGATATAACTGGGGAAAAATAAAATACTAAATAAAACTTTAAAAGAAAGATGCCCCTCCTCCCCGCCAAAAAAAGGGGGCTAACTCTCGTCTCCTCTCCTCACCAAGCCCAACCAGTGATCCATTTCCCTTGGTTTTCCAGTTTGAGATCCGGCAGCTGAGGGCCCACTTGGCTCAACAAGACCTAGATCTGGCAGCAGAACGAGAGGCAGCCTTGCAAGCCCCTCACGTCCTCAACCCCCAGGGCAGCGCCAGGTACAAGGTGGTGGACACGGGGGATTCGGACGATGACGAGACCACAGAGAACATCACGGAACTGAGGCCCCCTCATGGTGAGTTCCTCCCGATCCCCTGCCCAGGGGGCACTTTTAAGCAGATGCTTCAGGTCTTATCTGGCAGGTGTCTAACCCTGCCAGGTACAGACTAGTTCCCAGGATTCCCCTCATGTGTTACTTCTCTCCCTTTTCTGCACTGTCAGAACTACCTCTCCTCCTCCTGATTCTTGGGGATCTCAGTAATATCAGTGGGGGTTACAATGATGCTTGAGGGGCACTATGGCGGGCAGAAAGAGAGCTAGCCTCAGAACCACAAAGACTTGTGATACTTCAAGGTATAAGGAGACATACACAGTCATGGCTCAGACTTCTCTCGGCCATTCCCAATTAGAAGTGAATGTGGAGAGAGCCTGAACTATGTGAGTGGAGAGAAGACAAGTGAAAGGTGTTGAGAGGGTAGAAACGATGAGAATTAGCAATGAACTGGATGGGGGGAGAGAGTGAAAGTGAGAGTTGAAAGTGACTCCAAGATTGCCAGCCTAGGATCCTGGAAAGTGATGGTCCAAGAAGTCCCCATGAATAATAACGAAATCCAGGACAGTGGGATAGGTTTTGGAGAAATGGCCTTTTCTCTCCATAAAGACACCCTTCATATACTCTGGTAAACAAGCCCCAAATTGCTCCGTATTCCTCGATTCCCTACAAAGCACCTCCAAGTCCAATTTTCCTCCTGGCTCTGCTTCTCCCTCTGTGGGTGACCTAAGTGCATCTCCCAGTTCCAGCTTCCACACAAGCCACCCTCATCTCCCATCTTGCAGTTCCTCATTCCCCCATCGATGCAGATGGCAGATGTTTCCAGTTTTGAGTTCATCTGTCAGCTATTTCACAACCAAAGGCCAGAGTCTCTGAGAGCACAGACAAAATAAATGACTGGAGAAAATCTACACCCATATCATGCTTTTCCTCTTGCTCAGGCTCTGGTCCATCAGTAGAGTTGAAATAAACCTTTCCCCACCCTGGACTTTCATTGAGGAGTCACTAAAACTGCTTTCTCAGTTGGCATCTGGGAAATGCCCATGGAGGGAGAGCCCCACAAGACTTGGAATAGCTTGTCTGGCTGCTCCCATGAAGGAATGAAGGAAGCCCTGGCTGGCAACCCCACCTCCAAGCCAACTGTGTTTTAAAAAGGCTCGCTGACATGTGACAGCAGAGAACAGATGCAAGGATTAATGCATAGACACATGGAGTGCGTGAGGAAGGCGGAATCTGAGAGGATTCTACGGAGTCCAGGAATCATCAGAAATGTAGCAGAATCACAGAGGGGCCTAGCTGGGAGGAACCTTAGAATGGGAACAGAATGCTACAATGGGAAGATGCCTAGAACCCAGAATGTGAAACTTGGAAGAGGACTTAGAACGTAGATCCTAGGAGGTTGGAGTTGGAGGGAAAGAACGTCAGAACTAAAAGGAATCACTGAACACAGATTATCAGAGACTGGCTGGACAAGAAGAGACCTTAGATTCTCTGAACAGAGAATATCAGAGCTAAGCAGGACCAGAGAAGGGAGAAGAGAAAGGGAATAAGCATGTATAAAACACCTGAGCCAAGAGCTGTGCTAAGCTCTTTTATAAATATCTCAACCCTAGGATTTGGGTGCTATTATTATCCCTATATTACAGTTGAGGAAACTGAGGCAGACAACGGAAGTGTCTTGCCCGGGACCATACAGATAGGAAACAGAATGTCATAACTTGGAGGGACCATAAAGTATAGAATGGCAGAACTGGGGGGGGGGTGTCATGGAACATACGAGCTAAGATACAGCTGGGAGGGGCCTTAGAATATAAAACCTAGAATGTCAGAACAAGAGAACCTTAAGCACAGTGTCACAGCTTGGAAAGACTTAGCACATAGACATAAGAAAGGATCTTAGAATACAAAATGTCAGTGCCAAAAGGGACTTTTGAGTCCCTTTGGCTCCCTCATTTTCCAGATGAGTAAACAGAGGCCCAGAAAGTTTATGTAGTAAATTAACAACAGAATCAGGATGAAGCCCAAGCATCGTGACTCCCAACACTGACAACAACTGATCGACTCTGCTCAGCTCAAAAGCTACTTTAGAGCTCTTAGATTTTGATTCTGAGCCATTTCCAAATCACCATTAACTACAACCAACTAGGAGACTTGATTTTGTTGGAAAGAGATAATGAGGGGCTGGAGGCTGGATGGTAGAATTGTTGTTTCCAAAGAAAGGTGGAGCATATTCCAGCAGAATTATGGGAACTATGGTGACAGGCAGAGATGGGGCCAGCCTAGAGTCACCAGGCTTTGTCTTTGGTACCCACATAGAGAAGGGGCATTTCTCCATGGAGATGTCAAGGCCTGAGGACCATTCCAAGATGAAACCCTTACCACTTCCTTGGTCTGGGTCCCCTGGTTCTTATTTGTGTCTCCCAATGTGTCTTATACCACCTGAGTAATGGCATCCAACTAGCATAGACTGTCTGGACCAAGAATTACCCCCAGAATCATCACTGGGATCACCTTAGGGTTTCCCAGCGTGTTTGTGTCCATCCCTCCTGGCCAGAACCCAAAAATTTGTGCTAGGTACCAGAATTCCCAGTTATGGCTCTGAAGATAAGACAAGAAACAAGACAGAGCTTGGCAGTGTGGGGAGAATAGCAGGGACTCTGGAACCAGGAGGCCTGAGTTCAAGACCTGGTCCTCCAACCAACTAGCTGCATAATCTTGGACAATTTCCTTCCCTCCATTTTCTCTGCTATAAAAATGAGAATTAAATAAGATAAAATAGATAGTATAAAGTGTGTCGTGTGCCTCATAGCACTGAATAAAGTATAAGCCAGGAGGACGCTGTCCCTTCCAGCTCTGATGCCCTCTGTCCTGAGACCACTTTGAACCATGCTAGGGTTCAAAACAGCCACTACTTGCTCAGTCCCTGCTGCTGTGGAAAGTCTGACAGAAATGTGATGAAATCAGGAAGCTTCTTTGTCCTCAGCAATCTTTCGGCATCCAGAGGGAGTGGAAGTGGTGAGATCTGAACAGAAATTCTTCCAACCATGGCCAAGCCCTTCCAGAAGAGCCAGAGAAGCTCCCCTTCCCCCCCCTTTACCCCCACTCCACCCCATCCCTCATCCCAAGCTGCCGACTGGATCTCAAGCAGACAAACGCTGGCTGGTTTCTGTTCAGACTTGCTCTAGCCCAAGTCCTTTAAATCATCTTTAAAACCCAGGGCTGCAAAGTCCCAGGCTTCAGGGACTGCCAAGTTCACAGTGCCCCAGTGTAGGCATTAATACTTCCCTCCCAAATTTATTAGTCTTGAAGCTCACCCATAATGAATGAATTACAGTCCCCAGCGGGTGTAGCCACGTCGGCCCGTATATCATCCCAGCCCTTGGAGTCCCATTCCACCACACTGACATTTCAAAATCGCAGGAGTCGCTCTGATGGAGGCCTTGTCCATCTATCTCCCCCGCCACCGAGGAGGCCCTCTGTGCTAGTGATTTTGTTACCTCCTGGAGGGAAGGAACCTGGGTGAGGTGCCAAAAGTCAGAGGAAGAAAAGTCACAGTCCCCTGCCAGGGCTGTGAAGCATACGATAGAAGGGATGGCAGAGAGCATGCAAACCAAGAGCTTGTCTCGTTTTACAGAGGAGGAAACTGAGGTCCAGAGAGAAAAAATTACCCTTCCAAGAGGTTTTACTACTAGAAACATAAGATCCTTATAGGTAGAGACTGTCTCTCTTTTGTGTTTATATACTCAGTAGTTAGTATAGTGCCTGGCATACCAAAGGCATTTAATAAATGCTTTTTCATTCGGAGTCAGTCAAATAAGAAGTAGGGAAATGGGAAGCGTGCTGAATTTGGAATCAGAGAACTTAGCTTCAAATCTTGATTAAGCCAAGTACTTTTGAACTGAGTTTTTTGTGCCTCGGTTTTCTCATTTATAAAATGAAAGGATTGGATGAAGTGAGTTGTAAGAGTCCTTCCGGGTTTAAACCGGGTGATCCTAAGTAGCCGAGCTAGAATTTGAATTCAGCTCTTCAGCCTACAAATCCTATGCTCTTCCCACCTGGGTAGGATGCCTCTAGCTCAGACATTCAATGACTCTGTGTCACTCTCAAAATCCTTTGGAATTTTTTTTTGCTGCCAAGCTCGGAGTCAGGATTCCTGGGTTCCCTCCCAGACTCTACCAGTGACTCATGCCACCTGCCCTCACCAGCCTCCACTCCCTGATGCTGCAACCATGGGCAAGTCAGGCTGCTTTCCCTAAAGGGCAAAGCTCATTAATGAAGGCTGTCAGCTCTCCACTTGACTGGGGGTTTGGAAGGATTAATGAGGTCATGGTTGCAAAGAGCTCTGGGTGCGGAGGAAAGAAAGTATCTTGAAGGTACAAAGGAACAGAGCCGTGGGCATTCTCTGTAGCCTCCTGCCCACTGCCAAAAGTCCCATTGGCCCAGAGGCTTAGGATTTCACATTCCAAGTTGGATACAAGACAGTAAGCATTTCTTAAGCACTCACTGTATGCCAGGTACAATGCAAAGTGCTGGAGATAGCAAAAGAAACACAATCCCTGTCCTCAAGGAACTTACATTATGTAATAGAGGGGACAACACATAAAAGGGAGTTGGAGAAGGGATGGAAGAGCTGATAGATCCTTCCATGTGTACGGTCACAAAGTTTGTAAGCAGCCAGATGTAAAATTAACATACTAGACCTGGGCCCATCTCCAAAATGGGGACCCCAAAAGAATCTCACTAGTGGGTACAACTACTTCCCTTGGCTGCCTCGATATTCAGGAAGTCAATTTACCTCTGAGCCTCAGTTTCCACATCTAACAAATGGGGGGATGAAACTAGATGATCTTTCAGGTCTCTTACATCACTAAAGCCATGATCCCATGGCCCCGGAGTGGTCAGGGAGGGGAGATTTGCCTCTTTTCAGAAGACTTAACAGTTCTTCTACTGTGTTTCCTATAATTGAGGGAGTTGGACTAGATAATGTCAATGATTCCTTCAAACGCTAAACCCCACAATCCATAGTTTCATGTTAGGTAGTTGGGAAGAGAGTTGTTGGAATCAGGAAAAATCTGAGTTCAAAACCTGCCTTGAGACACTACCTAGGAAAGTCACTTAAACTTGATTTGCCTCAGTTTCCCCAGCTGTAAAATTGGGTTAATAAGAGTGTTTCCCTCCCAAGGCTGTTGAGGATCATATGCAACCACTTATAAAACAGTGCTTTGTAATCCTCAAAGTGCCCGATAAATGTATTAACGTGCTCCAAGCACGTTCACTGAGAGGTGTAGAA
Organism: Antechinus flavipes; assembly: GCF_016432865.1. Classification (NCBI taxonomy): domain Eukaryota; kingdom Metazoa; phylum Chordata; class Mammalia; order Dasyuromorphia; family Dasyuridae; genus Antechinus; species Antechinus flavipes. The sequence continues at coordinate 652,236,203 of NC_067399.1, forward strand.
TGTGGCTTGGATGAAGCTCAGGAGGCTAGGGTTGGAGGCTGGCCTCAGAAGCTCATTGACATTGGCCAAGTCTGCAGCTCTGTAAAAGGGGGATCATGGTGCCCACACTTCTCATTTATCAGAACAATTGTGAGGGGAGTATTTTTACAGCTTGAAGTGCCACAAAAATATAAACTCTTCATCCTCATGAATGGAGGGGATGGAGCAGCCCAGATGTTCTCCCCTCCCTGGGCTGAGCTGAGGCTTGAAGGAAACTGGATTTTAAAGGCCAAGGGGAGGAGAGAGTGTAAAGTCACAAATGCGGTTGATGGAATGTTATGCATGAGCAACAGCAAGAAAGCCGACGTTTCTGGATTATACCAATATGGAAGGGAAGCAGGGAATAAATCTGGGGAAATGGGAAGTGGCCAGTTTGGCTGGACAACAGAGGGCATGAAGGGGAGTACTCAGCTGGGACCCAGCCACAGGGGGCTTCCAATACCAAAGGGGATCCCTTTTCATTTAAAGGGGATTCTTGGAGATGAAAAATTCTCAAACCTCTCAAGAAATGACTCTGCAAGAGTGAATATTGGGGCCCCACGACACTGAGGGCAATATTTGAGGTCAGGGGCTGCCCTCAAATCCCAATGTATTCTCTGCTGCCAGCTCATCCTGCAGCCCTGCCGCATAGGCTGAGCTAATTCACAGCCAGCTGCTTCCAGGGCAGCCCCCGCCACTGGGGCATAGCTCTGATTATCAGGAATCTTTAAATAATCCCAGGATACATTCTCCTTTATACTCAGACAAGTTGGGCTACCCCTCGCACCAGAGCCTGTTATAAGGAGAATAGCTCCTTTGTCTAGAAAAACATCAACTGAACAACAGAGAAGAGCTGATGGACCTGGGAGGGACGGGGCCGAAATAAAAGCTGTAAGGCTGGAGGAGCACGAGGATGCTTGGAACCACTTAACAGCCCCTTCCTCCCTTTTCAAACGCCGTCGTAAAAATGTGCACAAATGCTATTCCAAGCTGGCCTTTTGGCAGCCACAACACTGAAACCATTGAGAAGATGCTGGCGGGCCGACCTTGACAGAATTTGGGATGGGGGGAGGCAGGCAAGAAGAAGAACTGGCGTCTCCTGTCTGGGCTGGCATTTATGGTAGCACCAAATTTACTGTTTTTACCTTGGCCCGGAGACCAAAATAAAAGATGAGCTCAGCAGAGGGAAAGGATTTTTCTCTAAATTTAGCTTTTTATTCCTAAATTGGGCCAGCTTTCTCTTCCATGCCCACATCTCACTGAGGGACAAATAAGGAAGGTCAGGGGGCCAGACTGAGGGCACTGGTCTTTTGGCCAGAATTAGGTCATTTTGGCTTCTGGGAGAAGGGCCCACATGGATTTTCCAGTTTCCTACTCGTTCTTTCTTCCTTCAGATAATAACATATGAGGGAGATGCTTGTTACTGTAATTTCATCACAGTAGAGTCCACCAGGCTAACAGTAGTATATCCCAAAGAATTCAAAATGAACATCTGGCAGATGAAGAGGAGGGGTATATGGCAAGTGTGAGCAAATTGCACCATAGTCAATGAGAAATAACAGGGAAACGTACCGTTCACAGAAGAGATGATCCGGCACTGTGGCAAGCAAGAATGGCTGGTGGACAATTCAAATGCTCTACTGGGATACCTGTGATATCAAGAGAAGTTAAGGAAGCCCAAGTCGGGAGGATCCCCATCCTCAACCTCTCTATGATAAACTGGCATGATGTCATAGACAAGAGGCATACAAAATAGGCAGGGAGAGATGGGTGACACTCTGCACCATTGGAGGGAATGTTCACCTCAGTGAGATCACAGATCCGTGGGAATATATACACAATAAGAGACTTTCCCATTTGGAAACAAAATACTTACAACAAATCTCTTACTTGTAGAGCCCATTGATGGGTCCTCAGAGAGACAAAAAGATCAGCTAAAACTTGGTCCTGTCCCCGTGGAGCTTATGATCTAATAACAGCACAAGACACCACTACAGAAATCATCGGAAAAATAATAAAAAGACTGTTCCCCATTTCATACTAACATAGAATGAAGAAACTCAGGCTGTTGAGCCCAAGGAGAAGACTGAGGGATGATGGGATGAGCAAGAGGAATCAGATTCATTCTGCTTGACCTCATAGGGCAGGAATAGATTTGATGAGTGGAATTGGCAGGCAGATTTTGACCTAATTCATTTTTTTTTCCACTCAATAGTATTTTTTTTTCAATTACGCGTAAAGATAGTTTTCAACATTCACTTTTATAAGCTTTTGAGTTGCATTTTTCCTCCTTCCTTCTTTCCCTCCCCCTTTCCCAAGACAGCAAGTAATCTGTTATAGATTATTTATGTATAATCATTTTAAACATATTTCCATGTTGGTTTTGACCTGATTTAAGAGGAATATTTCTCAAACTTAAGACCTGTCCCAAAGTGGAATAAGCGGCCTCCGAAGTGAGTTTTCTGTCACTGGAGGATTTCAAACAAAAATTGGCAACATGACAAAGGGGATTCCTGTTCAGGTATGAGTAGTCTACCATCTTTCCAACTTTACCATGCTGGTGTGGTTTTTAGAACGCATAATACTAGAACGTCAAAAAGAAAGAATTATGTGATCATTCATTATAATGAATTTCAGGGAGGGTTTCATGGAAGGAAAGGCATTTGAGTTGGCTTTTAACAGTTAGGCAAGAGGAATTCAGCAAATTCAGATGAGATGGGTTCCAGATACAGGGAACCCAGAATCTGATCTTTAACTCTCAAGGCCTTTCAACCCTGGCCCCTTAGCTCTGCAGATTAAGGAATAGAGTGGTGAGATCAGTTAGTCAACTGATATCCTGGTATCGTCTGTTGTTGTTCAGCCATTTTTTAAATTGTGTCCTACCCGTTGTGACCCTAATTGGGATTTTCTTGACAGAGACACTGGAGGGGTTTGCCATTTTCCTCTCTAACTCATTTTACAAATGAAGAAACTGAGGTAAACAGGATGAAGTGACTTGCCAAGGTTCACACAGCTAGTAAGCATCTGTAGCCAGATTTGAACCCATGAAATAGAGTTGAGAAAAGGTAAACAGATTGAAATGACTTACTTGCCCAGGTTGACACAGGTAGTAGGCATCTGTGGCCAGATTTGAACCCACGATATATCTAAGATACTTCCTGCCCTCAAAGTGTTCATTATATAGTTTAAATGCACAGGAGGGCTCCTCTACCAGGGAAGCATTTTGTTTTCGATCATAGCAACTCATGATACTATAAACTTAAATGGAGGAAGGGTTGCATCTCTACCTGCGGAAGTAGCGTCTACACCTCCCAAATCACTATGAGGTTCCCAGGCTTTGGGTGGATGCTTAGGAAATGTCAGGGCTTTATATAAATCCTAAAAGAAATGCTTCTTCACCAGGGGCAAACACCTCAAATCAGACATTTTTTGGCAAGGACAGAGGAGATTCCCATTTTATACTAACATAGAATGAAGGAACTCAGGCTAAACAGCCTGAGAGAGAAGACTTAGGGAGGATGGGATGAGCAAGAGAAATCAGATTCATTCTGCTTGACCTCATAGGGCATTTACGAATGGTGCATTTTACGTGTTTACTAAACAATATCTGTTGTTTCTACGCTGTCAAAGGACTACAAGGGCTCACTATAATAGGCAACCTGAGCCAACGTCCCCACCACCTCACCCTGGTTACATCGGTGCAATTCTGAAGTAGCAATGGGTCGCCTTCCCATTTGCCAGAGACTACTGAAGGAGATGGCCGGCCAAGCCGGACGGAAGGGCTGGGTGCCATGCCCCTCCTTGCCCCCATCGCTCCCACCCGGCACGCGATCCCTTCCTCGGGTCCTGCGCACCTTTCTGCTGCCAGCACTGCTTGGGTTTCCTCTCCCTAATCCCAAGGGGGGACAGCTCCCGCCCCCTTTCCCCACACGCTCAGGCAGCCCCCCTCCTCCCGGTGATGGGGAGCTGGCATTTAGAGCATGAATTATGGATGGGCCCAAAGAAGCGTGTTTTGCCTTCAGCTCCGGGCAGGAGCACTGTTCTGCCGGTCCCGGAGTACGCCCCCGGGCGTCTCACCGGGCCCCCTTTAGACTCCGACATTAGCTCCGGCCCAGCTCTGACTGGAGGCATTTAAGGAGCAACAGGGGCCAAAAAAGCTTTCTCCGAGCGGGTGGGCCGCGGGACCGGGCGCTGCCGGGAGGGCTGGGGCTGGCCCTGCTTGGGCGTGTCGGGAGAGCACTCCGCGGAAAACATCTGCTCCTTTCACCTGCAAACCACCGGGAGTCTCCAGAGCCCGTGGGGGATGGGGATGGGGGGTTGCTCAGCTCGCCCCTCCCCCCGAGCACTTAGAGAGAGGAGGCTTTTAGAGCCTCAGCTAGATACGGGCTGGCCAGAGAGGCTCCCTCTCAGAGGACAAGAGCACGTGCCCCCAGCTTGCAGCGGCAGCTGCCCCCCGCCCCCACTCCCCTTTCAAGGCCCCAGCCCCCGCTGCAAGGCCTGCTTGTCCCAGCAGTCCCAGAGGAGGGGGTCGGGGACTCTTTCCACCCGATTCCTCTCGAGGAGCCACTTTCTCCTTCCCTAAGAATCCCTGATCACTGACGGATCTGAAGTTCATTCGTTTCCTAGAGCAGGGGCTGGGAATCCACTTATTCCCTTCAGCGATCTGCCTATGGGCCCCTTCTCAGGATAAGGCCTTAAGTCCCCACTTTTTAAAATAAGATTACATTTTCAATGAATTTAAAATAAATGTTTCGACATTTTAGCAGAATCCTTTTATTAGTCAAATATATTATTTATGACAAAATCAGGGAAAAAAATTATAGGAGAAATATTGATAAATCTCATTAGTGAATATCTATCCAAAATCTAAAAAATAAATCTAAAATCTAAAAAACACACTAAGCCATGCATCTCCCCCCCCCCCAAAAAAAAAAAAAACCTACTACCTTTTAAAATAAAATTAAGAAATGCATTTATAAAGTTTTTTTTTTTTTTTTAACCTGAGAGATCTCAGGTTAAGAAACTCCGAAGTCTTTGCCGAGTGTCCTCCAAGCCCTTCCCTGTACTGGATGTTGCTGGGGAGACCAGGGATAGAGCAAATAAAGATCGTGCTCTTGGGCTGGGTGGTGGGATTGGAGAAGCAAGGTATCCACTGGAGACAACGAAGGCATGAGAAAAACCAGGCGCATTGAGTCACTGGATTGCCTATAGCTGTGAATTGTGGGATGTATGGAATACTTAGTACCTGGGGGATTAGGAAGGGGAGAGGGAAGTGCTGGGCTGGAGTTATACAGGAAAATTTTAGGGAGGACGTGGGACTAGAGGTAGAGCAGGATTGAGAGGAAGAGAGAAGAGCTGGAGTCAGCTGGTAATGGTTTAGGAGAGTCCATTGTTAACTTTTCGAGATGGGCTCGCAAATCAAGGCTCAGTTTATTGTTTTGTTGATTTCCTAGACTTAAGCAAGAGATGGAGAAAATATTATTACAGATCAAAATGTGTTTTATGCTTATTCTTCGGCATGCATGTAGTTTCCCCAATAAAGTGCAAGCTTGTTGAGGGCAGGGACCAATTTCATTTTTGTCCTTATATCTCCAGCATCTAGCACATAGTGGGCGCTTCATAAATGCTTGTCAAACAAACAATTGAATGAATCTCTACCATAGTATGGGTACTCCATAAATATTAAGGAACCTTTAGCAGTTTGCCTCTCTGTCTCCCCCTCCCAGAAGCCTTGGTGAAGGATGACATGAATAGCTACATCAGCCAGTATCACAATGAGCCTAGCAGTGGTAAGTCTCCTTTCCTGAGCCCTGACCAACCAAATAAGCCCAAACGGGTGGTCGCCATGAGGCAGATGTCATTATTTTCCAGATTCTGTCTTCTCCTTTTCCGTGCTACCCAGGAACCTCAGCAAAAAGCTCCAAATGAATGCTCTAAGAATAAGACCCTACCTCCTCCACCTGATGGTGGTAGCCTTGAATGATAAAGTGCTCAAGAGAAAAGCAGCAGCCCACAGAGAGTCTGACCTCTGGGACAGTGCAGACTAATGTTTCTCCATTGCAGGCATTTTCAGATCTTGGGACTTGGATCTGGAAGAGATCTTAGGATCTAATTCAATACCTTTATTTTAGAGATAAGGAAACTATGACCCCAAAAGACTCAAGGTCACACCATCAATGGCAGATTAGGAATTGTGAATTTGGGTTCAATCTTATGCTCCTCAAATTCTTGTTGAAATATCTCTAAGTATAATCTGTTATTTTTTCCTCCTGAACATCGAATTTGTTTTTTAAAATGTGATCCATGAATTCAGTTTCTGTATGACTTGTATATCTAGAATACAAACACAGCTCTTGAGTCTATCTGAAGGCAAGCCCAGGAGTGAGGGTGAGCACTCAAAGTAAATAATACCTGAGGAGGATGAGGAGATGATAGAGAAAGTCAGAATGAGAAGCTCCAGACTGTGGGCCAACACTAACCTTTAGCTTGATTTCCTCTAGCCCTTAGAGTGACTTTATTCTGGATCCAGCTACTTACACCCCATTTAGTCACCCCTTCCTGTGTTGGTTGTCATTTAGCACAGAGCCTCTAGAGATAGGATTGATAGAGCAGATAAAGTGTTGGGAACAATGGTTAATCTGACTGTTAAAGGACAAATAGGTAACAAATAATAATACTCTGAAGCTAACCTTGAATAGCATGTAATCTCTGAGTAATAGTCACCAACAGGTGACCAAACCACTCTGCCTCTCTCATCCTCTATTCTCCTCTACTCTCTCTTTCTTCATTGTGCTTTTCTCACTTTCTCCATTCCTACTTTCCCTGAATCTCCCACAATTCTTTAAAATGTAGAACTGAATTTTAAAAAATTGTTTTATGCTTTTGTACTAAAGTTTTGCCTCCTCAATTTTGTTCTTAATTTTAAAGGTGAGTTGAGGAATAATTCTATAGGAGTTATTCTATAGGAATAAGAAGATAGATAGATAGATAGATAGAGCTTTGATTTTTATATTAACATGCTGCCCTTACTTAATTTTTTTCTGATGGTTGGGGATCCTAGATAGAAAGACTCTGGACCCCACGAGAAGTTAAGCCAGCACCTCCCATTCACTCAAGTACTTGGGAAAGTAAGGGTATCTAATTGATAAAGTCACATCTCTTGGACCCAACAGTTGGCAAAGTTGGCAATGACATATTCACCTGAACAGGGATTTCTCTGTCTTGGGCTCTGCACCTAGTTTTCAATCTCAGAATCTCTGAGCTCCAAGAGTTCCTGGAGCTCTAATTAATCTCTCTATTAATTAATTAATTAACTAACTAATTAATTAATCTAATTAAACTCATGCCCAACCAAAAATTCTCTCTATAACATTTGTGAAGAGTAGTTACTAAATCCCCACTTGAAGATCTCTAGTGATGTGGACTCCCCTGCTGCCCCAGGCCACCTGTCCCACCTTGGACCAGCTCTTGGTATCAGGAATTTTCTTCTTCTGGCCAAAATCTGCTTCTCATCTATTCTTTGAAGTTCTGGTATCTGGAAACAAGAACCACCCTACTTGTCCATGACAGCCCATCAGATTCTTGAAGATGGCGTGTGTGTGTGTATGTGTGTGTGTCCCCCTACCCAGCTATTCCAAAAGCCTTCTCTCCTTCAGAATGGACAGTACTAATGCCTTCAACTGATCTCTCCATAGCAGGATTCCTCAGCCTAGTTAATTTGCTCTGGACATGCTCTGGTTTTGTCAATGCCTTTTCTAAAAGATAGTGGCCAATCAATTCCAATGACTTTGCGATGGAGAGAGTCATCTACACTCAGAGAGGACTGTGGGAACTGAGGGTGGACCACAACATAGCATTTTCACTCTTTTGTGTTGTTGTTTGTTTGCATTTTGTTATCTTTCTCATTTTTTTTCCTTTTGGATCTGATTCTTCTTGGGCAGCAAGATAATTGTGGAAATATGAATGCCTATATTGGATTCACATATATTTTAACCATGTTTAACATATATTGGATTGAAGGAAATTGGCAGGAGGGAGAGGGAGAGAGAAGAGAAGAGAAGAGAGAAGGGGGAAAAGAAAACAGATTGAACCTTGGAAGGTGATTCCCTTTCTTAGGAATGATGAGCCAATATGAGAAACTGACAAAGGGACAGTCAGGCAGAAAGCACCAGCCCTGGAGCCAGGAGGACCCGAGTTCAGTCTGGTCTCAGTGTTGTGAAAACCCAAAGAAATGAGCCCATCTAGGAGGAAAGAGTGGTTGACATTGGCAGAGGTGGCTTAATGGTCAAAGGGAAGGAGGACTGAGAAGAGAGTATCAGACCTGGCAGTAAAGGGACCTTTGGAACTGGAGGGAGCCATCAGGGCAATGATGGAAGCCTCGAGAGTCTCCAGAGAAAGGAGAGCAAATGAAAGCAACTGATGACTTTCTCCAGTGGTTTAGCCAAGAAGGGAAGGAAGGCATGAGATAGAGCTGAAGGGATAATAGGCTCCGGCATGTTAGGACCTAGTAATGCTGAAGGTTAAACTACATCACTAAATGTCCCTCATCGTGGCCGGGATCGTGCTGGGATGCCCATCGTCCTTTTCCCAAAAAGAGAACTTTTCTCTCCCCAGAGAACTCAGAAAATGTCTAGTTTGGGTGATGGGCCTAAGTCTCTCCTGGCTGCATTTTGGTGACCCGCTGGGGGGCAGTGGCACGTTCGGTCCCCCGCCACAGCCCAGCCATCTCCATGCTCCCTCGCCCATCATTTACCCCAAACCGTCTCCACTCACCTGACTGGGCCTCCTTCCCACACTCCTACGCTCTCAAAGAGCACTCAGACTCATAAACTTCCAAGCACTCAACATAAAGGCCGAGTCTCCATTAACACTCACCCCTCCCTCCTCCACACCCAGACCACTTTTCCAGGCAGTAGCTAACACCAGCCCTGTGACTCCTTGATGATGCCCTTGCAAAGGCTAGGGGAATAGCTGGTGTCTCCGCCCGTCTCTCTGTCTCTCCCTCTGTCTCTGTCTCTTTCTCTTTCTCTCTTTCTCTGTCTCTGTCTCTGTCTCTCTCTCTTTCTCTCTGTCTCTGTCATCTTTCTGTCTCTCTCTTTCTCTGTTTCTCTCTGTCTCTGTCTCTCTTGTCTCTCTGTCTCTCTCTCTGTCTCTGTCTGTTTCTCTCTGTCTCTCTCTGTCTCTGTCGTCTTTCTGTCTCTCTCTGTCTCTGTCTCTCTCTTTCTCTCTGTTTCTCTCTGTCTCTGTCTCTCTTGTCTCTCTGTCTCTCTCTGTCTCTGTCTCTCTGTCTCTCTCTGTCTCTGTCTCTTTCTCTCTTTCTCTGTCTCTGTCTCTGTCTCTCTTGTCTCTCTGTCTCTCTCTGTCTCTGTCTCTCTCTCTTTCTCTCTGTCTCTGTCTCTCTCTGTCTCTCTGTCTCTCTCTGTCTCTCTCTCTCTGTTTCTCTCTCTCTCTGTCTCTGTCTCTCTGTCTCTCTCTCACATACCCAACTGTTTCTCCTCTTCTCCCAACTTTTGACATATAATGAGCTTGAAGTCCATTAAGAACCACTCAAAAAATATATATATATATGTATGTATGTGTGTATATATATATATATATTCCTTTCACAGAAACTATTATCTCCTCAGTCGGCCAGTCAACAAGCATGTATTTAGCGCTTACATTATCCCAGGCATTTGTGCCGACATTGGGGATATCATCTCAAAAGGTAAAAACCCACTTCCTGTGCTCAAGGATCCACTTTCTAATGGGGAAGAAAACGTGCAGCTACTGTACGGAGAAGAGATATTACAGTGGAAGTGGAGGCAGCTGAGGAGGAGAGGTACTAGCAATAAGGAGATGGAGATGGGCATCCGAGAAAGGCTTCCTGAGGAGGTCAGGGAAGCCGGGAGGCAGAGCGGAGGAGGAGGGAGAGCATTCAGCCTGGGCCGTACAGAGACGGGGGAGGGGATGGCGTGAGCAAGGGACATGGAGAGGACTGGGGTCCGCGGGGAGTGAAGCAGCCTGGGAAGGGATCAGGTGACGAACGGAAGCTTTCTATCTGCTCCTGGAGGTACTAGGGAGCGTATGGAGTGGAGGGCCATTGGCAGACGCTCTTAATTCCGACTTTCCTCTTTGCCTACAGACAGCGGCGTCCCGGAGCCCGCCATCTGCGTCATCACCACGGCCGCCATCGACATCCACCATCCTGACACCTCCTCTGACCGATTCACAGCGGACGTGCCCCTGAAAGTGGGGAGCAACGGCACCTGCCCCAGCATCACGTCGGGGAGCGTGTCCTGCTCCCTGGGCAGCTCCGTCACCTGGGCCCAGAGCGACAGCAGCCAGACTCTGGGTTCCTCCACAGACTTCAGCACAACTCGGGACGAGTCGTCGGAGCTCTGCCCCTCGGAACAGGGCGGGCCCTTCCCCCCGGGGACCGCCCCCCAGCCCCAGGTCAACAGTACTGTGGTCCAGGAACTCCTGTCCTCCTTGTCGGAGGACTCCTGCTTAGCCCAGAAGGGCCTGGACCTGGTCAATCTCCGAAGGCCGAGCCCAGCCAGTTCTGCCCTGACCAGCCCGGAGGTGGAGCACAGGGTGAAGGTCTACAATGAGAAGAACCAAGAGGGCTTCACCGTGTTCCAGATCAAGCCAGTCATCCACGTTCAGCCCAACCCCGCCATGTTCGAGGAGAAGTACAAGGCTTTGGACTCCAAAGAGCAGAAGTCGAACCAGATCCCGGAGTCCTGACGCGTTCTGAAGTGGGGTTCAAGGAGGCCGGTGTGGGTAGCGGGGAGGGATCGGAAAAAGCGGGGAGGGGGGAGGATGGGAGACAACCGTGTGCGGGGACCATTACCAGCAGGGCCTTGCTCCTTGGGGGGCCGGAGAAGAAGCCCACTTCCTCCGGATGCATGAGTCCTGAGAGCTAGCACAAATCCATTCTGTCCCGACTTCCGAAGGTCCATCCGCCTGCCCCTTGGCAAAGCCACTGCACTCTACGGTGACTTCACAAGCCGGTCAGGTCCTTCAGACTTCATTCTGGGCCCCGGAGGCGGGGAGGGTGGACTCTGGGGGGACGGGAAGGGGGACAAGGATGGGATAGCAGTTGTTTTTTTAAAGTCATTTTTACAAAGATTGTTGACCTTTATGGCTTTGGCAGGGGAGAGGACAGCTGAGTGTCAAATTCTTTCTCTGATTTCTTACATTTTCTTTGTACACAACAGCTCTAAACCCCTTTGTACCAAGATTGTGGCTGGTTTTTATTTATTTATTTCAGTGTATTTTTGTCCCTAAAAGCCCTTTTCAGAGAATCTTCTGGAAGGTCAAGACAGGAAGAAATGGTGTCTGAGGCTGTCTCTGTTTCATTGGACTTCCAATCTCATATTCCATATTTCTCATATTTCTGTCTCATATGTCATAGTTCTCATATTTCATTCTCGTATTTTTATCACCAGGATCTGGGAATATTCTGAAAGCAAATCTTGGGACAACTCAGTAGAGTCTAAAAGGGTAGAAATGGGGAAGGGGCTACAACTTTGTGGCTTTAATAGTATTAGTTTTAGAAACCTAGTTAACTTACAAAGATATTAAGGGGAAAGAAAAAGGGGAAAGGGTCTTCCAGTCTTGAGCCAACTCGGTAAAGTCTAAGAGATTGGAAATGGGGAAGGGGCTACAATTTTATGGCTTTAATAATATTCATTTTTAGAAACCTAGTTAACTGAAAAAGATATTAAGGGGAAAGAAAAAGGGGAAAGGGTCTTCTAATCTTGGGTCAACTTAGTAAAGTCTAAGAAGGTGGAAATGGGGAAAGGGCTACAACTTTGAGGCTTTAATAATACTAATTTTTAGAAACCTAGTTAAAAAGATATTAAGGGGAAGGAGAAAGAGGAAAGGCGTGTCCAGTGCTAATGGATGAAGCTTTCCAAGCAATTGCCCCAAGCGCAAAATTGTCTGTTTAAGCTCCTCGGTGAGATTACTCTTCCCCAAAGCCAGGTCCTTTAGGCAGCTCTAAGTGGGTCACACTGTGGTGTCCAGTCTTAGCTAAAAAACCTGGTCTCCTGACCATGTCTCCCCACTGAAGGAAGACAATTGGCCAGAGCATCTGTGCTGACTCTAAAAGAGGCAGGATTGTATCTAATAATGTGGGTGCTCTCTCCCCTCACTCCATCAGCAAACATTAAGCTCTCAAAATGAGCCAGACCCAGTCCTTTAGGATAGCCATGCTAGGCAGGAGAGAGAACATACAGTCAGTCAATCAGCATTTGTGTAACACCCACTATGTGCCAGACACTGTGCTAAGCTCTGGGAACACAAACAAAGGCAAAAACACCGTCCCTGCCTTCAAGATCAGGTCTAAAGGAGAGACCAGCAAACAAGACAGATTTGGGTCTTAATGAGGACAATTATGGATGGGCTCTGAGGGGCGGCACTGAGACTGAGGAGGGGAAGGCTCTAGCAGGCAGGGGGATTTAGCTGAGACCTGAAGAAAGGCAGACGGCAGAGACCAGGAAGTCAGTACTCCAGGCATAGGGACAGCCAGGGAGAAAGGCCCAGTTGGAGACTCACAAGTGATGAGGTAATTTGGGACGATGGGGCACTAACACCGGGTTGGGGAGTGGGAAAGTCTCCTGCCATGGGTGGTGAGCCTGGAGGGACATGAGGGCTTCTGAGGGCAAGAAGTGAGGAAGCCCAGAAGACAAGCTGAGCAACAGCCTGGAGAGGAGCAGCAACGAAGAGGTGAGTCCGGCTGGTCTGGAGTATGTGGGCAGGAGAGCGGCGTGTAACTGAAGCCGGGCCGTGGAAGGTCTCCCTGAGTGTGACCTGCTGCCCGCCTTCCCCATGGCCAGCTCCCCACAGAACAGAGGAGTCGTGTCCGTCACCAGCGCGTGGGTGACAGAGCCAATAGAGCCACAAGTCACTCCACTTGTGAAGCATCCAGGAAGGATGACAGTGGCGGCCGTCACGATAACACGTCACTGAGACCAGTCACTTGAATGGCCATATTTGTAAATGCAGTAACACCTCGAACTTCCTCTCCTAACACATGCTAGCCAAAAAAGGCTGTTACATCTCACCCTCTGTAGCACTCTTGAGGGGTCAATGGCGGTAGTTCTTTCAATGCTATTGGCTGGAGCCCCTGTTCTGATGTGCTCCCCAACAGCAATCACCCCTTAGTCTCTCCCCCATGTCACGGATGCCTGGTGATGAGTGTCCCAATACCATTTATCCCACTGACATAAATTAGAGATATTTGCTGGAAAGACATCCCAAGTCCAAAATAGCCCCTCATCACAAACCCCAAGAGGACACAACTTGCCCCCCTCCACATTAGCAGAACCCTCTCCTTCTATATTTTGAGTAGGCTCAAACGTGGGGGAGAAGCTACAAATCGTTCACCCCATCAAGTCCACATCTGAATGGAAGTCATTCCCTTGTTTGAAGAACACGGTGCTGGCTGCCTTCCGTCCTCCCCTGGGGCTGTGGCTATCACTGGGCTCCGTTATAATACATTCTGTTACCAGCTCCCATCCTCAGACCTTTTAAGATCCAACAAGGTCCCGTTCCAAAGGAGAGAGGAGTTGGCCCCCATCCCAGACACGGCTTTGCCCGGGGGCCACTAACTGGCATGATGGGCTGGAAAGTGCGCCCTCCCCTTCTCCCGCTGACGTTCCTTTTGTGACCAAGAAAAAAAGAAAGTCAGTTTCCACACTGGGACCTGTCATGTTTTCCCAGTTCTGGCTCCAGCAGTCACAGAAACAGTACCTAGCCAGGAGACAGCCACGGCACCTGTGCATGCTCTGGAGTGGAGAGCCAACTATGGCATCATGACCTAAAACGGGCTCACCTCCAGCTCCTGAAGGTAGGACACAGCGCCCGGGAGCTTAAAAACGGGGCTCTGGCCACTCTCTGCACCGCATAAAAATCAGTCAGTAAGCTTTTAGTGAGTGCCTCCTGGTACCCACATTTAGGAGGCAAGTGTGGTCTCGTGGGCAGAGGATTGGGCTCAGGCAATGAGTATGAAGCACCCACTATGTGCCAAGAACTGTGCTAAGCATGCAGAGGCAAAAAGATCCGGATTCAAATCCTGCCACTGATACTAATCATGAAATCTAAGGCTCAGTTTCCTCATCCGTAAAAGAATAATAATAGTAACTGGATCCTTGCCTTCTGGCCTCGTTATGGGATCCACATAAATGCCAGTTATTATTAGGAGAAAGAGGATTTAAGAAGACCAGGACTTTGTGTGACTTTGGACAAACTTTTTAATTTCTCTTGGCTTCAGCTTCCCCATCTATAAAATGGGAAGAGGTGTCTCAAATGTGGCTTCGAGGTCCCTTCCCACTATAAAATTCTTGATCCCATAGAAGTTTTAAGGATTACCAAGCACTTTATTCCCAACATTTCTGAGAGGTGGGTAAAGCCCATGGGGCAGAAGAGGCGACCCAGGGAGAGGCAGCTTTGTGGAGATATGAGTCAACAGTGTGATATCACTCTGCCATAAAACATAATGGGCTTGGATGCTACATTAACCGTAACCATGAATCCCAGGAGCGATAGGAGGGGATGAACCCTCTGTGTTCTGCCCTGGTCTGACCACACCTGGAGCGTCACATCCCACGTTCTAGGCAAGACAGTGACAGGCTGGAAATCGGCTAGCAACGTGACATAGTGGATGCCGTATCTGATCTAGCAGCTGCCTCAAGTATTTGCAGGGTATTTTTCATGAACCTAAAGGTCAGAATTATGGGTAGGGACTGCAGCTTGGACAAGGCAGATTGCAGGTGTAAGAGAAGATTCTCTAACAAGGAGAACTCTATAAAAGTGGAACCGTCTGCCCCATAAGGCAAGTGTTACTCCTTACTGCAGAATATGGATGTCCACTAGAGTCATAGGATCATGAATCTAGATCTGAAAGAAGTGATTTTCTTGGAATCAGTGATCTTCTAGTCCAGTCTCCCTTTCCCCATTTTATAAATGAGAAAACAGAGAAAGGGATCTTGATTAAAGCTATACAGAGAGTAACTAGCCAAAATAGGATTTGAACTCAGACCCTCAGACTCCAGAACCCAAGATTCTTGTTCAGGGAGATTGGATTGAGATCTTGGGATCAATAGTGGCAATATTCCATTGAATTCTGCTCAGAAAAATACAAGAATTAGCCTGAGAGTCTCCCTAATATCAGACTCACCAAAGTCAGGAACAGACCAGTTCAATCTTGCCTCTGGCACTTAGTAGCCATATAACCACAAGGAAGTTGTTTAAGCCATAGTTATGTCTCTGGCTTAATCCTTCTCATGCAGAGCCACTGCAATCCCCACCGAGGAGATATAATGCTTCTCTGGAGACCACAGAGGCTCTAAAATTCAAGGCACAGGTTCAAATTCTGCCTCTGATGGTATGACCTTGGGCACCTCTCCTTAAAATGAGATGGACTAGACAGTCTTTCAGCAGAGGCATCTTCTAGCTCTAGGCCTATGATCTTAAAGAGATCCTCGATATTATTTTGTTAACTGACTCATATGGCTCTTCAAGGTCTGCAGAACATCACATTTTAACCTCACAACTCCCGGGTGAGATGGGTCCTGGAAATGACAGATGAATAAATGGAAGCTCAGATACTTCCATGACTCCCTTGTGGTTATATGGCTACTAAGTGCCAAAGGCAAGATTGAACTGGTCTCTTCCCGCGTCCCAGCTCAGTGTTCATTAATACAACTCATTCCTTGTTGCTGTTGCTTTCGTGTGGGGACACGTTCAGTACCAAACATGGAAACTGTCAAGTGAGCAAATAAAGGTACCAAAGAGAGATGGAGGCAGATTCCGAGTCCAGTCCCTTTCCCACTGTAACATGCTAATTCTATAAATGCCCAGTCCTGGGGTTATACATGAAACATGTGGCTATGTTTGATAGGTCTTCTTATTTCTCTGGTTCATTATTACATCTACCCAGAAAATTTGGGGATTTCAGTATCTGATAACATGTCCCTCCTACCACTAAAATCTCTGCCTCAAGGGTAGTCACCAGTTCCCCCTTCCAAGCACAGGTGGCTCATAAGGCTCAATAAATACAGGTTTATTTAAAGTTTATATCAGAGATCACAGAAAACACCCACCAGGGAACTCAGCCACTTCCTGTATTTCCTCAGGTAGGGCTCCAGCAGGTTATTTCTCCTACCTAATTCCATTAGCTGGTTGTATAGCATTGCTCCTCTGCTAGCTCTCACCTGTAGCAGTTTAATGTTCCACCTGCATCTCTCCTCTCCCACAATTCTTTTCAGTTTCCAACAGATGGCTCCGGTACTATTTATAACCTTTTGTCTCATAGACTAGCCTGCCAGCAGTCCATGCTTCCTTCAGTTTTCTTCAACTCCCAGAAGATGATGGCTGTTCCCTTTCTTGGGGGACCAGTTTATTTTCTATCTCCAAAACCCTCTGGTTAAATTATATCAGACCTCAAAAACATAGTCCAAGGGATTCTATTTCTAGAGAGACTTCCTCTAGAGTCCTGAGTCTTACAAGCAAGAAGGGACTTCTTACAAGCCAGGGACTCCTGGAGAAATCTTCTTGTGGATCCAACAAGAGGCTGTCTTTCTCCAAAAAGAGATGGTAACATCACAGTTGACTTACTTTCCCTACTAGCACTCAGATAGAATATTTCCCCCATCCCCAATATATGATTAGAGGCTCAGATAATCATTTCTCTTTTGGAGACAAGCGCCAAGGGACAACTCCCTGGGATGGGTCATTCAAATTATGCAAACCTGCTTCCCAAAATAAAATAAGGAAAGGAATAAGGAGGCATCCAAGTACTTTCCCTATCTACTACCTATGGAGAAAAGAAAGCTTTATAGTCTTTATTACAAATGTTTGTAGAATATCTTGTCTACCTCCAGGGAAATTTTAGAATAATTGTGAGAATCAAATAATGTAATTACTGTATTTGTTGAAAATTCTGTTTTGAAAACTGTGGTAAGATTTCTGTTTCATGGGTTGTCACTGTCACTACTAAAGGTGATTCTCTCCATATGTAGCTGCTCTGATGCTCAAATAGCAAACAAAGTCTGTCTTTAGACCCATACTCGTGGTCTTTTGTTTTTTTTACAACTGTCAGGACCCACATTATTCTGGTACCGTTCCTGAGAATTCAAGATCAGACCGGACAAGCACTGTCCCAGAAGCTTACAGAAATGTAAAAATGCCCACAACAAATCCGTCCTGAGATGCTCTGAAGTATCCCAGGAAAATATAAAGAAGGGACTAATGTGGATTCATTAAAGCTCAGTGGGAACAGCCCTGGCCCAGGAATCAGTTCAAATCCTCCCTTACAGGAAGCGCTAAGGATGTTGTCAGCATTCATGTCTCGGACAGATCCTGTGAGTGGACAATGACCCAGATCCAGAACCGAGCAGAGGAAGAAAACAGGTTGCATTACCTGCGGGGAACGGGGTCGGGCTTTTAGGGATGTCGAGCTGCTCCCTGGAATAACAATCCATCAGTATTCTCCTGGTGACGCCACATGGCTACAGTCCACGGAGTAGGATGATGTGCAGAATCAAAAGTGCTTAGAAAGAAATTATGAATACCAAGTGGCCTTGGCCAGGCTTTACTCAGCGTTCAGCTCCCTGGTGGTTCAATATCAGAACAAAATGAGACACACATAAATCATCCGACAGATAAAAAAAGATTCCGTTGGCCACAGCAGGGGAAGGATATTCAGCAAGGCTGAGCACCAAGGACACCAAGGGCTGCGTGAGCCAGGAGAGGTCTTCCTGCCTGGGAGCTGCCCATCATGGTCCAAAAGCCAGGCTGAAAACCTTGCGCTTATTGTAATTCAGATGATCCAGAAAGGATGTCAACCATCCCCTAAGCCTTTATTCCCCTGAACCAAATGCATTGAGGTCGGAGGGACCGCAATACTTTTTAAGGAAAAACCCACCCACACTACATGAGGAGAAGGGAGTTCGAATGTGGCTCCCACTGCATGAAAAATTCAGAAAAAAAGGGGCAGGGAAGGAGCAGGCATCTGTAGTGATGACATAAATACAAGGGCCACCTGATGCCACAAAAAGCACAGCAGATTCTGAGTCATGGAATGACCAGTCCTGATGCTGGAGAACAGTTAGGAAGCAGAAGTGGGGGGCTACAGGTACAGAATGGTGTATATGTTGCCAGATATGATCACTTTGGGGACTGGTTTTGTTTCCCTGTTTTCCTTTGTTATAAGGGAGTATTTAAACGATAGGGGCAGAGAGGAGACAGAAGGAAGGGTCAATATCCAGAAATGACTGTGATGGAAAAGCAACTGCCATCAATAGAACTTGTTTAAAAAAATAACCTAACAAGCCAGAACTGCAAAGGACATTTCAAAGGTTCAAGGAGGGTGTAAACAGGAGGCAGTAGGTTCATTTAGAAAGCCCTCTGCAGCGACTCTTCGGTGTCAGGCACCCCAGTGCTGCCAAGGATGACTCGCACACAAACGGCCAGAGAGACAGCAGAATGTAGAAGAGGAACACCAGGAAGGAATACTGATGAGGCGGCCGAGACAGGCTGGTCCCCGGGCAGGAGACGGCCCGGTTCCCGGTCTGGCTGCACCCGCGGTTCTTCCAGTCTGTGGGAGCGGGCCACCAGGAAGCTGGGCTCCCAAGCCACCTGGAGGATTCTGACAGGGCCGGCCACTCTGGAAGGCAGCTCGGACCCCTACCTGCCACGCCACTAAACGGGATGTTCTTCGGTCTGGTGATTGCCCCAAAGGGCACAGACCTCCAAGGGAAAAGACCCACTTGTACAACGGTACTTACAGCAGCTCCTTCCATGGTCGCAAAGGACCCGCCTGCCGGGGATGGTGGGCAGGGAAAGGGGAGGATTTAATATCATCACACCATCAGAAGTGAGAACCGTGAAGGGTGCAGAGGAACTTGGGAAGAATTGTCTGCACGGTTGCAGTGAAATCAATGGAACCCGCTGGACAGTTTGCACATCCACCATAAACAGTGGGAGTCTCAGAAGTTCTTAGTAGCTTTGAAACTGCACTATTTGTACAAACATACACATGCATATATATATATGCACATAATATATATGTGCACACACATATTCATGTGCATATACATACCTACATATTTGCATATTACAAATTATACATGGTATATAAATACATATATACATTTGTGTTACATACAAATATATTTCTAATATAAATATATGTGTGCACAAATAAATATACATACTTATATAAGTGCACATATACATTTGTGCCACATAGAAATATATATTTAATATAAATATGTATGCACAAGTAAATATATATTTTATAGATATATATAGGTTATATATATACACTTGTATTACATGCAAATACATATTTAATATAAATATATGTGTACACAAATATATGCCTACATGTTTGTGTAGATACAAATTCTATATGTATACATGCACATGTACATTTTGTTACAAATATATTTAATATAAATGTGTGTGCACAAATGTTTTTCTATGTATACAAATATATTTGATGTATGTGTGAGTATACAGATATGTTTGTTTATAAATATGGGTATATTTATTTAGGTGGTAATGAGCTGCTCTATTTTTGCCAGTCCCTCTCCCACCCATCTCTCTCTTCCTTCTCTCTACAACTTCTAAAACGTCTTCCTGGTGGTTTTTAAAAAGTTCTCACCTCTCCCCAATCCTTTCCCCCCATAGAAGTCCTCCTAATTTGTTCTTTGTATTTTGAGTGTTTGTCACAAAATTATATTCATAATTTTAGGAAAATCTTTTCAAAGGCACTTGGAGTTTCCCCAGATAATTATGTTCTCTCATGAGAGCCTTAAGAAATACTGCTTTCTTAAAAAAAAAAAAAAAAAAAAAAAAAAAAAAAGAGGAAGTTTTACGGACCCTTCAGCATGTCTAATGTCATTTTTCCTTCATTATATTATATTACTTTTGAAAGCATAAAACGAGAGGCTGCCCTCCAGGACCCACATGAGCAGAGAGGGAGGCCAGTGGGTCACTGACAGGGCATATGGGGGTCACTCCCAGGTGTCCTTAGGAGCATCCTCTTTGGATGGCTCCTGGTAAGATGGGAAGAACCATGCAGCACAGGAAGCGGAGACGAGTCCCGATCCCACCAGAGGAGAGCCCCCGGGGTCCAAGCATGGGGATCTGAAGCAAGAAAAGGCACAATTCTTATCCCCAGACAAAGAGCTAAGCCAGACTGTGCGGGCGCATGCTGAAAGACTTTGGGCTCCAAGTTCACGATGCTTTTTCCCGGCTTCAGCTTTCTCTATCTGAAGGGTACAGTACAATACAATACCTGTACCCTACCTGAAGGGTACAGAGCCTGCCGTCATGGGAAGGTGACTGCATCCTCCCACCAGGCTTAGCCGGCCCTGCTTCGGGAGGAGAGCCCCGCGTCTCCCCGGGCCAGCAGGGCTGCCCGTCTCGGAGCTCGGGGAGAGCCTGGGAAGGGGAGAGCCGGCCCCCCGGGGAAGGGGAGAGCCGCCCCCCCCAAGAGGAGAGCCGCCCCCGCCCCCGGGAAGGGGAGAGCCGCCCCCCCCAAGAGGAGAGCCGCCCCCGCCCCCGGGAAGGGGAGAGCCGCCCCCCCCAAGGGGAGAGCCGCCCCCCCCAAAGGGAGAGCCGGCCCCCCCCCCACCCCGGGGAAGAGGAGAGCCGGCCCCCGGGACTCTGGCTGTGCCCACCGCGCCCGTTTAGGGAGCCCATTTCTGATGGGGACGCCCAGCCAGGGCAGGGCTGGGCAGGGCTGGGCAGTCAGTCAACAAGCGCCTATTAAGGGCTCACGCTGGGGCAGGGCTGCTCGGGAGACGAGCTTTCCACGTCTGGAGCCGTCCTCCCCTCAGTCCTGGAAAGGGCGTGTCAGTCCACTCCCCGTGGCGCCAGTGGCCGTCCCTCTCACTTCCCTGGCCACAGTAGCTTTCCCCTTCCCCGCCACCATTTTTCTTTTTCACTGTGTTCCTCCTAGGTTTCCCATGACCCTTTTGTGCCACAAAAGGCTCCCATTCTCTCCCACCATATTCGCCTTGTAATTAGAGCTGCAAAGTGGCTTTCCTCCTATGACGGATGAGAACCCTGAGCCCAGGACAGGGAACCTCACACAGAAAGTAGAGTTAGGATTTGAACCCAGGTCCTCTGATTTCACATTCTACCGTGCTCCCCTCTCCATAATGAATGACTTCAGACTTAATTTAAGAAGAAATCAGTTTGGTCTGAATCTATATAGTGCAATGCACAAATCAAACCAAATCAACAAGCATTTATTAAGCACTTGCTGTGTGCAAGCACTTGGGGCTGGGCATCCGAGAGAACATTTTAGAAGAGCTGGTGGTTAAGTGGGGCTTTCCAGCAGAAAGGCAAAGGGGACGAAGGAGGGCTCCAGAAACAGCAGAGACAGGGTAGGTCTGGGTAACGGGCCGGAGAATGGAGAATGGAGAGTGAGACCTTCAGGGATTGAGTCTGGCTCAGATTCACCTCCTTTAGAAAAGCGGGGGATTCCGAGGCTGAATCTGGAGTGTCACATCAAGCCTGCCTCCACTCCCCAAACTCTAAGTCTACATGGGGTCCCCAAAACCCGTCCTCGGTTCTTCTGCCCCCCCCCAGAGTCTCCCTGGGAGCCCCAGGTTCGAGCTTGTCTCTGAAGGAGTCGAGCACAAATGCACCGATAAACTGCACTCGATTCTGCAGCCATGCTCGTCTCCATCGCCCCTTTCTCCAAGTAGGCATAAAGTCTATGGAGGTTCAGGTCCCATCATATTTCACAGACATTAAATGCTCAATATAATCCTAATGAAGTTAGCTTCTTAGGCTCCAATCCTGAAAAAAGTTTGATATCGGCGCCTGGTGCATATTTAATTTAATTACCCAAAGAAAATGATGGAACGTCAGCTGCTGAAATTTATAGCCAGCTGCCAAAGAGATGGCTTTGGCGGGATTTTATGCAAAAATGCCGT
This sequence comes from Antechinus flavipes, assembly GCF_016432865.1. Lineage (NCBI taxonomy): Eukaryota > Metazoa > Chordata > Mammalia > Dasyuromorphia > Dasyuridae > Antechinus > Antechinus flavipes. The sequence continues at coordinate 652,258,165 of NC_067399.1, forward strand.
CAGCGTGTGGGGGAGCAAACTGTCTATTTATTCTGAAACAAGGAAATTAAATTGACGACCCCACCGATCAATCAGAACGGGGAAAGCCAGAAGGAACAGCTTCAAAATTCTCCAATGACTCCGATTTATGGGGCACCTTTCACCAAAGGTCCCAGAGCCTTCCTAACATCAATTAAGGCTCTTAACTAGGTTGGGATTGTCTCCTCCACCTGCCAAATGAGGGAGCAGAGGAGGCCCCAAGGGAAGCTGGGGGGGGGGGGCAGCTCGCTTTGCGCCACAAAGGAGTTCAACTTCCACAGGGCTTAGTTTCCTTTTCTGTAAAAAAAGATCTTCTGACCAAATAATTTCTAATCTGGCTCACAAGGGGGATCCAGAGGCAAGGCTAGGAATGGGATCCATTCTTGATCCTGAGCTTTGCTGGGGGAAAGGAGAGAGAGACTTGGGTTTTTATTAAGGTCAGCACCCAAGTAGCAACCACTGGGTCTAGGCTGCCTGTGAAACAAGCGGGGCCAGAATGGGATGAATGGCTAAGGCAGGACCAAGGCAGGAGTGGTGAAGGGATTGCAGAGCACTATAGGCATGAAGAACGAGTTTAGCGTGAGAACAGGAGAGACAGAGGGCAGGAGACTGAGCCCAGAGCGGCCTTCAAAGGGCTAGCGGGGGTCCTCACACTACAGCCCACGAGCCAGATGTGGCAGCTGAGGACGATTATCCCCCTCACCCAGGGCTGTGAAGCTTCTTTGTTTAAAGGCCCCCAAAACAAAGTTTTTGTCTTTACTGTAGTCCGACCTCCAACAGTCTGAGGGATAGTGAACTGGCCCCCTATTTAAAAAGTCTGAGGACCCTTGGCCCGTGCTTCAAAGAGGTACAAGACCAAGAGAAAACCAAATTAGAGAGATGGCTGTTTCATGGTGGGCCTGAAGTGAAATGGAGATCTGGAGTGTCATATCTGGCCCCCAGGAGAAGGTGGTACATGCAGGTTAGGTGCACTTCAAAAGGAGAGAGAGGGATAGTGGAAGGATAATGAGAGAGGAATGGTCTAGAGACAGCGAGAGTTGGGAGGAATTTGGCGTCTTCAGAAGAAGGGCTAACAGGAAGGGATGATGGTTGAAAATTTTGTTGACAAGAAAGAAGAGGTTAAGACTCAGGGGTCCTCAAACTTTTTAAATAGGAGTCTGTCCCTCAGCCTGTTGGAGGGCCGGACTATAGTAAAAACAAAAACTTTGTTTTGTGGGCCTTTCAATAAAGAAACTTCACAGCCCTGGGTGAGGGGGATAATCGTCCTCAGCTGCCGCATCTGGCCCAAGGGCCGTAGTTTGAGGACCCCTGGTTAAGTCATGAGTGAACTGGGTTAGAGTGGCCTGGAAAATAGGGAGGGAGATCCAAAGGGTCTCAGGGATCAGCAGGAAGCTGTGGGGAGGGAGACGGGACCAGGACTGAGAAGGAGGGTTAATGTGGCACCTTCCCTTAGCCCTTAACCAGCAGAGGATCTGTGCAGTTAATCTGCCCTAATGTTCAAGATGGGATTTGATTTGACGGGGCCTTCTCCGGGGATATTTGATGGAGATCCTGCACAGAGAGTGCGGCTTCCAGGCAGCGTGGGCCAAGGCTTCCATGGGACACCCGGCTTCCGTGGGATTTTTCCTCCAAATGTACATCTGCCCCCGCCTCGGTTCCCTCACATCACTCCCCAATCCAGTGAGGTTTCCACTGCGCTCCACCTCCAGCCCCGCATGGGGATTGGCTGCAACCCTAACTGGAAACCCATAAAAGCTTCCCCGCCTCTGCCTGTCTGGGTTAACCATGTCCTACCCCGTTACATTTTACACCCACTCTCCAGTTCCTCCTCCTTTTCTCTGCCTCGACTCTGGAACTCTCAGGAACCCACCTCGCGTCTCTTCGGGTTTTTATGAAGTGCATTTCTTGCTCCCACCTGGGGAGTGCAGGTCCTGCGTTCTCTCCAGCTCGCAGGGGGGGAAAGTTAGCACTTATCCAGGATCTCCCCGAGCTGATGCACGATTCGGATTCAAGATCTCCTTGCTGAAGGGAGGAATTTACAGCCAAAGAACCAGAGAATATTATGGAATGCAAAGTGGATAATTGTGATTATAATAAAGTAAAAAGGATTTGTACAAATAAAATCAAAGCTGAGGTTAGAAGGGAAGCAGAAAACTGGGGGGAAAGCCTTTCAGTCTTTCAGATAAAGGCCTCATTTCTAGGCTATAGAAAACAATGACTCAAATTTAGAAGAATACAAGCCCCAATTGATAAATGGTCAAAGGATGTGAACAATTTTCAGACAGAAATTAAAGCCATTTTTCTAGTCATCTGAAAACATACTCCACAGTCACTATTGATTAGAAAAAAGTGAATTAAGACAACTCTGAGGTACCCTACACACCTCTCCGATTGCCTGAGGTGACAGGAAAAGAGAATGACGAATACTGGAGGGGAAGTGGGAAAACTGGGACACCGACAGATTGTGGTGGAGTTGTGAACTGATCCAACCATGTGGAGAGCAGGGTGGAACTCTGCCCAAAGGGCCATCAAACTCTGCACACCCTTTGATCCAGCAGTGTCTCTACCGGGCTTGTATAAGGAAAATGTAGAAATTGTATATTTCTATCTTAAGGAAATCTTAAAGGAGGGAAATGTTTGTGGCGGCCTCTTTGTAGAGGCAGAAGCTGGACAGAGCGGATGCCCATCAGCTGGGGAATGGCTGAATAAGTTGTGGTATGTGAACGTTATGGATATTATTGTTCTGTAAGAAAGGACCAGCAGGAGGATTTCAGAGAGACCTGGAGAGACTGACAGGAACTGATGCTGGGTGAAAGGAGCAGGGCCAGGAGATCCTCGTACACGGCAACAAGAAGACGGTACAATGGGCAATTCCGACGGACGTGGCTCTCTCCAACAACGAGGTGATCCAAGACAATTCCAATAGCTTTGTGATGGAGAGAGCCACCTGCACCCAGAGAGAGGCCTATGAGCCTGAACATGGATCAAAGCATAATATTTTCACCTTTTTTGTGGTTTTCCTTTTTTTCTTTCTGTTTTTGTCCCTTTTGAACTGATTTTTCTTGTGCAACATGACAAATGGGGAGATACATTTAAAAGAACTGCACATGTTTAGCCTCTATTGGAGCACTTGCTGTCGAGGGGAGGGAGAGAAGAGAGGGAATTTAGAACACCAGAATCCGTAAGGGTTTTGTTGAAAACTGTCTTTGCCCGTATATTGAAAAGCAAAAAAGTTTTATAAAAACAGTAAAAGATCTCCCGGCCCGTCCAGCTTCCTGGCCGCTGCATCAGGGTCCGGCTCCTTCCTCAGGCACCGGGACCCTCCTGCTTCTCCTCCGACCCCCTGCTGGCCCCGACCGTCGCTCTGGACGGGCGGAGGCTGCTCTGGCTGGCCCAGCAACCTTCACTCCATACGATCCGCCTGCTCCCTTTGTGGCCCTGACCTGTTTCTCCCACCAGCGGCTCCTCATTTTGCAAACACAAAGCACCAGCAGTCTCCCACGCCCCGGACAGATGAGAGCTTTAAGTTCAATTCAACAAGCATTTATTAGGCGCTTCCTGTGAGCAAGGCACTGTTGTAGGCACTGGGAATACAAGGACAAAAGTGGGACAAACGGTTCCTGCCTCCGCGAGCTTACAGTCTACGGGGGCCACCACATCCAAGTGCCCCTCATGGGGGCAGAGCGGGGAGCCCGGGGCGCAGGAAAAGGCTTTCTGGGGCCCGAAGGCAGGGGGGGGGCAGCGGGCCTGAGGGACGGGGCAGAATTCTGTACTGGAGGCGGAGCTAGGGCTCCCACCCTCCCTGCCGGGCTTTGGGAATGAAGCCGAAGGGAGGTGGGGAAGGGTCCTAAATAACGTTAATAATAAAGGCTTTGCAATCCGACTGCCTGTGGCCTTCCCACCCGCCTTGGAGAGCAGGGGTCATCGTCCCAGCTCCCAGACGAGAACACTGAGGCCCAGAGGCTGCGCCTAGATCCGAGGCAGGATCTGAACTCTGGCCTTGCCCTCTAGGGCCCCCAAAGCCGGGGTTGGTGGTTTAGCCGTGAGCAGAGGGAGCCACGGAACCGTCGGCTCTGGGGGACGCATCAGTGGAGAAAGGAGAAAGCAGCCGGGAGCGTGAGCCAGCGATGGAGGAAATGAGAGGCAGAGGGGCTGGGGACCGGCCTGGAGGAGCATCCGGGGACCGGGCCCAAGCCCATCACAGGCGGCGGCAGCCCCGGGGCCTGGAGGCCACATGGTGATGTCCGAGCCAGGTCCTGCCCCCCGACTCTTAGGTTAAAGCTGGAGGGGAGACTCGGGGCTTCGAGGTGTGGGGATGGGGGGGGACATCTGGAGGATTCTCTGACTCCACAAAGGGGCTTTACTGGGATGGCCCACGAGGGAGGGAGCACAGGAGCCTGGGGCAGCCTCGGGCAAGTGAGGTTGTGAATGGTGGCAGAGACCAGGGGCTGACAGAGGGGCCGCTAACGCACAGCCCTGGCACTGGGGAGCGGACAGCAAGGCAGGCTCCGGAGAGCAGGCGGTAGAGAAATGGCGGGGAGGGGCCCGGACAGGAGAGGGCCCACCTGGGCCTGGACCTGTAGGGACTGGGGGGGTAGGGGGGTGGGGTCAGGGGGTCCAGAGCAGGGGGCTGCCAAAATAACCAAGGCCCCGCTCTTCGTGGGAGCTGCAGAACACCCCTTAGGGGAGCAAGAAGCCACTGCCTTCTCCGAACAACGTTTTAAACATTCATGAAGCACCAAAATACCCGAGCCCAGCAGCGGCCCACAGGACTCCGGCTGCTCCCACTCCTGAGCGGGCATAGAGGGTTCTTAGCTGGCAAGACGCTAACCCAAGGTGCCCAAGTCCTCAGTCCATCCTCAGAGCCGGGGTGGGCTTCGGGGACGAGCTGTGCCCTCCTCAGCCCTTTCTCCCTTGGTGCTGCCCCGTGCCATCCAGAGCCCTGTTCTGCCTGGCACCCGCTGACTCAGACCAGTCCTGGGCCTCAGTTTCCCCATCTGCAGACTGGAAATAATAAAACCCTCCCATTGCAGAACAGGTCATCAGCCCAACACGAACCATGACCGTGCCGGCCGGCCTGGAACCTGTGACGTCCCGGGGGCCTCAGAGGGCAACTGCCCGGGGCAGCGGGGTGAACTTACATGCCGCCCAGGCCTGGCACCGCCCTGTCCCAGAGCAGCTGAGCCATGTTCGGAGAGAGCAGGGAGGCGCACCGTGAGGTCCCAGCAACACGACTAAGGTCAGAGCAATGACTCCAGGGGCCTGCAGACAGGGCTGGGGAGTGCGTGAGTGTGCGTGTGTGTGTGTGAGTGTGTGAGAGTCTGTGTGTGAGCACGTGTGTACATGGGGCGGGGGGACGTGGACATATGGCCCCGACCATTAAGCAAAGCCAGCCGTCCCCTTGCCCATCTCCCAAAGGCTCAGGTCGGACTTCTCGAAAGCCAAAGCCTGAAAGGCGTCTCAGTGCCAGGCTGAATTATTATCGGTTTTATTGGAGAATTAGAAAACATTCAAAATTGATGAGGTTTGGAACCAAGAATGAACAGAAAACGTGGGTCTTCCCACCAAAGACATTCTGGCACCTCGGAGAATTTAAAAAATTGTCTGAAATCGGCTGTCCCAGCTTCCCGCGGCACCTGCCCTGCTGATGGATTCTGTGATCTGGGGTAACTGCCTCTCAAACAGTGACCTCCGGCAGCTCCGTCATTTCTTCTTCAGGATCTCGGTCATCTCAGGAACGACCTGCAAAAAAAACCCAACGGGAGCTCAGGGCCGGCAGGCGAGGTGGCCGGTGTCCCCAGAGCCCAGGGCAGGGCCCCGCTGCGCGCCCCTTCCCAGCCAGGACAGAGCCACCCGGGGAAGGGGCAGCAGCGCGGGACTCCCGGGCTCTGCCAGACCAAGAGGCTGGAGGAGAAATCGTGCGCAAGAAGCACTTCCTCTCTAGGCCGTGTCCGCGCAGAGACCGCCCAGGGCACATCCACACTCCGGCTTTCCCTCAGCTTGCACTAGCCGGACCTCAAGGCTGCAGCCCCGGAGCCTTCCCTGATCCTCCCAGGCAGCACTCGCAGCTATCAGAAGCGATGACTCAGTGCTGCAAACACTTATTAAGCACCTGCTGCATGCCAAACCCTCACAGATCACCAAAAAAAACCTACAATCAAAGTTCAAGAAAGGGGGGTGAGGGAAGGCCTCAGGGAGGAGGCGCCCTCTGCACGAGTGGGCCAAGGCAGGGGGATAAGGGCTGGAAGGGTGTCCCTCCCTGGCACGTGCCCCCACCCGCGCCCCTGGAGGATAAGCGAGCTGGCAGGCTGGGGAGCGGAGGCCAAAAAGGAGGCACAGGGAGGACCGGCAGAGAAGGCCCCTCGGGCTCCCAAACTGCCGGCTGACTGGGGGTGCTGGGGCCCCTTCCTGGCCCGGAGGAGAGGCCACGCGCCAGGCACTGCCCCATGACACTCGTGGGAGGGATGCTGCTCGTTCCAAAACTAAGTGATGGCAGTGACCTGTCGGCCCTGGACACCTTAAAGACAGCCCCCCCTGCACGCCCCGACCGAACAAACCTGAGAGAAAGCACCAAACCCAAGGCACCTCCTCCAGCTCCGGGAGCCGAGACTCAGAAATGAGCTCCCGCCGACCCCAGGAGGCCAGAACTCGCCTTCTCTGACCCCAAAAGCAGCTCCATCACCCGGTGACCTCAGGCGGCCCTTCAGACAAGGCTCCACGTCACCACTGACCTCGCACGCTGCTCTGGGTGCAGAAGGCCGAGCGGAAAGGGCCCCAGAGGGGAAACGTCTGGTCCCAGGCCATGCAAGCAGCAGGGCCTGGGCCTGAAACCAGACCTTTGGGCTGCCAAGCCCGGCACTCACGGCCTCCGGCTGCCAGGGACCATCGGGCAGAAGGCCCCGGCCCGCCATGGAGCCCGCTGCTGCAACCCGAGGCGTCTGGGTCTGGGGGCTCCACGGCGGGCCTGGCACAGGGAGGAGCCGGGGGCAGGGGGGGCCTGGGACGCAGCCTGGCGGCTCCCTGACTATCAGTTACCTTGTCACTGTGAGGGCTGTGGCCGCCCCGGCTCACAGAGATCCCCACTGAACTCGCTCCCGGTGAGGAGGCTTCTCAATTATTGAAGAGAGCTGCATTTCCACCAGGTGGAAGTAATGCGTTCGTACAAAATTTATTAAGAAAATTGTCGACATGTTGTTTGTTGCAAATGTCGCTTTGTCTCCGGCTTCCTGGAAGGCCCGCCTTGGCGCGCGCTGGCCGGCGCTCACTCCGGGAGGGCACTAAGTGCTGGCACAGCTTCTGGGGATGGGCTGGGGGCTCCTTTGGAGCAATCCCACGGCCCGACGCAGATCCCCCTGCAGGTGCTGGTGCCCGAGGCTGGCACGGCTTCATGGTGAGCGCGGAGCCCCTTCTGTAAAAGCACACGCGTGTGCACACGTGTGTGCATATATGTGCATGTACATGTGCATGTGCAGACACTAACTTGTTTTCCTCTGCCTCTCCTGGATGGGCGTTACTAGAACCAGGGGAGCTGTGCCCCGCCAACTTGGGGAAAAGAAAATGATACTGAAATTCATCATTTAAAAGGCATTTTTAAAAGCCCAAACCCCTCTGGGTGCCGAGAGGCGGTGCCGGACGGGTGCGGGTCCCTCTGGCCCCACTCACCCCCGTTTCCGTATCTGAAAACTGCACCACGAGGCGCGACCTTCTCCTGGGTTAGTGTGAGCGAGCGCGCCACGAATGTGGCTGTGCTGGAGAAGTGACAGCTCCCGGGATCGACTGATCTTCTTATCATTTAAACGGTCTTGGCGGGCGTGGGGGGGGGAGAAGGGGGGGGGGGGGGTTCCACCAGCCAAGCAAGAGTCAGTTGCCAACCAGAACCCCCCATAGGAGGTTCCGTGCCCACTGTTACCGGCTTCTGAGGACAGATTCTGGCCCAGTCCCAGCAGGCTCTCGGAGCCCTTAGGCCTCTTGTCCCTGTCTACAAAAGGAGAGAGCCGCAAACAATGCAGTCCCTCCAGAGTAAGTATCCGGGGGCTGGGGGGGAGGGGGAGGGTCTCGTGGTGCTTTTAAGTAGAACCGGCCCGGTTCAGTTATGGAAACTGCTTTCCAGCCAAGCTGCTTGTGCGCGGTGTCCCTCGGGCCCGGGAGCCAGAGTGGGCTTGCAGGCAGGGCCGACTGCGGGTGGGCCAAGCTCGGAGTCCTCGCCGCAGGCCTGTGCTTTTCCCAAACAACAAGTGTCCGCCATGAAAGCAAAAGTGACTCCCCGGGGGCGCTCACTCCGGGGGGGCCGGAGGAAGTCTCCCGGGATCGGGCTCACAGGAAAGGGGGGGCACACAAGGGCCAGCAAAGCTCTGGGGCCCTCCAAGCTGAGGGGTAGGAGCGCATCCCCCTGAGGAAAAGTCCTCTTTGCTCCCATGCTGTGGATTCAAACTCAGGCTCGCCATGGTCTGCGAAGTCTCCCTCTGCCCTCATCTGGAGACCCCAGCAGTGACCCCCACGGGCCGGAAGGTGGGGCCCAACAGCCCAGTCCTCTCCCTGCAGCTGGGGATGGAGGGGGCGCGTCTGCCTGCCAGCCTCAGCCGCGCTGCGACCCCATTTACACATTCAAACAGGCTGCGTCCATCAGGAGTCTCCATGGCGGCCCTTGGCCCTCAGCGCTGCCCAAGCACGACCCACACAGGCACACCCCGGGCTGTCAGAGCGCCGACGCTCCCGGGGCTGCTTGCCCCTCATAGCCCAGGCGGAGGGAGGCTCCCGGGGGCCGGCATTTTGGCTCAGCAATCTCAGCACGGGCACGATGCCGGCGTTCATGACCCCACTGAGGACGCACAGATGACGCGAGGTCACCTCGGCCCTCCCAAGGCCTCCACAGGCCTACTCCAAGCCCTGCCCGCCCTTGCACTGCAGAGTGAGCAGCAATCAATGTCTGATTTTTTCCATCTCTTTTTTCCAGGAATGAACCCAAATGTCTCCTAATCCTCTACTCTGACAACTTCACTTTACCCAAAAAAGAACAAAAAACCTTGCAGAGAAAAGCAAAAAGCTCATGACTCCAACGCTTGTGGAACAGCACGACCAGGAGCCAAGCAGGGCCGGCAGCCCCTCACTCACACACGGGCCAAGGCCCACCAGCTCTGGCCGAGGCGCCACCAGGAGCCCACGGCCAAGTGACCGCCCAAGAGCGTGGCCACCCAGCCTTCGTCCTGACCAAAGCTTCTTCCTGCATCAAAGGCCTGCTGTCAGCCAGCAGTTACTGAACCACAGAAGGCAGCCCCCGGCCTGGCCAAGCAGGTGGCAGTGGGCGGCGTCAGGAGTTGCGAGTGCGCGATGACCAGACACCTACAGAGGGACAGTCGCCTGTCCATGGCGGTGTGCTCCCGGAGGGCGATGGGTGGCACGGGGTCCCAGGGCACCCCCCCCCCAGAGCCCTACTCCAGCAAGGCTGGTGCCCGAGCTCTGAAGGCCTCAGCTCCACGCCGCACTCGGCCCGATGAGCGCCCTGAAGAGCTGACTACTCCTGAATGGGGTCTCCCAGTACGGCAGCGGGAGGTAAGGAGACTGGGGCTCTGCCGCCAGTGGGGGGTGATTCAGGGGGACTGCTCCCTCTGTCCCCCCGCCCAACATGGTCTGAAGTCAATGACTCCTACGGCCCACTCCAGCTCTCGTGGTCTGTCAGCTTCCTGCAGGGCAGAAGCCGAAGTCTGCCCTGTCCCAGTGCTCTGCCCAGAGCACGCCGGCCCCTCAATGAAAACACTCTGGGAAAAGCAAGTCTGCTGTGAACATTTCGTGGGGTTCTGCCAGCCCCGCAGCCCGACGTGGAGACGTCCCACCCCGGGAGACGCCCCCTCCACAGCGAGACAAGGAAAGCTGCCTCTCCCTCAAGGCCACTCACCTTAAATAAATCCGCGACGATTCCCAGATCTGCCACCTGGAAAATCGGGGCCTCTGGGTCCTTGTTAATGGCCACGATCGTCTGTAAGACAAAAGAAGAGCAAGCCCGGCTTGACCGCGCATCTCACTCAGGGAGGGCCAGGGAGAGGCCGGGGGAGCCGCCTGCCTCTTATCTCGGGGCCTTCTCCTTCCCGCAGAGGGCAGAGTGTGGGGTCAGGAAGCCTTGGCTGTAACTCTGTCCCCTCTCCCACCCCCAGCTGTAGCTCGGCCCTGGGCAGGGCCTCCCAGAGCTCTGGTGGGATGGGATCCCCCGCAGGATTGTCTCTGGGACTCCCCGTCAGCAAGGTGCTGCTGGGGAGCCCAGGGAGGGGAGGAGGCAGCGGGTCCTGCTCCAACAGCTCCCAGAGTCGCTTCCCACCTCACGGGCACTCTGCGGCCCTCGAGGTTTCTGATTCACTCCCATCCTCCACAAAATGGGGACCTGTCCCCTCCCGGGCATCTGTCCCCTCCTGGGCATCTGTTCCTGGGGATGCCGTCTTTGCCCCCTTTTCTGAAACAGGGACATCTGAGCTGCTTTTTCAGTTGCTTTTTCCTTTCACAATTGTCTCATCGTTAAAATAGCAAATAACTAAGGCACCTGATGACTCACTAAGATCAGTCTAACTTTTCCAGAATAAAAGGTTATTCTTTCGCCCTCCACAACTGTTCATAATTCTCATTATAAACCAGAGTTTTGTCTGAAGTGAAGCACAACTCTGGAAAGACTGCCCGGTCTGCGACACTTTACAGACTAAACGTCTTTGACAGGACTCATCCCCTGCAGTCAATTCCTAGCAAACCTGTACGTGTGTCGCTTATCATCGAGCAAGAGCGCTGCCCGTGAACGGGCACAGACTCCCCTCGCTAGTCAGAGCCATCCCAGGGCATCTCTCCTTCCCATGTCACACCCAGAGGCAATTGTGTCGCCCCCCTTTGACCAGAACACCGACACGTCAATGTTGCTTTGTGAAAGACCGAGGGCGCACTGAGGGCCCAGACCGAGGGCCGCACGGGGCCTTCTAAAGCTTGCTGACACTTTCGGCCTCCGTGGGAGCAGGCGAGTGCACATGTGTCGGCGTCACTGACTCCGAGAGACTCGGCCCATAATCCAAATACGCCTGGTTATGCATGGATTAGCGCATCATGTTCCGGAAGGGAGGACATCCGCAGCCCAGTCCTTCTCCCCCCTCCCCCCGCCGGACACGAGCTGGGCAGTGAGTTAAAGAGAAGTTCTTCCTCTCCAATCCTTCTCGGAGCACCTGACCCTGAGCTACAGATTGGGGCCCCAAAGGCCTCTGTGGGCGGGTTAAGGCAGGAAGGAGGGAGGGTCCCACCAGGGAGTCAGAAAGGCCATCACACTGTCTGATCTTAAAATGCGGGTGACGTAGCCAAGCCCAGGGGTGTTGGGGAACTCGCAGAAGGCGCAGAGAACACCTTGGAAACCACCAAGGGCTGGACCCGGCCTGTCATCAGCAGGAAGTGCGTGCGCCCCTTGTCTACGCCCTAAGGGCAGGAGCTCCTCTCTGCCCAGCCCGGGGGCCCGGCTTCATGAGAACGGGCTCAAACGCTTCCATCCTGCAGAAGGCAGGAAGCGGGTCCTCCAGTCTAGAACAGGGTCTGGGGGCGCAGCCTCATGTCAGACAGACACACGGTACTTCAAGCCTGGCTCTCTCTACTGCTCCGAGTTGTGTCTCAAAGCAACGCGTCTCAAACATCAACCACTCACACAAGCCACTGAGAACCCTGCCATGGGAGACCCGCCCTCGGAGACCCGCCCTCAGAGACCCGCCCCCGGAGACCCGCCCCCTTCCCGGAGGTCAGCGCCCCATCACTTACCTTGCTGTCCTTCATCCCCGCGAGGTGCTGGATGGCTCCTGATATGCCCACGGCGATGTACAGCTCCTGTAACAAACGGTGGCAGCGTTAATCACACTGACCCAATGAGACCTTTTCAAAAGCCCAGAACTCCCACTAATACTTAGTCCCCACAGTTCTCTCTTTGGAAGCAGATGGCTCTTCCCATCACAAATCTATTAGAAGATTAGCTCATTGTTGAAGAGCCAAGTCCATCACAATTGATCATCACATCATCTTCTTGTTGCCGTGTACAATGACCTCCTGGTTCTGCTCACTTCACTCAGAATCAGCTCATGTAAGCCTCTCCAGGCCTTTCTGAAATCATCCTGCTGATTACTGCTGAGCAATAATATTCCATACCATTCATGTACCATAATTTATTCAGCCATTCTCCAATGATGGGCATCCCCTCAGCTTCCAGTTTCTGACCACTACAAAGAGACCTGCCACAGACACTTTAGCACATGTGGGTCACAAGGCCATATTTTAAGCTCCAGATTTACAACCATATTTCAACTGTACCAACAACGTGGGTGTGAAGGAGAAGATGCATCTAACACATAGTAACTAAACTAAGTTATCGAAAGATATTGGACTCCTGCCACAGTGTGAGAGGCACATAAGGGTGGCTCCAAACCATGGCGGTTTATTATAAGTTAAAGGCTAAGGAACCTCCATTATCTGACAAACAGATGAGCAGCCTCCCCTGGCAGCTCGCTCTGCACTGTGCCATGACCCACTGCAGCAGGAGAGAATTTGAAATCATGAAGCTTTAGAGAAGGATGTGCCGACTCCCTCATGTGATCCTTTTCAACTACATCTACCTACCTGAGGATGTGAGGGGAGTCTCTCCTATTCAAGGGGCCTCCAATTTCCATGCCTAAAATGACTCTGGAAGGTTTCTCCCTCCCATTCATAATAACTTTGACATACATAATTTTTCTCCTGTGTACTGTGGGCATATCAGTGGGTTTGAGCTTTGGAAAGCCAATGATTCTAGGAGTCCCAGGACACTGGGGAACCACTTTGTTATAAAAGGAAACAGACAATCCTGAAAAGAATTAACTTCCTATGTTGTTACTCCCCCAAATCCCTCTAAAGTCAGTAATAGCAACTGCTGTCTGAAGGAACAGTAAGCTACCCCTCAATGGAGAGAGAGAGAGAGAGAGAGAGAGAGAGAGAGAGAGAGAGAGAGAGAAATAGATGAGAAGCGGGGAAGGGAGAGAAGGAAGGAGGGAGAAGGAGAGGGAGGGAACAGAGAGAGAAGGGAGAGAGAGAGGGAAAGAGGGAGAGAGGGAGAGAAGGAGGAAGGGAGAGGGAGGGGAAGAGGAGGGAGGGAGAGAGAAAGAAGAGAAGAGAGGAGAAGAGAGGAGAGGAGAGGAGAGGAGAGGGAGGGAGATAAGGAGGAAAGGAGAAAGGGACAAAGGGAGGAAGAAGAAGAGGGAGAGGGAGAAAAAAGATGGAGGAAGGGAGAGGGAGAAGAGGGGAGAGAGAGAAGGGGGAAAGAGGGGAAAGAGAGGAAAGAGAGAGAGAGAGAGAGAGAGAGAGAGAGAGAGAGAGAGAGAGAGAGAGAGAGAGAAAGAGAGAGAGGAAAAGGAAGGAGTGTGTGTTCAAGAAGCCTTCCTCTAAGGCTCCCTGGGGCACAAAGGTCAATCAGTTAATCAATCAATAAATATTTGCTAATGAGGACTTGATGTTCTCCAGGCTGTGAAGAGCACAAGCTAGAAGATGTCATAATGCTACAAAGGTACTGAGGGTGGTCGAGTTTTGCTGAGTGCTGGGAGGCATTTTCGGGGGAGGAGGACCTCAGGGAAGCAGACCCCAAGAAGACTTATCCATAGTCGATTCACCAAGCATTTATTAAACACTGAGGGTGTGCCGGGCAATACAGTAAATACACAAATGATAGGAAAGACATGAGCAGACTGGACAGGAGGTCATCTGAGAGGGCAAAGCAGCAGCGGAGGACGGGCCTCCAGGCGAGATTTCTGAGGAGTCCGAAGTCAGGGAAACTAAAGCAGAGTGGTGATGAGGGGCGGCCGGCCCACAGGCGTGAAGATAGCAGGGGTGTCTCCCAGGGGCACATGGACACACATAACGAATCTCACCAACCAGAGTTAGTCTTTAAAAGCAATTTTAAAAATCAAGCATAACCTAAGAGAGGCGCTTTCATATATTTTTAATCCTCAAACTCATCATATTTAAAAGTTCCTCCATTCATTTCCTGCTAATTCACTCTGACATCAAACACTCACAGAGCGGGAAATGGCCATTCTGGACAACATAAATGAATCAAGGCTGCGTGTTCCACAAAGATCCGGGCCCTTGTGGACCTTTCAACAGGTCTCAGAGACTCAAAGGGTCAATTTCCAGTTTGCTGTTTGAAAATAAGCTATTCCACAAATATTTAAGCCCAGCCCCACCCCCGGTAAGTGCTGAAATGGCAGATTCTGGACAGACGAACCCTCCCAAGCTTTCAGGGGAAAGGAGGAGAGCATCGGGTCTTTCAAACACATTCAGGCAATTAGCTCCCAACTCCAGATGATTTGCTTATGGTTCAAAAAGCATTTCTGTTGTCCAATAATAATAATTAGCATTTACACAGCACTCTGCAAATGCTAATTTATGGAGCACTTTAGACGCGGCTTCATAAACCTAAGCAGACAATCCCTGCCCGGAGGAGCTTACCTCCTAAATCAGACACAGAGTAAGAGCTTGTGGAGAAAATGAGAGAGTGGCTGGAGTGGAGAACAACAATTAAGGCTTCAAAAGGAGGTGGGATTAAAGGAAACAATCAGGAGGAAGAGGGGATCCTGGGGGTCTTAGTGGGGATAAAGAAGAGGAGGCAAAGGTATGGGGGAGGGAAGAGAAGCGAGCAGGAAGAAGAGGAGGACCAAGAAGGGAGGCTCTCAGCTCAGCTCCCAGCCCACACTCAGGAATTACTCAGGAGGATCCCTGGCTAGGAGAGTCTGGAGCTTTTCTCCACAAGAGTTATCAAAAGGACTAGAAAAATGCAGTCATGGAAATGTGATTTCTTCTCTTAAAACCTTTCATTGTTCAGTGGAAAGGCCTTTGGCACAGGGAGTGGCTAAGGGCAAAGGTGGGTAAATCCGAAATCTTTGCCTTCTCTTAAGAACAAAGATCCCAGTCTGCCCTGCTCTTGCCCTATAGGCAATGATGTTCTTCTAATATTGTTTCTCTGGTTTGGTTTCTCATAAGCATCCTTAGCAAAAAGAAAAGTCAACAGTACTTGGATGGGTTCTCGTTCAGTCTTCCCAAACCAGACTCACCTAAAGAATGAGAGCGGGAGGGGGACGTTCTTGGGGGAGGAGCTTCCCCTTAATCCCGGGCCGCTCTGGCAAGTCCCCTCACAAAGAAAGAGTTAGCTTGGGAGCCGGCTCCCGCCCACCCTCCTCCTGGACATGTTGTTTTTAGCCGCTGTGTTTGTCTTAGATCCAAGATACTGGGGAGCAGGCGCCACAGAGAGCCTCCCAGTAAGCACACGGCGGTTAATTGTGACAGCGAGGGGCTGACGGCAGATCTGGAGAGAGATTGATGTGAGTCCTGTGTGTCCAGAGCCTTCTGAGAGCCGGCTCGAAGCAAGATCAATGAGGCCGTTTTAAGCTCAGTGGGACAAAGAACAGAAAAGGAAAATCAGCAACACGAGTTTAGCGAGTCAGCCGAAGGCCCGGCCTCAGAGGAGAGCAGGGTCTCCGTCTCTAGGAGAGACAGGAGGGCAAAAGCCCTCCCACGAGCCCCTTCCCTCCCCTCACATGGGTGCAGGAAACTCTAAAAGCCACAACAACCAAGGACACTCTTCCTTCCGACCCATCCTCTCGAGGACCATTTTGCCAAATGAGTTAAAAAGCAGAGCTGGTTCCGACCAGCTGGTCCAAGGAGCCGACACCGCCTCTGGGCCCTGATCCTCCTGCTGACCTTCTCCGCCCAAATCCCACCTTCAGAGGAAGCCCATCCTCCTGAAGGCCGGAGCCTTTGTCTTGGACACAGCCTGCTTGTCCGGTTTTCTGTTTGACTGTGAGATTCTGAAGGGCAGAGGCTGTTTGGCCTTCCTATCTCTAGCACTTAGCACAGTGCCTGGCACACAGTGGTGTTTAATAAATGCTTACTGACTAGTTAATCTGACAAGTACTTCAGCTCTCCTAAGTTTCATTTGATGAAGCTCTAAACAAAGATAATACCTCTACAGGAAAGAGGAGTTATGGCTGTTACTTATTTATTTATTTATTTATTTATTTTTGGCTGTTACTTCTTAAAAGTCATTTTGGTGGGGGAGCTAGATGGTGCAGTGGAGAGAGCACTAGTCCTGGAGTCAGGAGGACCTGAGTTCAAATCTCAGACATTTAACACTTCCTGGCTGTGTGACCCTGGGTAAGTCACTCAACCCTAGTTGCCTCAGCAACAACAACAACAAAGTCATTTGTTAAAATGTTTGCTTTATAAAACCTGTTTAAGAGAACATGCAGAGAACCACAGGGTCTGAAATGCAGCGACGAGTGTCTCCCCAACAACATACCTAAGCACACCTTCCTCCTTCTAGGAGAGAACTGAGCGGGGTGGGTGGGACGCTATTGCAGGAGTGCCACAGAGCACGGAGGGCAGACACAGGGGTCTGAAAGTGGCCTGAAGTTCACTGAACAGATTCACAACAGTCATTTCTGGACTCAGCACTGCTCAGGGTCCGGAGCAACTCTAGACCAGGGGACAATTCAGTCTAGAAGATGAGGCGTTAAAGTTGTTAAAATGGGAGCAACTCAATGCACAAACTAAAGCAGCATCGTCTCTCCATAGAAGGTGCTGTTCCTGTCATCTTCCTGATTAACAAGAGCATATACATCCACTGCAAATGACAGCTGCCAAGGTGCTTTCCTTCGAGGGCAGGGAGGGAGGCAGCGCGAGCGCATCTACTACTCCCGCTCAGGGGAAGCCAGAGACATGGACAGGTGAAGGACCTGATCTAGGCGCCTGGTGCAAAGCCTCTTAAACCGTGGGTTGTGACCCCACCGGGGGTCGTGTAACTGAATGTGGAGGACCATGAAAAACTTGGCAATAGCAAAAGATATCCAATGTTCCACCAAGATTTAATTCTTTATGTAAAAATAAACAAGGACATCCATCTTGTTAGTATGCAAACTCATTTTCATTTTAATAAATGGTAAGATTATAGATCTATGTTATATACTAAAGAATTGTTTTAAAATAAATTTATGATGTATTATCAGTAAACATTTGATTTGGATACCTATTGTATACCTGGAGGCAGGTAAAAATTTCTCAGGCAAAAGTTTAAAAAGTCCTGGCCTAGAGTGAGAGTCTCCTAACTTCAAGGGCAATGTTCTTTCTCTGCTATCATGCCCTCACTGCTTGGCAGAAACAAGAAAAACCAAGTTTCTTTCAAGACTCCCAAAGTAAAAATAATTACGGATCAGGATCCTGGGCCACAGTCTCAGAAATAATGGGCAGAAGAGTGTTACAGCCAGGATGGGATGTTAGCAGAACTTAAAATGAGTTCTCCTATTATTTTACAGAGGCATAAAATGGCACGACCTCAAATAGTAATTGTTACTGCTGAAACATGATATGTATACCCAGGACAAATGCCAGGTTAGGAGTTAAATGCTGTAATTTATCCCAACAAATAAATGAATGAGCCCCTCTGTGAAACAGATTAACCCAACTATATTTTCTAATTACTGCACTCCTGCCATACCTTAATATTATGAAAATATTTCATCCTGCTGCTCAGGCCACGCCATTTTTCCCATTGGTTAAATGTGTTTTTTCAGCTTTCTTCTTTGGGGGAAGGAGCCCCAGTGACACAGAGGGCGTGCAAGCAGACCTGTGGAAGGACGGCCATGGGAAGTAGTGGGCTGGGGCTGCAGAAGACCCCCATTCCCTATTCTGATCCTCAGTCAGGCCCTTATCTCTCTGGACTCCATTTCGTCATTGGTTAAAGAAGGGAGAAGATGAGAGTGTCTAAGATCCCTTCCAGCTCAACTGAGGAAACAATGATCTTTTCTAGATCAGTCTAGAGCACCCTGGACGTGGGCGTCCTTTGGAAGATGGCAGGCCGTGGTCAGACCCTGGCCCGGGAGCATCACGACTGCAGCTGAGAGGTCAGGTCAAGGTCAAAGTGGTCTCTGTCCCCTACTACTTTAGACAAGCCATCTCAGCTCTAGGCCTCAATCCTTTTTCTCCTACAAAAGGAGACTGGGTAGATTGGGAGTCTGGGAGGCCCCCATCTGTACAGCCCACAAGGTAAGACGGGTTTGTTTTGGATTGGTTTCTAAATACAATAAAACTTTATTTAAATGTACAAAAAACCACTCTTGGCTAGCTGACCCCTGGCCTAAATGAGCTCTAGACTGAGCTTGCAGGTGATATCAGGCCGAGTTCTCATCTGGAAAAGAAGGGGCTGTTCATACCAGGGCCAGCTGGTCTATAGAGGTAACCCTCTTCTAGCTTTGGAACCCCCCTCAAAGGGCAAAGGCCAGAAAACTGTGGGTTCCCCTAGGACCAATTGGGTAAATGTTGTTAAGTGAAATGCAACTGAATAATATCAGACAAGATGGATCTCAGGAACTGATCCAGGCAAGCAACAGGGTCAGAACCAAAAGATGCAGGTCGAGCCCCCTTTAGGCAGGAGCAGGGGCACAAAGTGAAGGGTCAGAGTGAAAGGGCACGAGCCACTGAAGCCAGAACAAAAGCCCAAAGTCCAAATCACAAGAGCACATGGAAGAGCCGAGACCTGCAGCAATAGAGAAGGCCACTTGAGAGAGGTCTGAGAGGAATGCAGCGTCTGCTGCCCGGCTTGGAGCCCCCCAGTCGAGTCCCTGCCCCCACCCCTTCAGTCATGATCCCGCGGCCTCCCAGAGCTGCCAAGCTGTGACCCACGGGGAGGGACGGGATGCCAACACCAAGCACATGAGTCCATCTCATGGGACAGGCCCCGAGGACAGAAGAGCAATAGCTGGAGCAGGCAAAGAGGCGCTTTTAGGAGAGCTGCCCCCAAATAGGAGGCGCTGCTTCGAGAGGGGCTTTCTTAGAACTGGAGGCTTCCAGTGGAAGTTGTATGACCGCTGGCTGGGAAAGAGGAGGGATCTCCTAGAAGGGACTCCTTTTCAGGCAAGAGCTGGACTAAGTGACCTACAGAGGGGCCTTTTGTAATTCAGAGATGCTGGAACTTTATTCTATCAGATTTAACTTCAATAACAATCCCTAAGCAAGATGATGCTAAGATTACATGGAAAAATTCCATTTTTCAGGAGTCATTTTTGTTCCCAGGTTTACAGCAATTGCTTCAGTGAATCCACATGTATATCAACTCTGGGCTCCCCACGGTGAAGATGGCCTAAGGCCCCACCCTGCAGATTTACTGCTTTGTTTTCTCCTGGTGTGTCAGTGAGGAATGCCACAAATGCAGGCTCCCCAAGCCTCGCCTCCTCCAGGGCCCTGTCATGGGGCCTCAGGGCCTCCGCTCAGGACTCCAACCCCCAGAATGAATCTGAAACAAGAGGTAGAAGCATTCTCCTTAAAAGCAAACACACACCCTGGACAGAGGTCCCTGGTCAGGCCTGGCTCTCAAGAAAGGCAGCACGTGACCCGACAAGAGTGAAAGGAGGAAGACCAACAACAGGAACCGTCACTGTTAATTGGCCAAGCTCCGGGGCACCCCGATGGGAACCTGACGCTCACTCTGCTCCCCTCAGCACAGGCTGCTCTCGGCTAGCCTATGGTACTGAAGACACTCCCCAACTAGCCTCTGGAGAGAGCCCTTCCTGCCTCTTCTAGAGTCTGGGGACTAACAATCACAGTTGTTCCCTCCCAAGACCAAATGACCTGTCCCACAGACCAAGAGCCCCCGTAAGCCGGCCCTTCCTGGGGGACAAGCCCCAGCCCCCTTCAGCAGCTTTTCAGCTGTGTCAGACTTCGTAATCTGGTTTTCTTGGCAGAGACGCTGCATCGGCTTGCCTTTTCTTTCTCCAGCCCATTTGATAGATGAGGCAAACAGGGCTAAGAGAGTCCTCGGGCTGGCAAAGATGAGTCTTCCTACCAGAGGTCTCACAAGAGGAAATCCCCTGTCTCTCCCAACACCAAGGGGGTTTTGCCCCAAAAGGATCATTTGGATCACAAACACACAAAAGCCAGGCCCAAGTAGAATCCCAGAGTTATGGGGCCAGTCAGTGCCGCAGCCCTGATCTCATGGTCCCAGGAAGTCCTGGGGCGCGACTAGCCGGGGGAGTCTGCTTCTGAAGGCTGCTTCCTGACCCCGGCTGCCATCTGAGCAATAACTACTAGGAATAACTCAGATTTACACAGAGGCTGACAAAGAACTTCACACGCACCACTTCACAACAGCCACACACTAGCTCTGATCGCTTTTTGTACA